>NC_080189.1:164011161-165261161 GCF_030028045.1 Hippopotamus amphibius kiboko
GTCTACATCAACTTTAAAAATATTCTGTAGTTCTTAAACTTTAAGCATGCACTGTTATTAATAAATATGTACTTTGGAAGTCAGTTATTTTTTTCTTAGACTCTAAGATGAGAAATTATAGAATATGTGAGACTCTAGTTTGAGCATCTGTACTAAGGATTTTATTTTAAAGTCACTGATTTTCCACTTAAATATAATTTCTCAGCCTATTTTAGAACATTTCCCAATAAGAGAGCTAAATAAATAATTTTAAAACGTGCTTTATTCTAAATAGTGTGAGATATTTTCCTAAAAATGCTCTCTTTCAACATAGCTGTATTTGTGAAAAGATAATGTGCTTAAAGAATTTACCTCTACTTTTTGCAACATTGCTGGCATTCCATGTGTATTGGTAGAAAGAAAGAATGAATAAAAGAATAGATGCATAAAGCTTTGTGTGCATTAGAATGATAGAATTTCACATTTTAAAGAACAACAGAGAACAGTTAGTCCTCTTCCATTATTTTCCAGATGAGGAAACTGAGGTAGAGAGGTGAAGTAGGAGCACTGCTCTGGGGTCTCATAAGTGGTTAGTGGCAGTCCAGCACTCTTTTTCATTCTAAGTTAATTTTCATTCAACTTAAAGAATCAATTACTTCTGCAGGGCTGATTCGGACCCAAATCAAATTAAATCAGTAAAGTCTGGCTTTGTTAAAGGCTCAAATGCCAAATGACAAAAGTAAAGCACCTTTTAAAACAAAAACAAAATAATTCGTGTCTTTGGTTTTATTCAGGAGTGACGTTTTCAAAGGCGAAGAGGGGGGAAAAATTGGAAACTCTGTGCCAAGGACCTAATTTGAAAGTGTGAGTGTCAGACTTGATATAAAGGAGAGGTAAGCTAGCCCCGAGGAGCTATAACTGCATAAAAGGAAAAAGCGGATTTCCTTCTCCAGTGAATTAATAGAAGTTCGTATATCTGAAGATTTATGTGTCTGTTGCATTGGTAACTGAAATCCCCTAATAAGATTGACAGCAGGCTTAGATATTGCATAACAATTATATATGGCAGAACAAATTTGATGAAGATGCAGCTAATTAGTAGATGAATATTTAGAGCCAGCAATACCACTAATGGCTCAGATACCAGGTAACATTTCTTCTCAGGTAGAATTTATTAAGAAGTAGATGTGCATTGTTTATCTTCTTAATTAAAGCTTTGGTTGCATTTCCAAGGGGCTGTTAATAATAATAATGGTGCAGTCACTTATCAAATGTGTGACTGCCTAAGTTATTAATTATTCTGAGCCTAGTATTTCTCATTTACACCCATGGGTTTATAATGGCACCTACCACATGGAGTTGTGGTGAGGATTAAATGAGAGCATGCACGTAAGATTCTGCATAGTGTGTTCCACATAAAAAGCACTCAATAAATGTTAGCTATTCTTGTCGTCAGCCACTCCAGGGGAGCTATATTGTAAGAGACCATACTTTTGTTGCTGCTGCACTGAAACCTCAGTAAATCATTGTTTTCTCACTGGCCTGCTGTATAATTTTGAGGATATTTCTACCTCAAGATCCTCCCCAAGGGGGCAATGTAATGTAGTTGAAAGATCTGTCACTTGGAATTCAGAACATTTGGTTAAAATCCGAAGTTCACAGGTACAATTTGTGCTATCTATTCTAGAACGCCCAGGAAGGTGAGATTCAGTCAATCATTTTCTGACGGGGCAAACATATCTCTCAAATTTTCTTAAGTTATTTAACAGTCTCTAAAATTGAGACGATCGTACCCATCTCACTGGGAAGCTATGAGGATCAGATGAAGGTATCTAGTGAAAGTGCTCATTGCAGACCCCCCGGTGTTGAATGAGTATCAGTTATTAATATTCTCTGAAGGTCCACATTCAATTACTCCTTCAAGACCCAGAGTAAAAGCCACCTCCCCAACCACAGCTCTCCTTCCTGTGCACTCCCACTCCATGTCAGCTGATCTTCCTTGGTATTCAAAGAAAGACTGCCTTGTAGAATAGTAATTTATATTCTCTTATTCCTGCTTCTACACCTTCAGAAGAAGCACCCATATCTAATTGCCCTCATGGTCCCCCATAGTGCATAACACAGTATCTTGCTTATAGTAAGTGCTCAACAAATATTAGATTCGTGAATAAACAAGCTTTTATGAACCCAAATGCAATACTAAGTTCTGTGAGTTACATAGAAATAGTAAAAGCAAATAAGGACTTAATTATACTTTTATTTCTTCAACAAGATGACCAAATCCTGTAAGATTTAAAATTAATTATAAATTAACTCTTTTGTTCATTCGTCCTGTTATTCAGTAAATATATGTTGAGCATGTTCTAGGTGCCAGGTATTATGGTAGTGGGCACTAGGAATTCAATTCGACAAAACTAAACAGTTCTACTCCACAGAGCTTGCAGCTTATACATGATAAGAAATAAGAAGGAAATAATATCAAAGCTTGCCTTGGCAGACTAAACATTTAAACCTTTCTTTGAAAGAGGTCAGTGAAGAATTCCAAACTACTTTTTCTATCCATTATTAATTCCAACAATTTGGTCACTGTTCATTAGTAAGATTAAATTTGGCTACTGAGAATAGGTCAGACAAATCATTTTCCTGGTTAAAAACAATTATTGCTGCTGGGTGAAATTTGCTTTGAATTGTTTTTCATAATCACAAGTAATTGGGCATGTCCTATTCAGTTAAAAATAAATATACAAAGGTACGTTGATCCGCTTTCCTTGATAATGAGTTTTGAAAACCGTAGCTATGTTATTTAAACTTACTTTTCTTCACTTATTAAAAAGTCCAGAGGGCACAAGTAACCTTTACAGAATATTTCCATGTAACAAGACAAAATTATTTAATGAAATTCCTGGACATATATTTTAATTGAAGATTTATAAGCAATTCTACCCTGACATGGAGCCAGCCAACATAATGCAAAATGAATTTCTCAGTTATTGTATTGTCTGGTAGGTAATTTGAGCGAAAGGAAAACTTCCATTCCAGCAGAAGCCAGTGGACTATCACATTTTAAAGATGAGAAATGGGTCTTCTCAAGGTAGCTTAACTCTCCGTGCTGCCTCCTCTCCCCTCAATCCACACCCCTACCCCCACACGCTCACCTACACCAACTCTAGACTCTGCTTTCCTAGAGCTGTGGGGGCTTTTGAGCAAAGCAAATGAAGCAAAGAGTGCCTATGTGCCACTTTTTCCACATCAGATCAAGGAGTTTACGGATGGAAAACACCCAAGCTGATTTCCCTTTTCTATCAGTCAGGGTCCTGGTGGGGAAACTGGTGACACTCAAACAAGCAGTATGATGACAGTTGACCTATTTTCAGTGACGTGGGCAGGACAAGTCTGTGGTCAGAGATGCCAGTGGGATGTGAAAAAACATCCTTATAGCTGTTACCACTGGTAGGCCTAGAGGGGAAAAGGAGGGAATAGTTACTAGAGCCAAGAGAGAGACCTGTAGCTGCAACTAGGGGAGGGTCTGCACACTCAGTAGAGAAATGCAAGTGCTGCTAACCTCTGAGGACTGGCTGGGAAGGAACCAGGGGTATTGATACCACAATCTCACTTTCCCCACTCCCCAGCTTCCTGCCAGTGCCTCTCACTTGATGCAGCCCAGAAAGATGAGCTTCCCAGAGAGCAGGGCGGGGGCAGAATGAATCTGAAGGGCCAAACAAAATATCAAGTACACTCTTTATGCAGTCAGGAACATATATGGAGTATGCCTGTGGTGCGTGTGCTCACGAGAAAGTTCTCGCTGCCTTCAGGAAAGTTTATAGACATTATTCATCTAAAATTCATAAAATCTTTTTGAGACGAGCATTATTATTCTCATGTGATGTAACAGAGATTAATGTAAATGTGTTCACAGACACCTTTCTTATTCCAGCTCACCAGCTCGATTCCCTCTTTTTTCATCTTTTCTAAAGAGGAGGGATTCTTTCTTGCTGGGAGAGAAACTAAGTTAATCTAAATGGTGAGTGAATGAGTGAGTAAGAATGTGAGGGAGTTTCTCAGCAGTTTTAAGGGCTAAGGCACCACAGCAGTTTATGACTGTGAAGGAAGTAAAGAAAGGGTGGGGAAATAGGATACCTGTATTGTATTACCTTTAATACCCTTCAAGAAACTTGAGTGAAGAATGTAATTCCTTTGAACATTTCTATTGGTTATTAGACTGCACTTTTGATTGGGATGTAGCTTAGAGATGGAACCGCATGGTTTCTGCATTTCCTAGGGTTACTTCACATTTATTTAAACTGAGAATTAAAGTGGGGAAGTGTCTTCCTAAGATCACACCCTCAGAAAGTGCAGAGTTGTCACTCCAGTCCGGTTTGTTGATTCCAGATCCAACAGTCTCAATCCAGCTTTGGCTGAATTTACCTTTGTTGAATTTTTTGAGTGATAAAGTTTTCTGGGGGAAGGGTTTCTTTTAATATCTGGTAGGTATATGGTGCACATCTTAATAGTTGGAGAGATCGGTCCTTTATACGCCTTGTGTAAAAAGGCTGGATTAGTAATGGTCAAGTGTCGTTGAGTCATTCAGATGAATAGTTCCATGATTAACTCTTACTTGCTTCATTTATTTATTTTTATAATGTCAGTACATCCTTTAAAATAAGAACTGGGCTTACTGTTTCTTCAGTCCATTTAGTCATGACATTGTTATTTTAAGAATGTTGTTCTAATGACTGCTAATTGCTCTTAAAGCCCTGTTTGAATCCTAGTACAGATCTTTGTGTTACATGTCACCTGTGACCCACCTCTACTTTCTTTCATTCACTGCCTGACATAATCAAAAAGCACTTATTAATCAGGCATTTTTATATATTAAAAAAAAATCAAATTGAGTTTTGTTCCTGGGATATGAAACATCAGTGTAGGTAGGTGGGAACCACTGAGAGCAGAATATCTGGTGGATATATGCCCTGGGAACTTTTTTCACACTTCTGCCCCCATCAGTTCCTAGTAACCCTTCCAACTCCTTGTCTGAGACCAAAATCACAGACATTTCCACTGCTGCTCACCTTTCTGATTCTGTTGGGATTGCTCTACATTAGATTTCTCGTTAAGACAATCTACTTATCCAACTTGCATTTTGGGCACTGTATTTTCCTATTAGTTCTAGATTCAGGATTTTTTAAAATTTGGTTACGTAGTGATAGCAATGACTAACCTCACCCAGCATCATTCTGAAATAAGAACAAATTTATGTATTTTATTTAATCAAAGACACATTTACACACCTTATTGCACTTAGCGGAGTGGTTAAGGGAATAGACTTCAAAACCAAATAGACTGTATCTGAATCCTAGTTTAGCCACTAACTAGCTATGGGATCTTGGACAAGTCACTGAAACTCTCTGGGCCTCAGTTTTCTCATCTGTGTGAAAGATACACTGTTAGGACTTATTTCTTAGAGTTGTTGTGAAGATTTATAAATTAATAACTAGCATTTAGGAGAGTACCTGACACAGAGTCAACATTCAGTAAATACTAACTGCTATTATTATTTACCCCTGACCTAACATGATGATGTAAGCTTAATATTATTTTCAGTGAAAATTTATCTTCAGTTAAGATTTCACTTAAGATTTACCTGGTACAGTGAAACTGCCTTGGACTTTAATGCCAAGAAGCCGTAGTTCACATTTCAGTTCTTCCACTGAACAAGTATGTGAACTTGGTCAGGTTATTTGGCTTTTGGTAATACCAATTTTTATATTCATAAAATACAGTGGTAATAGATCTATCTTAGAAGGTTGACATGTGGCATAATATGAAGTCTGGCATATGAAAATTAGATAAATATAAAACGCATGTGTGAAAAGTACATAGCCAAGCTTTGACTCATAGAAAGCGTTCATCCAATGTGGCTATTATTTTTAGAAGAAAATATCAGTTGTTAGTAAGAAGACAAAAGCACAAAAAATGGAAAGGGAGAGTGTCATGCTCTGCAAAAGAAGTGTTGATTAAAAAATCTTAGATTTACATCTGCAAATGAGGCTAAACTCAAGGTGTTTTGAAATGATTTTACTCACCAAATTGCATGTACTACATAATGGTTGCTTTATTCTCCCATTAAAGTAATTATTGTCAAAGCAATGACATCCACTTTGACCTCTCTGAATGTGTTGCAGTAACCATCCACCACTCATGTCTCCAAATTTCTATGACATCATTGGCAGTTTAATAGAGCATCAGATCAGAATGTGCTAGAGAGCATTATTGTGCTGATGTGGAATAAGTCTAGTTCAAAAGCAAAGAATCTTGACAGCTTAGACAGTTTGATCTTATTATAAATACATATAAGATATATCTCAGTCCATCTGAAAATTGAATTTAGATTTCTAGCTTATATTGGCTAGAGTAAACACTAGCTATATGAACAAACCCCAAGTCTCAGCAAACTAACTCAAAAGAAGAATTTTGTTTTAGTAGTGGTTTTGCTCATTCACATGTAGTCCAAGCAGTTAGGATCAGCGAAGGGGAGTAAGGTTCTGTTCCATGCAGGCACATAGGATCCAAGCTGACAGAGGGCTTGTAGGGCTTCCAAGGTGGTTCTAGGTGTCAGAAGTACCTGGGTGTTGCAAACATCACTTTTGACCATATTTCATTGGCCAGAAGTTGGTCCCAAGGTCCCACCTAATTGCAAAGGGAGCTGAGAAATGTAGTCTCTGGCCGACATTGTGGACCCTGTGGCGGGGTGCACAAGTGTTTGGTGGACAGTGAATGATCCCTGCCATGTAACAATAGAGATAGTCCCATTTTTCTCTCTCCTCTTCTTTAATTTCTACTAAGAAACAAAAAGAAAGGAAAACATTGAATTTTGTGCACTTATTTAGAATAAGAAACTTACTTCTATCATTGTACCTCTGGTGCCTGAGCTTAGCATGTATTAGATATTCAATAACTATTCCTCAAGTGACCAAATGAACATACACTCCCTACCCGCTTGCCTCATTCTTCTTTTCTTTCTCCTTTCCTTCCTTCCACTGTGTATGTCTCTTTTTCTGATCTCAAAGGCTTTCTGAGGCTTTATATTCTGCCAGGCACTGTGATGAGTGATGGAGAGCCAAAGATAAATTTAATCTTGGGGAAAAGGCCAAGAATTGGCCAAGAATTTGGAAAAGGCCAAAACAAGAATAAAGAAAAAGACATTGATGTAAAGTATTAGTAAACATTTCAAAATTGTTGGTTTCATGAAAATGTTTACCAGTCTTAAAAAGGACTAAAGAATCCTCTTGAGTTCATCTGTCAAACATGGATATGCCATTGTAGGAAGTTTACACTCAGCTCCATCTTTAATCTGTGCTACTGAGACCCCAGCCTTAACAGAACGCTGTGCTCAGGGCCCAGACTATGGGATCCTGCGTAGGTGAGACCATTTTCACTTTGTGGTGAAAGCCCCCCTTGTGCTTTGCTAGGAATGGTAATATAACCTAAGATCTGTGTTGTGGTAAACTGGGCATTCTAGTAGTGGGGATTGTTTACGTTGGTTTGGTTTTTATTTATTTATTTATTTATTTATTGGCTGCATTGGGTCTTTGTTGCTGCACTCGGGTTTTCTGTAGTTGCAGCAAGCAGAGACTACTCTTCCCTGTGGTGCGTGGGCTTCTCATTGTGGTGGCCTCTCTTGTTGTGGATCAGGGGCTCTAGGTGCACAGGCTTTGGTAGTTGTGGCACACAGGCTCAGTAGTTGTGGCTTATGGGCTCTAGAGTGCAGGGTCAATAGTTGTGGCGCATGGGCTTAGTTGCTCCAAGGCATGTGGGATCTTCCTGGGGCAGGGATCGAACCTGTGTCCCTTGCATTGGCAGGCGGATTCCTAACCACTGCACCACCTATGAAGTCCCTAGGTTGGTTTGTTTTTAATAGCATTTCAGGTTTTTCTATATGGCCCTTGGTGTCTCTTTGGAATTTAAGATGCTCCAGTCCTACCTGCCTCCCAACTGTGTTCTTTCTGATGGTGAAGGTGATGATGGCACCAACCATTTAATCAGCATTAGCCACGATGCTGGGCACTGCATCAATCCCATTGTCGGTATTATTTCTTTTACTCCCCACATCAGCCCTGTTAGATAAGCCTCACTGTACACATTTAGAGATTTGGGAAATTATGTTCTAACAGATGAGGTAAATTGTCTGTCGTCATCCATCTCCGAAAGGAACAGAGCCAGAATCCAAATACAGATTTGCCGGACCCCAGAGCCTGTGCCCTCAAGCACTCTGGCTGATGATCATTTGTTTAGGCTATTAAGGGTGAAAGATTTTGTCCTCTTTTTCTAGAAAGAGGGATTTACATAGACGTTAGAGCAACTTTTTCAAAACGTAGGATAAGGACTAAAACATAAGTGCATGGGCTCCTGTGTTTTTTGCCCAGGGTTCAAGAACCCCAGGGTGTTTCTGAATGTGCTATAGGAATTCCAGGGACCTCTTAAATTTAAGGTAATGTGTTATGAAAATTAGGTGCATAGGTTATCAGATTTTTGAGGCCTATGACCTCAAGAAGGTTAAGTACCATGTTCTCATCCTGACCATGCAAAGATATGCTTGTTTGACTAAAGGCTAGTTTTCTAATTCCACAGATATGGTAAGGAATAGACTCCCCTCTAAATGAGTGAGTTTTCACAGAAATTACAGACTCATAGAATATGAGATTTTTGAAAGCAAGATTTATGGTAGATTCCTGGTGTCTGTTGAGCCTGGAAAGAAGAAAGGGGTGGCATTAACAGAGAAGAGAGGAGGATTCACAGCTTCTTGCTGACTCAAGCTGATTGGAGGAGGAAGTGGTGTAGGTGGCAGTAGCAGGGTTGTTTCCTATCTACATATCCTGAGGGAACCAGGGACAGAATCTTGCTCTGGTGGCTGAGGGCTCTGACTGGGGTCTCGGGCTGTGTACTTGCAGCACCTGGGATTGGAGGTACCTCCCATTGCCTCTGGCTTCCTGGGGGGGGGCCTTTGGGTCCTTCTTATTCATGAGGTCAGGTGGGTATGTCCTAGCTCTCATTTCTTGGCATTTAGGAATAGATAGACAAGGGTGTAAGTAGCCAATAGTCCTTTAAAAGCCATTGTGCACGGACATTTCAGAAATAACGGTTATACCTAAATTCCAACTGCTACATTACAGTCACCATGCAGCTTTCTAGTTCAGGCTTTGATTAATTTAAGGAAAAAAGGGATCATGATTCACCACAAAATGGCAGATGTAGGGGAGCCCATGTCCCCAGTAGGAGATTTCCTGGGAACCTCTACCCATCAAGAGAATCTGTTCTCTAAGTTGCTGGCAAGTTATTGACTTCTGAGTGTCCATCATTTTTGTTCTGAGGGTAAGATGGGTGAAATGTGGACATCATTTCCTAATGTAAGAAGTATTCCCACCCTTTAGAAACGTATAGTTGCTCAGTATAGTTAATACCAACATGGGAACATTACAAAACACTTTGTTAACAAATGCTGAAGAGTGTTTTGATTTACTGCAATACAAAGTAACACATTTTTAGAACAGCAATTTTCCTGTTTCCAGGAAATAGGAGGAGACATAGACCTGGGTTCAGGAGGAAGTGAGGAATAGAGAGAAAAAATAACACATTGCTTAGAACTTGTCTATACCTTCGTAGAAGAGGAAAACTCACTTTTCCTGGAAAACCATAGAGGTTTTCCAAGATTATTCTCAGGCAGACTTTTGTGAAGAAAAAATCTTTATGAGTCAGATTTTTAAAATATTTTGTAATATAATTACACAACCAGGCATAAGAAAGTAACTGGTAGAATCACGGATGCAGAAGTCAGATCCCTGAGGGAGCCTGCAATTGAGTGGTGAGAAGAATCAGACACAGACACAGACACACACAGATACAGACACAGACACACACAGATACATACACACACACACACCAGATCTGGAACCAGAAAAACAGCGTTTGTGTAGATGTCTGCCTGTTGTCACTCATGTCACCTTGAACAAGTCACTTAATTTCTCAACACGTTTTCTTGTCTGTAGGACGGGGGATATCTGATTTTAGGAGGCTATTGGTTATGTCAGATGGAATCACGCTTATGAAAATGTCTTAAAAACTGTGAAGTATGATGAAAATGTTAGTTTTCATTATCTAAATCTTATTTAGAGGTGCAGGAGGACAAATTAATTTTTTCATTTTTAGAGTCCGATTTTCACATAACTGACTTTATTTTTTGTGATCTTTAATCTGACAAGGAAAAGATCTTGTTGAAAGGGGAAGGATAAATAAGATTAACTTTCCATGAATCCTTTAAAAGTTTTGTCATCCATCTTTTCATTGGAGAAATGCCTGAATTGCGTTTTCCTTCGTGGAGCCTTCTTTCTGTAAGTGCCCATTGAGCTGCTGAGAGCAGTTTGCTTGCAGAGAAGCATTGTGCTTGGTGTGCAGTTTGAATCCGGGATCATGATCTTATTATCACTTTTTCTAATCTCTTGCTTTACTTCACCAGCTGCATCCTGGCTCCTGACACAGTCTGTGGCTAGCCCTTTTGATGGTTTTTGGAATGGCTGTCTCTCCACTTCTGAATATTTCCCCAATATTTTGCTGCTACAGTGCAGGAATTGTGGTGATGTTCATTCATTCACTCAACACACGCTTGAAGAGCACCTGATACGAGCAGGTACTCTGAGTACTGAATGTGGAGTACCTGGTGGAATCACTGATACAGAAAGCAAATCCCTGACCTCAAGGAACCTGCAGTCAAGAGATGAAACACACACCCCTTATACAGTAAGTGTAGGGGTTGAATGGTGTCCCCCCCAAAAAAGATATGTCCCCTAGAACCCATGAATGTGATTTTACTTGAAATAAGGATCTTTGCAGGTATAATTAAATTAAGCCTCTTGGGATCAACCTGAATTATTTAGGTGAGCCCTAAATCCGGTGAAAAGGTGTCCTTCCTTATATGTGACATAGAGACATATGGAGGCCATGTGAAGAGATTAAAGGGAGGCAGAGATTAAATGGTACAACCATGAGAAATGATGACAGACACCACACATTGGAAAAGGCAAGGAATGGAGTAACCTCTATAGCCTTCCAGAGGGAGTGCCACCCTGCTGACTTCTGGATTTCAGACTCCTGGACTCCAGAATTATGAGAGAATAAGTTCCTGTTATTTTAAGCTACCAAATTTTGGGTAATTTATTAGGGCTGCCCTAGAAGTCTAATACAATATGGAACAGGATAATCTACACAATATATAAAATGATACAAGACAACCAAAGTTCACTTCTTATTAGAAGGATGGCCTTTACTGTACAATCAGTCCAGAAGCGTTGAATTATGAAAATATCATTGCCTGGTATGCATCAGTTATATTGCAATAATAACATTGCAAATAACAAGCTAAGCACAAATTATTTCCTATACTTTTAGTTTTATGGCAACATCCAACGTTAGGGTTTAATTTTAAATTGCCATCTCAAGAAACAATTGTCAATTTCTCATAGAACAATGATTTTCGCACAGGAGAAATGCAGCTCCCTGCTCACATCAGGCTGCAATATAACTAAAATCACAAACAGAAATGACCTCTGCATTTTCATGGTCTCCTCTTAACTTATCAGACAATAAATGTGTGTACACTTGAGTTCACGTGGACACAGTTTTAACACCGCGGAAACCTCACAGAAGGGCAAACCCTCTTTTACAGATCTTACCAAAGATATTAGAGAGAGTAGATCAGGAAATTTGGTTGAAGTGGTATCTAGTCTCATAAGCTGAAAAGCCAAAATTATCTTTAGGTCCCCATACTTTTAGTTTCACCGGTTAGGGAGTTTTGGAGCAAAATAAGCATTTGTTTGCTTGGTGGTGCTGGCTATGGGATTTGAGTGGCGATATCAATGAATCAATAATGGAAGCCACTGAGGCAGCACTGTACTCCCCGATCAAAATGTGGTTACAGTTCCCTTTAGTTCTCAGAATAGCTCAAAGTGAGTCACTGACGTTAATGAGTACCATAGCTAATTTTTAAGTTCTTTGAAAGTTTAAAATATTAACATTTACATTTATTAGTTTTGATCGGCTTAATCGATGGTGACTCCAGATAATAACTGGCTGAAATAAGATTTGGGGCCTTGGAAGATACAGGCCAGTGGGAGCCTGGTGGGAGGCTGCCGTATCTGTATTTATATTATACAATAGCACTAATGGCGCCTTCTAGGTTGTGCCAGGATCCACATTCCCCAGGTACTTACTCCTTCAGTCTTCATAACAATCAGGAAGTAGGTGTAGGATTATTGTCCATATTTATTTCACTAATGAGATAATTGAAGCTCAGGGCCGTTAAACAATTCGTTTAAGGTCACTCTCGCAATGGGCAGAACCAGGATTTGAGCCCAGGCTGGGTGACGAGCATCTGTACTCTTATGCATGATTGGTGGCTAGAGGTGGTCTGCTGAAGAATTATTAAGCATCTGGAATATGAGTCATGTCTACAGTGATCTCAGGGAGCTGACTGTAAATCCAGGGAATGAGAAACGAATACCCCGTGGTTCCTTGTCTTGAAGCTGAGGCACTAGATAGCACGGATTAACTGGACATTCAGGCAGAATGAGAGATTCATTACATTTGCCGCAAATGAACACAGATGGACGCTCTTCAAGCAGAGGTTCATATTGAATTTTAATGGTGCTCTTCTGCAGAACACATTTGCAAGATGGATCATAGCATATTCATACTTCCCTTTAGCTTGCCAAATGTGAGATGATTAAGAAACCTGCTTGCACTTTAAATATTCTCACCATATAGATGCATACTTCAAATGTATATGTCTGCAATAAATATTTGTTGAATGAATATGAATGTATATACACAAACATACATGAAGCCACATGAACACGTACATTTAATGTGGCAAATATTTGTTGCGTACTCACTGAACGTAAACTTGCACTGAAAGAGTGCTGGAAGTCACAGATTTATTTTCTGCTCCTAAGGAGTTTTTCCAGGGTAGGTGAGACACGCTCACCATTATTCTGGGAGTGGTTTTCCACATGTGGTCCCTGGCCCAGCAGCTTTGGCATCACTTGGGGGCTTGTGAGAAATGCAGATGTTTTCACCCCACCATAGACCTCCTGAATCAGAACGCTGTGGATGGGGGCCTAGCAGTTTTTGTTTCTGGAAGACCTCCAGGGGAGTCTGGTACACATGAGAATGTCAGAGCCACTGGGCTACAGGAAAGCTTGCATGTGCTAAAGGAAGCTAGAGGTTACTTTCAACTGGGGACATTTGAGAGGACTTGAAGGAGGTGGTATTTGAGCAGAGTCGTGGAGGACGAGGAGATTTTGGCTGATAGAAATGGGTAAGAAAGGGACTAACGTCAAAGAGAAGAGCTTGAGTCAAAATTAGCTTGTTTGGGTCAGAGTGCAGGCTGCCTGTGGCTGAAAACCTGGATTGAAGTCAAGCAATGGAAGGCTCTGAGCGACTTGCACGGGTTTAGACATTATTCTGAAAGCAATGGGGACTCATTGAAGGACTGAAGGTTTCTGAGTGGGGGCTGAAGTGTGATCAAAGCTACTTTCCTTTTTTTTTGTTTTAGTTTTTTTTTTTTTTTTTTTTTTTTGGTACTCAGTGAATGTAATTCAGCAGATGTACTGAGCTAACAGAACTTCGCAGTCTTAAATCAATCTTTTTTCCCCCATTCAGAACATTTAAATGTTAAGAGTTATTTATGTGTCCTGGCTGGAGCCATGACAATCTCTGTTCTTTCTTGACTACTTTGACAGATGCAACTTAATTTCAGTAACTCAGCAATGCCCATGTATCGTGTGCCTGTGCTCACACGTGTTCTCTTTGCTTGTGGGGAGTCACACAGCTGCTTTTGGATTCAGCTGGGCTTTAGGAAGCTGCATAAAGACAAAGAAAAATGTTGCCGCCTGCTTGCGCTTCCTTTGTTATTTGGCAATCAGAGGGGTGACTGTGCTGTGAAGTGGTGCAGGTGGCCTCTTCCCGATACTAATTCCAGCATCTCAACCAGCATCACAAGAGAGTCCTCTGGAAGGGAAATAATTCTGTCCCTATCCCTGATTACTTCTATTTGTCCGGTATTGTGGGCACCTGCTTGGCCACCCACCTTCCTTTTCTTCGTTTTCCACTTACGTCATCTTTCTCCTTCCCCGGGTCAGCCTGTGTATTTCAATCCATCCACACCCTGGATGAGCTCATTCATCCACTGGCTTTCTCCTTGCAGTCCTCATTGTGCCTTCTTTTGTTGGCATAATTGATCCTTTGCTTTGCAAGAGCAGGTGGATGAATTGGTTTATTGCTTTAAAAAATATCTTTCCTCATCTCCCTTTTATTGCACCAATCTTTAGTCAGTCTTTGGTCCAGCCAGCTTGTTCTCCCTCTCCTGACGAATCTCTTTGTGTATCCATCGTGCTAGTGGTGAAGGAGTCCGTGCTGGGTCTGCTGTTGAGTGAGGGAGGTGAAAGCCCACTGATGAAATAGCTGTGATTCATAATGTTCAGGTTGGGGAGGGATTGAGTCACGAAGGCCAGGAGTACTGATTACCATTTACCTCGTCTGCAGAAAGGCCCTTTTATTTTAGGCCTCAGTGGGACCATTACATCTCTCCTTCCCACGTTTCTAATGGAACTGCAGGATTTCATGGCAAAATTGTTAAGTCTCCTGGAGCACGTTTCATCTAACACTCCAGGATCCTTGCTACACACATTTGTTTGCCTCAATTTTGGACTTCTTGAGGGTGTGAATTTACTTCACCCAGGACTTTAAAAGTCCTTTATCCAGTCTAGTTTTAAGTGATCTAGATACTAGATTTCTTTTCTATCCTTTGAGGAGGCTTTTAGAAGACAGCCAATTGTATGACACTGCCTAGTAATCTCATTGTTAATTAACATGAAATTATATAAGATCTCAAAAGGACATTTGGTGTCCACTAGAGGTGTCAAATGTATTTTTGTTTCAGCACAATACACTTCTTTCTTTAGTAAAATAATAATAAAAATAATAACTGTAGAATCAGCTAAATACGATGATTAATTATTACATTTTATAATTCCAATAATTTAAGCAAAGAGAACCTTATGTGTTCTCTAGTATATTCAACTCAACGTCTATGCTTAAGAGTCTGTGTTGGGTGCTGTGAAGTTAATAAAGGTGAATGGGATGTGATTACTAGCTTCCAGAGTTTGAGAACTGAATGAGGAAGAGAGAGTCAAAATGTGTGTGTGTGTGTGTATATGTGTGTATGTATGTGTGTGTGTATATATATTACTTGTAAATATATATATATACACACATATATATATTTCTAAAATCTATAGCAGCTATCCAGAAGAAATATGAAGAACTGAGGATATTGATAAGTAGAGAAGAAGAGAGAAGAGAGGAGACATTCTAGCAGAGTAAAGGATGTGGAAATGGAAGTGTACGAGTGTTTGTGGGTACCTATCTCACAGTGGGAGGGACTGGCGACTATGAGAGGTGGTAGGATATAGTTTGGAAAGATAGACTAGGGAAGGAAAGGTGACATAGGATTTAATTTGTTAAGCAGTGGGGAACCATTAATAGTTTTGAGCAGAGTTTGGCAAACCGTGGCCACAGACCAAATCCAGCTCGCTGTCTGTTTTTGTAAATAAAGTTTTATTTGAACACAGCCACACTCATTCCCTCATCTGTGTATTGTCTGTGGCTGCTCTCATGCATCAGTGGCAGCACTGAATAGTTGTGATGAGGACCACCTGGCTGACCCCTGATTCACTCCCATAAAATACAACATTCTTCTGCGCCAGGATGGGCTATCCATGGCCATAATGGACAGTGGTGAAAGCTTAGATGCTTCTTCAAGCAGCAGTTTTGTGCATAGAGGCTTAAATACGATACGTGAATGAATGAGCGAATATATGTTTCTGTTAAGATATCATAGTAACAGTAGGAGGTTTTGCCTTTTTTCTGGACAAAAGACCAATGTGAGAGTAGTCAGAGGACAGTGTTCCTTTTGGACCACATTCTGTTTTGCTGGGGAAAGGCATCTGAAAACATCGGGCATGTTTGTCACCAGAAGTGATTCAGAGAGGGTGAAACTACAGCCTTGATGGACTTTGGCCATGACACTTCTCAGATAGTCAAGGCAACCCTAACTCTGCTTGCACTAATTTCGCACCTTCCCTCTGTCCTAGCCAGTGCCCAGCCCTCAAACACTACACGTTTCTCGCAAATAATGCACTTGAGCTTCCTTCTTTGCACCTATCAATTATTTACCACTTGTAGTTGGGGGTGGAGGAGGAAGACTTCATCCAGGGTTATTTCACAGGTGCACATTCCTTGTTTGGTTTTGTTTCATCATCAGCAACTTCTTTGGCTCTCAATGGATGACATATACTTTATTAGTTTATACTTAGCGATCTTTTAAAAATAATTTCTGCGTGGTTAACTCACTTAAAAGGTATGGCATTTAGCTCACGTAATATGGCTTCGTCAATTTTCAGAGACTATATTCTGCCTTTTTAAAATTCTGCAGTGAGGTCAAGAGGTCCCATTTAAGGTGCCTCCTTGATGTGTACAAGGGCTCAGAAGGCGCACCTGTCCACCCCCGCCCCCTTTGTAATAAATATAATACTTGTAGCTGGAATAATCATGGAATTTTGTAAGGCGCCCGGCATGGCACCATTTAAAGGTGGTGACATATTTATTAAGTACTTGACAGTTACATTTCTAGAGAGCTCCCAAGCTAATCAGTGCTCCTTGTTCAGGACTGGAGATTCTCAGTTGAGAGAATTCAGAGGATTGTTTAGGTATCTATATAAGTGCATTAAAAAATCTGGTCTTTAATTTAAATGAGGCCCTTGAAGAGGGATACAAACATGGCCAAACTTCCCCAGGGAACCTACAGCTGTGGTGAGGAGAACTCCCCAGGGGCGGTGAGGGTATGAATGGTGTTGGACTTTTACTACATTTATCTTCAAGGAACAAGAACCAGAAAGGAAAGATGGCAGGAACTGTTCATGTTAGGCAGAGATGCATAAACATCTTCGGGCGACACTGTCCAAAGCACAGCTGGTTTGTCATGTGTATGGGTGTGTGCGTGCGTTTGTGTCTGAAGATGTGGCTGATATAGCATGCTGTAGGTTATAGTCTGTGGATTCATAGTTTCCTCCTCTTTAGTGTTCTCCATGTTCCATCTCTAGTATCTTTCTAACACATGACTCATTTTAATCACCTATTTTTGTAAGCCTGTTGTCCTGATCGAAAGTAATTGGATGATGGATAATTATGTAACAGCTTCAGGGCTTTTGCCTGTTCCTTTATTGTAGAATTTCAGGGGAACATCTTGGTCTAGTGTAGGTGTTCTCAAAAAATTGAGAAAAGTTGTGAGGTATCTTACCAATGTTTGGAAACATTTTTTTCTTTTAAATTATGGTAAGTGCTCCAAACTCTCCTGCTCTCGTATTCCAGCACGCTTCCTGCAGTGGGTCAGAGGGCCAGAGCGAGTGGCCAGCCAGACGCTGGCTTTGTGTGAGAGTGCATTCTGTCCGAGTGAGCATCACCCCTCTGCTGGGGACCAGAGGAAAGGTGGCAAGACCTTCTCATCTAGGAAATACAATTCCAAAAGTAAGATAGGATGAAGCCGCTTTGGAGAGGCAGGGATGCGACAGCATTTACCCCTTGGCAGCAACTTCTTTTACCGTTTGTTTTGGGAAACCAGAGAGGAGAGAAAAGGAATAAAGAGAGGGCAGGAGAAGAGGAAAAGGAGAATATTGCACAATAGTGTGCACTGCCTGAGAGATCAAGAAACACATCTGATGGGGAGCCTGGTCCCCTGGTGATGCTCAGCCCCAAATCTAAGAATTGGTTCTTCCTTGTGCTCTAGGTTGTCTCACCTGGGAACATTTTACCCACCTGTGTTGCATGTGTGAGATGGGACATGTGACATCTACCACATGGCATGCTGTGCAACTTCACTAGAATGTGTTGGTTTGCCCGCGTGGGCTCCAGGGGCGATCGGTGCCCCGCCAGCCCAGGTCACAGTTTTTAGTGGGAATTCGCAGTCTTGGTAGCATTTGACACACTGGAGCTGGGTGACTGGAGGGTTATCATGCTTTACGGGTGCCCGTCATTTTAAGGTAATAGTCAGTGTTTACAGAATTGATGCCACGTGTTCACATTTATGAAAACCAAGAGGACGTTTTAGCCGATGCAGTACCAGTTTGCATCTCGTATAAATGCATATTGTTCAGCACCATCATTTTTGCGAACCTAAAGTTAAAAGCTCTGAGGTGTCCCTATAAAAGTACCAACGCTCAAAGTTTTATTTTGAAAAGAAAATACATCCAGTTCTGTTCTACCTTGATTTAGATCTGTAGACCTTTATTCTTTCTTTTCATTTTTAAGGACGTGAGATCTTGCCTTTGAGTGAGACAAGGTGGGGCTTTGTGCACAACTCCCTTGTGTTCCCACCTGTCTTCTCCTCTCCCTTCTGTCTTTAGGGAGCGCTGGGAAACCAACCTGGAAACATTATTTTCTCAGTAATTGTCATTATGTTTTCACTTTGATTTCCCCCAGCTTAATTGGCGAAGTACTTTGTCTTCTACCTAAAAACAACTAAAGTGACTGCCATGAACGTTTTTGAACATTTAGTCTATGCCAGCTTCCATGTTTAGTTCTCTTAGTGGCCTAACATTTCTTCTCTGTCATCACGACAGCTGAGGAGTGAGTCCTCTTGTCACTCCTGTTACTGCAGATGAGGAAGCTGAAACTTCAGGCAGGTCCGTAGCTTGTGGCTAAGATCTCAGGAGCCAGAATGCCTAGGTTAGAAGCCTGCGGAAATGTGGCCTCCTGAGACCTTTGCCTGCTTCTGAGTCCAGTGGGCTCATGGCTTTATCCCCACCTTCTACTTTAGATGTTGTCCTCTTTCTCATGTATAAAGATTCCATCTTTTTTGAAGGCAGTGTGTACTTTCATTTTCTCTTTTTAGTAACTACCATTACTGTATGTTTGCTGCAGAGTTGGGGCCTCTAAACGTGAACTTAAAATACTGTTTTGCCTGGAAATCTTGTGCCCTTTCTTCTTCTGCAGGGTCTCCACAAAGACTGGAACACAGGTGAATCCGTGTAATATTGCTAAGAACTTTATTACTCTGTAAAAAGTGAAATAATAGTGTCTATGTTTTCATAGATATTACTTTATGAGTACCCTTTAGTTTAAAGAAAAACTTCCTGAAACCTAAGAATGAAACTAGCGTGCTCCCAAGTTTGGAGTGACCCAGGGAGAAGGGAGAAGGGCCGGGGAGTAGAGGGATGACGGTGCCTACTGTTGGCCTCACTATGTCCAGTTACTTAAACTGCACTATTTACTGGTGACTGCTTTTGCTACTTTATTGCTCAAAACAACTCTGCCAGGTAGATTTGATAAGCCCCATTTTAAGATGCACAGGTTCAAGGAAATCAGGTGACTTGCCCAAGCTCACAGAGGCATTGTGGGCAGGGTGGAAATTTCTAGACAGGTCAAGTCTCTAAGCCCCAGTTCTTTCCCCCACATATGGTCACATTGCCTCTTGCAATGAATATTCCATCCCTTCTCTCATCCACCTCCCAGATCCACCTCTAAAAGAATAGCTTATAAATATTCTTTTCCATCTGCTAATAATACTTTAGAAAATAATCTCTTTCTCAATTCATGGCCCATGTCAAGCCTCGGTACCCTTCCAGGGGAGGATTTGTTTCCGATTTTCTCTGTATTTCCTGAACTATCTTTCTCTACAGGTATCCTTCTTTATGGACCCAACCTGGAAGCTTTTTGATCATTTAAATTCCCTCTCATTCTTCGTTTTTATGCCATGTACCATGGCCCTAACTCATGTGCTATTCCTTTGTCGTTCTATTCAAGTGTATTGCATGTCTATATTTTATCCTACCAACTGAACAGTTGGTGTTTTTAAGGGAGATCCTATGAATTTTTTGTTTTCTTGCCCAGGCTTGGTGTTATAGTTTATGACATAAAAGTCTAACTGTGGAATCTGAGTAAAATGTAATTATTTTGAGAGTTAATGAAATGTTCATTAACTCTCAAAGTTAACCGCACCAAAGTTGACTGCAGCCCGTTTTGCTGTTGTTTTCATATAGAATGAGAAACCATTCATAGTCCCACATTCCCTTCAGCCTCACATTCCAATCTAGAGTTGGGCGTGGGCACTGGGGAGCTCCTGGCCAACCCCCCTCCTGTTTCAGCTCCAGATCTAAGGTGTGCAAGTGGGGAAGACATGCTGCTTTCCCCTCCCTCAGCTGGAATTGCTTTTAGCCATTCATGATGGTCCCAGGGTGCTTTCTTACCTTTAGTTAATCTCTGGTTACTCATTGATTGATAAAAGTTTGAGCTAAGAATTTTCCTTTCCCTAGTTTGTCACTTCATCTTCTTCTTTTCCTTTCCTCGTACTCCCCTCAAATATCACGACAGAGGTGACACTTGAGTCTCAGCCAGCAATCCATCTTTCTCAAGCCCTATTTGAAGGACGTCTCATATATAAAGAGGCTGGAAATAGGGACTGAAGGTTTGATTCCAGCATGAAATCCAGGCGTCAGTACTGATCCACCTTTTGGTGTGTTAAATAGATTCTGGCATCAGCTAAATTATTTCTGCAAGATTGAAGTATTTTGATCAAAATAGACAAGCAGACAAAGGGATTTGCAAAAGAATTCTGTTTCCTGGCTCACTGACGTGCTAGCAATGAGGCCTTGTGCAGACTCTCACACTCTGGCTCCCTCTAGTGGCGGCATCTAAACATGCCTCACTTTGTGTGGCCAAGTTATTCCGTGAACAGTTTCTTTTCTTTTTTCTTTCTTTTTCTTTTTTGTCAGCCTTGGGTCTTCCTTGCTGCGCATGGGCTTTCTCTAGTTGTGGTGAGTGCGGGCTACTCTTCGTTGCAGTATGCGGGCTTCTCATTGCAGTGACTTCTCTTGTTGCAGAGTACCGGCTCTAGGCGCATGGGCTTCAGTAGTTGCAGCATGTGGGCTCAGTAGTTGTGGCACCCACAGGCTTAGTTGCTCCACAGCATGTGGGATCTTCCTGCACCAGGGCTGGAACCCGTGTCCCCTGCATTGGCAGGCAGATTCTTAACTACTGTGCCATCAGGGAAGTCCCACTCCATGAATAGTTTCTTGACATTAAGACCTTATTGCCAATTTATGTTTTAACCTAGAATGTTTGTTCACTTCTTACGTATTTATTTGTTTTCTATGTTTACTTAATTTTGAATTATCTGTGACACAGTAGTAAGTTATGACAGACATCTTATAGTTACTCTAAAATAGAATATTTTAAAATGCCATTTAATGTTTTCCTGGAAGCATATAAAGTAGTAGGACTAAAGAAGAAGAAGGGGTAGCAGAAGAGGGAGGAGGCAGAGGAGGAGAAGGAGAGGCTCTAACGCTGAAACAAATCAGAATTAGCACCTAATTCTAAAACATTCTTTGTTAATCAAAGTGCATTGACAGTGACCTCCAAATTCCTTAATGGTTTCCCATTGGCTGTAGGATGAAATTTAATATTTTTACCTGTTGTGCAAAGCCCTTTACAATCTAACCCTTGCCTACCTGAGTCCAGAGTCAACCCTACAACTGCTCACCTTGAATTTTATGCTTCAGAAACACAAGCCATTACAAGTCCCTGAATAGATCAACACCTCTCACAGCTGTGACTTTGTATTCTGTGTGTTCCTTCCATCTGGAACACATGCCCTGATTCTTATCCTCTTGAGAACTCATGCTCAGCCTTCAAGTCTCAGCTCACCTGCCCCTCACTCGGTGAGGTTAGGCTTAATTTCCCTGGGGAGGCTGAAACTACTTTCCCTTAATTTCCCATAGCATTGTATTGAGCTCTTATTTTGTCCTCGCTATTCCCTTTCTTCTCTCTAGACCTATGTTCTGAGGACAGAAACCATGAAGTTTCATCTTTCTAGTCCAGCTTTAGCGTGGGGGCCTAAGAAATATGTGTTAAACAACATCTTTCCCATTTCCTGAAATGTTGAACTAACATGAAGTACACAAAAGTTATAATCTTTTTCAGGTGATGCTGTAATTTCTAACTCACCCCAAAAGTGACCTTTTTTGGGGACTCTGCCTTTTAAGTCATTGCACAGCTTTAGTCTTTCTTTTAGAGAAAAATCACTATTACTGACATCGGCGAAGAACTGTATGTCAGGTCCATGTGACTTTTTAGACCCAGGGGATGTGTGACTGATATATAAAAGAACATATAATAATAGAAGCCATTTGTCGACTGGCTCAATTTTATATTAGGCCTTGAATGAAGTGCTGTTTAAAGAAAAGCATGCATTTCTTGCCTTGTCAATAGTCGTTGGGCCTCTCTGCATGCCTAAATGAGTGGGGAATGACCTCAGAGAGCAAGTCTAGGTGATGTCTGCGTTTATACAGCACAGTAATAGCTCCCATTTATTGTGTGCTCACTTGATGCCAGACACTTTATCTGCATCATCACAGTTTATCTTTGCCACCAACAACATGATGTAGGGACAATTATTAGGTATACTTATTTGCAGATAAAACTGTGGCTTAGAGAGATGAAGTGATATATCAAGATTGTTCGAATAGTAAAAGGGAGACAGGGTCTCAAAATCAGGCACTCTGCTCATAAAGACTGGCCTCTCTTTAGGCCAGTGGTTCTCAACTGGGGGTGATTTTCCATCTCAGGGGATATTGGGCAATATCTAGAGATGTGTTTGATTGTCACAGCTGGGGGATGGGGTGTTACTGGCATCTAGTGGTAGAGGCTAGAGATGCTGCTAAACATCTCGAATGCACAGGACAGCCATCACAACAAAGAACTGTCCATAACTCTTAGCCTAACATACTAAGTGTGCCCAGGTTGAGAAAGCCCACTTAATAGAAACAAACCAGGTAGGTATTCATGGAAGCTGAGTTTATAGGCGAAAGAGATGATTTCCAAAAATCAAATTTAAATGATTTATAACTGGAATCCTGACCTCTCAATAGAATTCTAACTTCTTATTTGCAACTCTCAGGAGGTCATTTTTTTTTTTCTTTAAGGCTCTTTATTGGAATATAATTGCTTTACACTCTTGTACCAGTTTTTGAGGTACACCAAAGTCAATCAGCTGTATTTATACACATATCCCCATATTCCCTCCCTGCCGTGACTCCCCCCCCCCCCCCATCCCGGCCCTCTGAGGCATCACCCATCATCGAGTTGATCTCCCTTTGTTATACAGTAACTTCCCACTGGCTATCTATTTTACAGTTGGTAGTATATATATGTCTATGCTACTCTCTCACTTCGTCCCAGCTTCCTCTTTACCCCCCGCCCCCCAACCTCGTGTCCTAGGAGGTCATTTTTATTTGAATGATTTTTCCCACAGTCCCAATCCAGGATCTGTAAATTCAAAGTGCCTGTCACTCCTTATTTCTCCCTTTGTGGCTTCATGCTTTAAATCAGAGGGACGGTTTTCTCCTTGGCCGAGCTGGAGACTTGGATTCATTTCCTCTTTTATTTTGCATTGTTCTTTCCTGTTACTGCATTCTCTCCACTTGGTAACCGAATACTGATGACCTTTTCCTAAGCTGGTTTTCAGTTTCTGTATGCTCCACCATAACCCTGACCTAGGTCATCTTCATGTCTCCCGACATTACTGTAATGGCCTTCCAGCTGATCTTCCTGACTCTCTTCTTTTTCTCTTTCAATATTATCTTGCACGATCATCAGGTTAACTTCCCTAAATTAACTCTTGGCCCCATGCCCTTTAGCATCTCCTTGTATCATTGGTACAGTGCAGATTGTATCTGGATCTGACCCATGCCTGTCTTTCCAGCCCTGTCATCTTAATCTGAGCTACCTCCTCACCTTCTCTGAGTATCCCGTGCTCATCCCTTTGCCCACACTGTGGTCTCCAGACAGATTGCCTCAGTTCCCCTCCTTCTACACAGGGATTTCCTATTTTTAAGACCTGAGGTGACATTTACATTCCCTGTTATTCTTCCTCTTTTCTATACCACTTATGTTGGCTATGTTCTCCCTTTGAATTTTTATTTAAATAGTTCATATATTTGTATCATTCCAACTGGACAGGTATTTTTTTTCCAAAGGAGAGCTTATGAATTTTTCATTTTCTTTCCCAGGGCCGTATATCATAGCTTACTGAATGAAAGTCTAACCGTGTGATCTGGGTAAAATGAAATCATTTCAAGAGGTAATCATCTATAAAATGATAAAAATGACATAATGTGTCATTCTTTTAGAAAGCCTATTAAAATTCTCCCCATCTGAAAGATAATCTGTAATCTATAAATAAATTTTATAAAGAATACAGAAAAATAATGAAACCGAAGTTGATAGAATTTACGTATCATATTAAAAATCACTACGTTGGGGGATTTTCGTAATTGTTACGTAAGCCAATATAAACAAATTTTTTTTAAAAACCAAGATTTGGTGGAAGGGAAAATTGAAAATGTGAATGGCAAAATGGGATCATTCATGTTTTAGAAGGGAAATGTTAGATAAAATTAAAAACATTTATATTTCCTATGACATGGATAGAGAATTAAGCTATAAAAATCAGTGCATTGTTCATTCATTTGACTGATTTGTTGAACTTGACTATGTATGGTACAATTCTACTTGTTATTAGAAGGTTAAACTTCAGTGATGGTAACAGGAGAGCAGGGAGATCTGTTACATTGTGTAACTATAACTTCAGTGAATCAAATTCAAATTCATTGAAGGCTGTTTACATTCTGGCCCTGGTCAAATTTTGCAGTTTTATTTCCCAGTATTTGTCTTCATACTGTGTCCTGCACACCAACCAAACCAGATGCCAACTAATTCTCCCTATGTTTTCCCATCTTTACTGCTTCTGCTGTTTTTTCCACCCAGAATGCTCTTCCCAATAGTTTTCCCCATGTCTAAACCCCTTCCTGACACTACTTAGCTATCTGCTACACCACCAACTCACTTTCCTTGATCCCTAGTAATAATCAGACGCTTTTCTGAACTCCGTTACCCCTTTATTATTATCTTTTTCTTTCACGGCACTTGTCTTTCTATGATGTCCAATTGGTGCAAATGGGCATGACACAACTTTTCTACCAAACAGGATTTCTTTAGGGAAATAATTGTCTCCAGTGCATCTGATTCCCCTGACCCCATGCAACCCATGGCTTTAACTACAGAAAAGGCAGGAGTTGAACTGGCCTCAGTGACTAGATTCAGAATCTGCAATCATTCAGGACCCATTCGTTCATATTCTCTGTCCTCTCTTCTCTTTGTCATTTGGTTTCTTTCTTTTAGCTTGCTGTCCCCACAAGGCTAGAGCCATGGCTTTGGCAGACACAGGCTTACATACTTAGCGCCATACTACCGGAGAGGAAAGAAAAATGTTTCCTGCTAAGTCCACTTAGAAAAATAGGGAAGGACTTTGATAACCTCCGCTTGGGGCAGGTGTTCATCCCTGGAATGATAGCTGTGGTCAACATGGTGTGTGCAGTGATTGTCCTGACCTGGGTCATGGTCCTCACAGTCAGGGAGTCATGCCTGCCAGAAGTAAGGAAGGTGGTGCCAGGCAGACAAAGCCAGTATCTCCCCTAAAAGTAAAAAGAAGAAACAGTTCACAGCCTCAACACACAAAGACAGGCAGTGATAACAGTTAGACATTTCCTTTAAGTCTTTTTTCTATTCATTGTTGAAATTGGACTACATACAGTGCTCCCATGGTATCTGTGGGAGGTTGGTTCTAGGACCCCTGTGGATACCAAAACCCACAGATGCTCAGGTCCCCATAAAACCTACACATATTCTCCTGCATACCTAAAATCATCTCTAGATGACTTATAATACCTAATACAATGTAAATGCTATGTAGATAGCTGTAAATACTACAGTGTAAACGCTGTGTAAATAGTTGACGGTTCGTGGCAAATTCAAGTTTTGCTTTTTGGAACTTTGTTTTTTCTTTCCCCCAAGTATTTTTGATCCATGGTTGGTTGAATCTGTGGATCCACAACCTGCAGATACAGAAGGTCAACTCTGTATGATTTTGGATCTTGTTTTCTTATCACTGTAAAGGGAACATTGCTCCATAGTCTTGTAAACCTTCCATCAACCCATGGGGTGCTCTGGGATCACATTTTCTGAACACACCAGGGAACACATTGGACTCTCCTGGCTCTGGCACACTGCAGTTCCTGAGCTGCTCAGATAGAGATTTAAGGAAAAACTAAGTCGTATGTAGACTTGGAACTATGTGTTCATAACCAGCATTTCCTAGGCTATATTTTCTAGAGTAGATTTTGTGCGTATGCCTTCCAACTGGTGTGCACATTTCCCATGCTATATAGACTTCAAAATGTCACTACTTAAAAATTGCATTCCAATTAGTATATCAACATAGAAGGCATCTCATACGTCTTAAGAATTTTAGCCACACATATATATTAAAATGCATATCTTGATAAGAAATAATCTAATACAAGCAGCTGTGACCATTTCTTTGTTGACACCTTCTGTGGCTTAACACCCTTATTAATAACATTTCTGGCAAAATCCAGTGTGTTCTTTTGTGGCTTCCATTATAGAAACAAGGAATGTAGAGTTGTAAGAGGAACTTGAATTTATCTAGTCCAGTGCTTCAACTTTGCAGAAGTCCCTTTTGCAGATGTATAATAATGTCATGTGTTCTTATTTAAATATGTACTGTTACAGGCTGTGAGGACCTTGCCGCCTCACCCGAAGTTTCTTCCATAGTTAGGTGGCTCAGATTTCTGGATTTCTGGGACTCCTTTCCCTCACCATTCTTTGCCAGAATCTTCTGTCACCTGCTATCCTTCCATTGATCATATTTTTTTCTTTTAAAATTATATAAAAATATTTTTTGCACACACTTTCTTCCTCCCTCCCTCTTTCCTTTCCTTCCTTCCATCCATCTACCCACCTGTCATTTATTTGTCTATACAGATTTCTTCAAACACCTAAAGAAAGTTATCCTATCTTCCCCTTGCCTTCTCTTTTCAGGTTGTTGGCCACATTCAGATCTTTTCATCATTCCTGGTGAGGTAGTTTTCTTACTGCATGCCCATTCCTGTTCCATTGTCTGTATGTTCAGTTTCTTTTTTAAATATTCCGTCCAACGTTAACTGTTCCTGCTGTAGGAGAGAGTCCATCGGGCCTTTCCTCACTGTGATGTAGACTTGACTTCTGTTCTGAATGTGGCAGGAAGAGCCTAGTGACCAGAGCCCAGCTGCGTGGACTCATACTCTGGCTCCATCTCTTTCTGACTGTGAGACTCTGGGCAGGTCACATCCTCTTTGCACGTAGGTTTTCCCCCCATCGAGTGTGGGTATCAGTCAACGGTAGCTACCTGGTATGGTTATGAAGACAATCACATCCTTGGCCAACAGGAAGCCCTGTGTTCTGAATATTTTCTACTATCATTATAACGTACTTTTGGGTGGTATTTTGACAACCAAATCATGACTGTTTGTTGTCATTTCCAGGTGTTTAAACAGGGGGCGTTGCCTGCCTAGAGCATTCTTTCCAGGATAGTCACAGGGCTGGCTCCGTCTGACCTTTTCACAGCTTGGATATCATTTCTCAGAGACCTTCTCCTACCCCGCCTGCTGTTTCGGAAAGTCTGTCCTCGCCCTGGTCATTGTCTATCCCTGTGCTCTAGTTCCCTTTCTTCACTGGCCTTATCACTGTCTGACACTGTCTTCTTTATTCATCTGCGTGATTAGTAGCTCATTTCCTCTCCATTGGAATATAAGAGACATGAGGCCAGAGATCTCTTTTGTCTCATTCACTGACTGATGTTCACAGCCCCTAGAATCATGTCTTGCACATACTAAGCACACAGCAAAGTTTGTTGCATAAAAGCTGTGGGTTCATGAAAGCTTCCAGATACTTTTCAGATGACTTTTTTTCTAAGACAGATCTCGCCTATCCCATGTAATGCATTTTTAAAACCTAAATCCCAAACCTGTATTCATCCTTAATAAATCTGATTTTTTTCTTTTCCAGTCAAACCCAAGATGAGCATACTGGGGCTATATTTTCAGGTGGTTGGGGGCCAATACGGGGCTAGTGATGGAATGAGTCTCCCCTCTCTACCAGGGCACGTATGTTGCTCTGAGAAAGGAGATCTGCTCCTATAACATCAGCCCCTGAGACAAGAAGTGGCACCAATGAAAAACCAAGTAATAAACAGGGAGATAAAAGGAAAAAATAAATAAATAAATAAGTAAATAAGTAAGTAAATAAATAAATAAATCTGACTATCTTTGCTTTCTATATAGAATTTTAGTATTCCCATAGTGTTTTGAATTTGATGCCGGGCTTTTTAGCAACTATGATCATTTTATGGCAATGATCACAGTATGCCTGTGTTGAGTGCTTACTGTGTAAGAAGCACTCATAAATCTTGCTATAGTGTCTCATTTAGTACTTAAAATAGCCCTATATGTAAATATCATTTTATTCCCATTTTAAAAGTGAGAAAGCCAAGGCAAGATGAAGGCAGTAACTTGCCAAAGTCGTACAGCTAGTAAGTCATAGAGCTGGGATTTTAACCCAGGAAGTCTGACTTCATAGGCTGCATATTCACCAGTGTTGTAAATAACCATCTTCTGAACTTTGTATTATTGGAAAATGCGATATATATTTCATCTGTACAAGTTTCCCCCAGTATCCAAAAGTAGAGTATTCCTACAAAACCGTGCATAAGCTAAAATGGTGTGAAGCAAAGAAACAATTGCCTTAGGACACATCTTGCTAATAATTGTACAAAATAAGTCAAGATGAAGCACCGATGCTCGTAGACACAGTTCAAAGCTATGGTGACTTGATGCTGAGTGTATTTCCTGGGAAGGAGCCTGGCAGTGCCACTTTCAGCTACTCGGGGTGTGCGCTGCCTCTGTAAGGGCTCATGGCAAAACAAACACTGAACACTATTTTTACTTTTCTCTTTTTTCGTAAAAGCAGAAATCTTCTTTGGATTTCTTTCAGTAAGTGAAAACAGGTAGTACTGTAGGTCTTTTGTAAAAGTGAAGTGGCATAAAGTGAACTTTCACAAAGCAGGGGAGATCTGTATCTATCTTCCAGTCATTATAAGATGCTTGAGCCAATACTAAGCCTTTGTGACACTCCAGTGCCTTTAATACTGAGCCAGCAGTCAGTACCTTTTGGTCATGTTGCCAACCAGCTCAGTATCCATAAGGGTGAATACAAGGTAAAGTTGCTGTGGGGAAGTTGGTAAATGCTTAAGAAAAGGCAGGATATACTATATGGCATTTCTATGAAATACTAACTAGTATTTCTAGCAGAAATAGAGTGTATCATTCCTCTTTTGCTATAGTTTGCTATATATATTCGTTTCTGCATGTTCACATTGCAGGTTGTTTCCCAGAGGATTTGTAGTAACTAGCCACAAGAGTGTATTCTAAAATAATGACACGATGTAGGTAAGAATAAAAATCAGTTCAGTGAAAAATAAATAAAACGGGACTCTGGGGTGGAGGGTGGTCTGAGAGACACGTAAATATTCAGACCTAAAGGAACCAGACACAATGCCTTGGTCGAACCTCAAATTTCTATTTTTTTAAAGTTTCCTGACAGCCAATTAAAAAAAAAAAATAGAGACATGATCAGTTTTTATTGTCAGTGAGGAAAATTCATGCCAGTTATTCAAGGAAAATATAATTTTCCAATTTCATAGCTTGATAATATATTTTCAGTACATGGGCCTTTCAGTGATAGGATGAACAAAGACTTCCACAGCATACTTACCATGAACTGTTTGGTTTCATGTGACGCCTTCTTGCCTTGTGCCTGAAAGTATGACACTGAAGCATTTTTCAAGGAAAGCAGTTCTATCAAGACTGGAAAACCCAGATAGTATGGTCAAAGGATAGATAGAACTTAGAAGGCTATCTGTTCTTCCAACAGTCCTGCATTTATATTTATCTTACCTGAGATTTTGAATAAACCTGGGCAGCAGACAGCTCAAAGTAGGATTCTTTGGAGAGTGTTTCAAGTGTTCTGAGTGGTTTACTGTTGGATTCATATGTTTTAGGAAATGGATGAGAAGATGTAGAGAATGACAGCCTTTTCTGGAAATTAAGGCTCTAAGCAAGTTTTGTTTTTTAATTAAAACTCCTTTTTCATATCTATATGTAAGACAGAAATTTACTTATTGTCTCTGCTGTTTAAGTGTTCATCCCTTATTTCTTTGTTCATTCTTTCAACAAATATTTATTGAGCACCTATTATGCCTTAGAAACCTGGGTTATAGCAGTGAAGAAGACAGATGTGGTCTCTCCCTCAGTAGAGTGTACATTCTAGTGGGGAAGGCCAATGTTAAACAGGATACTACTTAAGTATTTAGTTGCAATTTTGATAAGATCTAATGAAGACAGTTACAGAGTAGAAAGTAAGCATGTCAGTGGCAGTCCAGCTCACTGCTTAACCCCTTCTGGTTTGAATACGGGATCTCTCCATTATGGAAGCTATTGCCTCTAAGATATTAACAGCCTTCTGATAACAAGTGGCCTGTTCTAATCTTTACAGACTTCATAGTTGAGTAGCATGATGTACTATGATAGATAGGAAACAGATAAAAATCTGAATTGCTCTTGTTTGGGGATGCGTTGTGCGTAGGTGGGAACTCTGGGTCCTTGGGCTTTGCCTAGACTTGGCAGTCCCAGGATCACGTCTTTATGACCTTTGGCACTAGTTTGAAAACCACTGTTCTAGAAATCTCAACACTATCTAGGCTTTGCTTGTTTACTGGCTCTCCCATAAATAAGGGGACGAAAAGCAGCTCTGCCGACAGTGCCTAGACTGCGCAGTCCCAGCGTTGCTCTCAGCTCTGTGCTGGACTCTGAATGCTTTGTGTGCTCACCCAACTCAAGGAGGAAACTCTGGCATCTGCGTTGGATTAGTGCAAGCAAACCTGACCTTCTTCAGTTGCTGTGGTTCCCACCGACCATTACTGTCATATTATACTTCGTACTCAGGTTTCTTAACCACCCACCTACTAGCCCGGCTGCTTCCAGGCATGCACTGGTGAAGCGGATTAGAAAGGAAGGTAACTGTATCCATCAATTCAGTTGATATATTTTGAGCTCCAAATACATGCCGAGAATTGTCCAAAGAGCTTGGAATAAAAAAGTGAACAAGAGTAACCAAAACACCCCTGCAAATCTGTGCCCTCTTGGACTTTACATTTTAGTGGAGGTTACAGACAATAAAAAAATACAGAAGAAAATAAGGTTGTAAGACACTGGGTGATAAGCTCTTTGGAGAAAAACGAGCAAAGAAGGATAGGGTGTGTCAGGGTGAGGAGGCTGAAGGTTTACTGTTCCAAAGAATGAGGTCAAAGAACACTTCTCTGAGAATGTACACGTGAGCAAAGACAGGAAGGAGTTGTGATGCCGCCGTCTGGGAGAAGGGTATTCCAGAGAAAGCAGCAGGTGTGACGTTACTTAGCCAGGTGCCTGAGTGTTTGAGAAACAACCAAGGGGCCAGTGTGGCTGAAGCAGAGTGAGTGCGATGAGGTCAGAAGAGTAGCAGAGAACCATGTCACGAGTGCCCGTGTAGCTGTAGCTGGGACTTCGGCCCCTACCGTGAGGGAGGGCTGTATAGAAGGGCGGCACGTTCCAGCTTCGGTTTTAGGAGGATCACCCTGGCTACTGTGTGGAGCATGGAATGAAAGGGGCAGGGGCAGGGACATCACCTGGAAGTGGTCAAAACGGGAGAAATAACGAGCGTGGACGGGGGATAATTTGCTCAAGTGGGTTTCTCTCTTTGCTCCATTTGGTCCAAGAATGGAAGAACTTAGTAGATAGGGTGTTAATAGAGACAACAGGAAACAAAATGTCACAATTATCTGAGGTAGTAAAGAGGTGATGATGTGATGGTGGAACAGGAAATATTGGAAAGAGATGTTTGTCTAAGAGCAGCATGTAAGAGATGATCCTGAGACACAAGTGTTTTCTGTTGCCAGTCGGATATGAAAATGTAAATAAAGATGTTAGAATAAAAGCAGAGGGCAAATTCGAGGATGGAGTTTTCAGTTTGAGAGTTTCAGATACATGGAATTCTATATGGTTTATAAAATACTTTTATTTAATCTATTTTATAACTGTATGAGTGACTGAGCTGCCTTTTCCTCTGCCTTTCCCCAAATCCTACTCTATGTGGAACAGAAAAAGAACATCAGTTTAGAAGAGTTAGAGAATATTCAGTGGTCCCTTTAGTACCATTTATTGGGCATCACTGAATTTTACCATGTTATGGCAGATATTCTAGATACTAGATACTGGATATATAAATATGAATGAAACAAAAGTATTCTTAAGGGAAGCCTGTAATCCAATGGGAAGTATATAGAAATAAAGAAATTATACAGTCGTGTGATACACAGAAGGGGATTGCCTGACTCTTGTTGGTTTGAATCAAGAAATTTCCCTGTGAGCAGTGTCTTGAAGGATGAGTAGGAGAGCCAGCATTTGAGGGCGGTGGGTGGGGAGAGAGAGGATTCTAGGCAGAAGAAACTTCACGTGCCAGGGAACAGAGGGGTGAAATCACATGGATCATTTAGTAATTTACAGCAGAGATGCATGGAACTCGAGAGTGTCTTGTCTTGGGAGCCAAAGTATGTCATCTAGTGCAGAAAACAGCTCAAACCTTTTAATGACTTTCAGGATGTATTTTTATCTTTTTTTTTTTTTGTCCAAATCAGGACAATTTTGACTTTGAAAGGGGGTGCTTTTAATAATTACACTGGAATAGATATAATGTAGAATTGGGCTGGCAAACCCAGGCATATGGTCACCAAATGGATTCTGTTTTTCTGTACAAAGGGGTCATAATTATACCTATGGGTGGTGCAAATGAAGTTCCCTAATTTAAGAAAAAATGTTATAAAGAAGATAAACCAAGAAAGTAGATTCAGACTTTTGGTAGAGGAGATAGCTACTTTTAGATAGAAAGTCAAGGAAGGCTTCTCTGAGGGGGCACTTTTGAAGCTGAATGACAAGGAGCCGTCCACGTGGAGGTCTGTGGAGGGAGTGTCTTGTCCTGGGAGTCAGCATGGCCTGTTAGAGAAAACCTATCTTGTTGGAGAATGAACAACCAGGAGGAGTTGGGGGAGGAGACGAGGTCTGAGATGTAGGGAGAGGCTAGTTCACATTGGGCCATGCATGTAGGTATGGTGAGGAATTTGGACTTTGTCTAGTTTGCTAGAACTGCTGTAATAAAGCACCACAGCCTGGGTGGCTTAAGCAACAGACATTTATTTTCTCACAGTTCTGGAGGCTAGAAGTCTGAGAGCAAGGTGTTGGCAGCGTTGCTTTCTTCTGAGGGCCACGAGGGAAGGATCCGTTTTAGGCATCTCTCCTTGGCTTGTGCATAATTGTCTCTTCCTCATTTCTTCTGTCTTCCTCCCATATGAGTCTGTGTCCAAATTTCCTCCTCTTCTAAGCACATCGGTCATGTTGTATTAGGCCCTGCCCTAATGACCTGATTTTAACTTATTTACCTCTTTGAAGAACCTTATCTCCAAATATCGTCACATTCTCTGGTATTGAGGGTTAGGACTTCAGCATATGAATTTTCAGAGGGATATAATTCAGCCCACGTTACCTCAGTAAGTCGGAAAGAACTGGGGGTGGGGGGAGGGTTCCATTAACTGAATAAGAGATATTTAAACTCAGTTTTGAAAAGAAGATAGATAAAAACAGTTACATATCTATTTTCAGTTAGTATGGAAGTCACGATGTAAAATAGAAGCTTTGTGTAGAGGGTAGTATTAAGATTTCTTAAGGGGAGAGATTTTTCAAGGGTCTAGATGTCAAAACAGTCTGTGCCTAACAAAACATGCAACCTTGGTTGGTTGTCAAAACAAGGTATATAGGAGATCCTGGTGGCACCAAGCTCTGGAGTGGTAGCATCTAGGAATGGCCAAGGATGACTGCCCTTTGTTCACAAGTGATAGAACAGAAGGAAAAAGAATGTATATTCAGGGAGGCATGTGAGGTGTGCTTATACAGAATCCAGGTACTGGAGTGTGAAAGCACAGATGTGAGACAGTCAGCTCACTTGGTGGGGTGATATTTATGTGAGCTATTTCTCTAATGTCTATTACAGAGTTGATCTAGGAGCAAAGTTTAAAAGTAGTGGTTATCCTAAACCATCTGAATATTTTCTGGATATATGATTCTGTGTGTGTGTGTTAGAATGAATGAAATCAGAACATTTACTAGCTTTAATTTCTCAAAAGAAGCTTGGAAGCTACATTCTGGTCATTCCATGAAAAAGCAAGCGATTCCAGAAAAACTTTTGATGAATGTGAGGATGGGTTGGGAGGTGGAAGAACAGAGCAAAGATCTTGGGCAACAGGAACCATGACATCTTGGCATTCAGTAATGGCAATGTTGCCACATAGGCCTTAAACATGAAGGTACTTGAATCAGTTTGGGGAAAATAAAGAATATTATGATCGAAGTCTATTAAATGGACGGATATGCATATGAGTACCATAGACCAGTTTCTACTCTCAGAGTTGAGCTGATTCCTGTTCCTTCTCTTGGTTCCACTTGCTCCTCAGGAACTCAGTTTGTCTTACTTCATTTGTATTTACACTTTTGAACGTGATGTTTGGGCTGCCTCTTTAGTACCCAGGACTCCTTCACCAAGAGCACATTCTCGTTTTTCCTTTACTCTAACCCTGCCTCTCGTGTCATCATTCCATGTTCGGCCTTTGTGTCCTGGAGTTCCAGGTCACGTAGAGTTACAGACTTGCCTAGAAGTGGAATCCAGATAAAGCAGGAGAGGCTCTTCTAGAATCTGACCTCCAAAATGTGGTGGTGGATACCCTCACTGAAATAGATGATGTGACTGGAAAACTCATGGTGAAACAGAACTGTGGAAGGAGGAAGGAAAGACATTTAGTAGTGGACAAAAACAAAAGAGAAATGTATGACTGTTCAGCTGTGATCAGAAAAGCTAAAACTCTAAATGAGTAGGCTTTTGAGAAGGCAAAAGGAAATTAAAAACTTATTTTTGCATTTTTAAGCATAAGTTTTGAGCAATAAAGGACAATAAATTGAGTGTTCAATAAATAGTTTGAAAAGAAGACATGTTGTTAGATGACATAAGAGAGGGCGATTTATCAATTATAATTTTCTTTTGAATTCACTGTAAGATATGGTCTTAGGCCAACAAATATGAAAAAGTTACAAACAGGATTTCGTGGAGTAGGAGGCTTTGGGATAAAATCCTACTGGAGGGGTGTAGGGAACAGAAGAAGAAAGCCTGAACAGAATAGTGTGAGTTAATGCCATGAGGGTAAAATTGAGGAGCTGGTTTTTAAGAAAGGATTAGATATATTGGAAGGAATTATGATAATCAAGGTGGAAGCTAGCTTGGGCGTATGTCCTCTTCCTCTTGTCTCTGAAGCAGTGCTCAACTAAATGTTCTCACATGGTGTAAGATGCAGCTCTCAATGACTCCTCCACCTGAGTTCTTGTTTCCAGTCTAAGAGGCACATGTAGTTGATAGACCATTTGCACAGACTGAGTGATTAACTGGCACAGCCCTCGTCCAGTGATTGGATGGGGTCTTCCTGGCTCAGGCAGTCAGCAGCACCCGCTGCCTCAGGGCTGTCTCACAGAGAGTGATCAGCAGAGATTTGGAACAATTTTAGGTTTACACAGAAAATGATTAGTCTAAACATTGGGAACATGAATACACACAATTTCCATCAAGGGAAAACATATAATTCCAAACATAGTTTGACAGATTTTTATTAAATTTAAAAATGTAGTCTTTCTCAGCACTTGTTTTGTGAGAGATGCTTGTTTCACATCAAATAGAACACACCAACTACTAGTTTTCCTTTATTAGGACATTCTCCATTTAATTTTGTTTTTTTGCCTGTAGGGAATTGAAATAGATGACCTCTAAAGGTCCATCAGTGCTAATACCCATGCTTCTGTGTATTACTGATAATTGGCCAACTTCCTGGAAGCAGGGTAACTTTTTTTCAATTTATAACAACATAGACATTTTGGAATGCAATTGTTGAAGTATGGCTCCAAAATACTAAGTTATCTCATATAACGTTACCTTAATATTGGCAATTATTTTCAATATCTATTTTCCAAGGAAGTTGAGTTGATATTATTAGATTAGACAAGTGGAGAAGAATTATATTTTAAGTAAAAAAAAAATTGTTTTAGAATATCAAATAGGCATTTAAACTGAGGTGGGACAAAATAATTCCTGTGAATCTTGCTAGATGGAAATCATAAATGACAAAACTCCTTTTCTTCTGTTTTCATCATGGTAAACTAATGCTTTAGCATTTACTGCTTCCATATGTCATTTGATTTTCACATGGGTTTTTTTCCTAATGTGTGATTGATATGCTTTATAGGTGAGCAAACAAATGTTAGAGAGGTTAGTGGCTTGTTCAAGGTCATGTATGTGAACACATGTTAAACATCTGTATGGGAAAAGAAAATATAACTTATTTGACCTTATTACTCAATTGCTCATTAGAGTCCCTTTAAAAAATCTAGCTTTGTTATTGGTATATATAATAGAATTTTATTTTATTTATTTATTTTTTAAATTTATGTACTTATTTATTGGCTGTGTTGGGTCTTCATTGCTGTACAAGGGCTTTCTCTAGTTGTGGCAAGCAGGGGCTACTCTTCATTGCGGTGCACAGGCTCCTCATTGTGGTGGCTTCTCTTGTTGCGAAGCATGGGCTCTAGGTGTGCAGGCTTCAGTAGTTGTGGCACATGGGCTCAATAGTTGTGGCTCATGGGCTCTAGAGCGCAGGCTCAATAGTTGTGGCACACGGGCCTAGTTGCTCCACAGCATGTGGGATCTTCCTGGAGCAGGGATCGAACCTGCGTCCCCTGCATTGGCAGGCAGATTCTTAACCACTGCGCCACCAGGGAAGTCCCTATATTATGTAATCTTAATTTGGAGGTTTCAGATTTAACTCTGTTGATAATAATGATGATAATAGTTAACTTTGTTAGGCACTGATATTTTAGTCACAATATGCTAGGCCTCCCATATTCATCATTTGATTTACTCAGTTTGAATGAATGTCATTCTCTGAAAATGCCACTGTTCAGTTATATTTATTTGCAGCATAGCATTCAGCATTCTAAATGATGAAATGTAGGAGTGGGAAATGTTCTGTGTCAGGATGGGCTAGGATCTTCCATAATAACAAACAACTGCCAAGTCTTATGGCTTAAAACCACAAAATTTATTTCTCCCTCATCCTGCATCTCCATCTCTGCTGTGCTGGTGATACCGTGAAATTCATCTAGGCTAGTGGATTCATGATCTCTGATAGAAAAGAATTTCTCCTCGGGATCAATAACAGGCCGTTGCTCAGGTTTTAAGTAACAGAGTAACCGTTTATTAAGGAGAGAGAGTACAATAGCTTCTGGCACAGACACCAGAATGGGGTGGAGAGACCTGAGAAGGGGTCTTACATGAGTGACTTATATACCCCCAAAGGAGGAGTTAATTATAATCCCAACCTCTAACCTAAAGAATTACTTCTTTCTATAGGAATTTACAGCAGCAGTAAAATGATTACCAAAAAAAACAAAAAAACAAAAAAACGATGCCTTAGCCTGAGGATTGATTGTTTCCCAGAAGGGTGGTGATATTCATCAGAACAAGGGTTTTCTTTACTCACTAATCTGTGACATCCCAAGTAATCATTACCCTAGGTTACAATAAAAATTATGAAGGAGAGTCATAAGACTCAATCCTAAAGAATGAAGGAGCTTAAATCACAGTTTCCAGTTCTTCTGCCCTTCCCCCGGGCCAGGTCAGCCCCTGGAACTCTCACTAGGAGCTCTGTCTCATGTTGTCCGTACTTAGGGACCAACATGGATAGGGCAGTCACCGTCTAGAACATGACTGGCCACCATGACAGAGGGAAAGAGTGGTGAATCATGCATGGTCCCTAACACTTCTGTCCAGAGGTGATGCTAGCTATTTTGACCAAAGGAAGTAGGGGATGCAATCTTACCACGTGCCCAAAGGTCCTGGAAATATGTGACTGCAAACACTAATGCCTGCCACAGATGGGCAGTGGGATAACAAAACAGACAGTTCTTGTCACTTCTAGAATTACCCTCTTGACAAGAAATAGGCATTTACTTTTTCCTTCTTTAGATTGTCTTTGTTCATTTAGTATTGAGGGCCCCCCATGCAGAGAACTATAAAGCATAGCAAAGTGTCAAGTCATACAGGAATAAATAGGGTCTTGCTCAATTATTCTGAACCTGAAACTGCATTTTTATTTCTCAAAGGGCATAGATTTGATTTTACTTATTCAGCCAATTATTTGTTCAACTAATAAGTATTGAACACTGTGTTATTTTTGTTTTCTGGTAACGATTTCTTCAATACCAACTAGGTGTCCAACAGTTTTCCTCAGTTTTGACAATAACTGAAGTTGATGCAGACCCCATAGGTCAAGGGCTCAGTCCCGCAAGACAGCCTCAACCCTGCGTTCAGACCAGCTGTAAATGGAGCATCCAGGTGACACATAACTTCTGCCTGGTCAACTTCACATTGGAGGATCCCATGATCTCTGCCTTTGGTTCAGTAATTTGCTAGAGTGACTCACAGAACTCAAGCAAATACTTAATGATTTTCGGTTTATTTTAAAGGATTCAATTCAGGGACAGCCAAGTGGAAGAGATGCAGAGGGCAAGGATGGGAGGGGGAGGGTGACATCCATCTCTGGGCATGTGACTCTCCCAGCACATTGATGTGATCGCCCACCTGGAAGCTCCTCAAAGCCTATCATTTAGGGCTTTTATTGAGGTTCCATTATGTTGACGTAATCAATTGAATTATTGGCCATTGGTGATTGAACTCAGTATCTAGCCCCTCTCCCCAGACCGGAGGTTGGAGGTAGCACTGAGAATTCTAACCCCCTAACGTAATGATTTTCCTGGCCACCAGCCCCCATCCCGAGGTTCTCTAGCACCTCCTTCCCCTATGAGTCATCTCATTAGCATACAAAACAAACAAATTCTGAGGGTTTGGGGTGCTCTGTGCCAGGAACCTGGGAGAAGGACCACAGGCTTATTTTTTATTGTACCACAAACACCTACATGCCAAGCAGGGTGCACTGGGCATACAGTGATGAATGAAATAGGCAGTTCCTGTCCTCGTGGACTTCAAGTTAGGCAGACTCACTGAAGGCGAGATCAGCCTAGAGAAGTGTTAGTGAAAGTTGACAACAGATAAATAAAGCATAACCTCTATTCTTATAAGCATTTACCTCCATATGTGAATAAGGAATAAACTGGGAGCAAGGAGGAAATGCTGGGTGTGGGATGGTGATGAAAATTGGAGAAGTTAACACTGAATTTCTTATGACCTGAATCACTTTTAATCCCATCTGTTAGACGTGGTCTAAGGTTGGCACATTTTTCTTATGAAAGCACAGACACATGCCGGCTGGAGGGGCCAGGAAAGTATAGGCAAATAGAGAAGATGCTTTTAAATACTATCCCAGGGTTCAATCTAGGTTATACAGTACATGCAGAATAATACATTCATGTGCAAATACACTCATGGATTAATGAACACATGAATTGATAAATTCTTTAAAAAATATAAATTAATAGATTATTGCATATAAGTTAGTTATGTGTAGAACTATATTAGATTGCTTGCATTTCTTTCTTTGAATTTTGCATTTAGGAGATTTTTCAGTGTGAATTCTTAATGGAAATCGTAAAACTTCCTTGAGAACAACTCAAAAAAATCCTTGAAAAGACATACTTTTCAGAATGCTCACATCTTGTTACTTTTGTTCTTGTTCTTCTTACCCTTTTTGACTTCTCCACATTTCTAAATAGCAAGTTATTTACTTAGTTCTGCTAAAGTTGTAACCCTGATCATTCTACTGAAATTGATCTACTCACAATTAATTTTTCCCTGTGACCACACATGTAAGAACATGGAGGCTTTCTTTCACTTAATAAGGAAGAATGTATCTAGGATATTTCACTGCCCTTTATGGGTATTTTACACCTTTTGAGTAAACCCTCCCCTCTTATAAAACTATCAATACTCATAATGAGGTTGAATCCAATTGAGTCAAACTTCTGAGCAAAACAAGATGCTCTAGTCTCTGGTTTAAACATTTTGAATTTTCTCAAATGTAATTATGTGTAGAATCTATCTCAAAATCTTACTTTGTGAAGTTTTTGAATTGTAGTTTCTAAAATATTGTCTTCATTTTTGAGGCCAAGATCACGAAACAGAAAAACAAACAAACAGTTGTGCATCAAAGATAAAGAGAGCTATGTTTGTCAGATCAAGTCCATGCTGTTTGTGGGCCTTCGACCAATTTAAATGCAGCTGGTGTACGCATCTTTGAATATACTATATTACTATTCAGCTGGTTTCTCCAGTTAATAGTCATGTTCTCTACCATCTTTCACATAATTGGGAGTTTTGCCAACATTGTCACAGCAGCCCCCTTTCCTCTGGGATTTCACCAAGTGCACTCTCATTTCGTGGGCAGTAGAAAGGGGAGAAGCATTTGGAGTCGCTCAGGGTTACAGAGGAGTGAGGCCAGTATCGACTTCCACACAGGATGGGCTGAGCGCTCTCTCACGGGTGTGATTGCGTAGCTTTAAAAAAATTTCATAAACTGAATATGTAGGCTTTTAATTAGTATTAGAATACAAATTTAAATCTGTTCACTTCATTCTGTTGTGAAAATCCTGACAGACACGTATAAGGGATTTTTCTTCTCTCTTGTATTTATTATAGAGTTTCAGTTCTTTGAAGAATAAACACATCATGGTTATCTTTTGTCTTTTTTCCAATAATCTCTTTCAACCATACTATGTCCAATATTCACTTCTACTTCCTTACCTACATCTCGAACAAGTTTCACAATTTCTCATTTGTTTTATATATTAAAGTTTAGTGCGGTAGAGTCTGTGTTCATCTCTTACCTGATATAAAGCTCCCCCCCCCCCCATCGTAGACTAGACTCGTGACTTAGAGGCTGCTTAATTTCAAGGCCAAACCCCTCATGTGTGGAGTGCTTTCAACTCGAAGAGGCCTCTGTGGGAAGTGCACAATCTTCTTAGGTTTCATACTGCTCATGGAAGGTGCCTCAGTCTTACCCAACTTGAGTCTGTTCCAAGTTGGGTATGTCTTACCCAACTTGATTTCTGTTCACAGAAATCACTGTGATTGTGGTGATTTCTGCCTAGATAGCATGTCCTTTTCCAGAGTATGTTGGTCAGATTTGTCTTGTCCCCTCTTCCTCTGAAGACCCCCTGAGACAGGTCAGCCTAGTTGACCCTGAGCCAGAACCCCACCTGCACCTTCTCCTGGTTGGGCATACCTGGTTGCTTGACCTAGGGACTGACAAAGGGCATTTTTTTCCTCTTGCCTTCACACTCCTTAAAGTAGAAATATGGGAACTACTGAGGGTCTCTCTGGGACCCCCAGAGTCCCCGAGGAATTAGGATGGGGATGCCTCATCTTTTAGCCTTCAGGCTTGGCCTCTCCAGGCTTTATTGGCACAATCTACTGTATCTTTCAGAATTTCTAGACTGGACATAAGCATCAGTCATAATTTTTACATACTCCTCCGTATTCCAGGGGACAAATGCCAGACTCTTTAAGAAGTCTCTTATTATGGCTATTTCAGGAGTAGCAGTGGGTGTGCCTGCAGGGCCCAGCAAGCATTTGGTCGGGGAATGGGATGCAGATGCGTCCTCCATGAGTGATCGTGATAAAGACTACCACTGCTTCTTACTAAAGCCAAGGGTTAATTGGGAAGGGAAGAAGAAAAATCTCTTCATAAAAGCCACATTTCCCATAAAAATTCAGTCCGCTTCCACCCATCTTCAGTCTGACAGTTGGTGGTAGTTGGGTGGATTCTGTACCCTTCCAGTAAGACTGGGTTGCAGGAGGTGTCCGATTCCAATTTGTGGTGGTTTATCGGTGGCTCTGTGGGGTCTTGGGCTTGGGTAATCCTCTGATATCAGAAAAGTTCTCACTTAACATCCTGCTAAATACTTTTTTGTTATACATCTCTGCCTGCAGGCTAGCAACAGAAAGAAAACAAAAAGAGAAGTAATCCATTTTTATATTTCCCGTTCTTGATGTGGAACGTGGCAGTCTGTTTTCTGAAAAGCTGTTTCTAAGGTTTGAATACATTAGATACACTACAAGTGTCAGCATAAAAATGACAGGGGGTGTTAGCAGATAGCATTCTGATCCTCTTTCAATGCCTGTGAAGGATTTTGGTTGTTTCACCTTTTACTGGTATCCCCGGAGGCTAAGATTTCACCTAGAGAGAAAGACTTTGACGCGCTATTTTGAATATAATGAACAGCTTCTTAAAGGTGGCCTTGGGGACTTCCTAGGTGGCGCAGTGGTAAAGAATCTGCCTGCCAATGCAGGGGACACGGGTTCGAGCCCTGCCCTGGGAAGATTCCATATGCCATGGAGCAACTAAGCCTGTGCGCCTAAAAAAAAAAAAAAAAAAAAAAAGGTGGCCTTGGTTATTCAATGCTCCTGCCCCACAAAAAGAGAAGAGAATTGAGAAATTAAGGAAATGCCAAGAGGTGGAAGAACATCCTGGATCTTTGGTGGAGTTCTTGCTTTGCCATGTTTCCTAATGTTAAGGTATTTGATTTGTGATTGCAGCTGATAGTAGATAATGTTTATTGAGCATTTATTATATACCAGATACCATGATAAGGGTGTTACAAGCTCTGTGTTGCTTAATGCTCTTAGAAGCCTCATCTGGGAGGTGCTGTCAGGATAGAAACACTCCTGTGATCTTCCAATCAGATTGATGTTGATTCGTTAACCAAATCCTTTCGGCTTTTCTTCTTTAACCCGTTATAATCTATCTAATTGTCCCATATTTTTGCAAGTATATTCTAAGGTATTTTTTTCAAGCAGTTTATTAAAATCTTTAATATATTGGTCTGATGGCTAACAGTTATTATGGGCTTAATATGTGCCAGTTTTTAAGCTAAGCAATCTATATGCAAATCGTATATAACCCCAAACACTCGTGTAAGTTCAATATTATCAACCCCATTTCAAAACAACAAAGAAGGGAGGATGAGAGACACCCCCAAGCCCACACAGATAGAGAGGACAGACGCTCGGATTGGAGCCAGGCTTGTCTGACTCCAGAGCCCAAGGATTTAACCCCCACTTTGCTAGCTTCCTTCAAGGCCTGTTGTCAGAACAGAAAGAATGTTCCCCATGAACCCAAGTTGTGTTCAAGTGCTTATTCCATCTTCTTGATGATAACAAACCATTCCCTTAGCAGCCTGTTATAAAAATTTTAGCCTATTAATTTTATTAATTTTCCAAAAAAGGTAAAGCAGTAACATATGCCGTTCTTATAGAATCTAAAGATTTGAACTTAAAATTTTTTCAGGCTGGAGAACGGAACTTAATGTGATTCCTGTAGGTGAAATGACACTTGTTCAAATTAGATGTTGCTGATATGAAATCCAGAAGTGATTGCCTGGGTCCTAAAAGCTTAACCTGAAGTGAATCTTAGAAATAAGGGTGTTTCTTATGAATTGAGGAGTTGACAAAAATTTTCCACAGAGGAGATTTCTCTTAAGAAAGTGTTGTCCTGTTTGAGGTACCAGATCAGCACTGACATTATGCAGTGTGGAACACACCATTAATTAGTTTGTCTCTTTAAACTCTGTTGCCAAAATTTTCAATGATGGTTATATTTTAAAGTATCTTTAATTTTAAAGTGGATGCTAGTGTGACAAAAAAATAATCTCTTACGAAAGTTATTTTTTGAGTTAGGTCTGTATTAATAAGCATGTATTTTTGCAATTAAATGAGTCTACAGTAACTACACTAAATTACATGGCATGTTATTTGCTCTCTATATTCAAGGCTCAATTGTGTGTGTGTGTGTATGTGTAATTTTTTACATTCAGTGACTTTTGGAAAAGTCTAGGGTTTTCTCTCAGTCTCTGGTAAACTGAAACCATATCCTTTTGTGTTTTTCCATGCATACTACCTTCAGGTTTCGGGTGGTGCTTGTGGTGCCCAATTTTCGAGATAGATTTGTTTTGCTGTGAGACCCAGCCTTTCTCGTCAGGTGAATGTAGAAGTCTCGCTGACTTGCACACTCGAGGATTGAGGCACGTGTTTCTGATTTCTTTTGTCAACTTATTGCAGAGAAGCGGAAGCTCCCTGCTCAAAAAGTTGCAGAGCTGAGTCTGGGCATTCACAAAAATGATCTGTTGGCCAAGCCTCATCTTTTAAATTTGAATAGCAGCCATCGGCAAACAGGAAGACTCTGGGTGTTTTACCTTCAGATTTTGGTGGAGAGGTTAAGCATGTGTTTACAATCTGTTGGCTCATTCATGCTTATTGGCAAGTTGTGGGTTGTTTCTGAACCTCTTAGGTTGTCTTTTAAATGGGAAAAGTTTCCGACAAAATACGATAACATCCCCACAAGTTGTGATAGTCTTTCTAGAAATCAGTTGTTAAGCTACTAACAGAGTTTGAAAGCAGCAAATCTACAGGTGCCGAGTGGGTAGGGAAGTCTGCCCGCAGCATCTTGTCTCCCCTCATCTTCCGGTCCTGTAGGGTCCCCCTGCCACCACCGCTGTCTGCCTCTTTTCCTCTTCCCCTCTCCTCCCCGCCCCCCACGCCCATAGGACCCACGCAGCCGGAGAGGGCCCTGGAGAATGAAGGACCAGGCTTAACTTAACCTCTAGCTTAACCTGTGCTTTATGTCCTGTGCTGAACTGCCTCCTGAGTAGCTGGAAGGGCCCGGGCTCAGTGTCTAGAAGACAAAAATGTGAATTCAGACAGTCTCTAGGTCCACAAGACTTTGTTCAGTTTCAAGTATTCTAAAAGGAATATATAAATCAAGTGCACTGGGGCATAGGTGGGGAACAGTGAACAGCCGAACGTCTCTCTCTGTGGACTGGGAACAGGATGAAAGAAATTGGCAACCGAGGTATGAAATAGATGGTGAGAAGTTCATGGTTTTTAGATTCAGGATAGAATTCCAGTTCAGCTCATATCCCAGGCTTTAACATCTGTGTGGCCTGGGCCACAGTTGATAAATATATAATTTAACTTCTGATCCTCAGTATTATAAACTGGAAAAAAAGGGGAGGAAGAAAGAGAGAGAGAAAGGGAGAGAGGTGGAGAGAGGGAGAGGAGTTGGGGGCAGATACTGATTGATTGTAATGTGTAATTGTGCAGCAGTCAGGCCCTGTGAGACACGTGGTAGGTACAGCATCATTCACATTGCCAATGTCAGTTCCCATCCCTTTTCCTATAGATGACAGAGAGAAGTAAACTTTCATTTCATGGAGAAAAGCAGTCTAGATTGTGGGAGCATCAGCAGCAGAAGTTCAAAGGTAGAAATCACAGGGGTGGTTGGGAAATTGCAAGTAGCATAAATGTATACAAACGCAAACCTCACAGTTTGCACTGTCTGTGTTTAGAGAAGAGGTGTGATGTGAGAGTGGCAAGAAAGGTGGCTTTCATATCCCGCACGTTCTTCTAAAAAGGTTTATTACTTGTCGGATCCGCTGACAGTCTTCGAGTGAGGAAATAACAAGATAGACACTGGGTTTAAGGGAGAGTGATGTGTCTTCCATATCTGGGACAGATTGATACCTAGACAGGGGGCACCAGCAGGAGGGGGGAAGGAGCTTAAAATAAAGAGAACTATTGGAATAGTGTGGTTAAGGTTCAGTTAAAGCAGTGGCCCTCATAATAAAAAGGAAAATAGAAACAATAGAGTGGCATGGTGGTATGAGTTAGCTATTGCTCGGAGGAAAGAACTTTTAAGACAACATAACTTTATGATTCAGAAGTTTGAAAGTTCTCATCTAAAGTCTTGCAATACAACAGTCATGTCTTTAAGAATTTGCCCAAGGAAAACACGTTTCTTCGACTGGAGAAATTGCACAATATATTTATAGGGTGGCAAATATTTTGAACATAAATTCAAGTAAGCAAACAAGCAAGCGACAATATTTTAAAGAGAGGTTTAGACACAGATATAGATATATAGATGCATATGCATGTAGATAGTATAGATAGAGGTATGGATACTGGGAAGGGAGAACGTTTCTTTTATTGGTTCGGCTGCTCTTTATGCATTTGTCCCTATGAGGGGTAATGATATCTAATAGTGTCTAAGAGGTGATGCAGGTGCCTCTTACTTTCCATTTTAATGGCCAAGTGAAGTATCTGGAAACATTTTCTAATTAACACAATTGACTGCATTTCTGCACATAGGAGTTCTCAAAGAGTACATTTTGTTTTTGCAAAACAGAGACTATCGCTCCTGATGATAAGAACTTAGAAACTAAATTTCACTCTAATGGTTGTACTTTTAAGACCCCACTTCTTGGTCTCAGAAGCATGACTTTCTCTAATCTGAAGTGTTTCTTTGTCATCTACTGAAAGGTTAGCATTTGTGGAAAGGAATACATATTGAAGGGAGAATATCGCCTCCACGCTCAGGGCTTCAAACATTTATTTGGCATAAGCTTTCACCTTTCATGTATTTTCTGTACAAAATGAGAAATTAACAAACGTATCTTCTATGGGATGCCCCAGTATTAGCTACACCTGCATAGGACGAAGTCACTGCAAACATTTTCTCCGAGTGCATTTTTTTTCAGTGAGGCGATGTATTTAGCAGCACCTCAGGTTTGCTGTGGATTCATTTATTCTAGTAATGAAGTTGATTTGAGATTCCAGCAGAGGGTTTAAGCATGGGATTTTTTTTTTAACTATATCTCTTGCAACATTTCATTATTGAAACTGTTTAAGTAAAAGACTGGGTAATCCATAACACTTCTATTTGGCTTTTGGATGCATTTTTGTATTTACAATTCAATATTTGTGACTAAATGAAATGATACATTAGCAGTAGGTGTTCTCTAAGGTTCAGGAGAGTGGCACAGATGTGTCTGGCATTGTGTGACTATGTCATCCTGCAGTCAGCAGCCTGACACTACCTGTCATCAGGGAGATACATGGTGGAGGAGCTTGAGAGATGACCAGCTTGTCTTGAGGTGCTTGTCTTCTGGTTCTCTCCTCCCTCCTTCCTGACCAGCCTGTAGAGAACATGGAGTTATTCCTGTGGTGCATGCAAACTTAAGCTTGAGTAGAGTGAAGCTTGCCCTGACTCATCTTTATGTGTTTTCCCCTCTATAGGAGAGCGTAGTGGCTAAGGGCATCTTTGCTGATTATGTCAGTACTTCCCTCAGCCTGTCTTGAGGTCACCCTTGGACAGGTAAACCAGTGGCTGCCTCTGTCTACCTGAGGGTGTTCCCAGCCACGAGAGCCTGCTTGGTCTGCTCAAGACAGACTGAAAGTGCTAGAAAGATGGACCTCTCAGGGAGGCTCCCTGGTGAGACGAAATCCCAGTTGTCCACAGCAGTAACCTGGCTATTAACCCGATTTCCTCCCTTCCCCGTTTCACCCCCTGACCTCCTCCCCCTGCTTCCTGGAATCCCCTCACAAATAAACTACCCGCACCCCAGTCCTTGTCTCAGGGTCTGCTTTTAGGAAGAACTGTAGGTGAAGACAGGTACAGATTTTAGAGCAGGGCTGTCTTGTGGCAAATTCTGGATCTATTACAGTTTTTAACTTAAGACAATGATTAGACATCTTGTTACTTCAGTTTCCTTACCTCTAGAAAGGGTAAAGTAATAATAATCCCAAGCAAGTGCTTGGCATAATATCTGCCACATTGTAAGTTTTTAATAAACTTAGCTTTAGTTATTATTATTGTTATTATTATTATTAATGTTGGTTTACTTTCCATCATCTCTAAGTAGATGGCATGAACAGCTGTAGACAACTACAGATTTTAAACATTGTGGCAGCTTTCTCACATCCCTGTAAACTTTTGGAGCTTAAAAGTCCTTCAAGTTCCTGCTGGCCTATAAATTATAGACTCGTGTCACTGGAGAAGATGTGCAGACTTTAAGAAAGGGCTAAGCTACTGGGGTGAAGGGCCAGGCTTCCTGTGCTTCAGGGAAGAGTCTGATGTGGACGCTGAGTGGAAGCCTCATGAGATACAAGCGGAACAGATTGACAATGAGATTCATGTTCCCGGCACACTAGAGAGAGAGATGGCTTTCCAGAGCTTTGCTAACATTTTGAAAAATTCAGTCAGTAGTGCCTCTGCTTAAGTACAACATGGTACGTTAAGAAGGAATATTTTAACAAACATCTGTTGAGTGCCTCTTATGTCTCAGACATTCTGTTTGGTACCCGGTGTTTAAGACAAATGTGACTTAGTTCCTGGTTTCAAGTCTGGTTGGAGAGACAGACATGTAAACAGATAAATTACAGCACAAAGTGCTATCTATGCCTGTACTGAGAAGGGAGAAGAATTCATTTGGGCTAAGACAGGAAAGAAGGAAGGAAGGGAATTTTTATATACTTTAATGTGCATTGGAGACAGCTTGGCAGGTGAGGAACTGAACCTCAAAGAACATATGCAGGTTAACTAAGGCCCACAGCTGCTATGTGGGGAGCCAGCATGTGAACCAACGTCTTCCTTCTCCAGGACTCTTTCCATCATGCCTGGCTCTAGCGGTGACAGGTGGAAAGGCACCATGAGCCTTACCCTAGGTGTGTTCCAGCCCCCAGCTGTCCCCATCACAGAAATCCTGGTGATTCTCTCAATATATGGTCCTAGAGCTCCAGGGCATGTGGCACTTGGAATTTTCTTTTTGTTTATTCCCCAAAATTAATATGAAACTGTTGGGTGAAGGTGATCACAAGGTAAAAACTTCCAGTTATAAGATAAATAAGTTCTGGTGATGTAATGCACAGATGGTGACTAATAAAATTTAAAACATATACATAGGAAGCTGGGGTAATTCACATATATGTAATTTGAGTGGAAAGAGAAAAAAGAGATGAAGTATTTGGATGCCCTGCTATTTACAACAGTAATAAAAGGAGAATTTTGTTTTCCTAAGCAGGATTAAGAGTGTAAAATAAAGGAATCGTGATCAGGAATACTGTACACAGAATTTTGTCTTTTGCCCTCTCATTGCTTCACAACTTGAAATTGTCTTTTTCCCCCCTTAGGTGACCTCCACTGTAAGGCAGAATTAATCAACCCTTGTGATTTATCAGATTATTTGGACATAGAACTAATGAGGTTTTCATTTTAAAAAAAGTCAAGATCTCGGGGTTGTAAAGCAGGATTCGGGGAGCAGGCTGATTGGTGAGGGTAGTCATGTAAAAAAGCAATCGCATGTGATGTCTAAGATATTAATTAACGTCCTACCAAAAATACATAATGGTCTCTGCTCTTAGGAGACTGATAAGAGATAAGAAAATATGAAAAAACAGGGATATAATCAATTTCCACACAATCATCATAGGACTTTGTGATATTAGATAAGAAAATGAGTGGGGTTAATCAGAGAGGAAGTGAGGACAAGAAACCAGCATTTATTGAATGCTCTGTGAAAGTTTCCATGCTGTGGGTATACATAGTCCCATTTCACAGATGGAACACTGGGAATCAGATATTTAGTGTTAAGTGCCTTACCTGAGGGGGTAGAAGTGAAACTTGAACCCGTGTTCAGTGCTGAACCCTGGAAAAACTGTTCTGTCCACTCTAGACCATGTTGTTTAGGTGAAAATACCCCAAGGAGCTGGTGTTGGGTTGCAATTTCCAAGGAGGAGAGGAAGGTAATGCTGCATAAGGTGTGAACACTGAAGTTCACAAACAAATTCTTGGAGGCAGAAGAAGATTGTGAGCCACGAAGCAAAGAAAATCATTGACTAGAAGGGAGAGTGTGAGCTTGGGAATTAGGTAGAAATGGGAGAAGTCAGGCTCTGTGGTGCTGGCTGGTGGAGGAGCTTGCAGTCAGCACATGGTTCTAGTTGAATTCAGCGATATTTTTGAACACACATTTTTTTGCAGTCAAGTTCTAGAGAACAAAAGTAAGGCGGATCTCCAGCCTAAAGAAGTTGGCAGTTTAGTGCCTTAGATTTTACCCCAGGCCCTGTTGACAAGTGGTCTGATTTTTCTGTTTGATCCAGAAGAATTTTAAAGGATGAGGTGGAGCAGTGACTTTATTGAAGTAGTGGATATGGAATCAGAATCAGATTGCAAAGGATAAAATATCCTAAGATCACTCCTGCAAAGAGAATGCTGTGATAATATATAAGTAAGGCAGTTGGGAGGTGGACAAGGGTCTTGAGAGTAGGAAAAAGGAGTGAACACATTTGTGAAATGTAACTTAACAACTTAAATGTGACCCAGAGAGGTCCGTAAGGAGCATATGCTCCTAATTCTTAACCTTGAGCTCTGTCTTCCCAGACATTAGGAGAATGAAGGAAATTTTTTTTTGTTTACATATTCCTTCCAGCCTTATATTTTCTTATTGTCAAATGAGGTAGAAACCAATGTAAGGAGGAGTTCAGTGAATCAATTAAAAATCATGGGTACCTTCTATATGCTAATCAGAATTCTTGGGGTTGCTGGCTTGCACAAATATGAGATATCAACTCACTCTGTAGGAACTCAAAATCTAGATGTGAGGCCAGAAAGGTAGTCCTCAAGCAGCTCCAGAGTTTGCAATATGTGGCATAAAATATTTGTGATTTGAATATTCTGTCCTTCCCTTGTGATCTGGCCAAAGCATTTCTCTTTTACTGCGAGTTTTACTTGTGCTGAAATGGTGGGGTTACTTTTCTGTCTTTACCACTAGACTGTGCATTTCCTGAGGGCAGGCACTTCCTTTTTGACTTCCTGACACTTAGAATGTGTTTCATAGTTCAAAGTCAATAAATATCTGAATGAAGGAATGCCTGAAAGAATAAATGATGGATTCTTCCTTTGTAGTTGTGGCCATAGTTTATAAAATATATAACACACAAATATAATCCAAGCTAATGAAAGCAATTCAGCAATTCCCTATAAATTTGCTATAATAAAATATATTAAAAAGGCTTAATAGATTTCCTTATTTAACTCTGTGGCTAATGGACCTTCACTCATTTGACAAATATTTTTTGAGCTTCTATCTTCTGGCAGGCAATGTGTTAAAAGTTAGGAATTGCCTACTACTGTTTTAAAACAGCGTTGATACGGAAATGTAGTTGTTGGAGCCTGTAGGATACCATCATGTGGTCTTTTTTGCTTTCAAAGGAAGAGTCACTGTTATTTGAGCTTGCTTTAAATCAACTGTTGTAAATCTTGTAAATCAAGTGTTATCTGAGAATAGAACGCAGGAGGGCACCAGAGAACAAGAAACAAAGCAAAGCGAACCACTGCACCGCTGGCTTTGAATAGGGACCTCGCTAAATATAGTGTCACTCTGCAGTCTGTTCCTAGCTCAGGCAGATGCCTGTGCATGACGGGAACGGGACACATGTGAAAAGAACCCAGAAACTGTCCTTGCACACATGATGCTCTAGAGCATTTTAAGGTCCCCCCTTGGCCCAGCAGAGTGCTGTTTCTGGAGAGGAAGCTCCCAGGCAAATTCACAAACCATGGCAGCTCCAACTCTTCTAGGGATGCCTTCACTCCAGGCCTCTCAACCCACAGTAGGTTATCCTGGTGGTGGAGATCCAAGGGTTTTGGTTTAAGAAGTGAAAGACAATGGGTTTAAACATTGACTCACTTCCATGTACTTCCTTGTGCCTAAGAAGGTAGCTCCCAGGCACCTGTGAAAGGTGAGTCAGTCACTGTAGTTTTGAGACAACAGTGCTTTATCAGTTGTTCTCTGATTAGAATTTGAAAAACGCCAACCATGGCTCCCATGACATCATTAGGCACAACGCATGATGTCATTGGGAGGTTTCGGCAGTTTGCAGGTGACAGTGGTAGATGAAAACCAGTTCTTTAGGCTCAAAGGGCTGTGGATGTATGTAAATATATAAGTCCTCATCTTCTCCATCTGGCTCTGGAAAACTAGGCCCATGTTTGTGATTACTTCTTAGACGTTCCCACATGTATATCTCACAAACTCTGGATGTTCAAAATACAGCTTATCAGTGTTTCTTCCAAACCCAGATCTCTCTTTCTTTGTTTCATCTAAGGTCAGTGGCAAGACCAAGTTAAGCAGGCTGGAAACATGGACGTAATCCTCAATTTGCCCCATCCCCCAAACCTGTCACTCAGCTGATCACCTAGCTCTCTCTCTTCTATTCACACCCTTTTCTTATTTCTCTCTGCCATAGAGTATTTTAAATTCAGGATTATTTACCTCTTTCCTAAATTCAGTGGTCTCTCTGTAGTCTATCTGTTCTGGTCTTCTTGTAATCCATCCCACTCCCTTCTTAATATTATTACTCAATTCCCCAAAGGTTCTCAGTTGTTTACAAAATAATGTCCAGTTCCTTAGCATCATACATAATCTGTGGCCTATCCTACCTTAACTCTCACTTCGTAACTCACATTCCCTCCACTCCCCAATGCACACAAACACAAACATTCTCCCAACTTTGTCTGGCCTCCAGCAGTCAATCACATTTTACCTCCAGCAACCTCTGCTGGGTGGGGTATAGCATAGAAATAAGCACATGGGCTCTAGAACTAGAGCACCTGCTGACAAACTACAAGCTGAAGGCCAAATATTTCCCACCACCTCTTAAAAGTAACCGTTTATTGGAACGAATGAATGAACTATGCTCACAGTAAAAGATGCCAGACAGAAAAGAGTATGTATTGTATGGTCCCACTTATATAAATCTAGAAAATGCAAACACATCTGTAGTGACAGTGTTGATCTTTGGTTGCCTACAGAGGGACCTGAGGAAGGGATTACAGGTTGGTACAAGGAAACTTAGGGGTGATGGATATGGTCCTTATCTTGATTGTGGTAATGATTTCATAAGTCTATTCATATGTCAAAACCTATCAAATTGATCACCTTAAATATGTGTGGTTTGTTATATGTCAGTTAATACCTCACTTTAAATGAAAATGTTATCGGTAACATTCTTATCAGGTGTTTCCATAGTCTCAGCCTCAGTTACCCTGATCAGTTACTTATGTCTTGATAGAGAAGCCACTGGAGTGATTTCCCAGAGTCCCGGGCTTCCACTCTGTTACTAGTTCAAAGAATTTGGTCACATCACTTAACCTTTTTGTGCCTTTGAACCCTCATCAAAGATAAAAGAGGACTGGACTTGATCACCTCCAAGTCACCTTCTGAATTTCTAGAGTTCTTTCATCTCCATTTTACAGATTCGTTCCACAGATGTGAGGGTACCTAAACTTATTCGGGCAGTATGTTAGTGAAATGTACATACCCTTCCTTTGTTGTAGGTGAAGCTTGGCTGTTAAACATGCTTCTTTCCTATGTATTCCATCCCTCTTTGAAACTGCAGGGGCTCATTTGGTACAATATTCCTCTAGAGTAGCAGAGAAATAGGGCTTCTCAGCTTCCTTGTTTGGGTAAATTACCCATCTGAATTGCACATCGTATCATTTAGCCTCGCAAATTCATCTTCTCCTTTTCACAATTTAACAATAATTGGATGTTTTTAGTTAGGTTGAAAAACCGTAATTTTAAAAATGAAATGCAAAAACAAATGAGAAATGGAAGGATGTTTTTTGAGATTATGACAGACTTTAGAATGGAAGATATCGCTGGAAATTTTTCCATCTCTGAGGCCCTTGTAAATGACAGTGGCTTCACACAGTGGCCTTGAAGTTGAGTTCACTGTGAGAGGAATTTGTAAGCTTCTTAAGACATCCCAAAACTCATGGCCGAACAGTGTTCCCCGGAGAGGAGAACTTGCTAGAGTTTCTCCAAAGCCCAAGTGCTTAAACCTAAATGACCCAGTGCTAGCTCTGCTTATCTCTAGAAGAGTTTCCTTAGCAATGTAACAACAGTGGTAGGATGCTTAAAGGATACATTTCGGCACTGGGATAAACCAGAGACTGAAAAAATAAGAGTATGACAGTAACACTTAGACAAGCTGGACACAGTCCTTGTGCTATGTCATGTATCTTTCACCATAGCCCCTTAATGAAAGTGATTGTTCTTACCAGTTTCCAACTCTAAGACATTGACGATCAGAGACATTTAGGTGTGTGTCCAAGGTCACACAGCTAGTACTTACAGAGCAGGAATTTGGGAAGCCATGTCTGGGTAGCTTGAAATCCAACGTTCTTTCTCATGTCTGCCGGCTCACTACTCATTGTGAGGCATGTGAATTATCGTGTGGCCATTTCCTTCACCTGGTGTTTTTAGTGTGCTGGTTTCCGTATGTTCGGGGTATCTTGCTGGCCTGCAGGAGGGATTATGGACATGTGTTGTAGTTGTGGTGAGCCGTTAACTCTGCAAGCTTTCCTGACATCATCAGTGTACCAGGAAGGGTGGATAACCTTGGGTGAATGTGGAAGAATCACTGCCTTTATTTGACATGAGTTTTTTTTTTTCTTCTTCTTCTTGTAAGTGGTTTTTGCATGGACTTTGCTGTATTTTAGGAGTTGAGTTTATTTTGGTTTAACAGTAAAGAATTGGGGTCTCCTGGACATTTTCTCCTGTGTGTGACTAAAGCTTCTAGTTCTCGTCTAACCCTTTCTGTGTGAAATCTAGGTTGAATTTCATTGGCTGAAAAAGGCATTCAGGAATTGGTCTCTGCCTCCAGCCTCAGTCCCCTTCTAGGCTTTACACTCAAAGGGCCAGAGTGATTTTTCTAAAACTATAATCTGATCATATAAATCCCTGTGGTGTGTGGGAAATCATCTTGATACTCCAAGTACACTCAGGCAGGCTGCCCTAAAGGTCATGGAACAGGAATGCTCGTAGACCAAATTAAGATGTATAATTACATGGTTCATCAAATCACTTAGAGTGCACAGCAAAAAGCAAAAAAAGATCAGGTGGATGATCACACTGAGGATGATGAGTGGGGTGGAAAGACTACTCTACCTGTATCCTTGGTCACGTGGTGTTCATATAGCTTGTTCCCTCTTTCCCGTATCAGCCTTTGCTGTCAATGGGTGGTTACAAGGACCAGAGTTGGTTTAAGATAGGGTCATAGCAGCTGGAAGGCATCTGGGGCCATCACACACTTGCCCTACTGGAGACACGCAAGAGCAAATAGATCTGGCCACAGTTATAGCTCACAAATTAGCCTGATGACCGCATGTATGTTTTATCTATGTGTCTCAAGCAGAGAAAATATGGGGCCATAATGAGTGTCACTAATGAGTTGACCAATTTAGGGATGACAGTCATCATCAGATATGGTCAGAGCTTTATAAATATATATGGTTTAGTAGGTACTTTCATCCCTTTCTATGGGCACGTACCTCTGTTTAGTCCATCCTTTGTATCTTCGTTTAAAATACATATGCTCTCTTTATTTTCTCTATGTTTAACAGGTATCAGAGGTTACCATTTGCTCTCTATACATAACACATTCTATGAGTTTTATTCAGCCTAGTTGCTTTTATTATAATCTACAGCAAAATTGAATAATCCTAAATAATACAGCAGACTTGTTGTAGCCTATTTAAGATATTTCAAGAGCTCTTTTTGGTCTAGAAAATAAAGTGCAAAATCTTATTTCATATGTTATTGCATAAAAGTCCTTACAACCTGGTACTCTTTAGACTCATCTCCTACCTCTCATAAAAAGTGCCCTCCACTTTCCTACCATGTAGAACACCATGTAGTCCCTGAACTTGCCACACTCTTGCAAGTCTGCATATGTACAGAACATTCTTCCATCTCTGCTCTGCCGGGAGCACTAGTTCCTGTTCATCCTTTACAGAGCATAAGCATTGCTTTCTCTAGGAATTCTTACTTGAACACAGCTATCATCAACTCCAAACTCAGACCAAAAGGCAAACACACGTACACATACATACACAAATACACAAATACCTCTTCCCTCTCACTGTGCTCCTAAGGTAGAGTATAAGAAGCACATGCTAGTATTAGAGCACTTAAAATGTTTTTTACACTACAGTCTCCTCCGCTAGACTCTGAGTAACTTTTATTCAGGGATTTTAATGTATTTCTCCTTTTATCCTCAGCCACTAGCCAAAGCCCCGCATGTTATAAATGAGCACTATTTGCTGAGTTATTGAGTTAATGAATATTTAATAACTAATAAATGAATGTTACTGTGCAACCATTGGGGGGATATTTGTTCCTGGAGTAAGGAGGATTTTTACACTTGTCATTTTAAAATTCAGTCCTTATGGGACTTTCTTTCCCTTCATTTATTCCTTCAAATGTTTTATCCAAAGTACTATTTATTCCTATTACTTGATTTTAAAAATCACAGAAATATGTTTTTATAAATGAGTAATAACAACAAATAGCACTAATCTATTGGATGCCTACAGTATGCGAAACTGTATATTAAAAGTTGTCTTTCCACTGGTCCCAAAGGAACTGGATCAAATCACAACACTGTATGAATTGTAACTAGGATTATGAGGCAGTTTAAGCATAAGTAACTTGAAACAGGTTAATTTGATGTAATAAACACATAACCACTTTTCCCCCTATTTCCATGTTAGAGCATGTTGATTGGTTTACTATTTGAATTTCAGTGTCCATAAGCTGCATTTATATACATTCATATAAGTGCATGTTGAATATGACCATGTTTCAGTCTTGAATGAGAACTGAAAAAAGATTGGCACAGTCTCTGGCCACATGGAGTTTGAAGTCACCATGACCTCAAAATCAGTGGGAAATAGAAAGGTTATTGAGACCAGAATGACCCACCTCAAATCCAGTTAGGGGACACTTGAGTTCCCACAAATGTTAAAGTAGGTCCTAGTCAAAATAAATTTACTGAATAATCAAATACCCCAATATGCAAATGTCCCTCCCACAGAAGCATGGTCCAAGGCCCACAGGGATGTACCTTTTCTCATCCGTGTCCCTCCTTGAGATTTCCCTACTATCTCACCTCCCACCCTCATTCTTACCCAGCCTGAGAATCAGTTCAAAGAAGCATCTCTGGTTCTCCTATCAGGTTGTTTTCCCCCAGCCTCCACTCCTACTCCTGCAGAAGCAGCAGTGGTCACTACTCCTGGCCATAGCTATACCTGCCACTCATACATTCATCATCTGTCCAGAAGGCAGTTTAGTATAAGAACGAAGGCTTGACACGCAGATAAACCTGGCTTTGGATCTACTTATTAGCTGTTTCTTATTTTCATCATCTATAAAATGGAGTCACAATACTTACTTTACAGTATTGTGAGAATTAAATATTAAGCCCTAATACAAAGTATAGCAGTTTTGTCATCCCGCATCATCCCTACAACTCGCCTGCAGCCCTTTACCCTAGCACCCCTATGCCATCTCTGGGACTGTCCAATTACCCTCTGAAATGGACAAGGCCCCACTATCAGCAAAAAGGGTGTGGAAAGGAAGCATTATTTAGAATGTTAGAAAATTGGAAAGAGCTTGCTTTGGGTCAGAGAGTAGTAGAGAGAACTGTGAGGTTGTATTCTAGCTACAGGGGACCAATGCTGTGTTGGAAGTAAAAGGTCATCTGAGTAGACAGTGCGATGAGGATCTGATATACTATGTATAGCTCTGGAGCCAGTTCACAGGTTTGGCCAAGAAGAGTCACCTCAGTAGGACAAAGCTCCTTTGTTCAAGCACGGAACCACTATATACCCTACAAAACTCTCCCAAGTCCCTCCTAGTTCCTCTCCTCAGAACACCTTTTCCTCATCCCTCACCAACTAGCTTATCACCAACCTCCAACAGTCTTGCGGCTCATTCATCCCAGTCTTCCCTGTGACCTTCGGCAGCCCTGTCTCTGACTCTTAACTCTTCTTGTCTTTGCACTGAGCTCTGTCCCCAGCCATGGGAGCCACAACTAGTGACTGAGACCTGGAGAATCTCTGGTACCCATGTGCCAGATGTGAAAGATTGGGAAAAGAAATAATAAGTTCACTGAATTATTCATTTGAAATGATTTTTGTAAGTGAAGTTGGTTCCCTAAAATCTTCCAAATATGTCAGAATGGGGGAAGAATTCCTAGTAGTGTATTAAGAGAAACAAAAAGGAATATTTTAAGAGGATATCTTTAAAATGTCCCTTTGCCGAACACTTGTTGATAAGAGTATACAGTATTATAAAAAATGATAACTCTAAATGATCTATAAGCAATATTATTTTATTAGCTGCTGAAATTTATCTCAAGTGCTAATGTATTGACTAATAAAAATATCTGGTTCATGGAAAAGTTGAGGTGTATGAAGAAAGCACTGCTGTCGGAGTCACAGAGGCAGAGGTTTGAACCTGGTTTCTGCCACTTTCAACCTAAATGACCTAACTCATGTTGCTTAAACTCTCTGAGGCTCAGTTTTTTTTTCCATGTAAAATAGGACAAGGAATTCAAATTTCAGGCAGCAGTAGATAACTACACTTATGAGAGTTAAGTGGGGTATAGAAAATAGTGTGCTTATAGCCTGTGAAGTAGCCTGTAAACAGCAGTTTTTTTTGTCTGTCTTCCTCCTTGTTTCTTCTTCAACAAATAATGAAGAGGGAGGAAGGGAGAACGGGGAGAGGGAGAGGGAGGGGGGAAGTTGAGGGAGAAGGAGAGAGAGGAGAAACTTTCATGAAAACCATCGCTTTGCTTGCAGGTGTCATATTCAAAGTTGATTTTGTGATGTGATGGCATCTCATTAAGGATGTCTTGCATCATATGATGCTGTTTAAGTTTCACTTTGCCTTGGGCTTCTGCTTCAGGCCTTGATGGTGGATTTCATAATCACCTACACGGTAGCAGTAGCGAGAAAGATATTTAAACCATCTCTATGATAAGTAATGTCCCCTTAGCATGCTGTAGGCACTAGTCACTATAAAATGTTTTGCACATAATGCCTTGATTCATCCTCACAAACCTCATGAAGTAGTTACTATCTTTGTTCTCTTTTATACAGATGAAAAAAAATTAGTTATAGTGAGTTTAAGGAATTTGATGGGGAGGGCTTCAATGTGGCAACGTTTTAGTTAGGTTCTGAGAGTGCATAGGGTTAAGTGGATGAAATAACCAGATGCAAGCTGGTGCAGTTGGAGTGTTATATTTGCTAGGAGAAGTGAGGTTATAAAAATTTATGCCAGGGCCAGATCCCCAAGGACTCTCTGTACCTTCATCGTACCTAGACATTTAGTGCCCTTTGGGAATTTTAAGTAAGAACTGTCATGAAGAAATGTGTATTGAAGGATAGTAGTTCTGACCACAGTGTGAAAGGTTGATAGGTATTGCTAGAGTTGCACTCTCAGTCTCCCTAAAGTGAAAAGAGAGGGAGGCCAGCACCAGTGCAGCAGGGGTAGGAGCTAATGGAGAGAATAGACTCAGGCAGTACCTGGGAGATAGAACTGCCCAGCTTGGCTGTGGTTTGGATGCAGAAGGTGAGGATAAAGGAGAGTCCAGGATTACCACCATCTTAATGGCCTGCAGAACTGGGTGGTGATGTCCTTAGGAGGTCATTTCTCTTTCCTGGAGGAAAGAAAAGGGTTGGGAAGATAAGATATGTCTAGGAGATAACTTCAAAAAAGAAAATCAAATAGGAAAAAAGTCGAGGAGAGAAATTAAAGTTGGCAAAAAATAAAATGTCTGGAGTTCCAGAATCTGAATTCTAAACATTATCCACAGATGCTTCTTATAAAGTTTCAAATGTGAGATCCTCTGGCCTAGACTACTTCCTAACATCTCTGAAAAATCTGAAGGTTAAAATGACAGTAATGTTCTGTGCATTTAAATCACACCCCCCTGGGTGTGATGTGCCTCTTGTCATCCTACGTGGATCACAAACAGAAGAGTATATTTTATTAAAGTGGAAAAAACCCAGATAATTTCCAAAACACATGCTTCTAAACATTTTTATTTGTTCTATGTTCTGGCAGCATTTTAGAGATACAAATCTTAAGAGTTTTATTTTTCCAGAAGAGAGATTTGCCTCCTAGCAATTTGACAAACATTGAGATTTCTCTTAATCTGTTTCTTTCCCCTGTCATTTTCTCTGTATGTTTCTCTCTTCTCCCATTTTATTTTGCCTTGTTATTCTTCTCTGCCTTTCTTTGTCTTCTATCCAACCAGAAATTAAAGGTGTTTCCATTGCATGCATTGATTTAATAGTTTTGTACTTTTTTCCTCGAGGGCATATGCAGAATATTTCACTGTGAGGATTTATCCTTAACCATCCTTAGTTCACCCCTTGGCTAACAGAGGCTGTATAGTGGAGTTGTTAAGTGCAAAATGGAACCAGGCTGCTAGATTCAAATCCCAGCAAGGATTACGTATGTGGCCCTGGAAAAGGGACTGAACTTTTTTCTGCCTCCGTTTCCTCAAGTTCAAGCGTGGATATTGATAGATCAGCTCTGCTCGGTGATACTGCAGTCAGAGTGCCTCCCTGCATCACCTTGGTTCAGTCCATCGTGGTTCTGTTGCAGCTCAGCTTCACGTCCTCTTCATTTCTGGACCCTGGATGAAGAAGCAGCCCTATTGTGTCACATCTTGGATGTGTGGCAAAGGGAAAAGAGAGCTTGTGATGTGATGGGATGGCTCTTAAACTTTCTAAGTGGCCCAAGACACTTCTCCTCACATTTCTTTGGTTATGAAGCAAGCCATACAAAATGTCCGACTTAATGAGACAGGAAATATAATCCTCCAGAAAGGATGGACCTTTTAGGAAAAGGCTGATAGGAAGGGGCAACAAATATTAACAATACAATTAACCACAATAACTTTATGCAATTAGTGTGTTAATTAATTAGTGAAACACTTAGACTGGTGTTCAGTGACCAGTGTCCAGTAAGTAAAATATACGTATTAGCTATTATTAATAGAGTCTAGTACAAGAAGAAGAAATTTATTCTTTCACTCTTCAGCTTTGAGAATCCGCTGTGCACGCCAGGGACCGTACTATTTAGAGCTGAGAATATAGAAATGAAGGTCTTGGCCTTTGGCTTATGTGGTCTATATTGTCCTACATGAAAAAGATAAGAAGAGGAAAGGATGGTTAATGACTCAGATTTCTTGATGGGCTAAGTACCCGACCACCAGGGTACCCAGGGCAAACCTCTGTACCATTCCTTCAACACAATTGGTTTTTATTTGTTCAACTGTTCTTTTAGGCTCTGAACTCCTTGGTTACAGTGAGTGTGTCTTTTTCATCTTTGCACCCCCAGAAACTTCCACAATGCCTTTTTAGCATGTAATGAACCTCTCAATTAAACTTATCTTCCTTTATACAGCCTGGAAATAGGGTGGTGATTTCACTATCCTCAATAGGAACAATTTCCTTTCGTTTGATGCCCCCAGTTGAGTCAGGAATTCAAGGTGCATGGATAAAGTGCTCAGCAGTCTGAAGTTCACTTCCATACTGCACCCAAAGCATTGCACAAAGATGTAAAGACAGCACAAGGAAATTAGTCATGTTTGCTGGGTTAGCAAAACTTTGCATATCTTACCCAAGGCCACACTTGCTGCATGAGGAGCCTGTTGCATTTACATCACTTAAGGGGAGACAAATATTTGAATGAAAATACTTGATCTATTTTTGTTAATGCTCTGGTTTTAATTTTTTTCTCTATGTGCTTGTCTTGCAAGTTTTATTTTGGTGAGTACCATAAAGAGATAATATTTCTAGTGACATAGGGAGCTATAATTTCTCATGTTTTTAAAGCTACGTACGTGTTATTTCAGGAGGGAAAAGGATCATCATCTTAGTGAACTAGGGCCAGAATAGAGTGATCGTTCTGCTAATCCAGCCTCCTGGATCCCCCAGCTGCACAAACCAGATGTTAAAAGGATAAGAGGGTCCACCCAAGAGATAGTACCATTCTGTGTGGCAATTGCCTGTGTCCACAGTGGGTGATCAGCTAAAGTCACCAATCTTATAAGCCAGTAGACCTTGTAATTATCATCCCAGGGAGATAGGCTGGAAATATCATTCCTTTCCCATTCTTACCTTAGATTTAGTACTTTCTGTTGTGAGAAGGAGGTGTTGCAGACATGGGGATTGATATGGAAATCCTATTTCACAGAACTCTTTGTTTTGGGGATACTTTTTAAAACCCAGTGACTATATCTTTATATTTAAAATAAAGTCCCCCACCTGGGATGTGATAATTATTAAAAACATAGTGACTGAAGGGACTTTGGGTATGGAGACCATATGTCTTAACTTTTGTCTTGAATAGACCTTAGCTAATTAAGAATGATGGTGATCTCACCTTCTCAAAAGCCCTCCATGGTCCTTATGGGTCTCATGGTAGAGAGCCTGGCTGTCCTCAGAGACCTACGCCACTTTCTCACGACCTCAAGCATTTGGTCACTACTTGCTAATTTACAACCATAGCCCCAGGTCTACCCTCAGTGCTCATAGCAGACCACTGTTCCCTGTCCTCCCTGGACTTCTTAGACTTCAGACAGGTAGAGGTTAATCAGAAGAGCTCTATCCGTGGAGTCAGGAAGCCTGAATTCTTGACTAAATGTCATAATATAATAGTGACTTGGGAAAGTAACCCAGCCTCTCTGGATCTCATCATAGCCGATTGGTCTAACCCACCTCAGCGGGTGGTTGTACCATTTACGTTATTAGGGAGGAAGGGATCAAGTGCCACGTTTCATCGTAGTCTGTGTTCCCTTGGGAGCAGAGTCTGAGGCAAGGACGTGGGTCAGGTGGTTTATTTGGGAGGGATCTCAAAAGTGGGCATGAAGGAGCAAAGACAATGAGCATGAGGGAGAAATACCAACATGAATGCCCTCTGTCAAGGGTTCTGCCGTGAGCCACGTGGAAGTGGGGCAGATGGAGGGTGCTGCGATGAGCACCTCCAGGAGCTGTCTGTCCCAGAGGTAGGAGATTGGGACATGTATCCATCAGCGCCACCCCTCCCCCTGTTTGTCAGCCCCCACCTCCACCCCACTTTGTTGCTTTTGTGTGCAGACAAGGAAGGCACCCCTGACTTCAGAGAAGACCCGAGAGCTGGCCCTGCTTGAGGTGGGGACTGTCAGGCTGTGTGTGAGACGGTGTGTAGCAGTAACTGCCCGCTGCCGCTGTGGGTGAAATCTGAGGTTGGCTGAGGGGACGTGATGTGGGACACGAAAGTGTCTCCTGCTGGTGCACCAAAACACGATGGCGTATTTACCCTTCACTTACGTTTCCAGTGTGAACTTTTAACTTCTTTTGGCTTTATTAGTAGGTCCTGTATGCTGGGACTATATCCTCGTCTTGGAAATTGAAAACACAAAGTAAAATCAGGTCCTACTTTTCATTAACCTTCCAAATGAGATTTTCTGTTTCATATTAGGCAGTGTTCTCCCATTTCTTCCATGTCCTTTACCTGGCCTCTCCTCATTCCTCCTCAAATACCTGGCCTGGAACAACCTGGGGGTGTAACCCTGATGGAGCTGTGAGAAGAAATGAGGCTCAATGGAGGGATTTTGCAGACGGACTGACTGGGGGCTGAGTCCCGTAGCTGTGTGACCTTGACCTTGACCTTGTGATGCTTTGCTCTGCCTCTTTATTTGTAAAGTTGAGTAAACTGTATCAGCCTCACACTATGAACCTAAATAAGATCATGTGTGAATGTACTTGGTACCTCCTTCATCTCCATATGAGTCTCCCAGAAGGGTGCATTTTTTGGCAGGAAAAAAATATATATTTAAAAGGAAAGGTAGTGTCTTTATTTATATCTGCTGCTGCCTGGTGTCTTTTAGCTTCAAATTTGTCTAATTCATCCAACTGCCAAAATGCAATGTTCAGGTCTCTTCTGCTCCCCTTCCTTTTCTTCCTCTACCTTCAGTAAATTTACTCTGTCATTTATTCATCCAATTTTATGTATTCACTTCTTGATTCAATCATATGTATTTATTACTCTACTGAATATCTTCCTGAATTGGTCCGATACGTTCTATTGCTAAAATACTATTTGTAACTCTCTTCAGCTCCCCTTTCATTTCTTCTCCCTCCCTCAACCTACTAATTTGTTAATTCATTCACTTCTATTTTTTCACTCACTAGTTCTTTTTTCCTAGTATATTGAGCACCTTCTTGGTGTAAGATACTCTGTGTAGTTGTTGGGGATTACGAAGGTAGATGTTCTTTTTTAAAGGGCATAGAAGTGGAGGCACTGAAACTTTAAAAAACCCTGCAATTCAAGGAAGAGAGTGATGATTTACAGAATAAAAGTACTGATGAATTACTGAAGAGGTGTACACTTCTAGCTGGAAGGGTCAGAGAAGGCTGAGAAGGAATGGATAGAGGTAGAGAAGTTTTGAAAGTATAAAAGGCTAATGGAAGATGTCTTATGACTTCCTTAATTCTTATTTCAAGCAAAATATTAATTATTATGAATAATGAACTAGATCTTTCAATTCATAGTTGAATAGTTTAAAATTCTGCTTTTTAGCACAAAAGGTCAATTCACAAGGAAACAGACTTTAATTGGAAATGTATTAGGAGGCTGTTAGGAGAGCAGGTTCTAGTGTGTCTCTTGGTTAATGTCTCTTTAGCTCAGTTTCTGTCAGCTTCAAAATCTGTGTCTTCAGTGCTAAACAGTAAGATCCCATAGTCAGACCTTAAGGCATAGCATTTTAAATCATTGAAGGAAGAGTGATTTGTATTAATTGTATTATGACAATGGTAGGAAAAGTACTAGTATATTTTAGAAAGTTTTTTTTCTTAACAAGAGTAGAATCAGAATCTACAAAAGCATCTTCTTCCTATCCCGAAGCAAATTGCCCTCATCTCTTGAAAAGTAGCTTCATGGAGAGAGATTATCACAAGAACTCCCAAGACTGTCCTCAGCTCACCGCTCCTAAGCAATGCTGTGAATTTATGGCTTATGGTAGAGATTTGGCAGTAAATTGTGGGCAAGATTTTTTCTCATCTTTTGTGGAGTCATTTGTTCCTTTGGAGATATATCTGCCTTGGATTCATTCCATTTCAAAATTGAAATACTCCGTTTTCCTAGACAAGATGAACGGGTTCATATTATGCTGTGATCACAATTTATAAAGATCCTATTGAATGAGCTGCCAGTGTTTGCTTTGAGATGTTAGGGACACTCCTTGTTCCAGTCCTAATGCATGGGCTAGAGCACATAACTGAAACCATGCTGGGAAAAAGTTAAAAAGGAAAGAAGGGAGGGAGGGAGGAAGGAAGGGAAGAAGAAAGGGAGGAAGGGAGGAAGAGGGGAGAGAGACAGACAGAGAGACAGAGAAAGAAAGACAAGAGAAGCTCAGCAGCCTTGCATCATTAGTAGGCAGTAGTGGCTTGAGGTGCAAACTGACACTGTACTAAGAAAATCATGCAAGTGAACTCTGATTCACACTTCCCGGCAGCAGGAATTTGCCAGGAGATGGTACCAAGTGTGACTGATGCTGGGTAGGAAAGACACAAATAACAGAAATAAGGTCCCCTGGCTAATAGGATCAATCATGTCCTATGTTCTCTGGAATCTTTCTCTTCTCAGTTGAGGGTGCTTCTGTCACCCAGGTTCTCAGACCAAATCTGGGAGTCATCATTGATTCTTCTCTTTCTCTCTCCCACTTCCAATCTACCTCCCAAACCAATCTCCAAGAACTGTTGACCCCACCTCTAAAATATATCCCAAACCTCACCACTTCTATTTCTACTGCTACCTCCCTGGTCCAGGTCACTTTCATCTCCTGCCGTGAACAGCTTTTTAGTGCATCTCCTTGTCTCCACTGTTTGCCTCTTCTGGGCCAGTGCATCTGCAGCATCGGAGTGAGTTTTAAAACTTAAACTCGGTCCTGTGATTCCCTCGCTGAAAACTTCCTAGTGGCTTCCCATTGCATTGAGAGCAGCATTCAGGTTCTCGGGCCTCGTGATCTGGCGTCTGTCTGCACTGCCAGCTTCTCTCCTGCCACACTCTCTCCCATGGGCACTCCAGTCATAACGTGCTTCTTTCTGTTCCTCCAACGTGCCAGCCTCTTTCTGGGCTTCTGCCCTGGCTGTGCCCATTGCCTCAGATATTTGCAAGCTTGGCTCCTACCCAGATGTACCATCTTACTTCCTGGCTCTCCATCCAGGCTGGTACAGGACCAGAATAGATCTGTCACCTCAGAGGGGCCTCTCTGGAACATTCTGTGCCACAGCCAATCCTCTATTCCCACTCCCCACCCCAATTACTTCTCATCATATTACCCTGTTTTATTTTCTTCACAGAATTCAAACCTATCTGAAATTATCTCATGTTCTTTTTTTTTAAATTCAGTTTAATTTTTGGCTGTGTTTGGTCTTCATTTCTGTGCGTGGTCTCTCTCTAGTTGTGGTGAGCGGGGGCTACTCTTCGTTGTGGTGCATGGGCTTCTCGCTGTGGTGGCTTCTCTTGTTGTGGAGCACAGGCTCTAGGCATGCAGGCTTCAGTAGTTGTGGCACATGGGCTTAGTAGTTGTGGCACCTGGGCTTAGTTACTCCACAGCATGTGGGATCTTCCCAGACCAGGGATCGAACCTGTGTCCCCTGCACTGGCAGGTGGATTCTTAGCCACTGTGCCACCAGGGAAGCCCCATCTTATGTTATTTTATCCTTCATGCCCCCCTCCTGCCCCCTGCCAAACTAGCCTGTGAGCTCTGTAAAGGGTGAGGACCTGGTCTGTCTTGTTCATCTCTTCATCCTCCACAACTAGAATGGTGTCTGCGCCCAAGCCAGTGCTCCTTTGCATTTGTTAAATACGTGAGTAGACCCTATGATATGTGGCCAGGGGTTAGTAACAGGACTCTGTCGGCACCTGGAAAAGCAGAGTCGAGGGTGAGCCACAGGGAAAGGGATGGGGCCCCAGAGATGAACGTGCTGCATGTGGCAGGCCTGATGGTACAGGGACCTATCCAAGCCCAGTAAATATCGGTGGTGTCTTCAGTGGGTTTTACCTAGAAGCAGGCCTCCAGGAGGGTGCACGGGCTCAGGCTGAATGACTTGGTCACTTGTCTTTCTCACATACCTCACTGGGAACCTTCTTAATACGAGGTTTCCAGAAATCTTCCTCTGCTTTTCACATCTATTGTAGGAAGTATGACAGCTTTTCCTGAGACCTGAAGACTCCAGTGAGAGTGAAATGATCTACTTGAAATGTTTCACCAAACTGGCTCTATAAGTAAAAATGAGATAAAATTTTTTCAAAGAAAATGAATGCTTTTGACAAAAATAAGTTTATCAAAATAAAACACCTCTCACTCTGTTGGGTTGTCAGCCCAAAGAAAACAAGCAGAACCTGAAATTTGGAGGGGCAAATAAAATGCTTCTTTCCTACTTCTCTGTCACTCTGCTTATTCTTTAGTTGCATCCTTTTCCTCCTCACCCCTGCTTTTACTTGCTGTATGTATCCTCTCTGGAGAGGAAGCACCATAAAATATATGATGCTACAGGCTTAGTAAAATGTCTGTCACAGCTCAGCTAGCCTAACCTAAGGTGCTGGTGGAAATAAGGTAAGTTTTCTCTTTCTAAATATTTTTGGTGTTCTTAAAACCTACCATGGCCCATCATGTTGTGTGTTTATTTGCCATGTCATTTAGGTGTATAATCACATGCATTTCACTACACTTTTCTAAAGGAGTGAATTCCATCTTTTTTATGCATTGTAGGAATTTCAATTCATGTGAAGCCTAGTTCCAAAGGAAATCACATTGTTGTTCCTCTTCCCTTCCTGCACAAATAGGAAGATGTCCAGTGATTATGGTACAGGTGTTGCCTCCTTAGTCCCCACCCTCCTACTCCCCGTCCCCCCAAAAAAGTTTCTCAATGATACCCACCCACTTTTAGAAATAGCACTTTGTGAAACATGGAAAGAATTTCTACTCCCTGCATATGAGCAAAACCATCTGGTTTAGTTGACTTGGGCAGGTCTTAGAAATATACGGACAAAGTGTTGAAATATGAGATATTTGGGTATCTTGTAGTTTTGCTGCTTATATTGCTCCTGGGGGGAATAACAAGTTCATGTAATGTGAACAGTCTGCTAAAAAAAAAAACACAACTAAATAGGTTCAAAATAATTAAAATCCAAAGTCCACCTTGTGAAGGTGGGTGCCTTTAGTAATGCCCAAATGTAGCTATTTCCACACACTTCCACTCGCTATCTGCCAAAGAGGGAACATTCTGCTAATATCTGAGTGTCATCTTCCTTCAAGCAATGAGCAATGATTTCTCTCTGGAAGAGTACTTTTCTCCTAATTTTTCATTTTGATTTTATTCTTAGCTGCGGCTTCCATGGGGTTAGTGTAGGATAGGTCAAGAAAGTCTAGTTTGTGTCCTTCATCCATGATTCTCTTTCTCTATCCCCCATTCATCAGAGAATGTTCTGTGAGACCAGCCAAAACTAAAAGAGATGATGCTACATGAGTTTGCAGTGAGGCTGTATTGAGTGGGTATTGGTGTGGTATTACCCAGAGGATTTGTTGAAGGCCAGCTGTTCTACAATAACAAACGATTCAACGCTTCACTTCTACAGACGGCTGCATCCCAGAAATCTTCATCTGCAATTTCACTTCTTTACTCCAGTCACGGGTGTCATTACCTGGGAAATTCAACTATGGGGTGTCAGACAACTTGTTAGTTTTCTGTATTTAGATCAAGCATTGCGGAGCTAAGTAGCTTAAAGGGAATCAAAGGATTGCTTTGTGATCAATATTTATTACTTAAACTATAAAAGGAGAAAACGTGCATCTAATACATGCATCTAATAGGTACCCAATTGCAGACCATACTTCTTCTAGCTACTAAAAAGGAAAAGGACAGTGCTGGAAAATTAATAGCTTTGATAATATTTTTTGAAGTTCTCACCAGTTCCATTTTAAATCTCAACTTAAAAAATGATTTCCTCCTTCTTCTTATCTGGACCATCTTTTACCTAACAGCAAAGAACTCTTTACATTCATTGTTTTACTGATGCTTTGTGCTTGAATCTGCCAGAGAAGTTGTTCCAAACTAAATCCTCTTATTTCTAAAACCTATCCATTTGTATGTTTCAACTTTCAGCTTGTGTCTGCATCTTGCATCACTTATCAATCAATTTTTATGCTTAGGCTACAGATTAAATTTGCTCTTCTCCTCTATTTGTGAACATTTCCAGCTGAGTTTAAACCTCACTTTCCTTCTAGTAGGATGTATTGACCTTTTGGCTTGATTAAAGATAAATGCCATTGACTCGCAGCTTTTGGAGGCTGAGAGTTTTCCAGAAGTTCACTGAGATTTCTCTATTTATTGCTTGAAAATAAATATCAAAGAATACTCATTTCCCTGCCATTTTAAGGAGATGTGTGTGAATCTTTTTTTTTACTCTTAGAGTAGTGAGGATTAGTGGGGTGGGAGGTATCGCATGTAGTCAAGCAGTAGGGCGTGAGAGGTTTCAGTTATTTTCTTCACATTTTTGGTCATAGGTCATCACATCCTAAAGTTTTAGAGTCAGGTTTTGAATCTGACCATAGTGGACATTTCAAGGACTCCATAAGTACCTGCAAAATACCAGCAGCATTTAAGACATACCGGGCTGAGGCAAATCTTGTTTTATGTCTCTGTGGCTGATGTGGCACTAATGCAGCAATGTCCTAAAACTGACTGTGCTGGTGTTAGTATTTCTCCCTCTTTTCTTGTTCCCAGTCCTAAAAATTAAGTGATGCGCAAAAATTGTCTAAAGAACAGATGCCACCTATAGGAGCTCTTTAAATAGCCTGTATTTGAAGCAGTTTTGCATCCATAGCCAATATTTTCCACATCTTTCTTTACTTTCTTCTTTCTTATTGAAGCATTTGCCTGTAGAATAGAGGATAAAAACATAAAAAAAAAAAAACAAAGGCAGATTTGTTTCTTCTGAGAACATCTGTTCTTGCTTCAAAGTACTCACAGGATGTCGGTCCATTTTCTCCCAGTGCCCGCACAGTGTGCTGTTGTAAAGGAGAGGCATCTTTCTCTCAGGCTTGAATTTCATGAGATGATGAACAATGCTATTTAATCAGTTGCAATGTAGGGAAAAGCCTGCTGCAGTGTATACATTTTAGATACCATTAAAGACAGGTATACTCACAAAGAGAGGCTAAGATTGAGTAGTAAATGGTTTGCTATAGAATTATTTTTTTCCCTAAAATTCATTGGCAGAGTTACTCAATTCAGGGTATATTTGGTCCATTCTAAGTTTCTTCACTGAATTCTCAGGATTTTTGTAAATGTGGATTGCACTTGGGGTATAGGTATATCCTGAAAAAAAAATTAAACGCAAATTACCTCTTGAGTACATTGTGATTAAAAGAAACCTTTCCACTTTGCAAGCCTGTTTATTTTTCAAGAAGGAAATTTCCCCAAACTTCAACTACTATCATAACTCTTATAACCAGCACTTAATAGGAATGCTAATTACTCAAAATTAAAGGGTATAATTTAAAATTACATAGCTTAAATAATCTCTACCCAAGTGATACTCTTTTTTTCTTTTCTCCCCTAAACAATGTATAATATCTGCAGTCTTGGAGGTAGAGGAGTAGGGAGAGTGGCTAGTGAAACTTATATAATAAAAGTTTCAAAATTAATTAGATAAAAGTTTATCGGCCGTATTTGATGGTTTCCAAAGAAGTAAAGACCTAGGTAGGCGTCAGTTATTAAACAAGCACTTATTAAAGCACCTACTAGGTACCTGGTCCTTTGCTCCTATATGTTGGAGTCAAGTGTGTAGTCTTCTGAAATATTGCAGATGTATAACATTCATGGAGATGTATTGCCAAGTTACCTGTTTCATTTTTTTTGCAAGTTATTTCCAGAAGTAAGGCTTTCCATATATTGACTGAGTAATGTAGGAAGATTTAAACCATGTCTTTCTGCATGGGATCAGCTATATATGTAGAGAGAGCACGCTTGTTCTGAGTTTTCTGGTTCTATGCAATCTTCTTTGTCTTTTCAACTTACATCTCAGTTCAGTGGTGAGTGAAACATAATACTCCTCTCCCCCTCATCACTAACTGAGATGTTTTAGTGCCTTGATGTTTGTCTTGCCAACTTTTGCCCCTAAATACCATAATTTGTCGTTGCACCTGATTCTTCCTACGGTTCACTTGAACATCATCTTGAGCGTCTTGATCATGGATCTTTTGAGACAACTTGGTTTATTCCTTTATTTAGTGGCACATTTTACTGAATATTCTTTTGACTGAAACAGGTTCAATTTTGGAATTTTGCATTATTTCATTTTTTAGGTCTTTGGATCTTTTTGGAAGATGATAAACAATGAATAAGTCTGGGGCCCATCATATTCCCTTCAGGAGCATTATTTATAATGGGGTTTAAACCTTGACATGATTATTATTGTAACAATTACTGTTGTGCTTTCTGTGATCACTGAGTTCTAGTAAGACCATGGGTTAATGGAAATGTCAAGTTAAAAGCATAGCTCTTCTCTCATCCAATCGGTGGATACTCTCCAAAAGCCAGACTGGTGTATTATGCCTGAGTGACCAAATGATTCTGAAGGAATATATGATGAATTTCCTGTATCTTCAAGAAATTCAGCTGATGTCCAAGGCTTTAGGAAACAAAATGACAGCCGATTACTGTTTCCTACAAATGTTTGCTTATTGCCATTGGCATTTTAAATGTCTTGCAGCTAGAAATAAAGGAGGGCACTCATTTGTTATTGTCCATTACAACTCAGTTGAGATGTTGTATTGGGGACTGCTGTGGAGGACCCCACTGGATTAGTGAAACTCAGATGGGCTCTCAGGGATGTGATTTCTTGAATGCTATTGGGTCATGTGCACCAGTGTGGCTTTGACAACTCTGATGCCATGAACACAACTTTTAGAGTTGATTCTAACTTTGGCACTTACCACTGCCCTTAGGCAAAGGACCGGAGACCCTGTACGCGGGGCAGAAGCTCAATGACAACGAATGGCACACCGTTCGGGTAGTGCGGAGAGGAAAAAGCCTTAAGCTAACCGTGGACGATGATGTGGCGGAGGGTGAGTACAGCTATGGTGAACTTTGTCTCTCTTTGCTCTAGGACTTCTCTTGGTCAGTGAGCAAAGAGTTTTTTTTGAAAATCTTGTATTTTGCGAAACCCAAGTTACATGTCTTATTCTCTGTTGACAAGCTCAGGTAAGACTAGGAAGAGCTTCCTCTATATTTTCATAATCCCTTTTCATTGATCTGTATTGTAGAGCTTATCCACTATTGTGGTTACATATTGATGGGGCTCTCTCCTTAGGCATAGACTATGTGTCTGGAGAACAGATGTAGAGTTCTGCAGATCTTTCTATTATTGAGTTACTCAAAAACCACTTATCAATCATGCTTCTAAGTGCCAGTTCCTTCCCTTTTGAATGAGTCACTCTCTAGTAGAGGGAGATGGATAAACCAGAAATTTGGAACATTATAGGTACAAGTAAGTACGTAGAGCAGTGCATGATACTTACAGGGTGCTGAATAATTATTCATGTATTTAATAATTTATGTAATCGTTATTAACTGAGTACCTATTCTGTGCTGAGCACTACTTTAGAAGGTGCTTGGACTGTGGTGGTGGACAGTTGGGCAAGTCCTTGGCCTGGTGGAATTTACATTCTAGGAGGGCAAGGAGTAAGTGAATGAATCCATCCATGTATAAAGGAACATTCAGAGCCTCACACCAGCAGTATTTCTTGACAGGCTGTTATATGCCAGGAATGTGCTGGGGATTGTAGAAGATAAAAAGGAAGTATACAAGATTACCTGTTTCCTTCAACAAGGAACCAATTTTGTAGATAAGATAGGACTCAGGAATTTGAGAATAAGACAAAGAATATATAATGAGATTCTAATTTGAGTGGGTAAGATTATAATTTTCAATCAGAGGAGAAAATGATCCGTTTTGGCTGGAGAAATCTGGAGTGATTTATGAAGGTAGATCTTTGGGCAGAATATGATGGGTAACTTAATAAGATCTAGGGCAGGAGAGAGAAGGCATCTGTAAGTGCATCTTACATGCTTCATTCTAAGGTTTATACTCTCCAGTATTCCAGAGCTTTGCATATCTGTTACTCAGACTTCTTGTCCATGTGGGGAAGGAAAACATGAGGAAGGATGGGGTATTACATGGAATGCTGTTGGTGTCAGGAGACCTGGGCCCTGATGCTGATTCTCTGCAGGATGTTGGGAGAGTCACTTACCATTTCTGGACCTGTCAAATGGAGTCAGTGGCCTAAGCCATCTCTACAGTTTCTTCTATGAATGAGACAGTCAGATTAGAGCCAGGAGCTTTGGGGTTTAACAGTCAGTGTCACTAAAATGCTTTACACCTTTGGGATATATATACTAAACATCCCTTTCCTCATTTCCTCATTTTTAAACTTGAAATTCTTTTATTGTTAAGGCTATTTTCAGCACAAAGTTTCTGTAATTTAATTTTATAACCATGAGCCTGAGCTTCTATGCTTCTGGAGTCAGGAATTGTAGTAAGTCATGTATGTGTGTGTGCAGGTAGGGGAGAGAGAGAGAGAGAGAGAGAGAGAGAGTGTGTGTGTAAGTCAAGAAGGAGAGTCTGGATGGAGGAGGAACATCTCACATACATCCAGTGCCCAGCTGGCATTAGACGCCGTTTTAGCTGTTGTACACATATCAACTCCTTTAATCTTCTAGAGTGCACCATTGCCTTGCAAGTTAAGTGTTCTTGTCATTTTACGTAAAGGGAACTTGAACTTAGAGGGAGTTGTATAATTAAGTATAATTAAGCTCTAAATTCATGTCTGCGTGATTTGACCAAATCAAGCTGCTTGTTAGACTTCACAGTTCATCCTGAGAAAATGATTTGTCTTACACTATAGGTAAAATATAGTGGAAGGGATTGGAGCGTGGTGAGGAATACATTTCAGTAGGTAGACAACAGTACGCATCTCCTTCCCTCCCAAAAATAAGACAAACAGAGCTACAGCAATTAGCCAAAACCCTCCAATTGTACATAGACATAACTTAGTGGTGGGAGGTAAAGTTACTGTTCTACATGCCTGAAGGGTAACCTAGCTTTATGTAATGAATATAAGCAAAGAGATATAAAAATGATTGTAAGCTTTAGAACCCACAGCCAAGCTGAATTAATTATTCAGAAACTCCGCATGAGGGAGTGCAGAGAGGAGCCCGCAGGGACAGCAGTGATACATCCCTTGGTGCCCCCTCTGGGTTTAGCCCCCAGTAAAGCCAACAGTGCTGCTATCTGCAGCGTGTTTTGAATGAACAGCCACTAGATGGCGACCTCATTCCACTCTCTCCAGACAGCGAGTTCTTTTATTTCCGTAGGGAAATTATATACCCTGAAATCTATAGTCATAAAGAATTGCAGGACTGAGGGTACAGTCATGTGTATTGCCTCCCTCAGTCATTATTCTTTTATAGAAACTTTAGAATAAAGGTAATCATAAAGTGTGCTTTCTCTTACCACTAATAATTAAAACGCAGGATTAAACCATGGATGCCCATCCAGTAATTTGATATTTGAAATTAATGAAGTTCTTTCATTTTCCACCTGACCCCCTACTTTGCTGCTGATGGGGGGAAAAAAAAATCAGCCATAAGGATAAAGAAATGTGGGAGAAGAAAAGAGCTATTTTGCTTATGAGCCCACAACCTTGGATTGCTTCTTATAGTGATAAGGGGTTTGGGAATTTTAATTTTAGCTCACAGAAGTCATGAAATCAGGAGATGAAACTAAAATACCACACAGTCCTCAGGTTATTAAGTAGTGTCTTATTGGCTTATTTGTAATGCCTTTCGTGCTGTTTAAGGTCCCCCAAGATGTCAGAGTTTCAGCTAGGTTGTAGAAATGATGCAAAGAATAGGTCAGACTCATAAGAAATCAAAAGCAAGGAAAGAAAAAAGTCCTCAGCCTGGCGGTTTTCATTTATTATAATATAATGTGTTCCGAAAACAATATTAACTCAGTTGCCAGTTAATAAGGATTGATTGATTGATTGAGCTGGATTTCTATTATTAAGAATAAATTCAAAGAGGACCTCCCTTGGGCTGTGCACCTCAGCGTTAGGACCTAACACTGCAGGAACTGCTCGCTCCCCCCAGAACGTCTTGTTAGTACAGAACTTCACCTTTCTTTTGACTCCTCTGGTCCATGTTGACTTTTTCCTTTCCTTCCCTCATCCTATGTAGCACATACAGCACCAAGCTATAAGACATCATTTTCCAAGAAAAACTTGTTTCTCACATTAATAAAAAAAAAAAAAATACATGATGAGATTGATGTGGAAAATGTTAGGTTAAACAAAATGAAGTGGAATTCTTTATTGAAAGACCTATCAGGGGCTTTAATATGCTAATATATGTTGCTTATCATCAGTAATTACATATGCAGTGTTTGCCCAATTGATTTGGCACCAGAACTTTTTTTAAATTACTAAAGCATTTTACAGTATATACTTTTGAAAAATGTTGATGTCATGGAGAAAAGGGTGTGAGGGTGGTAAAGCTGGAGGTTTATGGGCAAAATGTGCATTCTTTACTAAGGCTTAATAAGCCATTGTATTCTTAACTTCTCTCCCCACGTCTGGGAGCCAAGGGAGGTCAAGTTGCCTCCTTTAAGCCTCTCCCGTTATTTCCTTGCTGAGCTCTCAGTGTTGGCCAGCTCTTAGTGGTGACTCCAAAAGCAAATGTCTCAAACACAGCCTCCTTCCCCAGCTGTGAGGGATGCTTGCCATGCTCGGGACCCTCTGCCAAACACTGTGGGACAAACAGAAGAGGCAAGAAGTGGTCCCTACCTAGAAAGAGCTTGTATTCTGGTAAGAGAGAGAAAGTGATAAGTGAAGTCGCCGGAAAATTCTTCACACACTTCAGAGAAAGGGAAAAAATGAAAGCTGCATAATTAGTAATAGCTAACAGTTTGAGCACTAGGCACTGCTCTGAGTATTCTGTATGTACTGATACATTTAATCCTGATAACTTCATCCCGGTTTCACAGGGAAACTGAGGCACAGGAAAGTTATGTAACCCAGGCAGTCAAGTCTCAGAGCCTACGTGCTCATCTCCTATATGCTAATGCCTTGTGGGAAGTTACAGCTTGAACTTGGCCAAAATTTTCATTAGGTTTATGTTCTCAGCAAACTTCAATACCCTGAGGGCTGGCCTGTAAACTGCTTGCTGGCCGTCAGTGAACTCTGGAAATGAATGTGTGAACAGGAACCAAGGCAGCATGGCTGTTCTAGGGAAGGTACTGGATACATTACCGTGAGTTAGATAGAATGGCATTATAGTATTTGGCCACTGGAAAGGAGTGTGAACTCATCACAGCAACTTCTGCATGGAAATTTCACCAGTTAAATTCCACCTACATCTTTTCTTGGGCAATAACGTAAGGAATGAGTCAAGCTTTTTCTCCAGAAACACTATCGTGTACAAGATAAGATATGGGCTTTGGAATGAAACACTCCTGTGTTCAGTTTGGGGGTCTACCATTTACCACCTGCATGAACTTTGATAGAATTGCTTAACCTCTCTAAGCCAAGCATCCTCACCTCCAAAGCAAGATAATGGTGCCTGTGTACAGTTTTATTGTGATATTGACATTTGATGGCAGTTATGAAGTGCCTGCCATGGTGCCTGGCATAAAGGGACTGTCCAGTTGTCTTGGTTCTTCCTTGTTATTTTTCTCCTGTTACTCCTCTTTCCTCTGAAGTTTGAAAGCTGCTGCTGTGAAGTATGCATATATTCTCCCTTAAATGGACGGAGTTTTAGTTTACAGACAGCATTCAGAAGAGATGAGTGAAAAGGTTCCTGGTTATTAATATGAGTTAGATGTTACACAGATTTTAAAAAATATGTATTTGCTTAGTTTGGCATACATTTTGAACTGAAGTGGTCTCTTCCATGCTTTTTCCAGGCGCAGTAGCATACATTTTTTGGAATCTCCATCTGTAGCCAAGTGAGTCCCTTTAGCACATGGTGAAGCCAGTTCCTTTTCTAATTCGGCCCCACATCTCCTTCTTCACTTTCCTGCTCTCCTCCATCCCCCACAACTTCTAGTCGAAGCTCTCTGAGCTGTCCTAAACTTTAAATCAGTCTGCCTCCCTGGGCTAAACTCTCAAATGTCACTGCTAGCTTCCCTCCTCTTGCTCATCCAAGCTTTTCTTCCGTCTCTTCTTCTATCTCAGTCCACACTGTAGGAGATTTTCCTGCTTTATGAAATTCCTGTTCTAGTGAGCAGAACTTCCTAACCCCTCAATTCTAGGGGCCAATTTATTTATAATTTCTCTAAAAGAGCCCAATCAACTTTGAAATGGTCTCTTTAGATTTTTTTTTTTTTTTTTTTGGAACGCTCGTCTTCGCAAGGGATCACCCCTTTATCACTTCTTAGTTCTCATCACTGGTCTTTTTTTAAAATTTTTATAAAATAAGAATGAGCATGACGACCACTGTTGTCATAGTTCAGTTGCTGTGTCCTCGTCCAGACTGGCTATGGCTCCCCCTCCCCATCGTCCTCTAGTCTCAGCTCCCAGCCTCCAGACCTGGTAGGAACAGATGTAGCAAGATTGACACTGGGTATTTGTTTCAGTCACTTCATTGTTTTAGATCATGTGAATTTAGGTTATGCTAGTTTGCATTTTCATGACCAGTCCAATTTTCAATACTAGGTAATTTTATACAGTAATTCTTTCAGTTATTCAATTGTTAGCAGATTTAAGTTGCATTTTGATTTTGTTCTATTACAATTTTGTATGTAAGTTAACCAACGTCATTATTTTATTTTTGCTTATATTAAGAGAACAATTTGTCACTAGTTGTCAAAACACCACATAGAAGCTCATAAAATGTAAATTTGATTTTTGTGCTTATGAGCGATTCTTTGAATTAGGTCTGTGTATGCTCCCAAAGAGAGGAAATTAATATTGAGCATCTAAGGGTGTGATCTGGTTGAAGCTCCCAGATATGGAAGTTTAAGGACCCCAGAAAATATGATCCCTGCCTCTCCTTTTATTTTTACCTCCTGAGTTCTGTACCAATAGAGAAAAACAAATGCAAGTCTGGTGGAAATGAAGTATCGTTTTTATTAGTGATAACACTGATGTTGGAACATGTTTACATGTACTGAATTTCAGAATTAGAATTGCCGACTCAACCGCTAATTCAGGGTTGGGGTAGGACTACAGCAAGGCCTGCTCCTCTAATACCCAGGATGCGGATGGATGAGTGGAGTAAACTTGGGTGTTTCTTGAGGGCAGCTTGATCCCCTAAAGGACATGGCAGGGGCTGAGCTGTGACATAGGGTTTCTGTTTGCAGACCATCCTTAATATTTCAAGTTTTGTCTCTCCCTTTCCTCTGGAAAGCTATGAAAGAGGGAGTAAGAGATGCTAGGAATGTCTTGCTAGTGGAATTTCTTCAAAATGGAGGGTAACAACAGGAAAGGGAAGGAAGAGGAAATTCCCCTCCCTTCCTTCTACCTCTGGAACATTACGACGTGGTTTGTTAAATTTTCACATGATTTATCCAAATAAATGTTGAAACAGCCACCTTCAACTCTGGCCAAACTAATGCTGCTTTCCTTGACTTTGTTACTAAAATTTCCAGTCTCTTTGTATTTCTTTCAAGCCCACCTCATTACTCTTGCCTCCGCCACTCACTACTTCTGGGTAAACCGGGTAGTGGGGGGGTCTAATAGTTTATTAGTATCACCTGGAGATACTTTACTTGCACGTGTCAGACACCCGTCCAAATGCTTTCAGCATAAAAGGGACTTTATTGCCATATAGTTTTTAAAAGTCCAGGTTTGGCCAGCTAGATCCAGGTCTTCAAATGACACCATCCTGCAGAAACTGTTTCTCTCCATTTTGTGGTTGTCTTCTGGGTCGGCTGTCTGGGTTTTCTTCTTACCCCTTCAGAAAGTCTTGTTTACAATGAATGTCTGTTTCCTAAGTGTTCCAGCAAAAACCCTGGGTGTAAATATTACCGGACCGACTTGGCTTGCTGCTAATCCAGTGTTCTAAGGGTGGTCCTTAGACCAGTCACATAAGCATCACCTTGAAACTTATTAGAAATGCAGATGCTCAGGCCGCACCTCAGACTTTTGAATAATAAACTGTAAGTGTGGGGCTTAGTGAACTGTGTGCTCCCGATACTTTCTAATGTTCAAAGACCATTTTGTTAGTCCGTAGACCATACTCTGTGGCTAGGGGGATAAAATACACTGAGTGGTTCAGCCTGGGTAGCTTGATTACTTCATGAGCTGGGACGGGGTCACCTTCATCCAGCCCAGATGGTTTAAGGGTGAAACGGGGGAGGTAGCTTCCCAAAGCAAGATTAATTGTTATTATCAGAAAAAGCAACACTTGCTGGTCAGATAAAATTAATGTGTTCTACAATAGAAACTTTTCCACAAGTACTGGGTGGTGAATTATTACACCGAGATATTTGGAAATGAATGCCTAAGGCTTGCTTATTTTTTATCTTTACAAGGGTTAGGGCAATAAAGACTTTGTTTCTTATAGTGTGTGCTAGTACCCAATTATTTTCCTGAATGGAGAAAACAAATAGTTTCATCCTTTAACTTGAGTTACCCATGATCTCATATTTTCCTTTACATGATGGGACATTCTCAGCAGCTGCAGGAGGGCATGACATGCAGAGCATATAACTTGGACCCGCTGAAGCCAAGTCAGATATCTAGTCTATTGAGTATTTTGTTCTCTGGAACTGAATATTTTATGTGGAAACAAATTAGACCTAAAAGATATAGTGAGGGTGCTATGACAAAACATGGTAACACCTCCTTTTTGTATCTCATCTGTGACTTTCACAGGTACAATGGTGGGAGACCATACCCGCTTGGAATTCCACAACATTGAAACTGGTATCATGACCGAGAAACGTTACATCTCCGTCGTCCCCTCCAGTTTCATTGGCCACTTGCAGAGCCTTATGTTTAATGGGCTGCTCTACATTGACTTGTGCAAAAACGGAGACATCGATTACTGCGAACTGAAGGCTCGTTTTGGACTGAGGAACATCATTGCTGACCCTGTCACCTTCAAGACCAAGAGCAGCTACCTGAGCCTGGCCACCCTCCAGGCCTACACCTCCATGCACCTCTTCTTCCAGTTCAAGACCACCTCCGCTGATGGCTTCATTCTCTTCAATAGTGGTGATGGCAATGACTTCATTGCTGTTGAGCTAGTCAAGGGGTAAGTGGAAGAGATCGCCTAGTTTATACTACATATCTTAGCGCAAATTCTGCATAAAATACGGACAGAAAAAAACGTCCGTCCTACTCTCCACCCTCTATTCCTGATTCATGCCCTTATCCCCATTGATTAAAAATATCTATGTAATTATTAGGGCTGGAAGGGAGAGAAGTTCGTGAGTTTTTTAACGGTCTTCTACTAACTCAATCCTATCAGGCTTTTTACTATGAAATATAGTCCTTTAAACCTATGGGAAAAAAGCTTATTTTTGCAAAAGAGGGATGTGGGATGTGTCGCATCCGTCTCTGGGGGAGTACAGTCTGCAGCCACCAAATTTATATGAAGAAATGAAATTAGGTATTTTTGGTGCTACCATTAGGCCACATATGCAAAATTTAAAAAGCTGTTCTTGCTTCAAGACATTTTACTACTGTGTGTTGGAAAGTAGTCAAAAGAAAAACAAAAAATAGAACAAAACGCAAAAGACAGATCCATGATTGACTGTGAATTTAAATGTTGCCCCTAGTGTTTTGGAGCGTACCAGCTGCACTGCCTTGTGGCTCTGGATTTTTACTAGGCAGTCTTGAAAAAATAGATTCAGTGAGTATAGAACTGAAGTGAAATCTGAGCGAACAGGATATCTGACTGTGTTTATATTCTTAAATCACGCTTTAGTTATTCTTGCATGATGCCAGCCTCGCTTGGGGGATTTGAAGCTCCCAGTGTCAGTTATGTACGTGATGCCCTTAAACCGCTCCAGGGAATCTCAAGTCATCGGGTGCTTGTGGTCCCTCATAGGTACATACACTACGTGTTTGACCTCGGAAATGGCCCCAACGTGATCAAAGGCAATAGTGACCGCCCCCTGAATGACAACCAGTGGCACAATGTCGTCATCACCAGGGACAACAGTAACACCCACAGCCTGAAAGTGGACACAAAGGTGGTCACTCAGGTTATCAATGGTGCCAAAAATCTGGATTTGAAAGGTAAACCTTGTAAAGAAGTTTATGCTTTTTAGAGCTTACAATGGAAAGACCATCTCCAGAGGTAAACTACGGTTTAGGAGTGCCATGCATTTTTGGTACATCATGCATCTCCTATTTTCATGACATTGAATGAGACCATGATGCCGTTTATTCAGTTTTTACTTCGACCCCCCTTTAGGAATGGTTTGTTTTCGCTGTAAACCATGGGCATGTGGGAGCTGAGTGATAAATGTCAAAATGTGGAGGGGTCATAGTACAGAGGAAGGCATATAGGTTCTGGAATCTCAGCTGAATCATCTACTGCCTGGGTGACTTTGACAAAATTTCTTTGCCTTGTTCAGCTTCTATGAACTTTTTTTTCTTTTCAAAATGAGGATAATAATTGGTACTACCTTTATGGGCTGTTAGGAGTTTTGATGGAATAATGTCTATAAAATCCTCAGCATATTATGGTAACAAGCACATAAAAAATACTCAATAAGTGGTTATTTTGTTGAAAATGTTAATATTTACTTCATCATAAAATGGGAACAATGCCTACCTCGTAGAATGGATATGGTGATTAAAATTTGTGAGATGATGTGTATAAAATGAATGACACATAAGAAATGTTAGTTTCTTCTTTTTGCAGTGTAGAAACTCTGATAATAATTTTGTTTATGCTGTTCCTACCCCCCTTCCTCCCCCCAGCTGTGTTACCATTATCTAGTAAACAGTCTAGTGTGCATTGGCTTTAGTTGACACAGTTTCTGTACCCTTTACCCATTTGCTTTTACTACCTATTTTCCTTTCCAGGTGACCTCTACATGGCAGGTCTGGCCCAAGGCATGTACAGCAACCTCCCAAAGCTCGTGGCCTCCCGGGATGGCTTTCAGGGCTGTCTGGCATCAGTGGACTTGAACGGACGCCTGCCGGACCTCATCAATGATGCCCTCCATCGGAGTGGACAGATTGAGCGTGGCTGTGAAGGTACAACCTTTTTCTTTTTAAGCTACAGCCTTGTCGCAAGCCTCCTTGCTGCCTCTGCCAGTGCCTCCTTCCTCAGTTTACCAGTCCCCTCTCATCCCATTCACTATCTGACATTGCATCACCATCCATGTCTTCCTGTCATTGGCTGAGTATGTCAAGACATGTGCCACAGGCTCTGGAAATGTATGTTGGCAGATGTCTTTCCAGTGTCACATACTTGCCATAGAGGACCTTTCCTGGCGTTGACATCAGGCTTCTCCTGACTTGTGCCTTTGCTTCCAGCATGGCTGAAAGGGTATCAGGGACTTTTATTTATATCTTAATACACAGGGAGGTACAAATCTGAGACTTTTAAATGTGTGTCACCATTAATAAAATATTTCTTATGTTGCTAATAGTAGCTGCGTTATTTAATGCAAACTGAGCAGGAGGTAGGAAAATGATGTCAGAATGCCAAGACAGAGGAAGGGAAGTCACAGTTATTGAGTACTTACTAGATGTCAGGCATCATTAGGTAGTTTCTTGGTATGGTGTAGTGGAACAGCATTGGCTTTGATGTTATAATGACCTGGATTTAGGTCCAGGTAGTAGTTCCTGTTGGCTGTGTGACTTTTGGCAGGTTACTTAACTTCTCTGAACTACACCCTCCTCATCTGTAAAGTGGGGCAATCAAACTCACCTTGGAAGGTAATATATGTAAGTCACAGTTATATATAGAATGCCTGGTACATACATAGTAGGTACTCAATAAGTGGTAGGATTATTTTTTACAAATATTATCTCACTTGAGACATTTAATAGCATTGCATGCCCGCCCATGTAGCACAACAAACCATGCTCAGCCTATTTCTGTAGCTACTCCACGGTCTCTTGAGATAGTAACTGAATTTTATCGGTCTTCTGAGTCCAATAGTTCTTTACAATAAAAGCCATCTCGTTTTAACCAGCAGGGGAGAGCAGGCAACATTTTCAGCCTTTCCCAGACTCCTTGGGTAGGCTGAAAAGGTGACTTGTATCTAACTTGAAAGGCAAAGAGGATGATCTGACCAGTCACCAGGACTACCTGTATTCTTTTGTCTGGTTGAGCCTCATGGTCTTTTGTGCACTGTATGATGTGTTTTTGTATCCCTCATTCATTTACCATATCCAACCTGTCCATGCATCTCCCAACTGTTCAACTTCATTTATCACTCCTATTCTTAACCAGCTTCAATCCTTCACTTGCCATCTTAAAGCATATTTTAAGAAAAGCTTCTAGTCAGCTTCCCAGGCTGATTTGTAGTATGGAAGTCATTTCCTTTTGTCTAAGAGTCAGTTTCTTGTTACCAGTTTGCACTAGTAATAAGGCTGATTGTCCCTATAGCCCTCTCCAGTTTTCTTTTAGCCAGAAGTATTTCTTAAACTCTGTTGGCCAAACATGGTGTGTGTGTATGGGGGGACGGGAAGTTGGGAATCACCAGGCATTAAAGCAGCCACTTTGCTTTCTTCTCCTGAAAATGCACGGTTTCATTCAACTCAACAATTTTTGTCTTATTGGCCTGTTCTTCATTCTTTTGGGTGTTAAGGGAAATCCTGAAATAGATGCACCATTTGGGAATTAATTTGAGTATCTTAGTTTAGGTGACTGTGGAATGACAGAAATTCCACTTTTCCTGGAATAATTAATCCTATCAAGTAAAATCATAATATAAAAGCACATGTTCAATAGCATAAGGCACTCTTCAAATGTTAAATATTTTTATCATGCCAGCAGTTCTGCAGATTTAAAAGTTAACAGGAATCATCCGTTTAACTCCATAGCAACGTTGCCTGATAGAAATATGTGAGTCACATACGTAATTTTCAATTTCCTGGTAGCTACATTAAGAAAGATACAAAGTAACAGGTAAAGTTAAGTTTAATTTTACATTTTATTTAACTTAAGCTAATATATCCAAAATATTATCATTTCAACATGTAATCTGTCTTAAAATTTTTAAGTAAGACATTTTATCTTCTTCATGTTGAGCCTTCAAAATCAAGTGTGTATTTTGTACTTGCAGCATGCCCTGGTTCAGACCACACTTTTAAGGTACTCAAGAGCCACATGCATCTGTGGCTACTGTATTGGAGGCACAGTTCTATAAAGTATAAAAATTGGGTATAACGAGGTAAAGCTCTAGCACTGGATTGAAAGAAAGTCAAAACCAACCTTCATAAAAGTAGATTAAAATGTATAGTGTAAATGTGGAATGGACCCCACTTAAGAGAGCTTTAGGGGAGGTTGTGGGAGCATTAACAAAAAGAAATTACCCCTCTGATTGGAGAAAATGTTCCTATCCCTACCTACAGCTCTGTGTGCAGTTGGGCATGACTCATCACATGCATTATGGTGGGTTCTGACCTTCCTTTGAGCGTGAGTGATTGTTCAGAGCTGAATACTGTGCTCGATGGCTCCACCATCTGCATCTATGGCAAGTCCTGTGGGCCTAATAACACTGCACTCTATTGCCATGGAGATAATTGCGATGGTTACCCCTGGAGCATTATGACCACCCCACTGGGTAGCATGAAGTGGAGGATGAGTGCTGAGGGAAGAAAGCCCTTGTTTATTATACACAGATGACTCGGATAATTAGCCTAAGTGGCCAGGAAAAATGCCCAAAAAGTAGGTTAAGGCATAAATGACTGTCATTGGAAGTTTGTACTAGTGTGAATAAGCCCTTGTAAGGGATCCCAGGAGCTTTTTAGGGCAATGTGAAAGATGATGGGGAGGGAAATGAAGGTCACAAAGCCTTGGAAAGGCTGCAAAAAAGTATTCTCACTCTGAATCTTGGTACATAGTACATGACCCTGAAGAAGGCCTTTGACAGTTAGGCAGAGTCATAGGAAACAGAACACGCTTCTTGATTTATCATTTCTACGTCTAGAATAAGAAACAGGGGATAAGGATTCATTACTAAGAACCAAAACTTGAATCTTGTCAAGATGGCAAATGTGTTTTATTCTTACACATCTGGGGAACACAGGCTAGGATACGTTCTTGTCAAAGTCATCCATAATGACAATTCAAGATCCCTAGATAGTAACTGTATTACTTTCCCTATTATATACAAACCCAGAAGAGTCCAAAATTATTTTAAAGACACATTAATCCACTGCTCTTTGGCTCTCGATTGTTTATAGTAAGAAAGAAAAAAAAATCTTGAATTAGTTCTTTAAGTTTCCAGTATATGCAGAGTGTATAATTTAGAAATTAAGTACAATTTCTGGACAGCCTAGCCAACATCTAGCTATGACTTACAGCCTCTCAATTTGGGCTAGGGATTTTTTATAATGTCTGATTCAATACTTGGCTGGTAAATATCTCTTTCTATCTGGAGGCCAGCTTTGCTGCAGAGACCAAGGCATGTATTGGCTAGAAATTCGATTCCACAATTGCAGATGGTAAACATCTGAGAGAAACACACGTGCTTCATTTTGAGACTGGCATAAATAAATAAAAAGGACATTGGTTTGGTACCATTTTGCCCACCCATTTGAGTTTGGCTGCATTTTTATAAATTAAGCTGATTGAGATTGTTGGTGTTCCCAATCACCTTCATACAAATGCCCAATTCTAGTGCCAGATTCTTCGGTGGCATTTTCAGGAGGTTACAAGGAGTGCTCCCAAGCAACCCTTCCATGCTTAACTCCTCAGTGTTCAGAATTATCTTTGTGGGCTCCGTCTGGTTGTGCACACGTGTCTTTCAGTCTGGCCATGTGCTACCCCTTATTTGTTGATGTTTATCCTGACTGATGGAAAATCATTTTTCTGGACAATATGCCTTGGGGTTGGCTGTGTGGTTGTGGGAAGGCTCCTGTTACCACTGCTTGTGCTCTGTCCAGTCCAGTGTTTCCCTGCCCCTGCTCTGCTGACGTGGCTCTGACGAGGCCGGCTCCACCCTGGTCTGTGCATCCCCTGTCTGTGCTGTCTCTGGAGAACCTGTAGAGCATTTCAATTGTCTGTTCGAGTGATGTTGGTTATGCTGATTGTGTTTTCATTTCTGTAATGTTACCCTGGTTTACTCTACCTCCTACTAACCTCTGGTTATTGTTTTCGCCTTTTCTGTTCTTTTGCTAACAAAGTTGCGTTGACCAAAGCTGACCTGCAAGGTAGAGAAGGTTCTTGTTCCCATTACCACTTTGGACTGAAAGATGTCCTGTGTAACCCTTGGTATCTTTTCTTTAGAGGCCTTCAAGCTATCACACCTCTTGGACAGCGTTTGTGGGGAGGGGGCTGAACCCTGTGTTCTTTACAAACAGCGGCAGAAAACTCAGATCACTGCATGAAAAATAACAACAATGGCGAGGTTTCCTGGGGATGGGACTGTGATTCTGTTTTGGGGAACAAAGAGGTTTGACAGCATCCTATACTGTGACAACCCATAAACGTATTAATCCGCTTCTGGAAATGCCTCTCCAAGTAGTTGCCATGGAGAGGTTAACTCCTTTTAATTTATTCACTATAGACAGAAATGAGTACTTGGAAAAAGAAAAAGAAAAAAAGCCCACTTGAGTTCTTAATTTATTACTTTCTGGGTCAGGGAGGTCATTTCTCAGAGCAGGACTTTTGAGTGCTTAGACCTTATGAAAGAGAATGCCATTTTCTCTTAACTCATTTTAAAGAAATCTTTTAGGCATCTGGGAGACATTAACATCATTAAAACATTCTAGAGATTTATGTCTTCTATTGGGGATTTTGACTGAGCACTTTAATTTCCTGTTTTGTGATTCTAAAGAAAAAAAGTACTCTTGGGGAAGAAGAGGATGTATAGATCTATCGATTTTATCCTGAATACCCTTTAAAATGCCTGCATGTTAGGTATCAGTGAATATCTACTGCAGAGACTGCTTCTTCTACCATTCAAAGAGGCACCTTTCAAAGTCTGTCCTGTCGTGTCAGGCTACTTTGATTCAGAATAGCAAGATGAGAACCAGCATTTTTGGTATCTTTTGGCTGATAGTTAAGGGGGGATTGAGCCTTGGATGGCCTCTGCAAGTTTGCAGTCAGCACAAATTGTGAGAAGTGGTTAAGACAAAGGTAGCTTTAAAAAATTACTTTTCACCTAAGAGATCATTCACATTGCAGTGACTTGTTATATGTCATGAAGGTAACCAGTACAAGTGTCTCTCTCTTGGGTGGTTATATCAACAAGATGTGGTCTCTCTAGCCATTTTACTATGACTCTTCCTTCTTCACCCCCTCTTAGAAGATTCACAAATATGGTAATATATCATAAAATTAATGAAAAGAACATGCACTGGATTAGTACTTTGAAATTCTAGGTAGCTGTACAGTAGCTCTCAAGTTGAAATATGTAGGGCCCTTTTAGTAATACAGAAGGCTGTTGTTTTTAGACATTCTATTCAGTTTTCCAAATAGGTCTACTCCATGTCACTCTGTAAATGCAGGGGAGAGAGAAGGGGGTAGGATTTGGTCTATAATAAGAGACAATTCAAGGTTGTCAAAGTTCTTCGTGACCAGATTTATTAGATAAAACTAGACAGCTGCATCTTCCCCTAGACTTTATCATTCTTCACGGTAAGAACTATGTGGATTTTGAATCCCCAGAAACTTACATAGGGACTCCATATGTAGGAAAATGATCTTAAAGTTCCCATACAAAGGACAAGTGGTTCATGGGAATCATACAAAGAACTAGTTGATTTCTATGCCTACTATAAAGTGTTGACCGAAGTGTAGATATGGATTTGGGGACATAATAGTTTAGTGTCTTAATTTGTCCATTTATAGAAGCAGTCTAGTCATCAGTATGGTCTTTATGCTCTTACTCCATTAATCCAAACTGTCTTCCATTCTTACAATGACTTGACAGTCACTTTGTGGCAGGAGCTGTTATTCTTTGCAATTATTTTGAGTCATCTTACTCTTTCCTGATGTTATGGCAAAAGACCTTTAGGATGCACATACATTTCCTTTTTATCTTCCTGACACTGAGGTATGGACCATTACTCATGCTGGCTTTTTCAGCTACACCCTGTGGACACAGATAGTACTAATTAACGTTACGTGTGAAGGACAGTAAAAACATATGACAAAGAAATGAGTCCGTCTGAAATGTCAAGGCACATCATCTTCACAGGGAAATATAACAGTGGGTCTAGAAAGTGGCATGATGAGTCTGGACAAATCAACAGCTTGAATCCTCTTGTCTTTGTGTTGTGGTGGTGGTGTTTTTAAATATATTTGTTTGTTGGTTGGTTTATTCATTCATTCTCCTCCAGTGATTGTATGGTTCAGTTTAACAGAAACTCAGCTACTCCTGTGTATCAGATATTCGGCTAGGTACTGGGATTGCAGATGAAATACAGTCTGACATCGGATAAATCTGTAGCAGATCAGCCAACAGCTACAATGCAGAGTGAACACTGCTCTGCTGGAGTAGACATGGAGCGTGCTTGTGTGGCCGCAGAGGAGGGCTGCCGCACGGCGTGGGGTCGTGGTGGTCATGGTGGGTGTTCAGGGGATATTTTCTAGGCAGAGTTTGAGCTGAGTCTGAAGGGCAACAGGTTTCAGGTAAGTGAGAGGTGGAAGCTCATTGAAGAGCTTGGCCAGTTTGGGGGCTTACAAGAAGCTCCATTTGGCTGAAATAATGCACATGTTGGGGATGTGATTATAGACGAAGCTGGAGCAGTAGGATGGAGACAGGTGACAAGAGACCTTTCGTGTGAGGAGTTGGACTTTACCCTGAGGGCTCTGTAAGGAGGACAGAGACTTGGGTTAGATTTTCATCTTTTCAAGAGCACTCTGACACCAGGGTGGAGAATGGATGAGGAGGATAGGAAGTGGAAGCAGAGAACAGTTAGAAGGAAAGTAGCATATTCCAAGACAGAGGAAGAGGTGTGAACCTGACACTTGTTACTCTTGTGGGCTAAGAACATAAACATGTTTCTGTCTCAGATGAAACCTCTGAGGTGTGAGGAAGGAAATGAGCTTTCTCTCCTGTGTGTTTCCCTCCCACCCCTGCAGTGTTGCTTTGTTTCATAGCAGATGCATTTACACATCATGACCAAATGTGTCAAAGGAGGAACTTGATTGACAGCCCTGGTTCAGGTCAGACTTTGCATCCCTCCAGGTTAAGAGAGGGAGTACGAGCTCTCTTGAGGCCCATAGGAGATGTTGCATCGCTGAGAGGTACAGCTCCCTGAACTTCAGAGTCCCTTGAATAGAATAGCAATATCTATGGACTTTTCAGAAGTAATTTAGTTCTAATTCCTTTATATTTGCAAGAGGAGTACTCCTGGAGAGGAATAGATTCCCTAAAAGAAAGGAGCTGCTCAACTATAAAAGAAATATTGTTTGATCTGTTGGGAGTGAGGCAGATGCGTCATAATCAGGAGAAATAAAAGAATAGCTCTTTGTTGGGGTAGGTGATTAGCTGGAATATCCTCTCCCCTCTCTCCATTATAATGTCCCTTAGCAGCTTCTGTTTCTGGAGTTGAATGGTGTCTTTTCTGGAAATGTAAGTTGTCCCGCTGCCCGGATGATGGGCAGGTGGGTGGGAGGGGGTCAAGGATTGATCAGATTGGGTTCCAAGTGCTGCATATCTTAAGTCAATAAATGTTTTGAGTTTGGATACCTTGAAAACCTGAATATTCTTTCAAGTCACTTTAGATAAGAGTTGGCATCAGCCAAATAGTAGGTAATTCTCCAACTTTCTTTACTGTGAGCAATATAGTTCCTCACTTCATTTTATCCAAAGCTAAGAGCTGTATTACTTTCTTTATTGTATTTTGTGTAATAAGGTATAGTGTGTGACCTAATAGAAATCAGCTCCTCAAAGATGGTTTGCATTATGGGAAATAGTAAGAGAGACAGGAATTAAATGGAACTTCCCACAATGGTTTCTGTCTTTCGTGTCTCAACATTGTATGCCAGAGGTTTTTTTCACAAAAGAACCATATGTGTCTCATTTCTGCGCTCCTGACCCTTACACACCCAACTAAAACAGGTAGAGAGAATGTGATTTTTCTTTCCAACAGAACTGATAATGCCCTTTGTTGAGGGTTTCCTTCATTCAGGCACATGCTAAGGATATTGTGTCTCCCTACTGATGACAACCTTGCATGGCTAACTAGGTTAGCCCTAGTTCATGGATGACTTTATAGACTTTACACATATTATCTGATTCAATCCTTACACCATGTGAGGTAGAAACAATTTCTCCTTTATACAGATGGGGAAACTGGGGTTCAGAGAATTTAGGTAACTAGCCTAAGATCGCATTGCTAGTAAGTAATAAAGCTGGATTTTAAAGCTTATGGCCTTTCGCCTACTGTGCTATCTGGTGTGAGTCTGGATTTGAGTATTTCCAAAGCAGAAACCGTACAGAGATGACCAGAGAGTGTCTGACCATCCTCCAGCTGACTTTATGATAGCTGGTTTTCATAGCAATACTATTGCACTAAGTTCTAGATGATATTTGCACAGTGTTCATTAAAGCAAAGAATTTTAAATTAGCTGTCTTTTTGTTGAGGCTGGACTTCGAAATCCCTTATTTCTCTCTTTTAAAAAATGCCCTGTACTCCTCCAACAAACTGCTACATCAGTACTGAGAAGAGAAGGAAAAGCAGAAAACAAGGTCCCAGTTTACATTTTCTGAGGCAGCATTGACTGTTGAGGAACTGTTCATGATTTTAAAAAGAAGGGATGATCTAATCATTTGGCCTTTATTACCCAGGCACCTTCTGAGAACAGGGTAGATTAAGCAAGAAGGCTTTATGTTGACACCATTTTCTCACCTTTACACACACTCCATAAGGGCCGGCATCACTGTTACCTCTCTTGTCTGGAAGTGTCACGTGGGTAAATCGCTTTACTCACCAAGTGCTATTATTCTTTGCTGTTCATTGGCCGTCAAGGAAAGTGCTGTGCTAGAGCTGGCACCAGCACAGGAATTTTCAGGAATTTTGTAAGCTTATTGGCATCATGTAACATGTATTAGCTTGAAATTGGCTGTTGGTAGGAGTATTTTATGCCGTGACAATCAGCTTTATATAAATGTTACAGATCAGGTTTTATTATTTTTTTTTCCTTAGAGTTCCAGTTGTTAAATATTTAACAGCACAGGAAATCAGAGGCCATTGGAGATAAAGAGCTCATGAAGCAGTCTTGGTTTCAACCAATTCCCATGCCCATCCTGACTTATTTTAACTCATTATATGGTGAGAGGGCTGAAGTGATTGAGGAGGACAAGGGTGTTGTTGAATCTGTCCCAGTGTTCCCCAACTATTGAATTTTATCATTAGTCTTTTTCACTCGTTGTCCTAACCACGTGACTGTTTTGAACCCTTCCTTGAGGAAAGGAAGCCATAAACACCTGCACATGCTTGATGAGGCCTGTCTCAGTGCCTTTCTGAGCGTGAGCAAGGGATAGGTCTTGCCCTCAAGGTGAAAACGTAAGATCTTGGGAACACAGCTGCTCTTAGGTCTTTCTGCCAGTGAAATTTTATAATAACATTTAGGACCCTGTTCTCTGGCTTTGCTTAATCTTCTGTAAAATGGGAACTAGAGCATTCACTTCTCAGCTGGCTCTTTATGAAAAGGGATGCCTGACACATTTAAGGATCATTGCTTTCTTATTTTAAAATTAAATAGAAGTGAGTTGGGTTATTGCCAATTAAAAGGGATGAATCTTATGTTGTCTGTAAGTGACTCTCTTTGGAAAAGCCAAGAGGACCCAACACTGTGAATGTAGAAGTACTTTGAGAGCTACAGAAGCATCTTTGCTGCAGGGACCAAGACACACATGCAGCTAAGTAAGGATAACGTTATCCCTAATGTCAAGAATACCTTTCATGACGCCTCAACACTTTAATTCCTATATTTTAGCAATAGAGACTATAGATTGCTCAGGAAGCTGGTAAGGGTCTTCCACACATACGCAACAAATACATGTATGTTCGTCTACTTGTTTTGTTCTTTTTTTATTTCTTTCCCACTCAATTACTGCTCAGCCATCCTTCCTCTATGAAACAATGTCCTCTATTAAAAATGTGAAAGTGGGAAGATTTATGAACTTATAGAAGGAAATAAAATTTAAGGTGGAAGGTATCTCTTTAGGTAGCCCATGGCAGCTCTCATACAGCTTCTTCCTATGGCAGCCAGGCTTTGTATGAGGCCAAAAAACCCTTTAATTGGCACAAAGTTCTACTGTGATGATGCTTCACATTCAGGTTCCAATCACAGATTCTAAGCCCTTTGACAAACACCTCATGCTGTAATTTAAAACGATGAATATTGTTAAACCAGCCCCACCTGGTGCCCACCAGTGGGATAGCAGCCTCTGCTCTTCAGGATAAATGGATATTAGGCATCAGACCAGACGTGTCACTCCAGGCTCCCCCATCACCAAGTTCACTTTCCGTGATGGCCAAAACCAGCTGGTGCTGGTTATTTATGCATTTTAAATTGGGATCTTTGAGGCATAGGTTTGGTTAAGTCCTACTTGGGCAATAACAGCAATATGCTCTGATACAAGTGTCCTGTGCTTCCGACAGCTCTTCTGTCTCAAGGACCTGCAAGTAATAAAAGGCAGTCTGTCAACTTTTGATTTTCTAGACCATGAAGAGGAGTTGACTGAGTCAGTTTGCATGTACAACCAAGGTGGATTTTAGCAGTGACAGGCATGAAATGACTGTCTGGGACAGTTCTTAAAAAGAAAAACAACCTCAGATTCAAGGAAAATGAGAAATTTCTGGCAGCCATCAGAGATATCATCTGAAAAAAATAAAAAAGACACAATGCGATGCTTTCCAGTAAACTAAAAACAGAGCTGGGAGTTAAAACTAAAGTACTTAGTAACACTATTGACAACTTATTTAGTCCTTTCATGCATACTTCTGTTGCCTTGTCACTTACCCTACTACACGAAGAAAAGTCACCATCTTTTCTCAAAAGGATATGTGACTATTTTAGTGAGGATTGATTACATATTTAATGCACCATCCCTATGCAGGGGTTCCCTAAATCCTTAGTGCAGTTTCACATTATTAATAATTTTTAAGCTTCCTAAATATGTAATTCCAAAGGTTTGTGTTATCTTAGAGTATATGGAATTTAGGTTGATTCGGAAGAATATTTTAGATAAGATTATTAAGTCTTCAGGAATATCTGTTATGTTTATAAACATACGCATTTGATACAAATTTTTGTTCATGTACTTAGACAAAACTAGATCTTCTTGTTTATTTTTAATTGAATTTTGGTTTGAAATGGCATTTGAAAATTTTCCTTGTTAAAAGAGCCACATCCTTACATTAAAAAGTTATCTTTCTCTGGTTGTAGGTTAGAAATACCTTAAGGTATTCTTACTAATCTAATGGCAACACACACACACACACACACACACACCCACACACACACACCCCCACACACACACACCCCTACCTCTGATTTATCCATATCCATAGAGGTTAGGTTATCAGTTGTGGAGTTATCAAGCTTGGGTTTGAGACTTCACTCTGCTACTTGTTACTGGTGGGACCTTACAAAAAATACTGACTGTTCTGTGACTTTGTTTACTTTTCTGAAATCCTTGCCTTCTAACTTGATCATCAGTCAAAAAATTCTTTTAGTTTTGACATTCTGGATGTCTTCCATGAGAAAATCATTCCTGTTTTTCTGATTCTTTAATACTTATCATTGCTTCATCATGTGTTGATGAAAACTAAATGAGCTAGTATCTGAAACACGCTTAGTAGTTGTCTGGCACATGATAAGTGCTAGGTGAGTCCCTTATTTTGTTATTGTTATATCCTCTGTCTGATTTGTATAAGATCAAATTATATCAATGGATGTACAGTTGGAAGCATTGTTGAAGTTTTTTCTTCTTCCGTTTTTCCAGAGCATTTTGGTAAGTTTCTCTAACTTTTCTTTCTTCCTCCCTCCCTCCCTTTCTCCCCCCCACCTTCCTCCCTTCCTTTCTTTCCTTCTTTTGCTCTTTGTTCCCCTCCCTCTCGATTTTGGAGACACTGTGAGAATATGAGAAATAGATACAGATATAAGATATAGTCTGTTCAGGAAAGGATGTCCCTAGATAGTTTGAAATAAGAAAAGGCACTTATATTGCCATTTAGAAAGTGTTTTAGAGCCTTGTCCAAGCTCACTCTCATTCAACACAGTTGTTGCATACTATCCCTGGGCAGGGGACCCAAGAGTCTTTGTCCCAACATCTGGTGAGATTGAATGAGTCTAATAGTTAAATTAGAGGAGGAAATGTAGTCCATTAAATACCACCACTACCCCAAAAATGTTTGGTTCCAAGTAGAAAACTGCTTATATGGATAAATTAGTTAGGAAAACCACATGGCTGGCTTTAAGTCAAAAAATAACGACTTTATTTCTTTAGTTTTTATTCTCTTGTTCTTTCTTTAATTTCATCTATTAAGTAGGGGTATGTTTTTATTTAAATTTTTAAAATTTCTTCCAACGTCTTTTGAATTTTCTTTTTTTCAAAAAAATTTTATTGAAGTATAGTTGATTTACAACGTTGTGTTAGTTTCAGGTGTATAGCAAAGTGAATCAGTTACCCGTACACATATATCCACTCTTTTTTAGATTCTTTTCCCATACAGGCCATTACAGAGTGTTGAGTAGAGTTCCCTGTTGCTATACAGTAGGTCCTTACTAGTTATCTGTTTTATACATAGTAGTGTCTTGTTCTTTCTTTCATACAATAATATTTTCTGAGCTCTTCCTTTGCACTGAATACTTTATCAGAAATTGGAAATGTAAAAGGTGAGCAAAGCAGACAAGACTTCGGCCAAGACTTCGGCCCTCAAGGAACTCATATTCCAGAAGAATTAGACAGACAATAAAGAGCTTAATAAGTAACTTAGTTACCATCCATGTAACTTTTGTGAGTTAAATAAGGAGGAAAATAGAGTGGTGAGTAAATGAAATGCTGATGGGAACTTCCTTAAGTAGAATAGTCCGAGGAAAACCCATTTTGAATTGAAACTTAAAGAATAAGATGAACCAGTCATTTGAAAATCGGCAGAAAGGACATTTCAGGCTATGGGTGGAGCAAGAGCAAAGGACCTTGAAGGTAGGGATGGCCTTGAAGTATCAGGGCAGGGGTGCTGGAACTGAGCAGCCTCAGAACCTCCCAGAGGGCTTGTTACAGCTCAGATTCCTCAGCCCTGCCTCCAGCCAGTAGGTCTGGGTGGGGCCTGGAAACATGCATTTCTCATGAGCTCCCAAGGGATGCAGGTGCTGCAGACTCTGACTCAGGGCCCACGCTGTGAACACCACTGTGTTTGAGAGGAATTGGAAGCAGGAACGGATGGCTGGAGCATGGTGTATTGGGGGTGCATAGTAGGAAATGAGGCTGGAGGAGGAGGCAGGGGCCCTGGGATCTCACCCTAGAAAGGAAGTATGAGTTCAGGCTCAGACGGATGAGATGTCACTGCAGGTTCTCCTGGTTCTTGCTGAAACCCCGAAACTGCCCTTGGTCTTAGATGATTACCATGTAGTCAGTCTTTGAGGATTATCTGATTCTGAATGGCATTCGCCCCTTAATGCATGGGAAACAAATTCCGTGGAATTTGGAAATGACCTGTAATTTCCTCTGTGTGGGATTCCTGACCAATCTTTGACAAATGGGACTGATTGCTTGCTTGCTTCACAGAAAACCATTCTCCCACGCTCAGATTTTGGAAGCATGAGACAATGGCAGGCCTGGGGGGCTGCAGTTCAGATCAGCTCCACATTTACCGAAACACTTTCTCTGCATCTGGCCCAGTACACTACGTGCAGCACAGACATAACCCAAGCCTAGCACCTGCTTTCTAACTGTAGGAAGCATTCAATCTTTTGGGGGCAGATAGTGAAAAATGTGAAAGAATTAGAGGATTATGTAAGCAAAATACAGCGCCATGTGTAATAAAAAGTATTAAATATTATCATATATAAATGTTAGTGATGCAGTTAATACGTGCTATGGCCACTAAGAAGTGGGAGAATTGTCATCTGAAGTTACTGGGGAATGTTTGATATTCAGGAGGCATTTTGGCTGGTCCTTGGAAAATGGGTAAAATTTGGCTAAAGGGGAAGAGAAAGGCATGGGAGAACTTTTGTCTTCAGATTCAATGAACATGCAAAGAATTATTGTTTTCCCAAAGTTTTTGCTGTTCTGCTGCCTTTCAAGGGAAAGCCTTCCATGTGTTTCTGATTTTTGAGCACAATTGAATTACTAGCCCATTGTCTGGTGAGAGCTGTTTGGCCAGGGAGCCCCGTGGACTTCTTGGAAGCTTTTGTCCTTTGAAAGAAGCTGTCCTGATTTGCCATTGTTAATGAGCCTTGTACTGCACAATACTCAAGTTTAAGACCCACTGAGAACATGACCATGAAACTCCTTTCATCTCCACATGGGGGAACCACATGGCACATAGGAGCTGCAGAAACTCAGCAGCTATGCTGCCCCCCCAGTGTTAGTAATTGTCTTGAACTTTCTTATGTCATATCCTAATTGCTTTGTATTAGGACTGATGGTCTGTACTGCTTCTACCCTTCATGAATAAATACAAAATGTCTTGCCACCCAGAAGACAAACCCTTTGTAGTCATGCATCTCTTTTGAATATGCATCCTTAGGACCTGATATGCTTACATTTCAATATCCCGTGCCTGTGTGAGGCTTAGCTTGGAAATTGTGGAATATGCACTTACTGCAGTGGATATATTTTTACTGGGTCAAGCGCTTTTTTGCATCAGATCCTGACTAATAATGTTTGATGAGTCAAAGGGCCCACCTCCTTTGCTGAGGCTTTCTGGGAAATTCATGGAGTTATCCTGAATATTAAGATATTTCCTGTTAGTTTAGATAATTCCAAAGGTATAGGTTTATTTCTAATCCCAAAATAAAGGCAGACAACAGAAGTGAAAAAGAGAGAATGGTTAAAGAGAGGCCCAGGATGACCTAAGAGAGATGGCAATCTGTAAGTCAGAGACTGCCTTTTTCAGCTGCTCACTCATATCTGCAAAACGTTTTGAGAAAGTCTCCAAGAGAGGTATACTTAAAGAAAATGAATGTAATTTCTAATATTTTCTTCTTATACCTCAAATACACCCTCTGGTTTATGTACACTCGATTTGAATACATTCTTTGGTAAACCTATAGCAGCAGTGTGGTGCAGTGCACTGATTCTCAAATATTAGTCTACATTGTAAAATCCTGGGAGCTTGTGAAAACACAGATCTCTGCCTCCTGCCAGAGTTTCTAATTCAGTAGGTCTGGGGTGGCCCAATAATTTGGATTCCTAACAACTTCCCGGGTGGTGATGATCTGAAACGGTGCTTTAAGAACCACTGAGGTAGTTAGTCTCAGAGTTAGGCTACCCTAAGTTGGACATCAGGATCCTTTAATTAGCAAATGTGTGACCTGGGGTAAATTATTTTACTTCTGTGGCTTAGTTTTTTTAAAATCTATGGTATGGAGGTAATCGTGAGAACTTACAGTTTAGGGTCACTGGCAAGCTTCATGAGATAATGTAGACAAAGCACTTATTGCCCAGTGCTCATCGCCTACGAAACAACAGTACGTGTTGGCTGCTGTACCCTCCTCCATCTGCTCATTACCATCAAACATCTATCTGGTGTCACGAAGTGGACTGTAAGAACTTTTGTGCCTTAATTCACAAGAATCATGAGAATGCATTTTTCTGCTTTAGCATTATGCTTTTAGAAAGACCATGTTCCAAATGAGGTATCTTTCTTGTTGAATGGTAGAGACGAAGCTCTTTTACAGAGTCTGCCAAAAAGAGAACAGTGTGTTCAGCCCTCTCCCTTCTGTGTGTAACCGTTGATAGTTTGTGGCTAAGTGCGTATTTCTGTCGTCCTTTGTATGTAGTGAATTCTTCTTGCATGATACAGAGTTGACATTTTTGGCGGTTGTGTCTTTGAATGTTTTGGGGCATGAGAATAGTAAATTCAAGTGATTGCTTTGAATTTGATTAATTTTAACACTTTGTTTCTCTCTCCTTTTTTCTTCTTTCCTGCTCTTCTTATGCATTACTAGGACCAAGTACCACCTGCCAGGAGGATTCATGTGCCAACCAGGGGGTCTGTATGCAGCAGTGGGAAGGCTTCACCTGTGACTGTTCCATGACCTCCTATTCTGGAAACCAGTGCAATGATCGTGAGTACAACATTTTCATACTCGGGATATTTTCGAAGAGTTCAGAGGTTTGGAGAAACCTTAAGGGACATTACATAAAAGGATGGCTCTTCTGAAAGATTCATAAGCAATTTCTCATACAGAAACTGGGAAAATAAAGGACTAATGGTCTTATGAGAAGAGCAAAGAGACATTTCTTATTCAACAATACTAGATATTTTTCCATTTACTTACTCCCTATTTTCTTTAGATTACCCTTTAACAAACAAAAACAATTAAGACAATATTTTTGTCCTAAGGAGTCCAGTTTTCCATTAATTAAATCATCTGTATAACAATTTTGAGACTCTCCCACTTATATTTCCTAGAACTTAGAGAATATTTAAGGAATGTAGCTATTTTCTCAAAAAGTCTGAGTTTAGAGAATTTCTTAGGCCTTCCAAATGATGAAGACATTAAGAGTTTATTATTTTTTCCAACTAGAAATGTTTAATGCACTCTCAAAGGTCTTTCAAATGTAGGCATAGATTCCCTCTGGCTAAATTTATTTATTGATATCTATTTAATTTATATACACATGGTAATTGTTTATATATACATTTCTATTTTGTGAGTATATTTATATGTATGTATCTGTGTATTTGCTTCATATTGGAAGAGAACCAGCTGTTATTTTTGTCTGCTAGTGATGCTTCAGGTGCATCAGCTGTTTTAATTCTAGAAGACTGAGTTCGTGAAGGGGATTCTAGCACTGATGGTGGAGAGACTTCAATTCTATGGGAATCTATAACCTGTCTCCACTTCCTTCTAATGTGGCCACTTTTAGAGATGAGCAATCACTTGAAATTTCTGAATACCTGTTGCAAAGAGATGTGTTGAAAAGCCCTAATGTAGGGGGTCCTACTGACCTTCTGATTTTCTAAATGCTGCCTTCATGGTAGGAGTTTATTTTATAATCTGAACTCATAGTTTTCATCAATTCGTTTTGTTAAAAAGATGTATAATGTTATCTGAGCAGATACTAAAGTTATATTACAGTTTGTGCAAGTGGGAGCAGGCGCCGATTACAATGCTCTCTCTATCATGTCTGTTTGGTTTCTCTTGATTCCTCGTTTCTCAACTTTTTTCATGTATATAGTTGTCTCTTGTCCTGTTTTCCATTTTTTTCATAGCCTTTTTTCTTTATGTACCCTATCAATCTCTTAAGATACACAAAGGAGAAACAAGTGAGGAATGGTGAAACGTGGGGAGAAAATTCTTGGAAACTCATTGATCTAGGTGTAAGCATTTGCCTCTATATTTGTAAGGCAAAGGACACACTCTCTGCGGAAGGTTTTGGCATTAGATGGCTCTTTCCAGTTATTTGGTATTATTGAAAGCCCTGTTTCCATATTTATGATTTGGAAATACTGTTCTACTCTGAAACAGTCAGTGATGGACCCATCCAGAGTCCCTGAGGAATTGTGCTATATGCTCTTTCTTTTCCCTCCAATTTGTCTGCATGGGAGGCTTTTTTCCTAAGTGGTGGCAAAATGCTTCTTTCTCCCCACAAGTTTATTCCATATCACACATACATCCCACTCCCAGTAGAACATGGTCAAGAAGAGACTGCATACAGGAAAGGCAGAATGGTGAGTTACTCTAACGGCGGTGAATAGGCACAGTCTTCAGAAGGTATGTATGCATTTTTCTCTTACTGAAAAGTTCCTTTCTGCCAGCCAGGCCAGGCATTGTTGTATGCTAAAAATTCAACCAGGATTCTTTCCCATCTTCTATGATTGTTTCTGATTTTGTCAAGAACAGATTGTGCCTCAGTCTGGGATTAAGGACTATTGCATTATCTGACCTGCACAATTTGTCAATGTGTAATGAAGTACCAGAACCAGGATTGGGAAAGATCAGTGTTCTTTTGTGGCAATCGCTTCTCATCCTTCAAAAATGTTTCTAAGACATCCAGGCTTAGGGTAATATATTTTGAAATTTATTCTATAAACAATGCAGTTGAATTTTTTTATTGTAAAAGATTTTTGAGCCCAAATCATTAAAAGAATCAACTTGCTTGTTCTCTTCTTGGAGAGGAGACCAGAGCTTCTGTGATTGGATGGCTATGTGGATATGTAAGTACATTTTAATAGCAGAATGTGGAGATTATATGGAATTCAGATATACAGGTTGTAACTATGAAGTTGAGATATAAACTTTTAATGAAACCCAACCAAATATATCAAATGCTGGGTTGCTTAAAATTGTTACAATGAATGTCTCTGTAGTCAGTGATTGTTATTTAAAGTATTTGCAGTAACTTCACTTTGGAAACTAGCATCAGAGTCAGTTTTTTCTACCCAAGAAGATCAGCCTTAACTCTTTACATCATAAATTATTATGTATCAACCTTGATCTTTAAAGTTGTAATTTGGTACTCCACAAACATCTTCAAGATGATGTTACCTATCTGATACTCTATGTACCTACCTATGTTAGCAAATTCTTGGTAGCTTCGTGTGCATCAGGAGTTGAGTATTAACCCTCAGTGTCACCAGCAGATTTGAAAAAGGCTCACGCTTAAGATCAGCAAAAGCCATGGGGAAAATTGCAAAGAAAGAAGAAAGAGTAAAGTAACTAGAAGATGAAGAAGGATGAAAGAGAAGGAATATAGAAAAAAGCAGGGATTGCATCTTCTATGAGAGAACACAAAGGCAGTTAGTAATTGCTTTGGGAACATGCATATCAACAGGTGGGCTGTCTTTGACCTAAATAACAGAAATGGGGCATGCATTGTAAGTGGAGTGCCACCAAGGGAATCTGGCCTTTACCCAGTTTTTGGTAATAGTGTATTTTGTAGAGTGTTGCATATGTCTAAAATGTATTCCTTAAAATACTGTCATAAGACCATGCAGATTGGTTAGAGATTCAATCTAATGGCAAAAGCTGTTTTTATTTTTTTTGGCGGGGGGAGCGGGAATGTTTGAGTACTTTCAATTTCCGTGAGCAGTTTCTCAGAACTGCAGATTGATCCTCAATTAATAGAAATGAAAACATCTCAATGTATTATTGCATATCCAAGAATTGAAACTTATTCATTAGGGAAATGGCTAGACTATAATATTTTCCAAAATAAAGTGCTCGGGTCATCATATGTAGAAAAGTTAGTTATATCTGGATGTGACTTGCAAGTTTCTAAAGAAATGTTTGCACTTTAAAGTCTTGCTCACTTCTTCTAGCATTACTTCTATCACTTATAACCTTTGTTTTTTCTTGCCTGTTTCTTGCCTGTTTTTGTGCTAAATTTGGCATTTGCTTGACAATTTCAAGGTTCTGTCACATAGATAGTCTCCATGAGTAGAATTTACATTTAAAAACTGTGTCTCATTTAGTATGAATAGACCTGGATGGTTTTAACTTTATTCCATCCTTCTTTGTGAAGGCATGGTGGGTTGATGGGGGCAGTGGGGTAAATTTCTGGTTCATTCTTATAAAGATAGATGTAAAACTGATATAAGTGGTTGTGAAAGTATGACATAGATTCTCCGTGGCTGGTCACCTTGTGTGAGAGTGATTTCCTTGTATTGGATAGAAAACAAATATCATCTGATTAGAAACTCAAGTATAATTGATTTATTAATTGTCTTACCTAGTTTTAAGACATGACTTTCCACCATTTCATGTAGTGGTAAAATCATAGGGAGTTTCATTAGGTGATGTTTTGGGTTGTCTTAAAACTACAATGGACAAAATCATCCCAGAAGCAATTTTGAGTTCATGTAGGATCCAGTAAGTTCTGTGGAAGGACACACAAGTAACATTCTCCAAAGACAGTCTTCAATTCTGAAAAATTCAAATCAGAGGGGGCTGATTTCCCCAAGAGTGAGCACCACCTGCATCCAACTTAATGACACATTATAGGGGCTACATTTTAAAAACAACGAAAGGAAGGAAAACTTTTAAGGGTTCTTGTAAGGAGATTCCTCTCGGATATTGGGTTCTTATTGGTATTTTAAATCAGGATTGAGAGCTGGAGCAATTTCGGTATGTTGTAGCCCTTGCACCGTCAGGTGAATCCAGAATTCCTTTCCCATATTGAGTGGCAATACCGACCCCACTGGAAACCTATTGTTGAGTTCCTCTCTCCTTCACAGCTGCACACAGTGTTGCACAAACTCCAGCTCACTTGCATATTCCCACACACGTGTGGAAAAGTCATCATTTGGGAGGACTTTTTGAAAATAGCAGCTTTGAACAGCTCACATCTATTCTCACCACCATCATTACCTTTAGGCGTGTTCGTGACAACTATTTTGAGTTGTATCCAATTTTGGAATCTCATTATTGCTGCTGTGCCCTGGAGAAGTGAATGTGGGACCGTCTATGGCATGTGGGTCCGCACATCAAGTTCTTGGATTTATAAATAGGGCGTTTATGTTGGCTTTGTGGGGTGAAGAGAAGGGAATAAATGTGGGTTCTCAGCCCACCTTCAGCGGCCAGCTACCTGCACTACACTGCTCGACGTACACTGTGGGCTACTTGTTGGAGAAATTGCTTGGTTCACACTGACATGTGATAATAGATGTTCTTTACTTGCAACAAATCAATAGCAAGCAGCGGTGGATCGTGCAGACAGTGGCGTGTGAAGCGCCTTTTCAGACAGTTTTCTGCTGGAGTGGCTGTTAAGCTGCACTGTTAGCTATTGATTGGCCTTTTGCTTTTTATTTATTGTGTGGGTTTATTTTTTAACGTAGGTTATTGTATTGATTAAATCTGTTAAAAACACATTTCCCATTCAGGCTTCAGAAAAAGTAAACAATGTACACATTACGTAGTGCACAAACAAGGGGAGAGACGTGCATATGCTAATTCTGTCTCTTGGGTCCATATAGGTACCCTAGCATTATGTTATGAGCCTATCTTGTTATATGTATAGCAATAATTTCCAAGGATATCAGACTACAGTATGTCCCTGTTTTTGATGATGTGTTTACTTCCTACATCTGTTTTTAAGCTTTGCCTATCCAGCAAGTAGTGAGAAGTTCACTATTAAGACATCTCACTTTGTCATTTACTCATTCATTCACTCACCAGACATTTCTTTTTTTTTTTTCCCCCGATCTTTATTGGAGTATAATAGCTTTACATTGTGGTGCCAGTTTCCGCTGTACAACAAAACAAATCAGCTGTTTTTATACATATATCCCCATATCCCCTCCCTCCCAAGCATCCCTCCCACGCTCTCTAAATCCCACCCCTCTAGGTCATCACCCATCATCAGGGTGATCTCCCTGTGATAGGCAGTTGCTTCCCACTAGCTATCTATTTTACATTTGGTAGTATATAAATGTCAATACTACTCTTTCACTTTGTTCCAGCTTCTCCTTCCCCACTTCCCCTTGTCCTCAAGTCTGTTCTCTACCTCTGCGTCTTTATTCTTCCTCTACTACTGAGTTCATCAATACCATTTTTTTTTAATTCCATAAGTATGTGTTAGCATAAGGTATTTGTTCTTCTCTTTCTGACTTACTTCACTCTGTATGACAGACCAGACATTTCTTATTTGCAGATATGATCATGAGTAAGATACATCCTGTTCTTAAAGACATTACAGTAATGGGCGAAGACACGTATGAAAGTGCTTTAATAGAAATATGAAAAGTATATAATGAGAAGGCATAAAGTGGAGTGAGATCAGCTCTCCCTGAGGTTGAGACTCCATCAAGAAGAACTACTGCTTTTCGAAAGGTTTTCATTAACAAATGAGTCTTGAAAAAGTTTTAAGTACTTCCTAAGCAAATATGGTATGAACTAGTGTTGGAAAGGAAAGGTAAAATTCCAGCAAGTGGAAATAAATATACTATAGCCACTGTTAATGTTCTGGCTATTTCCTCCCAGTTGTTTTTTTGTTTGTTTGTTTTTTCCCCAAGCTTTTGCAAATCGCATGGGCATCCTCTTGTACCTGTGAATAAACCCGTGTGCCAACACCTGTCCCTGTCAGAGATCAGGGGAGCTTTTAAAGCCCCCTCCTTTGATTGGGAGTGGGATGGGGCTGTGTAGGGAGGGCACCATCCTTGAGCCAGAGGAGGTTCTAGAAGCCACCAGAGTCAGGAATGGAGCCTGGATGGCCCTTTTTCAGTGGGCTCCAAGGGATCTTGGGGGAAGCATTCCTTCCCTTTGGTGGTTAAGCCCTTTAGAGTTTAGTTCTGAAGAGTGGGTGTTTGCAGGGTGGTGAGCTCTCTGAGACAGATACTGGCTCCTTTCCCTCTTCTCCCCATGGGATAGGCACAGAGCCTGCAGCAGTCAACACGTGTTGAGTGAATAAGTAACTAATTCTCCTTGGGGCCTCCAGCTGGCTGTCACTCCTGCCACAGATCTCAGGGCTCCCATTCTAAGCAGAAGGTCTTCCCCCCTCCCCCACCCCGGCCCCGAGAGACTGCCCTTCAGTGTCTGCCTCTTCTGGCACCAAGTCAGAATAGGGTATTCTGGTATTGTGTGGGTTCAGCTCCATCCCTACCTATTTAGAAAATGCTGTTCTGATTACTAGATTTCTTTCCAGTCTTTATTCTAAACATTTGTATGGTTAGAATTACACTCTGGTTAAGATTTGTGCTCTCGTTGCATAATATGCATTTTCAAAGTATAAGAACCAGTAGGTTTCCTAATTTCCTTTAGTAGAACACACATGATGGTGCCCAGTTCATTGGGGAAGAATCCCCCGTGTTGAATCTCTTGATGGGTCCTGGATATAAGCCTAATAGGGCCAAAATCTTATTTCATCGAACCATTGGTAGACATTTATCTTGGAAATGTAATTGTAATAAACCATATTTTTAAAAGGTTGATGTGTAACATATAACTTATTACATTATAAGAGACTTCATAGCATAATCATTAGGCTAATTAGCTTTAGAATCAAACTACTTTAAATGCCAATTGTAACTCTTACACTGTGAAACTGAATTAGTCACCTAGCTCTTTTGTTACAGCACAAAGAGTGTTAACGGTACTTAATAAATAGGAGTAGTAATAGTTTTTACTACAACTAATAGTATTTGATATTTGTCAAATCCTTTTTATGTTCTTGATGTTCCACTATGACCTTTATAAAGATTTTATCCCTTTAATCATCCCAAAGTCCCTAAGAAATACTATACTACTATTGTCCTGATTCTAACAGTGGGAAAACTGAGGTAACACAGTTAAGAAGTAACTGAGTCAGGACTTGAATCCAGGTGTGTTTGACATGAAAGCTCACATTATCATTAGATTTGCTACTACTTAGTCATTGTTAGAAATAATAATTTCTGCACTAATTACTAGACTAGAGGGCTTAAAATTCCAGGTGACCAAATCTTCTCAGACAACCAAATTACATAAAAATATAGGCTTGGAAAAGAGAAGCTCTGTGTTCTTGGTTGTTAATTTTATCATATTCCAAAAGTCTTTAGTTGCTTCTGTCTTAATACTCACATGAGGCCATTTAGTTAGGACATCTTTAGATATTACAGACTTAGAATATCCCCTCATAACCCCATATATTTATATTTTCATCCTCTGTTGACTATCTTCTGATTTCCTTTTTTTTTTTTTTACTTTATTGTAATTTCCATATATGTCGTATAGCATAGTGGATGAGACAATTGACGTGGAGAGGATGGCTTCTGTTGAAATCTTGACTCTTGTTTAATAGCTGTGTTACCTTGGTATTAATTAATTCCTCTGTGTCTCTAAAATGTAGATATTTATATGCTCTATCTCATAAAAGTATTGTAAAGATAAGCCGAATTCATAGTTGTAAAGTTCAGGGCATGGCATGTACTGTAATAGCCCCTAAAGAACTATTAGCTACTGTTTAATATAATTTTCAGAAAGTTAAAAACATGACTCATACAAATGTAATTTTCATAAAGTTAAAACATAACTCTTATAAACATAGAATGAATGTGTGCCAAATTTATTTAACTCCTTAACGAGGGAAACAACAATATGGTTAAAGTGTGAACAACAAGATCGCAAAAGATTATTTGAAGAACTGGATATTTATAGGCATTAAAAAGAATATTAAAATACAAATTTAGGTTAAATATAAAACTGGCGAGTGTCTCACAGGGTAAAAAGCTCTTAAGTTTTGATGTTATCATTTCAACACTGTATCTCTACTGAACAAAAGTCTACAGGTTAAAGTATCAACTCACAGACTCTGTGCCCCAGTTAATAGTAGATACGTATGTCAAACACAGGTACATTTCCCCATAGAGTTAAGTATTTCTTGTGTGGATGTGTTAAACAATGTCCCTATATGACATTGAAAGGACACATGTCTCTCCTAGGCTTTTTTCTAAGTTTTAGATAATTGTTATTAACAATATTATGCTCTGTTCAATTACAAATCCTTTTTTACCTTGAATCTCTCTCTCATACCATTACTTTTTATTTTTTAACCACTTAACTGTGTGCCAGTCCCTGTGCTGAATTGGTTATATCATTCTGTCATTTACACAACCTGAGAAAAGCAGATATTCTTGTGATCCCTGTTTTCACAGATGAGGAAACTGAGACACGGGGAAGTGAAGTGATTTGCTCGAGGTCACAAAACTATTAGGTGGGGAGACAAAGAGCGTTAGTTACATTTGAGCACACAGACTGGGCTCTTGACCGCCAAGGTCTCCTGAACGCCTCAAGGAAAGTTCTTAATAAACACTCATCGGAACACATAGGGATTTAGATGAACATTAGGCATAGAGATTTACTACTTTTGTTGCGACAATTATACTGTATTTTCTAGTGTTTACACTGTTATGGGGAGAGCAACATTAGGATTGATCTGCTCAGGTAACAAGATCAGAAGTCCCATTAAACAGGTGTCATTTTGCAGGTTTGGTAGGTCTAAGCAGGCAGAGGCTACGTCCAAAGAAGTCAGGGAGGCTGGGAGGAGCAGTCTGGTACCGTAGTCGGCAAGATCCAGACGGTAAGACGATACGAAAGAAGCATTCATGAGTGGGCAGCACCAAAAGTAATGCATGTTATTCCTGGGCCCACAGATATTCAGTGTGGCTGAAAGCACAGGGGATGGCAGTTAAACCCAGAGTCTTCTTAGAATGAGGAAGAAGGTACTGGTGCTCTTGGGAACAGTTTCATAGATGCAGATGGTGGCTAGCTTGCTGCCCATGGGAATCACTCTTGCTTATAAATGCTCCTGATGTCAAGAAGGGGCTACTTTGTACCTAAAATCTGCTGTACCGCTGATATTAATATACACACAGTGTCATCTAGGTTCAGCAAGAGCCAGGACTGCTTGTAGCTTTTGTTTTGCACAACCCTCCATGAAACGAGCTGGGACTCACAGATAGAGCATTTGTTTCTACAGATTCCAGTTGATACTTGAACCTATGGTTCAAGGAGAAATGGTCTCCACAATTCAGGGACCTGTGGCTTGTCAGGGATTATTATGAGTTGTTGCAATCTGTGGCCTCACAAATTTCATTTCCACCATCTTCAGCATGCTGTATTAGTAGACCATTTTTATTGCTTATTTTTAATTACGGCCCATTTATTTCTGGTGTGCTTGGCTAGTTACTCATTGATGGTGATGGCAGTAATCCACTGAGAGCCTGTTGGTTCACAGAGGATAATTTTATATTACCTTGTTAGTCACACACAGGTACTGTTTTAATGTATTTTTCAATATGGACTTATAATTTCCTACATTTATTTCCATTTCCATTTATTAGCATTTACATATAAAGGCAAAAGAAATGCGAACGACTTTATCTTCTCTTGTAAAATAGAGCTAGTAAATATAATTTGGTTCCCTTCCTGTATTTTTTTTCCCTTACCCTTTTTTGGAGGGGTATTTTTTGATTGAGGTAAAATTTACATTCAGCAAAGTGCACAGATCTTAAGTGCATTATGATAAATGTTTATAGCCACATAACCAACACCCCAGTTAAGATAAAGGATGGTTTCATTTTCCCAGAGTGATCCCTCGTGCCTCTTTTAGTCATTCCTTCTCTGTGAGATCACTACTGCTTGGGTTTGAATCAGCATGCATGAGTTTTGTCTGTTCTTGAATATGTATAAATGGGATCTCCCAGTATGGGGTCTTTTATTTCCATTTTCTCTAGCTCCATGGAATGTGTTTAAGATGCATCCGTGTCCCTGTGTATTGTGGCTGCCTTGCTCTCTCCTGATACCCAGCTCCATCTCCTCATCTGTAGGAGTCTTCTGGGCTGCACCTGGAGTTCCCTCCCCATGCCGTGGTGCAGACGTCCTCCCAAGCCCTTTCAGGAATCACTGTCCTCTGCCTGATGTCCAGTGTCTTGCAAGCCACTGTTTCATATGCATGTCCTTTTCTTTGTTGTTTCAGGTCAGTTGTTTCAGATCCAATTAATATTACTTTGTTAAGGTTGGAAGTCCGTGTCAACCTGTTTCTTTTTACTTGACTTCATCTTTAGACTTTGATGTTGGGGAAAGGAGAGGGAGGGATCATATTATAACACACAGTGTGCTGCGATTTAAACCACAACCTATAAGGGGTGATTTAAGGCTTTGCATTAGCCCTGGGACAGCCCTGGTAGTGTAGAATATTCTAGAACCTGTTTTAAAAATTTATTTATTTTTATTTATTTGTTGGTGTGTGTGGGGGGGATATCCTTCAACTCCAGTTATAGGCCTCCTGCAGTCAAAGAACATTCTGTAGCAAAAGAAGCTGCACCAAGCTAGTTAAATACCTTCAAATGTGTCTCCATCAAGTGTTTCTTCATCTGAGTTTCATTTGTAAGGTCTCCATTGCTTTTTCCCTCCAGTCTCTCTGATAACACTTGATTAAGCTCAGTGGGTTCAGGGATTGACTTGGCTCTTGCAGCTAGCCGTTCTTATTTTCTTTACCTAGAATTGCAGTTTGTTTTCTCACCTACCTTTGTCCTGTAGATGTTTGCCACCTGATCCACGTCTCTTGGCCAAATGAAATTAAGAAGTGTTTTCAAACAAAAAATGGGGAGTCTTCAGGAAAGTGGAGTGTTTCTATGCCAGTGAGTGTTTTGGCTGTTGACTGTCCTTATTTTGATCTTTAGATGCTTTCGTGCACTTATTTTTGACGTATGTCTACAAAAAGAATAAAAGGGGGGAACTTGCATTGTTGATGCTTTTTAGTTTTAACTGTTTTTTTTTTAATAATTAAGATTATACAAGCTCACTGTTGAAAATTGGAAAATGCATAAAAGTGCAAGAAAAAACACGCATAATTTTACCAATTATTTACATGACGTTGTTTCAGGCTATGCATGGTGTCAAGCACATAACAGATGTTCAAACTGTATTTGTTGAGTGAATGACTGAGCCTTGCATATTCAGAGTCTGAGTTGTGCAAAAGCCCTAGTGTTCTTTTCATGAGATGAATAGCATTTCTACCAGGGCTGGGTGTTTTCTTGCCAGAAGGAATGCTTTTAGGCATGCAGGAATTATAATGAGCATCCCGATATGCAATTTTCATCTTTGGATGAAAAATGGAAATGTCAAGATGTTTTTATTTCTTTTCTTTCGTGCTCTTATCCCTTCTCACAGAAAGTCTTGCGGTTTCTGGGCGGTTATACGTAGATGCATCTACATATAAGTAGAACAGTGTTGCAGTGGATTGTAGTTTGAGGGAAAGAGCTTATAATCTATATAGGGAAGGAGCCTCTTGGGTCTCAGTTTTTTTCTGTGGCATCTGCTTCCAGAGAGATGTTGTGGTTTATTTCACACGATAAGATTTCTTGTAACACTCTAGTACTCTAGAGGTCTAGTGAGACAGAAGAACTCTTCTGCTTTAATATCATTCATCAATTTCTGCTGAGTTTTATGTTGACCTAAGCTAGTACATAATATATGATTGAAGAACTTAGATGCACTGTATACTGAAAAATGTAAAATGCAAAGGTTTCTTGATTTTTGTACACCCCGGATTTCAAAAGTTATATATCTCTGTGAGAGAATTCATCCAAACCTAGCAGACACTTTGCAACCACTCTCAGGAGTATTGATAGGTAACGAGTGGCCTCTGACTCTGGGCATTGTTTCCTAGTCAATTCACTGGATGCTTTTTGCAATCAGCCCTCAACTAAATATAAAACTGCAGTTTTACCCAGGTATCTTTATATGAGTAAAACCAAATTTGTGTTTACATAAATAAAAATAAGTACCTGTGCATATATACATTTTACAAATCAATACAAATTTCCTTTAGGATTTTTTTTCTAATTGTTCTGAAATAATTTTTCTGTCCAAATGCTTTTGATTCTGTGTCTTAGGGAGCCGCAGCTCGGGTATCTGTCAGCCGTTGAGGATATTTGGCAGGAAGCCTGTTTATCTGAACGGAATACTCAATATTTGAGGTATAATTTTATCTCTGAAAAAGAATTTAGGCAGGGAGACATCATCAGGGATTTATTTTTCCTTAAGAGTAATCTTTCTTTCTCTTCTCCCTACCTGAAACTCCCAGATGGCTCCCTCATGCTGGTGCTCAAGTGTATCATCTAGTTAAAGCTCACATCAGTGACCTGGCCCTGGGAGGCCTTTGGCAAAGGGCCTGCCGTTCAACACCCATCATCATATGTGCCTGTTGTCCCTGACTCATGAAAAATCATGAGAACAGAACAAATGGAAAAGAATGTATTAAAACAAGTGAGTTTAGCCAAACGCTCAATGTTGGTAGAGGCTTTATTCCAATCCCAACACACCACACCAATTTCCAACATCTAACTTATTTAATTTGCATTTGGGTTAATTTAGCATGTTTTCCTATTATATACTGTTTAATGAACAATAAACACAGCTATAACCAAATCTCACAGCTATTTCCCAGTGTGGGGTAACATTTTGCATTTAGTTATATTTGGTTTCCTAGGTAATATTTGATTGAGGCTGTATTTCCTAAAGCTGCATTGCTTGTCACATGGAATGTTTTGGTGGCAGATTCATCAGGCATAGAGCAAGGCAGGGAGGAGTGTTATGTTGAAATTCTTTTGAAGCCATAGTGGTGAAGATCACCTGGAGAACATAGAGTGTGTTACAGGTAATTCCCTGGCTGCTTCCCTTGCCAGGCTTTGAGCTCCCCATTGTTGGCCTCCCTGTTTTTTTTTAAATTTATTTTTTATTTTTATTTTTTTAAAATTATTATTATGTATTTATTTATTTTGGCTGCATTGGGTCTTCGTTGCTGCATGCAGACTTTCTCTAGTTGTGGTGGGGGGCGGGGCACTCTTTCATTGTGGAGCACAGGCTTCTCATTGCGGTGGCTTCTCTTGTGCAGAGCACGGGCTCTAGGCGCACAGGCTTCAGTAGTTGTGGTGCACAGGCTTAGCTGCTTCGCAGCATGTGGGATCTTCCTGGATCAGGGCTCGAACCAATATCCCCTGCATTGGCAGGTGGATTCTTAACCACTGTACCACCAGGGAAGCCCCCTAGCTGCTTTTATTTCTGAAATCTATCCTACGTACCAGCTCCAGATTTATCTTCCCAGGACACCATTTTTGTCTTATCACTCTTCTGCTCACCAAGCTTCGTGGCCCCCTCTTGACATAATTTAAACCCTACACTTGGTTATCAAAGTCTTCAATAATCTGCTTTTTAAAATCTGTCCCTTGGACCAGTGTTTCTTTAATATTCACGGCTCACTATGCCCTCTAATAAGGCCAGTGTCCTCACTGGCACTAGCATATTCTATGGCCATTGTGCCCTTGCCACTCTCATTCCTCCCTTTTGAGGAACTTCCCTCCTCTTGACCTGGCTTTTCAAATCCTATACAATTTGTAGGGCCCAGCCCAAGTCTCACCTATTCCTTGTGTTTTCTCTGACCACTTTAGTCCATATTGATCACTTCTTCAGAATCCTGCTGCATTTATTGATATATTCAGAACTGAGAGACAGCATGACTCAGCAGATAAAGGAGATGAATACGGTCTTGAGAGTGAGTAGGGGGTTCAAATCCTGTTCCTTTCCTTCCTAACTGGGTGGCCTTCGGCAATTAATGGAACACAACCTCACAACATACACCTTGTAAAAGTCCCAGTTTTGTTAATAGGGTTAGAAATAAAAGATGTAAAGCAGAGCATTGGACTTAATGAAACAGTTTTTGTAAAGTGCAAGGTAGCTGCTTAAGTTAAAAACATGAACCTTCCTTTAAAGCAAAATGTCACCGATGAATAAAACAAGTAGAATTTTGAATAGATTAAGGACCCTTCTGTTGTGTGTTCATCCTAGAGAACCAATTTGCCTGTGGTGGTGACTATAATTCCCTCTAGAGTTGATGGTAACTGTGTGTTGAGTGGATGTGGGTAGAAGGGTTACTAGGATTAGATTATTCAAATAGCAGGGATGTTCTGTCTATTCTAATTTTAAATTTGAACATATCCCTGATTTGGGGTCTGTACAATTCAACCAAAAACCTAAGTAAGTTTCAAAGAACCTACTACCTTTCCTGTAAATATCAGGACTTTTTAAGGCGATACTTGCACAGGCTTCTAAGAGCATGCTGAAGCATTCTGGGACGTCCAGTAACCTCAGGTCCTACTTTTGGTTCTTTCCTAGAATATGGAAGAATTACTACCCAGGGTGAATCTTTGGTTCTTATCACTGAGGGGAGAAAACTACAATCTCTGCAGCCTCTGTCATTATTGGAATCTCAATATATAATCTTAACTTTGTAGATATTTACTCATTTTGACATCCACTCATCTGCGATAGTAAAGTATAACCTAATTTAGGGTTCATGATGGACTATTCACAGTAGATGACTTTATGGTGCTCTCTCCCCAATTCAAAACTCTTTGAGCCTGAGGCTCTAAGGTCAGGCCAGGCCGAGTTTGACAATGACCTGCTTTAACTTTGAACACAAGGCCAGGTAGTGGAAGATCCACATCCAACCTCTCATTCCCTATTCGTTCTTGACAGAAAAAACCCAGAAACCTACAGAGTCCTGGTTTATCATCTGAGTGGCTTAATGTGCTAATTATTGCCTGCCGTGGGAAGATGGCTGGGTATTGACCTCCAGTGGAGTTTAACTGAACGAGAAGTCATATCTCAGTCCCATGGTGATATTTATCCAGTCACCCAGGGGTCCTCCATAATGGACTCAGCTGTGAGTGCTAGGAGATTAGACCAAAATCTTAATCATGGTGATTTTGATAATCAGTTCCAATGAGCAGGACGCCATTTGCCCTTTGGAGCCTATGAAGGTGGTAGTATTTGAGGAAAGGAAATATAAGTGTGACTGCTTAGTGTCTGGGAGGAAGATGGGTGGAGAGGAAACCCAAAAGATAAATTTCGGTCATCTTAAGAACTGGCACTAATGAGAATAATTATGTGGAGAATTTGTACTTCCAGATTCTAGTTGTTCCTGAGAACATGGTTCTTAAAACTCACGTGTTCAGGGGGTTTTAAGAATTTGGTGAGAATATTTAGATGATGGAGATTTAAATTCTTTTTAAAGTGTACCAACATGGAAATGATTTTTCTCTTTATATTCAGTCTATTAGTTAGAGGAAAATGTGATTTATTTACTTCTCAGCCTTTGCATTGTAGAAATGTGTTTATAGAAATAGTGTTTATTTCTAATGACAAATATTTGATGCTAAGTAAGTAGTAGACCACAAATGATTAAGTAATTGCTACCACATGAGCACTCCATTGTTTTATATGTATTTACCTAATGTGAACAAATTCTCTTACAGTTTCAACATCTGTGCCTTAACTAAAATCTGGATATACTGCATTGATATAACATCCCTTGAAGTCCCCTTAGGTGGAGACTAATTTCTTCAGTCGTTTTATTCCTGCAATCAGGGCATAGTTCACCGTTATTTTTCCAGGATATCTCTTCTTTTAAGGTCCACATATGCCTTTAATGCCATTTTCTCGTGTCCTCATCATCAGCATCTCCTGACCTTCAGGATGTGAAAAACAATCTGAACTGAGTTCCTTGCTCACAGCCTTCATCTTACTGCATCCTTTGGGTTAACCTTTGTGACTTCAGTTTTCATGTTATGATTTTCCTAATAACCTGACTTCTTCAAAAGCCTGGCTACCTGGCAGAGAGAATTTCTTTTGCTGTTACCACTTGCTAGGTTTTCACCTCTCTCTGACCTTGGCCTCCTGACTCTACCTTCTACCCTCCATAGTGTCAAAGGTTTCACTTACCTTTGTACACCTGGAGCTCCTAGTCAGTAATGTGAATGACATTCCCACCAATACTCTGGAACCCTTGCCACACTACCCAAATTTCAAGTAAACCCCTCTGCTTGGTTTCTTGGCTGCTGCCTTATGACTTAGGGAACGTCAGGCACATGGCAGTTGGTTCCACTGCAAATCCATATCCTCTTATTCTTAGCAATGCCCTCAGTGTGTTCCTTTTTGTGGCCACCCAAGCTTTTGACCCTAAATTCTGACCATTCTGTCTTCTCTCCAATGATATCCTATTCTCTACTTCGCTAGTTAGCATTCACCCAGTAGGAGCTATTTGTAAGTTTTTCTTCATATTTCTTCGTAAACTTTGCTGTGTATGTTTGAACACCTCAAATCTCTGTAGCATGACAATTAAGACTTCCCAGGATTTTTCTTCAAACATCATTTTCCATTTCAGGTCTTCTAGGACTCACTTTCATAAACCTAAGTACTGGTGAGAAAACCGTCTTCTCCAAATGTGCCCTAAACTCTCCTTATCTGTTTGGCTTACCCTCCTTAATTTATTCATCTGTGTATGTTGAATGGGGCCTTGTACTGAATGAATATTTGTACAGAATTTCCATGTTTATACAGCATGCTCACCTATGTATGTTTTTTTTTTTCCTTCTAATTTGGATCCAGACTGTGTGATTATCTTTCCTTGCACAGTGCTTAGCATAGTGCCAGCCACTGAAAAAGAGGTTTCCTTGCTCCTTTCTTTTCACTAAATATGTCTTCATTATAGTGCCTATCACACACGTATTTGTTAATTATTTTGGCTCACTTGTTAACTGTGAATTCTATAGGATAGGTGCCATGCCTTACTTATCTTTCTGTTCTCATTATTTTATGTGAACTGAGTATTTTATATAATCTGAACCTGGCAGATTATAGATGTTCAATACATTTTTGGTGAGTATAGGAAACACCGGATACCAACTGATGATTAACCAGCAGCTTCTTTGGAAGGATATGAAGCGGTTTAAACTGCTGGAACGGGCCATGCAAGGCACAAAACTATTGATTTATAAATTACATTCATTATTATTAGTTGACAAATAGTCTATTTCTAAGTAAATATCTCATTTATTTCTTGTTTTATATATAAAAAATAAGGTTCAAAAGAAAGTATTGACTTTTCCAAGATCACACAGCTAATGAGTAGCAGAGTGCAAGAACCAGGACTCCTGACTGTTGATTCTCTAGCCAGTGATCCTAAGTCAGTGTTTTCTAAGCAGTGTTTTGTGTAATATCATGTCCCACTGGTTCTCACTCTCCTTTACGTAGGTTGACTAGACTGAAGTAAAAGGCCAGGGAATAGAGGGCAGGGATGCAGAGATTACTGTGTAGTATCCTAAAGAGTAAAATCAACTTAATATGCATGCTGTTACTCCCTGTCCCTTGCAAGAAAATAATTTTGTTCTTGTAGATGACTTCATATTTAAGCATTTCCTCTACTCTTTTATTTTTCTAAACTTCGCTAAAAACTAAACTCATTTCAAGTGGCCTCCATAACTAGTGTATCTAGATATACCTCCTCCCCCCCTTTTTTTATAGCAGAGTCCAATGTATTCCTTTCTTTTTTTGTTAGAGTCTTCACCCAGTTCTGCTCAGGTTCAGTGTTACATAGAAAAACAAGGTGAGCAAGGGTGGGGGGGGGGGGTGGGAGAGGTCAGGGATCCTTTGGGAAGTAGAAAATTTGGAATAGAGGGAGGGTGAAGGATGTGTGACAGGCGGCCTGGATGAGGTCTGATCACAGGCTCCTGGAGGCAGCAAATTTTGGAGGAAGAGGACCTGTGGAAGTTTTTGAGCAAATTGTGATATGGGCAAAGCTATGTCTTAGAAAGAGAGCCCCGGCAGAGTGTGAGGGGTGAGATGAAAGAAGGTAGTAAGGCCCATGTACGTAAGGTATCACATCCATTTGTTTACCGCTAAAATAATCAGACCTTCAAGCAGAATCTGATACACAGTGGGGATTTGATGAATATTTTTTGGAAGAACTAGTGAAAGCAAGAAGGCCATTAGGAGGCTTTTGTAATAGCTGAGGTGCATGGCAAAGTGGCATGAACTAGTGTTGGCAGTGAGAATTTTAGGGTTAGCCTCAACTGAAAAATAGAATATAAGCTACGTGGAGGCAGGAACAACCAATTGTCATATTCAAAGAATTGGTAAAGTGGCAAGGATTTAAGAAATCTACTCCATTTGTAATCTTACAAGCTTTAATTATTATTCCTTTTAGCTTTAACTTTGTTATTTACAACTAAAGATTTTTTTTTTAAGTTAAGAAAAATTCACTTCTCGTATTAAAACCTCTTTCTCTGTTACTCAAACAGTGCATGGTATTTCAGACATACTTTGGTTTAAAAATTGTTAGATCATATTTATTGTATGATTTGTAATGGAATGAACTGTTATGGCGTCTCTGATTAAATTATAATTTCAATAGCCTTGATTGTGTATGGCTAGGAACAAGTTCATTCCAAGGTCATTTCTCCCCTGATGCAGGCTGAATTGCAGTCAGCGGAGTTCTGCTCCTGTGCCCAGGCTCCAGGTTTCTCACTGATAGAAATACCAGAGGGTTCTGACTCTTTGGCCCTCAGAATCCTCCCCAGCCTCCCTGTTGCTAAACTGAAATGCTTGAAGCATTCAAAACTTATTTCCTGCCTCAATTTGAAACGTGTGCAATTTTTCATTTTTAAAAAGAACACATTCTGAACATTTAGAGCGTTGAGAAACCTCCCCTGCAACAGCAAAATCTTTTGATACTTTTTTTTTAATCTTACAGAATTCTGGTAAAAAAAATTCATGTAGCAAAGGTGCATCAAAAAATTCATGAGATGCATCAAAAAATTAGGCCCCCCCTCCACACTTTTTTTTTTTTTTTTGGCACCATTTGGCGTGAGAGTTATCAAGGCGTCTGTAATGCACACATGTATTCTAACAAATTTGCTCAGGCCGTGCACGTGGAAACATGGAGCCCCATTTCTTCACTACCTAGTTGCTTCATTTATTGTTCCCAGCTGATTGTCTTTTGTTTCAACTGTCAGTGTTGAAGAGAATCCTTGAAGTGTGAGGTTGGGTAAATTCAGCCATGTTACATGCCAGGGATTGTTTCTCAAAAGAAAGTTTTTTTGTTGATGTTGTTTTTGGTTTTTTTTTAAGGACAACAGAAAACAAAGCAATTGTGTTGATGATAGGATTAGGGGGGAGAAACTGATAAATCATAGTCATATACCCCCCTGAGGAGGTGGGTGCAAGGTCAGCTACTATTTGCCTCTGTCTTAATCCTATGATTTTCTGGTTCTTTGGCTGAGAAAGTTTAAGCTCTATCAAGTAGCTAAAGCAGGACAACCCAAGGTTACTCATATTCTCTGTGATTTTATTTTACCTTTTGAGAAATAAACCCTATCACTGCCTTGTAAATTATTCAGGTATCCACAGCAGAAAGGGTTAGTCAATCTTTGAGGGGCTCAAGGTGGAAACTGTCTCCCTTTGAGAAATTAGAAAATCATTCCTAAGAATCAACACTGTTACACCTTATCGCCTAAAACTACATTAGGTAATGTAGCAGCATATGATTCTTTTTTAAAGCCCAATTTAATTTTGAAATTATGAAAACTTTCAAGAGTATGGAAAATAGCAGAAAATATTCAAAACCCTTGTACCCACCATGCTTATTTTAAAATGTTAGCTTTTTACCATAATTGCTGAAGATTGTAATTTACTTTTTCACTTATTCTTTAAATACTTTTCATGATTTTCTTAATTGTGGAACACATGCAAATAATATGTTAATACATGTAAAGTATAAAAACAACAAAATAAATGCTCACGCACCTACCACCCAAGTTAAGAATTGTAGATCCATTGTCTTAAAAAAGCTCACAATTACTGTGAGTTTACCAGTTCAGACTTCCTTGCCCCCTTAAAAATGATGCACAAAAGGAAACTCCTGGGGTTTGGATTCTGATGTCTGCAATGAATCTGAAAATTTTCTTATTGGTCTTTAAATTAAGTGGTATGAGAATGATATTTGCTGGAAAGAGATTTGAGGACCTAACCATTACTGTCCTATCCTGTTAGGGCCTCTTCTGTTCCCTCATTGGTCCTCCCTGGTTGTTTCTGGGAAAGCACTCTTCTCTATACATGTTAAAATACTTATTAAGTATGAATGTTTTAAGTGCTTATCAAGTATTGGTTCATGCTGGTTCTTCATAAGAATGAGGGGAAAATCATCAATATTTGAAATGGCACCATTCTTTTTTTTTAAGAACTTTTATTGAGATATAATTGACATATAATAAACTGCATATATTTAAAGTGTACAATTTGATTTTTTTTCTTAATAGTAAAATATATATGGCAATTGCAATCTCTCAATTCATAACCCTGCCACCCCCCGCTCTCCCCCCCGGTGTCCATGTGTTCTCTACATCTGTGTCTCTGTTTCTTCCTTGCAAACCCGTTGATCTGTACCATTTTTCTAGATTCCACATATGTGCGTTAATATATGATATTTATTTTTCTCTTTCTGACTCACTTCACTCTGTATGACAGTCTCTAGGTCCATCCATGTCTCTACAAATGTCTCAATTTTGTTCCTTTTTATGGCTGAGTGATATTCCATTGTATATATGTACCACATCTTCTTTATCCATTCGCCTGTTCATGGACATTTAGGTTGCTTCCATGACCTGGCTGCAATGAACACTGCAGTGCAATGAACATTGGGGTGCATGTGTCTTTTTGAATTATGGTGTTCTCTGGGTGTATGCCCAGTAGTGGGATTGCTGGGTCATATGGTAATTCCATTTTAGTGTTTTAAGGAACCTCCATACTGTTCTCCATAGTCGCTGCATCAATTTACATTCCCACCAACAGTGCAGGAGGGTTCCCTTTTCTCCACACCCTCTGCAGCATTTATTGTTTGTAGATATTCTGATGATGCCCATTCTAACCAGTGTGAGGTGATACCTCATTGTAGTTTTGATTTGCATTTCTCTAATAATTAGTGATGTTGAGCAGCTTTTCATGTGCCTCTTGGCCATCTGTATGTCTTCTTTGGAGAAGTGGAAATGGCACCATTCTTAGTGATATTGGTTTTGAGAGCCGCATGGACAGAAAAAATAGATCCCAGAAAAAAGAAATAGGAATCTCACACGCAGATCTGGATTGAAAACACAGCCAAAGGAATATTGAAAAAGAAGATGAAAGAGATTCTTTTCTTTGTTCTTTGTTTCTTTCTTTCTTTTTTTCTTTTTTTTCTTTTTGGTTGTCTTTCCTGAAACTCCAGGGACCAAGCTGTATTCATTTACCACTTCTGAGTCAATGTGATGCTACACCCCAGGAACGCCTTACTTCCATGCACCATTAAGTCCAGTTGTCAGGTTTGGACAGGAGGGAGCCCTTCTCTTCCCCAAGGAGGCTATAGGGAGGTGCTCTGTGGGGGAGGTTACTCATATTCCAGAGTAGAGAGCAAGTATCATCCATCATGATCAAATGGGAGTATTTCATATCATCCATCTCCAGTGAGGATAATAGTAACAATTCTGTCCTTTCCCCCATTTTTTCCACTACTCTGATTGAGACTCATTTTTTAAACAGAAAGGGTAGTTTGAGGTTATTAGAAAATGCATACACATACATAAGACTTATTTGTTCTCTGATGCTCTTTTTCCTTTCCACGAATAATTTCTGCAGACAGGTGACCAGTTCAACCATCTGTCTCTCTGTTATAAATGACTGTGGTTGGTTCACTCCCTTCTGCCTTGAAATTAAATGAAGGCTTCTTTTGCAAGAGAATGAAAAAGCCAGCAAATAAGATAAACTGACAAGATATTCCTGTGTTGTCACCTTTTCTTTTGAGAAATATGGGGAATGACTTTTTTTTCTTCCAATTCAAATATACATATTCCTTAAAGGCTCTGATGCAAATAGATTATTGGAAAAAAACAAAACAAAAACTATTCTCAGTATTGGACAATTTGGAAAACACAAAGGGGGGTCTTCAGAATTTATAGTATCAGTTCTTTCTATCCTTCATTTAGTTAGATCCATTGATATGTTTCATTTTTAGCCTGTGTTGTAGTAGAATGCTTGATTGGTTCAAGAAAGTCTGTAAATCCAATTGGGGAAAATGAAATGTAGGAAGCACTTTGGCTGTGGATTTGTGCATGATGACTTGGGAATACTATTGTCCTCTCTTTCTTGCTTGGTTTAGAGGTGAGTTTTGTGCCATAAAAACAACCAACCAACCAACCACACAATCAGCCAACATTTGGGTCATGTCTTCACATCACACATGATGTATGCAGGAGCTTATCTAGCACCTATCAGAGTACAATTCTTCTCTAGATTGATAACAAAATTGTAAAGTTGTTTGTTGAAATATATATTAGGTGACTACTTTAAATAATTGCATAGTACAAAAAGGGATAGCATTTCACCTTAGTGAAATTCCATATTCTGGGTTTTGTTTTGCATCATTGAAACAATTAGGTAGAAATTAGAATAAGCTAATAAATAGAATGAAAAAACTTTTGAAAAATATTTGTGGAATGTTTCCTAATTTCAGATACAATGCTAAGTTATTTGTATTCTCGTGGTGGATTTTTATAACAATCTTTCAGTTAGATATTATTATCCCAGAAGGTAGATATTATTGCTCCCATTTATAACAGTGAAGAAAACTGAGGTATAAGAATTGAGATGTCTGGTCCACAAGCCACAAAGCTAGGAAGCAGGAAGTTGAGATTCAAATCCAGGTTTATCTGTTAGGAGCTGATGCTCTTAACCCCTCTACCATATTGTCTTTCCATATGCTGTGGCACAAAATAGAATTTTGACCTCACCACCTTCCCAGAGAGGGGTCCAACAAAGTCCAGAGAAGATGTAGATGGCCAGGAACTCTGGTTGTGGAGATGCTGTTTGCTATAAGAGGATACTTGGCAAATAGCATCGCACACAGATGGTGTGCAACCCACACATCTCTATTTACGTCGAGGCCCTGAGTGTTTGTGTTAACAGGTTTGGGGGATAATAAAAGAAGTTGTTTGTTCTTTCTTTGCAAGTCTGCAATTAATTTTTAGCATAAATTTAAAAGAGAAGAATTTGTAAATTCACTAGACACTGAGAGACTGGCGATCCAAGAAAACGTTTGTTGGATTTAAAAAGGGGATCCTGTGCAACAGTGGTTGTTTTTCATTGTTCCCACTAGGTGGTGCTGTAGTTTTGTAGGTCAAATTTAATGAGCCTGCATTTCTTTCTTTTTCTTCTTCTGTTTTTTTTCCCCTCCTAAATGTTGGTCCAGGAAAAAGCCCAATACAAGGCTGATTAAGAGGACATGCCAGTTAGGGTTGTTCAATTTGGGTTTTCTCCATCATTATCTCTGTTTATAACCAAGATAATTAAACCCACTGAAAAATTTTAGATACTCCTTTTCAGCTTTTTTTTTTTTTTTTTTTTGCAGAAATTGTATTCATGCATTTTGGGAAGGAGCATCACTAGTTGGAACTAGCTCAGTTATCTCATCAGCATATTATCTCAACAGGCTGTACTTGTAATGAGTCTTTCTCCCTACAACCTGGAGCAAGTCATGATAAGTGACTGAATCTGTGCTCAGCTGAGTTTGTCATTTGTGTGTCCCTGTGTCAGGCACCCTGGCTTCTGACATTGCTCTAGGACGTACACAGGACCCAACAAATGATTTTCTTCTTTACATTTTAATATCAGTGGAGACAAAAAGGGGAGTGGACAATGATTTAAACATGTTATCAAAGAGGACTGGGGTGGGAAGGAAGCAGTTGAATGGGGAAATAAATATCATTAGTCCACACCCAACAAGCCTAATCACTCTTTTCCATACCATGCAGGAACTTTGTTGACTTGTCAACAAATGAAGCATTCCTGCTATCAGGGAGTAATTTTCCTGGATAAGATCAGAGTATGAGATAGTAGTTGGTGAAATAAACAGAAACGTTCCTTAAATGGCTTGGCTATGAAATCATATTTATTTATCTACTCACTTCTGAATGTCTACTATGTACCAAGCAAGGTGCTAGGTACTGAGGATACTGAAATTACGCTCAATCCCTTAAGGAGCCCAAAGTCTGGTGAGAAAGATAAGGAGACAGCAGAATAATTGTGTGTTCAGGGACTGGTGGCCTTATGCACCAGTAGCAAGGTTACCAGTAGGAAGTCGGGTGGCCAGGGAGAAATCTGAAGGGGTGTCTAATGAAGATGGCGTGAGTCTGAAAGGATGGCTGGACTGGCAAGAGAAGAAAGGAGAGAGGTAGGCAAAGGGAGGAGAGTGTGAAAAAGCTTGAGACCCTCAGTGAGTGTGGGGAGTGACAAGAGTTTGGTAGCCTGGAGCATAGTGATGTCATTGAGGACACAGGTGGGGCCAGAATTAGGGAGACTTTGAGTGCTAAGCTGAGTGTGAGCTATTTTTCCAAAAGCTATAGGAGACCTTTTGAAGGATCTGTGCTCCCCTCATAACCCTGTAAGAAGGGTGGGTCATTCACCCCCATTTTACAGAAGGCACAAGGGAATGCCAGAGAGCAGGTGAGTTGCCCCAGGTGACCACCCAGATTCAGAGTCTGTGCAGACTGACCATCTATCATGGTCTTTTCTTCATGGGAATTTAGTTCTTGGCTCTCTTTCTCAAGCTTTCCAGGCTACTGAAGAATAGATTATGCAAGAGTGGATGAGCTCCTTGCTTTAATTATTTAAAGATTGCTTGCTATTTTCAACATTTTATTTTTCCTCCAACTGTAGACAAGGTGGCCTTGGAATGGTTTAACTACCATCATACTCATTTAACCTTTGGTAAGCATATTTCCTTCAGCATTTTCAAGCAGAAATTCATAGTGATGTTTTTGACACTGATTCTGGTCCTGCATTCTCTGCCTGTCTTGCTGTATTTGAAGGTGGTGGGGAAGTACAGTGTGTATGTGTGTGTATGGTGGGGTGGGGGAGGGGTGGCTGCGGTGGTAAAGATTTAGCTCAGGAACTTTTCAGCTTTGCCTATATTAAATTCACCTGATAAGAATGTGTATAGTCAAATTTCCGGCAAGTCAGTAAGGGTTCCTCAATTATTTTAAAACCCACCAATGCTTGTGAATTCTTCCCAAATTAAAATGTTATTTTAAAGGAGATGAAATCTCCTTACTGCATGAGTAGGATAATAGCTTACCAAAAACTCCTTGGATCATAACCATTGTGAATTTATACTATTCTTGATGTATCTATTCGCTGGTATTCTTTGCTTTGTTGGTGTGGCAGGATTTATAGCAGACCAGTTTTTGCCTAATTCAGTGTGTATCAAAGTTATTTATACCATGTTGGTATTCAGTACCTGCTAAAACAAAATCCCAGTAACAGCCCACTTCACTTTCTGTGGGTAGGCAGTGCTCTCAAAGGGATTGTTAACGTCTTCTAAAGAAGCTTTTGTTCTTGAAATGCTGAATGTATCTGTATTCATGTTAGACTTTGCCAACCACCTTGTTGACTATGAAATGCTAGGTCAGAGTCTTCATTAAACTACCTCTGTTTTCCCCTTAATAATTTAGTGGTTAGAGAATTTACCAATATTTCCAAATAGGTAAATGAAAATCTCTAAGTAACCACCTCACATGCCTTTATATGTTTCTAAAGTGGATGCTCATTTTAATGCACTCATTCATAAATACTGTTTTCATTGGTATACAAAGCAAAATGTAAGATTCATTAATTAGTTTGTTCATAAACTAGTAATAAACTTCCTACTGTGTAGCAGACACTGTATCTGGCACTAGAGATAAAAAGGGAAAAAAGACAAAAAACCTTTGCCCTCATGAAGTTTACAGCACCTGCACTACTCATACTGTTGAATCACAAGTTATTCTCCAAGACCAGGTATGAAAAGCCATTTGGTCAGAATCAGTGATGCTGGTACCATCATTCTCTAAAGGGAGCCGAGAAGGGAAAATCTCCGTATGGCAGGACCTGCTGGACCTCTCTGTCCCTTTCTCTATTGCCACCACCATATCAGCTGCGAGAAATACTGCCCCACCCCTGCTCTGACCCGGGCGTGGGCAATGGATCCTTTGCTTGATTCTGTAAACCACGGCTGAGATAGGCTGCAGTATTTAAGACTCCTCTGATAGGTTTGGAATCACGGATGGGAAGGCACATATGGGTGCTCAGAGAATGCCCACAGGCCGTGGTCATCCCTCATGGGGTCTCTGCAGGGTTTTCTCCCAGTTGGAGGCTACCTTTGTCTTAAGATCCTTAAACATGACTAGAATGCTGAGCCCAAGGCAAAGACAGCCCTGAGAAAAACTCCCCTATCTTTTATTCTAAAGCTTACCTCCTCCGTCTTTCATTTCAGTCTCAAAGATGATTGGCACTGGGACTCATGACCTAGAGAAGAGGCTCTGTGTTCTGTCCGAGGGGGTGTGGGCTTGCCGTGCACTGCCAGCTGCAGAAGCACGTTTAAGCGCGGTAGCCCAGCACTGGTGTGTGACATCTGCAGCGGACAGCCGTTTCGTTATGATTCTCTTGGGTTCTCTGGACAGGAAATAAATTCTCTCCAACCTCAGGATTTCTGGCCTTTGTAGTGTGAATGGTTGCTCTGTCCTCAATCTCTCATTGTTCTCTACTCCTTCCTCTTAAAGGGTACCATCAACTCACTCCTCAGTGTCTAGGACCACATCAGAAAGGGTAGTCATCTTTGGCCGCTAGTGATTTTCCAAAGCAAATGCCTTCCTCCTTCTCACCTCATGCATGTCCCCTTGTGGCCTTCCTTTGCTCTTTCTGAATACAGAAGCCTGGCTAATAGAGCAGCCACAAGCCAAGGGAGCTGGTTGTGAAATGGCAGGAGCTGAATAGAAGCAGCTTTGTGCAATGGGGAGGAAATCTTTCTGTTAATACTACAAACCCAAGACCTCCTAGTCCACACTGCTTCATGTGTGTATTACACACCTGGAACATCTTTATCCACACTTCTGGCTCATATCTGTTTTTGTTTTAGAGTCCCATCTCTCTAAAATCTGCCTTGGGTCCCAGGCCCTTTTTGCCATGACACAGGATCTCCAGGCTCAAAAATTTGTGTAAGGGAAATATTTTTAGATTTGGGAAACTACTTTTAGTACACAGCTAGTGCGGGTGCCTGCAAATTTAAAACAAATTCAACAGATATTTTTGTCCACCTACTTTACACCAAGGGTGTACAGATGCAGGGGCTAGCACAGTGAAAATAATAGGCATGGTGTCAGCTCTAGTAGAGCCTGAAATTGGCTGGAGAACACAGGCATTAAATAAACAGCTACAAGAGCATTGAAGGCTACAAAAGGCGAGATTCAAGGTACTATAGATGCAAACAGTGGAAGGGTTGAACCTAATCTGGGAGATTTGAGGATTTTTTGTTTAGCTCTACCACTGTCTGATTGAATGACCCTGAAGAAATGATTTAACCTTTCCATAATTAAGAGCGGTTCTTTTTACCCTTCATTTCCCCAAGCCCTCGCTCCTCCAACCAAGGCTCCCAAGTCTGTGAGCTGTAATGACAGGGGAGGGTGCTGCCAAGAGCAGTAAGCTTGACTGTTGAGAGCAGACGTACGGAGCAAATAACAGAGGAGGCATCAGGTTCACTCCAGAGCATCAAGTGGAAAGCGGAGAAACGGCTTGTGGGCAGACATTAACCTCCATGCTAGACATTCCATCTGCCCTGCTTATTACTATACACCTGGCACTTTGCAGAGTGACCCTCACAGATCCGTGGAATGAATGGATGGCTGACCACCATCACTGTCACTTTCTGTGCCAACTCTTAAGGTTAAGGTTGAGCCCTCTTGGGATCAGAGACGACAGGAGCAGATAGCTCCATAAATGGACTACATCAGTGGGTGGATCAGAGAACCACTGCCTCCCTTGGGTAGGCCACCCCATGGGCCACCAGATTGTGTTCATCCACTCTTTGTACAAGAACTTCTCTAGTTCTCCAGCCCTGATAAACATCTGGTCCTGTCATGATGCTGTGGGACCACAACAAAATATGAGATAGCTCCCTCCTCGTAGAGACGCATCTTAGGTGAAAGTCATCCTACTGTACCATCTCACTCCCCTAACCTCCCCCCTTCCTGAGTTACCTACTTTACATGTTAGATTCCGCTGCGGGGCTCAGACTCCACTAGTCTTGCCTAAAGGCGTTGGAGTTAGGGAAATCATCCAGGTGGCTTGGAGGGGAGATGGAAAAAGTCACTCTGACCAGAAATGTTCAGGTCCCATCTAGCACTAGGGTCAGCCACAATACTCCAAAGGTTACTGAAGTAAATTATCACAGTCGTTAGGGTAGCCTAGACATTCTTTACCCCATGCATGTTGAGGGAAATGCAGTTTGTGTGGGAGGTTCTCTATTAACTGTAGGCTACGGCTTTGGGAAGTAAATGATGGGCTGCAGAAAAAGGATGTAAGGGACTGACACTTCTCTCCACAGAAGCATCTGGAAGCTGGTCTGTGGAGGTTTGCTCTCAGTTGCTGGTGGAGGTAGCTTGCCACCATACGCAGCAAATCAACTTCTCTAATAAAGAATCAAGAAAACAAGGGCCCTTACCATCAAAGGGAGTCCTTTGGGCACTCCTTATAATAAAAAGGTTTGTTAATAGAAAGTTAAAAATAAAATAAGAAAGGGGGCTTCCTAGGTGGCACAGTGGTTAAGAATCCACCTGCCAGTACAGGGGACAGGGGTTCCATCCCTGCTCCAGGGAGATCCCACATGCCGTGGAGCAACTAAGCCCGTGAGCCACAACTGTTGAGCCCGTGTGCTGCAACTCCTGAAGCCCACGCCCCTCGAGCCTGTGCTCTGCAGCAAGAGAAGCTATGGCAATGAGAAGCCCGCGCACCACAACAAAGAGTAGGCCCTGCTCGCTGCAACTAGAAAAAGCCCATGTGCAGCAATGAAGACCCAACATAGCCAATAAGTAAATAAATAAATAGATTTATTTAAAAAAAACAAACAATAATAAAAAAACAAAGAAGCCTTTATGGGAGACATGCATTTTTCTCTGACACCACCCTTTCCCTCACCCCTTCACAGCACTGCCCCTTTGATGTACATCAAAAGAAGTGATTTCTTCACTTTCTGAGATCCTAGAGGGCTTCAATTGGGATCTCTCTGATAAGAGTTGTAGTGATATGATCACTTTATTCTACTTTACTTGTTTAATCCCTATAGGATTGTGGGCTCCTTCTGGACAGGGTTGTATTCATATCCCTCTCTCTCACTATTCTTTATAGAGACTAGGCCCCTATTAAAGCAATGTACAGTGAACAGGCAAATCAACAGGTAAATATGTAGTAGATATATTCATCCTAACCTCTCTGATACTTTTTCTCTTCCCTGACTTCAGTTTTTAAATGTAGTCCCATAAACCTATTACTGGTGTCTCTCTATTTGCCTGCAAAAAGATAAATTATCTGGTTCAGAATAAAAATTACCTTTCTCTAAGTCAAGGGTAACTAAAATGTCCAAGTGCTTCCAGGCCACTGAGCCCTCCTGCCCTGGCTCTCAGGAATTATAGCTGCTGATCAAACATGTCTCCCCATCTTTTCCCCATTTATTAAAGTCACATTCGTCCTTCAAGACTAGCTTAATTTTTCACTCCTCACTCAGTAAAGGCTGTTTTTATCTACCAGAGCCCGAAAAATATTTTTTTCCGATCTCTGTTACAACAAACTCCTGCTCTCATTCATTTAGCATCAGTAATATAGAGACAAGCATTTTGGAGTGAGTATTCTGGTTCAAGTCCTACCTTTGCCACTCAGTAATGGTCACTTACCTCCCTTGACCCTGAGTTCCCTCATAGTGATAATAAACTCTTGCAGTAGGACATCTGGTCTAGAACGTGAGATGAGGACCTGTATACAAAATGCCTGTTCTGATACCTGGAACTTATCGAGGGCTCAATAAAAGGCAACTGATGTTATTACTTGCACATATGTTATCTCACACTTCAGAGTGTAATTTTAAGGATGACATATCTTTTTCAATAACCTAATATCTAACTTGCTTTTAGAAAATAGGAGGGTGTATATCATATAATGAAGGTAATGATTAGCGCTAAGAAGACAGAGCAAGGTAAGGAGAGAATGCACAGGACCAGGGATAATGTGGTTGGGGAAGACTTCTGAGAGGAAGGGACATTTGACTACAGATTGGATGAATTGAGGGAGAGCACCAGGCCTGTGCTTGAGAGGGAGCAGTGGCCTTGATAGATGCAGAGAAAGAAGGTTATAGAGAGCATCTCGGTGACACAGAGGCCAACGGAGCTTTACAAAGAAGGAAGTAATCCTTAGAGTCAAATCCTAAATGTCAAAATCCTGTCTTCCTGAGAGGTCTAAGATGAGGACTGTTGAAAATGCCTCCTGGGTTTGGCAACTGGTAAATTGCTTTAGTAAGAGGGTATGAGCAGGGTCAGTGGAGTGGTGAGAACAGCGGGTTCAGGAGTGAAGGGGATGTCCCCTGAGGTCAAACAGTGAGGGAAGACAAGACCAGGCAGTAGCCAGGGGGTGAAATATGTCAAAGGGAAGATTACATGTGGTCTATTATGAATCTAGCAGAGGGAAAGGAGAGAGATGATGACTGATAGAGCATGGTCTTGAAGGAGGCAGGAGCTGATGAAAGGAAAGGCAAGGGTGGATGATCCGGTTAGAGGAGCACTGTCACTTTGCTGGGCAAAGAGAGAAGGATTGAACATGGGTAGAGCTAGAGTGGCTTCAAATTTCCTAATGAAATATGGTGAGAGGGTGCTAGATGGTGAACTTGAGTATAAGGGTGGAGAATTGAGTTAGGTCAAGTAGGAGAGGAAACTCATCAGGGAACATTTAAAAACAAAGTTGGGGTGTTTTTTTTTGACCTTGGTTGCAGTAAGCCACTTAATTCTTTTAGTATACAAGGGTATTACCATAGAAACAACCTCTGACCATATTTTCCAAATTGCAGGGTTTTCCGCATAAACACATCAGTGAACCAAACTCTCCTTAAAAAATGTTCTCGGCACACACACACGCACAGACACACACACACACTTACCTCTGTATATCCTTGTCAATTCATAGCCAATTGCATATAATGGTGAATACCCTTTAACTTAATTCTGAAGTCTTAGAGTCTTTATTTTAAAATATCTTTTTAAAAAATAATATCTAACTTAGGCATGTAATCTTACATTGTGCTGTTCAATAGTGTAAAGTTCACATTCAGGTCATAGCTCAGTGGAGCTTAATTTTAGCCACAAAATATGGCTGGTAACTTTTATAGACATGTGCTCGTTGTGATCCAGGACTACGCTGGACACTCTGTGTATATGTTATCCCACTTACAGTCCCTGCAGCCACGCTGTGAGCTGACAGATGGGGAAACTGAGGTTCAGTTATATTAAGGAATTTGCTCAGCGTCACCCAGCTTGTTGAGGGACATTTTTCGGTTGCAGTTGCCTGTCTTCCTGATCCTAACCACCAGCCCGTCACCTAGTTTCAGCAGAAGCCTTGAAGAACAATAATAGTCTTTAGTTTTGATACTGAAGATGCTCTTCAGCTCATGCTGGCTTGAATTTCCTGTGCAGGAGGGAGAGGAGAAAGTGCATTTTAATAAGCTTCAATTAAATTAATTTCATTTTACTTCTTTTGATGTATGGTCTCTTGAAAAAAATCCAATTCTACTGGTGTTTATTAAGTGCCTCTATTCACTTGGAAAGCGCCAGGCACTTCAGGGGATCTATGGATGAGTATGATTCAGCCCATGCTTCAAGAGTTTACAATCTAGTGGAGAGGACGGGAGTGCGTAATTTGCTCTATTACTAGATGGAATGTGATAAGCACTGTAAGAGGTGGCATCGACAATGGGTTCTTAATTCAGAAATGCAAGGCTATGTGAATAATTAGAAAATTGGCCTCATCATCGTGCCTAAACACTGAAAGCATCGCACAGTAGAACTCTTTTAAAGTCTTTATTTGATCGTATATTTATTTGAATCCAGACTGTGGAATAAGTGAAGAATGTATAGATGGCAATGATGTCATCTTCAGTGGCTGCCCAGTTTGTGTTGTGGGGGTAGGTGATTCAAGACTCAGTGGCAAGGAGGTAAGGATGCAGCGATCCCAGTGGTGGTGCATGGCCTGTGGCTCTTCTTGATTCTCAGTGTGTGTGGGCAGACAATTAGCTGTTCAAGACATTGAACTGCAACTGTGCAAAATATAGGTTATATAGAATTGTCAGTTTTAATTTTTTCTTTTAGGGTACTGTTTTGGAGTTAAGGAATCTGAACTCCAGAAATACTGTGAGCCCAGAATAGGTCAAGTTCTACATATTCTGGGTAAATAGTCTTGTAAGATATTTTCAAGGCAATGTAAAAGGAGGGTACTAGACACTACACTACAGTTCCTTTTCAGGTGTACTGCAGGCTTTTGGAAGAAGGGAATCAAAGCCAAAGAACACGAGTTAGTACAATGTATGATGTACAAATAAGAATTTAATAAATGCTTCCTGATTCTTCACTTGCTGGTCATTTATGTGTGTTAGGTGCTGTTACAGTCATTTTTATTTTTATTTAATTTATTTATTTTTATTGGCTGCATTAGGTCTTCATTGCTGCTTGCGGGCTTTCTCTAGTTGTAGCAAGTGGGGTACTCTTCGTTGCGGTGGATGGGCTTATTGCAGTGGCTTCTCTTGTTGTGGAGCATGGGCTTTGGGCATGCGGGCTCCGTAGTTGTGGCTCGAGGGCTGTAGAGTGCAGTCTGAATAGTTGTGCCTCCTGTGATTAGTTGCTCTGTGGCATATGGGATCTTCCTGGACCAGGGATCGAACCTGTGTCCCCTGCATTGGCAGGCGGAGTCTTAACCATTGCGCCACCAGGGAAGTCCCTATAGTCATTTTTTAAATGCACAGCTGAAATAAACACTGCTTCTGTCTTCTAAGAGTTTATATCTAAGTAGAACAATGTAGGGGGATGGTTCCTCGAACGGTCAGAAGGCAGATAGCTACTGCCACATCATTGGGAATACACATCTGACTGCAGGAGCTGTCATTCCGTAACTTTCCTAGCACTCTGCACTATTCTCTGTCACCCTGTGGATGTTTGTCTCCTTGTTAATCTGAACACCCTTGCAGCTTGCTTGCCACACTCCCCTGGTGCAGCCGGTCAGTGCCTCCCTGATGGATCTGCTGCAGCCGCACTTGGTGTTGCTCAAATGAGGTGATGGATGCTTCTCTCTCCTCTCCGGCTGTTTGGAGCCAGAATACGGAAGTTCTGGTTAGAAGGTGATTCATCTTCCCTAATGCTACTGTGTGCTGCAAACAGGAGTTCGGCCCTCATGTCTTCATTAGCCTTGATCAGAGTCCACATGACCTCACATTAGGTAATCGGTTGTTTGTTATAAAGCAGAGGCTAGAGGCCCTTGGAGCAAGTGTCAACTGCATGAAGTCCAGGAAAGAAAAGGATAAATAGTGGGGCCCTTGTTGCCAGGGATCCACAGGGAGGAATGGAAGCTGGTGTGTGGTCCCAGCACCTCTTCACACCGCTCTGCAGTAGGTGGAGGGCAGCAGCCACTCCGACACGATAGGGTGGAGGCCCGACCACAGCCTCTTGCCGTTCCTTTGTTTCCTGCTGGACGCTGTCTGACCTGAGGGATGAGAGCTGTTTGGAAAATGTTGTTTTCTGGAAGTTGAGGACAGAGTCTTCGTATCTTTGTGAGTTAGGTATATTTCTTTAAATTGTGTAGAAACTTCCTCTGTGCACAGTACTATTCAGAATGTTGGGGAGGTGGGGAGAGCACAACAGACCAAGTCCTGAGCTCCTGTAGCTCTCGCCGAGGGGGAGAGACAGGTAATAAACAAATAAGGATACACCAGAAGTGGGAAAAAAAAAAACACCCTGAAGAAAAAGAAATTGGATAAGGAGAGAAAGAATGGGACAAGTGGTGGTCAGGGAGGACTTCTCTGAGGAAGAGACATTTGAGTCAAGATGAAGTGAAGTGAGGGACACCTATGGTTGTAAGAAGGGCCTTCTGGGCAGAGAGGACAGCCAGTGCAAAGCTTATACTTCAGGCGGTCTGTGTTCACTTTTATTTTATTTTATTTCATTTCATTATATATATTTTTTAACATTAGCACCTACCAGGAATCATTCAGTGTGCGCATGTTAAATAACCTGGGTAGGTAAACCTATAGCACAGTGTCTAGTACATTACTGGTGTTCAAAAAACTGTGCGCTTCTTCCTCTCCATTTGCAACTCAATGAAATGACTTAAGGTGGATCCTCCCACACTGTCTGAACACTACATCCTGTATCCCTAGGCAAGCCACTGGGAAGCATCTTCCCTCCCCTTTCCCCTCCTCCCCTCCCTTGGTCTCCTTTTTCCTTCCTCTCCCCTCCTTTCCACCTCTTCAGTCCCCTCCCTTCACTTCTTCTCCCCACTCCTCCCCTCCCATTGTCTTCTCCCCTGTCTCCTGAAACACAGGTGTCTCAAATGCAGGTTTTAAAATGAGTGAAATGTAACACGGAGTGAATGACTGATTACTGTCTGTGATAATATATCAATAATACCACAACCACTTAACACGCCACAATCCATTGATACACACACACACACACACACACACACACACACACACAGAGGCAGTGGTGAGAGCCATCCCGATTAGGTATCAGAGTAGGGTGAAAGTAGAAAAGGTTAAGTTTTGTGGGCGACTGAGGCTTTTGTAGCACCTGGCAATTGAGAGTACCATTTTGCCGTGGTGGTGGTGTTCTCACTAATGATATGTAGAGACAGTCATGGTGCCTTTTTAGGAGTACGTGTAACCCTGTAATCTGCATCATCCTATAACTATCCACAAAGCTGTCCCTGTAATATTTGAAGTCCTGATATCATTCTTCTGTCAGTTTCTTAAAAATCCTGAAAATCATACTCCTGAGTGAAATTCTTCTCCTACAGACAAGGTAACTCATCTACTTTCTCCACTTGCTAACAGTAATAAATAACAATAGAAAGTATCTGCTACGCAGCTATTACATATGTCATCTCTAACACAACCATCCATAGACCCTAGTTCCCTCTACTGTGCAGATAAAGACACTGAGACTCCAAGACATATAGAGCCCTACAGTGTAAGTGGAAGGCTCGGGTGGTCCCTAGATCTGATTACCTGCAAAGCCAATCCTCCGCTCACTCTCTCTGTCAGTTCTCTCCAAACATCCCACTGTTCTCCTCCCCTTGAGACTTCACCATCATTCTCTATTATTCCCATGCATTCCTCCTTAAATCCTGTGGAATCCTTCTTAGAAGATTCTTTGTAATCTATCCATTCATTTACAGCCCTACTCCTTTCTTCTCGCAGAGACCTTTTCCTTTTACATCTAGACTATTGTACTTTTCTTCCTGTCTTTCAGCCTCAAATTGTTTGCCACACCAACCAGTTTTATGCACTTTTGTCACATTTACTACCTTAAGTACCACTTTGCCATACTGCTGCTCATTGTACCATTGTTCAGTGCTCTCCACTGTTCTCAGTGTGATAATAGTCAGGCTCTGAATGCTGGCTTTGCAGCCCTGCATAATCTACCCCAGCGTATTTATCCGACCTTATTTCAGCCATGTGTCTGAGTTCACGAGATTTCCTAGAACATGCCAGGTGTGTTCTTCCCTTGATAACTTTGCTCACACTGTTTGCCCCACTTAAAGGGTAGCCTCCTTTCCTATATTCTCTAAAAGATCCAGATCTATTTCTATCTCATCCATGAAATTCATCCTCCCTTTTTCTGGCTATATTGATCTCTCCCTTCTTGAACGCTTTCTCTAAACTCCAAAGGTCTATAAAATGGTCCTATTTTAAATAAACCTTCAATAGAAACTGCTTATCTTACATAAGATGCCCCTTACTGTGGATGAATTATTTTGGTGGGGGGGGCTCGGTGAGATTGGTTCAGCTTTAACTAACAGAAAACACGACTGGCATTGACTTAACCAGTTAGAGGTTGATGGTCTTAAGTAACAAAATGTCCAGAAGTGTATAGTCCAGGGTGGTACAGCTGCTCACTTATGCTGTCTGGGACCCACACTCTTTGTGCTTCAACATTCTCTGTATATTGGTTTTCAGCCTCCTGCTTATTGCCCTTAGTCATAGTGTAGGTGCTGTACCTCCAGGCAGGAGGAATGCAACAGCAGAAATCCAGGTATACCTCATTGGTCAACAAGGTTACAATTATATAACATACCACCTCTAGCTGCAAGGGAAACTAGGAAATTGAGTTTGGGGCTTTGAAGCGTCTATAGGGGAGGGAAGACTGGAAAAATGTGGCCAAGGATTGTTCTTAACTGAACTGACCTGTAGTATCAGACACAGCAAAGCTTAATGAATAAATTCTTACATTCAAATGATGCTGTACTCTTTTTCAGTGGGAGAACATTGGCGTTTAAGAATAAAAAAAAAAGAAAAAGAAAAAAAGATATGTGAACATTTAGATTGGCTTGTTGTCAAATCATGGCCTGGTGACCATATGGCCTTAAATTACTTATCTTTCTATGAAGGGTTTCCTCATCTAAACAACTGGATTAATAGTAACATTTGCTTCTTTGAGTTATTGTGATGACTAAATGAGGTAAAGCCCCCAGGCTATTGTGTGGCACATAGAAGGTGCTGAGTAAATGCCTATCCCTTTTCTCTATCCCAATTTGAGGCCCTGGCTGGTGTAGTGAAAAGTCCCAAAGACAATAAGAAAAAGCAAGAGTTGAACCAAAGAAGAGAATATCTCTTACCAGCTAGTCCCCATAAACTCTTCTCAGTAGGGAAAAAATATTGCCCCAGTGACAGAATTACAGAAGTGTTTGAGATTCATTCCTCTTGTAATTAAGAGAGGAAAGGAAATCTCTGAATATCTGTGAAGGTGTTGACCTGTAGATACTGAGGTATGTGGCAGTAACTTACACATCTCAAGTGTTTAATGAGGATCAGTAACCATTTGTGGGCCCGTCAGCTGTACAGTCCTATCACCTGCAGTCACACACAGGAACCCTGCTTCTGAGAAGTGACACTTGGTGGGAGGGAGTGGCAGCGTGATATCCAATTAGCAAGATTTGCAAAAGAGGCACATGTGCAAGAATTGTGCGTGATCCCAGAAAAATAAGTGTGTATATCATATGTATATTTATATGACAGAGTATGTTCTTACCCCACCTACCTCCCACTCCCCACAAAAGCAGAACAAAATTTCCCATGTAGTGGGAAATTTGAAGTTGTTAGGAAAAAAAAAAACTGTAAAACTTTATGGTACAACAATCTGTATGTGTGCATTTTAACTTATCTGTCAGTCTATCTATCTGTGTATCTCAAATATGTTGAAAATCCATAGATTTTTTTTTCTTTTGATCAGAGCAAAAGCAAAACCCTGCCAGATGTTTGGAGGAATGGTAACCAAGTGATTTAATCAGAATTCTCCTGTGGGGACGTAGACTCTCTCGGTCAATGTCACAGAATGAAACAGTCTCAGATTCACCCAGCAGTGAGTTATTCCATCTGGTTGTGGCAATTAGGAGCTGAAGATGACGGGAAGTTAAATGACTATCTTTATGAAACAAAGCAAAACAGAAAAGGGGACAGCTGGGGCACTGGATGGCTTGGGGATGCAGAATTGGATATAGAATTAAGAGTCTGTTACCTCCAGTTTTTGGTTATAACACTAGCACAGGTTAATATGAGTTGAAAGTTACTGCTGTGTGATACCAGTTAGCTGTCACTTGCCTGAAATATGACTGTGGCATATATAGCACAGTCTGTATCTAGGTTTCTAGAATATAGTGTCCTCTTTCATTAAGGGTCAAGCCACCAGTTTAGCTATGTAGCCAAGGAGTCAGGTGTGAGAATCACAGAGTCACAGAACTTAAGCTCTGGAAAGACACTGCTGTCATGTCCAGAGTCTGTGAACTCCCTGAAGTTGTATGTGTCATTTCTTTGCACGTGCTGTATGTGCTAGGGAACAGAAAGCATAGCTTTTATCATATCCAAAGGAAGGTGTGGATCCACCAGTCCTCCACCCCTCCCCTTCCAAATGACTTAGACATTGTCTTTGGAGTTGGATGGAATTGAACTTGCTTTTGCCTTACCACTTACTAGCTATCTGACCTTGGGCAAGTCACTTCTATGAGACTTATTTTTCTAATTTATACAATGGGGGCAATAATATAATCTACATCACAGAATTGTTATGAAGCAAATTTGAGATCATAGATGTAAAATGTTCACCATAACATATATTGTGTTAAATGTGAGCTGTCATCATCATCAAAAATACTGAGCCCCAAGAATGTTCAGATATACTCAAGATTAACACCAGAAACAGAACCAGAATCCTGATATCTAATTCACTACTTTGGCCACTGGAGAACATGATGACTCTGTCTCTCTTCTTGTTCTTTATTCCCTTCATGTTTTGGTAGGGCTAGGCATGTAGAATAAGATACTGAAATCAATTAGTTCTCCCATTGCATGGCCAAATGGTCAGTTTCATTTGAGAGCTCTCCTTCAATATTCTTTAAACATCTTATCTAAATTGGAGTCTGAAAAGGAAAATCACAAAGAGCAAGGGGGTTACACTTCGGCTTTTAGCATCCTCCACACACCTCGCCCAAGAACAAACTGTGAGCAAGGTTAGAAGTCTGACTCTTCATTAGTGAGGGGAAGTATCTTTGAGCAGCCCCTCTGTTGAATAGACAGAGTGAATCTAACAAAAGGGATGACAGATTAGGGACTGTCTGGTGGCTAATGTACTGTTTACTGCAGTATAAATGACTGGTGTTTGAGAAATGACAGATGAGAGAGAGCACAAGTATGGACGTAAATGATTTCCAGGTTTCTACAGTGGAGGAGCTTCATGGTTGACTGAGATGTTGACTGGCAGCAAGGAGTCATTGGTGGGAGTTTCAGGGGGATGAAAAGTGCATGGAGAAGACTTTTCAATTAGCCCATTGATCCAAAACTTTTGTGCCATATATGGAAGGTACTGTGAAAGGGTCTGGTTCTCTTTCTCTTTTCTCACTGCCTCATCCACTCAAATATAACTCTGGTTCCAGTCCAAGTGCAGCAATCTCCCCAGAGAGAAAGCACGAGGGGTAAGAATAGAGCTATGCTCAGCCAAGCTGGGAGATCCCTAGGGGAAGATGACATAGGAAGAAAGAATAATACATGTGGCTGAAAGAAGGCAAGAAAGCAAAAAAGCAAGCAAGCAGGGAAGCATGCAAGAAAGTATAATATAAGGAGGGAAAAGAGGAGAAGGGAAGGAGGGACAGAGGGAATCTAATACATCAGTTAATCTATATCTGATATATTTGAGTTGAATGAACTTGTGATGGCTAACTTGCCCCAGGGGGTCACAAGAGGCCTGCAGTTAATTTGTAGCTATTGTAAACATTTAGCATTCATTTGCTTAGTTTCAATAATAATTATTATGATGATAATATAAGGCAGTCTGTCAGGCAGTGTTTGTAAACACATCACCATTGTAATTTGTATTTGCCTTCTGCTTTGTCAGAGGTTTTATGTTCATGCATTCATTCATTTTCCTAACAAATCTTAATGGAGCATCTATTTTGTAACAGTTCTAGGTACTTGAGATATGTAAGTGGACAAACAAAAATACCTTCCCTCATGGAACTTGCATATAAATTGGGGAGGACAAACAATATATATGATATCATATCAGATAATATAAAGTGATGATGAATGATATGAAGGCAACTAAATCGTTGTACAGGTTTAGAGAGTGATAGGGTAGGGGAAGCATATCTACTATTTTAGATAAGATGCTTAAACAGGCATCTTTGAGGAGGTGAATTTTGAGGAGGGTCCAAAATAAAAGGAATGATCAACATGTGTAGATATCTAGGAGGAACGTTCCATCTGAAGGGAATAGCAGGTGCAAAGACCCTGAAGTGAGAGTGATATGTTAGAGGGATGCCAAGGAGACCAGTGTGTCTGGAGAGAAGGAAACAAATGGGAGAATAGGAGATGAGGTCAGAGAGGGGGATGGGAGGCAGGAGATGTAGGATCTTTCAGGATAGTAAGTTATTAGAGTGTTTCAAAAAAGGCAGTAAATAATGTGATATTTGTTTTATTTTATTTATTTATTTATTTATTTATTTATTTATTTAGGCTGCACCACGCAGTATGTGCAATCTTAGTTCCCCAACCAGGGATCAAACCCGTGCCCCCTGCATTGGAAGGCAGAGTCTTAACCACTGGACCACCAGAGAAGTCCCCTATATATTTGTTTTAAAGTATGGCTCTGTCTGCTGTGTAGAGAACAGGTGGTAGAGATGGTGGTAAAAGTTGGGAGCCCGATTTGAAGGGTGATAGAATAGCCAAGGTAGAAATGCTGGTGACTCGGACTAAGATGGTATGCTTGGATTTGGGATATATTTTGAAGGAAAATCTAAAAGAATTTGATTATGGATTAGATGTGAGGAGTGGGAAAAATAGTTTGTGTCCTTTATTTTAAAAATGTTGTCAAGTTCAGTGCCTGGTCTTAGTTATTTCATGGGCTTTTCTAATTAGAGTTTGAGGCAATCATATTAAATTATGAATTGTAATTACCCAAAGATCACAAAATGGCCTTTTCGTGGACTGAATTCAGTCTACAAACATGCTGTTTTGGCTCACAATTTTTAAAATCTTTGAGCCAGCACTAAAAATCCCAAACGTGTGAATCCTTTAGAGAAATGGTAAGATTTGGAGTAAAGAGTGGGTATCCGCATGAAGGCCATCCTTTGCTGGAACTGAATGGCACTTGCTGTCTTTTAAGGGAAAAGTTCTTCAATTCTGTTGCTTCCTGAGCTTATTTCCTTACCTCTGTTACCTGAGTGGCCCTGGAGGTTTCTATTCCCTACTTGCTCCTCCCGCCCCCTCTGTGTAGTCCATTTTAGAAGGAGACATTAGGGAGATAATCGTAAACATAGTTCCATCTGAGTCAATGGGGGCACGAAGCTCAGGATTATGGTAAGCAATCTGTAAACCCATATGCAATCCAAATATTGCCTGTAAATTGTATTAATAATAAATCATTCGTTTTGTGTGGGTACATATAATTATTGTTGGAAAGCTAATTCCAAATTATAATGAATAAAATGCACGTTTGAATCTCACTAAATTTTAATAGTCCGTGTTGTCTCAATTAATGGGCACTAACGTGGTAAGTGTGATTGCTTTCAAGCGGTTGTGTCCTTTTTTTTTTTAACCTTCACAAGGAACCCTTGAACTCAGAAGGGTTGGGAACAGCTCTTCTAGTCTGGTCTTCCACGTCACTGAGGACAAAAGGAAATCCAAACAGGGACAGTTGTGAGAACAAAACTGCTCAGCGGACTCACGGTAGCAGGACCCAGGCCTCCTAATGGGCTGCCTTGGGTGTCTTTCAGTGCTTACTCCCATACCTAAAAGTCCAGCAGATGGAAAAGGAAGTTTTATGAGACTTTGACACACAAATTCTTCTTCTTTAATTGAAGTATAGTTGATTTATATTATTATGTTTCAGGTGAACACTACAGTGATTCAGTATTTTTATAGATTATACTCCATTAAAAGTTATTACAAGAGAATAGCTTTACTTTCCTATGCCGTACAATTAGCCTCGTTGCTTACCTATTTTATACGTAGTAGTTTGTATCCCTTACTCTCTTACCCCTATCTCACCCCCTCACCTTCCCTCTCCTCACTGGTAACCACCAGTTTGTTTACTATATCTGAGACGAGCAAATCCTTGATTCTGTTTCAGGGATGACAAATTCCAGTTTATAGATGAATGGAAAAGATGTTCTCCTTTTCAGAATACACTGTAGAGCAGGGTTCTCAACAGCTACACTATTGACATTTTGGACTGGGTGACTCTTTGTTTGGGGGAGACTGTGTTGTACACTATACGATATTTGGCCATTCCCTGGCCTCTACCTACGATATGCCTCTAGTTCACCTCCCCCTTCCCCAAACACACACACACTAGTTGTCACAATAGAAGATATCTCCAGGCATTGCCGGATGTCCCCTGGAGGGGGCAGAATCATCCCCAGTGAAGAATCACTGCTCTAGGACAGAGGGCTGCTGTTTACCCATTGATTCAGGGAAAGACCTTGAACAAGCAGCAACCTTGAATCCTGCTGACCCAGGGACCAGGGCACCTGCTCATGGACTTCTTCTTCCCATCTGCAAGGGAATTATCTAATCTACAGTGTCTTCCCAATTCAGTATTTCCTAAGAATCTTTGCAGTTTTTCCCTTTCAAAGGACACTTACCGGTTTCTAATACCTCAGCTGTAGAGGTAAAGGGCTTTCTGTTTCTCTATTTACCTCTGTTACTTTTTAACTTTTAACTTTCCTTTGTAGAGTTTCTCATTTTTTATTTTTCCTTTCTATTTGTATTGCTTTTTGTGTCTTTCTGTGTGTCTCCTTGATCACTTTTTTCTCTGCCTGTATCAATATCTGTCTTTCTACCCTGATCTCTATTTCATTTGAGGGCTTAGCCTTTTGGTATTTATATCCCCAGTCTGTATCATTCTTTTAATAACTGTGTTTTGGGGTTTCTCCTTGAATTTATTGAGTGACTACTTGTCTTTTAGTCTCCCTCTCTCTGTTTGTATCTTTCCAGATATTTTTTTCATCACCCCCTCTCACTTCTGGAGGATTTTGGTGTGTTTACTTGACATTTCTGTTTGTGATTGTATTTTTTATTTTATTTTTTTCTATTTATTGACCTCTCTTCCCTTTCTGTCTTTCTTTGGAAATGATCCATCTGTACCAAGCTATCAAGATCTCTTTCTCTGGGTAGGCCGTTCTCTAAGCATGTTCTAGGAACCTTGTCCTTCTGTTGAATGGTAAGCCTCAGGGGAGGACAGGGAATGGACTTTCCAGTTACCTGCTCAGAGGCAGCTCTTTGTTTTATTTTAAAGAATTGATTTTTTTATAAATTATACATTTATAATATTAAATCCAACAAAGGTTACTTAACCTTTCATAAAATCAGTATTATAAAATATATTTTAAATGATTCTGCATCATAAGCAATTATCTTAGAGGACTAATACACAATTCATTCTTGAGATTAACTTTTTCTAATGCTAGTTGAAATGAAATTAATGATTGGTAGAGATGTGTGAGATGCTTTAGGCAAAGTTTGGGAATAAGAAACTTTAAGAATAGGATCTGGCTATTTGTAAAGTACCTCCCTTTCTCCTTGGTTCCTAAAGAATGTCCAAACCAACAATGAGGGCCCTATGAGGTTCACAAGGACAGTGAAAACTATTTAGTCTTCCCATTTTTTTAAGAAAATGAGAATCGTAATAACCTTGCAAAACAGATTGGAATCCATCTGGTGTAGCCAAATTAATCCTCCTTTAATGATTGTTTATACTATGCATCCAAAATCAAAACCAGTATCAAGTGTTAATCAATTAAAATGTGTAATCATGTTGGTTCACCAAAACAAGAGGGAATTGTAAACTCAGTGAAATTTATTTTATAGTGGAAACATGTTAAAAACATGCAGCTTAATTGGAACATATGTAAATTAATCGTTATATCTCTAGATATTTTCATTGCTCTTGTCATTTGTTTGTTTAATTGTGGTACAGGGAAAAGTAATGGCTGCTGAGAATGGCAGGACTGTGTAAAGAGGGTTGTTAAGGTTTCTGAAACAAAAAAAACAAAAACCCCGAGAAAATCAGGACGGGAATTTGGATTTGACAGGGAAAACAGAAAGTAAACAAGGGAAGGAAACGTTTCTTTTCTTTCTAGTTTAGGATAAATTTCTTCAGTACCCTGTCTGGACCTCAATAAACTTAATAATACAACAATACATCATTAAAAAGTCTACTCTAGGCAATTGATATTTGGAGGGTGCTTGGTATTTTAGATGGGACATTTGTTTTCTCTGAAAGATCACGCAAATATCCAAGCCCTTGAAACTTTCTAAAATTTCTAGTAATTAAGTTCAATTCAATCAAATTATGTGCTTCCAGCAGTTATTGAGTATTTATTTCCATGGTCATTGTGCTAGAATTGGGAAGGAGAGTGTAACTGAGATCTCCACTATGACCAAACACTCAGCTAATTATTGTCAAACATCACTGCTTCGGCTAATAATGTTTCTACCATAAACAAAGTGACAAAAAGTATGTGAGTGTATAGTGTGAGACCATGCTCTAACCTGAGGATGCCTGAGAGAGGAAAAGTGACATGCGCCAGTCTCCTTGTCTGTCATTTCCACTTGATGTTTCTTAACATCTACCCACTCACCAGGACTAAGCAACACCATGACTGATTTCTTCGTCTCTCCATTCTTCCTCTGTTAAGTGCATTCTCCATACTACAGCGACCTCTTTCCGATATAAATGAGCTTTGGTAGCTCTGTATTGGTTAAAACTAGTCAATGGCGCCTCACTTCTTTCAGGAAAACATCCGTGCTCTGATTCATGACATTTGAGATTTTTGTCCTGCTTGATACTTATCTTGGGAAGCATACGGTACACTGTGGTAGGAAGTCAAGCACGAGCACTTGGGTTCAAATCTTAGCTTCCCTTCTATCCGTGTGCCCCTGAGCCAGTTCTTTTACCTCTCCATGGCTCAGTGACTTCCTCTGTGAAATGGGGATAATAATTGCAGGATTGCTCTTAATGAAAAGTAGTTAGTGCTAGTGACATGATTTGTAGAGAAAAAGTAACCTTCAGTAAATGTTGAGTAATTACAATTGTTGCCACTTCTATAGGCTCTTCCCTTCACACTTCCCTTCTCTCATTCTCCACTGGGTGGTTTTAAGTTCCTAGAACCTCTGCACACTGTTCCTTTGATCCCCTTTACTCGCTAACTGCTACTTGACCTTCAGGACTCAGACTTTGGAGGCTGCGAGTAATCATTTTTACCGCTTTCCTTCCCTGCAGGATAGGTACCCCTCTTGTGTGCTGAGTTTACCTCTGTCATAACGTGTTGTACCTTGTATTCACTTATTTAGTTCTCTATTCTTCCTCCCACAGTACACACACCTTGAGGGCAGAAACTCTGCCTTGTTCGTCTTGTGGCTCTGGCCCCTGACCCAGCGCTTCGTTCATGGGACTAGCTCAGGAATCCTCTGCTTCTGCTGAATAAGCAAACCTAGGGTGAGGATCCAGGAAAAAGATGTAGGTTGATTACCAAATATCTGAATGCTCAAGGTGTATGTGTTTAACAGTTGGCAGGTGTCTCGGTGGAACCCTGGTACCCTCCAGACACTCATCGGTATGTTTGGAATGATGAATACGTGGCCAAGTAAGATAGGGAATTAGGGGTAGGTCTCTCCTAAAGAGTTGCACTTTTGATTAGCATAGCTCTAACTGCAATGAATAAGCATGTGCAACCTGTAGTTTCCCAATAGTTTAGATTTTGGAACCCACCTTTATTAATATATTGTGGGAGTGATATATATACACTATTGATACTATGTATAAAATGGATAACTGATGAGAACCTACTGTATAGCACAGAGAACTCTACTTAATGCTCTGTGGTGACCTAAATGGGAAGGAGATCCCGAGAACAGGGGGTATATGTATATGCATAGCTGATTCACTTTGCTGTACGGTAGAAACTAACACAACATTGTAAAGCAACTATACTCCAATATAATATGCATAGTGAAACCCAAGCAGAGTGCCCTAAGGAATAGTTTGTGAAATACAAGTCAGAGCTAATAAGAGCAGCTGTAACTAAGACTTCTCTCTTTCCCTCTGGTCCTAGGACCATTTCAGGAGGTTGTGAGAGACCCAGTGAGGCCTTCAGCTCTGGGTAGAGAATAGTTTGAGCTGAAATCTTGAATGGGTGCTGCAGAGAGCAAATCGAAGCCATTCAGAGATGTAGAATTGCTTTAACTATTACAACCTGGCTTCATATGATGTTTCTGTTACTCCCTCCAGAGGTATTCTCTGAGCAAAGGACATGGGGCACAGTGGTTTTAAAAAGGCAGGACCCAGCATTTCAGGGTTTATGGACACAAGATAAGTTTTAAGGATTTCCTATCAACTGCATCAAGATCACCTGGATCACTTATTAAAAATGCTGACTCCTGAGGCCTCAACTTGGACTTAATGATGAGGCCGTCTGTGAGTGGGAGACTAATAGCCCACGTTTGTATCGAGGTCCACTTTGATCCCTATGCTCCTTAATGTTTAAGATCTATGGTTCTGGATTGACCCTGAGGATAAGCCACTTTGAAAATGGGAATTTTTCAGTAGGTCCAAGGTTTACAACGTCATTTCTGTTAAGTCATAAAATTATTATGAATGGAATTATCATTTTCAATATGGTCCATATATATATATATATATACACGTTAAAAGTTGTAAGGACTTAGATGTTTTATTTTGTGAGAAGATTGTTGAGCATGTCACTTAACCGTCTGAGCCTCACCGTAATCCTCTGTGAAACAGGAATGGTGCCCTCTGACCTTCCTCTGCACGTGAGGTAGCGAGAATTAAGCAAGAAAGACAGAAAATCAAGTGTGAAAAGTAAAGTGCTATGAAAAATAAGGTATTATGATGCATATATACAAATTTGGTGAAACGGTAGTCTTGTTACACACAATAATATTTTTCTAAGTAACCTAGTTTGGTTTGCTGTTCTGTGGGGTTTAGGAGTACATTTTGATCACTTAATTTCAGATTTATTAAACATTGAACATGATTGTTAGAAGTAAGGGAAACCTCTGGGATTGCATAGAATAGGATTTTTATGATGCATTCACTTTGATTCTAACAATAGTTAAATATTAGGAATCATTATGCTAAACTCTTTTAAGTGATTCCACATTATAAGCACATGCTGTGGAAAACAAATAGGACATTCAGTTATGAAATTAATCCTTTTTCTGGTGCCATGGGAGTAAGATTATAATCGTGTCACATCTAAGAATTCCACCTCCGATATACTTAGCACGTTAAAATTAATAAGGGAAATCCACAAAGCCTAGCATTAAATTTGTTACCTATTTTGTACTTCTAAGAAAAGTCCCTTTTCCTTCTGTAAATGTAAACTTTTTTAAAATAGCAACAAATTTAAGTTCAGTCTATCAAAGGTACATTGAAGTTTAGCAAACAAAATAAATTTGACAGAAAATAGGTAAAAATCAAAGTTGTATTTATGTACAGTAGTTACAAAGATACTGAGATAAGTTATTTGAAGTGAGTACTGTCCTTATAATAGGCTTCACTCTCCAGCCTTGTCTCATTTTTCACTTTCATGAGGATTTTAATGTATTCTTTTCATTACATAAAACATGCCATATTTGGCCTTTTCATGAAAATGGATCTGATATTCTCCTTTGACAGCCATTCATGTGAAAAGAACAGGTCCTATTTCTGTCCATCGCCTACATGTACATATTCATAGAAATCATAGATTTTTTAGTAAAATATATTTTATGCTTATAGATCATCTTAATCCCAGAAATTTAAAGCATTTCAGTTAGTAACTATATCATATTCCCTTTCTCTCTCTGTCAAGTGACACATGTGATCAAGGGCTCTCAATCCCAAATCCAACTCAACCTAAATTATGTGATTTCCATTTTCTACACTGAGGAATAGGAATACAGGAAATAAAATCAGCAGCCCAGAGGGCATAAACCCCAACTTAATCTTAAAGACTTGGTGTACTGTTTTATCTCTTTAGTTAAATGTCTAAGTATCGCTACCTTTAATTTGAAGTACTATTTGTCCTTCTAGGTTTTTTTTTTTTTTTTTTGAGGGGGATGGATAGAGCTAATCATTGCTCTACTATTTTCTAAACAAATATTAAATGTGTGTGTGTGTGTGCATGTAATTTTACTCTGATAGTGGAATTTTAGTATCCGGTTGATAACCTTATTGGCCTGAATTTAAATCTTTCTGGGAGGGAAAATTAATTGTGATATTGTTTATCTCAATGTTATCATTTCTTCTTGAAATATGAAAAGCATTGCAAAGTTTTCATGATGTTCTTTCCGTGTTGAAGGACAGTCACATTTTACTCAGCACTGAAAGCTACTTTTGGACAAGAGAAATATAATTGTAGAATTATTGAATTCAGAAACCAGCAAGTTGTTTATATAATATTCAACAAGATACATCTCCCACCTCCATCTTCCTATAGCAAAATTCCAAATCACCAAGTGGTGTTCCGTGTTTAAACACCGTGACTGATTGTTTTAAATTTAATATGATCATGTTCTGATGTCTTTTCTGAATACAAGAAAAAAAAATTTCCCAAAGTAAAATGAGGATATGCCAGAGACTTTACAATACTGGCAGGAGTGAGAATGTGGATGGGGAAAAAGGGTATGAGAAGATGTATGCTCCACTTACCCCTAGTTCTATACCCTGGATAAACAATAGGTGAATACAATGATGAAAACAAAACAACAGCAAAGATGAAAAGTCACAGGATTGAATGGAAACCAGGACTCAAACTACTTTGTCATTGTTTTGTTGTTGTTTTGGTTTATTTTTAAAGGAAGTTACAACAAGGAGCAGCTAAGGACATATAAATAAGCAGCAGATTGTGGTTTATGATAATGGCGGTCCCAAAGGGACTTGGCTTTCTTGGTGACATTGAAGTAAATTGCACCACTCAAGATGTATACTAAGAAGGGTAGCTAACGAGCTGTATGGAGAAGGCACGATGGCTTGCTGGTTTTATGGTGGTGTTTGACTATCAAAGTGAGTGGAAGGCAAGAGGGGACCAGGTGGAATTACTTGGATTACTTTTAATACACATTATGAATGACAAAGCTTCTGCTTGTTTTAGAGGGATAAAAATATATAAAAGTATCTCAAACTACTACTGGAAACTATTTCAATCCATTTTTCTAACTTCTGGTACCTTTGATTTACTCTAAATTCCTAATTTCTTATTAGGTGACCTCACATTTGTTTTTATTTACTTGGGTTACAAATAACATTTTTCTTTTTAGATGAGGAAAAAGGAAGGGAGTGCTATAGGTTGCTCATCCAGAAACAGACATAGCTTGTGTGTAAAATCCTGTTCTCAAGAGATTCCATGAACTATTGGGGTAGTTTCGCCTAAAGAGTGGGATCTTTGGAACCCAGCAGATCTCCCAATCTGAATGTTTTGCTTTTAACTAAAGCCCTGATGAAAAGCACACGTGCATATGTGTGTATGCAGGCACAAATGCGCACACGGCAGAAAGCTCTCCTATCTACAGGACCTATTTCAGTTATTTACAGAGCACTTAAGCTGCCTGTTTCCCCTGAGTTCCAGGCAAATCTTTGTTGTTGTGGTCTATGATAGCCACACATTCTCTGAGTACCACTTCCTCCCTTAATTCTAGGCCATTCATGCCAATTAGGATGCAAAATAAAATGGATGATTTCTGGTCATTTTAGAACTGGGGTGAAACAAGGGGGAGTGTTGTTCTATAAAAGTATTTTGAATCCCAGAGGGAAAATAGGTTAGTAGCCTCTACCTTGTTACAGAGCAAAGTGTCCAGGCAGCTCCCCTTTCTCCCTTCTCTTCTGTGGTTTCCTTCTCCCTGGTGCCACATTGAGAGGAGATTCACTCCTAAAAGAGTGTGTCATTTTAAGTTGACTTTCTCAGAGCTCAGCTAAGAGCCATTGCCAAGGCCAGTGGGCGTAAATTCAGTCCTCCTGAAGGGAGATGAAGGGCTGCGAAATTTATGACTTATTTGAGTTCTCATACATCACCCTCGGTGTCGCTCGCTTATGATGGCCCTGCCAAAAGATAAAGAAGTGTAGGACGCTTGGTACGGGCTGTGGTGACAGGCCAGGGACAAATGTCTCTGTTGGGTAAATTGATTTGAATGGCTCTAGTGAAATATCAGGTTAGACTGAAAATATGATTGGGTTTAATGATCCTGCTGCCTTCGTAGACTGTCGGGATTCCAGATTCTGGACAAGTTAATTAAGGCACTCTATGAAGGGGGTGTGCATGGGTATTTATAAATCCATATAATTATTAATGTCAGTAAATACCAGCATGTAAAAATCTAGGCCTGTTTTTCAATCTAATATATTGAGTTTCTATTGAATACAAGAAACATTACTTGCAATTTATAGAGTATTTATCTAGAAAGAACTGTTGAGAATATTATTTCTTCCTCCACACCCCAGAGTCAAGAAATAGAGACCCACAGGCAGAAAAATATGTAATGAAAAGACAGAGAACTGATAAACAGTTATACCCTGCTGGTACAATTTAGTAGACTTATACTTAATAACATAGTAGAGAGAGGACTTCTGCTTTGTGTGAAAGTGCAGTTGAGTTAGGCTGCTAAACTGAAGATTAAATCAATGGATTACTTTTTCAATTATGAAGAAAAATAGCATTACCTTATTTTTTGAGTGTGGCTGTTCAGTTTACAATAATAGATTTAGAGTCTCTTTGTAAGACCAAAATTTCTAGCTGATTCTGGATTTCCATTTAAAGTTGAATCTACATTTCAGAGTTTGCTTCTAACAGTGGGAATGCTTTCTTTACTGTTCTTACTTCCAGGTAATTATTGTTGATTGATTATGGTTTCATTTTATTTGGGGGCAGGAGTGACTGGGTTCATCTTCCAAAAGTGGTACAAAATCCCAGTTATTTCTTTGTGCTTTACGTTTTTCCTTTGCAGCTAGGAGCCCTGCTTATATCACAGTGAATTCCAAGGAGTGGCTTCCCCTAATACACATTGGTCATCAGAGTCACAGGCAAACAGGATCCCTGGATACGTGGTTTTCTCCTTCCTGATTTTATCTTGATCTCTGGACAAAATCTCCATCTTTATTCAGCATAAAGTACAATACGATTTCTTCATTTCAGCAACTGGCTGAGGGCCCTGGAGTACCATCTCTAATGGGTAATGAGGGGGATGGTAAACTGGGTTTAGGAAAGAACAAAACCTGTGATCAAACAGGTTCTACTTTTAGAACTCGAAAAACAGAGTCAGCATTTGAGAGTGCCGTGCTCATTTGTCAATGAGGTGTAGTTACAGTGCCAAAACCCAACTCTCCATTCTGAGGAGAGGCTACTGTGTGATTGCAAACCTTGAAACCATCTCCATGGAATATTGAGGTGCCTCTGTCTTGGCGTGGTCCTTAGGTAAATCACACCTGTATTTGCTTGCCCTTTCCTCAGTTTCAGCTGACTGCAAGTGACATACTTACTGAGAAAAATCCATTTGCTCAAGCCCAATTTTAGGTAATCTATCCATGTTAGCAGAACCCATAGCTGTTTTATGGGCCTCATTTCCCCACGGGTTTCCAACTCAGGATTAGTACAATACAGTTCCCATTTAATACATTTTCATTGATTTCTCTATCTCCAGTTTTTTTTTTTTTTTCATATGAGGATTGAGAATCTCATATGAGAATCTCATATTGAGAATCAGAAAGATTGAGAAATTTGTCCAAGGTCACACAGCTTGTAAGGGCAAGACAGTTTTTGGACCTAGTTGTACCCAGTGCAGAACACATCTTGTGCACCACAGCATTTTGCCCATTGCTGCAGGCACAAGATAAACACTGTCTGTCCTGCCCCCTGCAAGCTCAAGTCCTGGCACTTTCACTCAGATCTCTCCAGGAACTCTGAACTGGTTCACTAGTCCAGGACGCACCTAGGTCCCTGCCTGTAGTGCCGTTTCCGTGATCTTCTCATAGCCTTTTTTTTTTTTTTAAGCTCTTTATTGGAATATAATTGCTTTACACTGTTGTGCCAGTTTTTGCTGTACAACAGAGTCAATCAGCTGTATTTATACATATATCCCCATATCCCTGCCCTCCCGCGACTCCTTCCTACCTTCCCTATCCCAGCCCTCTAAGTCATCACCCATCATCAAGTTGATCTCCCTGTGTTATGCAGCAGCTTCCCACTAGCTGTCTATTTTACATTTGGTAGTGTATATATGTCAATGCTACTCTCTCACTTCATCCCCGCTTCGCCTTCACCTCCCACCCCTCCCCGTGTCCTCAAGTCCGTTCTCTACATCTGCATCTTTATTCTTGCCCTGTCACTGGGTTCATCAGTACCATTTTTTTAGACTCCATATATATGAGTTAGCATATGGTATTTATTTTTCTCTTTCTGGCTTACTTCACCCTGTATTACAGACCCTAGGTTCATCCACGTCTCATAGCCTTTTATTTTCCTTCTTCAGCCTTAGATAATATGTCCCTCCCTGGGAGTGTCCTGTTCATCCCCAGCAACCTTCCCCGGTTACCCTCTGTCTCCTTACCCTGATAGTTTCCTTTGCAGTATTCAGCACATTTTGTGATTGTTTTCATCTGCTCCCCCCACCCCCACCATGTAAACTCCACCAGAGCCAGAGTCCTGCCCAACCTGTTTATCCTGGACTGTTAGGGTCCCACACGTAATAAGCCCCGATAACCGCGTCATAAACAAGTGAATACCTGGATGAGTAAATGTTCCTGGAGAGACAGAAATATAAGCAATTATAATCCCAGGAGAAGTTTATTAAGGATTTGAGCAAAATGCTGTGACTCTAGAGATAAAGGTGGGTGAGGAAGAAAGAATGGATAGTAGGGGAAGATTAGGATGTTCTTGGAGGAGTATATGACCTGAGTCTGGTGGATGGGTAGCGTTTCAGTATACAAAGATTACAGAGATGGGGGGAAGCATTCTTGGAGCAGCATGAACAAGCACACACAGATAGAACTGGGTGGAGTAAACATTGATGTATAATAACAATGTAATAATCCGGACTTTTCCTCTTAACAGCTGTTGATTTTGGACCATGTGTTTAATAAACATTTTTCCAGAGCCTTCTAAATTTCAGACGCGTGACTGTCACCTTTTTTCTTTGACTCTGTTTCTCTGCTTGCTCAGTGGGGATCTTAATCTATGGTTCAGAATTTTTAATGAAATAGTGTATGTCAAAGAATCTGGTTTTTAGCAGGTACTTTCATCCGTGAAGATTGTAACTGAGTTTAGGCGACCTGCTACATTTAGAAAAGTGTTTAAAGTCAAGGAGCAGATCTATTATAATGCCGTAATTAGAATGGATAGTCACATTTGCAGAAAAGGGACTATACTGTGAATAAGTGTCGCTTATCCATAGAGGGCTGGACCTGGGGTTTGGGGAGATAGGTTCTAATCTCAGTATAACCTTGGGTTCTGGGGGACTCTAAAAACCAATTCATAGTGTCTCTGAATCCTTGTCCTTAAAATTATTGTTGTTATAAAAATACCTGAATGTGAAATTAACTTCTTCTTTAGGGTTTCAATAAGGAAAGTGAAGATCACTTCTCTCTAGAACATTAAGCTCACACAGAAAGGTGCCATGTGAAGTATTATAATGAAAGTAATGTGAAAAGAGGAGCAGCCTCTTAATCATTTTCACAATGCAGAGGTGCTACCTCAAGTCATAATGTTAATACAGAGATGTATGTAAATTAAATAATGATTCTGGAATTGGCCAGATCTCCTAATGTTCTAAGGTTTGTCATGGTGAATTGTGGTGTCACTTAGCAAGTGCATACTTAAAAAGAAGAATGGGAGGCCGGTAAGGTTAGAAGAATAGGGAGCAACTAGGAAAATGTTGAAGAGAGCCTGGAGGTGAAAACAGAAGGAAAGGGAGAATACAGAAGGAAAACAAAGTGGCAAAGCAGATCAGCAAAGCTAGATGAAACCAAAGAGGAGGGAAATCTTTGCAAAAGGAAAAAGATCCTTCTCATTTTTCTGACAAAGCATTCCACTTCTCTTTACCCTGTGGCTGCCTCTGAAACGTGAGCAGTGGTGTTGGGGGCCTGTCAGTCTTCCTTACAAGCAGACAATTCCCTGACTATCATTTCACTGGATCCCTATTTTCTGTAAGAATACCTGCAAAATTATAAGGCTAGGCTGATGGGTAGCTCTTTTTCCATTAAGCAGTAAACAATGTAAGCAAGCTTGAGCCTGATTTTTGAGGAGGTCATCTTACAAGGGGAAAAATCGCTAAAATTCCAGAATCTTATCCCATCTACAGTCACTCTTATTGGATGAATACTTAACATATGGTTTTCCAATTATCCCTGTTTTTGAGATAAGAAAACTGAGGCTAAGACTAGCTAAGTAATTTACCCAAGGTCGAATAGGCCTGAGTGGTAGAGCCAGATTTAAATTTCATTCTCTCTGACTCCAGAGTTCACAATATATTTTCTAATTTAAAGAATAAAAATAAAAATTAGTGTGTCCTACTTACATAATAAGTAGGATGGGTTTATGTTTTATTAAGGACTAATTTTGAAATATAAGATTATCTTTGGAGAAAGTATCCTTTTCTTTCTTTCTGTCCTTAATGTTGTTTGAAAATTAGACTAGGAAAGATATGGCAAGTGTACCTTTGTGCTGGGAGTAGCTAAAACTGTTCACTTGAACAATAAAGTTCTGCCATCTGGGTTATTGCAAATTCTCCTAAATTGGTATGGTCTGTCCTGCTGTCTTGGAAAGGGAGCAACTAGTGCTGGGGAAAGGATTCAAAATACAGCTACGGGATTTTTTTTTTTTTTTTTTTTTGGTGAGATTTTGTTTAATTATCACTGCAGTAGAATGGCTAGCCAAAGTCAAAAATCTTTTATTTCCACTCAGTGAGCAGCCCAGTAAAGCTTCAGAATATACAGCACAAACAAATGCCGTTTCATTTTTTCTACCTCTTAGAAAAAGTTAATCAAGAATTAATTTTTTTAGAATAATCCTGTGTTAAATCAGGCAACCAGACAATGAAATAGGAATTAAAGAAAATGAAATGTTGGGAATTATCATAAAAACATTAAATTCTTTCAAAAGCCCTACCAACTGAATTGGTTAATAAGAACCTAAAATATATTGTCCTCTGGGTCTTCTTTTCACTGGCATCTTTACGGTTCATCAGTTTGCTCGCCTCGACACCACATGCCTAGAATCCTCGACAAACATCCATTTTAGATACTGGGAGTGGCCGGTGGCCCTGAGAGCAAAGCAAGGCTGTGGCATGAGCTGGGAAGTTGGGAAGGGTGTGGGTTAATAAGGATTAGGATCAGAGATTTTAGTAGGGGACTGTTTGCTTGCGTGAACGAAGCCAGTTGGCGCCATGACCCTCCATCATATTAGGCCCGACGAAGATTCCTGCTAGAAAAACAACTTGCAGGATTTGAAATTACATACTCATCCAGTTTTCCCAAATCCTGTATCTCTGAGAAGTACCAGGTCCCTGAGATATGGCAGTAGACTTGATGAAGTTCATTCGGTCCTGCCGTCTTGGGACCTGTGGTCTGGGACAGCCCCTGCTGTGATGATCGCGGGCAGGCAGATCTCATGTGAGGCTGTGCAGGCTGTGGACGGCTGCCATCCCTCACAGGCAGCAAAGCATGGCCTGGTTCTTTGTGCATGTGTATTGGCTGCCTCACCTGCTCACTCCAGTTCTGTAAAGCGTGGTGAAAAGTTCTTTTTTTTGTCTCTGATAGCACGACAATGTGAGGTTGAGAGACATTCGTTTTCACTGAGAGAAATTGAAAGCTACCACGGGAAGAATCTTTTCTGATTATGGCATGGCTATAGGATTCCTCCGTCTTGGCACTGCTGATGTTTTGGATTGCATAATTCTCCATCGTGGAGCAGTCCTGTGCCTTGTAGGATGTTTCTTATCATCTCTGAACTCTGCCCGCTAGATGCCAGTAGCACCCTCCCCCAGTTAGGACAACAAAAAATATCTCAGACATTACCAAATGTCCCCTGGGGGGCAAAATTGCTACTGGCTGAAAACTACTGCCTTAGATTGTGTGCCCTCTGAAATAAGACCATGATTTTTTTTTTTTCTTCCTCCTAATTATGCTCAGTAATGTGAGGCCTTCTTTTAAGACAGACTTCCAATATAAATCTTGCATTCTTTCTAAAAAAACATTGCATTTTAATCTTTAGCGGCTGCTTGTCCCCAAATGTGATATAGGAAGTTGATGAAGGCAGTGGTTATAGTCACATATTTTTGAGCCAGAATCCCCTTAGTTTGAGTTAATGATTTGCTACCAACTAGCTATGTGACCTTGGCCAAGTGACTTCACAGTTCTGAGTCTCGCCTTCTGTATCTGTGAGATGAGGAAAATGACAGCTCTACCTTTTTCATCCTATTGTGGTGATGATTAGATGAGACAATGTGGCGAAAACATATAACACAGTGCCTGGTGCAAGTTGAGTGCTTGATGTTTCTTGTAGTTATTATTATCAGTGATACAATTCTGGAAAAATTAGTTTGCTGCTTATTATTAAGCCAGTGTTTATTTTTTTATGAAATACTTTCCACACTTTTTAATCTCAGAAAATAGACTCACAAGTATGTGCGCACACCATCTGATTAGCTACACTATCTTTGGACAAATCCTGGACACTCTGATTACCTCTTCTAGTTTTTTCTGCTTTTGCTCTCACCGTTCCCAAGCTTTTTCCTCCCATTTGTTCCTTTTGGACGACCATCAGACGAAGAACAAATCACCCTTGCACCAATGAGAAAATGCCTAGAGTGACTTTAGATTTTATGCTTCATTGGGTAGGCCTCCTCATAAACACCGTGGCATCTTAAAAAAGAAGCCAAAACAAAACACCTCAGCAGCTTTCTTTTGGCCACAACTTTATCAAATCTGTGTCTGTAATGTTGCAGAAATGTAGGAAATGAGAAAATCCGTTTTTGTATGTTTTTTTTTTTTGTTTGTTTTCTTTTTTTGCTGCAAAAGCAAAGTGACCTTGAGGGAGCACTGGCTCTGCGTTAGCTTTTCATAGCGTTGCCCACAGCCCTCCTCCTTCACCTCCTCCTGCTCCTCTTCCAGCCCCACAACAATCGGCAATCACTCTGCTCTCCTATTCCAAATTTATGACCAGGAACAGGCCATAAACAGAGAAGGCCAATCCTAATCCCAGGCACTGTACCTTCCTGTTTGCTGGAGGTACGACAGCTTGATGGGACCGTAAAGAATAAGCCTGCATCCCACTCGCCCCATGAATCATGCTCTCAGAGAGAGACTAGCAGGGAAGCTGTAATGAGTGCAGGTGACTCAGAGCCCCGAGTCAGGGCTTCCCTGAGCCTCCTGGAGCAAAGGGTCCCCGAGGATGCCCTCTCCATGGCCTGACACTTTCAAGTAATCTCACAACGAAGAGACCTCACCAACTCACTCACAGATCCATAGATGCTTTTTAAGGGATCCCTATGAAATAGTAGAGGCCACTCCAGCTTACTGATGCTCAGCAATTGACAAAGGTACTGTTGCAGAAATCAGTCCATCGAGAAACCGAGCACCAGATTCGGAGGGTTGGAGAACTCAGGTTTATTAAGTCGGCGGCCCCAGAAAAGCTAATGCTCCAAAGTTCTGGGCCCCAAACTCAGGGTGAGCTTTACTTTTATAGTGCACGTGTTTACAGAGCATGGAAGTTTCCAAACAGAAACTTACAAGAGCAGGTGCAGAACATTCCATTTTTTAGCAAAATATCTTAAAGTTACATGGGATTGTTAGGCCATCCTAACAATGTTTTTCTGTTTTTCTCAGCACAGCAAGCATATTTCACAAAAGCAAAACAAGCATGGAGTTATTTTTAGCTGAGTGTAAGTTTCTAACTTTCCTCTTCAATCCCCCCTCTTGATGCCCCTTAAATCTTATAAGGCATCAACTTCTTGATCTTCTAAGCCCAGGGGATGATAACCTCTTAGGGCTAGGAGATGTGCGGTGGCCTTCCTATCCGCAGTGGCCTCAGCTAGGCTGGCAACTACACTCATGAATAAGGGCAAAAGGCAAGGTAAAAGGAGACAGGTCCCAAAGAGGAGTAGGACTATTCCCACAAGTGTTTTGAATCCCCCTAGCTAAGAAAACCAACCCCCAAATAGTTCTCCAGGATTCCATTACCTTTGGGTAGATTATAGCCAACACGACCCCTTGTGTTTAGCTTATAGAAAACATCAAGGCCAGTGGTGCAACCAGTCCTTACAAGGCACAGTGCCATCTTAACCCTGACCCTCAGATGTCCCTTGTCGATTTCCTCAAGCTTCCGCCATGCATAGACCAGTCAGCCCTGGAGTGACTGGAGCATGGTTGAAGATCTCAGAAGGGACTCGGCTGTCTTCGTAGGAAGACCCGAAGCGGCTGGTACAGATAAGCTTTGGCAGTCCAGGTCCCTCGCCCTTCTAGAGGTGCTGCTCTCTTCATCCGGGTGTGGTGGATCCACAGGGTGACTCCTGTAACTTTAACAGCAGTAGGTGTTGCCAGGACTACCGTATGAGCGCCTGTCCAAACTGGCTGAAGTGGTTCCTTCCTCTAGTCTTTTACCCATACCTCATCTCCTGGCTGATAGGGATGAATCCAATTGCCCAAGGGAATGGGAGTCCTTTCTAAGGTTTCTCGAGTAATACGGCAGAAGACCTTTCCCAGGGCCTGGAGGTGTCAAGACATCTCCAGGTCTGCTAGTTGTTGGGGGTCTCCCTTGAGCTTCTCTATTACTGGAGGAGGTCTCCCGTATAAGATCTCCAAAGGGAGAATAGCCTGAGGACCTCGTGGTGCATCGGGCTTGAAGTAAGGCTAGGGTAGCATGTCAACCCAAGGTAATTGGGTCTCCTGACAGCTTAGCTAACGTAGTCTTGAGGGTCCCATTCATGCGCTTGACTTTCCCTGAGCTTTGTGGTCTGTAAGCGGTGTGGAGCTTCCATTTGACTCCCAGTGTCTTGGACAAAGTCTAGACTATCTCAGACACAAAGGCTGGCCCATTGTCAGACCCTATGGAGAGAGGTAGTCCATATCTGGGGATTATGTCTCTTAGTAGGGCCTTGGTCACCTCTTGTGCCCGTTCAGTGTGCATGGGGTATGCCTCAGCCCTTCCCGAGTAGCTGCAGACTATCACAAGCAAATACTTATAGCTCCGGTAAGGCGTGACTTCAGTAAAGTCCACTTTTAAATCTTCAAAGGGCAATGTCCCCACTGTCTGCACCCCTGGGCCGGGTCTTGGTCCTTGGCTGGCTTTATTTTGTGCACAAGTCACACACCTAGCACTGATCTGGGCACATAGGGTTGGGAGCTTAGGAACGAAGTAGTAGCAGCTCAGTAGACTTCCTAGTGCAGTTTTCCCTAAGTGAGTTGTCTCATGGTGTTGCTGTACCAGCTGGACTGCTATAGCACTGGGGACGAAGAGTCTTTGGTCTGGAAGCTTCCACCAGCCCTCTTTTCCTTTAGTTACTCCCTCTCCTAAAGCCCATTGATCTTCTTCTTTGGTATACCTCGGGGACGGGGGCAATTCTGGTGCCAAGAGGACCTTAGAAATCGGCTCTGGGCCCAATGTGGGACTCGGTTGGGTCGCCGCCTCCTTGGCTGCCTGGTCAGCCAACTGATTTCCTTTGCTGACTGGATCAGTTCCTTTCTGGTGGCCTTTGCAATGGATGACTGCCACCTGGGAAGGCTTCCAAGTTACCTCTAACAGCTGAAGGATTTCTTCTCTGTTTTTGATCCCTTTTCCCCCTGCTGTTAGTAGTCCCCTTTCTTTATAGATGGCTCCATGAACATGCAGAGTAGCAAAGGCATACCTTGAGTCTGTGTAGATGTTGACTCGCTTCCCTTCGGCGTGCCTCAGCGCCTGGATGAGTGGCCACAGCTCAGCCTGTTGTGCTGACCACCCCTGGGGCATAGCCTGCTTTGCGTTGTCCTTCCTGGACGAAACTGCTTCCCTCAGTGAACAGTTGCAGTTCTGGGTTCTGGAGGGGAGTGTCTGTCAGGTCTGGCCTGCTCGAGTAGATTTCATCCAGGACCTCTTCACAGTTGTGATCAGGGTTTCCCACCTCTGTAGGTAAGAAGGTGGCAGGATTCAGCATCTGCACAGTCTCGAGGCAGACCCATGGGTTTTCGCAGAGCAGTCCTTGATAGTGAGTCATTCTGGTGTTGGTCAGCCATTTATGTCCCTGGCTGTTCATCAGCGTGGTAACAGCATGGGGAACTTTTACATTTATATTCTGCCCCAGTGTAAGCTTGTCTGCTTCCCTGACCAGGATCACTGTAGCAGCTAATGCCCGGAGACATGGCGGCCATCCTGTGGCCACAGGATCCAGTTGTTTGGACAGATATGCGAGCGGGCACTGCCATGGCCCAACTGTTTGTGTGAGGACCCCCAGTGCAGTATGATTTTTCTCATGCATGAAGAGGTTAAAGTCTCGTGTCATGTCTGGCAGCCCTAATCCTGGAGCACTGGTTAAGAGTCTCTTTATCTCCTTGAAGACTTTTTCTTTAGGCCCCTACTCTAGGGGGTCCTTACCAGACCCTACCATGGCCTTGTACAACAGCTTGGCAGTTTCAGAGAAGCCCAGTATCCAGATCCGGCAGAATCTGGCAGCCCCAAGGAGCTCACAGACCTCTTTCTTGGTGCTTGGCAGAGGTATTGAACAGATGGTTTGCTTCCTTTTATGTCCGAGTGCCTGATGCCCTCTCGATATGACAAACCCAAGGTACTTGACCTCCTGTCTGCAGATCTGCTCCTTTTTCCATGACACCTGTACCCCATGGTGGAGAGTAGGGCCAATAGGGCTTTGGTGCCTTTCCAGCAGTCCTCTTGGGTGGGACTGGCTAGCAACAGGTCATCTACGTACTGGAGTAGGGTGCCATTCAAGGCTTCTCCGGGGAAGGCAGCAAGATCCGCAGCCAGTGCTTCACCAAACAAGGTAGGCGAGTTTTTGAAGCCTTGTGGCAGTCAGGTCCAAGTCAGTTGTGTCTTTCTACATGTGTGTGGGTCTTCCCATTCAAAGGCAAACAGGGACTGGCTGGCTGGTGATAGCCCAAGGCAAAAGAAGGTATCCTTGAGATTGAGGCAGGTGAACCAGCTCACTTGGGTGGGTAAGAGGCTCAGGAGAGTGTAAGGGCTCAGAACCACTGGATGGATGGTGATCACTGTGTTGTTGATGGCATGGAGGTCTTGGACGGAGCGATAATCATTCCCTCCAGGCTTCTTGACTGGTAGGAGCGGAGTGTTCCAGGGAGACTGACACTTGATCAGAATTCTGGCGTCACGCAGGCGTTGGATGTGGTTCTGAATTCCCAGACATGCCTTTTGCGGTATTGGATGTTGCCTCTGCCTGACAGGAGTGGCTCCTGGCCTCAGGTCCACCACGATGGGTTCATGGGTTTTGGCCAAACCTAGGAGCCCCTTTTCTACCCAGACAGTAGGGAACTCTTCTAGCAGGCTAGTTGGATTCGTTTGTTCTCTTTCTGAAGAATAGAGACGCCATTCATTTTCCCCGGGCATGGTCACAGCCATTATCAGTGCTGGTTGGCTCCCCAGGGTGAGGCTTGCGGACTTCCCGGGGACAAAGGTGATCTGTGCCCCGAGTATTGTCAGCAAGTCTCTGCCCAGCAAAGGAATGGGGCACTCTGGTAAGTACAGGAATTCATGAGTCACTAGGTGGCCGCCTAGCTGATATGAGCGGGCCTTGCAGAATGAGCGGGCAGTCCTGTCCCCTGTGGCCCCAATGATAGTTGCTGTTTGACCTGTGAGGGGAGCCACAGGTGTGGTTACCACAGGGTGTCCAGCTCCAGTATCCACCATAAAAGTCATTGATTGGCCCCCTACTTTCATTGCGACCACAGGCTTCCGGGGGCCCAGGATCAGGGAGCCCGGTCCTCCCTATTCTGATTCTACTCTGGCCAGGCCGATAAGGTCTTGGATGGCTGGCTCAGGCTGGTACCTTCCTCTGCTGGGTTGACTGAACTTCTTTGACCCTTCAGCTGTCCCTCTATGATGGAGACATTCATTCTTTCAGTGTCCAGTCTCTTTGCAATAGGCGCACTGGTCGTGACATAGTGGCGGTCTCCTCTTAGCTTCCCCTTTCCATGGGGGAGCAGTCTGCTTTACCGGACCTGGGTTCCCCAGTGTGGCGGCCAGCAGGGACACCTTCTGCTTCATGTGCTTGTCAGCCACCTTTTGGGTTTCTTGGTCACGGTTCACAACACCTTGTTTGTGACTTCCAGCAGCTGGGTGGCATTCATTCCAGCGAAGCCCTCAAGCTTCTGAAGCTTACGGCAGATGTCAGCATAAGACTAGGCCACAAACGCTGCGTTGACCATGCGTTGGTTCTCCCTCGCTTCAGGGTCAAAGGGGGTATACACCCAGAACGCCTCACACAGTCTCTGATAGAACTCCATGGGTGATTCATCTGGCTTCTGGTGCACTTCTGTTGTCTTGGACATGTTGATTGATTTTCTGGCTCCTGCCCTCAGTCCTTGCAGAAGGGCTTATCAATATTTATCAAGGGAGTCCTTCCCATCCGGAGCGTTGAAGTCCCAGTTGGGTCAATCGTCTGGTGCAGCCCCCAGGGCCCAGGCTGCAGGATCTACTGTACCAGCTGGTGCCTGCTCTTGGAGCCATTTCCATGCCTTTGACAGGATCTGGCACCATTCCTCGGTGTTGAAGAGAGTCAGGAGGAGATAACGACAATCGTCCCAGGTAGGTTGGTAGGTGTAAAAAATGGACTCGAGGAGGTCAATCATTGCTTGTGGCTTCTCCAAATAGGACAGGGTGTGGTATTTCCAGTTGAGAAGGTTGGTGGTGTTGAAGGGCTGATAATAAAGGACTGGGCATCCTGGCTAGACGGAGCCATCCTCATTGACCTGGGGTGGACCTTGGGCCTCTCGCAAGGGCATCTGCAGGGCTGTGGGCTTTTGAGCTAGTTGGTTGGCCAAGCAAAGTTGCTGTGGGCTTGGAGGGTACTCTGGATTTGGAGGTGGTGGAGACAAAGATGGCAGAGGGCTGTCTGGTAAAGGGTGAGGAGGCTGAACGGGAGCTGGCGAAGCAGCTGGCATATAGGGTGGAGGCACAGGGGGCTCTTTTTTGGGGCTTCTTGGTGGATAACCTTTGCTGGATTTTCTTTGCTTGTCCTTGGAGCTGCTTGGACCACGAGGATCCTACACTGTCCCTGCCTATTTGCACAGAACTGAACCCAAGGAGGCAGCTGAATGGCGATTTGCAACCAGGAACCTATGTATGGAAATTGGTCTGGGTGCCCAGGGGTCCCTGTCACTACTCGGTACACAGCTCTAATCATAGGAAGGTCTAGAATACCCTCTGTGGGCCATCCCAGCCTGAAGGTGGGCCATTCTAACTCGCACAAGGTGTGGAGCTTTCCTGAGGTCATCTTAACCCTGTAGTCTCCGGAAAACCCTTTCTTAAAGTTTTTCATCATACAATCCAAAACAGTCAGCTTAGAGGAACTTCCCCCCATGTTGACAAGTGTAATCTACCTCTTTGACCAGGGAGGAGAGGGGTGCGCACAAGAAGGGCCTTGTCTTAGGGCCTTATAACCCAGGTAGTGCTGATGCCGCTACTCCTGGAAAGCCCAGTATTCCCAGACAGCACGAGTACGTGCCTCTTTGAAGATGGCCCTGATCGTTAAATGTCTCAGGGAGACAGGGCTGAAAGGAGGCTTTTTTTTTTTTTTTTTTTTTTTCTTGTAATGGGGTTTGTGGAGGAATAACTTTAGTTGGGACTCCAGAGGGGTCTGGGGTGATTGACCCTCTTGTGGGCACTGAGCAGGCGGAGGGAGCAAGTATGTGTACTCTTTGCCTAAGTGAAGAGCCTGAAATCCTTGGGGAATCAGGGAATTATGAAGGAAAGGTGAAAGAGGAAAGCAGCCTCTTAATGGGAATCTGAAAGTATACAAGAGCACATCAGAATGTGCCACTCTGCAGGGAGTGGTCCAGGGGACCAAGAGGGAGGGAGGTACAGATCTGTCTGGCAAATGGGGAAAGCCTCTTGGGGAAAACCTAATTTCTCAATAAGTTGGCTCAAAGAGTCAGCTAATGGAAGGGGAGAGTGAGCTGTAAAATTTTAAGAAAATAATCTTGGCGGAGGGTCCTAGGGCAGAAGGGCCATTTGGACATACAAAATTTCTAAATCAAATCAGTAATCAGTTGTCTGCCCCCCTTCTTTGTCTATCCCACCCTGTATCAGTGTTGCAAAAACAAACAAGGGTGGGTGCCCCCTCTAAAGAGGAGACCATTCAGGTGCCCACCTGACTGTGTCCCCTTGAGGAACTTAGATGCCTCTTAGCTTTGATGGGCCAGTGCAAACTCCTGGCCTGGATCTGACTCACAAGGAGGCACTGGGTCTCCCAGAGACAGACACTGCCCTGAGCTGTATGAGGTCACCACGGAACCTCAGGTAAGGGCCCACTTGGACTCCATAGCCATGTAGGCCATGGAGCCACACAATCACCCTGGAATGAGGATGAACCAGGGCACTCACTCACACACACATTCAGACCAGAGTTTATCACAGTGCCTCCTCGCTCTGGGACGGTCCCTAACTGGTGGTCTTCTTACTGAAGACCTTAGGAGGTGATCAAGCTCCTCTTCCGTCCTGTGATGGGACCTGACTGGGTTCAGTGCCCCGGGGCCTTACCTGATCCTGTGGCCATTCCTGGTGAGTTGGTCCATCCCTCCAATGAGTCCGGTCAGGGCCCGGCCTTCTGGAGAGTTAAAGCACTGCTCTGAGAGAGAACCCAGAATACCGTCAGGTGGTGTGCCTCCTCGTCCGTCTTGGAGCTCCTCCACTCCGACTCAACCAAGCTACTGGTCCGGCAGCTCAAGGGGCCAGCGTGGTTGGAATTTCGCTGGGGCCTCCAGAAATGTTGCAGAAATCGGTCCATCGAGAAACCAAGCACCACACTCAGAGGCTTGGGGAACTCAGGTTCATGAAGCTGGCAGCCCCAGACGAGCTAACGCTCCAAAGTTCTGGGCCCGAACTCAGAGTGAGCTTTACTTTTATAGTGCACATGTTTACAGAGCATGGAAGTTTCCAAACAGCAACCTACAAAAGCAGGTGCAGAACATTCCATTTTTTTAGCAAAACATCTTAAAGTTACATTGGATTGTTAGGTCATCCTGTTTTTCTGTTTTTCTCAGCACAGCAAGCATATTTCACAAAAGCAAAACAAGCATGTAGTTATTTTTAGCTGAGTGTAAGGTTCTTACTTTCCTCTTCAGTACCACCTGGAATGATAGTCCTACAGGAAACATTTGGGGAATATGCACACACCTTTCACAGATCCCTTCTTCTTCCTCTAGGTGCCTCTTAGTGTGTAAGTGTAGGAATCACCAGGGTGAGCCTGTTCAGTTTCTGACTCAGTTGGCCTGGGTGGGGCTTGAGAATCTGCATTTTTACAAGCCACCAGGTGAGGCTGACGCTGCTCATCTCTCAACCACATTTTGAGTGGTGACATCCTAGAGTGTTTCAGAGCTTTCTTTTCCCCAACCAGAATCATTTCTCTTGGAGTTGCACTTGCTAGCTTTCATAGGAAGCAGTAGTAATCTCCCCAGTTGATTTGGGGCAAAGCAAACTTCCTCTATGTTTATGAAATATCAGAAACTTGGAGAACTATAGACATATAGTTATTATTGAGTTTAGTCTCCTTCCCCTAATATGATTAAAAAACATCTCCAGGTAAAAGGCCTTCCAGGTTCTTCTCAGATCACTGCTGCAACTGAGGGGTCTCAAGGCAGCACTACAGAGAATAGCTAATTCTTTTGTTGTTCAGCTCCAAGTGTAACAGAATGCTGGTGACTTGTCAAAATCTGCTTCCACCCATCGATCTAGGTTTAGGTAACAGAACAACACACAATGTATGTTGCACCTTTCTACAGTTCCCAGAAACTTTCCTTTCCTTTCCAGATCTGACAGTAGTAACTGGGTGTAGTCTATGCTTTGAGTTCAAGACACAAATGGGGTCTATCATGGTCCCTGCAAAAGGACAGTGAGTGGAAGAACAAGAGGCAGGGAAGGTCTAATAATTTGTCCATGAGCATGAGGTTTGGATGGGGCCATTTTTTTTCTATGAGTAAGGCCTACAAGCTGACATTAGCAAAGAGTATGCTTGTGGCTTAAGGTTTAATCTTAAGACTTGCTCCTAGACAGGAAACACCCCCCTGATCTGTTTGCCTGAATGAAATATGCTATAGATCTAACTCAACTTTACTTTCTCATCAAACCTTTCCCTACCTGTTTCTTTCAATGACATGAGGTCTCGAATCTGTGGAGACACAGGGTCTTGTATTGGAACTAGCATGGGGTTTGAGTCTGATAGCCTGGGCTCAACTCTCAGAGCCACTGTTGATTGTGCAGCCTGGCTCTAGTTACTTAACTCTCTGAGCCTAAATTTCCTCTTCTGTAAAAACCTGATAATAGGGATTTAAGGCGGTATTTTTGAAGATTATATGAGATGAAATAGAAAGGCCTAACGTAATATTTGGCCCAATAGCCACTCAATAAACTTTAATTCCATTCTACCTTGAAGCAGGTTGTTTATATTACATTTGACAGAGTTAAGCAGTCTATGGTAGGTGAATTCTGGGGCCTCTGGAATCTGCCTGTCTGGGTTTGAAATGTGGTTCAGCTACTTCTTTACTGTGGGGCCACTGATATGTTTAATTTATCCTGGTCTCATTTTCCTAGATTTTGAAGATTAAACAAATTACTACATGTGAAACAGAAGTTTATTTTGGCACATAATAAGTGTTCCTGATATTATGATATAGATTTTTTATATTTCTTCTAGTTGTGCTTAGAGAATGGCAAGCAAAACCAAACAGAAACCACCCCCTCTGCCCCACCACCAAAAAACAAAATGAAACAAAAAAACAAACAATCCCCCCCAAAACAAAAGAAAGCAAACAAAAAAAAAGCACAACTAAACAACAACAAAAACTCATCACCACCAACAACCACCTACTTTTAGTTCTGGTACAATATCTAAATGTTATTCTCCTGGACCACTTTGGAGCAATTCAGACCTGGCAGGAGTTAAATGTCTTGAGTTATAGCCTTGAGAAAAGTTAATTTGAGATGGATCATAAACCTAAGTGCATAGCTAAAATTATAAAGCTTCTAGAAGAAAATATAGGGAAATATCGTTGTGACCTTGAGATAGACAACAATTTCTTGGAGAGGCTACAAAGACTCTAAGTAGTAGATTGGTGTTGATCAAAGTTAAAATTTCCTGCTCTTCAAAAAATATCTTTAAGGAAATTAAAGGGTGATGGAAAAGATACATGCACCGCAATGTTCTTTGCAGTGAATGTGATTTCTGTGTCCCTTTATCAGAATTAGTCCAGGTTTTTTTCCCTCCTGTGTTGCAGAGGTATGTCTTGAAGGAGTCAATGGGCAAATTGCTGACTGTGTTTTTAGATTCAAATTCATAATCTTCTTCAGGTACACAGGCTAATTTTCCCCAGGTAGCATTAACTGAAAGCCAAGTCCAGCTGCTGGCTGCTTGAAAGCCAGTATTCCAGAGGCAAGGTTGGTAGAAAGGAAAGTTTGCTTTATTTTGGAGTCCAGCAACTATGGGAGAGGACCCACATGTCCAAAGGCCCACTCCCCACTGACAGTCTGTAGGCAAGAACTTTTAAAAGGGGAGTTTCAGGGGTGTATAGGAGAAAGAAAGAAATAGCATAGTCAGCTCTGACAGTCATCTTGAAATTGGTCATATGGTGCTCTGATCAGCGTCATCTTGATTGTTTTAAGTACAGTTGCTCTTCAGTTCCAGGGTCATTTTGTTCTGGTTTCTTTGCAGCCAGTTCTCAGAATTGGAATCGTGGCAGCTTATGTCATGGTTACAGTCTGGTCATCATGCAGTTAACGTCTTCCATCTGGTGGAGGTTTCAGTTTCTATGAAACAGCTCAAAGCATAAAGCTCAGAATATTATCTATAGCCTTTGAAGAGGAACTGAAGTTCCTTGACTTTGCTTAATGACTGAACTATTATTATTTAAAAAGAAAAAGAAAAATTAAAGGGTGATCTGTAGACTGGGAGAGAATATTTTCAAGATATATATCTGAAAACAACCTGTCTTCAGAATATATAAAGATCTCCTATAAATCATTAATAAAAATATCAAAAATTGGGCAAAAGAATTGAATACACATATCACAGAAGAAGAGACACAAATGGCCAATAGGCCTATGAAAAAATGCCCCACATCTTTAGTAATCAGGAAAATTAAAATTGCAATGAGGTACCATTTCATACTCATGAAAATGGTTAAAATTAAAAAGACTGACAACACCAGATATTGGTGAGCATGCAGGTACAGAAGTTCACATACAGAGCAGATAGGGAAGAAAAGTGCATGAACCACTTTGGAAAGTTGTTTGACAGTTTCTAATACAGCTAAGCATAGTCTATCTAAACTAAGACCTAGAAAATTTCTTTTTCCAAAAGAGATGGAGATATATATTCACAAAAATACTTATGTAGAAAGATTCATAGTAGCTTTATAATAGCCTCAAACTAGAAATGGGACAGGTGCCCACCAGCAAGAGAGTAGATAAACAAAATATGGTATGTTCATATGATGGAAGACTAATAATAAAATAGAATGAACTACAGATAAATGTAAGGTATATGTGTCTCAAAAATAGTATATTGTATAGGAGAAAAAAACCACAAAAGAGTACATATTATATAATTCCATTTCTGTGAAGTTCAAGAACAGGCAAAACCAATCTGCATTAGAAATCATAACATTAATCAACTATGAGGGGTGGAGATTGACAAGAAGCAGCATGAGAGAGCTTTCTGGGGTGGTAGAAATGTTCAATATCCTGAAGAGAGTGTTGGTTTCATGGATATATTGATTTGTTAAAACTCACCCAATTGTATACTTAAAATCATGTGTTTTATTCTGAACCCGGATTATTTGTTATATTCTTTTCCTCCATCACAATTTCTGCTCTGCAGCTGACCATCATCTAGAAAACAGAGAAACAGTGATACTGCCCAGGGTTCTTGGCTTTCCCCAATCAATAGAAGTTGACTAGAGGCCAGACAAGCAGTTCAGGCAAGGCTTTATCGGGGCCCGTGCTGCAGCAGGGGGAGTGAGAACAAGTAACAGGTTCCCTTGCTTACTCACTAGCTGAGGGGAAGTGAGCTGGTCCCTTATATGGGGTGAGGGTAAGGGTGTGTCCAGGGATCAGGCTAGAGGGGTGACTTGGGTGTTTTGCCCACCGCTTTGGTGGTGTTGAGTGCAAGGGGCATGTACAGTACCCTGCTTTTGCTCCCAACACTGTTTTTGCTCCAGACTCTTCAGAAGGGACAGATGGGTTTTTTGATCTTTCTGTATCTCTTTGTCTAGAATTTGCCCCAACTGTGCACGCATGCAGTTATTTTTAGTCCCGTATAGTTTCTTTGTGTTTTGTTGCTCTAGCAGAGTTTTGTCCAGGAACAAGCATTGCAGCACTGCAGCAAAGGGTCCTGAGTCCCAACCTGTCTCAATAAAAATATAACAGTAAACAAAAGCCCTTTAATTAATTAGGTGCATCTCTTAAAAGCCTTTACCTTCCCCTCTAGATAAATTATTCCTTTGTGAAGCCTTTCCAGGGGGAATCTCTTACAACAGCCCTTCATTTCTGGGCTTCTGCACTTTGGCCTTCCTGTCCCCATCTCATCCTGGATTATCTCTTGTAGAATAGAATTGATGGCCCTTTCCACTTTGGTTGGACTCTTCATTCAGATTCTTCCATGCACATTACAAACTCTAATTCATTAACATCATCATAAAATGGTAATGTCCTGTGAAAAAGAGAGGTGATGGCACCAATTAAAATAATCTTCTTGTAGTTGCACTTCAAATCAATGTCAGTGCAAACACTTGAACCAAGAATTGATGTACCCCCATTCCTCTGCCAGATTGATAGTAGCACAGTGGTTGAAACAGAGATGAAACCCCAGTCCACACTTACAGAATGTGCCATGCTGCACTTGGCACATGGATCTGCTAAGAGCAGAGACAAGGGACAAGAAGAAATGGCCTTGGACTAGACAGGGATCTGATAAGCAGTACATACCATTTGTCTTGAAATAGCCATAGGGACATCTGTTAAAAAAATATTCATGCATTCATTCATAGAATTTCAAGGCTGGGTAGCAGCTCAATGATTTTATCATTCACTTAACTGAAACCCAAATCAATGAAGCCCAAGGTCACATAGCTTGTCCTTTCCTAGATCCCCTGACTGCCAGCTCTGAGCCATTGCCACTGCAGTCTTCATGTGTTCCAGACCACCTAAGAGATTTCCTCATTTGCGGAAACTTCCTACATTTTAAGTTATAGCTGTTAAGAAGCATTTAAATGCGATGTTTCATTTGGGCATGGGGTAGTAAATAAATAATACAAGCATCCTCTCATACTGCAAGGAGTCTAATAGTAACTGACAGTTGAGGAGTAGGCACTCCATGCCCAGTATTCTTTGGAATGTTTTACATGCATGAATTCATTTAATTCTCACGATATCCTGCTGTGTGGCTATACTACTGGGGATACTACTGTGACTCCCCATTTTATAGTTGCAGAAGCTGAAGCATAGGGAGGTTAGAAACTTGCCCCAAATGCAGTTTGCAAGTGAGAGAGCTGGTCTGGAGATGCAGAAAGCTGCTTCCAGCAGCCACATCTTTCTGACCTGGTTCCTCTCTATAGGAGAGGAGGTAGAGAAGATTTATTTCCTCTGGAAAAAGAACTAAAATCTGAATGAAGTAAACCTATGAGGGACCAATGAATGTGTATGATCACAGCTGATGTTAAATAGACAGTTGTCACTGCGCAAAGTGGTTTATTTCATTTGAATTTTCACAACTTCATGAGAAAGTGTTATTTTTTGTATGCCCCCCCATTACACGTGAAGAAACTGGCGTGCGCAGTGTTAAAGGAACGTGCCCACGGCCACACAGCTGGGAAGAGTGTGAACCTGGACAGGCTGGCTCCAGGGGCTGCTTCCCCTGGAGGACTGCAGAGATGTTGAAATAAAATGGCATTTGTTCCATCCAGCTCTAATTGATGAGATACTAAATAAAATTTCACTGGAGAAACATTTACACTTAGCGATTTCTGAATTGGAAAGTCCCTGGTTTGATATAGACTGCCTTCATTTTTATGGAGCTGGCATCAAACCGGTGTTAGAAAGAACTGGCTTTTCTCCAAGGTTTCCCTGGTCAGTGTGACCTGACACGTTTCGTGGTTTAAACCAGTAATTCTCAAGAAAGGGCAGCATCGGGAGGGACGGCAGTGCCCTCCCAGAGGAGGTGTCAACATCTGGAAGACGGGGGTGGGGGAATGATTGTTCCAAAAACAAAGCAGAGCTGGAGGATTGATTTTGAACTTGACCTAGGACTTGCTCTTCCATCTCCCCCTAGCTAGGATGGAAAAGTTTGCTTCAGGCAAGCAGAGTCAGCATTCACATTGGTATCTTGTGACTGGAGTTAAAAAAATGTTTCTTTTCCTAAAATTGTTTTGGTTTTGATTTGTGTCGAGGCACAATTTTTAAGTTATTTAATTTTTAACGCTTTGTAAGAGAGTGGGGGTTTTGTTTCTGAGGATCACAGTTTTTGCATTTGAAGAAAACTGGTTTAAACAGAGGTAGAAGTAGTTGCCACATCCCTGTCTCTGGTGTGGACAGGTTGAAAATAAGTCCTAGTGGTGGCTCTAAGGCACTTTGAAGAACTTAGATTCTCCTCATCCCGAGTGAATTCTGTACGTTTATTGGGACTTCAGAATTATGGGAATCCTGGCCCTCAGTTGGAAGAGGAAATGATTTCTAGGATAAAATTCAGTTAAGCCTTGGGCTAAGAAACTCAGAGTTCACGTTGTTACAAAGAAGTAAAGCTGATTTTTTAGCATACCAGCTTCCCAGAACACTCGAGATTTGTGAATTCTCATTTACAAAGTCCTTACTCTCTCGTAGTTACCTTGGACTGATTTTTGACTTGTAGAGAGGGGCGGGCCCCATTCTGCACAAGTCTGTGTCCTAATCGGCTGAGACAGAAAACTCGGCCTGAAACTTTGTGTCCCCAGGGTTGGAGACAAGCTGTTTCTCCTTGTAGGGAGCTTTCTCACTGCCAGATGGCACATGGCTTTTCCAGCTTTTAGGCACAAAAAGGACTGTTCTCCCATAGTTTTGTCCCTTAGATTATGATCTTATGAATAATTATCCCAGGTGAATGTCACTCCTGCAATCAAGATGCAAAAATCTACTCCATAAGATAAAATTCACCTCACCTGCCCATCAGGGATCAGAAGTTGCCTGTTTAGAGCCACATCTGCAGTTTTTTCTGGGCTTCCTTTTTTGCATTGACTCCCCCACCCCAATGTCATTTTTCGAGTATGCACGAATGTGCTTACCTAACAGGGATGCCTAGAAGCAGTTGGCCTTTGAGTACCAGGTAGTGAAAAAAACAGAAGAGGGTGTGATGAGTGGTATTCTTTCATAAGATGCTAAGGTTCTTTTTTTTTTCTTTTTCATGTTTCACTTATCAACTTTAATTAAATTTATCCATTCATTCAAAACTAGCAATGTTGTCACCTTGTACCTTTTCCTGTGCTGGGGCTGGAGATCTCTGAATGAAAGAAACAAAGTGTGGATTACATCTAGTTGTGGATATGAAATGGAAGCAGCTAAACTTTCTGAGAATAAGCGCTAACAACTACCCAGCACTTGATACACATCAGCTGCAGTTTTAAGACTTCCTGTATGTGAACTTTAAGTTTTCCAATCAGCCTGTAAGGCATATGCTCCTATGATCTCCTTTTAGAGAAGAGGAGACTGAGGAACAGGACTTTAGGCAACTAGACCAAGGTCACACAGCTAGGAAGTGACAGAGCTGGGATTTGAACCTGGGTTGTCTGATTCCAGGGTTCATGATTTTAGCCATGATGCTATAATGTGTTGAATAATGGGGGTTATCTGCTTTATATTGGATGGTCAAGAAGTGACTCTCAAAAGAAAGTTCATTAAAGCTGAAACTGAAAAGATGAGAGAGTCTGGCAGGTGAAGTGAGTGTATGTATGTATGGTTTTTATGTGAATATCATGTCTGTTGTATATATGTTGCATGTGTGTTGTGTGGGTGTGTTGTGTTTGAAGTAGAGTAGGACCCTAACAGTGTTTCTAGCAGGGGAGGCAGCATGCACGATGGTCCTGAGGAGAAGGAGATTGGGAGTGAGAAGAGAGAAATGGAGGCTTGGCCAATTCAAAGGGAAAGGCCACTAGGCTGAAAGCTTATGGTAGAATTGGGGATACATGTGAGGTTGGGATGGTGTGGGGGCAGAGGCAGGGTCTTATATGCCAAATTTGGAATGTAGAGTCATTGAAAGATTTTAAATAAAATGCATTACCTAGTTTAGTTGAGGTTAAAAAAGAAAATCACTCTTGCTGTCAGGATGCAAGGGTCCCTGGCTTTTACAGTGGTCCAGGCAAGAGATGAAGGAGGCATGACCTTGGATGAATGGCAAGGCTCATTGTGTGCTCTGCTTCCTTGATGGTCGTCTCCCACTTCATTGCACTTAGAGCTTCCATTCCCTACAAGAGGATTTGTGGCTTAAGCAGGAACTTCACACAAATGTTTCCCATTTAGGGATTCTCCCTCTGTGCAAGGAACCCTATTTCAGCAGGCTTCCTGGTCAGAATATACCACTGGAAATGCTGAGAATCAAGGTCCTGAGTGAGTGAATCCCAGTAGGAGGGATGAACTGAGGATTCTGTGAGTGCAGCATGAAAATTTTACTCTGAACACTTGGAAGTAGGGCCAATGCTACTTACACATTTTCTTTTGGACACCCTGAAGTATTTTTATTAATAGTTTTTTCTGCTTAATTGCCTTATCATGGATATCTGAGAGCAGCAGTTTGGGATGGTACAAAAACAACAGGAATAGTCCCTTTTTGAAGGAGTCTCCTATCTGCTGAAGAGTATTGAAGTAGAGGACAAAATATAGTATCTGCTGGAAATGTAAGCAGATGTTATTTTGATTACTTTCTGTGAGCTGCAGGGTTCAGTTGAAGTAGATGTTTTATGTAAATACAGTGGTGGCTCATGAACTGCTGTGTCTAACAGTCATCCCCAGATGCACCATATTGCACTAGTATGTGGGGTTCCACTCCCCCCACCCACCACTGTGACTTCTTGGGGCCCTTTCTGTTTCTCTTCCTTCAGGACACATAGAGATGGCTTAGGTGTCAACTGCTCCTGTGTTTCCATTCCACCAAAATAGAACTTTTTGATCCTTTCTGCTTCTTTCTGATTCATAAGAGTACTTTTTATAGGATTCCAAGACAGGTAGATCATGGTAATGCTACACTCGATTATAATAATAGTTGCTGTTCATTGAGCACCTACTGTTTGCCAGGATTGAGCCAGTTGCTAATGTTTATCATCTTATTTAGTCCTTAGTCCTCAGAGCTTTAAAGGTAGGTGATGTTTCTCCCACTGTACAGATGAAGAAATTGAAGCTAAAGCAATCTTGGCATGGGAGTGACTGAAGCAAGTGATGTAGTTTCCTCACTGTACCCTGCAGAGGTCTAACCACATGGGGGAATTGTGTTAAGATCTGAAAAACATGTTTTAAGGGAAACATTAGCAAATGAGGAAAGGTTGGGGGAAAACATCCAAGATGATTTAATTAAATCTACATACACTTCTTGAGCGCAATATGACAGGCCTGAAAAATTGCATGGCTCATTGGGGGAGCCAGAGCAGTATTTATGTGTTAACATTCTACCTCAGTAGGAGTAAATAATAAAAGATGCCATGGGAATAGATGGAAGGGCCATCATAGTAACCCAGGAAGTGAACAGGATCCTGAATAAATAGATTTTAGGGAGAGAGGTAAGCTGACATTGGGTTCATCCTAGACTAAGTGAGTAACATGTATAAGAACTCAGAGAAGGCAAATTTGGGGACTTTAGCCATTTAGGGTGGCTGGAGCACAGTGCCCACATTAGGGAGTGCAGAGACACAGGGCTGCAGAGGCGAGCAGGAAGTGAATTATGCAGGGTCTGGAAGTGTTAAGGGGTTTGTACCTTATCTAAGGGCTCTGCAGAAGTGAAGCATTTAGAGCAGGGGTGTAGTACGATTTCATTTGACTTCCACGTGGGAAATAAGTGAGAATTCATGGGGAGAAGTTGGAGGTTTCTTCAGTAATCCAGGTGAGAAATGACAGTGGTCCTAACTTAACGTTGTGACAGTAGGAATAAATAAAAGAGCACAGATATTAAAGATTTTAATCAGGGAGACACCTGGGAACAAGGGTCTATCTAACAGCTAGATAGGGATATTGAACAGTTTTAAAAGTATTTGGAGGGCTGTCAGGTGGAGGTAGGAGATTATTCTGCTTATTTACAAAGGGCATAGTAAGGATTAACAGGAGAAATATATTTTAACTTCAATATAATAGGGTGGTCCGGAAATTGAAAGCCTAACTTTATCATCCATCACTGAATGTGTCTGAGCATTGTAATTCGAGACATATTTTTAAATGCTTTGTATGTGCTGTAGATTGGGTAACAATGCACAAGACACTGAGCCCACTCTTAAGGAGACTGAGATTCTGAGATAATAGCTAATTGAAGTCAGTGAAATACATATTATTGATATGAACAAAGAACTATGGAAATTCATTCGGTCCAGGGTTGAGGGGAGTTATTAGTTAAGATGATGAAACCTGGCTGAGGAGTTGATTAGAGGGAACATTTGTATGGTATCTGGAGGACATCTACATGGAGGTGCCCAAGAAATATTTGGAAATATCAATCTAGAGCTTAGGAAAATAGTCAGGGCTGGGAGAATATATTGCGGAGTTTTCAGGGCAAGCAAGGATCATCACAGCAGAAGTCCTCAGAAGATAGGCAGATACTATAAATAAGTGAAGTGGACAAGGCATAAGACAATAAGGGGTACTGAGGACTATGGAAAATTGGAAAGCAAATGACTTTTCCAGAAGGCACTGCTGCTGCTCAGCCCTAATAGAATGTTACCATGTAGGAAGGTTAGCCTATGTTGCTAGATTTCGGTGCTTTCTAAATGAAATAAAACACTTGGATATTTGTTATGTTTTCAGTTAAATTTTTTCCACACTGTATATATTTGATCTAATTACATTCCAAAGACTGTCAAATTGCCTTGTATGTTTTAAGGTGATTGTTGAAGCTGTGAATACGAATTTTCCCGAGTCGAGCACTGGTCTGCATACACTGATAATCCTTGTCAAGTGTGTAATCAAATCTTATTTGATATACAGCCTACATCTGAGGATTCATGCTCTCATAGTGATGTCTGAGGAGGTGATGCAGTACATTATCAAGCAAGGTATGAAAGACAGAGATAAAAGCATGATGTTAATCTAGAGCCCAGTGAAGATTTGGTTGTTTACAAAGAGTAATCAAGTACATAAGGTGATAACTGTGGCTGTGTTTTCAGACATTGGAAAACATGGCTTTCTGTCATAGTGCTTGTGTTGTTATTAATGTGGGTTTAACCCCTGTAGATGTGCCACTTCATGTCCTAGCACCCAAGATAGTACTGAAAACGATATGGTTTAAGAATCATTGTAGAGATCAGGGACCAAAGATGGAATCCTAAGTAACAACATTAAGGATGAGTGAGGAGGATGACCAAAAATGGTAGGCTTTAGAATGAGCCGAGAGGAATATCACCAAAACCAAGAGGGGAAAGAGCTTTAAGAAGAAAGACCCATTGTGAAACACTATGCAGATGAAAAATGGTGAGGCCATTGATTCTAAATGATAGAGGCTTCTGATGACCTCTGAGAGGACACTCTAAGGAGAAGATTGTCAAGATTCCAGGGCAGTGAGCAGGGGTCAGTGAATGGAGCATCACGGACTGCTCTTTTGGTAAGTTTGGCAGCAAAGGGAAGAAGAGAGGCAATCATGTTCCAAGGATGAAGCAAGGTTAAAGAAAGATTGTACTTCTTTTTTTAATGGAGTAGAATTGATAATATATTGAGATGAGGAGAGTGATCATTGATGAAGCAAGGTATGGAATGAGGCATAAAATGAAAAGATCAGGATTAGAGCAATTGGGAATTGTCTTCTTTCAAACAGATAAAAATATGAATCTTTGGAGGTAGCAGAGAGGAAAATTGAGGGAGCCGATGCCTGATGACTCCACATTTTCTCTGGAGCAGAATATGAAGGAAAGGGCTTGTAGAGAGGTGTGGGCTGGAAAAAAATAGAAACAAGTTTAGAACAGCTGCTGTAGGGAATTTAACAGGGGTGAATAAATGGATTGTTAAGGTTCAGACTGAGATTGGAAACCATTAAGTAATAAGATCAGCACAGCTGTGAACATTTTTCCAACAGTATCAGGGAGTCCAGGAACAGGAAGCAAAGAAAGGAAGAATTGGTTTGCTCCAGCTTTGGAGAATGACCAGCGAGAGTCAGCAGATCAAAGGGATGATAAGTGGGCAGGTGAATAAATGGCCAGTGGAAGACAGGCTTGGGAGGGAAGTAAAAGGAATCAGGAGACAAAACATTTTGTTGAGAGAAAAGAGAGAGCCCCTAGGATAACTATGTTTCTTGGATATTGGGATGCGGGACTCTCACACTAGGTAAGACTTGGATATGAGTGACCTCTGAGATTCCTTCTAATTCCAAGATTATTTTATTCTAGACATGAGAAACCACAGCTAATTCCTGTGCTGTTGTCATAATTGTCATAGTACGTACAAAAAAAGTCCTGGACACAACAAGGTGTCTCTCTCAGGAATGGCCTCAAGAAAAACCATAAAGTAAATGATATATCTCATTCATACTTCTCCTCTCCTTTTGTAGTATCACCTTCTATTCCTTCATCATATCCCTAGTGGATCAAGCCAATGAGGACATTGTTCTACGATAGGAAGGCTATCCTTAGATCCTACTCAAGTCAAAACCTCTAGGGAGATGCTTGTTCTGCTTCTATATGCATCTATATCTGGTCTTTAGTTATTTATTTTCATTTCAATGCAGCTACAAGAAGTGTCGCTCTCAAGTCAGCTTTTTGGTCTTTCTGAGTGAAGTCACAGGACAGCCTTCCTTGTGTTTTATCCTTGTTAATTTTTACAACTTCTATTGGACAGTAGGTAATGTGAGCAAGAGGGTGAATAAAAAGAATGGAGCAATGAGCCTAGTGGACTTCAGCTGAACAGAGGGTGAGATTCAATGCCAGGTGCTTTCCTATTCCGAATCCCACGTCTTGAGTTGGACAGCTCTTTTGTGTACTTACCAATTTCCATACAAGTACCAGTAAACCTACTTCACTTGCCTCTGGCCTTGGCTTTCAGGTTTTAGGAAACACAGAGGTCAAATATGCGTTATTTCTTCAGTGAACCTGCAGATTTCACCCTGGGGACTAGTTCCCTTGCTACTGAGACAGCAAAAAGCACTAAGCAGCAAATTTGAAATATGCCCCAGACTCCATGGAACCAGGGGGTTTGAATGCTTGCCAGGGCTTTGGGCCTCTTGGTGTGCTTCTGAGTAGATCAAAGTCCCACACAAGTCCTGTTGGAGGAGAGAATCTTTAGTAGGATCTCAAGAGCAGAAATAGCCTTGGAGTGAAAGCAAGAGATTCAACAGCATGAGCTGTCTGTAGGAACTTTGATTTCATGGCATTTAAGCTTCTTTGTCTAATGAGCCATCTCTACCTGAACACTTCTTGAGGATACGTGCTGTGTCTTCTATGTCTCCAGCTCAGCACAGACCCTGCCCCATGGTCCATGCTCATTAAATGTGTGTGGAAGTTACCCACTTGTCAGGATGCCAGTTTCCCATTTCCATCTCTATTCCAGTGATTTATGAATGGTTAATTAACTTCTTTTACTTTGTGCATGTAGCCAAAAACTTTAGGTTTTTTACAGTGGCAAATGCTAGGGAAATCCTACCACCAAAAGGAACCCTGGTGCTGTGACAGAAATAATTTGGTTTTGCGAATTTGAGAAATCCAATTTTGAATTCTCACTCAAGAGCGTGTCAGTTTTGTGAGGGTAAGTCACTTAACCTCTCTACACCTGAGTTTCCTGTAATACTAGGTTTATGACGTCTCTCTCTTAGGTTTGTAATAGGGTGAAATTTCCTCCTTTTTTTCCCTCTAACCTCCTCTAATACCTTCCCCATATCTCTATGAGTGTGTTTTATTATAGCTATTACAGCTTCTGCTGTAACTCTTCTACCAGGTTATGGGAATAGAGCACGGCTGTCCCCTCTCACAGAGCACCAGGAGGAAAGTCTGTGCTTGCTGTGCATGAGTGATTACCTGAGATACTGTGTGACATGGCCTGGACTTGTTGGTCTCTCTGTACCAGTGTCTATCATAGGGTCATAATAATTCATGATGGATAATCAAACATCTACTCAGTGGCCTACATGTACAGCTGACTCCCGTTTTCTCAGAAACCAGGAAATTAGAAATGATCCCCAACTGAGAGGAACTCCCTAATTTATTTATTCAATAAGAACATATTATGCACTTCCTACATGCTAAGCACTGGAGACACGGCAGTATCTAAAGAGAGACACTGTCCTTGTTCATGTGGGGCATGAACAAAGGGAGAGACGCACGTTAATCAAATAGCCTCACCAGCAGAAGGACTTTTGCAGCAGTGGTGAGGACCACACATTGATTGAACTTGGCCCTGCTTAATTCAAAGATTTGATGGAATCAAGAAGGTCAGGAGGCACTTGTCTGAGGAAATGACCATGGACAGCGATCAGAAGGATCAGCAGAGTTAACCAGGGGAGGGAGGAAAGAGCCTCACAATCTTAGAGAAGAGTGCGTGTGAAGCACCTATAGCGTGAGGGAATGTGATAAGGATGTGAGATGAAGCCAGCGTGGCTGGAGCCCAGGGAGCAAGGTTCAAAGTGAGACTTGCAGGGGGGCCATGCTCAGGAGTTTGGTTCATATTCAAGCTGCAGTGGAAAGCTGTGCAGGGATGCTATCACTTGAAGAATGATCTGACACCTAAAAGTGGGCCCAGCCTGCTCTCTGGAGGACATCCACCCTCCATGACGAGATCTGTGTCATCCAGAATTACCCCCTTTTTCTCTTTGCTTACCACACTGGGTTATACGTGAGTTATGCATGCCCTTGTCCCAACTCACCCTGTCACCTCAAGAGGAGAATGAGGCATGCCCACCCCCTTGCCTCCAGTCCATGAACCAGCACAGTGTGCCTGGTGCCAGAAGAGTAATAGCTGTTGTTTCAGTTTACTTGAGCTCATCTATCACACCTCACCCAGAGACCCCAGCTCTGCTCGCTGAGCATTCTCTGCCCTGAGGTGAAACACACAAGCAAATAAATAAGTAGGGAGCTGTTTGAAAATCCTTTTTGTCACCACTGAAGCATGCTCATTTATTTAGCAAAATGCCCATAATTTTTAAATTGCTTGATTTAGCCACTGGCTACTTGGTATCTTCAAGGGGTCCCATCAGGAGCAGTGCTTCCCCATTACCTGAAAAACAAGGCAGGCTTTTGATAGCTGGAATTAATTACATGCGAGGATTTTCATTGCTTGGAGCAGCAAGCTGCTGGTTCCTGCAGGGGCCAGGCTGAAATCTCCTGCCAATTCCCTTTCCATGCTTGTCCCTCCCTCCACACCTACATCCTTTCTTTCTTTCATTATGCTCAACGGGTTCAATTCAGTGAGGGAAATTGTAATTAAAACATTTACAAAGCTCCAGTTTTCTCTGTGACTGCCGTTAAGACGGTGAACCTTCACAATTCACTTTTTTTCCAAATACAGCACAATGACAAAGTTTCCAGGAATGTCTTTCGGGAATGACGCAGACCCCCCAGAAGGGTATTAATACATTTGACAACAACTCCACAATAAGTTATAAGACCAGGGGCAAAAGGGAGAGGAGGAGTTTTGCTCTTCAGGGGTGGGGGAGAAAATGCAATAAGGAGTAACTTTTTTCAGGGCACCACAGCTTCTCTGGTGACCCTGCAGATCAGTTAACAATGGTGTATAGCTTTTCTGTCTTCCTTCCTTTCCATTAATTATTCATACTCCTGGTACCAAGAGAGGGGTCTTGTTTTCCTTTTAGATGTAATTAGAGTAATCAAAGGTTTTGTAATTCTCTTACCTTTTATTTCTCTGTCTCTATTCAATTGTTTTTTTCTGTGCAAGAGAAAAATATAAAACACAAAACAAAACCCCCAAGTCCCTGGGTTTGTGAATTCTTGCAGGGAAAATTGGTTTTACCATAATAGCAATTGGCAGCAATAATTCTGAGGTGAACAACCTGAAATTACTCCCTTGAAGGCAATAATTTGTATAGTATGTATTTTGAGGAAGGGGGGAGGACTAGGTGACAATTTAGGTGAATTTTAACACAGTTTATCTTTATAGTTTGTGATAAATGAGGAAGCAAACTGTTGGTGTATTCAACTAAGGATGTGCATTTGCATTTGGTTTTGTTTCTGTTGAACAGATTCTAGTTTGAATGTCAAATTAAACTCCCAGCTTCCAAACACTGGATTCTTTTTGTTGAGAATTTACACCTTCTTGAGAGGAAAGGGGCCCAAATGCAGTTATCCTTTAAGGTAAGGAGGTGAGGCAAACAATGAATTGACAGTTATTCTACCTTTTATATTAACAAAGCCTACTTCTTATGGTTCAGAACCCATAGAAAATTTGCTTGAAAGATATTTTTCCACGTCGTCATAGGCATTTCCAAAGTGACAAAGGGATGTGTCACAAAACAAGGTTGTACCATCTTTGAATACAAGCTGATGGGAAGAGAAAAAGTAAGAACAAGAAACTGGTTTAGGGTTTCACAACCTGTTTATGTTTGCTCAGGATACAGGGACTCCTAAAATATTACCCTTAAAGAAGCCAAATAAAACAGTTTAACATCTTGGAATAGTAGGTCCTTTTTATATATTGACTTAAAAAATGAGGAATGGTTATAGGAATAATATTACTAAAATTTTTTTCACTTAAATCCACTCTTCAAAATATATATGTTCCTGTTATTTATCTTGGCCAACATATGTTTCATTGGTCCACGTATTCATAAAAATGTGTGTGTGTGTATGTGTGTGTGTAGAAGTATACATGACTCTATAAGTATTCTGGTCATTTATGTAAAACTAAAGGAAGACAAGGTGAATTCCTAATGAATTAAAAGGTAAATTGCTTGTGTTTATATAAGCTTATGAGGCATCTTAAGCGACTTAATCAGTATCTCATGATCATTGGTGGTTTTCATCTGGGAGAGAATCACCAGGTCAAACGTGGAGATAGTGGCATAGCCATGAGTAGAACCCAGGGTTCCTCTTTTCCACATGACAGTTTCTTCAAGGCAGCACCACAATGCTATCCAGGAAGTAAAAGTAAAGTCTTCATAAAAACCAGGTTTAAGAAGGCACAAAATTTCTTCTCAATGTTGTTAATGAACTATAAGAGATACAGGAGTTTAGGAAGTCACTACAGTCTTCCTAGGGGTGAAATAAGTTCCATTTATCTTTCCAAGAAGTGTCCCAAGGGAATGCACAGGAGGGAGACCATTGAGGATATGGGAAAAGAAGGGTGTCTTTGGCTGATCAAATTCCTAAAGGTATTTCTTGGTCTCCAGCTGGCTTCCTGATGTTGAAAGATAAATTGAGGCATATTAAATATTTTAAGAGTTTATTTGAGCAAAAGTCAACTTGAATTGGGCAGCATCCAATCTAGTGGATAGAAAGGCACTTCAGGGATCTGTAAAAAATGAAAGGCTAATAGGTAGAAGGGAGCAGGAACAAGGAAGTTATTTTAGGCAAAAAAGCAGGTTGGTTATTACAGAGTTACTTTCCTTCAGGGGTTGCAGGAGTCTATCAGGAAGATGACCTAACTAGAGCTGCTCTGGCGATTCCTGACTGTTTCAAAATTCCATTTCTGGAGCCAAAACTGTAATTAAGTCTCTGGTGTCGTAGGGCTTAGCAGAAGCAACTCCATCTGGGGTCTGTTGTCTTGTTTTATTTCTTAACTCCAAACTTCATTTCTTCTCTTCCTCTATCTTCAAGGACTGGACTTACTATTCCACTTTAAAAAATAGAAAATTCACTACAGTACAAAGAAGATAGTAGTTTTTATATATATTCCCATTATCCAGAATCAACCACTATTAGTAATCTGTCATCCTTTCCTTAGTCTTTTATACATTATAAAAGCAGCATATAGATATATTTTTCTTCTCTTAAAAAAAATATGAAGTTAAACTGTCCTCATATGCTTCCCCCTCAGCTAGATCCTATCCTTCCAAATCCCCAAAGGAATCACTGTTTTGAGTTTGATGTGTATATTACCCAAGGTTCCCCAGAGAAACAGAACAAACAGGAGATGTATTTTTGTATCTACGTATCTAAAACTGTAGCTGGGAATTTATTATAGGGAAGTGGCTTGTGTGATTATGGAAGCTGAGAAGTCTCAAGATCTGGAGTCTGAAGGCCCGAGAACCAGGAGAGCCAAAGGTGCAAGTTCCAGTCTTGGTCTGAAGGCAGAAGGAGACCAGTGCCCCAGCTCAAGACTGTCAGGTAGAGACAGCAGATTCTCTCTTGCTCAACCCCTTGTTCTGTTTCAGCCCTCACCTCGTTGGAGGAGGCCCATTTTCATTGTGAAGGCCATCTGCTTTACTCAGTCTACCAGTTCAAATGCTAATCTCATGCAGAAACACCCTCACAGATACACCCAGAATAATATCTAACCAAATAATGGGGTACCCCTAACCCAGTCAAGTTGTCACATAAAATTAATTATCACAGTGTAGATACTTGTGATTTTTTAAAATACGCACTTACATGCACATATGTGTCTAGAGAAAACTCAGCGTATGATATGCTATGTAGTTTATTCAATTTACTTACGTAGTACAATGCTGTTTGCACTGTTCCATATCATGCTTCTTTCTTTCAACTTTGTGTTTTTGATGGCTAAGTTCCCGATAGACTGGATGTTCTTCAGAGGGGTGGCATTTGATTTGGATCCTAAGAGATGGATAAGATTGTGCCAGGTCAGTGCATTGGCACTGAGTTTTGTAAGGTCATGGAATAGACTGTGGGAAGTCAAGGTTGCTAGAATTTGGGGGCCTGGGGTGTCTCATATAGAAGAATAAGTAACCCAGATATGGAGACCATATAGGCTAGACCAGAGAGTTTGATTTTTTACTAAGAGCCAAGGGATATTATAAATGAAGGTGAAGTGTATTAGTTTGTGAGAGCTGTTGTGACTAAGTACCACAAATTGGGTGGTTTAAACGATAGAAACATATTGTCCTGGAGGCTAGAAGTCAGAGATCAAGGTATTGACAGGGTTGGGTCCTTCTGAGGAATGTAAAGAAGAATCTGGCCCATGCTCTCTCCTCCTCTGGTTGCTGTTGGTAATCTTTGGTATTCCTTGTCTTGTACAGCCATCACCTGACCGTTGTGTTGTGCTGACCTCTGCCTGGATAGTCCTGTGGTGTTCTGCATGTGTGTATGCTGTGTTCTGATTTCTACTTTGTAAACCAATCATTCTGAATCAGGACCCAGACTACTGACCTCCTTTTAACTTGATTACCTGTATAAAGATTCTAACCACAAGTAAGGTCACATTCTGAGGTACTGGGGCTTAGGACTTCGACATGAATTTTGAGGGGACACAGTTCAACCAATAATGTGAAGTGACAAAAAATATTTCTTACAGATGTTAATTCTAGCTCTGTTCAAAGTCGGCTGAAGTATAGAGAAATGATGGTGGGAGGACAGATGTGAGGCTGTGAACATATTGAAGGATCAGAAGCCACTCAAGTACAATCCAACCCCTCTGGAAATCCTTACCCTCTCTAGGCACCTTACTTTTCCTTAAAAAACCCAAAGGAAAAGAGAGACTTGGGAACAAATCTATGGATTCCTAGAAGCAAAGTGTGAGAGTTTCTCTCTCATCTGTCCCTAGTTCTTTTATTTTACTTTCCAGTGTGGGTTTTTCATTATTCAAGGCACACTTATTTTAGAGTGTCCATTTAATTTAGCCACATAGGAAATGATTTTATTATAAAAGTACTTTAACTGTAAACCTGTTGGACAAAAGGGTTTATAACTTCTACAATTTCTGAGCTAAATGTCTTCCTGAAAAAAAAAATGGAGGAGAAGGAAGGAATGAGACTCTCAACATTGATAACATTTTGTCATGGTCACATGCTGAGTCAAAGACAGCACTGCTTTCTAAGTTGCCTATTTAACTCTAGATCATGCCTGCTACCTTATATTTACGTCTTAATAAAATATACATATGCAGCCTAGCTGTTATGGGGACAGTGGGAAGCATAAATTTGATTTTACTTGACTTCTTCACATTTAAAGTCTCTACTTCGTGGTTGAATTAACATAGTATTTTAGCATTTAATTTCCTGGGGGTACCAGATGTTTTATTCTGTGTCTTTGTTTTATTTGTGTTATAGTTGTTGGGTCATTTAAAATGAAACTCAGCAAAGAGGAAAGAATGGTGCATACCAATAAATTTGTAGTTTAATGATATTCAGAATACATATGCACAGTAAGAGTATATCCAGATGCACATACTCCAATAAGGAATTATTCAATGTTGCCTGTTTTTCAGCTGGGTTCTCAGTTATGCTATTCAAGCTGATGGGAGATTTCAGGGAAAGGGCAGGGAAGAAGACAGAGGAGGAATAGCCCTATGGGGTGTAGGTTCTCCAAGCATTTAAATTGATTGATTAGCATGTTAATAATAGCAGGAAAATTACTGTGTTATATTCTAGGGACTCTAACATGGCATAATTTTCTGTGATGTGGTTCCCACTGATAAGGGGAGGGTGAATAGAAGCATAGACTGAATTTCCCTCCAAGGCATAGAACTCTTTTGTTGGGACTCTTGGCTAAAAATGAAAGTGTTAGACTGTGAGAAGAAATGGCATCAAGAAAACAGTAGAGGAAAATGTAGAGCAAGTATCGTAAATCCATGAGCAGTTTGTGTGCCTGACCAGCTGTTTTCTATCACTGCCTTAATTATACCTTCTTCATGTCTCTTCTCTGTCTCTATCCTCTCCCTTTGCCCAAACTAGTTTAGCTCTATAAGCCCACACTTAGTTGTATGGTGAAGACAGTCATTAATTAATTCAATAACTATTTGCTGAGATGAACAAAATGGACAAAATTCCCTATCTTTGTGCGATTTTCTTTTTGGGGGGAAGTTGGGAGTGGTTAACAAAGTAAATAAGCTTTATAACTTGTTAGATGGTGCTCAATTCTACAAAGAGAAATAAAGCAGGGAAAAGGGATGAAGACTGGGAGGTTAAAATTTTATAAAAAAAGGTCAGAGAAGAGATTGCTTTTCTGATGAATTACAAAGCTGTGACCCTATTACTTTTTAGTGTTTATTCTGTGGACATTGAAACCTCCAGCAGCTTTCCCTGAGAGTGACATTTAAGTACCAGTATCTGGGCCCTGGTGATTAAATTGTGACACGTTATGGTGACTTTTAAAAATTTATCATAATATACAACAAGGAGGGCATTTTGCTATTAGCCTGGAGTATATGATAGATTTATAACTTTAGACAACAGTCACAGGACATGGAACCTCAGGACCTCTTCTGTCCTGAGTTTGGAATTGTCATAGATGAAAGCTCTATGACAAGAGAAAACAATATGATAATTTATAAGAGAGATGTTCAGAATAAGTGGGATAGGATAGTCAATGTCTTTTTTCTGTATATTTCCTTCCATCTCTACAGCTCTTTTCTTTTGCTCTAGACATAGTGTTTTGTATGTGTTGGATTTCATTCATTTGGCAAATCACTGTCACAACAAATTAGGAAGCATGTGATGACCCTCTAATTGGCCACTGCATTGTACACAAGCCTCCTGTGTTTGTTCCGAATAACACCAGGCATCCCGTAAATTGGTAATTTGACTGTCAGTTTCCATAATGCCCTTGACAGTAAAACAAACACAACTCTGTGTGATCCTAATCTGCAATAGTGATCTTCAGATTGTATGGTAAAGAGAAGGGGTGGGGCTCCTCTCTGCTCCTCAAGAAGGAAAGGAGAACAAAGAGAAATGGCACATTTAGGACTGCTCTCAACACAAGTCACCACCCTTTACGGCAGCCGCTCTGTCAGCTGAATGTGTAAAAGGAAACGAATCACGGCTCTATGATATTTGGTAGCCTTGAGTAATTAAAGGTCCTTCAGTATCTTTTGGAAAACTTTGGACAACACTCCAGCCACAGTCAAGGTTTCCTTAATAACCTATTTCCACATTTTTCTCCCTTGTGTGTTTCTTTATTATTTTCCCTTTTAGAGACAGTTGCATGTAATCAGACAGTTGGAATGGAAAAATTTGCTTTTTCCCTGCTATTATTCCATACCTGAATGCCCTTCCCCTCTTTTTTTGTCTTCCTATTTTCTCGTAGGAGAAATAAGTTAACCAGACCTCAGATGAAAGTTAACAATAGCAAAACCCATCCAGTTTTAAATAAATTTGTCTTAATAATAGCAATTATTATAGCTATTTCCACAAATATATTTATTGTGGAAGAATTTAGGTCCTGTCCTGGAAAAGATAAATCACAATCATTTACAGAGGTTTTCAGTATCTTTCTTGAAGGTGTGTAGACGTGTTGGGAGGTCTCAGGGACAGAGCAAAAACATAGGGTGGTTTGATGGTGTAACAGCATTGTATTAGGCCTGTGTGTAGGAAACCCTCTTGTCCTAGAACAATCAGTGTTAAATACTTTCTACCCATTAACATTCTAAGCTGATCTATTTGCACTATGGATTCTTTATTCTTCTTTGCAAAGACATGAGAATCTTTGGGAACTGGAGTCCTTGAAAACCCCATCAAATATCTCTGAGTATGCTTCTTGGGTGGCTTCTCAGATGCTCTATTCCATACTGAATTTCAACACTGTTCCAATTCAACATTTATCCAATTCAGTGGGAGAAATGCATTTTAAAAATGACAAAGAAAAGTCAGTTTATTTTCTCATGTATTGTCATTAGCAGTTGACCCCCAACCACTGAATCAACAATGAAATCACATTTGGAAACATGGGTGGATGAATGGATGGCTGAGTTTATGGATGGGTAGGTAGATACACAGATAGATAATACAGTAGCAACCTTATGATTTCCTTTCTGATTTCAGATTTTGGCAGGTCCCCTGATGATCATTCATCCGAGATGTATTCTGACTGTTGTGTGGGAGATGGGTTAGTGCCATTCTTGAGTGACTGGTGGTTCCTCACTTTCTTTTAATAATCATTTAGGCCCAATACAGGATAGTAGAAGAAAAATGTTTCTCCAGCTTTTATGAATGTCTGTGAAGCTAATAAACATCTGTAACATAGCTACCAATATATGCTTCTACACCCAGTCTATGTAGATTGCCAGTCCCAAAGATTCTATTGAGGAAGAAACTAGGCAGCCTGAATTTGCACTCTTGTTAAGGTGGTAATCAGTGATGTCCTGATCTTCTCCAAAATTTTCCAGGTTTTGGCTGAGGAGTAGATGGCACTGACTGGAGATACTGTTTTTGTCTTTCTTTTTTAGATCATTGGGCAGGTCATAAATCTCCAAACCCAATTAAAAATTGAGTGGTTTGGTGGGACATTTGTAGAGACATGGATGGACCTAGAGACTGTCATACAGAGTGAAGTGAGTCAGAAAAAGAAAAACAAATATCGTATATTAACACATATATGAGGAATATAGAAAAATGGTACAAATCAACCGGTTTGCAAGGCAGAAATGGAGACACAGATGTAGAGAACAAACATGTAGACACCAAGTGGGGAAAGTGGGGAGGGTTGGGGAGGGATGAATTGGGAGATTGGGATAGCAAATTGTACACTCTAAATATGTGCAGTTTATTGTCTGTTAACTGTATCTCAATAAAAGTTCTTAAAAAATATTGAGTGGTTTGGGCTGGAATATAAAAGTAAAGCCATAGTGCGGTATAATGGAAAGAATACAATTGTTGTGATTTGAAAATATAGAAACAAGCCTTTCTTCTAGCACAGAATCACTCGCAACCTTGAATGTGTCAGCCAGTCTGACCTAGCTGATAATTAGGTTAATTTTATAGCGTGGTTGTGAGAACCAAATGAGATGAGGCAGGTGCAAATGCTTAGTTACTCTCAAGGTCTACCAGATCCTCGTATTGTTGTTGCTGGGTTGAAGAGTTCATTCTGGTGATACTATTCAGTGACTAAAATGATTGTCCTTTATACTCTGTCTCCCTACCTCTCCTCCCTCCTCTGTTGTTCCAGTGAGGTCAAAATGTGTTGACATCCCACTGTGAGCCTATCTGTATGTTGTTTTCTAAGCTGGAAGTCCCGCTTTCTTCAATCAACAGATTTCTACCCTCCCTTTTGGAGATACACTGGACCATAGAAACAACTTTAGGGATCCCAAGTATTAATTCTACGGATAGATTTCAGAATGCAAAGAGAGTATTGACAAGCCTTTAACTATTTTCCATAGGCACCTGCTCTAGATGTATATCTTAGAGACAAATTGGCATTTCTTCTTATAGACATCTCATCGGACTGTGTAAGAAGATTGCAGATTAAATCAGCATTTTCTTCCTGCTGGGTGTGAGTTAGATCAATGCTGAAATGGGAGTCCTAGTTACTCTCTGTGATAGAGGTTACCAGACCTCTACATTTGGTGGCTTAGATCCTTAAAGAAACTGGAAAACTCTTTGCAATACAGACAGCATTAAGTGAAGCCTTTTCTTCTTAGTCCCTTCCCTTTGCAACTATTACCAACCTTTCTTTCAAAGCTAAGCCAGAATGTATTGAAGGACTCTATTTCCCTTCTGTTCCTTCCTATCCACACGACTGCCGTTGACACTCATTCCCTCTTTGGTCCTATCAAAGACCAGTCTCTGTAAGGTAGCGTAGTAAAGTGGTAAGTGAACATTTTCTACAGCCAGACTACCTGTGTTCACACTCCAGCTCTGTGACGTATACTTGCTGTGTGGCCATGGGCAAGTTATTTAACCTCTCTGCGCTTCAGTGTCCACTTCACAGGAAGTTTGTTAGGAAAATTAAATGAATTAACCTCTGTAAACAGATTAGAAAAGTACCTGGCATACAGTAAGCACTATATAAGTTGTGTTATATAAAATAAGGCTTAGTGGATTACTTGCACTACTCACATTAGCTAGCGTATTAGCTACAGTAGGTACACAGTTTAAACTTCCTTGGAGCTGTCTTCTCACTTGTAAAATAGAAATAATATTTATCCAATATATTTCAAAGGATAATCATAATTATCCATGTGATAATATACTTTTCATGAGTTCAGTATATATATGTGAGGTGTTATAATGTTTATAGTTATGAAATAACAGAATCAATGTCAGGGGAGCTAGGCTGAGTTAAATAGTTAGGGTTTGATGGACGCCCCTGATCCAGAGGTTGGCCGTCATCGTGAGTACCACAACCTGGAAACTGGCAGCTTGTATCAATCTTGGGGATATAGAAAAAGTGTTTCAGGGTCCCCCATCTCAGTCAACAAGGAGGCTTCTCATTTGCCTACCAGCCCTCTTGTATATATCTGGCCACTTCTTGTAATGAAAGTCAACCTTAGCAAACCTTGGGAGTCTTAATCTTCCTTTCTCACATCCCTCCACACTGTTAGGCCATGTTCCAAGGACAGTGGTTTGGCACTCTTTGTTTTTATGCTGATGGATGTCGCGGTCTGTAATCCATGAACCGAAGCAGGGCTCCTCTTCCATTGCTGCTGGCATACCTTGTTGTGTTTATGAGTCTGACAGGCAAACGTATCAGAGGCATATCTTATATGCTGATCTGTGAAGGAGATAAGCCCCTTGTTTTGCTTGAGTGGAAATAAAATAAGCAGGTGGCAGAAAAGCCTGCATTGATTTCTACTTGGGCTGAAAGAGCCAGGATCAGGTGGGGTTTCTCCTTGGGCACACTCCAGCCTCTGCCATGTGAAGAAGGGGGCAGGTTTGTTCCTTCCTCAGCATACCTATTTTTATTTTTTGATTTTTTTTAAGCTGCTGCCACTATTTTGTAATGGATTTTATGGCAGAGAAAATTGAAAGTCAAATAGTGTCAGAGCTTAAAAATCTCTTACTTAATTTGCTGTGTGGTCTTTACAGATATTATTTTCCACCCTTTGATTTAGGCTCCCCATGTATACGTTGCTCTATTTCAGTTGACCGCCAGATTTGTACAGAATCAAATCATCTTCTTGTTGAAGAGAGACTATGTAAATATCCACATGGGCCAGTAGGTGGGGCTTCAGGAAATTTGAAGCAGTCAAATCCTGACTAGAGCTTATATTTTGATGCACGTTATTATATTTTTTTCATGATTATAAAATCATGGTTCACATGTCATGATGTCCCAGTGAGACTATAAACTTCTTGAGGGCAGTAGGTTATTGATAATGAGTAAATATTAGTTAGAAGGGTATAAAATAAATGCCTCTTACCTACTATTGGTTCAGAAGAGTGTGGATGGGATTCCTTCTCTCTCACTTAAAATGTTGACTTTGCAGACTGTTTTTAATACTGCCCTCCCTTTTCTGACGCCTTGATGATTATTCATTGGTTCCAATGATGTATGTTTCAAATCTTTAATTAGGTCCTCCTTTCTGTCTAACTCTCTGCCAGAGAGTTTTTTTTAATTTTCTTCCTGAGCATATTTTTTAATTTTCTTCCTGCACTGCTCAGACATAAGTTGATGCCTAAATGCATGCTGTTGAATCGCATTCCCCCCATATTTGCTTGCAAAGAGGAGTAGGGCAGTAGCATTTATTTTAGGTAGTTTTTTTGTTTTGTTTTTGTTTTTGTTTTAATTGCTTCTTGGCCTTTTGGCTAAGATCAAGTGTATTTCAGGTAGTTTTACAAAGAGCCACTCCTGGCCCTCAGTGCATATAGCAGAGAGACGGCAGGAGAAGAAAATGAGGTAGATGTCCTTCCCAAGCATTAACTGATTTATGGTGGAAATGGAAAATGGGTTAGATGCCACTTGCCCTTTGCCAAACTGAGCTGTAGTAGTGTTAGCTGAGACATGATCAATATGTAAGACTTGGTCTGCAGGGCTCTCTTACCTATACTGCTATACTATTCAAGGGCCTCCTGCAACTCTGTGGTGAGAGACATCCTCATGGGTTAGAGTCTTGTCTTAGAGAAGAAGGGCAGCCTCTAGAAGAGAGGCTGCAATAGCCTAGTCCATCATTTGACTCTTGATTACTCCTGTTTCATGGGATTGCTTCTTAGATCATGGTGACTAGCAAGGAGGAAATAGTGTTATATTGGGTATCTATGGCTATAAAACAAATTACTCTAAAACTTAACACCTTCAAACAATAGGAATGCATCACAGTTTCTGTGGCTCAGAAATCCAGGTATGGCATAGCTGGTGACTCTGCCTCAATGTCCATCAAAGGCTGCAGTCAGGGTGACAGCCAGGGCTTCTGTCTCAAGGTTCAACTTGGGAAGGATCTTCTTCTAAGCTCTTTTCTATGGCAGTTGGTAGGCCTTGGGTCCTTGTAGACTCTTGGCCAAAGACATCAGTTCCTTGACACGTGGACCTCTCTATAGGACAGCTTACAGCATGGTAGCTATCTTCCCTCAGAATAAATGAGAGAGAGAGAGATGGGATAACCATGCTAGAAGCTACCATCTTTTCCAATCAGATCTTGAAAGTGATTCCATCACTCCTGCTATATTCTGTCCATCCCTTGGATGTAATAAGTCCAGTGCATATTTAAGGGGAGGGGGTGACATAAGGGCACGGATACCAGGAGGCGAGGATCATCGGGAACCATGTTGCAGGTGTAAATAACACGAGATGGACATTAGAATGCCTACATTGCAGGGCTTACTGAGGTGGCATATATGAAGTACCATCACAGTGCCTGCCACAGAGTAGAGCCGCGTTGCATCCAGTTTCCCATCACCCCCAGCACATTGCCTGGTGCATATGTGAAATGTCATCTATTTTATTAAGAAGATAACAGTCTCCCTGTTACAAGGAGATTAATGTTTGATGTTATTCCTTATAGGCAATTTCCTTCCTGTGTTTCACTTCTCCAGTTGCTGTCAAGGGAATGGATTTAAATCTGAAATTAATCATTCAAAACTAAGGAATAACTAAAGCTGGTCTAGAGTGACCTTGTTTGAATTATCTTTTTAACCATAATTAGGAGTTTCTTCTTTAGGGCAGGGATTGCTGTTGCCAGTCTTCCACAATAGATGATAAGAATTAAATTCCCTCATGACCTAGAAAATGTTCTCTCTGCTAATCTGATCTCACCTGGAAGTTCAATAACTGGAAAGCAAACCACACTGTACGTGTAAACTTCACCACATGCCTGAAGCACTGGGTTGATAGTCTCACAGTGCCCTTTGTGAATCTGCAAAATGATGTTTTTTGACTATTCCTTCTGAATTCTTCTGTAGTTAAATCCTTGATTTACATAAGATGAGAAATTATCATCCTTGTGCATCCCATTGTCAAAGGTATTTATTAAGTTCCTACTTCCACATGGGTAAGTATGAAAAGCACTTCACATTTCATGTGGTTCTTGACCTTCTGAGTGATTATAAAGAGAGAGAACTGTGACCCAGGTGTAAAATTGAAAATTAAACTATAACTGAAATGAAATGCCCTGTAGAACTAGACCTATCAGTTGTAATGCAGATCAGCCCCTTCTAATTGGTGATATGGTGCAAGACAAATTACATGTAACTACTACATAAGGCATAAAATATGATAGTCATACAGTCCAGACTGTGATCTAATGCTGTACTAGATGGTAGGATTCTTCTCCCTTTACATTATATTCAGGCAAGGGGATAGAAACATCTGTCAGGGAGCTTGTAGCCCATTTGATCAGGGGTACCTACATACGGTGAATTTGAGTTGTCTTATAGACAAGGATGCTTACTTGAGGGAGATACTTAGAAATGTATGTAGGCTTATGTAGACATCCCAGTAAAGCTTTTAGATAATGAGGCTGGTTTTTATATTGGTTGAAATGACAAGATAATGAATCTAAAAGATTTTTCCCTTCTGAAGTGCTTTGTTCAGAATGACACTTGAAATATGCCCAGGGTGTCTATTGCTGCTATTAGAATCTCAGGGTTGAATCAAACTTTAGAGGTCATTGAGTTCATTCAGCCATAAAGATCTTTTTGTTAAACTTATGACCACTTAAGCTACTCCAGTGGTCAAAGTAGCTTCCAAGGTAGAACAAAGCACAAGTGTGCCGACCAGTGGGAAGTATATACCATGTTTTTCACTGCTCCATTGGAAATGAGTGGCAGAGGCCCATTTCCATTATAAATACTGCCCAGTGGCCTTATATCATAAAAACCCACCCAAGCTTGCTCTGTATACCTTCCAAGCCCTGTGCAAAATAATGCCTAAACCATTTTATTCTAACTGGTCCATGCATGAGGAGACTAAATAAGATGAAGCTTGTTTCAATATATACATTTTCTGAATAGGTAGGAGAGCAAGAGGTGGTAAAATAAGGTATTATTCAATTCATTGGATGTATTAACAACTTGGCTCTGATTATTAATGCTTGTCCCTGCTATGTAATGTATAGTTCTGTCAGATTAAAAACCCCCTTGGATATAATTTTATTTACACCTACACATATATTTCGAGGAAACGAATGACCATTTCTGGGAATACTTACAAGTAAAGAATTTGAGTTGTTTTTGAGGTACTACTACAAGTTAAGTAAATGACTTCCTCTCTTTGGGCCTCACTTCCAGTACATGTAAAGGCAGGAGGTCACACCGGATGATCTATAAGTTCCCTTCTAGCTCTAACATCCTATTGGTGCATGATTCTTATGTAGGGATACTGGGAGATGATAAAAGAGAGGACCTAAATTCTTTTCTGTCACCAATCTTTATGATTCATGGTGTTGTGTGTTTGTCCTTGAGTCAACACTGCTTCTTTTAAAGACAAAAGCAAGCCTGTATTCCTCTGCTTCTTATGGAGGCAACTGTGTGACTGAAGATCCATTCTCATCCCAGCACTGCTCTAATTCCTAGTAGCTGTGGTCAGTTCCATGGTCCCTTTCTTGTGGGGGGATGTCTTCAGCTATAAAAAGACCCTTGAGCTAAATTACCAGGTAAATATTATCACTGCAAACCTAACTGATAAGGAGAATCTTGGGATCTGGGGAAACAAATCAATTTGTTTATGAAACCACAGACTGATTTGAAACCCATTTCATAGTAAAATACCTACCTTTAAAACTTTCCTTTTCTCCACTGCAGAGTAACAACTGGAAAGATAATATGTTACTGAAATAATTGTTCCTCCGAAGAAAAGGATATTTAGACAAGCCAATAAAACATACTATTTGATGTTGTAAATCATTATATTAAAGTGAAAACTTGAACCAGTCTTTTAATGAGATCAGAGGTATATTATGGATAATTTAAAGTTTCAAATACAGTTGACCCTTGAACAATGTGAAGATAAGAGGCACCGACCATCCCTGCAGTCGAAAATCCACATGTAACTTATAGTGCGCTCTCTATACCTGCTGTTCCTCCATATCCCTGGTTCTGCATCTGCAGATTTAGTCAACTGCATGTTGTGTAGTACTATAATATTTGTTATTGAAAAAGTGAGCCCATTCATTTAAACCTCTGTTGTCAAGGGTCAACTGTGCGTGTGTGTATATATATATATATATATATATATATATATATATATAATTTTTTTAAAGAGTATTCTTTTTATTTTATTTATTTAATTTATTTATTTATTGGCTGTGTTGAGTCTGTTGCTGCGTGCGGGGCTTTCTCTAGTTGCGGCAAGCGGGGGCCACTCTTTGTTGTGGTGCATGGGCTTCTCATTGTGGTGACTTCTCTTGTTGCAGAGGACAGGCTCTAGGCACATGGGCTTCAGTAGTTGTAGCACGTGGGCTCAGTAGTTGTGACACACGGGCTTAGTTGCTCCACGGCTTGTGGGATCTTCCTGGCCCAGGGATTGGACCCGAATCCCCTGCATTGGCAGGCAGATTCTTAACCACTGCACCACCAGGGAAGCCCCCTATATATATGTTTTTTTTTTTTTTTTAATTTATTTATTTATTTATTTTTTGGGGGGGTACACCAGGTTCAATCATCCGTTTTTATACACATATCCCCATCTTCCCTCCCTTCCTTGACTCCCCCCCCCAAGCCCCCCCCACCCTCCCCGCCCCAGTCCTCAAAGGCATCTTCCATCCTCGAGTTGGACTCCCTTTGTATATATATGTTTTTAAGTCCCATCACAACTGCTTGTTTTAACATCCTGTGCCAGGCCCAGAGATATTCTGAAAAGAATACTAGGTGAATTATAATTTTTCTGCCTCTCTTACTCTTTGGAAGAAGTTCCAATAGGCAGGTTAAGAGATCAAAAGCTACAGGTAAGAGAGAAAGAGAAAGTCAGACTGGATCATCATACAGTAAATAACTGAGAGCTGTTAGTATGTTAAGATCTCTGTACCACTTGATCTGATGAAGTCACCTGAAGGAAAAGTAGAACCTCTTCCTAATCAGCCCCAACCTGACACTTCCAGATTGACAGCTGGAGAAATCCAGAAGTCATGTGAGACTCTGGTTTGGTTTGTATAGAAATCTGAAACTGGACCCTTTAAAGCCCCTGAATTCTACTGAGGATAATTAAACCTCTGAATGTCCTTGACTTACTCACTCAGACACACAGTCAGTTGTGCTCTTTTGCCTAAGCATAAACATGAGGAAGAAGCAGATATATAAAGGACTTAAAAGGTGGCTTTAAGAAATGCAAGAGATGTAGATAAACTACTTTCTTTGAACTACAGTAACCAGATGAAATACATTTTTTTAAAATAGATGGTTTCATAGGTGTATACTTATCTTCAAACTCATTAAGTTGTATACATTAATTATGTGCAACTTCTATGTCAAAAAAAAAAAAAAAACATAGATGGAGCCTCTCTGAGGAGTTTTAATTTGGGAGAGATCACCAAAATATAAACAGTGTGCTCAGTAAGGCTAAAGTCTAATCATTTAGGATCAATGGCTAAAGGGAGTCTATTTATATCCACATTGTAGCAGTTTCTGATTCCCACACCAGTTTTCTCCCATTTATGGGGAGGTTTTATGCCCCTTTCTCATCTCTTTTCCCACCTCCCATTTTTTTAAGACCCTCCAAGTATTTCATGTGGATGCTTTCTCCTCTCTCTTGCCTTTCACATACATTACCAGCTTCCTCTGCTTTCTTCTCAAGTCTCAATTCAGCAAGAGCTTTCTGAATGGAAAGAAGAAAGCCTATGACAATTTTTGGATTTCAGATTCCCCAAATGGAGCCTTCCCAAACACCTGTCCTGCTCACCGTCTATGTACTTGTCATGGTCCTTGTCTTGTCTCTCTTCCTGTAATCCTCTCAACTGCAGCTGGGTCTTCCTGATTAGTTAAGATCTAGTGACCCAAACACAATTGTCTTTTGGCCAAAAGGAAATACTCATCCCTTAATTTGGTGGTTTATCTTCTATCCCTCTGCCAACAAACTTTTGTTTTTGTGTGTTTTGTAAATCTCGGCTTCCCTTCTCTGGCTCCTAAGCTAGAGATGAGTCAGCTGTTCTTTTAGCATTTCATGAATACAAAGTACTGTGCTGAATACTTTGCATTTATTATTTCATTAACTCTTGAGAGCAATTAGTAAAGTTGGTTCCATTATCACTTGCAGTTTTTGGATGGTAAAACTGAGGCTCAGAGGCCCTATAGTTAGCTAGTATAAGTGTAGATATTGAGACCAAATCTGCTGACTTGTGATCCCAAATGGTTAATGTTTAGACTGCTTCCCTATTCTGTTCCAGGCACCATGCTAGTTAATGGAAACGGAGAAAAAAGATAGGATTCTGTCCAAGCTCTCCATCTGATGAAGGAGATAGATGTACAAAACATAAATTACTACAGGTACAAAAGTGCTTTTACAGAGGTATAGCAACATTCTGTGGCAGATAAAATAAGAAGACATATATTTTCCTCATTGCAAACTGAGGGTGTCCTAAAATAGTCCAGGTTATCATAAAAGCAGGCTTTTCATGGTTACTCTCAGATACCATGGTTTGTCCCCACGAGTTGCTGATATGGATGGTATAATAGGAAAAAAAGTTTGAAAAGACATGAGGACAAAACAGTCTCTCACCTCTGCTGACAGATCAAAATAATACCCTGAATTTTGATTTCATGCTCCAGTGGGAATATAAATAAGTTAATATAATATTCATATGTATGTATACATACACAGGTACATAAATATCCATACACACATAAACATGTCCATATATCCATAGAAAACATATACATAAATATCTATACATACATATGGATACACACAGATATAATACACATGCATACATTACGTTTCAAGAAGCTGTCTTCTGCTAGCTTAAGGCCCACTAAAATTTAGGAGTTTAATAAAATTGATTCAACAGAGCACCCCAAATCTTTTATTTATACCTCATCACATGTAAGTACTGTGTGGGGCATTGACTTTGTTCTCCTACCTTAGAAGACTTAAAATGGTTGCAATGATCAGTCATGGTGAAGGCATCATCGAAATTAGGACTAGAGGAGTTGTTGCAGATTATCTCTAGTCTGAGTCTCTATTTCTACACGTGAGAACTAAGGCCAAGAGAACTCAAATGGCTTGACAAAGGAGCAATAGATGGAACCATACTGAGGGTTCAAAGTTCCTGGCTTCTAAATGAGTCCTCTTTCTACCTCACCATGCCTTTTGCATCAGGAAAAAATACTGGAAATCTGTCTAATGCACCCTAATTGGAGCAAAGTTCAAGCTGAATAAGTAGAATATATAGGCCATACAAAAGCTAAAAGCAGTTTATACTTTTGGAAAATTCATTTAGGAATTTGGATTTGGCTAAATAAAACAATTTCCTAATTTTACAGAAGGGCCAAATAAAGGCCAGTTATACTTCAGCATGGATTCTGTTGGATATTTGCAACCCCAGATATATGAGATTTTGTTTTTTGGGGGTCCAAGGATTCTTTGTTTTTATATATATAAATTTATTTATTTATTTATTGGCCGTGTTGGGTCTTCATTGCTGCACGCGGGCTTTCTCTAGTTGCAGCAAGTGGGGGCTACTCTTTGTTGCAATGCACAGGCTTCTCATTGCAGTGGCTTCTCTTGTTGCGGGACACCGACTCTAGGCACACGGGCTTCTGTAGTTGCGGCACAAGGGCTCAATAGTTGTGGTGCACGGACTTTGTTGCTCCACAGCATGTGGATCTTCCTGGAGCAGGAATTGAAACCATGTTCCCTGCATTGGCAGGCGGATTCTTAACCATTGCGCCACCAGGGAAGTCCCAAGCATTCTTATACTACTCGGTATTTGCATTCACAGCCAGGGATGGCGGGAGGACACTGATGGAGCGTTTCTTTTGGCCCCCTTCATTTTTAAAGGGACAGTGACATGCTTCACAGCAGCTTCTCCAAACAAAAGATGACAAATTCCCATTTATTTCCTATCAGTGGCACTATGTGAGATGTTTCACTAAATCTAAGCTTGGTGCTCCTGAGGCACAGAAATTTTATTCCTACAGCTATGTGGAACTCCCATAAAGATAGCAATTCCGTTGCCAGTCACTCTGTCAGGAGTATTGGCAGATTGAAGAAGACTTATCTGATTTCACTAAAGCTATTAGTCTGAAATTCTGATCTGTAAATCTGGATGGGAACCACACAAGGGGAAGCGCTGCCTGCCAGAAACGATGGCTTTTGTGCGTTCTCAAGAACAAAGGTCATGTAAAAACACTGGATGAAAATAGAGCCTTAGAAGTGAAGCAAAGTATGAAGGGAAATGTTATTGAGCTCACCGAGTGTTCCAGGCATTCTGCTAGGCTTCCATCATGTACGTGAAACAGTGAAGTAGTTTTATCACTTTTTTCCTTTATCATCAATTGGTGTGTGTGTGTGTGTGTGTGTGTGTGTGTGTGTGTGTGTGTGTGTGTGTAAAACTACAATGTAAACAAACCAAAAAAAAAAGTTTCATTGTTTTTCCCTTTAAAAAAAAATAAGATAATATGACTTCTGCTATAAGGGATGTTTCTTCAAGATTCTAGCAGGATATTTCGTGACTGGAAAATTTCTAGAATCTTGAAGGCAGAAATAGTAAAAGTATAGGAACATATAGGAAAAGTCATTAGAGGTTCTATATAAAATGGTTTTAAAAATATCCTTAGAATGGGGATTTACAACTATCAGAGCTAAGTTTTATTTGATATAAAGCATAGTGACTCTTAAAGGATAACATGGGGGAGTCTGGGGAAGGAATGGAAATATTCTTTTTTCTGATTATGGTGGGGGTTACATGAACCAATACATGTGTTGAAATTTGTAGCACTGTACACCAAAAGAAAAAAAAAAACCCTCAATTTTACTGTATGATGATTTTAAAAATAAAATATAAAAACATTTCAATAAAGGGTTGTCAACTCTGTTGGTGGATGTCTAACAAAAATGATATTATTTGACAACATTGTCAACTGAATATTAAAGCCTAATTAATGACAAGAAAAAAGAAGTATCATCCTTCCTCACGCAAGATAAAATTATGATCTTTACATCTAATTCTTAAAGTTTTTTGTTCGTGACATGTGTCATGACCCATGACTATTTCATTGCCTATGCCTTCATGCTGTTTGGAAAATCAGAAGAATGAAGGCATTTAAGGATTCAGGGTGATAGGTAAATGTCTCTGTGACATCTTCTTTCCAGCGGGTCAAATGTGGTGACTTTGGTTGGTTTTTATCCTTGTCTTTCTCCATGCATCAGTCATCAATTCTCCTATTGATTTTTTTTAAACAAAGGTCAAGCACATGTTTGTAGGTGACACCGATTGCTTCAGAGTTTGTCCCTGCTCCTTACTGTTCTGATTTAAACCCCTTGTGGCACTTTCCACTGCATGGATAGTGATAAATGGGGTTGGGAGTGACACAGAAATGAACTCAGAAGTAAGTTTATAGCACTGCCGGGGACCATCTGTTAATGTAAATGTTTAAGGTAAAATGCATTAAGGCTTAAGAGCTGACGAGACATTTTATTTGCATCCTGCCTTTGGGATTATGCCTGGGTTCCTGCCTGGTTTTACCCTTCTATCTGCTGCTATTCATTTGCTGGGATGCAATCCTAAACACATTTGAAGTATATTTTTTTTAAATAACTAGCTTAAACAAGAAAAATTAGGAGTTATGTTGGGGGTTGGGGGCAGTTTCAAAGTGTTTAAATTAAACACATTTATATGGCCACCTATCATTTATGATTACCTACCGTAAGTGGTTGTTTGATGAAATGTGTTGTCTCCAATATTGAAATATTAAGCACTATCTTTTAGGGCTATCAACGTCAACCAAGATAAAAATAAATTATGAAATGAATGACCTGGTATTAAAATCACCCTGAAAGCTATTTGAATTATATTGTAATTTTCTGGTGAGCTCATAATAAAATAGAGAAGTTTGAACGCACCCATTTTATTTTTAACACTTTAAAGTATATTATCTGAGAAGAAATTCAAGTAACACATCTTTATGGTTCATAGGAAAATGGTCTTCTTCAAAAGGGAAAACAAAATTCAGCTATTAGATGTAAATCAAAAATACTCATTTCCAGCTTCTACCAAGTAATGTAATGGCTTGGGCTTATAGAATGGGTTTTATGTGCCATAGCAGACCCACCTAAGTGCAAGAAAGCACAGAAAAAGGGGGAGCAATGAGGGGAACCAGAGGGAGGCAAGAAGAGAGGGAGAGGGAGAAAAATAATTTGAATACAAGATGACTTTAAACAATGAGTAAGACAGTTTTCTGGATAGGACTCATATTGGAGTTTTCTAGAAACCTCTGAATGTGATGAGTGAAAATGATTAAAAATTTTGAATGGTTTCCCTCTGGGTGGATAAAACTACCTGTTCAGCTGTAATGATTCTGATGATCTTGCCTCTTAAGCTTGTCCTTTGAGATCAGCAAAAAAGTCCCATTTTCTCATCTCCCAGTTGAGCGGGGGTTGATTGATGCATAATTAAGATCACAGGAATGATGATAAGAGCCGCAGAGTCTCTAAATTTTTCCGTGATGATTTTTCTGTCTCTCTTTTAAAAGTCATTTCTTATGGTTCTTACACTGTAAACTTTTGATAGCTTGGTACTGGGGGCAGAGAGTTTGTGTTTGGTTGATAGGAGATAGGATATAGGGTCTGCAGAATTTTGAACTGCAAGGAAAAGCCAGTGAGAATCCAAATGAAATCACAACCTCTGAGACTGGATGAAAGCCTGCAGGTCACTTAGCCTATCAAGCCATAGGTGAAGGTATTTCTTGTATTTCTGTTAGTGCAAAATGCCTCATGAAAATTTGAATGAGAGCTGGGGAAAGAAATGGATCTCAATTATATGAATTGGCTACAAGAGTTCTGATGAGGAAGAGTTCATACACCTTCCCTGAAAAAATTAACACTCAAGGAGGGGAAGAACATATTTATAACAACAGCTTGGCAAGTCTAATGTCTGTATGAACAGAGCAGTGTGGAAACATAGAACCAATTGTGCCGGCTACAGGCAGGGAAGGCTTCACAGTCGTGTTGAGCTTTAAGTTGAGCCTTGAGGAATGCAGATTTCCTGGTAGAGAATAGGGAGGAGAGAATTCTGGTGGAAGAATTAAGGGGAAAACATAGGACCCCCCCCCACCTCCCGCCCACGTTTTCACAGGAGGCCTAGCCCAATATAGTCCCACTTAAATCTAATCAAAACTGATGTCCACATCTTTACCACATTCTTTTAAAGAAACGTATGCATAACTCCTTGAGCAAAAAATATCAGGCAACCGTTGCCATCCTAACTAAAAAAAATTTTATTTTTGAGAACTTTCCTGGACAGAAGAAGATGCTTTCAGCTGCACATGGGAAGCACATGAGGTGCTAGGTCCCCTGTGTGTCTGAGAAATCACAGTTACCCATTCTCTAGTTAAAGCAACAACAGTATTCAAGTGAGTTGGAGTCATATTCAGAATAATTGGAAATTGCCCAAGGCCAAGTGCACTTGAAGTGAGTTGGTGACAAAGCAGAGTTCTCCTTTGTTATGTGGAGGGAAATGGCATCTGATAGGCCAGAGAGAAGAGAGTCAGCCAGATCCTTAGAAACCCCTGTTAAAGTCAGCAGCAGTTTTCAGCTAAATCCCCTTCTCCATCTGAACTTTGAAGTGTCTCAGCTTCCCCTTAATAAGAAAAAATTGCTTGAGCCTCTCCCACTCTGCTCACCATCTTACCCTTCTCCTCAAAGATCAGCATCAAGTAAGGTGACTGGAAAGCCTGGGTGAAATGGGAGCTCTTTACTGCCTCCTGCTGAAGGTGGTGATATTGACTATGCTTCAGCCTCCCCCATTTAGCAGCTTCATCCGAAATTCAGTCTGGATGAAGAATGATGGGAGCACACAGAGGTTTGAACACTGTCAAGATCTACCCCCCTTTCCTGAAGCTTTAATATATTCATGCATAAGTGTGCAATATATTCTTGAATATTTCGTTGTACTGTAGATAATGATATTATTTGAAGAAAACAAATTTCTTGGATTTTCCTTATGACTTGGGCTTAAGTCAGGAAGTCTCTTAATAGTTCTTCATATGTAGTACCTGTGGAAAGGAAAGGTTCAGTGAGAATATACTCAACGTTTATATAAGAAAGAAGATAAGTTTGTCATTTAAATGCAAACAGTTTTTTGTTTTTGTTTTTTACTGTATTGGCTTTCATATGCAATTTCTCTTTGTCATATTAGCTCTTATTTGTATGTCATGTTGAAAATATGCTGTATCAGTAAAGGCTGGATATTTAGAAATAAGGCAGTTCAAATCATAGTGCAGCTGTTTAATTTTAAGAGGTATCTCTTCTAATCTATGCAATTATTGTCCCAGACTTGTAGGTTATTTCAGTGAAACTTAGAAAGCAAGGATATTCTGCATAGCTAAACCTTTTTACTGATGATCGTATGACAGCAACCCTCCTCCCTCCCCAAATATAAAAACAAGAACACCGTGGTTTTATGGTTTGAGTATCTCTATCAGGATTTTGGGGTGATGTGGTATTGGTGGCAGGCAGGGGCAGAAGAATTCAGGTATCTTTTATAACCCTCCTTATCTGTGCTGCCTCCAAGGGAATCAGCCACTGGAAGCTCAACTGAGCAACTGCCATATAAACATATGTAAAACCATGTAGGGGACACGATGAGATAGGTACACCTGACCTCAAGGTATTAATAAACTTGTATGAAAACTATGATCTGTGTCCAACAATATATTAAATCTCCCAACTTAAACATTAAATGAGTACATTAAAAAATAACTGCTTTTAGTTTTCAAGAAAGTTTGTTGGTGGCAAACAAGGAAGTTGCCTTGGTAGGAAGGTTATTTGCTTTGAGCTTCCATCAGTGAGAAGTGATCAAATAATTGGAGAGCAGTTAAAGTCTATAGAGGAGAACAACATCATAAACACAAGCTTGTGAGCACCATTCCCTGTAGATAAGGCATTTGATGTCTCTTCCTTAATTGAGAATGACTTCGTATGTGAATGAAAAAGGCCAACCATAGTCATAGGCCTTGCCTTCTGCTTTCTGCCTCTTCATTTTTTCAAGAAACACTAAACTCGCACCTAGGAATATTTTGACAAGCTTAGAAACCTTTTCAAAAAATAGCTCGTGCACAGCAAGACGTTACTAAAATCAGATTTTTTCCCATGGAGATGACAACTACAGAAGTTTTCATTCACACCTTCAAACTCACGCAGAGAGCAGTCATTTTGGCACCGTTTAAGGGACGTGAAAGGAACACAGAAGACTCCTTAGAGGGATCTCTTAACCTCATCATATCTCTTGGCCTGTTTCAAGAACACTTAGTTGACCTGAATTAAGATAGCGACTTTTCCTTTCTCAACTTGAGGCATAACTCAAGTATGAATTTTGCATTACTTCTGTGTTTTTGAAATAATCACAAAATCATATCTGAGTACTTCCTTGAGCCAAGCCTCTGAACTAACAGATTTTGGATTGCTGTGATGATGAAGCCGCCTTCCCTTTGATTTTTCAAAGAATATGTAGCCAAGTGATCAGATTTATGGAGGACTGACTACACTGTAACTTCAGAAACACTTTCTCTTTTAAATATCAAGAAATTTTGGCTAAGGGCTTAATTCCCTCCTGGTTCTAGATTGGGTAGAATAATACTCATTCCCGTATTTTTAGACTTCTGATTGCTTCCCAGTTAATGTAAAATAGTGGTTATTAAGGTCTCTGTATATGCGTCTCCAGATGCCTAGCGTCAAATGAAGGTACTCAGGCATTGGAAATCCTTGCCTTCCCTTTTAGAGAAGAGGATAGTCCTGGCCACCCTGGGCAGCAACACTTATGATAGACCTGCTCCTTGGCCCCCGCAGAATCCCAGTCTTCCAATTGTATTCAAATTCTGGGTTTTGTCTTTGTCTTCTCTCTCATCTTTCTCCTTGGTCTTTTGCTCCCCTTTGTTGACTAATCAAGTAACCAGAACCTCATGCATCTTGGGTCATCTTACCCCACATGTCTTTCCTAATCATTCCAGCTCTCTCTGCCAGCTTCTCAAATTGCCAAGGTCTCATATCTGACACTCCCCTCAGCCCCAGTGTCCCTTTGTTTTCCATAACCTCTTCTTGTCATTCCATCCACTATTCAAAGATCTTCATTCCCAGCCCTCCACCTCTTGTCAACAGAGGGAAGTCCAAACTCTTTAACCTCTTTAGGAAGTAGACTTTGTCCACCACATCACGTGACACAGAGTAGGGATTCTCAGAACATGAAGCTTACAGAATCAAGCCTGTAGCACTGCCCAGACAGACAGACATGGTATTAGAAGGAAACAAAATCTTTTGTAAAAATGGACTGAAAATTTCCTAGTACTCAAAGCCTGGAATTTTTAGCAGAGACATAAACCCCAAGATTTAAAGGTAAAGGACCTGAAAGAAAAAACGGAATTCACAGAGTACACGAGCCATGTTGCAAAGAACAGCATGGGACCCAAAAGGAGGGTTCTGTATTACTAAAGTTTGTCCCCAATTACTTTTTGGTAGAAACAGCCTCCCATCTCAGTAAGGAAAGTGACCCAAAACAAATAGAATGAAATAAGCATTCTCCCTCCTTCACCCCTAACAAAATTCTGTCTTGATTAGTGTCATTTTTGTGTTCAGATGTGCTACGTGTTATGAAAGCACCGCTTATGTCTGGGTATATAGTTAATTGTTATTTGAAAAATTTTGACTGTGAAAAATGCTGAAGAACCTTAAGGACACAGTGCATAAGTCCTTGGATGTCAGGATAAGAATTTTGCACTGATATAATAGGTAGTGGGAAGCTCCATCCGTATTCCTTCACATTCCATGTTCTTTTTTACCCATATATGAAAATCACAAAGGAGGAATAATAGTGGCATTCTGTAATGTAAGAAATGTAAGTTGCATCTTGCTCATGTTCAGCCTCTGATTCCTTGGGAGGTTTTTCACCCCCCTCCCCCGCCAGTTCCTGCTTTCCAGCTGAGCTGACAGAAGGACAGAAGGATTAGGAAATCAAGTAGCTTATCTTAGAGGTTCCCCACAGGGCACTTTGTCCCAGGTGTTCCTGCTTGTAGCTTATATAATCAGGAGCACTCTGCGTGCCGAGGGTATTACTATAAGGGTGATTGTTTGAGCCAGTGGGTGATAGTGTCAAGGCAGTTATATCCAGGTGATGTGTGATCTTAAAGACCTAGTTAGTGCCCCAGGAGACCTGGAGACAGGGCTGCTTCCCATACCTTTGCAATCACACATTCTGAAGTGTGGTGGCACCACTTACCAAACAGGAACAAAAATGAATGATTAAGAAGGGGACAGTGTGTTCTAGTGCTTTTGGGGAAAAATATCACTCCAAGTTAATCTTTTCTAATGGGTCCCTTTTTGTTATGTTTATATTTTTGTTGGGCTTCTTTGTTCACTTAAAATGGAACTAAATCAAAACTGAGAATTGACTGTAGTTTCCTCTAATAACCTGAAAAAAAGCAACAAATCGTTATTTTTAAAAAGAAAATGAAAAGAATAATAAGTCAGCTGTAGTTTTTCATTAAATTTGTTTTCTGCCTTAGGTTATTTATAATAAATAGTGCTACATCAAACTAGAAATGGAAGTTGCGGAAGCCTTAGGGTTTGTGTCCAGTTATGGCCACTATTCCTAATAGGTAGGGAATCCATTTGAAACTGGATCTTGGTTGAATGAGGACCATCCCTACAGAGCAGATCAGAGACCTTATTTTATTTTCTCTCCTTTGCTTTTATTTTCAATTATGTGATTAACGCATGCTGTTGAAAAGATTTCAAAATATAGTGAGGAATATCAAGAAAAATAAAAGTCCCCTCTGACCATCTCCAATCCTACTCTTCTCTAAAGTGGGGATCACTGTTGACATTTCAAGGTATGGGCATCCAAACCTGTTGCTATACCTTTACAAACAGGAACATGCAGACATGTACACATACACAGCAGCCCCAAAAGGTTGTTTAGTCTTCATTCAGAGTCATACATGAAATATATAGCCTGGGTATCTTCCTCTGTGGGAACGTAGAAATATGTCAGTTCTACTGAAAGTCAAAGTGAAATGTGAAGGGTTGCTGCCGCTGCCTCCTGAATATGTGCTTTCAGGCTGCAGTGGACAAGATGTGGCTGCACTTAGCCAGCCAGTCTCTGCCACAGCATGGTGGCTTGGTTCTGTGGATGAATGAGCCCCAGGAGGAGTGAGTGCAGCCAGCTCCTACCCTGGTGCGTTGTTCTTGAAGACCTTGGGCAGTGACAGTCCCTTTGGGCGGATTCCTTCTTCCCAGTTTTAAAAGAAGAAACATTTTTCCCAAGGGCCTTATCCAGCTGATCCCCCACCCCAGCACCTTCTGAGGTTTCTAGCTCTGCTGTGCTGGGCTTGCAGGGCCTGGGGTTGAGGATGATGGTGTGCTTTGAGACAACTAGAGGCTGTTATCTGGCTTCACTCATTCACATGTTCATCCATTCATACTCACATGACTACACGCAGAGACACTGAGCCCAGGGCCAGAGAGAGAAATGTGAAATAGACACGGTCTAGTCATTGCCGAAGGACATTACAGATCAGTGAGGGACACAAACAAGGACAGAGACAATGACAAGAACGTGTGAGTTGTGCATTGACTGGTGCAGTGTATAGAAGCTTCTAGGCAAACTTGAAGGTGCGAGGAGAGGCTTTCTGGACAAGACACCTAGTCTGAGTACTGAGGGGTGATTGCAACGTAGCTGGGTGAACAGAGCTGTGGAGGAAAGGAGTGTTGGAGAAAAGGAGGCCGCATGCCAAAGGTCCAACAGTGCCTGTCAGGGACTGGAAGGTTGGGGCAAATGATGCCTGGGACAGGGAAGCAGGGCAGATCTCTTTGACCTTAGACCTTAAAGGACTCCTAAAGGAGTTTGAACCTTATTCTGAGAGTCCTGGGAAAAAACTCAAGAATTTTGTGTCTTATAAGCTTTATAAGATGGAGGACAGATGGAATGGGCAGGGAGACCATTAGGATGCTATTGTGGTTGCTGGGGTAGGAGGTGATGGTGGCTTTAGCTGGGGCAGTGGCTTGGGGCTGGGGAAATGTGCCAAGCTTTGGGCGGCCTTTCTTGCATCTTGTAAGCAAGTCCATGTAGTCGCGGAAGCGCCAGTTTGAGAAACTGTATAAACCACGTGTGAAGCAGTTAACTCTGACACTGCAAAGCCAAATGTGTATGATGCGGAGGTTAGACAAATATCTGTCTCTAAGGGTATATATATGACTGCATTCTTTATTTTGCTTTGTTTTCAAGAGGTAATTGCACCCGAGGCTGGAGCTTGCTCACCCTATCTTTTGGACTCAGAGTACAGAGCCTGGTCTATTTTCTACATGACTGGGCTTTACTTCAGAACTGACGAGTCATATATCATTCTGATTGATTTTTTTTTTCTTTTCTTCCTCCCCCCACTCAAATCAAGGGGGAGGGGTGAAATAGAGATTGTGATGAGACAACATCAGGGCAGCTCAACCCAAATACACAGTTATCAGGAGGCCCCGAGTCTAGCTCTGTTGTCCTCTTCTTGTTTTGTGACTCAGAGCTGAGCTTGAGAAGTGGAGGGTGGAATAAGGTCAGGCCTGGAGTGTCTTGGTCTCTGCCAGAGGGGACTGGTAGGAAGGGGGCACAGCAGAGGTGTGAAATGACCAACCAGTGTCCTGAGCAGTGGGGTACAGCTAAGCTTTAAATTGCCTACAATAGCTGTCATGACTCCCAAAGGCTTGGATTTGCTTTCACCTATGTCTTCCGGTTTAGATTCCTTTATTCTTAGTGCCAGTCACCCCAAAGGCAAAGACTCTAGAGCTTAAGCATCCATCTTTTTTAAAGCAGAAAGGTGCAGACTGACGTTGTGTGTGTATTTAAAAAAAAAAAATCCTTTGTAAGGAGAAGCGGATTGCAGAAAGTGGGTGGGATTGTATTACAATGGAATACATACCATTTCTTAAGAAGACTCTCTCTATTCTGCAAAGTTTTTATTTTCTTTTCAAATTTTATACAACTCTTGACTTCATTCAATTCATGGGTACCATTCTAAGGAATTAGGATATTTGGACAAAACAGTCCTTCCAGTATATACGTATCTCACCCTTGAAGGAAGATATGTCTGTTAATGTTTTATGAGAATTCTGAGATTTTTTTTTTTTAAATAGCAATGAATACCCTTTTGAAAGCTTGTAGAAACATATGCCGAGATGATCCACTTTCTCTTGGACTCTAACAAACCTCTGGCCATCAAACATTGAGGGGAAAAGTACTGGGCAGGAGTTGAAGGCGATGGAGAGGATTGTAGACATTGAGACAGTTTAAAATGAGGCTTTTAAAAAAATTCTGACCCATGCATTTGACTTCAAAAAGATGGTGGAGCACACGTGCGTTCGTGTGTGTGCTCGTGTGTATGTGTGTGTGTGAGAAATGGGAAGAAATACCAGTGCATCAAAGTGGGCAGGTCATTTTGTTGAATGTAACCAAACTCCTGAGCGTTTGGAGATTAGGAACAGTCATAATTTCTGGCTGCTGTGCTTTATGCTAATGTGGCCGTCCTCTGTTGTATGCTTCTGCTGAGACAGCCACTTTACTCCTGCTTAATTTTCCCTCTAATGGTAGTAGTAGAGGCCTGGGTATCTACAGTCAGCTTTTACCAGTTTAACTGCCTGCCACCACAGGCCATTATAAATTATTATTCTTATTTAGCACTTGAATCTACGATTTATTTCTTTCCTTCATGCTCTGTAAAATATAGTTATAGTCTTAGGTCTAAGTTAGTTATGATTCTTTGTCCTTATAAATCCAAATCTGTCATTAGCAATAAGCTAAACTTTTTTGGATGCTAAACATTTGTATCCCCTGCAAGACAGACTGGTGATTTATCGAGGAGTTTCAGTCACTTACGCATGCATGTCATATTTACTGAATACCTGCTTTATACTAGGCAATGTTTTAGATAAAACAGTGAATAATATGCATTGGTGGGGAGAGATACTACCAGGAAGTTCTAGGAAATGTTAGTCAGATTTGAGGAAAATCCCCATGCTGGTAGTCTCAATATGGTTTTTATCTGCAGTTATCTACACAGCTCCATGGGAAACTTTTGCAAAATTTTATTTTCATTATTTTTTTGTCTGCCCTCTGGATGTCAAGGAGTTGTTTTTACTTTCAGTAGGGTGATATTTTAGTACTCTCTGATGTCCTAGGAAAAATATTTCCTTATTTCTTATTGATGATTATTTGGAATGTGGAAACAATCCCTGGAAACCGATATGTGAAAATTTTGTTATAAGGCTCCATATGCATCCGGACAAGCAAAGGATATTACCTGCTGGATTCTAGATTCTAGAAATTTTTCATATTTTCTTGCCAACTCTCCCAGTTGTACTATTCCCAATTGGTTGATTTATTTTTTTTGCCTCTTTCTCTGTTTCTTTCTTGAGTTCTCCCCCTCTTTCTGGAAAAATCTATGCTTCAGTGTGCTGGCAGGAAAGAGCAATCATAAATTATGTCAATTAGCATACAGGGAATTATTTTCCTTCTATCTCTTACTTGTTCCACCATTAATATCTATATAACTTCAGATATTCGTTAACTTTGAGCTACTTTTCCTTACCTGTAGAATCATGCCATACTTGCTGTAAAGGCTGAGATACTATGTGAAAAAAAAACCCCTAGCACCATATCATCCACCTTTCCCATGTTTGGTTCTCACCAGTCTTCTCTGGAATCTGTCTGGATCCCTCCTGCCCACTTCAGAGTCCTGATGCAGTGCTTCCATTGCTTCTACCCACATCCTCCCCTCCAGTAAACACCGATGCCCCTTTTGTGCTTGACAGGTTTTCTGTGTGGCTTTCCATACCTGGCATATTTAAATCCCTTCCTGGTAAGTCTTGATTTTTTTTTTTTTATAAATTTATTTATTTATTTATTGGCTGTGTTGGGTCTTCCTTGCTGCATGTGGGCTTTCTGTATTTGCAGTGAGCAAGGGCTACTCTTCTTTGCGGCGCAAGGGCTTCTTATTGCAGTGGCTTCTCTTGTTGTGGAGCACGGGCTCTAGGCACACAGCCTTCAGTACTTGTGGCATGTGGGCTCAATAGTTGTAGCTCGCAGACTCTAGAGCACAGGCTCTGTAGTTGTGGTGCACGGGCTTAGTTGCTCCGCAGCATGTGAGATCTTCCGGGGTCAGGGATTGAACCCGTGTCCCCTGACCTGGCAGGTGGATTCTCAACAATTGCTCCACCAGGGAAGTCCCAGGGAAGTCTTGATTTATGTTGACCCTGTTCTGCCATGGGAAAATCCAGTTTCATAGTAAGTCAGTGTGCTTCTGAGAAATTGAGCTTTTGAGATAATTTAGATATATAGTGATGTTAGGCTCAACCTTAAAGCAGCCTTTAAATATTCAGCCAAGGTGGCTCCCTGGTCAAAATGACCTTTTCTACCCTTTGCCTTGGTGCTTGGAATTTCTTTAGTATAGACTCATCCCTCAGCTCTTTAAAGGTTTTTAGGTTTCTAGACTTTTCTTCTCAAACTCAAATACTCCTAGTTAGCACCTGAAATCATCATTAGTTGGCACCTGAGATGGGCTAAATAGAGATCAAGGTCTTACTGAAATGGATCATAGCCTAAGGTTGGAGAGCAAAGGAAACAGGAGAAGAAAAAGCATCAGAAAGCAAATTTATCCTTGCACAACAATTTTGCCATGTTTGTTGCAACCCTAGGCATTTTGCTACTGCCAGTATCTAAAAAAGCCCTGGCTCTGTATAGCTTGGTAAGGGGAAGAGAGATAGTCATTTTTCTGCCTGCTTCCCAAAGGTAGCTATGTCAACCCAGTACCTTGGTGTGCGTCATGAAGCATCATTAGGTGAAAATTAGGGAGTGAATTTACTTCAAGCTTTAGGAAAGAGTTTTGACTCTGTAGGCTGAATTGATGAGTCCAGAAGGAAGAGGGAAAAACATCACTGAATGAGTAATTTGTGGATGAACTGAGTGAACCACTACTCACTTCCTGACTAGAATTTGTGGCTCCAGTACATCTGTCCTTCCTCTTATTTTCCACATCACATTCAATGGACGTGCAGGGAATAATAACCACCTTATCATTTATTTCAGTGTAACCCTTATCACTGTGGAAGGGGAAGCTTGTGCATATTTTTCACGTTAACACAGTGTCCCCCTGCTCTCAGTGTAGTAAACACCATGGTGCTAATACATGGGAGTTTCTCAGTTTGTGCTCCATGTCAGAAATGATGTACAACATCCTGATAGTTGGCTGCCAAGCCTGCCCTGAAGATCAAATAAAGGAGACACATATACACGCTTAACAAGGGCTCAGCAGATTGTTTGGGGTTATATTACTCTCCTACAGCTGCCTCTTAGAAAGGGATCCCTCTACAAAGTGCTCGTTACTGCCTCATACCTTTGGAGAACTCTTCTGGGATGCTTTCTAAACCTATATTGCAGAGCAAACTGGAATAGTGAGCCCTTGACAGAATCACCTGGGAAGAGGATGGCCCATGATGTTCACTTTATCTGGGATTTAAAATGTTTTATTATTGCGGAAATAAGCATCCCAGTCGTCCTGTTCTGGATGCATCCTATCTTAGTTGATCTCAGATTTACAAAACACAAACAATCACAAGCTGATTTGTTTAATGAAGATGTATCCCCCCTATTCTAAACTTTTACCTCAGTCCCCTAGAAAGTACATGCATTATTGCATATGCCTTAAAAAACTGTTTACTTTGCAGTTCCTTTTTGTTTGCAGCCTCATTGCATTTTCTTCTCTAATTAGTAGATATATACATCATCTCTTGGCAATAAGGCGAGTATTTTTTTCCTCATTGGGTAGTTTCCTAGGGAAGAAGCTCACGGCATCGCTCTGGCTGTGGGTGTGCTGCCTGTTTTCCCACACATTCTCACCCCACCACACTTTTCCTGTAATGTTGCCGAGTCTGGCTAATTTAGATCCTTTCTCTAATTTAAGTTGCTTTCATTTAACTCACACTGAGGATGTCTGATGCTTATGCTCACAAAGCTGTGGAGTTTAAGAGCTCAGAGAAATGCTCCCTATTGAGATTTCTGGATGCCACAGTGGTGCCTGGAATAGGAACACGTCAGAGTCCTTTCGGCAGCAAGTAACTGGGAGTCCTGACCATTTGTCAGACAAGATGACTGTTGCTTCTCCAAATATCTTCACAATTTGACATTCAAAGGCTAAAAGGAAAAATAGATTTTTCTCATGCATCTCACTTTTTATCAGAGAGGAAAACTTTTTCCAAAAGTCTCCCCACCCAACCCCCAACACAGTTTCCCTTGTGTCTGATTGGTCAGAATCGTACCTATGGTCACCCCTAAATCAACCACCAGGAAAGAACAGGATTTACCTGATTAGTAGAGCCGGGCCATGATGTATCTTCTGGGGCTGGGCCCAGCTTCCTGAGCACAGTGTTATCCAATTTCTGAGCCAAATCAAAGTCCAGTTAGTTAACAGGTAAAGGAGGATAGATGTGGAGTAGGTAACCACACAATAGTGTTTGCCATGGGAAGAGTCATGGATGAGTTTCTTGGTATTTTATATGCCATGTGCAAGGGTCTAAGAAGAATTTTCTATTTCGTCTGAGATATTTTCAGGTAATTGTTATGTCTTTGTTAGATTCCATCCTGGCTCCCAATTCTTTTACTGCACACAGAGGGAAAGGCATGAGAGAAGTAGGAGTCCCGGGGAAAAATATAAGCAAATGCATGTCTAAAAAGAGTCCCCTATAAGTAGGGTGACAGTATAATTTATAATTTAAATCAGGACAGTTTTGAGAGTCAAAGAGGATGCTATGAATAATTCTACCATGTTAACAGGTATAAATCATCCCAGGCAAAGTAAAATGTAGGTCCAAGCCAGGTCTATATGAGGGAGTCTATTTTTAAAATGTTAGGGAAAAGCAAAAGTTTATTTTTTAAGAAGTTTTCTTAGGTGGAGAAAATGCCATATTTATTTAAAGTCATAGAGCATTGCAAATGTATGAGGGTGAGTCAAAAATTATCTTCACTCTGGCTGTAGAATTTATTTTAATTAAGTTTTAGAAAAGACAAATACATCATTTTTCGACATAATCTCCTTGCTTTTCAATACACTTTGCCCATCTGTCAACGAGCTTTCATATCCCCTCATTAAAAAATGTTTTAGGCTGAGCTGCAAGCCACAAATGCACCACTGTCTTCACTTCTTCATCAGAAATGAATCTTTGTCCTCATAGGGCTGCTTTCAGGGGACCAAACAGGTGAAAGTCCAATGGAGCAAGGTCAGGACTATAGGGAAGATGCTTTAACACCTCAACACGAAGTTTTTGCAGAGTGTTGTCACTGTGGGCAGACGTGTGCGGACGTGCATTGTCACGCAAGATCACAACGCCCTTGGATAGCAGTCCTCTGTGTTTAACCCGAAGTTTAGGCTTCAGCTCTTCAATAAGCATCTCACTGTAATGAGCACTGCTGATTGTTGAACCTTTTTCCTGATAGAGTTCCAATACTGGCCCTTGAGAATCCCAGAAAACTGTAAGCATCAATTTTCCAGCTGACGGTTGAATTTTGAACTTTTTCTTGGTTGGCGATTGAGGATGTTTCCATTCCATACTCTGCATTTACTCTCAGGCTCATAATGATGAATCCATGTCTCATCACCAGTAATGATTCTGTTTAAGAAACTTTCACATTCCTTAGAGTATCGATCCAAATTTTGTTTGCAGATACCCAAACGCTCCTGTTTATGCTCTTCCGTGAGTTGTTTTGGTACCCATCTTGCACAAACTTTTCGAAAGCTAAGTCTGTCATGGATTATTTCATAGGCAGAGCCACTGCTGATTTGCAAATGATTTGCCACATAATCCACTGTCACTTGTCTATTCCACAGAATCATTTCATTTGTACGCTCAATGCTGTCATCAGCTATGGACGTGGACGGGTGTCCCACTCCTTCTTGGTGGCTAACACTTATGTAACCTTCCTTGAACTTCTCTATCCATTCATACACACTTATTCATGACAAAACACTTTCTGCATACTGCACACAAAGTCTTCAATAAATAACGGCACCAGGTACACCCTCAGACCACAAAAAACAAATCACTGCACATTGTTCTTCCTTCTTGCAGATCACAAGTGGGGCATCCATTTTTGCTCGCACCGCTGTTACAAATGAACTGATGTAACACATTCACACCTGCGCAGCAGTGACTGGGGAAACAGTAGCCTTGAATGGAAGGTGCTGATAAGACAGTGCGGCCAACGGAAGTTTTAATATAACCAGAGTGTGGATAATTTTTGACTCACCCTCAGATGTGTAATGTTTATGTTTCATTTTGTTTAATTCCTAGATGAGGCATTAGAAAGAAGACTATTTATAGAAGGTACAGTTAATTTTTTTTTTTTTTACCCCTCAGAACTTATAGATCTTCTAGGATGAATTTGGAAAAAAAAAATTAGCATATGAAAAATCAAAATATTTCATACTGGAAAACTATAAATGTTTATCTTTTATTTTATCCCATGTCAGTGCCAAGTGTTCCTCTAATTTCTTCTAACCTGCCAAGGCTTTGCTATCACTGATATTTTTGTACTAAGGATCTTTTTGGTCTTGGCTGCTGATGGAAGCCTGAAAAACAGCTTTGTGTGAGGGAATAACCAAAACAGAAGAAGACTAATCTCCTACAGACAAAATGTGTTCAAGCATGAATGAAACATGTGAATGATCTTACTAAGGGAAGGGGAAAACCAATGATTTTGCCCTCCAAGAAAATATTCCAGGTATTTTCTTTCCTATAGGTAGCTTAGTTTTGCATTTTGCTCCTGTGCTCACAGAATGTTCTCTCCCTGTCAATCACAATAAAGGAGAGCCTTTTCATTGAAACAGATCACTGAATCTGTTCTAGTGACTGCAGCTGACAGTCTGTATGTATCTGAAAGAATAAGAGGTGCAAGTAGAAACCTAAACGTATATCTAGGGAAAGTATTTTCAAAATTGAGTGTTGATATTGAGAAAGTAAGAGGAATTATTTTGAAAGCCCCAAATCATCTCTCTCTTTCTCTCAATTTCAGCTAAATACTAATGTAAAACTTTTGTGAATAGTAAAAAGACTTGTGCTTCCCTACATTCGTAATCTTGGCCTTTCAGGTTTTTTAAGAACAGGATCCAGTTTCTTGCTTTCTCTCATTGGTCCAGTGTGCCCTTTATTCAATAATCTAAGGAAGTATGATTGATACTAAGATGTTGCTTTGATTTCTGGTTTATGTAATTAGATTGTGGATATTAGAATTGAGTAGTTTAAAAATACCAGCTTTCTATCAAAAGTTTAACAGAAACCTGGTATTTCTGAGCAGGCTTCTATTGCTTTGGAAAGGGGCTATTTCTTGATCTGCAAAGCTGCTAACCTGTGGACTTACTTTCAGCCTGGGCTACCAGAAAGAATAGGTCACCTCCTGGGCCTTGATGACAGTATTGTCATTTAGGTGGCAAACAAGGCATGAAATACCCTGTCAGAGAACTCAGCACCCCAAGATGGGGACAAGAAACCCCTCACCTTTGGGTATAATCAAAGGTCATTATGTTAAATCATATCATGTTCCAGTATCTGGGCTCATAACCTACAGGTTCTTTGTTGCTTCCAGGGAGCTTTCTGTTTGGTCCAAAACTGCAGAGAAATAGGTGAATCTGGTGGATTCATGTGAATGTTGAAACGTCAGCTCTACTGCTAGAATATCCCAGCAGCCCATACTTAATTCTCTCTCTGATCTTTACCTTTGTTTCCTAAGGAGTAGGTAAAAACATGGGTATGGAGCACACTTAATACTCAGGTAGAATGTAACAGATTCAACTCTCTAGAGCCCATATGCTGGAAAAACTGGCTGTTTCCTCTGCCTTACTCTTGACATACAGCCAACAGCCCTGCCGGCCGCCATCTAACAAAGTAGGAGAACGATTCAGAGGGGGTGTTTTCAGTAGCCTCACTTCCCATGGTGAGTGTCACACTGTCTTACTTGTGGAATGAAACTGATGTGTAGCCACAGCATTTATATGTAAGAATCACTTTTCTCTTTATTTTTCCAATCCAACTTTAAATCATCCCAGAGTTCCCCACCTTCTGGACTGGCAGGAAGTGCAAAGATTTGCTTTTTTTTAATAATGGAGTTGTATATGATTCTCTAGCTGGTGATAACAGAAGAGCTTCAGGAAGAGAATAGCTTTTAATTTGCTGTGGGGTCATCTTGATTTTCAGTCTTTTGGCTCTGGATGCTTCAGGCCATGCTCTGTCTCAAACACTGTCGCTCCTCTTGTGTTCAGTGATATGTGCTCCCACCTGCCACCATCCAGCTTCCCGTAAACATCTATTCTGGTCTTTTGCAGAAGCAGAGCACTGGTCTTTCCTACCTTGGTCCTGGTCAGGGCTTGAATTGAGTCCCCAAAAGATATGTTGTAGTCCTAATCCCTTATGCCTATGAATGTAACCTTATTGAGAAGTAGGGTTTTTTCAGATGTGATTATGAGGTAAGTTAAGAGGGGGTCATACTGGAGCAGGGTAGGTCGCTAATCCAGTACGGCTGGTATCCTTATAAAAGAGGAGAAGAGACACAGAGGCAGATGCACACAGAGAAGAGACTGCCATGAGAAGACACAGCACACAGAGGAAAAACACTATGTGACAGCTGAGGCAGAGATGGGAATGCTACATCTGCAAGCCAAAGAGCACCAAGAACTGCCAGCAACACCAGGAGCTAGGCTAGAGGCATGGGGGCAGATTCTGCCCTAGAGCTTTCATGGAGAACATGGCCCTGACTATGCCTTGGTTTTGTACTTCTGGTCTCCAGAACAGCCAAAAAATAAGCCACTTACTTATTTTAAGCCACCCAGTTTGTTATAGCAACCTTAGGAAAATAATACAGTCCCCTTCTTTCCCTTCCCTGGTGCAGATCCGGAGTTTCTTACCAAGTCCTGTCCTCTGCGTTTCCCCCTCCCTGGGGCCATTGAGTATAATCCCTCTCCACTGAGTATTTGGAAGTACGGTGCTGGCCACTCTTCCTGGGGTTGGAGAGGATAAAGAAAATGCTGGTACCATTTAGTCTTTTTCTTGGTATTTTCCTCTGTTACACTTACATTTTCAAGAGGCAGATTTTGGGGGGAAAGATACAAGAAGCAGGAGGTTGTTAACAGTTTCCAAGGTCAAACCTCCTACTCTCCTCACTGTTCACTCTGGCATACTTTTCGCAAAGAGTGCCTCTTACTTTGACTTGTCAGTTTTTTTCAGCAAATGTTTACGGAGAACCTCCCATGTACAAGGCAGTGAGGAAAGAGACTTAGTCTTCAATGAGCCAACAATCCAGAGGGACACAAAGAGTCACATAGACATAATTATAAAGCATTACAGATGCTTAGAGAAGGTGTAATTTTTGTAAGGACTGGATGCTCATCATAAAAGTCCTTACTTAGATATCTTTTTTAGCTGCATCTTTAAGGATGAGTAGGATTTTGTCAGGCAGATTAGCAGAGGACATTCAGAGACGGGAATATTATGAGAAATTACACGGTAACTTTGAAAAAGAGAGTTAGTATGGATGTTTAGATTATGGGGTGGTTGAAAAGAATGGTAGCAGGTGAGGAAAAGGTGGATTAAGGCCAGACTGTAAAATATCGGAGAGTGCATACTATGGGCTAGGTCCTGTAGCAGTTGTTTTCAATATGTTATCAAATCTAAGAGGCATTATATAATGGACCAACCAGAAAATTAAGAGATACAGGTAATTTATTCAACAAATTTAGATGGTAGGAGGCCAGAGTTCAAGCCAGGCCTAAATCCCCAGCCCCTATTCTTCTCACTACACTATGCTGCAAAGAGAAATGGGGAATGTTTGGAAGCTCTTGAGAAAGTGTAGCAATTACACAGCCTGGGTGGAAGATTCATTGGTCTTCAGAGACCAGATGCAGTGTGGCTGTGGCAATACAGGAAGAAGTTGATGTGAGATTTAAAAGAGGAATCCAGGTGGAAAGAAGGGGACATATTTGCCCAAGTTGGATGATCACTTTATCAATTGATGGTTGAAGGTAATGAAAAAGGAGAGTATCGACTCTAAGGTTCTTGCTTTGAATAATGGTCTGAGGATGGTGCCATTCTTCAAGGTGAATTACAGGCAGGAACAACATATTCTTGAAAGAAATAATGATTTTGTTTTTAGCTGCTTTGAGTTTTAAGTGCCTGGTGGAAGACGTCCAGACCAATTATAAATTTTGGTCTGGAGTTCAGGTGGGAAGTCAGGGCCAGAGACCCACTTGTGATTCGTCAACATGGTGGTACAGCCAGAGTGACCTTTCTTCAGACATAAATCTCATTTCTGTCATTCCACTGCCTGAGTCACTTCAGCAATTACACGGAGCTCTTAGAGAAGAAGAGCTACATCCTTAACATGACTGGCAAGGCACTGTGACGGGCTCGGCCTGTGTCTCCGGCCTCATCCTGGGCTCAGGCTCTGGATTTCATCCTGAGGTGCATTCTCCCTCGGGCTAAGGCTCTGGATTTCAGACATGCGGAAGACTCCTTTCCACCTCATCAAGCACCCCCCCAACACACCCACTCACCTGTACACAGCACATGCATGCACCAGCACACATGTGCAAATATGCATGCACAAACATGTGAACACATGCAGCACGCCCTCATAGCACACACATACATGAGTATGTGTACATGCACACAGATTCATGTGCACACACTATGAAGACACATAGGTGCCCCCTGCACGCACATGCGTGCTTGCATGCGCATGCGTGCTTGCATGCGCGTGCAGACCTTTCTCCTAGTCAGTTGCAACTCATTCCACACATGCTCAGCTGAAACATCTTTTTGTCAGGGAAGCATCTTTTTATCCATGACCTCCCACCAAAACAGGTTTCCTTCCTTTTTTATGACATAACACTTATTGAGGTGTGTTGAGTAATTTGTGCTTTAATGTTCTCTCCCCTATTAGGATGGGGGTTCCATCTCAGCAACAACTATCTACATATTTGTCTAGTCTCTAAGTACAATACCCAGCATGAATGGGCAATTCAATTTATAGACTATGGGTGGTCTGTAAATTCAGTTTCCATTAATGAGTGGATGGATGGGTGGATGCATGAATAAATAAGGCTATGAATGTCAATGAGAGGTACAGAGGGGACATGCACTCTGGGGAAGATATGCAGGACTCAGAATATCTCCCCTCCACTCCACAATGAACTTCCAACCCACTTATTCACTTCTGTAATGAGGATTACTGCTTTGGTAAACTTTGAAGTCTTTTCTTTCAAACTTCTTAACCTCTAAGAAGATGCAGTTTTCCATGTATGCTCTGGGTCCCGTTGTGTGGAAAATATACAAGGAAAACTAGGTAGGCCTTCCTGTTAGTATCTGAACTGTCTCATAAGTTGTCGCCAGTGTTCGAGTAATCAACTTCTCATTAAGACTTCTCATTAGATGGTATTTTTCCCTTTTATTGCTGGCATGGAGTTCAGACCATTTAATTTATCATCACTTTCCTATTTATCACTTAAAGGAACTTCACCTTACCCCCTAGCTATCACATCCTAATATTTCTGGGTTTTGTAAAATTTTTAATCTTATGGTAGGGTTTTATTTTTTTTTTCTTGGATAAGGCTTTAGCAATTGCTTCATCCCGCATTTCAAAGCCATGTTTTAGTGAAATAAAGTGTCCTTTCATTAAGATTTTATTTTGTAGCATGCATTCACTGCATGGAGCACTTCCACCATGTTGGTGGTATTTCATGGCTAGGTCCAGTTGCTCATTTGGTCAGAACACATTGAGACCAAAATACTTGTTTAATTCTTGTTTAGATAATATGGTTTTGCCTGTAATCCTAGGATCCTTTTTATTTAATCCCAGGCAGCCACTTCTCAGGTATGTGCTTTTAATTATAAGGAGAACTGGATGAAAAACGTGACTTGATCATGGCACAGATATGCCACCACCACAAAAAATAATCCACAGTCAGATCTATAGCATCACTGTCATGTGTGAACATCATTTTAATATCTTATGCACAAATATTATCTCTACAAATCATCTCCAGCCAAAGAAAGAACTTGTTTCGTAACAGATGGGCTGTCTACCTTTCCATAAAAATACCCTGTAGAAAGCTTTCTAAACAAGAGAATAGGATTTTTCAAATGACTTTTTGTAATTTTTTTGTTTATTTTACGTGTGACATCTGAGGCAAAGAAAGTACATGAAAGCAATATGCATCACTGAAATGAGAATGGCCATCTACTTATGCTTTAGAAAACTCCTAATACACATTAATACAGTTCTCTTGGAGTTTCAGAGCGATCATTCATTCCATTCTCCTGGCTCCTCTAAATTCCATGCTGTTTGATAAAGTTGTTTGAGAATGGTTTTCTTTAGTTTCCATCCTCTTTTTCTCAAGTATTTCCCCATGCCTCCCCCCACTACCAAATTCTTACCCAGTAACAGGTACAGCTGGCAAACAGAGCTTTCCCTCAATGGAGAGAAATTAAGAGAGAAAGAGAAGATTGCCAAAAGGCTAAAACTATTTAAGGAGTTAACAGAAAAAGGTGCATCAGAGAAACAATACAGAAACATAAGTTCCCAATTATAAGTGGCACCAGAAAAAATATCAAAGACCAGGAGGCAGGTCACAATGGGGAAGATAAGGGATTTAAAATAAATCCTTTCCTTCTGATGATAACGTGTGCACTCATTTCTTTGCTCTAGCTTTTTTTTTTTTTTTTCTTTTTTCTATTATTATTATTTTTCTCTTTCTAGCCTACTGGATTTTAAGCCTGCTGAAACAGGTATAAGTTCTGTCTTGATCACCACTATATACCCAATAATTAACACGTATTGGATACTAAATAAATATCTAGGGACAGACAGCTTTTTCTGTAGTTTTAATCATTCTGAATTAGGCTCTCCATTTTCTTTTCTTTTTTTTTAATTATATTGAAGTATAGTTGATTTACAATGTTGTGTTAATTTCTGCTATAAAGAAAGGTGATTCAATTATACATATATATATATTCTTTTTCATATTCTATTTCATTATGGTTTATCACAGGATATTAAATATAGTTCCCTGTGCTACACAGTAGGACCTTGTTGTTTAGCCATCTTATATATAATAGTTTGCATCTCATAGCAGTATGATTCACAATTGCCAAAGAATAGAAACAACCCTAATGTCTATTAACTGATGAACAAATAAAACATTGCATATTCACATGATAGGATGTTTTTTTGTTTGGTTTTGTTTTTAAAAACTTTTATTGAGGTACAGTTAACATAAAATAAACTGTGTATCTTTAGAGTATACAATTTGGTATTTTTTTTCTTATTAGTAATGTATATATGGCAATCCCAATCTCCCAATTCATTCCCCCCCAACCCTCCCTGCTTTCCCCACTTGGTGTCCATATGCTTGTTCTCTACATCTGTGTCTCTATTTCTGCCTTGCAGATAGGTTGGTTTATACCATTTTTCTATATTCCGCATATGTGTTAATATACAATATTTGTTTTTCTCTTTCTGACTCACTTCACTCTGTATGACAGTCTCTAGGTCCATCCATGTCTCTACAAATGTCCCAATTTCATTCCTTTTTACAGCTGAGAAATGTTCCATTGTATATATGTACCACATCTTTTTTATCCATTCATCTGTTGATGGACATTTAGGTTGCTTCCATGTCCTGGCTATTGTAAATAGTGCTGCAATGAACACTGGAGTGCATGTGTCATTTTGAATTATGGTGTTCTCTGGGTATATGCCCAGTAGTGGAATAGGCTCTCCATTTTCTGACCTCTAACCTCCTTTCTTTCCCTTCAATATGGCACCATAGACCTTCTTTTCCTGTGTCCTCAAGTTTAGTAAATTTGAGGTCTGTCATCTCCACATGGGCACCAATGATGTGATGTCATAGTTCATAATCTTCCAACACAGTGGCCCTGGACATCTGCACGTAGTGGGATGAGGAGAGATGAACTGGGTTGAAACCTAACTCAGGAGTTGGAACCTGTTTGGTGAGTGTAGATGTTATCTTGGGAATATTTACTCCTTTAAACGGAATGGAAGAGGTAAGCCAGAAAGGACTGCTTATACCCAAGCCCAGAATCTTCAAATGTGTTTTCTCTTCTTTGATTCCCATAGGAAGATACTAGATCAGAGTTTTGCATTTTAAGAAAGGAAAAAAGTTAAGTGCATAAGAAAAAAGTAGAACATACCCCCAAAACATGAGCAAAAAAGGGAAAATCAAACTAATAAAAAAGTACATTTCCATTTGATCTTGCTACATAATTTCTTCACCCAGCACACCTTTGAGCACATCCAGTTATTTAATCAAAGAAACTTTAGAGTATTTAATATCTTGGAAATTTTCCATTAAACTTGAGAGTACCAGGTGAAACTTAACATGATTGAGCATATGTAGTAATCTACCTTAAAGAGCAGTTTTTTTTTTAATAAGGACAATTGAAAGGCTTATAAAATTCACCAAATAGAATCTCTTTATGCACAATATCCAAAGGATTGAAGAGAAGATATATAGGAGTGATTTCTTATCAGTGAATATAATTAGTTAATGCAGTATATTTTTATATCTGTTTCCAAATAAAAATGAGTCTTGAAGTCTGACTTAATTCTTTATCTTGTGATAAAAAACTATAGATGTATAGGTAGATGGCTAGATATAGAAATAGCTAGTTTAGATAGGTAGAGAGAGAGAGTGAAAGAGATAACATACATATCTACAGAGATTGCTTCCCTATGCAAATATAGGAAATGAAATATAAGTATACTAATTAATAAGAAAGAGAATGATGAACCTTGTATTGCATGACTGACTCTGCTGCTAATAGCTTATATTATTCTCCTAACTTGAGTTAACAAGTCTCCTCAGCTAATAGACACTGTCAAGATCATTTAATAAAACTATCTTATTTTACTGCTGAGGGCACTAAGTGCCTTAGGGAGCAGAGAACAAAGCATATCCACTTCCTAAAGCCAGTATAAAGGTGATTCCCAAGGCCAGCAAGCCAAGACGGGGAATTCATTCATTTCAACTCATATTTTTCCATTTACCAGCACTTTATTGAGGAGCTTATCTGGGGACAGGCACTGTGCTAGGCATTGGGGATACAGGTGAACAACCAACAAATTCCTGACATCAAGGAACCTAAATTCTTATGGTGGAGGCTGAAACTACATCAGTATATAGATATGTAAATAAAATAACTATGGACCGTTACCAGCACTGCAGTGGAAATCAGTAGAGTGATGTGATAGGTGATAACTGGCTTGGAGGAAAAGTATGTAGCATAGTCTTCTCTGGGGGCACTGAAATTGAGACACAAAGGCTGAGGAGTGGCCAGGCATGTGATGAGCACACAGGCTTTGAGGGGAATCCCTGCTTGGTAAGGAGGGAGGGACCAGTGAGCAAGAAGGGTAAAAACAAAATTGATGAGGCAGCTGGCCAGATTCTGCAGAGCATTGAAGGCCGTGGGAAGCAATGAAGATGTAACTCTAAGTGCAATAGAGAACATCGGTGGGTTTTAATTGAGAGAATGACATAAGCTGATTTATATTGTGAAAGGTCACTCTTGCTGTTTTATGGAAGATGGATTACGGGAGAGGGGGACAGAGAGGAAGAGAGAAAATTAGTCAGGAGGCTTTTGGTGGGAAGTGTGGAGAAGAGAGTGGATGTGTTATAAGTATATTTTGGGGACAGTGATAACAAAATTTGGATATGGAAGTAGAGGGAGGATTAACAACAAGGGAGAAGTTGGGGATGTCTGCTCTTCTTGACTTGAGAGGCTGAGGGGACTACGGTAGTATTCACTGAGATGGGGAAGGCTGGGGTAGAAATAGAAATATATTTGATTAGACTAACATATTTTGTTTGATTTGGGTGGTTTAATCCAAATCAAAAAAGATGAAGTCTCAGCTAGAGCCAAATAGATTTTATCTTGGTCAGGACCAATACGAATGTGCCAAAGCAGATCGTGAAATACGGACCGTATCTTCTCTCTGTATCACAAACAGCACAGTCATCAGTTTTCATAGTGGTTGAAGGCCGTCTCGGGACTGGGATGTGAGCTGGAAGAATTTGTGAATGTGGAAATGAGAGTGGATGCGTGTCCCTGCATTGTGCGTGGTGAGTGCGTGGGTGCCTGTGTGTGGTGATATGTGAGGACAGGATGTCACCGTGAGCTTATAAAAGTGGATCCCCTTGGGTTAGGTGGCAGTTTGAGGTATTTTATGGTTGATATTTGGAAAACCTTAATCATTTTTCTTTTCAAAACATTTTCAAGAATGGTGCTTTGTGTGAACATTCACAGAATTATAGACAGACTAATTCTTTTTTGCCTAGAATGAAAATAGTTATGCATTCATCATTAGTAAATATTTGGGGAAGTTCAAGAATGTATTCACTTTTACTGGTCTCAGATTTTGCTACCTGACAGATATAGTAAAGCACTCAGTAGAGAACCATATATTAGCCAGATATGTAGGACATCAAACTGAAAGGTTGTATAACAGCTATGAAGGGCATAGTTGCTTTTATAGTTCTAAACGTTAAGAATGTCTGTCTGAAATTTGAAGCTTGAAATCAAAGCTAATAAATGGGAGTCTTAAACTGTCCACACCCGTGATAATCACATTGTAACATACCATATTATTTGAATGGCACCACAAGGGATAACTTTTTCCCTAAAATGAATCAGTTCTCTGCTTCTAGCTTAAAAAGCACGATAATGCACACATACTTCAAACTCAGAAGAGGAAAAAAACCTTTTATTTTCTACTTTGGGGAAGGAGAGGTAGTTTGTGGTGGAGGACAGAGGGAAGAGAAATGGGAGAATTAAATTCTTTACCCTGCTTGAGAAAACTGGGAGAAAATTTGGGGAGAACTCATATGGAGGCATCATTGTTAGAGTAAATAAAACCTCAGAATCTCTAAGTTTTTGAGGTTAGTGCGATTGAAGCACCTTTATTTCCCTTGTAATCACTAAAAAATAAGCTACTGACCAAGATGGATGATATGACAATTTCTCTTCAGGTGTAGCATATTGTTTCAACACCCAAAGACATATTCCTTTACATACTAGGTACTCAGTGAGTGTTACATCGATTTTAATTGACTTTTCCCTATTGGTTGCTTATTTCTAGTCTTTCTGTTGTGTATTCACAAGCATGGACTTTCCCTGAGCCTGTAGAGAGTCTGTCCATTGACACTTTTAAACTAGATTTGGGATTTCCATGAGGTTTACAGCTTCAGAAAATTAACCTTATCAATTTACCCAGAGATGATGATTCATTAACCAAACTTACAATAACTAGATAATTATGTCTCTTTCTGATGTCTTTCTTTGTGTATGTTTTATAAGGAAAGGTTTGAGAATAATTTTCTTCAAAAGCCTGGGGGAATAAAGGAACTGTCTTTAGCAGAAGCAGAAAGGTTTAGAAACGTGGCAAGGAGGAAGTCAGCATCAGGATATTAGGCAGAGCCCTCTTTTTAATGTTGTCCATGACAGAAATGACCATTTAAACAGATCTTCCCCAAGTTTGTGGAGATTTGGCAACCCCTTGCTCTGTCTGTGCTAAGATCTCACTGGCTTTAGAGCCCTCCTAGATTTGCTAAGAATTTCTTTCTCTGTTGATCTCTTTCTTATATTATGTATTTTTCAAGTGCCCACTTTAGCAGTGGTACCCAATATTTTTAATATTAAACCATCTAGCCTCAGTTTCTTATAAAGAGGGCTTAAAGAGATTATTAGGTGTGTTTGCAAAATCAATTGGTCATACAAGAGTTAGCTTGACCTTAAAAATAAGCCTCGGCCTAGATTCCCAGTGCTTACGAAAAAGCGCTCTAGGCCAAATCTCTGAATCTGTAGTTTTCTATAAAAAAAAAAAAAAAAAGATATGAAAGAGTTGAAAATCAGGCAGCATGGCTAATAAGATGTATAAAATAAAACTTTCCTATCCTTCTTTCATTTGGTATTATATTTATGGGTAGATTAAAATAATGTGCTTGTAGTAGACAATTATTTGTATAATGTTACTTTATTCTAATTTACTCAGCATTGTTGCAGTTGGAAAATAAATTCATGGAAAATAACAATAAATATTATGAAGATTGCCATTTTCATGCCACAAACACAGACCAGAAGAAAGATATTTGAAAGTTCCAAGACGGTTAAAAGAAAGCAGGTATGGAACTGCTAAGGACATGGGGGTAGCTCATGTGAACTAAAAGTGTGGGTCAACTTTCAACTAGGATTGTCCCCTGTACCCTCTGGGTCCATTCTTGTATTGTCTAAAATTATGTTCATTAATAATGCTGCCTTTAGAATGAACTGAACTGTCTTTTACCAGCTAGGATGTAAGTTCCATGAGGGTACTAGTGTCGTTTCGCCTTCATTTTTCACTGATTTGTTCCAATGTGGTTTTTGCCTTCCTTATCCATTGATTTTTTTTCCCCCAAGATGTTTAGAATGGTGCATAACATGCAGTAGGAACTTCATAAATATTTGCCAAATGGATGAATTAACCGAACACTTCTTGTTTTAATGACATGTGAGTTACTAACATTACACTAAGGTCAACTTCCTGGTTTTGATCATTGTGCTCTGATTATGTAAGATGTGAACACAACGGGGAGATGAACAAAGGGTATCTGGAAACTCTGTACTATTTTTACAACTCTCTCATGAATCAGAAATTATCTTAAAAAAAAAAAAAGTTGATGTAGGCTTGGGAATGGAGGAGGAAGAAGGGGAGTAAGGATATGAAAGGATGAGAACCATTACCTCTGGAGCGATGCAGGAAGACAAGTATGGGTGCAGGGGCAGGAGATACCCGATGTGAATGCAAGCAGGTGCTTCTGAAGGACTAAATAGAATTTGGCTGTTACCTTACTTTTCTTGAAACCATGAGAAATCTTGAGTTGGAATCTCAAATACTCACTGTCCCCTGTGAAGTTTCACCAGTTGCAGTCTTTCACTTGTGCCACTTTGCCTGCCGCCTGATGGTTGCTGGTGCCCACTGCTCACAGCTCTGAGTTCTAGGTTTATCCTACCTGCTTAAAATTGCATTAACAAGCGTTAAGATATTAGAACTTAACTGTGTCGTTTCTTATATAATCAGAAGGCTTAAAAGAACATTAGGAAAAGAGGAGAGTTTAGGAGAGAAAAAAAAATGGGCAGCCGTGAGAATGATTTTGTGAAGGCCACAAATATGAGTTCCTCTAACTTCAGTGTTCTCAGCAGCCGGTTCCGCAGAGTGGAGGAGTTCAGTCTATGCATGACTAAGTCTATGTGCTTAAAACTTTCAAAACCAGAATCCCTAAGAAGTTACAGACCATTTTCAGCAAGACCCACAAAACCCAATATAGTCCACTTATGAGTAATCGTTTAATTATGGTATTTTATCATTTTATTTTTAAAAAATACACTGAGTACATAAAAATGACTAAAATATCAACAGATTCTTTCTTCCTACACATAACCATTAATCTTAAATGTTCTAAGAGGAGATTTTATAAACTAACCCTTTACAGAACTAGTGCTTCTTTCTGGAGCTGTAGGCCCCTCTTCTTCCCAGTCCCTACTTTCTTTTATTTTATCTTCCTTGTCACCTTGAAGTTATAAGAATTCCAGCATGTAGGAGTGGACTGGTGGGAGAAGGATGCATTCTGCATTCAGTTGTACATCAGCCTTGAAGCCTGGCTGGCAACAGTATCGTGGACAATGGATCTTTCAAACAAACAGAACGTTGTCTGTTCCTTCCTTCTGTAATTTTTGGCAGAGTTCTCTGTTATGTGTCTGTATTCTTGAAACTTTGGATGAATAACTAGGACATGGTATTAATATAAAGAACTGGCATCTTTGTTGACTTATTCAACAGACTATGTGTACATAAAAAAGTGAAATAAGCACTTTCAGAAGTGTTGTCTGCACGTGTCTGGGATTTTATAGTTTAAACAATGTGAACGGCAGTACCTTATAGAAATCTGGGCTAGTCTCTGGATGCTTTAAAGTTTATTTTCTGAATAAAGATATCCTGTTGGCCACAAGTGAATAAAATATGAGCAAGTGTGTGTAGCATTGCGCATCTGTTAGCATATGGACAAATACAGACGAAAATACAGTGATAAAGTTAAAAGTAAATTTCTTGAGCTGAAATGTCATAGTATTTACAGCCAAACTAGGTGAGCCCTTCTTTGTAGTAAAATGACAATGACGAAAAAGATAGGACAAAAGTTAGAATTGAGATGCAAATTTCCTACCTGGAGAGGCAGGACTTTGTTACATAAAATTCACTAGTGATAAAATGAGTTGTTCTCAGTAGACCAGAGTTTCTCAAACTCAGCACCCACTGACATTTTGGGTCAAATAATTATTTGCTGTGAGAGGCTGTCCTGTGCATTGTAGGATGTTTAGCAGAATCCTTGACCTGTTCCCTGGAGATGCCAGTAGCACCTGCCTCCACATATGGAAATCAAGACTTTGCCAAATGTCTCCTGAGGGGTAGGGGAAGAAAAAAAACATGCCTGATTTAGAACTATTGCCATGGCCCATACTGACCAGAAGCAAGTTCTGTACTCTTACAGAAAAATTTACTCTTTGTACCGAATCCTTAAGTAGTATGGTGGGGCAGTCTAACTTGGGGGGACTCATTGTTCATCGGACCTTTTAAATGTCTATGCCATGTGAGCAAAGATAGGTGAACAGTGGCCAGTTGCCCAGCAGAACAGCATTCCTCCATCAGTTAATTATCCTCTCTAGCCTTTGTATCTTGTCTCTAACTCTTCACTGACTTCTTTCCCCTGATCATGGAATTGATTGTCTCCTTTATCCAAGAGCAAATCAGAATGTCTCTTGACAATGCAAAGGTTTAAAATTACTATATTTTCTCTCTTCACATCACGACTAACTTAGAAAAGTAATCTACAGTGTCTGCCTCCGCCTCCTCACTGCCCACTTTCTGGAACACATCCCAATTTGCTGTTTTTTTCTTATCACACTACTAAAAGTGGTCTCCCAAATGCTACAATCCAATATCCCAATGATCACATTAGCTGAACTTTTCTTGAATTCATCTTTTCTGACTTTTGTGCAACTTTTGCTGTTCTCAACCAGTGGTTCTTAGATGTTAACATGAGTCAGAACTGCTAGAGGGCTTGTTAAAAGACTGATTTCTGGGCTGCACACTCAGTAGGCTCCCTGTCTGAGAATTTGCACTTCTCACGAGTTCCCAGGTGATGCTCATGCATGGTCTGGGGATCAAAGCTCAAAAGCCATGTCTTGATTATTCGCTTCTTGGCTGCGTCAGCTTGGCTTTCATGATCATAGTCTCCTGTCACTGACTCACATTGACATTCTGGGTCACATTTTCTAGTTCCCTCTACTTCTCAGTGATTCTCAGCAAGTGTAATTTTGCCCCCCAGAAAACATTTGGCAATGTCTGGGGATACTTTTGGTTATCACAAATAACTGGGGGTGAGGGGTACGGAGGCAGAGGGTACCACCTGAAAATGGTATCTAATAGATAGAGGCTAGGGATGCTGCGGAACATCCTATGTTCCACAGAACAGCTTCCCACAACAAAGAAATTATCCACCCCAAAATGTGAAAAGGGCCAAGATTGAGAAACACTGCTAGGAATGCAGGCATTCTCCAAGGAGAATGGCTTTCTTATCTTCTTTTCAGACCGTACTTCTCTCTTGTCAATCTCAGACATTCTCGGAGCATCAACTCAAACCTCTTTGGAAATGACTCCCAAAGGTATATCTTTAAATCTAGCATTACTCTTGGGTGCTCTCCTAGATTTCCAACTGCCTGATCAATATCAGCTGGGTGAGCCACCAGTATCTTATGTTTAATATGCCCAAGCTCAACTTATCCTTATTGTAAGAGACTTCTTTATTTCCATTACGGTAGTCATCATTTGAGAATTCACTATGGGAAAAATATTTGGCATTATTTCTTCCTAATCTTTCTCCTTTCTTTTTATAACCAATCAAGTGTATATTGTTGATGTGTCTCTACCCATTTAAACATTCATAACTTGTACAAATGCTAAAAGATGATTCTTTTAAGAAGAGAACCATAAAATAAGATGTATGGTTCAGAAATATCTCTAGCAGCAATGCATGGAATTCACAAATATTCAGGAAAACCAAAGGAGAACCTCACCATTCCATATGAGATTTTCTAGTGTTTTGATTGGCCAGGGAAACAGATGCCCCATTATTCCCAGGAAAAGCAAAGTTATAAGTCTGTATAGAACCCTGTTCAATACTGCTTGAAGAAAATACTAATCTGATGTGTTATTCAGGCAAAGAAGTAGTATGAGGATATTCTTTCAAACCTGATGAGTCTGTTCATTAGGTTTGCTTTAGAGGAAGCCACTATATATTGTATTTCTTGATCAAATGCCATGTATATTGTCCTTGTTATTAGTAATTAGTAATGCTAATCATAGCCTCCATCTTTGAGCACTTTCTAAGCACCAGAATAAGTGCTTTGCATGCCATCTTATATATAGTAAGCCTATTGGGTAGATTCTGATATTGTATCCATTAGGCACCCATGGAAACTAAAGGTTAAAGAAGAGAATGAGTAAACTCAAGGTCACATATCATAACTGGTAGAATCAGGATATGAAGCCAGGCTGCTCAACAACCAAACTGATGCTTCTCTAATAGCACAAAATTCAATTGCTGTGGAACATAATTCTCAGAACCTGGCATTTGTGAATAACCAAACCCGTCCTCAGAATCTAAGACCTGGGTACAAAAGGAGAGGCCACCCCTCCTTGTACCTCCAGGGGATGGTGGAGATGGTCCCCCGTTAGTGAGAGAAGCAGTGCAGCTGGCTAATAGATGGGGCCACAGAGGAGAGCTTTTCTTTGTGGGAGTTTATTAAAGACATCTGCAGACCTCTAACTCCTGCATACCCTTTCTCTTTTGTAACTTCCATTTCTAGGCTGTAATGGATGCAAGATTACTGCAGCATTTTGTTCTGCCAGGCTGACCCCATTTCATGTACCATAGTTGCAAAGCTCTGGCTTAGTTACTGTTTGCATGTTCAAGATTCCTGTGTGTGGGGACACATGAGGCTTGGCCACAGTTCCAGAGGGGCTGCATTCTTTTAAAAACAAGGAAACCTAACTCATTTTGGATGAATATTATTTTGATCACTGACGGTTGAGGGAGTAACCCCTACTTATGTCTCCCTTGTTGATGTTTCTCGGGTGTGTAAAGGGTCTTTAAATGAATGTCAGGTCAGAGATAATCAGAAAATCATAATTTCAAATGCAATAATTACAGAATTTTAAGGAGACTTCATTTTCACTCCAACATCCCTTTGTCTTCATAATATTTTGTTAAGGAAGAGCAAAAGAGATACCAGAATGGAAAGATAACGGTCTTTATCATCCTCAGCCTTCCTTCCTCTTTCTTCTCCAGGCCTTTCCAAAGATTTCTGCAATCCCCCATCCCACACTTACTGGTAATCCTTACTGGAAAAAATGAACTAATTGGGTTCGGTTGTAACTTGTATACCTTTATCTACTAGAGATTCTGATATTCATTCATTCAATCAGAAAACGCTATGTTTACTCTACTCAGGTACCTTCCTGAGCACAGTAGATATATTAGGGAACAAGACAAACATGATTCCTATCCAGAGAGTTAACATTCTAGTAATATTAGCCAGAAAGTAGCCACATGTGTTTCTAAAAGTTTGTCTTTATTTAAAAAACAAAAAATTATTGAATGAATTTGATGTGTGACATTGTGTAAGTTTTGGGTGTATAGTGTGCTACTTTGACACACTTACCTGTTGTAATATGATTGTCAATGTAGCTATATTTATCACTTTACATAGTATAATATTATTATCTATATTCATTATAATGGGCATTAGATCTCTATGGCTTATTTACTACTCATTACAAGTTTGTACCTTAAACACCATCACTCTTATCCCTCCTCCACCATCATTTGGTAACTACCATTTTACTCTGTTTTTCACAGGTATGACTTTTTTAGATTCCACATATAAGTGATATCATATAGTACTTATCTGATTTATCTCACTTAGCATAATGTGCTCAGGGTCTATCCATGTTGTCACAAATCGGAGAATATCCTTTGTCATGGTTGAATAATATTCCATTATGTATATGTACTGCATCTTTTTTATTCATCCATCAATGTTGCCATTTCATTCATACATATATATGATATTTCTTACATGAAATATGAAATATATACATATATCTCATATCTCATATCTCAGTTATAAATTTCTCATATATCCTCTACTTTATCCTACATCTCTCTTGACTATTTCAAACATTTCATAAAATGTATATATAATATGTATAACACTATATGTATAGATAATGAAATGTATATATGTGCATACATATATACATTTCATAAAATGTATATATATAATATATATAACACTGTATGTACATACCATACATATATATGTGTACATACATATATACATTCATACATATAGTGTTATATATATTATATATATACATATATATATGTATTTGTTGTTGTTGTTGTTGCCTGTGACAGTCTACATGGAGGAAAGGACTTAGATCAAGTAAGGTAACCACAGAAGGGTACAGAGTGTCTTTCCTTTTAATGTAATTGCAAAAATATGAGTGACATTAGTCATCAGAACATATTTATATATCACTGCTAAGCTGTTGAAAAGAACCATGGACATGGGAAAATGGTCTGGGTTGCAGATTCTTTAAAAAATGATCATTAGCTGTCCCTAAAGGATTTTCTTACATTTTCTGAAATCATGGGCTCTCTTTTTTGAGGTGTACACCCCAAAAGTGTGTGCAGCCATAAATGTGTAAGGTCATTGTTAAAGCTACACAAATGGATGTGAGGGGCCGAGGTAGGGAAAGGGGAAGGGCTAGTGTTAAAAAATGAAAAAAAAAAACCAAAAAAAACGTGTTTCAGGTCTTGGGCAGCACTTCTGTCTTTCCAGGCATTTGTCAGATTGCAGCTATTAACCTGTCAGCATCAGACAGATTGAAGGAGACACTTCCTCTCAAGGTGAGCCCTTAAGAAAAGGAAAATAAGAAAAAAGTCATTGCTGGAGTTGACAGGGAAATGATCCCACCAGGGTCTGGGCTACACCTGGAGAGAAAGTGATACTAACACCTGAGTGTGTGCTCAAAGAGTGAGAGGTTATATGCGGTGGGATAGGGATGTGGAGGGAGGGAGTGACAGCGGTGAATAGAGAAAGCTCTCTCTTTGAATCTTCTTGAGCAAAGATGCAAAACCAATTCAGAGATGCAGGGCACACTTTTCAGTGAAAGAAAATGGGGCTGCCTGGCGCTGAGATCATGGCAACTCAGCAGAGAAATGGCGGATCCCATCCCAGTGGGGAGCACAAATCATCCTCAGACAGCAGTGGGGGGTGGGGGGGGCTTGATGACTCTTTTCTTAACGAGGCTGTGCCCCTATCTCTGAACTTGGTGTCATTTTTTTTCCCCAGAGAACATAGGTAGTTTTATAGCCTCCTTTTGCTTATGAAAATTCCAGCACAAAACGAAGTTCATCAAATATTTCTGGCTTTCCATGTTTTGGGCACATAGAAAGCCTACACATCCTGAAGCTTGCTATATTGAATAATGCCATGGGATCATTTCAAGCCAACGAGCTGTGAAGGGGAGGGACATGCGTGCCTTGCAGTCCAAGCATCTAGGTGTTGATATGAGACCCTCTATAGCTCTCTCTTTCCCCTTCTCCAAGGCTGCTAGCAGTCTTCAGATAGTGGCCATTCCATTCGCCTGGCCCCTGGAGTAAGCACCATAGCAATAAACAGCAAGCCTCCAGTCGACCCACAGTAGACAGAAATAGACCATTATTTTACCTTTATGTTAAGCCATTGAGATTTGGGGCTTGTTTGTCACAGCAGCGTAACCTGGCCTATTACAATGGACATATTTGGTTAAATATAAGTATAAGATGTTTTATTTTCCTTAACAAAGAGAGGCAAAAAGCTTGTATAATGTTATAAACCTCTTCTCATCACCCAAATTACTGCCCCATTATACCCACAGCCCTATCCATGGCTACAATTTCCTTAAAGATATTTTGTTTATTTTAGTCCTGGGAAACTTAATGCCACCTTAAAAAGTGCAATGTTGTGTTGGTGGATGCCTTAGTATCTGAGGGGCTTTTGTGAGTGGAGAGGAGCAATCATTACTCTCTGTATTTTGTTTAATGCCCCATTTATTTAAATTATGTATCTAAAAGTCAAACTTTTTAAAAACTAAATTTTCTTTGAGATGATTAATTCCTCTTAAAATTTTAAATATTAATTCTGTATTTTGTATGGATGATTTTTTAGAACATTTCAAATACCTTAAAATACACACATTTTACACTTAAAACTTCTACTCTTAAGCTTAAATCTATAGCAAATCATGAGTTTGATTCATTTTATCATTATTTTTGGACTCATTTTTATGTTTTCCAGGATTATATATTAATACCCAGGTAATATAGGTAATATATTAAGTAGTAGTTTCTTCTCAAGGTGAATTGAATCTCAGCTGCTGGTCAGCTGGCTGAGGTGATTTTTTTAACCATTAAATTCACTTATTGTTTCAACATATAACTGCCTTCACAAAAGTCTAAAATTTTTCTTGCAACTTGCTGTCTTTGCCCCCAAATAATATACCTATATTTAAAGTTACACTTGGCTACATTATATGAACCATGTTCATTAGTAGATATTGCCCTTTATTTAACATTATTGAAAACATATATTCTTATAAACAACTCTTTAAAAAGTCAAGGACCATCTGGCAGTTTCATCTCCCAAGAGATGAGGGTGAATCTAAGTAGTTATTTCTCTATAGCTTATTAGATTAGTGTGTCATCCTAGAATGCTCTGGTGAGTCCTTTTCTCCTGGCTTATTAGGTCTGAAGCCGAGAGCTGACCAGCCTCATCTGCTCGTGGTAAGCCTCCTTCTTTGTTTTTCAAGACAGCTTGATATATTGCCTGTTACTTTTATTCACCATTCTCTACTCATCCAGTAGTAACATGCCCACACCAACAGTTTATGGACAGGCACCTAAGCAAAAGGTAAAGTAAAACATATGTGCACATATATTTTAGCACTCCTTTACTTATTGAAATCAATAACAAATATATTTTATGATGTTCATACTTATTTTATATTACAACTACCTATAATATGATTTATATTAACTTCTTTTTGAGCGTCACAATGAACTTTCATAGCTTGTTTTAATTAACAGCAAAAATAATGAGTAATTTTATGGTCATGAATCTTGTTTAGTGTTCAAATTATCACCAACTGGCTAGTAGGATTTTCTTTTAAGTGGGCTTTTTGTCCTTTCAGCATTTCCTTTGATATTTTTGTATACATACTTGTGTTTTGGCAACAATAGTAGTTCTAGACTCACGGAGATTATTTCCTGCCCCAAGACATGAACTCCACAGGACTGCAAAGAATCTTGGATACGTGATTGTGGATAGTAGGCACGAGTACCCCTGTTCTTAGCACTTCAAGTAATAAAGCTGAAAAATGTATTTCTTTCTAAAGTCAGAAGTTCATACTGATTTTTTCCATGAGAAGGGCATAATTTTCAGTAATTTCTCTCCAACTAGTTGCTGATTCCCACTTACAGTTTTCATCTAGATGATTAGTACACTATAAATATCAGAGAATGTTCATAACAGAGGGTAACAGAAAAATCAAACTATAGAAAAGCAGGTAGAGTGTGAGACAATATTTACTAAGTATCCACGCACGGCCCTGAAGAAAAGCCTGAAAGGGTCTGCTCCAAAATTGATTTATCCTCCTCACCATGCTATCATCCAACTTTTGTTTTTTAAGCATATTTTATTTTGTAACGAGAATGCAAAACTATTTTTTTAAATAACAAAAGAAAAATTTCCAGCCAGAAATATCTCTATGTATTTTTCATCAAACATACTGAATCTTGTATACACAGCATATTTATAAAAATCTCAAAAATTGCTTACTCTTTATAACTAGGTGATATTTTGCTTTTTGTGTCCATGTTTTCCCTTTAGAATGAGGAAGATTCTAGATAATCTTATTGTGTCATATTTCTATTTCACTGCATTGCTGTCTTGAGGGGGGGCGGAATTAATAGCAAAAGATTTGTCACTTGAGTTCTATTCATGACCTCTCTTCTGTGAGCCTTATAGGGGGAATGCAGCAAAGAGGAGATGCAATTCCAGGGGAATATGGGTTCATAGATCTTTCAGAACAATGTTAAAAGAAAAGCCTTCTCATGATTGCCATAGCAAGTGATGCTTTTAACTGCTTTAAAGTCATCACTATAAGAGCATTGAATCCAAAAGCAAGGAACAGGAGTATATTCTGAGTGGCTTTTCAAGACAACAGGGAGTCTGCTCTCAGGCCTCCTTCAGCCACGTTGACATGTGTGTCGTAAAAGCACGGGATCATGAGCCCACTGGTGTGACATAAATCAACAATGAAGAGGGCCTCTTTGCTGGTGTAAAGGATAGAGCTGTGAGTGCTCACTTACAAGTGAAGAATCAACTTCGGATTTTAGGAAGAGCTTTCTGGCTCCATGCAGACCTTGAAACCTCTCTCGAGTGGTGGCAGTTTCGACATCTTCACACAGTCAGCTATTTCATCCATAGTTCCATTTACATCCAACTTAAATTTCACTTTCAGCATTTTCATTTTTTCTTTGTTGTCCAGTTCTCTATTTTGATTATGTAGTTTTATTATAAAATGTCACATGGATGCATCACTGGGAGAAAAGAGGCCATACCCTACCTGTTTGGCTGTCTGTGCATGAACTGAGCAACAGATCTTAGTGACCATTCACTGTCAGACTTTGAAGGAACTGACATGATTGGTCATGGATCAGGCTGTGCATCTGTGATCTCTGTCATTATTGTGGACTGAAAAACTAGCAGTGAAGCTGACACTTCATGCACATACCCACAGTTAGTGGACCATAGTTCAGGCAGACCTCATTTTACAGCACTTCCCTCTATAGCACTTTGCAGATACTGCATTTCTTACAAACTGAGTTTGTGGCAACCCTGTGTTGTCAGATGGTGTTTAGCATTTTTAGCAATACATTTTTTAATGGACTTTTTTAAAAATAAATTTATTTATTTATTTATTTATTTATTTATTTATTTATTTATTGGCTGTGTTGGGTCTTCGTTGCTGCACCCCGGCTTACGCTAGTTGTGGAGAGTGGGGGCTACTCTTCGTTGCGGTGCGCCGGCTTCTCATTGTGGTGTCTTCTCTTGCTGCGGAGCACGGGCTCTAGGCATGAGGGCTTCCGTAGTTGTGGCTCTCGGGCTCTAGAGTGCAGGCTCGGTAGTTGTGGCACACGGGCTTAGTTGCTCCAAGGCATGTGGGATCTTCCTGGACCAGGGCTCGAACCCATGTCCCCTGCATTGGCAGGTGGATTCTTAACCACTGTGCCATCAGGGAAATCCCACAATACATTATTTTTTAATTTAGGTATGTACAGTTTCTTTAGATGTGATACTATTGCATATTCAATAGACTCTAGTATAGTGTACACATAACCTTTATGTGCACCGGGAAACCAAAAAATGCATGTGACCCACTTTATTGTGACACCCGATTTATAGTGCCGGTCTGGTACTGAAGCTGCAATGTCTCCTAACTATTCCTGTAACTGCAAACTAAACTCTATCGTTTGGATACTGAAGTTATTAACTAAATCATGAAATCGGTACATATCAGAACCATGCAAAATAAGGACTACCTGTGTATATGTGTGTATTTCATATTTTTCACTTTGTAGCTTCAGCACACCATGCCACACAATTGATGCCTTTTAACGCCTAGGTTAGTGTGCTCTGAGACAATACAGTTCATTTTATCTCTGTTGGCCTTTTATTCCAATGTGGCTTTTTGTCCTGCAGTGTGTTCTGCGTTCTGGTGAAAAGTTTTGACCCATAATAGCTGACACGTACGTGCAGGTGGCCGTGCACAGGAGCAAAAGCGAAATTTCACTCTGCTTGTTAACATGAAGGTCTCCCAGGGGTTTGGGGTGCTGGCAGAGGAAATGGAATAATGAGTAGCAGACAGGGATTGACTGGCGTTCTCTGACATGTTGAGGAGTACTCTTACCCATCACTGCAGCCTGAGGGAAACTTGGCTGAAAGAAACTGGCCAGAGGCATGTTCCGACTTTGGAGGACTTGTAGAGAATGGCAGCACTGTTAATAATGTACAAATGTTGGGAGACTCCTCCCACCCCCAACCACTGGAACTGTGCTACAGTGGTCCCATATAATTCTGGTTCAGTTAGCATTCCCATTTCCAGATGCTAAACAGGGTAGGTAAGTAAAAGAATTGAGAACAGCTTTTTGAAGAGAGATTCTAATGTTCTTTGTAAATTCAACGCAGATGAATATCTTTGTTGAGATAGTTAGATCCAGTGTTAGTATGAGTATGTACAGTGGAAATAGCCTTACTTGGAATTTGCAGCACTTAGGTTTAACTCATGGCCCTGCCAGTTATTAGCTATGTTTGATCATTCATTCATTCGTTCATTATTCATTAATTTATTTTCAACAAGTTTTTGCCATGCCTCGTTGTGTGCCAGACACCACACCGGGTTTATGCCATCAGGGTCGCATCTCTTTACTTCTTCAAGTTTCTCACCTGTGAGATTCTTAGACTTCTGAAATCTGTTTAAAGCACACAGACACCCATGCACCCGGTTCAAAAGGCAGCTCTGTAGTATGAAAACACCTATTTTTCTCCTGTTTTTCTTTGAAAGCCAGGAGTGAGTATAACATAATTTCATGGAAGTAATGAAAATATAATTTTCAGTGATAAAGTTCATAACCAAGGAGAGAGTAAAGTATTTTTCAATTTATCTTCAGCTTGTGTCATCACCTCACCAAGTACAGAAATAATGAATGCAATAATTCACCTTTATTTAGCATGCCAATTAGAGGGTAGACTCGTCATGGGAAAAGCCCTCTGGTCAACTCCTCTCCCTTCACATGGGGCTGTAACTAAATGATTTTGCATGGCTGTGTGTGTGTGTGTGTGTGTGGTGCATGCCTAGAAAAGAAGAGCCCAGTTCTTTGTCCATTATTCATCTCAATGTTTACTGTCAGGATGGGTTTTCCAATTTTCCATTGTTTCCCCTAAATTAAATCTCTCATGTAGAGTTTAGAGCTGGTCTGTCTGCTAGGAAATAGCTATATAATAAAACAGCCATATAATAGTGCTATAATTCACCCAGTTATTCATTCCTTCCCTCAACAAAAGGGACCTAAAATGCATCAGTATATGTGGGTTTCAATTAAATTCGGAGGACAGTTATTGAGTGACTACTGCATGCAGGCTCTAGGCTGAGACTGTTGAGATGGATAAAAAATTGTCCCCTCTCAAGGAGCTTGAAATCTAAAGGGAGACAGATGTATAAATATAAAAATTGAAAATGTTTGCTGTAATTTCTAACAGAATGTCCTTGGGGCTGTAGACGTGGACAGGGATATTCAGTTCTATCTTGGAGGCTGGGGTATAAGTCAGGGAAGGTGTTTCAGTGGCGATCATGCTTAAGGAGCATGTATAAAGAATAAATAAGCAGAACAGGCCAAGTAAGCAAAATTGTGGATCGTGAAAAGTGCATTCGAACCAGCTCATTCTTTTCTTCTTCCTCTTCTTCCTCTTCTTCTTCTTCTCCTCCTCCTCCCCCCTCCTCCTCGTCCTCCTTCCCCTCCCCCTCCCTCTCCCTGTCCCTCCTCCTTCCTCTTCCTTCCTCCTCCTCCTTCCTCCTTCTCCTTCTTTTTGCTTCTTTGAAAGATTTGTTTTTCTCATCTTTAGCACCTTCTACTAATTCCTCTCTTGGTTTTTAACTGTTTCTAAATTGTCTTAAGGATCTAATCAGTGTAAAGGGATGGCTCTATACCCCACCCTCCCCACCCCCATGCCACACCACTGTATGAGCAACACATCTTTTCTCCTGAAAGTGACAGCATCTGGCTCCAATCAGTAGACCTGCTTACAGCTCTGATGTAGGTCTGGGGCTTTTCCATATTACCTGAAACCAGTATTGATTGCTTCAGCTCTAAACACAAGACCCAAAAGGTCATGCTGGTTGCCTTAAGTGAGGAACAAAAAGTAAAACCAAGCTAAATGAATTGAAGAGGTAGATGTAGAATCAAAAAAAGCCAGGAGTCTTCAGTGCCTGCTTTCAGGCATCATCAAGTCAAGAAGCTATCTTTTGCTGGTGAGGTCAGTGGGGATGCAAGGAAGGATGAGCATCCTCAGGGACAGTACTTCGCCCTGCCTGAGAGCAAGTTGTGGTCCTTAGTATAAATCACACCGTTTGCTTACACTCTTCATTATTCATTTTTAATTTCTGGCAAATGGAAACTGGCTGGGAGCACACAAGGGTACAGAATACTCCCATGTGTGCTTCTGTGTTGAGAGATCTACTAGAATTAGCCTCTACCCTCCCAGCGTAGTCAGTGGGCTGCCGTTTAGGGTGACCGTATACAGTTTATCTCCAAACTAGGACACCTCGGAGGGTAAAAGAGGTGCTGTTACTAATCATACCAGCCTAACAATGAGACATGCCTAGGCAAACAGGGACTCTTAAGGAATATGTGATGTTCTTGCCATTTGTTCTGTCTGAAGGGAAATTTCCTAGGAGAAATACAAATAACACATGAATCATGACACTGGAAGTAGGCTAAGATTTCAGAGAATTAGTCACTGAGTCAGTCTGTAAGTTTATAAGTTTGGGAAAACTTATAAACTTATAAATTTAAGCAGTGATTCCCTAAAAGTTTTACTGAGGCACGTGAGATAGCTGTCCTTTTCATGCATAATACACTCCCACAGGGATATCAGAATTGTATAAAGTGCCTAGAAAGTGACTGCAATGATTTTATACAAGAAGACATTACAAGTCAGGCCAAAACACGTATGTACAAGGACAATTTTAAGTTTCATTATAAGAGTAAACTATTGCAATCGAAGCACAACTTGCCACACTCTTCCCCCAGATCTTTCTCTGGCTGCCCCTTTTCATCTTGCAAATCTCATTTCAGTGTACCCCTTTTAGAAGGGCCTTTCCTGGCCACCATAGCTAAAGTGACACACAGACTCCTCTTATGCTTTATCACATTATTCTTACATCATTTTCTTAGCACTTATTGGTATATAAAATTTTCTGGCTTATTTATCTGAATTAATTGTATGCTTTTCTTACTAAGATGTAAGAATATTGAGGACAGTAGTTCTACCTGTCTTGTTCAACAGTATTCCCCCAGCACTTTAGGGATATGGTAGATACTCAATAAATACTTGCTTATGAGATGGACTGATGGAAAATAGACCTATTTTTGTCTGTATTGAACATCTTTTGCAACAGTCATTCTCCTCCTTTCGTGATTTTTTGTGAATAGATGGGCATCTTCTTAGCATCTCCAGTTCCTGCCCTCGCCACTTCACTACTAGGTTGATGCTACATAACCACTATATGGATTTATTGCATAACCTCATTGAATATGGACTCTGCTACATCTTGCAGCCAGATTTTCATCAACATCCCTTTTGCTATGCTTGACCTTTATGTCTTTTATTCTTAGCCTTCTCTGGAATCATCCTCAGTATAGTAGCATGCCATGCAATGTTAATCTTCTGGTCATGTGAGTAAATAGTTCTTCAATTTCCTCTTGTCCATATTTTCCATCTCTTGCTGAAGATTGTCAGCTGCAAAGACATAGCACTTTTATGCACTTCATGATTTATACTTTGTCATTCAGAATTTTTCTAATTGTCAAATGAATGATTTCATGGACTTGTGCAACCACTTTCATTAAAAACATGTGTTGTACTTTTGTTTTCATTATTAACATAACTCTTCCTTCAATTATTTTACTCACTGCTTTTGCATTGAATGAATGTCATAGCATTCAAAATATCCATTAAAGTACCTAAAAAAAAAAAAAAATTGGAGCACTGCGTATACCTGCACTGTCCGACATAGAAGCCACTAGCCACACATGACTATTGAACACTTGAAATGTAGTTAGTGCAGCTGAAGAACTGGGTTTTTAATGCAATTTAATTTTAGTTAGTTTAAATTTAACTATAAAAATCAATGTCCAATTCAGTCATTGGAAAACATTTAAGTATGTATAGAACAACTTGGGTATGTGAATCTGCTTTTCTGATTGTAAATTTTATGAAATTCCTATGCAGATCATATATTTCTACTAAAAATTAAGTTTCTGAATAGAGATGTGCTGTAAGTATAAAATACACATTAGGATTTGAAGACAATACTAAAAGTAGAATGTAAAATATCTCACCAATATTTTTAAATTCTGATGACATTTTAAAATGATAATATTTTGACTATTTGGGGTTAAATATAATGTTATTAAATTACTTTTTCTAATTATTCTTATTATTTTTTAATGTGGTTATTAGACAATTAAAAAGTATATATTTGCTTTGCATTATATTCCCGTCAGATAGCACTGGCCTAGACTGCTTATTGGTTTAGGCCAGATAATTGAAATTGGTATTGGTTTTGTTTGATCTCTATCATGTGAATAACAATCAAAACAAAACAGAACAGGGCTTCCTAGGTGGCGCAGTGGTTGGGAATCCGCCTGCCAATGCAGGGGGCACGGGTTTGATCCCTGCTCCAGGAAGATCCCATATGCCGTGGAGCAACTAAGCCTGTGAGCCACAACTATTGAGCCTGCGCTTTAGAGCCTGTGAGCCACAACTATTGAGCCCATGTGCTGCAACTACTGAAGGTCACGCGCCTAGAGCCCGTGCTCTGCAACAAAAGAAGCCATGGCAATGAGGAGCCCGCGCACCACAACGAAGAGTGGCCCCCGCTCACCGCAACTAGAGAAAGCCCACGCACAGCAAAAAAAGACCCAACACGGCCAGTAAAATTAATTAATTAATTAATTAATTAATTTAAATAAAAAACAGAGCAAGAAACCATCAGTTGCTAAGAGTCACAGGTTGGGTTCCCCAGGGGCAGACTCTGAGCTGGCGTTTAGCGTGCCACGTGATTTGTAGGAGATCCCTGGGGTTACCACCTGTGAAAGGGAAGGGACAGAAGAAGGATTGTGCAGTGGGAGGAGCTGAGCTGTGTTGCATACCAGGCAGTAACCTCACGCAACCCCACGAGGAGCTCTGGAGCTGAAATAGCTTTCAGTTTATCTGGAGTTGGGCAAAGACAGCCAGGCCTTTATATCTCTGCATCAGGAAGTCACTGAATCATCCTGGGAACAGCATGATCTTGGATGAGGTGCTCTCTGTACCTGAGGCTAACCCTGCAGGGGCTGACAGCTGAAGGCTCTCTGTCAGCAGCACTCCTGGCAGCTTGGACAACACGTCCTTAGTTGCAGGGGGGTCTGGGCAGTGCATCACAGTGTCCATCATGTTGATATTTTTTTATTAAAAATTTCACATTAAAAATCTTGATTATTGTCTTTTTGTTAAAAAAAAAAAATCATATGTATTGGCTAACACCAAGTCATAGCTGAAGTTAAGTCTGTCTCCTTAGGCCATAGTACAAATTGTGTTTCTCATTGATCCGCTCTCTCCCTCCTGACTCATCTCTGACTCAGTTCCTGTTTCATTACTGCCTGGCTCCTCTAGTTGCTTGTGTTGGTTTATAAGCTCAGACCAGACTGACTTGAGCCCAACCATGATTGGGGACTACATTTAATGCCCTCTGATGGTTTCAGACAACATTGACCAGACTAGTCTTTTCCATGAACGTTTACAAGAGAAGGAACTTTTGTATTTGTCTAACTCTCATTGCTACTTGTAAGTTAACTCCTTGAAGACAGGGACAGTATATGTATATATAAATTTCCCGAAAGCCTCGTTCAAAGATTGGTTTACTGGGCTTCCTAGGTGGCGCAGTGGTTAAGAATCCACCTGCCAATGCAGAGGTCACAGGTTCGATCCCAGCTCCAGGAAGATCCCACATGCCGCGGAGCAACTAAGCTCGTGTGCCAAAAAAAAAAAAAAAAAAAAAGATTGGTTTACATCAGAGGCTTACCAAATAAATTATTTGCTGAAAGAATGAATGTGTGTGGCAAGCAATAGTGTCCTTATTCTATATCTACATCCTCAGTGAGTGCTTGTGTGTCATTCTAGTCTCGAGGTTTCCCTGTCACCTTTCAGCAGTGAAGAAATAATAAATGGAAACATTCATTAACCCTTTGTTGGAAATTTGGGTATAAAATTCGGAGTTGTGTTGCATGTTTTTGACATTAAAAAAGATTTAATGAATTGACTATGAGTGTTACCTGTGGTGGATTTGAAAGAGCATATCTGAATGAAATTGGGTGAGGGGGTGCCCATACTGTCAGCAAAAAGAAAAGGTCGGCTATGTATTTGTTATGGAGAGAAAATAAGGAAAAGGTCAGAAAGAGTAAGACTTTTTTTTTTTCTATAGCCTTCTTGCTTGTTTCCCCAGTTCTTTACACTGCTATGTAATTTTATGGAATATGAATCTCAATTAGGAAACTTTAAAGAAGACAAAAAATGGGAAGAGTCTGTCTTCTAAATATATCCTCTGTTCTTCAGGCAGCAATTTAATTTCAGTTAAAAGGAAGAACAAAGCTCTGCCAGTGTTTTGGAACGAGGCTAGCTGGGTCCTTCAGTGGGGCTCTTTTTAGAAATGGACCATCAGGGCAGATGCGGTATTACATAATGCAGTCCTCCTCATTCCCACAGAGAAATTGCAGCTGCTTTGAGGCTTTACAGAAGCAGCAGTAACTTGAATTCTGTGTTGCTTATGTGTAGAAAATTCCAGGCAATTTATCATTTTTCCCCATTTTCAAATTATCTTTTTGAGGGAGATCTAAAGGAATCATCTCATCATCTCCATTTTAAAGATAATTAAACTAAATTTCACTGAGGTTCGTTGTCTCTCTTCAAGTTATCCATTAGCAGAAATGAGAACAAATTCTTGCTTTCTCTCTTTCTCACACTCATCCTAGCTTCTCTTTGACTGCCTATAAAATATCAAATATGTTCAGTATATATGAGAAATTTGAAATTTCATTTATTTCACTGGCATTTACTGACTCCGTCCCTTGCACTGCTGACCAAGGTTAGAATTGGTTTAAAAACATTTCCTTCAGAGTGCCTAGTGGATATTTCCTGCTGTTCAGGCTAAAATGCCACTGATAATTTTCATTTCATCTTGCGTATATGTAAGTAATTGAGACACGATAGAAATGAATATGAGAAGTTCATGATATGGAGTGAGATGCATCTTGGGGAAAATGTTTCAGCTCTGGGAGAGTTTAGAACCAATTTGTCCCCAATCACGGTTATCCAAAGATGGATTTATTTATATGTGGTTTGATGTGTATGTAGCCCTGTGAAAATATAAACAACTCAGGAAAAAGAAATGTGACATTTAGTCTTACCTCCAATACCCAATACTTTTAGACTTCAGCAAAGTCACAAAACCCCTCCTTCCCATGGTTTCTTATTATATGTATACATATATATATGTATACATATAATGAGAATAGTAATTACTCTGATAAATCCTATTGATTTCTTCCAGGGAGATTTGGAAGATAAAATAAAGTCATAGATATTAAGAAAGATGGCACAATATAAATGACAAGTGGTATTATTATCCCTGTCCTCTAGGGACTTGCTAAAACAATTTCCTAAGGTTACTTTCAGGCCGACTTTGATTTGAAAGTCCAGATTTCTAAAATATAGAGCAACATAGAGGACTAAGATGGGTGTTCTGGCAATCCACAGTATCCTTTTTTAAAAAAAGAAAAGAAACTTTTAAGATCAAAAAGACAGTTGGTGACTCTGCATGCAATTTATTAAGCCAAATAAGTGGTTGTTAAATTCAAGGACCAAAAATCTAAAATATTAGCTATCATTTGCAGGGATACTTTAATTGTGCAAGTGACCTACATAAATTATTTAATTTCTGTGAAGTATATTATAGATGAGAAAACAGCTTGGTTCAGAGAAGTCAAGCCAATTCTCCAAGATCACACAGCTGATTGTTGACTAAGCCTTGATGTGAAACCAGAGCTATATTCAAAGTTAGAGCTATTTCCACCATGAGGTACTATCCCACCCCCTCGTAATCATCCAGCGCTACTACTATTACTACTTCTCCTCCTCCTCCTTTTTTTTACTCGCTTTATCATGTAGTATCTGATTGTCTTTGTCTTTTTTTTTCCTCCAAGGGTACATTCACCAACTTCTGTCTAGAGCTGAATTTATAGTCACAAAGCAGGATAAAAGGCTTTGTTTCCAAGCCAATGGGCTGAGTTTCCAGAGGCATAAATTCTAGGAATTAGTAATATCCTATATAAAATCACTGAAGGATGGTGTCTGAGGTTATTTCGTTGGCCTCTGTGATACTCCCTAAAGGTGTAATTTATTCCACAGTCCCTAGACACACGTGTTCATACTGTTTGGAACACACTGTGCTTGCCTTTCCCAGAAACCTTCAACCGACAGGACCAGACACAGATCAAGGTCTGTGGGCCCACACTTAAAGTGTCCTCTGCAGACCACATTGCTGCTAAGTTAGAAATTATCTGTGGTGTCTCATGTTTCTTTTTCTTTTTTTTCTCTTTAACGACCAACTCCCGTAAGCACTCAAAATGAATGTGATAGGGTTTGTTCTTCTTCCAGATTCCTCAGCTTCCCGTGGTAATTTGCAAGTGAGAAGGGGAAATCCATTAGGAGAACCTGAATGGATTAAAAGGTAATAGGGTTTGGTAGAACGGGACTCAGTGAATCGCAAATAAATGTATTACCTTCACAGTTGTTACAGTTGCCGAGTCCCGGCTTGCCCCTTTTACCACGGGGCCAAGGTACTTGCAGCATCACAGAGGGCTTGATAAGAGCAGATGAAAAGAGAAAATAAACTTCATAAATACAGGCTTTAGATTTAATAAAGTCACCCCTCCATATTTATGGTGGATCAGTTTCAGGACCCCAACAGATACCAAAATCCACAGATGTCAAGCCCCTTGTATAAGATGGCATAGTATTTGCATATAACCTGTACACATCCTTCTGTGTCTGTGAAATCATCCCTAGATTACTTATAATACCTAATTCAATGTAAATGCTGTGTAAATAGTTGCTGGTGTGTGGCAAATGGAAGTTTTGCTCTTTGGAACTTTCTAGAATTGAAAAAAAATGTATTTTCAATCCATGGTTGTTTTCCATGAATGCGGAATCCTTGGATACAGAGGACTGACTGTATTGTCTTCTCCAGGGACTGCCAGTGCTTTACTTAGCAATATTAGAAAATAAATTTATTTCCAGCTTTATTGATATGTAATTGACAAAATTATAAGATATAAAAGTATACAATTGAAGTACTAAAGAAATTCTTAGGATATAAAGGCAAAAATGAACACTGTAAAACACAAACCAGAACAATTAAAACAGCTGCAAAGTCCTACTCCCCAAGCTTGATCACTAATACTATTGTGAAATGCCAGAAATCGGGATGCAGAAAAGATCTCAGAGATCCCAGGAGCCATCTGAGACCCACCGAAGAATTCTGCTGCTAGAAAACTTCACCAAGGCTGTGTTCTCATCACTAGTCCTTAATCTGCATTTACCCCTTGGGCCATGTAGGGACCACGTGGGTGGAAAATATCCTCCCAACCCAGTAAGAAGTACGTCTCTTTTGTTCTGTATGTCACAGATTCTGTATGCTGCCTGGTTGGAGAGGAAAGTCTAACCCTGGAGTTCTCAGGCATTTGTTGCTGTCTCAATAGGTAGATCATCAATTAGGTCCCAACTTGTCTCCATCTGTTATTTCTGGAGTATTTTGGCCTTCATCTGGAGGAAGGTGACAGGAAAGCATTCTGTTCCTGCATAAAATCTGCTTGTCATCAGAGTAACTGTGTACTGTCGAAACAGAAGCTGCCTACATACGTTTCTCTGCCTCTTGAAAACTAGCATTTTGGTGTGAATCAATTATGAAAAATGATGCACACCACCCCTACACACACACACACACACACACACACACACACACACACTCCACCTGAAAACCTGAGACATAACACAAATGTCTAGAGTTGTGAACACTCACACAGATCACTTCAAATAATATAAAGGTTCAGCCACTTGGGAAGAGTGAGTAATAACAGAAATTTGGGGTTATATAACCTGGTTCTAATAAAATAATTCAGATTTCTATGCTACTTTACAGTTTTATACTAGTACTTTCATATTTATTTTCTCCTGTCCTTCTACAAACACCTTGTAAAATATTTACTTATTACCCATTTCTTAAAGAAAGCCAGGCTCAGTGGTTTTGCGCAAGGTATCATAGCCTAAGAAATGGCAGAGCTATCAAATTCTTATTGTAAATTATATTTTTTTCTTGCTTTCCCTATTTTGAGATACGTGTTTTCCTTCTGGTACCAGGGTATAGGCCAGGACAAAGTAATACCTAAAGTCCCTCAAAGGATTAGTTCAAAAAGGGACCATGAAAGTTTTTCCCTTAGAAGTTCACTTTGGTACTTCATTGCCGTTAGAGAAGGCCAGTCTACCTCCCTGGCATGTCTTGTGCCAAGAAAACATCATTTAGATCATTGTGTAGAAAGCAGTGAGGTAGCATTTCTCAGAAGTAAAGTGCTTTACTAAGCACTCAAAAATCTAGAAAATATTAATAAATGATTCTTTTAAAAGAATTCTTTTAAATAAAAAAAATCTGAATAAAACATAGGAATAGGAAGAAAGCTTGGACATATTGCATTGTTTTCTAAGTATCATGACTTATATTCCTGAAGTTATTAGGGTCATTGAAAATAAGATGCTGTGAAGCAGAGTGATTCTTGAAGGGTTGGGTATGACAGAAGTGTGAGACTTTGTGAGCTAAATCGTAAGGTCATTGCCTAACTGGGATTTGTAGGACCAAGATCCTATCGAAGTTGTAAATTATCAGTGTTGGACAGAAAGTGAATGATTGCATAACTTGTTAAAATCACTAGGGAACTTAAGGAGGCAGGGGCTAGTGATTGACATAAGAATTTTTCTGAAACATCAGGACAAAAATAGTTCTAGATATATGACCATGGTCTGAATAATGAAGCAAAATTGATATTCCAAAACAGCAGCTCAAGCTCAAAACACTACTCTTTTTTTCATTCCCCCTTCGGAAAAGAGTATACAAAGTTGGTAAGAATGAGCAAACCCATTGAGCTGGCCCAGAGCAGAAGAAATGAGACCAGCCATCTAGGGAGTGCATTTCCATAGGAGAGGGCAAGGGATTGTGAGAGATGACTTAGTGGAAACTTTGCAGGTAAAGCACCTTTCTTCTCAAAGTTCTTTATAACCCTATGCTTTCATATTTCTTTCTTACTTTCAGGGCTGATAAGCTCTGCCATTGTTGCCTAAATTGTGCCTTCGAATGAGAAATAACATAATTAAAATGAGAAGAATAACCTTTGCTTATGGATCTAGGCTGAGTGGTGAATGTGTGACCACGGATCTCCATGCATGGGGTCCTCTAATGACTTTCACAAATAAAAGGCTTAGTTTCATTTGGTCCTTTTGGAAGGAATACTGCCTTGTCGTAGAATATTGATACTTTAAGAGTTTCCTTGGTCAGCAAATCAACAGAGACCTGGATATCTAGGCGTATCTGTGTGCATGCGTCCTGTCATTTGATGTAATTTATATATTCTGTTGTAAGGAAAAGAAGAAAGTCCTAATAAATAATACATTCATATTCCAGGCATGGGTTTTACTGATTTTATAAATCAATTAAATTTATAAATGAAATTTTATTCTCATGTCATGTTGAATATGGAAATATAAGGTTACAGTGTTACGTCTGTTCTATAGGTTCACACATATCAAATGAATATATAGAAAATCTCTGGTGTTGCTGGTAGGTCGCTTAAGCCCCTTGTTAGCTATACGCATTCTACCTCTATTTCAAAACGTAGCAAACTTCACATTATTTTTAAAAGTTTTTATTCATAGCATCAATAATCGATGATTAAATTTCAAAGAAGTTCCAGTGATACATGCCAAATATCCTAAGATTTTTTGATAAAAATCTGATTAGCCTTCAAAATCAAAATGTAAGAAAATCAATATTACCATGATTTCAGTGCATAATCTATATTTAAGTCCAACTTTAAATACTGTTAGGATCGCATACTCAGAGGCTTTCCTAGAAAAATGGCTTACACAAATGTCATGTGCATGTATTTATGATTGGCAATAGAAGCTCAGGAAACAATGTGAGAAAAGAAACTTTTGTTCATATTTGGAAGCTGTATTTGTTGTCATCTTAAAAAAGACAATAACATTGTTTGTCATTCAGACAAAATCCATTCGTTCCATTATCTATTAGTTTCTGTCTCTTCTCACTTGGATTGGAGATAGGGGAAACAGGCTGTGAAAACGCCATGGGAAAATAATTCTTGTGCAGACTCTGTCTAATTAAGAAATTAATGATAGATGCTTGGTTTGGACATATGGTGCTTACAGGAACTGGAAAACCTTGATTTGAGCTAGTCTGAGTTTTAATACACTGTCCTTACATACATGTGTTTGTCCTTACATACACATGGGATTTGAGAGGTTTGAAAATCTTGGCCTTTTCCTTGCCTTTTGTGAGAAAGTGCCTCTGGATCCAGCTAGGATGTCCTCTAGTGAGGTGAAAACAGTTGCAGTCACTAGGGAAATTTCTAACATTGGATCGCTCCCGTTATAACTTCTGAGGATAAGTGGATAATAAATCTCTTTAGCCATAAGGATGCCATGTTTAGCAATTGTTATTATCACATCTGAGTGTGTGTCTATGAAGTTAAATGATCTTTCGTACTGGTTTCTTGTCAAAAAAGCAGGGTGAGCACAAGTCATCTATATAAAGAAAACAGTACCCCAGGAAGGAGCCGCATCTTTGGAATATACAGGAATACGAGAAAGTTGATGTTGACCCTTTCTTCCCTTTCCCTCTACCTTGGAGAGCTGGTTTCAGTAAAAAAAACCATTTTCAGAGGGCTTAACTTGTCTTCAGTGTTTAACATTTCAGCAGATGTATTCTTGTATGTCCTGAATGAAAATACAAACCCACAGACACAGAAACAGAAACATACATAGATTTATATATTTTATATAATATGTGTATATATATTTACATTTTTATGCAATACTTAAAAATATAAACACATCAAGTTAAGAGAAACATTGAGTAGTAGGAAAAAATGAGCAAATTTGATAAGATGCAAATTTACCTTTTATCAAATATGCCTTTTAACAGGTATATTTTTCAACTTTACTGATGCCGTCTGTAGAGGTCAGTTTTCTGCAGTGTGGGTGCTGAATGATACACAATATGGCAACAGAGCTCATCCCAGTGGCGGAATCCTACAGCCACTGGAGTGTCCAAGAGTCAAGCTCTCTGTATTGATTTGCAAAAAGATTAGACTTTTCCCAAGAGCCTTTGCTTTTCTATCTTGTTCTTCTGTCAGTAACCATCCCCTTGTTTTACTCTTTCTGTTGCCTGCCTTTCTCATGTCACTAATAAATGAGATTATTTGTGGAATGCACTTAGCACTGTGTCTGACTCCTTGTGAGTATTCAATAAATGTAAGCTACTGTCGTTATTACACTTTGATCCTTTCCACATCCTCTTGATGTTTCTAGGGCAAATAATTTAATCCCTGTTTTATTAAAAGAAAACTGGGACTAACAGAGGTTACGAGGTTACCTGACTTGTCTCTGGTCTCAAGATTAGTGAACAGTATTATAGGTAATTGAACTAAGAACTCCAATATTTTAGGCCAGTGCTTATTTTTCTATACCAAACTTAACTGAGTCTTTTTTTTTTTCCGAAATATTACCAAGAAAATAAAGGAGACACCAGATCTCTCTTGTATCATCTCCCTGATTTTAAACTCATGCCTTGTCTTAAAGGCCAGGCTTTTACTTAATAATATTAAAATGCATTTTACCTGAAGTGAAAGTCAAAATGAAATCCTAAATAACTTCTGTTGGTGGTCTCAGACTGCTGTACATGTTCACTATGTTCCATTAAGCACACTTCTATGAAATTTTCGTAAATCAGTTTCCCTTGGTTTAATTTTCAGCCAGCATCAACATCTATTGAGAATATCCATAACATCACATGGTAAGGTACATATACAGTACTATGCATGTACACAAGGAGATGCAATGAAATCCTTCCTGGGATTTCAGGGAATGCTCCTGGGAGGGGGTGCCATTTGAATTCAGTATTAAATGATGGATAGACAATTTAATACAGACAGAGGGGCATAGGTAGGGTGGTTCCTTTCAGACCGAGGGAGCTGTTTGAGCAAAGGCATTAAGGAACAAGAAACAATGAATGATCCAACATGGTCAAACTGTGGCAAAAGTGACTACTGTCTGGCTGTGAAATGCCTTGTGCATTAGGTTAAGGAGTTTGAAGATGATTTGGTAGCTTCTGAGCTTCAGTAGATGTTTTTAGGAAGAAGAGTGTCATGGCCAGATTTGTCATTTAGAAAGATAGCTCTGGCAGCAGCGTGATGGAAGAATAGCCAGGGTTCAAACTGCAGTCAAACCATTGCATGATTTCAGGAATGAAATGATGAGGGCTGAGACTGAGGAAGTGGCCATGGAGGCAAGGGAAAGGGAACGGATGTCAGAAAAATGTTGTGGATATCCTCAACAGGGCTTGGCACCTGATGAAATATACAGAATAAGTGAAATGTTGAGGACAGAAAACTGGCTTAGATAGATGAGTGGATAATTGTGGCCAGGATAGACATTAGATTTAATTATATAAATACCATTGATTCATTTGCCATATTTGTTACAGTGATACACTTTGTATTTTCATATACAAGTAGTTATAATAACCTTTAACACTACATTTTAATAGTTTACCTAGACTTTAAACTCCTTGAGGGCAAAGACAGCCAAGTCTATGTCATTCATCTTTTAAATGCCCAGCAGGTTGTTGCCTGACGCAGAGTAGAACTCGACGCATATTTGATGAATTGGATTGAGGTTGAATGTACTTATGGCAATAGGAAAAATGCCTAGAGGATTTTCTTGCCTCTGTTCCAATTCTTTGGTTTATCTCAGCGTTTTTGTTTTGGCTCCTATGAGCTTTTTCCAGTGCCGCAAACACTTCTAGTTGACAAGAAGAAAAAGAGAGTGAGTGAGAAGAAGGAGGAGGGGTATTGCGGCATCTAGATTGAACTCCACAGGTTTGCCTCATAATTTTCACCTTTGATGGGGAACTGTCCCAGATTTCACCCACCAGGCTAAGGTTCTGACATGGTACCTTCTTAAATCAAGCTTGAAGGGAAATTGATTGAAAAGAAAACACCATTATGGGAAAACAGTTCATTCTCTTCCCCTGACAGAAGGGAGACTTTTGTCTATATTGTAGAATAAATATTAGCTGGCTGATTGCTTTGAAATCTAGAAGCCTAGAGGAGTTATGGTGACTTTGCTCCCTTTTTACAGGGAGATTTCCTTCAACTTTAGAGACATTTGATACGGAGGTTTTCATTACCTTTCAAAGAGTTGTACTTTTTCTCCCTTTGTGATTATTTGTATTAACTAGATATAGGTGTTGAAAAACTCATGCGATACTTCTGTATGCAATTGTGTGTTTCTCTTGAAGTGTATATTCCTCCAGATAGGGGTAAGCAGATAGTTTTCCATTTTTCTATGAAGGCCTTAAATACCACAGGGTTTTTTCTTGTTGTTGTTGTTGATGATGTTTTCTGTGTTGAAAGAAAATGAATTTGAGCTCATAAAGGTGGCATGAAAGGGAAAATGTAGAATAATGGCTACTTGATGCTGTTGCTGGTGGTAGAAAGCATTTCCTCATCCTTTCGGAGCCTGAAAGATGCCTATGTTGTCACATACCCATCCTTTCATTTGACAAAAGTTGGATTCATTTTCTCTTACAGAGATTGCAAACTAGCATCTCTGGGGGCAAAATCTGTATGTATGTTTGGGCCACATTAAATGACACTAGGCTGAGCTGTGTTCCATTTTAACACAGGACCCATCACCTCTATTGTGTAATGTCTGGCCTAGTTCACACGTTTATCAACTTCCAACTCCCAGAAGAGGTAAGTCTGACTGTCTTGCTAAAGGTTTTTAGCGTAACTGTGTGCTTTGGTGGAAGATGGGTTCCTCCCTAGAAGTGAAGTCAGACGTGTGGCTCCTGAGAGAGGAGTGAGCACATGGCAAGCATCCTTAAGTTAAGGCACTCCTGGACTGTCTCCCCAAGTCACCTTAGAAGTTTCACAGGTCTTCACAAAAATAAGATGTTTGCCAATATAATTTCCATCTCGCTTGCCACTCTGAACCGTCACCCCTGCCAGCCAGGTAGCTCTTGCTTGACAAGATGACATGGCATGACGTTTGATTGAGTCCTGGCCAGATGTTAAGGTATAAAACTACTAACACTTTTTCTGAAATGGTCTCCTTTTGAGCAGTCTTGGAAGCGTAGCATTTTCTTGGTTCTTTCAGATCTAATGCCTTTACTTTTCTCCTGAGCTAGGAATATGTTGCCTCCTTGGTTGTTTTCTTTCTTCTTTCCTCTCTTTTTCTCCCATTCTGCTTCCTCCCTCCCTTCCTTCCCTCCCTTCCTTCCCTCCTTCTCTCCCTCTTTCTCCTCTCTCTTTTTCTTTCTTCATTTCTTTGGAAAATTTTAGCAAGAGTTAATGGACTTAGGATCTCAAAATTAGGTTATTAGAAATTTCTGTCACAAAGCCTAGAGAATTGATGTTTGAATTCTCCTTGGCTTGAGTCAATCCTTTATCCTTTTTAGGTAAATGAATTAAGTCTCATGCAATTTCCTGTGTGGGAGACTCGTTTTAGATGAATCATTTAAATTGAAAGCCCTGTCTGCTCATCAAGGGGCATGATTCTAGAGTTCTCCTGAGTATTTTGAGCACACCTAGTACAGTCATTGAGATACACAAGGCAACCCTGTACCATAATCTATAAGAAGTCTTGATTCATACGTGGTTATTTGGGTAAAGGGTATAACTGCAGTTTTGTGTCTTCAGATCTCTTTTCATAATTTCCCTTGGGCCATTTAAAAATAACCTCTCTTTGTCCCTTTTTTTTGGTGAAACTTTTTTTTGGAAGACCTCAGGCCCAACTTCAGCATCAGAGAACAAAATTCATATCCCCTTTAGTTGTACAATCCCTAGTCCATTGTTGATACTCAGAATAGATGAAATAGTAATGGTGCTATTTTTCACCCCCAAAGTGACAGCATGTTATGAATGCTGTGATCCCTGCATAGTACTGAGGAATTTTTAATGGGCCATTGCAGAGCCTATAGGGACACATTTACATACTAAATTGTTTTTATAACCAACATCAAATGATTCTAGAAAAAGCCAGGCAGATCTTCCTCACGAGGAAAATCTAGTATCTTTACCTTTGCAGTGGCTTCAGGGTGCTTGTTAAAGCCACTCACAATTCTCTTCTTTTGTAAAGGGCAGCCCTCAATTAAGTATTCATGAGTGTCCTTTTGTGATCCCAGAATTTCTTTTGAAATCACGTGGCAGGAGGGCAAGGAGAAGCCAGCCAAGATTTATTTATACCTACACAGTGCTAGTTATCTCAATAAACTAGTGATGTCTTTTCCAAATGTTACAAATTGGAAAATTGAGACACAGGTTAATTGCTTAACTGGCACAAGTTCACACAACTAGTAAAAAATAAAGGCACAGTTCCAATGCAGCTCTTCATGAAAAGCCTATATTTTTTCCACAACAGGCTGCCTCTTTCATCTAAACCTTGCAGCTCCCACATGGGGCAGGACTACCAGGTATAACTAATGGGTTGTTCTCACATGTAGGGGTCTCCTGCTTCTTGAATGCTTTACTCCTTTCACAAGATTTTCATTTGTTACCTATTCAGATCTTAGCAGCATTCTTTACAGCGCTTTTTACACAGGAATTCTTTTAGATGGAAGAGGGTTGGGAATTTATCAGTCCTTTTCTGGGAATGATTCCTTGTGTGTGTGTGAGAGAGAAAGAGAGAGAGAGAGCTGAATCAAACAACACATATTCAATTTCCAGTATGTGTCCGTCATTAAACTAGGCATCCTGAGTGATACAAAGCAACAACTAAAACGTTTAACATTTACTGAGTTTTTATTACGGTTTATCTTATGTGCATTATTTTGCTTAATCCCCATAGCCTTATAAGTACTGATTATCCCAATTTTTGCTGGTGTAGAAACTGTGATTTGAAAATTCAAGTAACTCAACCACTGTCCCACGGTTCATAAGTGGTAGATTCAAGATTTGAACCCAGGCTGTCAAACTGCAGAGCCTGTGTTCTTAACCACTACAGAAAATTACAGAATTACAAAGCATGGGCCTACCTTGTGCTGCCAGAGTACAGGTGCAAGACAAGACCAGCGTAGGGGGAGAGATTAACATGGTTCTTGAGGAATGATCTGGACTTCAGTCTAGGTAGGGGAGAAAGAAGGGGTGTCCCAGTCATGGGGAACAAAATGACAAATCCAGAGACATGGGAATGGCATGGACATTCAGTTTTTGTTTTTGTTTTTTTTAATTTTCCTTCTTCATAGGGTTATAATATCTGACCTGATAATATGAGAAGGAAAGGACTTTACTCCCCTGGAGTGTGGAGTTGGCGGGAGTAGACTTTGGGGAGGGTGACAACCACGGGATCTGAAAGGCTTTGGAGGGCAGGCTTCAAAGAGCCAGGAGAAGCAAGTGTGCATTGCCAACGCTGAGCAGACAGCAGAACCCTTAGCCCAGGAAGACTGAGTCTGCAGTCTAATCCTGGAAGGAGGGAGAAATTCAGAACAGCAAAGCAGGAGCCATCTCCTTGGGCAGAGTTTCAGGAAAGAAGAACCTGTCTGAACCCAGAGAGCTCATCTGGATGCCAGGAAAGAGAGCAGAAAAGGACATTTGCAGAGGAAAGAAGAGAGGCACCCCCAACCCTTAGGAACTCTGGGGGATGTTTTCTCCCAATACACTTCACTGAACGCTGCTCTAAGTCAAAACCAGTGAGCAGTAGCAACTGCTGAGACGGAGGGGAGCAGAGACAACTGAGCAATTAACCTTTGGTGGTGGGTGTGAAACTCTAATTAAGAGCAGAATCTCTTCCATTATATGGAGGAGGGAGCTGCAGAAAAATGTGTGAAGGGGATGAGGGAGTGAAAGCTAGGTAAGGACCAACCTGTTAGCAAGCCAGATGTAAATTAAGTCCAAATAAATATAAAAGGGGGGTGCGGGTGGGGGTGGAGCAGCCAAGGGGAGCACTGACTGATTTTCCTGTTTGCCAGTTGAAGTTTCTTCTTCATTCCCAGTAACCGGGCCCTGACTATTGTGTTCAGAAGCCAGCAGCTCCACCGGGGACCAGAAGTTAGATGCTTATGCTTCTCTCTGTGGTAATTCCCTTCTTGTTTGTTGAGTATCCTTGGTGATTTCTATGTAAATTGGCACAGAGTAGCAATGTAGCAGCTTTTCTGTTCACAGATGAGGAATATCTTAATAGTCAACTGACGGCATTCCATCATTGCAGGGGTTCAGAAGCAGAGTTGTGAAGGTGGTAGAGATTGACACTGGGAAGAGGAAATTTGGGAAAGCCTATTTCCGCAGCACCCTATTTAATTTTGCCCAGTTTTACACAGGAGGAAATAAGCTTCTATACCTGTGAACCTGGTTTCTTTTAAAGGTTTATTGCTCTGAATCTTCTCTCCTTTATCACTTGGTTAATACATGCCTTTTAAACAGAATTAAGAGGGAAGATCCCTGCAAAGTTGCCAGAAGACTTCAGAAGCAGAGGCATATGTTATTTTGTGTCAGATGTTTATCACTGTCCATCTTCAGGAGACAGACAGCAGCGACGTCCTTTTTGATGTGACCAGGGATGGGCACAGGGAGGAAGGCACCTTTGCTACCCAGATGTCACCTTTGCTTCACTATATGAAATGCAGAAGTTAGTACCTTAAAAGTAAAACGTTAAGAATCCCCAAATCCTTCTTTCTCAGCCCCCACCTCCTGCTCAGTATTTTCTCTGACCTTGCTACATTAGCAGATGAAAACCTCACGTGTATGTTTTATGACAGTGCACCATAATTGCATAAGTGTTCCTGTAAGTATCACTTCATGTGATTCTCACAAAAACATTTGGAGATCATCAGCCCAAGAATTGGCAGAATGCTGTAGAACGAGGCAAGCTGGGGCTCAGAGAGGTCAGGGTCCTTCCAAAGTCCCAAAGCTCAAGTCCAGTCTGCACCCACCTGCAATCTGGTGGCACCTTTCCATACCTATTTGTTGGCATCACTATCTTGGATAGGGGGAAGAAAGAATCTTTTAAAAAGTGTTAGTGCAATGGCTAGCAGAAAGGAAAGAAAAGGTAGATCTGAGAAAGCGCCAGCTTTCTTAGGATCCTGATTTATTTTGAGGAAGAGAATGGATTAGGTCATAGGTGGTTACTTACTTCTGGAATCCCTCTTCCAGAGGAAACCAGCTGCCCTAAAATGATACATACGCTTTCTTTTTTTCTTTTCTTTCTTTTTTTTTTTTTAGCACAATTGTTCTCACATGAGATACAGACAAGCAGGCCTAGCGTGGACCATTCTAAATCTTGCCCTTGTGTATGGTTGAAATGACTACGGAGTATCCCCACATCACAAACCTTGGCTTATGGCTTGCTCGTGGAGACTCCTGATGGTACCAGCTTAATTTTATTCCTGGGCCCTGTTGCCCAGAAGTGGAGATCAGTTCCGATATTAATCAAGGTCAGGTCTAATTCTTGAAACGCAACGAAGAGTGAAAATTGTGTGTTTTTCCCTCTGGCACTCACCTGTAGCTTTCTCCACCCCCACCCCCTTCTCCCACCACTTCTATCAGCAGGAGTAAAGTGTACTGTGTTGGACAGTTTGAGCAAGTTGGCAGAAGCATTCAGTACTTTTCTTAAGCCTTTCTTCTCACTGGATAAATGAGAGTGAGAGGAGATGTGACTGCTTCCCCCAGCTAATTCTTGGACATGTTCCCAGAGTGGCGGATGGAGAAAGGGGCAAGAGCTGCTTGCATTCTAACCAAAGCCATCACTTCACACCTCTAGCTTTAGTCCAATTGTCCACCTTCCATGGCGGTTACCCTCTGACCCGGCTACCAAGGAGATGCAGCCACTTCCCAGGAGATCTACCCCATGAGCTAAAATAAAGACTGCTGTTTCTCTGCAGACACCTTTAGCCCAATTAGAGCAAAAACAATGAGAAGAAATTACAGCCTCATTAAATACAAGTAGGGTAAACTCCAAAAAGGCAAACTAAATCAGTTATGCAATTTAAAACTATACTCAAAAATCAAAATAACTTGAAACCACCAATCACTTAAATGAAGGTAGAAGCCACATGGTGGCCACTCTGTGAGCCAGTGAATCAACAAACATCCCAGGTCTCAGTGCAGTGACACAGGTGATGAGTGATGCTTCATGCAGTTACAAAATGAAGCGAAACTGGTTTTTGAGGGGTTGCCCGACTGCATGAAAAGAAAAATAACCTTCTGAAAACGCTTTGGTTTGAAAATATGGTCAGGCTTTGAAAGGATTTTAAGTCTTTGATATTAATTAACAGAGATATGTATTTATTAAAATGTTCATCAAATAGTGGTGAACTGGGGCCCGAGATGTCAGTATTTGATTTATCCTAAGCTGAAGATGCCAGACTGTTAGGTCTGTATGTGTGATACAGTTTTGCTTCTGGTGGGTGAGAAATCTCCAGGTTAGGCTTTGTAAAATCTCAGGTCTCTTGACAACTCACAGGCTTCTCCTATATACCTGCTCGAGGTCCTGCACTGTCACTATTCACAGTTTTCTGTAATAACATTCTTGGGGGTGAGTTGCAGGCCAGAGGTGAATCTAGAGCTCCAGTTCCATGATCCACACTGGCCTTGGACTTGGTGATGTTCTGGAAGTAAGGAGCACTGTTCAAGCTGAGACAAAAGAAACCAGCTTAACCAATGGTCGACTCAAATTAGAAGCTCAAAAGTGCAGGGCCTCGTGGAAGCCAGCTTCTCAGAGGTGAGAGTCTCACCATTCTGTGAGGTCCTCTGGGGTAGATGCAGGTACCACAAACATGTCAACAACCTCTTAGCTACTGAGAAAACTGACCAAGAGCATGCAGACTCGACCTAAGTCCTTCAACTATGTTCCCAATGAATTTATGCCACATTACTTTTCTAATTTGTATCTTTCAGAAGCCAATGTACTTTATTTTCTTTTCAAAAATATTGTCTTTGTACTATAAAAGTAACATGTGCTCATTATATTTTTAAAAATGAGAAAGACAAGTAAAAAAAAAAAAAAGGTAATTACTCCCATCCTCCCAAAACAACAGTGCTAATAATTACGCTTATTTTATCCCTAATTTTTTTTTTTTTCTCTAACCACTTTTATTTTTCCATATTGTGTATTTGGGTCTATTTTCAACTCTGAGTGATTTGGTGTTTTGAACAGGGATTTTCTGCAGGGATTTTCTGTTTTTTATGTGTTCTTCCTTTTTTTCCTTCTTCGTCTAGACAGTCATTTACTATGCTAAGTAGTGAGAGAATGAAGATAGACTGTTTTGAACTTTATTTGTAGTCATCTGGTTGACGTCCAGTAGCAGCTGTCTTGGATCACATTCTTTTCTTATTTACACTTTAAAATCCCTTCTCTGAATCTCACACTCTTCATTTGGTAACCAAGTGGAAATACAGTGAACTTGAGCAGTGCATGTGTTTTGAATCAGCTTGGAGTTTCTAACCCATCCCCGCCCCCCCACACACACTCAAATACCACTGCACATATAATTTTATGTGTATGTGGGAAAGAGAGGATGGTGGGAAGTTTTGCATAAGAAGTGCAATGTCAAGGTCATAAACATGGGAGAGGTAGAAAACTCTGAAATGAGACCTGTGGGCTTACATTTTACTCTGGACCATTCCTAAGTCATTTCCTGAGCATACCAGACCTAAAAACCCAGGGTTCACAAAGTCATGAGATTGAGGAAGCCAGTGGATTACCACTGTAACAGGAAACCTTTCCTGATTTCAGAAGGATGGTGGAGAGGTAGAAAACAAGTTCCCAGGGCACAGTTTGATTTGCTAGAAAAACTTATCTTCTTACAAACTGATTGTTTTGATGACATGCAGCCTAACAACTGGCTTGTCTCATCCCAACCTCAGCATTTCTATCTAAAGCTATTTACACACGACCATTTTCAAAACATTTCTCCATCTTCATAAAATGATTTTTGAAACCCAAGTTAGATTTTCTTCCTTTATTTGAAAAAAGTAATTTGACAAATTTAGAAATATGATTATGCATGCATCTAAAGAAGAGAGAGCCCTGTCTTGGGAACTTTCAACTAAAGTACATCAATCACTTTTACTGAATATTACAAGGAAAATCTAAACCCCCTGTTAGCTTACCACTGATTCTTGGGTTGTGACAATATTTTAGAGGAACATTAGAGCTAAAAAGTCTCTAACATTTTGTCTTGTTAGACCTCTTCTTCACTCTTCCTTCTTAAGGATATTGTAATAAACTTCTCATTGGTGATTTGTCAAGAGATTTTCCCTTCACTCCATTCTTTTCATTGCATGTTTTAGTTTATCTTCAATGTGAAATGCAGAGGCCCAAGCCGGGTGGACACTCTGAAGAGAAGAAGATGGAAGCCTAAGTCATTGTGAAACTGAAAATCCAGATTTGGAAGGAGTAGCAGCCTCAGAGAGGATGTCTAAATAACACTTCTTGCATTGCCTGGGTCTCTGCGAATGAGACTGTGGTCAGGCAGGGTTGGCCATTGTGCACAGAGCATGGTATCCACCAATGAGTTATAAAGTCTTTCCCATTCCACTCCTCTAGCACTTAGTACTCTCCTGTGCCTCTTACCTCATGTGATTATCCTGTTTTCTTATATACCTGTAAATCAGGATAGTTTCCAGACAGTGTACTGCACAACTCATTTCACTGAATTTGGGATGTGAATGGCTCTTCTAGTGGGTGCCAGGATGACCTGAACAGCCAGACCTATTAGCCTTGTCATCAGTGCCCAACTAGTATGTAAACGTTTAGAGGGCAGAGATTATGAATAGAAAAAGTTTTCAGTAAGTATTCAACTGAATTAACCAAGTCAGGAGACCAGCCCTAACTCCACTGACTATCAGAAGGAATGAATTTGGTTTCCCAAGAGTAAATTCTGCCCCACAAATGTGTACTGTTTGGTAACATGTTTTTTTAAATGTTTGAAATTATGTAATGTTTCTGGTGGGTCATATGCGTTCAGGTTTTTGCCTTAGGCCCCATCACTCTGTGTTTTGTTATGGAAAGCTTATTGCCACATTTATGATACCTGCCAGGCCATTGTAGGAATTTTGATATGTGGCTTGGCCTTTCTAGACCTCATTTAACCTCTCTGGACTGCAGTTTTCTCATCTGTAAAATTGCCATCCTACCTGCCCTGCCTACATCATGAGACCTTCCGACGACCCAAAGGGGTAATACAGGCAAAGAGGACTGTAAAACTTACAAAGCTCAACATAATAGAATATATTATCACTAAATTCGTAGTGTTATGATCATTATTTTGATGGTATTGAAATGTGATAAAACACAACATCTAGTATCTGCAAGTAAAGCTTCTTGACTTTAATCTTATAAAAGTGAATCTTTATCCTTTGCTTGGCAGACCAGCCTAAAACCTACAGAATGTTAAATTTCTGGGCACATTTTCATTCTCTCTTTATACTTCCCTGTGGTTTCTTGTGACTGTACAAAGATCAAGAGGCCACCTCACAAATTACCTTTCATTCAAGAGGTTGTGGCATCCTACTCATTGTCAAGTTGTGGATGTTTTCCTCCTCATCACAGAAAATTGCTGTCACGTGGAGTATCCCCTCTTCACTCTTGACCCCTGTTTCCTCTATGGTGAGCATCCACCTAAAAACTGGAGAATAGAAATCTGAAACCATGTGTGTTAGAATGGAATACCCATCACTAGACAGGCATTTCCAAACTTTAAGGTATATTTGGCTCTTGAATGTTATGGATCTTTCTTGTATCTTTTGGTAAAATATTAAGCAAAATGATAGACAAAATATAGCCCGTGTAAAACCCCATGAAACTGACATGACTTGAGTACTCGTTCAGAGACAAGCCACGAGAAAATGTCATGCAGTTATACCCTTGTCACTTGAATACCACCTTCACCATCTCACTTTCACCATCTCACCTTCACCATTTTTGTCATATTCACTTACCATCTGTGCCATTATTTTTCATCTTTAAGTTGATTTCTTCTACTTAAAAAGAAATACATTTATTTAAAAAGCAAAATGTTTAACCGTAAGGTGAATGAAGAGTCAGTATCACTTCTCATAAATAAAAGATAATGGTAAATATAAAAGCAATAAGAAGAAAAGGTTATTATATATTAGCTATATACTGTAGCCTGCCAAAACCAAGGCTTACTCCTTATAAGGGAGAAAGAAAGCAAACAAGAAAGAAAGACAGACAGAAAGAAAGAAAATTGACAAGTCTTCAGCTCTTAAAGACCTGTAAGTACCAATTTTCTCTATGAGGAAAAAGGATCAAAAAAAATTAAAAGTTAATAATTTTGCATATATTTTAGTATTTAATATTTTCTTGGACTTCAAATCATTCGACATATCAAATATAGTAGTCACAAACACGGGGCATTCATCTATTCTGATGGTATATGGCGATTTATCCTCATGTATGGATGTTTTCAATGTGATCTAAATTGCTGGAAAGTTATATCTTTTTAAGTTTTATTTAAAAATCTCTTTGCCTGATTTCTTAATTAAAGGGTTAAGGGACTTTATTTCTTTAAGCCAAAGTCTGCACTATAGATAATAAAACAACCACAACAAGAAACTACTAAATAATTATTTATTCGGATACCAGTGGAAGTGCTTGGCATGGATATTCTAATTCACTCCTCACAATAGCTCTATAAAGTAAATTCTGTTAAAGTACCCATTTTACAGATGTGGAAAATAAGACTTACATATAATTTATTAATTTGCTGTGATCACATAGCTAGTAAATTAGACAATCTGATTCAGGAGCCTGCGATCTTAACTCCTCCAGAAATAATCCTACTGCTAAGGAAAAAAAAAAGATTACTAAGTATAGTAAGAGGCCATAGTTCATTGGTTTTATGTAAAGTATATTAATCATCTACCTCACTGAAATTAATATTGACATTCTGAAATTTCTGTATCTTTGAAAGATCAAACTTTACAATTTGGATTCAGGTTCAGGAAGCAAAGTAAATAAGCAAATATCCAACAATTACAAAAAACCTTTACTGATCATTTTGTTTTTAGTTACTTTTGTTTGTTTTTTCAAATGAGTGTTCAACCAACCTCTCTCCCTTCCTTCTTTTTCCCCTTCCTTCCTTCCTACCTTCCTTCCTTCCTTCATATTGCTTTACTTACATTCCTTAATATGATGCTATTTTATTAACAAGACTTTGAAGACAAATTTGAGAGGTTCTAAAGGAATTCATAGAGCCAGGGAAAAGTAAAAATTCCAGAAATCTAATGAACGCAAGTGAAGAGGACTTATTTAAAATTGCCAGCAGTGACTGCCACCAGTATTTCACTCCATGCCCTTTCATCATTACCTCATTCCTATCTCCACTTCCTTTATGGCATGTTTCTCACCTCAGTACTACTGACACTGAGGGCCAGATAAGTCTTCACTGGAAATGGCTGTTTTGTACATTGTAGGATGTATAGTAGTGCTCCTGGGCTTTCTCTGCTAGATGCCAGCTGTATCCCCCCAGTGGTGACAATCAAAAATATTATTAGACTTTGCAAAATTGTTCCTGGTGAAGAACCATGGCTAGGGATAACCTAAGCTTGTGGTATTTTTCTGCTCATTTTGTTAATGAGTTAATTGGTATCTGCTCTTGTTGCTGGTGGTGGTGGTATTGTTGTCACTTTTTACCTTTATTAAAGTTTCTCTCTGCTTAGAGAGAGGGCAGGCTTAGAATCCTTTAGGTCTTATTAAAATCTCTCTTGATTTGCAAGGCATAGCAGTGAGGTAGAAAAACAATGGCATCATAACATATATATATATATATATATATATATATATATATATAGACATTTTCACTTTGATTTCAGTACTGAATCTAAATTTCTATCAGATTGTCTTCTCAAAGAAGGATATTTTCTGAAGGTACTGATCAAGCACAGTGACTTCTAGAAGTGAATGGGAGCCTTTTCAGCCTCAGCTGGCCTGGGAACTCTGTGGAAATCAAAAAAGGAATGGACAGTACTGTGACTGCTTTTTTGGCTAATCCAGAATTCCAGGGGCTTCTTTTTTTCACCAGCCTAAGCTGGTATTGTGCCTCACTTTTTTGTGTTTGCATAATTAGAGAAAGAAGCAGATCCTCATCTTGTCATATGGTGTAGTGACATGAGCCAGAAGATACCATACTCATAGATTTCCCATCCAGATGGTAATAATTGCTCTATCACTACTTAAGGAAACACTCCTGAAGCCTTATGGAGCCCCTAGACCTATGTGTCATTATTTTATGGATAATTGACTCAAAATTCACATCAGCAACACCATTTCAAATTCTTACCTGTTGGACTGGTAAAAGAACTAGGGGCACTTTGTTGGGAAGGATGACGGAGCAGAAAGAAGTGAAAACACAAAGGATAACTTAGAACAAAAGACTTGAGAAAGGTTTTCTAGGAGAAAGGTGTTTGCGATGGAACCTAACAAGCACCACTTTTCACCTGTTGCCACTTGGAAGTTTCCTATATGCGTAATATTTTCCTGAACTGCTGCTATGCTAAGGCTGAACTGAGAAGGGGATGGCAATTAAGTAAAGATCCACTCTTGGAAGCAGGTCTTCTTTTGTAAGTTGTGCTTTTGGTTACATTGAAAAGATAATTTTTGTTTCTGTTTCCATCCTGTCCTTCTATTGTCAGCTCCTTACTCTACTCTTATTCAGGTGCATGATTGGTTTAGTCCCCTCTTTTATGCCAGGAGACTCTCTAGATTTATTCTCTCAGAAGTATTCCTTTCTATTTCCCTACGATCGAAACCAGTATTCAAAGAAAAATGTTCAAATCAAGCCATTTAGGAAAGGCTCTGATAAGGTACCCTACACCTTTCTAAAACACAGAAGTTATTACTAATTGATACTTTGATATATTTGCTTTAAGGCATTACTCCTGCATATTTAATAGTGAGATTAATGGATTAGTTAGGGTGGGATAAATTTAGAATAGAAATTATTTTGAGAACCTCACTAACACCTGTTCTTATGATGAATGAAGCTGATGGAGGCTTTTACTACTACAACTGAAACAAAAAAATTCATTGGAACATATGGTTTAATGTTATTATTAATGAAATTTCCTTGTTTCACCTGCCTACTTCGTAAGCACCCTTCTTTTCTACTATCACTTGTTTCTCTGTCTTAGATATGTTGATTGATTATTCATCAGTGCCCAACTTTGAGGATAGATAGCAGCATAATTGAATAGGTATATTCACTTGCATATATGTCTTATGCTATGTTCTAAAATTTTAGTGGGAAATGAGGACATAGATTGACTCTAGTAAAGAACCATCCATGGGTTATTTTAAGTGAATTGGAGAGTTCAAGACTTCAGAAACTTTCAAATGTCATCTACTGGAGACTTCAACATAAAATCCCTTAGAAAGAGATGTATTATAGGATATAATGCTACCAAGAATCATAAGTGTTATCAACCCAGACCTCTTTAGAACCTATTAAGACTCAGTGAAGTGAAATGACTTAGAGTAAATTCCCACAGCATGTTAAAAGAAGTTGAGGCAACCTCTTCCTTTCTTGGGCTCCAGCATCACCCAAAGCTTTTCCTTGTTAGCTTTATCCTCTGCTGCAATAGTACTCCTTTGAGGATGCTTATAAAATGGTTTCATTCCAAGCAATGAAACATAGTTCAGGGCTTCTTAAAATTCAACAGTTAAGTTGAAGCTGGAATTTTTAAGCCCAGAACTTTGAAATAAGCATATATGAGGAAAAATAAAAACTTTTAAAATTCTTAATCTTAGACTGTGAGTGAAAATGTTGTGCCTTATTGACTTTAGCCTTTCCCCTGATCTGGATCTCTCCCTCCCCAGCTGTTTTAATGAGTCAGCTCCATGTAGGACCTAGCATAATTCAGCATGTTGGAGGTGCTCCACCACGTTTGTTGCTTTTTTCACCTGCATTTTCACACATGGTTTCTGATTGTGCTTACAGGGCACATTGAACTACACACACTCTCACTCCAAAATCTGTCACCTTAAAGCAAAGCAAAATTCTTCCCTCCTTTGCTCAATGGATGACTGGGTGGATGGCTGCTCTTTGCACATATTCATGTTGAGTAGGTGCTGTATAACATCACTTGTTCTTTTTTTAATGTGACTCACGACAAAATTACCCCAGCTTTCAGTAATCTCAAGAAGAAAAAAAAAAAACTTGCCATCTGCAATTTACTGCTTTTAACCTGAAAAATAGGATCTAAAATGATACTCAGATACTTAGGAGGCTTCACGTGTTATAGGCAGAAGCTGACAGATGGCACATGGTGGTAGGCTGGTGCAACACAAGAAGGAAAGGCAGAGCCGAGTAGGCAGTGGTGTGGAAGAGCTTGGGAAAAGGTCATGACCATTCTTTAAACCACAGAAAGTTAATTACTTCCTTTATTCTCCAAATGGCTGGTTTATGGATATTCTCAGTAACACTTTGCAGTTGGTCTTTGGGGAGAGAACCTGTAAGTAGTGATGTAAGGGGATAGCGCTTATGTCTATTAGTAAGGAGACTATCCTAATCTTTAATTTTAATCCATACAACTTGGAATGCTTAACTCAACGTAAGATTCTTGTTTCTCCTCTTTATATAATGCATTTACTTGGATTTCTATAACTGGAGATTAACAGCATCATAATTTATTTTGGGGATGGTGGGAAGCAAAGAAGGCCAAGTAGAGCATTTCTTAAAACTTTTTTTCCTTGGACATATTCAGCTGTATATGTAACATAATAGATTTTCAAGAAATATGTATAAAATATTGATACTGGGAAGTGTTTATTTATCCTTCTTAATCCCACGCTCCCAAAACTTATGCATTTTAGAATTTCAAGAAATTTAACCCAGATGCTTTATGCTGAAGGTAAGAGACTTTTGACATCCAGTTGCTTCCGTCAGCATTTTCCTATGTAGATCACAAGGCAGAAATATCATGATGGGCGTACCTTTGACACATAGTGGTTATTTGAACTGGTTTTAACAACATCCTATTTAGAAAGATTGAAAGGACGAATGCACCTGGATGTATGGTAAAGTGTGTGCAGTATGTGTTTTGAAATATATTTTAAATCACAGGGCTGTGGGTGATACCATTCACTCACTGCTGAAAAGCTCTCAGTTGAACAAAGACAAGTATTTGCTTTGTTCCGTGATGCACTCCATGTGTGATTTAAAATGGCAGAGCTAAACCTTAGCTCTGTAGACCTCCTTTGCTTTGGGAGCCAGGGAGCTGTCCACGGTTCTGAATGACTTAAGCTTTGATGAGGATAGACACAGGATGCCAAGGAAAGTGCAATCCCTTGACCTGCACTGACTTTAGTAATAGAGGCACTGGAATAATGCAATCCCATGGAATTTAGCAAAATAAGAGTAGAAGCAGGTGATAAAGAGTAGCCCAGACTATAGTTCAAAGCCCAGCAATATCTAAGTTTGAAGGTTCAGCTGTAAAATTTGAGCCCTGTGGTTTATCTGAAGGCAGTAATTTTCAAAAGCGGTTTTGAATCGTCTTACCAACTGCAGCTAATTACCTGAGTTGATGAGTTTGCCTCTTTTTTTAAGGCAAGCAGTGTTGGGCCTGATCATTACTTGAATTACCAAATTGAAAGGCAAAGCCAGGGGCTGAGGTACTGAGGCTGTGGCTTCTTGCCTATATTTTTCTCTCCTCTTCTCTTTTCACCTGACCTCCGTTCTCTTTTCCCCTTCTTTTCTCTCTCCCTTCTCCCCCTCCCATCCTTTCCCACTCTCTTCCTTTCTCTCTTCTTCTCATCTCTTTTTGTCTCTCTGCCTGCCTCTCTCTGTCTCTCTTTGAATTTACTCTGAGTCAGTACTCAAATTTGGTAATTCAGGGATATAAGTCCATATGGGTTTCATCTTTCAGAGGACGTTGCAAAAAGAGGTCCTGATCAGTGGTGGAATTTATAGTTATTTTGACACTTTTTTTTTCATAAATAAACGTATTGGGACTTTGAGAAGCTGTCATTTGGGCAATTCTAGTCTGTCTCCACAGAGGCTTGATAGGTTTTCAACTACCTTCTCAGTTACCATCCTTACTCCTCCCTCATTGTTTCCCTGTTTCATGAATCCAGTTCTGTGCTCCTCTCCAAGTGAAGGTGAATAGTGATTTTCAGGGAACTCTTTGAGATCAGAAGGAAAAGAATTCCTTTTATGAGACTGGAAAACCTGGTGTCTTGTGGTCTCAAGTAGATTACTTACCTTTTTTCTCAAGGGAGATGAACCAGAGTTCATGGGAGTCACAGTCTAAGGAAGCCACTGGCCACAGTGTTTTCTATCTCTAGGGAGATGCAAATAGCTAACTTCCTGACCTGGTGCCAACATAAGAAATGCAGTGATGACCTGCCACATCTGAATTCCTTCTTGCCCTTGGTGCACTCTCTTCGCTCCCATTTTATATGATCTCTTCCTCCTCTCCCCATATTATTTAATTTATTAAGCAGACATCCCCTGGTATAAACTATGTAAATATTGTAACTGAATTACTGTCTGTTTACTTAACTCATTACAGAAAACCATGATAAGCTTTTTAATTAGAAAATTAGCTCTGCCAAATCAATTTCTTTCATTTAATGAACTGAAGAAAATGGCACAATGAGGATAAAGTCATGCCCCTTTCCTATCCTTTTTAAGAGTACTCTTTGTCTAAAAATAATTGTTGTAAAATAATAATAGCAACAATGACAGCAACAGCACCACTGTTATCCCTGTCCCAGTACTGTGTGGATCCTTTAAACTGTTAAGCCATTCTAGACCCATTCAGCCAGCACTACACAAAATACTCCTTTTGAACCTACAAGTTGTTCTCAGCCTTGTTCTGGCCTGCCTAGCCCTTTACTTACCAATTTGTTTCGGATTTTTCTGGTTTATTCTTATGGCTAAGTTTTCTGTATAATGTCTTGCATTTCTCTTTAGATTTGTCACTCATCACTTCTTTTTAAGATACACCTCTCAACTGTAATGTGTATGTCTGCTAACTTTACACAGCTTTGGACCCTTTGGTGTAGATACATATCTCTGAAAAAGAAAGACCAGGCTCAAGGATGCTTTACCTTGTCTGTAGCCAACAAGCTGAGATCCCTGTGGACTCTTGAGCAAGGACTGGACAAATCCTAACAATAAAATAAGTGACTTATATATGCCCCTCTTTGTTTTCTCCATTTTCATTGTAAAGGTAAATATTTAATCAGTTTGGTTTATGGGTCTGAGTAAATCATTTTAATTTTACTTTATTTAAGATAATCCCCTATTTGGGGGATGTTTGGGAGTATGGCCACTTGTGAAATCATTATAATTTCCATGGAGAAACTTCAGGGATATTTTACCAAATGTTTCTGAAGTGTTACACCCATGGTTAGAGATAAAGAGGACTATTTGGGGGAAAAGAAGGTATCCCTTATGAAAATGAAAAAGAATACCTATGTGAGAAGTTCTTCCCATTCTATATCCTTTATCCAAGCGTATTTCTCACAAATGAGATTATTTATAACATGTCTCTAATTAGACATATTTCAAAATCTCAAGCTAAAAGAAATTGAGTCATTGCTCAGAAAAACACATAGTATGTAATCATGAGATTTCTAAGACTGTTGCAACATTTGGCCAACAGTGTCCTTACTGAAATTTTTATGTTTTCTTTCTCTGCATAAGGCTAGATGCATATGAAAACAGACTTAAAATATTTTTGACTGTGGCTAGAAAATCAAGAGAAAAAAATGAAAGCTATATATTATTTATGTTGCAGCATATAATTTGGGAACTATAAATCCAGGAGACCAGATATCTTTTCCTCACTAATGTTGTATTAAAACAGAATTCTCTTAATGTGTTTACAAATGCATTGCCATTAATTATATAAACTCCTTCTTTGTACATTTCTTGTTTTTGGTCAAACTCTTGATGGTTGAGTTGAAAATGGTTATTGCCTAGCAAGAGGTGGTTTATGAAGAATAACATATTTCATTGGATCCCTCAGTTAGAAAAGACATTCAGCATGTGTTTGCTCAGCCCCTCATCTGATGACCACAGACTGTTGGCTCTTGCTACTGCCTAAAGTGGCATAATAATTAATTCAGGAGTTTGCATCTTTTCCCTGGGATGCTTTGGGGCAGTGTAAGACAATTAAGTCTTTAGAGGAATGAGAAGGAATCTTTGATCTATTTTAGGTCTAAAGATGTCATAACTGTGAATCACAAAGTTGTGACATGACACATTTACCTCAGAAAATTGTCTTCATGGAATTACAGTTGCATCTTGTCTCAGATTCTACTCTCATGCAATTTTGTATGTTCTCATTAAAGCAAGAACCAACTTCCTGATGTAGTTTCTGGGAATTTCCATCAAAAATTTCCAACCTTGGGGCCTGTTTTGCAAATAGCTTTTATGTCATGAGTCAGAACACGGCATGAGAAATTTCTCTTTGAAAAGAGATCACTGCTTTTGACAGTTAGCTTTTCCCAATGCAGTGCTCAGACTACACATGGCTGATGTGTGTGCATGTATGGGGAGGGGTCTCCATTCCCTGGAACCATAATGTCAGGTTTCATATTGCCTGAGATTAGCATCTCTTCAAAATCAACCATGCACTGCTTTCTCTACAAATCGCCTTCCCTGCTGACCATAACTGGTTATATAATCCTGCGTCTTCCATTATCCTGTCTGCTGATCCATGCCTGATGGCTATGCCAGGTCTCACAACACCACAAGCTTTTGATTGCTGCACTCTAAGCTGCTTAATAAGACAATTAAAAATGATTTACAAATGGCCGTCGCAATACAGCTGGGGATCAGGGAGAGAATGTTCTCTTTGCTGCAGTATTAAAAATGCATGCCCTTCTACAGCTTCTTTTGCAGCTGCCTTTAATTCCAATACTGGCTTATGTCCATCTTTTTTTATTTTTTCAAATATTGTTTTACAATAGTCCCTTCTAAATCATGTATATCTGGAAAGAATGCAAGGGATGTGCCACTGATCCTGGGTTGTTCTGAAAGCTTTTTCCTCATAGTGAGGGTGGTGGGAGGGTGAGGGGAACTGGCTAGAAATCTAGAGAGATAAGAGGTAGTACAAATAGTCTTTCATCAAGCTGGCTTATTCTCAGCTTGAGGGTCAAACTTAATTTAATCACTGACACATCCATCCTGATCCGTTTCCTTTTTCCTCTTCACTCTTATTGCTGCGTTGATTAAAATGGGCAGACTTCCCAAAGAGTCTATTGTGAGTCACACAAAAGTTTATCTATAGAAAATGGAAGTTTATCAGAAATAATGGCATTGGTATTTTGAAAATTGTAACTGAGAAATTAAGACAGAATCTCATATCATCTTGTATGTGTGGAAAATTCTCAGTTTTTGGTGTTATTCAGTTGAGGTTTTTTTTTTTTTTTAGTCCAGAAAAGTTAAAATTTATATTGACCTAAATTTTAAGGAGATTCTCTATCTTTAGTTCTGAGACCCAAAGATTAATAGAATTGGCATTGACTGGTTTATTGTAACTTTTCTTAGGTAGGGTGAATGGAATGGATTAAAAAAAAGAATCTTTGAAGCCAGATATCACTGTATTTCAGTCTTATTTGTGTTGTTTAGTAAAGTACAGGACCCTGAGAAAGATGCTACAGCCATCTGAGATTCCATTTTCTCATCAATGAAGTAGATATATGCACCCTGACATCTCAGGTTTACTGTGACTATTGCATAAGTTATTCTCCGTAAAGTGCCTGGATCACTGAATGAACATACTTTGAAGCATACTTTGTAAGCATACTTTGAAGTGGTGGAGATTGAAAATAATTTTTTTAGGGTTTCTTCTAATAATTGTGGATTTCATGGAAGGCTACAGTCCCAGAAGGAAAGGAAACAGAGATATGGAAGATCCACCAGTGGGAGGTGGCCAGCATGTTCCAAAGTATAGTAATTGCAAGCCCATCAAGAGTTCCAAATATAGCCATTGTAAGCCCATCAACTGGTGAGATTGTAATTTTAAGAATACACCCTTTCTTGGTTAGGATTGGCTTACCATCTAGTAGAGACTAATCCTAAATGTACATAACACATCCATGACTCTAGCCAGGGTAGATATAGCTGAAACATCATATCTTTTATGTAAGATTGCAAGCTCTCTGAGAACAGTAGTCTTCTTCACTTAACAGTACTTTTTATACTACATATTCAAGAGAAATTTTTTGGTTGCACCAGGTTAAATTAAATATACTTCAAGCTTAACACCAAACCTTTAATCAATACATATTTACTAAGCATCTAGTATGGGAAAGTGATTGGGCTAGGACAAGCAGGGGTTCAAGGGAGTGTAAGACTTTTATTCTGCATTCTAAGAGTCTGCAAAATAGTTGGGGAGAAGAGACACCCAGTTAAAGCTGTCAGTGTGACTGAGGCAAATTATTTAACATACCTAACAAATTTTTTTAATATGCAAAATGAGGGATTAGAGTTGGTCTTTTAGTTTCCTTATAATTCTAGAACTCCAAGCAAAGTAGCCATTTTCATGGGTGTTATCCATAATAGGTCCTATAGGTGTGCAGAAACGAAAGATATCTGGAAACTAGGGTAGATAGGTAGTCTTGGAGGTGTTGGAATTTGAACTGAGCCTTAAAAGATAGACTTAGGTGGAAAATCCTTATCACTGAGTAGCATGGACAAGTTGCAGAGAGAATACACTACCTGATAATTATTTCATTTGTGTGTGTGCGTGTGTGTGTGTGTGTGTGTCTGTGTGTGTGGTGGAAGGTTCAGCAAGAAGTACATCTAGAATTGTCCTGCCTTTTCCCATTTGAGATTTTTCCTATCTCTCCACATTTGTTTCTACATTTTCAGAATCTAGCTGTTTGAGCCATACAAAATATCTTAAAAGAACCTGTGTTCTGGAATTTGAGGTAGTTAGAATTTCAAGAGAAGATTATGCTTTCTTGATGTCTGAATGGACCCTACCTCTTGAGTTTGGAATAGCAATTGGTGGCTCCTTGGATCTCATGTCTGTCCCTGTCATGAATCAAGAACTCATATCTCAAAATAATACTTTTCCAAGGGGAGAATTATTTCTCCTTTAATGTATGTTTGTGAGGAGGAGGGGAATGCAAATAACCCTTTCAGGAGAAGTTTAAACACATAGACTCCTCACTTCGGGGCCAATTAGTATGAAAAACCCACTCCAAAAGGTTCTACTCTGCCCTTGAAGTTAGACCTCAAAAAACATGCACTGACTTCCCCCAGGCACAGAAGCAGGATCTGTGTTTTAATTTTGACCTTAATTAAACCTTTACACAAGCTCGCTATTTTGCTCTCCACTGAAGAGGGAAGGACATGAGTACATTTGTTCGTCTTCTCTCTTCCTTGAGAGTGGTATACCCAAAATGTTCTTTCTTTCTTTTGGGACAGAGGAAAATTAGATTTTGAAGTAGAGTCACAGGGAGTTATGATTGTAGTACTTGTAGAAAGTAGTTGAAATGAGTGCCCAGAAATCGCTCCAGTTTCTCCCTTACCTCTCACTAGAGTCTGTTATATTTCCTTGCACTTAACAAAACCAAAGTCACTGAAAGATACTGCCCATACATTGGTGACACTCAATTCTGTAATTAGTTCAATATCATGCATAATGATATCATCCTGTAGAATTCGAGGGAAAGCTCAAAATGATAATTCATCTTACATTTAAATGTAGACAAGGATTTTAAATGCATGCCTGATCAAAAGGGTGGGTATGATGTTTATGTGTGTGCAGTTATGTCAGATTTTTTTGCTTTCCTACCTCCTGTCTTTTTTGGCTATTGTTGAAAATGTGTGGAAACAAAATTATAGCCAAGAGAGATAGCCCTGCATCTGAGTCTCAAGTTCCTGTTCTTTGAAAAAGAGTTTTTTGCTTATTTAGCTTTTTTCCCCCTGTACCATTGGAAAAATAATCCCAGTTGCGGTAAAATTTAGTGGGTTCTGCTGTGTGCAACTATAACTTTCAGGAGTAAAAGAAAGGTCAATGTAATATCCCAGTACATATAAAACCAGGAAAAATATTTAACTTTATCTTGCAACAATCCTGAAAATGAAAGGACACATTCTAGATATGACACAGTGAGAATAGGAAAGAACTTTTATTGATGGGGACATATTTTAAATTATCTTCTCACCTTTAACATCTGGGTTAATTATTCTTAATGCATCTATGTAGAAAGCAAGTATAAATGAAACAAAATATTTGTGGGAAATTGCCATAGAGAAGCAATGATGTGCTAGGAAAAAGGCAACAACTCTGGAGCCATACAGTCCTGAGTTTGAACCTAACTTAGATACTTAACAGACCTTTAACTTTGAGCTTCGGTTGTCTTTATTTGTAGAATAGAAAGAAAAACAATAGCCCTTAAAATATCTGTAAAAATAGATAAATGTATCTTTTTTGCCTCGTATTTGTTCTGATCAGTTTTTTTTTTTTTATTGTGTTGCATTTACTTTTAACAATGTTGACTATCTCCAAAAGAAAGAAAGGTAGGGAAAGAGAAAGAAAAAAAGGAAAGATAGGAGGGAAAGAGAAAAAGAAAGGTATATATGTGTTATTTTGTCTGGGACAACTAGATATAGACAACTCACAAAAGATAAAAGTAAAAGATATCTAGGGATAGATTTAACAATATGTAAAAACCATACATATTTTTTAAACAATAGAAATAATATCTGGCCAAGTGAAAGACTATGGGCCTGGTGGGAAGATTTAATATCAAAGTGATCCCCCACTGCAATTCCAAGTAAAATCTTCTGCTGGTGGCTTATTGATGACCCAGAGGGATCTTAAAGTTCATATGAAAGAATTAATGTTTGAGAATAGCCAAAAGAAATCTAAGAAAGAAGACTTTGAGGAAGGACTATACTTTATAATTCCAATATAAAAAAATTGTGGTAAAAAATCATGTAGTTCTGGCATAGAAATGGGCAAGTAGGTTAAAGGAAGAGAAGAGTAGCCCAAAAATAGTCCCCAGCAGAAATGGGAATGTAATTGCCTACAAAGCTGTTATCATGATTTAGTGGAGAGATCGAAAGTGTTTATTTGACAAATGGTAGAAGGTCAACCCACCATCCATATGGAAGAAATCCATATGGGTATCTCACTTCATAAACAAAATAAATTCTAATGAATTAAAGACTTAAAGATTTTTTAAGTACCAAAAATATTGGAAGAAAGTGTATTCTATCTATACAACCTAGTGATTAGTTAGAACATTTCTAACTAAAACAGGAATCCCAGATGCTATAATAATATAAAGTGGTCAACATATAAAAATTTTAAGGAAAAGCTTATAGTAAATGATTCCATTAACACCCTTAATATGTAAATGATATATTTGGGAAAAGTTGTAATGAAATAAGTCCATTAGGATTACAAGGAGTTGTAACCGAGAACTCAAATAGCTGTGCGTTAACACGTTAGGCGTCTTCATTTTTTTCATGTAAGAAGTCGGAAGGTAAGCAAAATCCAGAGCTCATACAGTTACTCGATATAATAATCGCTAAGCAGCTGACCTGACCCTGGGCTTTCATCCTCACATCTACCACCTCATGTTCATTAAAAGGCTGATGCACCTTCAGTATTTGATCCAAATTCTAGGAAGGAAAAAGTAGAAAGGGTGAAAGCAAAAAGTATATACCAGCTAAGTTTGCACCTTTCAAAAGAAATTACCCAGAAGTCTCACCGTGTGATGTCAGCATACATTTCTTTCACAATATCTGTGTCTATCCTAGCTGTGAAAGGGAGATTGGTTAATGCAATTTGTTTTGTTGTTGTGTTTGTTTCTTTAATCTGGGCATATTCCAACCTTGACATTAGAATTATTTTATGGGGAGAAGGGCAATAATAATTCTGGATAGGTGGCTAGCAGTACCTCCCACAAACAAAGATATACATAGAATATTTGCAAATTGGTAACTAAAGAAAAGAACCCAATAGAAGAATGGATGTTGAATATGAATAAACACTTTATAGAAGAAAGCATTCTGATGGCCTTTAAACCTATGAAAAGATTTCCTATCTCCTTTGTGATTAAAGAATTGCAAATTTAAGTAACAATGAAATATCACTTTATATTCATCCAATTGGCACAAATTTAAAAGTGTGCTAACTCCTACTACTATTTAAGATGCAGAAAAAATTTAAATTCCTACAGCTTTTTTAAACAAAGATTAGCTTTTGCATGGCAACTTCTATTAAAATTGAAATACGTATACCCTTTGCCTCAGGAATCCTAACTAGGAGACTCTGTGTCATAGAAATAAAATATCAGTATCCTAGTATATACACTGAAGGTTTATTTATTTATTTATTTATTTTTGCGACTCTTTTTATAATGGTTAAAAAAGAAGAAATGTTAAGTAAATGTTCATAAATAGGGAAATGGAATTGCTGAGTAAGTTATAATAAATCCCTTTTAGAGACTGTTACACAGTCCTTAGAAGAATGAACTTTATCTAGCTTGATCTAAACCATGTGACTTAGAGGAATTTCCACAGTATATTGTTAAGGGGGGAAATAAGATAAGAATAAAACAAATTGCAATTCTGGGCTGCCAATGGGTGGAGAGAAGAAGAGAAGCAGTAGGGAAATTTGGAATGTGAAAGAGGAAAATAAGTCAAATTTTAGATATATGCATAAGTGAAATAACTGAGAATTTAGCTTTTTAAAGAAGAGCTGAAATAAGGTAGAAAAACCACCGCAAATGAACTAGGTACAACAGGGCCAGTGTAAGATAAAGAACAGAAGATTAAAAATTCACTTGGAGCTATTCTTGATTAGATGTTACCACCCGTTCTCTTAAGAGGAGAATTTACAAACTTGTAAAGAATTTACTGTATATGCTTTATATTCTGTTTAATATAAATATGAATGGTAAGCTCTATAGAGTTCTCCTTTTGTTTTAAAAAAAAAACTATATTTTTTTAAAAAGTGGTAAACCTGTATATTTTCTCACTTAAGGAAACAGATCGTACCCCTAACAGAGGGATACTGAGAGGACTACATGATACTGTATCACTCTGATGCATGGCTTGCATACCTGAAAAGTGTAGGCGACTTCAGAGTAGGAAAGAGTCAGCACTGCGTGCAATTGAGTCTCAGAATTTTCCCAGCCATCTGATTCCCAAGCCCAGAGCTTTGGCTTCTGTGCTGTGTTGCTGGCAGTGAGGAAGTGGGATGGCGTGTTTGAATCACAGCACTTCTCTGTTTCCTGGCTAAGTTACAAAACAATGCTGTAGTCGTGAAACGGAATGTCACCAGCACACATTTGTGGCACGCACAGCACTGTAGTAGCTCTAGGCAAGCTTAGGATTGCATTTAAAAGAGGTGTCGCTGCTGCCTTTAAGAAGTTTACCAACTAAAGGGAGACAAAAACAAAAACAGCCTAAGAAAGCAATCCAGTGGACTTTCCGTTAAGACAATTACATGATCTGATTCTTAGCTTAGCTTGGGACCCTGCACATTTTAAGGACTCTGGAATCAGTTGTACGAATGAATGAGTGAACATATTAACAGGAACTGGACTCTTACAGCTGTTCTTAACCAGTACTTTTGCCCTCTGCCTCACTCCACTGGTTATCTGTCTTCTACACAGCTAAACGCAAATCCTGTTGTGTGACCCCTGTAATTTTTTCTCATGGTTTCCAGTTAGCTTTAGGAATCAGCAAGAGACTGAATCTGAACCTGAAAGTGTGCTTTCCTGAGCCTGCTTGATGTTTTAAATAAATTGAGTTAAAATGCCTCTAAGTGAGGCATGTTCTAGTTTTCCCATAGGAAACCCCTAGCCATGATGTTGAGTTGGTGACCCCTTAGCTACCGGAGGCTGTGACCCTCCAGTCTTCAGAAACTTCACTCATACTACTTCTTTGGACTGAATTTCTTGTTGTGCCCCGTAAACCGAGTGAACTTATTCTATACTCTTATATTCAATTAAAATGCCACTGCCTTCATGATGCCTTTTTAAAACATATCTGGAGAAAGTTAAGTATATGCTTCCTTATTACCCCATCTATTTATCAACTATGGCACTTTTTATATTGATATAATAACATATTTACCTATCCGACTCTCGATTGAGAAAGATGGGGTACTCTGCTTGTATCCCTTTGGCCTGTCCTTGCTTTATCACCAGATCCCTGTCACGGTGTTTGTTGACTGACTGATGGATTACTTGTTGGGTGGGTAGGTGGATGGATGGACTGGCTGATAAAAGAATGAATGAATGATTAAGTGAATATTATAGACCTGGAATAAGGAAAGTGGAAAGTTACCACTGAAAGAGCTCTAGAGAAAATAATTTTTTTATGAAGACTTTTGTAGGATAAGATGAAGGTGAGGATGACTTCTCTATTACTTATCTTTGGAAATTGTGAGTTAAAATTTGTAAACAGGGTGGATATTTTGAACAGAAAGTGCGACATAACTGCAGCACACTTATTTATTATCCTCTAAAATAGTCCCCTTCTTTGGCATGTTTAAAACCTGAAGTCTGGTTGGTGTTATAAATATGCATGAGCTGTTGGGGGAAGAGAGCATATAGTGTGAATCACACTTCAAACAGACCCACCAGCTCACTCCTGACTTCAAGTTTTTCAGAAGTGTGAAATGAAAATGGTTTTAAAATTAGAAAATGTGCCATCAGAACTTTTATCAGCCCTCAGAGAAAATAAATAATCTCTTTAAATGTGGGGAATGCTGGGGATATTTATTTAGTTAGTTTCACAGTTAAGATGCTTTGATAAGTTTTCATGTCATAAAATGCACAAATTAATTTTAACGAATGTGGGGAAAAAAATACCTTCTAAAACAACCTGAGTACCTAATGCTGCAATCTAGGGTTTCTGAGGGATTATTTAAACTTAATCTATGAGCAAATTGTTTCACTGGAGAAAAGAAACTCTCACAGGTATCTTTTCCTTCTAATATATTTGCATTTGAAAAATGATCTTGTAGCATTTGAGGAGTGGGTGAATTCTGGGAAGAGACACTGGATCTTAAATTGCTAAATTGTAATGACAAAAATGAGAGGAAAATAGTATAGTTAGCTGCTTGCTTTCATGTTTGTGGTAAATGGGCTTATTATCACTGTTTTTGTTGATTTTATGCATATCAAGATTGAATTAAGTGTGAACAGAGAGGAAAATCATAATAAAAGATAAGATAAAGGACACGGAAATCCTAATTTTTATGACTAGTATTTAAAGAATAGCCCATCATTTCCAATAACCGTGTAACCAAAAAATGGCTGTTTGTGTTCTGTAGAATGTGTCATACAAGGCCGGTAATTGAGAGCAAGGATGAAGAGGGGGGCACTCTACTGATGTGATTCTGAAGCTTCTGTACGTCAGCATCATCTCTTGGGCTTGATACAACCTAGATTGCTAAGAAACTCCCAGGTGAAGTTGATGCTGCTGGTCTAGGACCACACTTTGGGAAACATTCTTCTGTTTCAATACTTAGATAAGATTAAAGAAAAGAAAATCTGCTGTAATGATTATCTGTGGTTAAATGCTGGGCTCATTTTGTGAACCTTAAGTGTCTTAGTGAGTTTCTCTTTTCTTTTTCAAAAATTGGATGATATTTTAAAATACCATTTTATTAACATACTATTGTGAAGGTTGAAATTCTACTATATTCACTGTTAATGTTAACTGCCTTACATTTTCCAAGGCAACATGGGACAGATATCATTTTAAAGGAACAGAAAAACAGCATTTACTTTCATAAAATTATATAGCCTCTTGACCGAGTTGCAGTTTTTGTTACTACTTTATTGCTATTACTTGAAACACACCCATGATTTTTCTCAATGTATCAGATTGAGAGTAAATCTGAATAGATGAAATCTGATTTAAATAGATACTGTCAGATTTTGTCCTTGGGAGTATAGTAAAGATCAGGAAAAACAGTACGACAGCATCATCTCTTATGGGTAGGTATACATTCCAGGGTGTCTTTTATCAATATCTCTCTAAAACATATATGTTCTGACCATACCACACACTGGAAGCCAAGAGAGTAAATGGCTTTATCCTGTGCTGTGAATGTCATTAGGTCAGCAGCTTTCTGCCAAATCATTAATCTCTGCCCAGGTCCAAACTGCTTCAGAGATTTCCTACCACTCAGCATTCTTCTCTTTGAAGGACCCTCCAAATACCAGTCTTCTGGCTTTGTTCTGCTTACCCACTACTAAAAGGAAGACTTTCTCTGAGCAGCTACTCCCAAAATGAGGCCAATGGTAAGGATTAACAAGTCAAGAGACCCATCTGCAGGGTTTCTTTTCTTCTTTCACCTAAAAAGTGTACTTCTTGTGTCTCAGGCTCGTCTTCATACCTAAAGGATGAATTTCTCTACGATTTCATAGGTTTTATGCTGACATACCTGATGCTCTTCATTCTTGATTATCTTCAGAGATGCTCATCCTATCTCAAGCTAAGTAAGACATATACAAAGGGCAAGAAAACAAACAAAATTCCTGTCTGATTTTTTTCTAATGTTAATGCAACTGTCTCACTGCCTTTTCCTTCCAAAACATACATATTTTAGTTGTATCGTTACTCTACTAGGAGAGTTTATTATTTATAAGCAGGGACATGACCACTGAGATTAGTTTCAGGCAGAGGTTCTCAAAGTGTGGTCTGGAACCAATAGCCCTAGCAAATTCTCAGGCCCTACCTCAGACCGACTGAGTGAAAAACTCTGAGGGAGAGGCCTGGCAATGTGTATTTTAACAAGCCCTTCAGAAATGTATGGACATTAAGGAGGGAGAGCGGAGGCTGGGAGGGTGGGGAGGTGGGATGCATTGGGAGATGGGGATTGACATATATATACCAATATATATAAAAGAGATAACCTATGAGAACCTGCTGTATAGCACAGAGAACTCCACTTCACTGTACAGTAGAAACTCACACAACATTGTAAAACAACTATACCCCAATAAAAATTTTAAAAAAAGTGCTAGATGCAGAGGGATCATAGTACATGTAAGAGGCTTACAAAAAATATTTGAAAAACTTTGCTTTACAGACAAAAATAAATTTGAGTATAATTTTTTAAAAAAAGCCCTTCAGTTGGTTCTCGTGTACACTAAAGTTGGGCACCAATCAGCTTAAGGACTGAGAAAGAAGGGCAGGACGGGGTGGAAAACATGGAGGCCTCTCCCCCTCTTAATGTTTGCTATTCACGTATCCTTGACTGAAATCGATGTCTGCCTGAGACACTTTAATTTTGTTGCTGCAAATAACCGGCAGCTTGGCAGTGGTGAGGAGGATACCCAAGGAACACTGTGCAGACATACTCTATTCCCTCAAACCCCACACTCTAGAGTTTATTCTAAGCCCCTGCATGGGTAATTCCCCTCAGGAGCGGAGCTGGTTGTTCTCCCAAACTCCCAGCCACAACTAGCACTGCATGCTGTGCTGTTCCATGCTCAGTCTGCCCCGACCATTGAAGGATTGTCCTCCTTAATTGTGGGAGGTATTTAGTCCAAATAGTGCAATCCGGGTTTGCTTTCCTTCCCCTTCCAGCAAAACTTATAGATTGCTACAATACCTGTGTCTATCCCAGACCTCGTTTATAAAAATAATAATAAATTACCTCTCTTGCTGTAGCTTTTCTTTCAGGTCCAAAATGTGTTTTTTAGCTTATGGGGTATTGATTGTGTATTATCAGTTTAGCTCACACACTGACAATTACATGTAGCGCCAAGGCAGCCGTGACAACGCAGCACCTTAGCAATGAAAGAGGGACCATTGCTGCTACCCACAGCCTGCTCTGTAGCGATAATCGCGCTACTCATTTCATTTTAATTGAAATTTGGAATCATAGTCTCTAGGAAGAAATAAAGGGATGCTCTCCCCATCTTTTCCCCCGACCACACAAATAATAAGTACAAATGGGACACACTTGAGCATTTTCTTAAAGGTAAATATCAAGGTTTTTAAGAGTGTGTTTTCCAGCATTTTCATGAGTATCAGAAACAGATGGAGTAGTATTTTGCTGAATAAAAATTGAATTAGTTCTTATGTTTTCACATTCTTAATTAACAGCCATCTATTATTTCTCTAAGTGACTCATCTTAACAGCCTATGCTGCATAGTGTATCTTATATAGTACAATCTTTAATGGATATACTTGTTGAATTTCATTTGTACTTAAAAACTCACAGCAGATAACGTAAGATACTTTAAAATTAGCATCATATGGCACAGTGGAAGCTTTTAAATAATTGAAAAACTAGACAATATTAATAAATATTCAGTCACTTAAGGCCCAGTTCTATGGCAGTGCCTCTTTTATGATGCCTTCAATCTAATGATATTTATGTGGTATCACAACGATAAGCTACACTCAAATGCAGTATCTAGTGCTACATGTAGCAGAGAGAGAGAGAGAGAGAAACATTGTGTAGTCAGGAACAAAGAGCTTCTATGTCAGCAGGCATTCCAAAAAGGGATTCAGATCTAATATGGAAAAGAAAGTAAGCAGCTATCAAAATGAAATAAAGTAAAATAGTAACTAAAATAATAATATATAGGCATGATACTCCAAACTATGAAAAAGTATGAACTTGGCCTAAAATTAACAAAGATATCAGTGGAAGACTGGGTCAAATCCTAGATTTCACTTGGACCTTTTGACCTTTCTCTAGCATTTTCATTCTCTAATCTGATATCTTAATAATAATAGTCCTCTTTCTTATTTTATTTTTCCCAGTTCCTTTTTGAAGACTAAAAATCATAGCTAGATGGTTCCTACCTCAGTTTTCCTCACTTTCAATCCTTTTCTGAATGAGGTCAGATGATTTCTTTTTTTCCCAGTAAGAGTTTTGTTTTCCTGGATCATGGGGAGGGTATAATAGGTACTTAGAGAGAGATGTATGGTGGTGGGTTAAGGTTTAACAAAGGGAATAAGAAATATAGGCTCTCCCCTTAAAGAAATTACTATGAAATGAAGACTTATTTTTTATGAAGTGACCCCAGAAAATGTGCATTTATATTACTGGGGGTCCACACGGTGCTGGGATATCTTATGTGAAAAAGGATCTCGATCACAGATTCCAAAGTTCAGCTTTTAGGAAGAATAACCTGACTTAGAAATTAGGTGGCGCCCTCTTCTGTGAAAATGGAGACATTTTTGGGTTGGTTTGGTTGCTATACAAAAGAGACCGTGCTTCTACCGACATTTTCAATCTTTGCTGTTGCCCCTATTTACAATTGTGGTCTTCCAAATATTTATGACAGTGATAAAATGTTCAGTACAGTGTTTATTTGTTTATTCACTTTTTAAATAACTATTGAGTACCTACCATACGTGAAGGCAAAAATAATCTATGTGCTGGGACAAAGCTTGGAACAAAATGGACACTGTCCCTACCTCCACAGAGCCTATATCCTAATAGGCTTACACATTAGATAAGTAATTATACAATAAATTACTTAAGTTCAGTTATGATGAGGAGAATAATAAATTCTACAAAGATCTCTGAAAACTTACTGCAAAATTATTTAGTGATGTCAAATAAATTTGCGCACCACTGAAATCTAGTATTATTGATTAAATCAATTGTTAACAGGGAAGTGACTTTGAAAAACCTTCACTACACATAGAAGCATAAAGAAAAATCTGAGACATATTAAAACAAGAGTATTTGATATACAATCAGGCTAAATACTATAAAAATCTGCATCTAAATTCTGCCACATGTTAGGTTGGTTAAGCATGAATTTTTAAGATATGATTATTTATTATTTTGCTCTGAGCACACTTTCATTTTTCATATCCTTAATTCTAATCTTTTTGGATTTTATTAAAGTCCATATATTTGATTCAGTTGTGCTTAAATAATTGAAATTGTTAGCAAAACTCATCAATATGCTTGAAAGAGGAGCTCCACTCCCCAATAATTTTTTCCCATGTGTTTTAGCAAAATTTGTACTAGTATTTGCCCAACCATATCTTCCTCCGTCCCATGCTTGCCTTGATCCTTACTTCAGTAGCTCTTTATATCATGTATGTGCTTTCTTTCCAATATGTCTTCATTCAAATGTAAGGTTGTTGAAAGGAAGGTCCAAACCCTACATGAACTCCATAGCAGCATGTAAAATGCCATACATCCTACAGATGCTCAGTAAGCATTAGCTCTAGGGAATCTTGATTATATCCTCTATAAACAATATCTAGTTACAGAAATCAGTAATTCTGATATCTAAGAGGTAAAACTTCAAAATTCCATCCAAGTTCTCAGTGGGACCAGTCCTCGTCTATAACCACAGCCCTGGTAAGTGTTCCCTTTTCTGCTCTGGGCTCACATAATGTCTCTGCCTCTTACCCTCAAAGCTCAACCCATTGCCTGTAATGGCATCCTGTTTATTCACTTTTTAAACGTTTCCTATCTGGTACGCCTTCTCCGTTCAACCTCCCGAGAGATGAAAGGATTGCAGCTGAAAGCTTCTAACCCCCAAAGTAAACTTCCATAGTCTAGCCTGGCACATCTGTCTCTGAGTAAATCTGGAACCTTCAAGTGGTTTTGAAGCCATTACTAGCAATTTGTCTTAGATAATAGTAACCAAGAAGAAATTCGAGGTTTGTGGACTAGAAAGAATTCCTAAATTCAAAGTAATATCAAAGCAGCCAGAATAGCACAGGTGGTGAGAGATGTGGGCTTCTGTTTGCAAGGAACTCTGGCAACCTACCTTCTACACAAAAGCCCCTCCCTGTTTTAGGCTCCAAATCCTCAAAGACAGACAGTCCTTAATTAAGTGTCAAAGAATTGATTAGTAGAGCTCCTGCAATGCAAGCTCATTGATGAAACCATTTTGGCAGACTGGATGATATAATTAGCCCAAACAAGATGTGAAATCTGTAGTGTTTTGGGATACAGTCCAATAATTTTTAATTTTGTAATAAAAAGGAGACAAAGAAGGAAAAGAAACAGCAAGAGAAGATGATTTATGCTTGTCTGTGAAAAAAAGGAGGAAAAAGATGCCAAGATAACATTTGCTAGATATGGATCATAGTTTTCAGTTTCCATTATCCTTTTCAGAGAATATGACCTAGGATACCCGTGTTATCTCTACCTTTATGAAATTTGGCAGCGTACCAATACTGTCTTTATTGGAAGTAGAGGTACTCCTCAAACCAATGTACTCACGTATTCCAGTTCCATCATAGACATTTATTTAAAGAACCTTTTCCTACACATGCTAACCTGAGTCCTCTGGAGGACAGTGGAGGAGAAGATCTGAATAATGTAGGACCTAAGTCTCACTAATGGCTAGAACCAGGAGGAAGGGTATGGGAATGAGTACCTGAGGGTAACTATCAAAGGAAAATGTCATACTTGGGACTTCACTGTTAAGACCATAACATCCATCTTTTCCCTATTAGGGACCATCCTTCATTGACAATTCTTAATGAATATGGCTCCCCAATTTCCCCCAGTCTTTTAATTTTTATTGTGTATGGAAAGATGGTATGGAGAGTTAAGGATGAATAAATATTTTGGCTTATCTCTATATATTCTCAAGTTTTTGTAGTATTTGTGTCAATAAAGTGGTTCTGTATTTTTGTCAGTGATTTTGTCATCTCAGGATATTTTGCAGAAGTGCAGCTCATACAGCCAATTTGGTTATAAAGGATTTCATCACCTTAAGAGGCAATTAAGTTATTATTGTTTGTGGGTTTTAAACATCATTTTAATCATAACTCATTTCTCAGGTGGAGATATTGATACCTAGGAAATTTGCTGTGGGCTGGCTCACCTATAATGAAGGGAAGTCACCCCATACTTAGTGTCTTCTACCAACTTCCTCTTGTGAAATCAGGGACACTTGCAGGTTCATCAGAGTTTAGGGATTATTAATCCAATTGCTTCTAGTAAAGACTGTCCTAAGAGGTATACATAGTGAAAGGTTCTTATTTTGAGAGATTTATAGAGAAAATAATTCTGCAACCTCTACTTTCTCTACTATTTCAGCAATTTTATTCTTGGGGATTTTTCTTATGGTTAATTTAAATTTGAACCCTATTTTATATATGAGAATATTCCTTCTTTTTAGCATTCTGTTTTCTAGATGAAAAAAAGCACTTTCATTTTTATTTTCTGGCACTTCTCTAAGATCACCTTGAATTTTCCATCTGTACACTGGTTTCAGATGACCTGGAACCAGACTGCCTGGGTAGAAGCCTGGCCCTACCAGTCAGCCTGTCTGACCTTGAGAAGCTGTTTAACCTCTTGGTTCCTCTGTAAAGTGGATTAATAATAGTACACACCTCATAGAGTATCTGGGAGGATAAAATGTGCTAATATTATACATACAAAGTATTTAGAATAATATCTGGCTGGCATATATTATGCACTCATTAAATTTAGCTATTCTATTTTACTCCATTCCATTTCTGTAGTTTGACATGAAATTATAAACTTACCAGTAAATAGTTACACCAGGATGCCAAAAGTGTTATCTAAAAAAAAAAAGAAAGAAAGAAAGAAAAAGAAAAAAAATTCTTACTTAAATACATTTGGTAAACACAGGGTGATATACACATTTAAAATTTTTTCATTACTGTGGGGCTTCTCAGACTTTTGTTTTTTTTAATTTATTGAAGTATAGTTGCTTTACAATGTTGTATTAGTTTCTGCTGTACAGCAAAGTGAATCAGCTATATGTATACATGTATCCCCTCTTTTTTGGATTTCCTCACAATTTAGGTCACCACAGATCACTGAGTAGTGTTCCCTGTGCTGTGCAGTAGGTTCTCATCAGTTATCTGTATGAATCGTGCATGTCCATTATAGCTCATGGATGTATTATTTCTTCATATTATTTTATCAGAGCAGCTTTCTTTTTCATGCACCACGTACTAACATCTCCAATGAATTCAGTTCAGAAAGCAGTGGTCCAGTCATAATAAGACATACTTCTGAAGACCCCAGAGTTGTTGCTAGATCTTTCTGTGGTTTCAACAGTTATTTATTGAAATTTTCCTAAAAGCGGAGAACAGGAAAGAGAATCAACTCTCTGAGACTTTTCTACTCTTTAAAGGGAACCTCGATTTTAATTATTGGTGAGCAGTGAAAGCTTTCCTTTTGATAGTAATTCTATTTTGTGATGTAAAGGCATCAGATTTCTCTGTAATGATTACTTCCCAAGAAGGGAAGTGTCTCAAACCTGGTACAGTTCCTAGCCATCTCTGTTGGCACTGCAGATTCCTTTCCTCATGACTCTATAGGGAATCCATGATGTGGGTTTTTCTGTATCTGAGCTGGCAAAAGATATAGATCAAATGTTTAAGGCCATTAACAAGAAGTTAAATCAGGAACAACACTGATCTAGAAGCATTAATTCAGGGTAAGCGCAAAATGCATTGCAGCATCGATTCTGGCATTTTTCTCTGTTCCTAATAGCTTTGAGCATTTGATCTATATGTTTTACGGATCTAAATGAAGGGAAATAAACATTTGGACAGATTTCTTCCTATTGAGTTTCCTTCTCACCATTTTTCTGCCTTAGTAGTAGACTAAGGCCATGAGTTTCATTCACCTGGAAACATTCTAAAATTGAGGATGCTGGCCAGGGCACCAAAGTGTGGTGCTTGCAGTTTTCAGGTATGTATATAATTTCTTTTTGAACAATTTCAAATCTATGTACCATGGGCAGGTTTGGAATATATCTTTAAAGGTAAATTTTCAAAACCACTTAGCAGTTTTCACAGGTGGCAAAACACTATATTATTATTTTTATTATCGTTAAGAGATAAAATTTATTTTCAGGAACTGGGCTAAGTGGTTCAAATTCATTATTTCGCTTAATCCTTCTAATATACCAATGAGGTAGAAGGTATTACTATATCCTGTTTATAGAAGAGTCTTCTGGAGCTAGATCAGATTAAATGACCCTTTCTCTTGGATTTTGAGTAAATGTCATATGACCCCCTAGAAGTATTCAATGCTCACCATAAAGATTTACCATATTAACAGATAATGCACTTTTCAGGGGTTAGTCATTCTAAAGAATGTGTAGGCATGGAAAGGCGTATGTTGTTCTCTAGGATCATACTAGATTTTTATAGGTGATATATTATTACAACAAGATCCTTCTGACATTTTCAACAATGAGCTCTTCCTGGGTGGGGCTGAGAATCATCTCAGCTGGTGTTACTTAAGCATTTGCTTCCTGAGGTCATGCCCTGTGTGTGCACCATCCCCCATGTCTTTTACTGTGGTGCTTTGCATAAGGCAAGAACTCAGGAAATGTTTGAGCATATGGTTGGATACCAAATTCTGCAATCCAGGAGGTTGTATCTCAGTACATTTTGTTTGCCTTTGGTGGGCATAAGGTTTTTTCCGTAAGAGGTCAGCTAGAGTTTCTGTCTTGTTACACAGAGATAATTATACATGTTTCCTTTGCTCCTTCATTCAACATTGCAAAGAAAACACCTATAATATGCTTTGAGTTACTATTAAGGAGCGTTGAATAAAGTGAAAAAATAGAACGAATTTATTAATTCCAGAACTTTTTTGGTAATGAATTCAAAGTGAATCTTAATTGTAAAATTGGTGATGAATCTCTTTTAAAACATCATGGGCAAGCATTAAGAAGTATTTCCAAGTCCCCTATTTCAGATACCATCAAATTATTTTAAAAAACTAGATTAGAGATATGTGAAAGAAAATAGATTTTGGAAGCAAATTTGTATTACCGCCAGCTCTTTAGCCTGTATAACACTTTATTCTTTTCCTTAGACTGCACACAGATGAACTTTCTAGTGAGTATCTTTTGGGGGCATAGCCTTCATTAAAAAGTTTCCTTTTCATGGGGTATCCATGCACATGTGGTTAATGAATCTCCATGAAAAGGCAATTTCTTCTCCAAAGCAAACCCATCAAGGCAATTGAGTCAAATGACTTCAAACTCCCCAGGGGGAGCACCCTAAAATCCATCACACTTTTGAATAGCTAGTTGATCATTCCATTTCAACTGGCATTGGTTAAATATTTGGGACTTTTTTCTTTGGTCCTTGTTGGGATCTCATGTGATTTTTCATGGGCTGCACAGTGAAAGGAGGGAGGAGAAGGAGAGAAAGGAAGAGATAAAGGAGGAAGGACTAAGCAACAGTCCCAGGAACCTGAAAGATGGAGAATTTCCAAAGCAAAGTTCATGTCCTCTAAAGAGGAGTATGGCTTTTGTAGCAAAGACTACCCTCCCACCCCACCCTTGCCCCAAGTTCCTTCCTAGAAATATATATGCAGTGAAGGCCTGTGAATATAACTTTTGACAGTGACACAGAACAGTGGAAACTGTAAGTCAGTCCATGGTGAATGCAACCCCATGTTATTTCATGCATAAAAAAAGTCATGCAACTATATACATATATAACCTATTTTACAGTAACAATAAAAAGATATTGATCGATTCTTCAAAAGGGTGACAGGTTTGTTGTGTCTATACAAATGTATTATACCGTGATTTTTCTCTTCCTTGAGAAAGATTTCCCTGAAGACAGTATTTACAGCAGGGGCAGAAATTTACATTACACTCAGGTATAAGTTCTGATGAGGAAGCACATTGCATTTGAAGTTGGGCTATATTGGACATTCCTTGAAAAATCCCCTAAAGGGAAATACTCTTTCATCTACTCATTTGTTAAAATTTCCCTATAATTTTCAGTGATGGCTATTGCCAGCAGTCTTTGCAGATCAGGTATTGCATCAAAAGGAAGAGGGGGGGACTTCCCTGGTGGTGCAGTGGTTAAGAATCCGCCTACCAATGCAGGGGACACGGGTTCGATCCCTGGTTCGGAAAGATCCCACAAGCCGTAAAGCAAATAAGCCCGTGCACTACAAATACTGAGCCTGCACTCTAGAGCCCTTGAGCCACAACTACTGAGCCCACAGCCCACAACTGCTGAAGCCCACGCACCTAGAGCCAGTGTTCTGCAACAAGAGAAGCCACTGCAATGAGAAGCCTGCACAACCAAGAGTAGCCCCTGCTCCCCACAACTATAGAAAAGCCCGCACAGCAACAAAGACCCAACACAGGCAACAGATAGATAGATAGATAGATAGATAGATAGATAGATAGATAGATAGACAGATAGATAGATAGATAAATATCTCTTTAAGAAAAAAAAAAAGGAAGAGGGGAACACCGACATACCTCTGAGATAGTGCAGATTCTGTTCCAGACTACTGTGATAAAGCGAATATTGCTATAAAGTAAGTCACAGAAATTTTTTGGTTTCCCAATGCATATAAAAGTTATGTTTACACATAGTCTAGTAGGTATAATAGACTATTCAGTATAGTCTATTAAGGGTGCAATAGCATTATGTCTAAAACACGCAACATATGTACCTTAATTAAAAAATAATTTTTACTAAAATACGCTATCATCTGAGCCTTCGGTGAGTTGAAATCTTGTTGCTTGTGAAGAGTCTTGCCTCAGTGTTACGGCTGACGGATCAGGGCCATGGTTGCTGAAGGCTGGGGTGGCTGTGGCCATTTCTTAAAGTAAGACAGCAATGAAGTTTGCTGCATTGATGGACTTCCTTTCATGAATGCCTTCTCTATAGCATGCAGTGCTGTTTGATAGCATTTTGCCCACAACACTTCCTTCCAAATTGTCGTCAGTGCTCTCAAATCCTGCCACTGCTTGATCAACTAAGTTTATGTCATATTCTAAATTCTGTGTTGTTATTTCAACAGTCTTCACAGCATCTTCACCAGGAGCAGATTCCATCTCAAGAAACCACTTTGTTTGCTCATCCATCAGAAGCCACTCCACATCCGTGGAAATTTTATCCTGAGATGGCAGCAATTCAGTCAATTATCAGGCTCCACTTCTAATTCTAGTTCTCTTGCCATTTTCACCACATCTGCAATTACTGCCTCCACTGAAGTCTTGAACCTCTCAAAGTCATTCATGAGAGTTGGAATTGACATCTTCCAAACTCCTGTTAATGTGGATATTTTGACCTTTTCCCATGAATCACAAATGTTCTTAATGGATGACATCTAGAATGGTGAATCCTTTCCAGAAGGTGTTTAAGTTTCTTTGCTCAGATCCATCAGAGAAATCACTATCTATGGCAGCTATAGTCTTGTGAAATGTATTTTGTAAATAATAAAACTTGAAAGTCAAAATTACTCCTTGATCTATGGGCTGCAGAATGGATGTTGTGTTAGCATGCATGAAAACAACATTCATCTCATTGTGCATCTCCATCAGAGCTTGTGGGTAAGCAGGTGTGGTGTCAATGAGCAGTAATATATTGAAAGGAATTTTTTTTCTGAGCAGTAAGTCTCGACAGTGTCTTAAAATATTCAGTAAACCATGTTGTAAACAGATGTGCTGTCTTCCAGGCTTTGCTTTTCCATTTATAAAGCATAGGGAGAGTAAATTTAGCATAATTCTTAAGGACCCGAGGGTTTTCAGATGCTAAATGAGTATTGGCTTCTACTTAAAGTCACCAGCTGCATTAGCCCCTAACAAGAGTCAGCCTGTCCTTTGAAGCCAGGCATTGACTTCTCCTCTCTAGCTATGAAAGTCCTAGATGGTATGTTCTTCCACTATAAGGCTGTTTGTCTACATTGAAAATTTGTGGTTTAGAGTAACCACTTTTGTTGATCAGTTTAGCTAGGTCTGGATAATCTGCTGTAGCGTCTTGATCAGTACCTGCTGCTTCATCTTGTACTTTTATGTGATGGAGATGGCTTCTTTCCTTAAACCTCATGAACCAACCTCTGCTAGCTTCAAACTTTTCTTCTGCAGCTTCCTCACCCCTCTTGCCTTCATAGAATCGAGAGGAATTAGGGTATTGCTCTGGATTAGGCTTTGGCTTAAGGCAGGAGTCCCCAACCCCCAGTCCGAGGCCTGTTAGGAACCGGCCACACAGCAGGAGATGAGCAGCGGGTGAGCAGGGAAGGCTTCCTCTGCTGATCTGCTGCTCCCCATCACTCCCAATCACTCGCATTACCCCGAACCACCCCTGCCACCTACCCCCCCACGCCCCCCTCCCCCGTCCCGTCCATGGAAAAATTGTCTTCCACGAAACTGATCCCTGGTGCCAAAAAGGTTGGTGACCACTGGCTTAAGGGAATGTTGTGGCTGGCCTGATCTTCTCTCCATACCACTAAAACTTGCTCCAAGTCAGCAATCAGTGTGTTTAGCTTTCTTCTCATTCTTGTGTTCACTGGAGTAGCAATTTTAATTTCCTTCAAGAACTTTTCCTTTGTCCTTACAACTTGGCTAACTTGTTGGCTGCAAGAAGCCTAGCTTTCAGCCTCTTTTTGCTTTTGAATGCCATCCTCACTAAACTTAATTACTCCTAACTTTTAATTTAAAGTGAGAGACATGTGACTCCTCCTTTTACTTGAACACTTAGAGGCCGTTGCAGGGTTATTTTATTGGCCTAATCTCAATATTGTTGTGTCTCAGGGAATAGGGGGCCCTGAGGAGGGGGAGAGTGGTAGGGGACTGGCCATTTGGTGGAGCAGTCAGAACACATACAACATTTATCGATTGTTTGTCCTTTTACACGGCACTCCAAAACAGTACAATAGTAACATAAAAATCACCAATCACAGATCACCATAACAAATATAATAATATGGAAAAAAATTTGAAATATTGCAAGAGTTACCAGTGTGTGACACAGAGGCATGAAGTGAACAAATGCTGCTGGAAAAATGGTGCTGGTAGACGTGCTCGACACAGGGTTGCCACCAACCTTCGATTTGTAAAAAGCACAATATCTGCCAAGTGGGATAAAGTGAAGCACGATGAAATGAGGCATGCCTGTGTGCTTGTCATGGAGACGTTTTCACATTAAGTTGAACAGGTCTATAATCCTTATTGAAACTTTCCTTTATTGTCATCATGCTATGTTTGACAGTCAGTAAAATATCAGCTTTTCCCCCATCTGACATATTTTCTTTCTTCGTTTTCTTTCTCTCCCTCTATATCCATTATCTCCCTAGCGCCCATGGTGCATAATAAGTATTCAGTAACTCTTACTGAAAAACTGAATTGGATTCAAGTCTAATTTATGCATAGTTGTAGAAATCCTTCATTGTAAAGGCCTAGGCTTTGTAAAATGCAGTATTAACCACTGGTGATTTTCTAATGGACACTTAGTTGTTATTTTCTGGAATTCAGGATTCTTTAGGGTTATTGCCGGCACTGAGGAATCTTCCTGGCCCTGATGTGCTCTGAAGGTGAATGTCCAAACTCTAAGACTATTTGATTTCTCTCAGTTCTCCAAGGGTATAGATCCAAAGAGCGATTCTCATTCTAATCCAGAGAATTCCTGAAAAAGGAAATTATTTTAGAGGTCCTCTGGAATTCTGAATATCCTGGTGGAGATATAGGGAGGGAAAAAGGGAAACTTGATCTGGTTTATTCAAAACCTCTTCTGATTCTTAACTCCTTTTTCTTAAAAAATTTTACTAGAGTATAGTTGATTTATAGTGTTGTGTTTCTGCTGTACAGCAAAGTGAATCAGTTATACATGTACATATAGCCACTCTTTTTTAGATTCTTTTCCTATATAGGTCATTACAGAGTATTGAGGAGAGTTCCCTGTGCTATACAGTAGATCCTTATTAGTGATCTATTTTATATATAGTAGTGTGTATATTTCAGTCCCAATCTCTTAGTTTATCCCCCCCTTTTCCCCTTAGTAGCCATAAGTTTGTTTTCTACATCTATGACTCTATTTCTGTTTTGTAAATAATTCATTTGTTTAACTCCTTCTTATGTTAACCCTCTACTAAGTCTCTTAGAAACTGTTGAGAATGTGTTCAAACAGATGTTATGAAGGAATTATGCCCTAGCAAGGGTCTTCAAGGTTTTAGGGTTTACCCTTATAAAAACTGCATGATAGGAAAAAGATTCAGCATGGATCAAATGTATACATGCTTGACTACCCCACAGAGCTTCCCATTTCCAGCGAGTCAGGGTAACTGTGCCGTGGGTACAGCAGCAGGGAGCCAGCAGAGGCCAGCAGAGAGCTCCCCAGCAGGAAATACTCTCCTGTGGTCTTTGAGTGAAGGCCTGTCAGAGTCAGCCAGAGTAGGGTTCTAAGGACACTGCTGTGCCCATCACATAAGACACATGAGCTATGGAGAAGTCATCACTCTGAATACTTCAGAATTATTTCAGAAGGGAAACTGACATTGGAACACAGGCCAGATACCAAATCAAATAAATTATGGAAGTAGGGAGAGCAAGCTAAAATGCAAAGGCATAGCCAACAGCCAGATCAGGGCAGATCAGATATTCATGACAGGTAAAGACAACTAGTGCAAGCAATTAGTCTAATGGCTGCTCTGCAGGGAGGCCGCCTTTAGATGGTGGTGGGTCAAAGTGGCCTGAAAACTTCTGCCCATTCGCATAGGAGCTGTAAATCAGTATGTCTCGGGATCTCTCCAGGTTCTGACCTTATGAATCACCATGTATCCATTTACATTGGAATCTTGACATAATTTACCCCCTGACAGAAAGAAAATAGGAAGTGCCCAAGTTTTGCAGCATCATGGCAGAAATGGACAAATATAAGAAATTTCCGCTTAGCAACAATATTAATAGATACTGTTAACTGACAGCATCCTACTTGCCAGGTATTTGACATAAGATTTCGAAGCCTTATAGCAATCTACTTTTGGAACGGTCTACTGAGACTCAAAGAAGTCAAGTTTACCTGAAACTACTTACCAGGTAATTGGCACGATATGAATTTGCCTGCTAATTTGTCCCAGTTTAAGGTTCTGAACTTTCCACTGTGTTAAATGCTACATATGAATATTCCAGTGGCAGTGTGTGAGGCTGTCTTACCATTTAACAGAAAACTTGATTCTCAGAAGAGTCTCAAATAGGAATGTTCAGGTAGCTGTAGAAACAAAGAAGATCACAGAAAGGACCGTGCTCACTAGCTCCTGGTCACTTTCTACCCTATAGACTTAGTTAGTAGGAACTTGGGTGCTGGAGTTAGAATGGGATTGGGATCTTGGTTCTTCCACTCACTAGCTGTGCCACTTGGCCACAGTACTGAACCTCTCTAGTGATTCTTAGTCTGTAGAATGTGATAATCTGAGGATAATAATAATGCCTATTTTAAATACAGTTGTCAAGATTAAGGCATTTAATTCAGTGCTGGACACATGGTATCGTTAGTACATGGTCACCATCATCTTCTTCATTATCTCATCAAAGAATGAAGCAGGAGTTGGCCCTATGTAGCCTTAAAACATTTAATGTGGTAAAATGGACCCAGCAGGAGATATTCAGGGATGATTTAGACATCTTTTCTGGTACCTATACAGTAGTTACCAAACCAAGGCTATTCAAAATTTAATCCAGTATAGTGAAAGAACACGGAAAGATAAATAAGGGACTTCACTTACTTTGTTCTCAGAATCACTACTTAGATGTTCCCAAAGATCCCTTCCAGCTCTGAGAGTCTGACTAACACTGTTGAGCACCAACTATGTGCAAAGCTTGTCCCTGGGAGGAATGGGGTTGATACACTCAGAAAAGCGGTATGTAAAAAGGCCTGTCTATCATTCTGCTGTAGAATTAGCCATGTGATAAACCTACTCTTTCACTTTGTCATAGAAGGGTTTTGAGAGAATAAAAAAAATATTTGTGAAAGGAGTTGAACTTCTGGGAAGCATGATGATAATATAAATATGCTGTATCCTCTAAATGAGAATAGTGATGTTTAAAGGAACGTAAATTAAAGAGAACACTAAAGGGAAAAGAGAGATGGATTTCACCCTCTGGATCTGACTCTGGTTTTAAATTGCATAGGTAAGAGATTGGTTCAAGAGATTTATTTCAATCTTTAGTAGTGTATTAGCAGTGTCACAGAACAAGGGGTGTGGTTAAAATAGAGGAAAAAATAGGAACAAGCATGAGTGTGTTGGATTATTAAATTTGGATTATTTTGCTTTTGCATTAATCTTTGTATAAATCATTTTTCTAAGTAATCATAGGTTGCAGTTTATTTTTAATTTTGCAAATTTTTAGCAATGTTTATTAGTTATTATAAGCTCTGAACATTTTTTTAACCATCGAGAAGATTCTTCTCAAATGAAATGAAGGTTCCAAGTGGCCACAGTAACTAGTAAGTGGGGGGAAAATCTGTTTAAACACTTGGTTCAATCACAGTTATGTGGAAACATCTTGAGGAGATTAGTATAAAAAGGAAAAAAAAACATAAATAAGATAGATGGGAAGATACATTGGAGGAGAGTCCTGAATGAATAACAAGTTTTCTTATGTGTTTTTCTTGGATGAGACTATCTTACAATTCCTACAAAAAAATGGAACATATTATTTACTTCGGAGCAACACTTGCTCCATAGAACATGATCTGATGATGTCAGTTAGTTCTAGGCCAGGATTTTTGAGAATGCAGATGTGAGTAATGCAATCCAAACAAGACAACCTCATGATGTATTATCAAGAATAACTACATACAAATTTAAAATTAAAAGTGTTTTAAATCTCTTCAAACACTTAGATGATGACACAATTTATTGTCCTAAGTGGTTAGCACAATTTTAAGAGGATGTATTTTATTTTAACAGTATTTCCATGGAGAAGCAGAAACTTTTTAGGAGAGTTTTCCTGGATCCTTGGATAACCATAGTTTCCATTTGACTCAGACCCTGATATTGTTTTTTCTCACAATTCCTCTAACCTTCACTTTGTCCTGTTTCCAGTGATTGCTCAGACTATTTCAACTGATGGCACACATTTATTTCCTTTTACATACAAAACAAACAAACAAACAAAAACCAAAACCCAGAACCTTTTCCTTCCCTCAGTTCCCAGAAAGAACTAGGAACTTCCTAGCCTTGGGCTACATTGTGAAGCTCACAGTTTGTTTTGGGAACTTCCAAATGAACACATTTGGCATTTTACTGAGGCCTCCCAGGAATGGGATTCCTCTCAAGGAACAATTCTACTTCTGGGAATTTCTAGCACACCAGAAGGTAGCTGGAGGGCTTTTTTTTTTTTTTTTTTTTTTTCTTTTTTTCTGGGTAGTTTGCAGGCCAGCCGATGCTGTGGAAGAAAGTAAGCAACAAATATCGTTTAGAGGAGTCCCGCAAAAGAAATCAGGGATTATGAAAATTCACCTCCAATAGGGTTTAGGCAGTAAGACCTGAGAGGACGTGTGTCTCTGTTTATTGGCTACAGTTGTTTTTTTGTCAACAGTACAGAAACAAGGCACACAGGATACAAATGAAATATATGTACAGAAACCTGGAGCTGTTTTTCAGAGATTGTTTTCCCTACCTTCAGGTCTCTAGATTTTCTGGGCCCTCCAGAACATACAAGCCTTGAGCTCTATTTTTTTATTTATAGTTTCCAAGTTTTCTGGCTATAAGACATCTGATGCAATTAACTGATTTTTCTAATTTAAGATACAGTTATTTTCTGTGTAGGAGGCTATGAAATTGCTTTAATTTTTCTTTCTTTCTTTTTTTTTTTTCCCCTCACCTTTCTGCTCTGTTTTTCACATTCCTGTCACTGTCAAGACTGGTAATTAATCAACACTCAGTCATGGATGGCTCCTTCTCCCTCCTCTTCTTATCCTTCTCTTGCTGCCTGAGTGATGAAGAATGATGTCTCTTCTGCTGAGCCCCTGGCTCCCTGTCCTCAGAGCACTCAAGCCAGACCCCATGACAGGTTCCCACAGAGGGGACAGCACGGGAATGACAAATGTGACTCCTGGGTCCCAGGCGTCAAGGGGCAGACTTCCTGATCCTTGTCACTGGCCACCATCGCTCTCTGCATGTCAGCAGGCCTTTGGGAAATGCAGAAACAAAGAAGAAAGAAAAAGTTCTCATCCCTGCGTTGCACTTCTTCCAGTGCCCTAGATTTTAATACTGTGAGACACCCAGGGAGGGATGGCTTTGCAATAGTGCTAGAAAGTGATGAGTCTTGAGTCCTTCTCAATGTTTGGGTGCCCAGACCTCCTTTTACTCACCAACCCACAAGCACACCGGTAGGCATACTCATACTCTCTCCTATTTCTTCAGTTGTGTTTTTCCCGAGTGTCTGCAGGAAACAAAAGCAAACATGCTCTGTAAAAAATTGACAATTTGAGGAAACTTCCCCACCCATTGCAGGGCTGGAAATTCTGCTTTTAGAGATTCATGCCTTTGGATTAAGATGTTGCATCTCCATGGGCCTCATGAAACAGAAGTGATTCTAGGTAGAATAGATGATACAGTGTGACCTAATCAACCACACCCTCTTGTGAACTTCTTTAGCAGATCCGTATACTATGGAGGTCACTAGTTGACAGCAGTAACCGTGAAAGCATGGGAAATGGAATAGATAAGTTGAGATGGGTTGGAGGAAAAATAAGTTCTGAGAAAGAAACACTGCACAGCTTGGGAGTAGGGGAGGGTAGAAGGGTATAGGAATGATGAAGAGGCGAAGGGGATGTTAGCAGATTTGGGCAGCCTGAGTGAAATGAATGACCATCTCTCTCTCTGTTTTGCACAAGAACCCCACATTAATAGGCAAATAGGATATTGGTCTCAATATGTTGTGGCATTTTTTTTCCTTTTTAGCATGTTTTGGTATGTTAGATCTTGTTTGCTTGCTTGAACTGATTTATCCCAAAAAAGGAAATGTAAGAATACAGAGGTATATTGTGAAACTCGAATTAGGTCAGGAATGTTATTAATTCACCAATTAGCTGCATAACAAACAACCACAACATCTCAGCAGCACAGAACAGTAAACATTTATTTTTCGTGGAGCTGTGGGTTGGTTGAGGGTCAGCTACTGAAGCCTGGGATTGGCTGAATAACTGCTAATCTCAGCTGGGCTTGTTCATAGGCCTGGAGGTCAGATGAGGTTCAGTGATGTGGGCTTCACTAGGCTGGGGTGGGTCAGCTTTCACTACACATCTCTCTTCCTCTTTCTGTGCCAGCTGCCTGACTCTTCTCTATTTTTGCAGATCAGTCTTTGCTGCTTCCTGGGCCAAATGGCTATAGGGCCCTTCTCATTCTCAGGTGTGCCTCATGCCCATTTAGAGAACAGCCAAACTGACATCCTCAAGTCCTAATTTGAATTTCTGGGGGGGGGGGGGGGGGGGGGGAGGGCTTCTCTAGTGGCACAGTGGTTAAGAATCTGCCTGCCAATCCAGGGAACATGAGTTCGATCCCTGGGCTGGGAAGATCCCACATGCCGTGGAGCAACTAAGCCCATGCACCGCAACTACTGAGCCTGCAAGCCACAACTGTTGAGTCCATGTGCCTCAACTATTGAAGCCCGTGTGCCTAGAGCTTGCACTCCGCAACGAGAGAAGCCACTGCAATGAGAAACCCTCGCACCAAAACAAAGAGTAGCCCCAACTCACCACAACTAGAGAAAGCCCATGTGCAGCAACGAAGACCAAAAGCAGCCAAAAATAAATAAATAGGTAAACAAATAATAAAATAACTCAAAAAAAAATTCCTGGGGAAAACTTTCAAGAGGTATGGTTATGTTAGGTAAGGTAACTACCTAGGCTTGCTGGAACCATCTGGAAAATAAAAGAATGTGCAAAAGACAAAAATAGTCATGTGCTCCATTAATGACATTGAGTATTTGAATTCCTTAATTTTGCTGTGAGTGGGGATAATGAGGAGATTGTTCTCAGTTGTTGCTTACACAGAACAAGGGTCTTAGTAAATCAATCAGTTTAGTCATTTGAACCTGATTCTTGATGGGAAGACTTTTGGAAAGTTTGTTCAGGGCTTTTCTTTCTCTTTTTCTATTTCCTTGCTACATTCACAATTTCTGTTTTTTCTTCATTCCATGATTTATTGGAAATCACAAAGAATGCTTGAATGAACTTTGATTTTTCATCCCTTTTGTTGTTGCTGTCTCCATAGTCAAAGATCCAAGCCAGGCATCCCGTTGGTGGCCTTAACCACATGCAATGCTGTCTTTCAAGTTCCTATTTACAAGACCATCCCAAATTGGCTTATTAACACTGATTTTTGTCTACTCCACAATGCACAGCCTCTTCCCCAGCTGGGGTGGCCTCCTCAACTGCTCCTCATTTATCAATCCTGTTGTCATGCCTTTTCTTGAAGATTCCTATTGAAAATGCCCTCTCACCTCTTCTAACAACTGAATGAAGATGTATTAATTCCTGAAGCCCTCATCTCAATCCCATTTTCTGCTTGACTCCCTTTACGAAGCCACACGGACTATTCCATTGAACGGCTCTCTCTCCCTTCTCTGAATTTCTGTTCTTTCTTTTAGCCAATGCCAGTGATTTGCACTTAATCCCATCCTGCCTTGTACTGTCTCAATTTGTCTTTTGCCTTGCCCTTATATTCCACACTGGATTACTTACTCCTTTGGCAGAGGCACCAATTCTTGTGCCTCTTCTGTGTTTCCCAAGAACCAGAGACAGTGCCAGTTTGATAGTAGGTGCTTAACAAACACTTGTTATCTGATTCTAGATTTCCTGTTAGCATATCAAAATGATGGTTATACTATCAGATGGCTATCTGTAATCATTTTCTGAATTATCTCCTGTTCAGCTATTCGTATTTAGTCTTTATCTCTTTCTTTCTAGACATTATTATTTTCCATTGTAAGGGCAATTTCTCAGAGGGGATGCTCTTACTCTGCCATCCATTTTTCCATGAGTCTGGTAGAAAATGGATGGCCCAAATAAGTTCTTTCTAATATGATTTCTAATATGATTTATATGGAATGGAAGCATTTTCTATTTCTCCCTTATGTGTTCTTGTTTTGAATTGCAAATATTCATTTTCACATATATTTTAAAGTTATTTTGACAGTATGTAATGTAGATTTAAAACATTCTGAACTTGGCTGTTTTCCCTTGATCAGTTCTTTTTTTAGCAGAAGCACTGTAAATATACCAATAAGTGTCAGAACATACAGTATAGTGAACAGCCAAGGACAATCTGTTATGATATTCTGTGTATTAAAGACCAGTTTGTTTATGCCACCAAGAGGAATTCATTTTTAGTATTTGGATTTGATGGATTTAGTGAGAATGATATAATTTGCTTCACTAAACAACCGTGCCACAGCAGAAGGATATGCATTACTCTTTACTTAATGCTAAAGGGGGAAAAAAAAAAACATAATGATAGAAAATGTTAAGGTAGCCAAAGAGACAATATTCCTGGAATTAACAGAAGGAAATTCAGCTATGATACTCAGAAGCTGACTGGCAGTAATTGCATTCAAATAGGTCAATTGAATGGCTAAGAACTTGCTTCACAGTAGAAGTGAGGCTGTTATTTGTTTTACTTAGAAACCTTGAAACTGAGGAATAGTCTCTGTAGAATAACTGATGTGAGTTCTAGTCTTCCTGACTGATTCTCCAAAATAGGGTTTGAACTGTAAGAAAGATAACAAGTGATTTCTGAGTCCTCAAACTTCAAGGAAACAAAACCAAGGAGTGTTCTTTCTCTTATTTTTGTCTTCCCTCATCTTCTTTCTTTACTTTCCCCCTCCTTCCTTCTTTTCTAACTTGAGCTTATTTCCTTCCTCTTGCTCTTTCCAATTTTCATATGCGGGATTAAATAGTCCTTAGAGTGAAATGATAGATTAAAAGCTACTAGTCTTATGAGAAGGACAAAATTAAACATGTAGGACTTTGTTTATGATTCTTCTGATGACATAGAAAAAGAAGCAAAACTCAGAATTAAAGGTGAGCAAAATCAATTAAATCAATATTCATTAACCTGTGTTTCTTAAGAGGAGATGTAGAGATGTATAAGAGTTCATGCTTTTGAATTGTTTGTGAAACATTGAAAGTTGAAAAAGTTATGAGTTGAAAAAGATAATATGAGAAAAAAATTACAGTTTAAGGTCATGTGTTAAGAGCAAATTAACTGTTACAGATAGACGTGTGGATGAGGAAGCAAACACTATTCACTGGGGTGGTCCAAGGATGGTGGGCCTTGAGCTGGATTTTAGACAACATTGCATGAGATTTAAACAGACAAACCATGGTTGGGTCTGAGTTTAAGCAAAGGGCTCAGAGGTAGCTCTAGACAAGTGTGGTTCATGTAGAAGGATATTAAATGATGGATGAGTGTGGGAAAGTGACTTGAAGTCAGCTTGTGAAGGGCCCTGAGTGTCAAAGTAGAGAAATTCTGGTCTAATCAGTATGTGCTTGAGCATCATTGATAGTAACTATAGGAAAGAAAGTTGTGAGCAATGTAATAGAACAGGAATGGAGAGGCCAGGTCCCTGATTGGGGTTGGGAGGTGCCAGGATCAGAGAAGGATAAAAAGGCATACATTTTGAAAGTGGGCACACAGAGTGAATGAAAGCATCAGTTGAAGAATATTTTTAAAACGCAAGAAAAGAAAGTGGCTTTGTGAAGGTGTTGGTTTTGAGGTTTTGATGACTATGAAATAGCCAAGTGAGAATAACCACTAATCAGTAAGGAGATCCTGAACTAGAGTTTGGAAGAGAGTATAAATCTCATCTGTGCATTTGTGAGTTAGCCACCTAAAGATGATGATTGAATCCATGAAAATGGATGACATTTTCCACAAAAGAAGTGTGTCCAGAGGGTTTGGCATATCCATGATGAGTGTAAAGTAGGAGAGTGAGGAACTATTGAAGAAAGGAGGAGCAGGAGATCAAGAGAACTCAGGTGGTAGATGGAATAATGCATGTTTCAGAACCATGGGGGATATGGACTCTAAGACCAGCTGCATATCACAGAGGAAAAAATGGATCACCTGGGATGAAGAACAGAAGGCAACTTAAAGGTCTTTTGTAGTGATCGTATGTTTGTTGAGTAACATCCCTGGGAAGGAACGGGTCAGCTCTTACTTGTTCTTATTCATTAATACAAATAGAAAAGCAGGTGGTGAAACAAATTGGAAAACAATGTATACACAACTAACACTCCTAGAGAAAAAGATTTCATACTGTGTCTTGCTAACCTGTTCTGATCCTCAGTGGCACTTGTTACCCAGGGGTTCTTTTGAAAATCATTATCCAAAATCCCTATTGCTCTCATGTAAGCTGTATTTTTCTCTTTCTTTTGTTTATCCTCAGGGGACTTGAAGTTACCATATGGTAACTATATCTCAAGTAATAATCTTCATATTTTTGAAATAGGTATTGAACAAGATTTTTTTTTTCTCTCTAGCTTTCTAGTCTTCAGGCTAAATAATACTAAGTAGTTTATGCTTTCTTTATGGGCATTTCTTCCTAGGACAATGGCTCAGACTGAGAGCCACAGTGGAGTCAAGTTTGCCTATTGGGAGAAATTCAAAAATGAAATAGTGATGATTCCTTTGGGGAACAACTCTGTGCAACTTTTGTAGCCTGAGAGCACTTATCAAAACTAACAGGTAGGGACTTCCCTGGTGGCGCAATAGTTAAGAATTTGCTTGCCAACGCAGGGAACATGGGTTCCATCCCTGGTCCAGGAAGATCCCACATGCTGCAGAGCAACTAAGCCCGTGTGCCACTACTGAGCCTGTGTTCTAGAGCCCTCGAGCCGCAGCTACTGAGCCCGCATACTGCAACTACTAAACCCCACGTGCCTAGAGCCTATGCTCCACAACACGAGAAACCACTGTACGGAGAAGCCCGAGCACCTCAATGAAGACTAGCTCCTGCTTGCTACAACTAGAGAAAGCCCACACACAGCAATGAAGACCCAATGAAGCCAAAAAATGAATAAAAAATAAACCAAACCAAACAAAAAAAACCTAATAGATACATAGGAAATCTCTCAAAAGCATAAAACTTGTGGTCAAATGGGAAGAAACATAGCTTTTATCTCTTATTCCCAAGGATGGCCCTGTATCAACTCACTTCCTGTTTGAATGAAAGTAAGGGTAAAAAAATAAGCACTAGGATACGAAATCAAGAATACGATTTTTAAAAGGGTGTTAAAAATCAAGGCTAGTCTGTTGGGCTGTTTCTTAGGGATGTGATATTTATTTTAATAAATTTAGAAACACTCAGAGGTTATTAAAAGCTCTTTTAATAAATGTTACCTCTACTTCCTCTCTAGAATTTATGCTATCATTTTTCGTGACAGTCTTAATAAAGATTATTAAGAACTATGAGTCTCAGTTCATCAACAAGTATTTGTTGTAGGCCAACCAAGAGTTAGCCACTATGTTCCAGGGGAAGTTAAGTAAACACAAAATCAGAGACCATTAAGGTTAATAAAGCTTATGATTTATCTCAAAGCAGGAATTCTCTTGATACCAAAATGGGAGTGAATGTTTCCATATGACTGATCTTGTGCTAGGCACTATTCTAACACTTTCTATATAATTATTTACATTGTTTCTGTTAATACTTATAGCAACCCATTGAATCATGTACTATTATCCTCATTTTGCAGATGAGGAAACAGCTAAGAGTTGTCTAAGATTATATAGCTAGTAAGCAGCAGAGCTCAGACTTGAACCTGGGTCTCCATGCTCCAAATCCTGCATATGTAGTCATTACTTCATGAAGGATGATTCCAGGTTCTCCTTGAGTAAATTGAGAGATGAGAACTATACTAGAAAATTTCTCCTCCTGTTGAAATGGAATCTTCATTCCTGTACCTCTCCTTTGTTGGTTAAACTTCACTCCCTGGATGGAAGAATCTCTTCTATAGAGATGGAAGAATTTCTTCTTCAGAAGCTGAAGACAGCCTTCAAACTCCTCCAAAAATCTTTTCTCTTCAGGATTTATATTATTCTCTCCGTCACCTGCTACATATGACATTTGTTTTATTTATTTCACTTTGTTAAATTAGCCCTGTCCCAGAAAGGATATTGGATGGTTCACACAAATATACATAATAGACAAGCAAGATACTATATCCTTCTGAGTTTGGTGGCATCAGTAGATTTGATGAGCATGCCTTTTGTGTCTTCCTTTGAGCTATAGATTAGAGAAGTAGAGAGTGTAGAACTCTGCACTGGGCCCCTAGATACTCCCCCAGGACTTCTCAAACCTCCAGCCTCCGTCTTTCAGTCCTAATTACAGTGTTGTCCACTGGCATGCATACCCAGACTTCTTTGGACAGAATTTTTCTTCAGGATCTAATCATCTATTAACCTTGGAAGACAGCATTGTATAGGATATGAAGGTGGATTTTTTTTTAACTCTTTATTGGAATATAATTGCTTTACACTCTTGTATCAGCTTATGAGGTACACCAAAGTCAATCAGCTGTATTTATACACATATCCCCATATCCCCTCCCTCCTGCGACTCCCCCCCACCCTCCCTGTCCCGGCCCTCTAAGGCATCACCCATTATTGAGTTGATCTCCCTTTGTTGTACAGCAACTTCCCACTGGCTGCCTGTTTTACAGTTGGTAGTACATATATGTCTATGCTACTCTCTCACTTCGTCCCAGCTTCCCCTTTGGATTCAAAATGTGTCTTAATTAAAGCTTTGTGATATTGGATGATTTACTTAATCTCTGAGCTTTCATTCTCCTGGTCTAGTAGGAATAACAACAGATATTTTGCCCCTTCTTAAGAATACTTGTAAGGATTAAATATGATACACAGGTAATATTTGTAACTCATAATAGGTGCTTAATTATAATCACAGATACATGTCAAGAAGACTTTGTGGCTGGTGGACTCTGGTAAATGTTTATTTAACAATTGACTTTCTGGGGAGAAAAAAGCTCTGGTTTGTAGCATTTGCTGATTTCTATGGTGAAAGGGCTCTGAACAAAGCTGCTTTCAGGCTACCATCTTGGCATCACTGAATACAGAGTTGGGAAGTCATATGGACAACTAAATGGCTCTTGGGAGCCAGTGCAAGTCTGTTCTGTGCCACTGTGTGTGCCCCATGCTCACTCCCATTCCCAGGCACAAATGAAATTTGCAGCATTAATGAGTAAATTACATGATACACAGAAAAAAATTCCATTACAAGGAACTCCTATTAGGTACTGATATTGCCCAACAGGGAGAGGTAAAGATTTTAGTTACATTTCTTTTTTTTTAAATAATTAATTTATTTATTTGGCTGCATTGGGTCTTCGTTGCTGCACATGGGCTTTCTCTAGTTGCAGAAAGCTGAGGCTACTCTCCGTTGTGGTGTAATGGTTTCTCATTGTAGTAGCTTTTCTTGTTGTGGAGCATGAGCTCCAGGTGCATGGGCTTCAATAGTTGTGGCACATGGGCTTAGTAGTTGTGGTTCGCAGGCTCTAGGCCTTAGGCTCAGTAGTTGTGGTACACAGGCTTAGTTGCTCCGCAGCATGTGCGATCTTCCTGGCCCAGGGCTCAAACCAGTGTCCCCTGCATTGGCAGGCGGATTCTTAACCACTGTGCCACCAGGGAAGTCCCTTCGTTACATTTCTAATTGTGAAACTTGATTTGCTTGCTCTGGTACAGGGGCTCTAGTTATTCTTTCTGTATTTGTTTGCTTTTTTTTCTTTCTTTTCCTCTGTCTCGCCCTCTCTTTCTACCTTCCTCTTCAAATAAATGCTTTATATGGTAACAGTTACCAAGGAAAGTGAAGGATTTTGTAAGAAATTCCAAGGTTTATTTAGAAAAAGGAACACCAAGTATCTGTATTTTATTGATATGTAGCATTCAGCTAAGAGTTGGGTATGAAAAGAAACATTTGCCTACCCAAAGAAACCACCATCAGAATCTTGACATAAGAGAAAAGGGCTTTTCTAGGTATTGACTGTTTATTCTTTCCTTGTGAAGAGAAATGTCTGAATATGCTCATTTTCATACTTTAAGTTGTCATCAATTACAGAGTTGCAGGCACATTTCTTGTGGGCTACCTCCAGCGGCTGTCAGTGAAAACCAAGCAGCTGCTGGGTAGATAGTGAAGAAAAGCACCCTTCGCGCTGCCCTCCTGTTTTCTTCTCCTGGCACAGGTGGAGATATTTATGCACAGGAAAGGAAACGAAGGGCATGCATCCAGGTTCCTTTCTAGCTGTCTCATTAGAAAGCACTGCCTTTTGGACAGTCCTCAACGCATGACACAGATGAGACTTGGTATACATACGTGCATAGTGTCATATTTATGTGCTGGTCGTTTCCTTCTGACTATTCTTTGGCAGGAGGAATCAAATTCTTATCCCTGAACATCGTTACCAACTATTTCCTTTTGTGTTTAGTAAATATTTGGGCATTGTAAGTTGTGAGAACAATGATTGCTTTTACGCTTCAAAGACTGGAAATGTTTTCTTCCTTCACACTTGATGGTTGATTTAGGCAAGTGGTAATAACCAAGTGGAACTGGACAAGGAATTAGGGTATATAATTCCCAATAGTAGTAACTTTTTGTAGACATTTCATCATATTTGAAAATGGAATACTCTGTAGGCTGGGAACCTGAGTTTATAGTGATTCTGCTTTGAGTGCTTTGTTCAATCCATTTATCAGATAGTTTTTGCATTTCAGTGCTGATTAATGTGGAGGTATTTTAACACACACCTTAAAGCTGTAATTCTAGAGCTAAAAAGTCCTACCATAGAGATACCAGCAAAGGTGGCTAGAGCTATACAAGAGTACATCTTAAATACAACAAATCATTTGGAATTACTCCTGAATTACTCTTTAAAAAGTTTGTAAGTCACTCTTGTCACCATAGTTTAGCATAAAGTTAATGAAAATAGGACTGTATAATTTTGATGTAAAACATCAAGCACCTCATAATTATCATCAAAATCCATCTTTATCCACCATTATCCATCATCATTATTATTGTATTTTTATTGCTTGGATTAATCCAGTCCTAATAGAGCACAATGGTATGGAAATTATTTAATTACATTATAAGTGCAAACTTTATCAAGTCAGAAATCATTTAGTCTTATGACAGAAATCAGAAATACCACCTCCCAGAAGGATTAGCTATATATGCATTTGAGCTATTCAGCTCATACATGCAGAGAAATATGCAGGTTGTCTGTCAGCTGACTTTTCTTCTCTTCCCCTATGTTTTAATTTTGTCTATCAAGGAATCTCAAACATTAGTGTTCAGGAGAAGCACTTAGGACCTTTGCTAAATATACAGATCTTGGGGTATCATCATAGTGGGTCTCTGTTCGGGCTCTTGGAGTCTGTTTTGTGGTTTTTTTTTTGGGGGGGGGGGCTGACAAGCATTCCAGATGCTTCTGATATAGGGCGTCTGGAAGAATACATTTCAAGGAATGTCCCACTCAGCCCTCATAAAAAGCATTCATTATTCTGCCTATGTTTTTGTTATATTATTGTCCAATGGAATGTGACTATCAGTAAATACTCATTGTAATTATTAGTATATATTATTATGGTTACATCAGTCCTAATTATATTGGTCATTAATAATTAATATTAATAATAATGAATGATAACATACATGTATGGTACTACTATGACAGACATTCTATTAAAGGATTTCCATGTATTAATGCTCATAGCAGCTTTTTGAGGCAGGTCACGTCCTATCCCCACATTCTAGATGAGGAGTTTCCTTTGGAGGAGGTGATCCCTGAGGCATAGAGGTAAGAAAGTGGACTAGAACCAGAACACGTGGGTTCACAGTCTACCCCGGCCAGCTCCTGGCTGTATGGCCGTGCTAAGGGCCCTTCTCTCCCTCATTGTAAGTGACGACTAAGGGTATGACTAATACTAACCTCACAGGGTGGAGCTGAAGTATGCAAGTGTTCAAAGCCTAGTCTAGAAAATGGTCCATGCTCTAGAATGTTAGCTGTTCTCATCCTCTGTTGTGACAACTCTGCCTTTTCTGCCCCATTTCTACAAAGGCATTATCATTACCATCACCCTGCTGCTTTCTGGGCTGTAAGTGCGAAGTGTGTTGTGTTTTTTGTTATTTGTTTTTTGGGTTTTTTTCTTTCTTTCAATGGAAAACATTTGGTTTCCAATTAGTTTTAAAAGGCAGACATACAAATATTAGGCATAATTACCTAATTAGAAAGGCAGAACACAGTGTGTGTGACCAGGAGATTAATGTACAAATCTCAGTGTTCATTACTATGATTCAATTATTCACATTTTTAGTATGAAATGAAAGGAAGGAAGGGAGGAAGGAAGGAGGGAAGGAAGGAAGGGAGGGAGGAAAAGAACAAACACTAAGCCCCTTTCTTTACTAGATTAAATTTGAGACATTAGCCTATCTATAACCTTTCCCCCTCTGGTAGGAATATCTCCCAGCGCACTGCACTACTTCATAGCTGCTTCCTGGCCCTTGGCCTTTGAGGAAAGCTCTCAAACCCCTTTGAGTTTTGAAGGTGTTTTCAACTACCATTGTATCAATGCAACGTTACAAATCCCTGCCCCGTGTCCATCACTGTCTGTCATTCCTCAGACTAGTTTTTGGGATTTAGCTTGCATTAGTGTCACCAGGGGTTCTTTTATAAATGCAGATTCCTGAGCACTAGATTCAGATTCCTTAGGTCTGGCATGGAGCTCAGAAATCTGAGCCCCAATCACTGACCCCCTTCCCAGGGTAACATTGATGTAGCCAGCCCTCAGACTTCTCTTTGAGAAACACCAGCTTAGCTTGTAGAAAAAACAAAGGTGAACATGAATAAACACTTGGGACATGATAGGACAGAAGAAACTGAAGAGCAGGCATTTCAAAAAAAAGTGAGACTGCCTCTCGAGGCATCATATTAATACATCTGACTAACAATTGCTGTAAAAATAGAGTTTTTGCAGCAGGGTTCAGAAACAGGGGCAAGTGAAGAGATGGAGTTGAGCTGGGAGCACTGAGAAGGAGACCACTCTGGCGATGAGCATGTGCCCAAATTGAAATCACCATACAAATTCCCCTTCTCGACTTCCTCCCTTTATTTCTTTGGCCAGCTCTCCCTGCCTCAACCTGCCACTAAAGATCCTGCTTAGAATGGACCTGGGTCTCAGAGGATTGTTGATTATGCATAGAGGAAAGGTTTTGCAAGTTGTGATGGGAAGCTTCTGGGTTTGTTAATAGGTATGTATTTTGACATTCTTTAAAGAGAAGGGACAAACATGGGAGAGAGATCTTAAACAGCAAGAAAACCAAGGAATCCCTCCTAGATGATAATTCAATCAAGCATTATCTCAGTGATTGAGATAATTGATCATCAATAATTGAGAAGCAGATGTAAAGGTTTAAGGTATACATTAGCACATTTAATCCTCTTAACCATTTGACACACAAGGAAACTGGAAAGTTCGGTAACTTTCCCAAAGGGCATTTGCCGAGACCAGCTCAGCAACTCGAGGTGAGTGACGGGTGCCACAAGCTTAAAGAAAACACAGACACAGATTTAAGAGAAAGATGGGACCCAGGGACTCAAGACCTCTAGGATCAAGAGCCTTGCTGATAGATCCCACGTTGCTTTTATTGAGTTCTTGGCATAGCCTAAGGGTCTAACACTCCCAGTTTAGTCCCACAAACAAGGTTATCTTTGAAATAAACAAACAAAGGCCTCACATGACTGGGGCAATGATCTTTGTTTGCCTCCTGGGTCCGATTTGAGCAGGGTGTGGATCTGAGCTGGGCGTGGATTTGAGCTGGGCGTGGAGAGCAAAGCAGCCCTGGGGGCAGGAGACCTCTCTCAGAAGGATTAAGGGTCTGTGCCCCACCCCTGTTGGCCCCTCTGCGACTGTGCCTGTCTTAGGTTGTTCCTCCCCTGAGGAATCTTACCCGTCTCTGGCTAACCAGCCATCCTCCAGGGCCAAACAGGGTGATATGAGGTGTGCAAGTGAGAAAGGGGCTGCGCACCCAGAGAGGGTCAATATTCTGTTTCCACGGTAGCCTATGCCCCCATGGTCTCCACGCCCAGCACCCTTAGTTCCTCCACTGCTCAAGCAGGACATTCTGCATCCAGTCACTCGGCCCACATACTTTAATTACTTTTAGTAACATTTACAAGGTTTCAGAAAGACTTCTGAATGTCTTCCCACAGGCATTAAGAGAAGGCAGCAAGGGTAATGTCTCCATACTTGGGAGGAAACAAATGATCATTTTTATGGAAAGGAAAACTGTACTTTGAGCCCATTACAGATGGTGCTATTTGAATTAATTAGACTGAATAACTCTGTAAGAATTGGACCCTGCAACTCAAACAGAATTCAACAGCTGTGGCAGCAAAAGTAATTTTTTGGTATGTGGGAAGGTGCTTCTTATGATGATAACTTGGGTGGGGTTGTCTAATCCCATGTAGGACAGTGCCTGGATTTATGGAAATGGGCATACTAGCTAGGATTAAAGAATCAGAATTCATCCATTAGACTCTGCCATGATGGTTCATTTTTTTTTCTAAAGCTGAGCCAAGAATATCAGTGCCCTAATTTTTTATGTCTTGTTGGCCCAAAGAGCTCAACTCAACATCTCACACTGAGAACATTGAAGTCTTTACCAAGGATCTTTTTTCAGCAAAGAATATATTTTTTTCATCTCTACATCCCCAAAACATCTTTCTGAATTGATTAATATTTGTCAAAAATTTAATTTTCTATGGCTGGCTGAATAACAATAATATTCATAGTAACTTATAATCAATGAGCCCCTACTCTGTGTGGTCACTGTTTCACGTGTTTTATTCATATTTCATTATATGAAATACACAGTTTACTTTGATTAACCTAAATTTATTAGACATTATGGTTATTTTCCAATTTTTGCCCTTATAAACAATGTTGCAGCAATCATATCTGTAGCTAAACTATATTAAATATTTGTAATTATATCCTTATAATAAATTTTCAGAAGTTGAATTGCCAGTGTAGGAGTGCATATTTTAAAGTTTGCAGCACATTTAACCAGATTTCCTGCCAGGAATGTTGCACCAATTTGTATTTCCACCAACAACATAGAAAGATTTTTTATTAAAAGTTTAAAAGAAATGAATTGTGAATTAACAAACTCTGAGTTCTTTTTAAGATGTCTAGCAGTCTTTATCGAGAACCAGGATGCCCAATTTCCTCAGAAGAGGACATCAAGGGTATGTGTCAGCCTGTCTGTAATACATTGCTATGCAAGTACTAAGCAATTTCTCCAAAAGTCACATGGGGTAAAGCATTATCAATTCTCTGATCCGTAAGCAAAACTCCTGGTATGTGAGAAACACTCATTCCTTGTCATTTAGATCATTCAGGTCTCAGTTTCAATGTCACCTTTAGAGAGAATCTTTTCCTACCACTTTAAGATAGTCTCCCCAACCTGCCAGTTTCTCTCCCATTACTCTGTCTTAACTTTTTTATAGCACTTGTCACTATTCTCTTTATTTATTGCTTCACTCCTCATTACAACATAAGCTTCTAGGAGTCAAGAGACCTTTCCTATACTAATCATTTTATCTCTGGGGCCTGAAACAGTGCTTGAAACATGGAAGACACCCATAGATGAAGAATCAGTGAGTGAATGAATGAATACTGGTCCTATTCAATCCCTAATTTCACCATTCACCACTCATTCACAGCTGTTAGGCTGCAGTACAACACTGTTAAGAGACAAAATGTGCACATGGGGCAAAGTATCCTTTATGACCCTGTCTGAGATACTCAGCCTTATAGATGAAGATAAGCGGGAAAGGACTAATTATTAAAGTATCAATAACATTGGCCCTTTGGTTACAAATGTTAGTTAATTTCCCCTTGGATTTATCCTAGGAGTTGCCATGTAATGATATTAAGCTGTTGTTAAAGATGAGTTTGACTGCACTTTTCTCTATGCTTCCTTAAGGGCTGTGCCCTTTGGGTAGCCATCTTAATCAATGTCCTCAATACCTGTCTTCCATGAATAAAGCCTTAGCAGAGCTATTAAAGAGCCTATTGTCAAATCCTCTTAAGATTACTTTGTCCAATAGTGGGTATTCTGAGAGAGACTGTCTTAGAGACTATACTTGCTTATTGAGAGCAAGTATCTTAACAATTTACCGTGTACCTTAACTAGGAGAATATGCTTGTTTTACCAGGACAGGTATGGCATCTGTGTGGTTCCCCATGGAATCCCCAGCACTTATACAATGAGTGGGGCATAGGAAGCATTCCAAAGGAATACGGAATATGTGAACAAGTTAATCAGAGTCTGTGCTACCCATCAAGAAACCCAGTTGGGATCTATTTTGTGTTCTGGGTAACTCCTTTGAGCATTGAGAATTTGTGTGACTAGCTCTCTCTTACTTACATCTAAGTTGAACTGCTAAGCAGGGGCAGTAGAAATTGTTTCAGTAGGAATTTAGTTGGCTTGAATTTTTGAGGTATTCCTTGTCTAATTGGGGAGAGTGCTTCCCCACTTCCGTGATTCTCTAGGAAGCCCAGGTCTCCCAAGAGTACTGTCTGGATCTTATGTAGAGCTCTGAGGTTTATAATAAACATTCCTGACTTCTGCATATTTGCTCTTTGCCCAGAAAAAATGATTGGGTCAGAGTCACTTCTTTTGTCACTTCTCAATTCATTTGTTTTGGATTATGTGGTTAGCTAAGGTAAGACAATAGAACCAGTCTGATGCTGTAGGCACTCATAGTTGTGTTTGCTTGGTGGTATCATGGTGTTCCTTGGAGGCTTGTGAGCTCTATCTAGCATGGTTAAACACAGGGCTCTTTGAACTGCCCTTTCCTCTTTGCCACCTGACCTAATTGCCCCTTACTCATCTCTAATACTCCTCTAGTAAAACAAGTAGGACGTGTGATCTAGTCTCCCTTATAACAATAACTGTATTTCCATTTCTTTGGGCAAGCCACTTAATGTCCCTATGTCTGAAGGTTAAGTGTCTAGGTTTCAGATCCAAATAGCCTCGATTTGTGTCCTGGCCCCACTACTCACTATTAATTGACCTTGAGCAAGCTACTTAACCTCTTTTTGCCTTAGTCTCCCCATCTTTAAAATAGGGCTGTTGAGAGTACTTTCCCCATGTGCTTATTGTGAGATAATACGTAAAATGAGCTTAGAGGAATGACTGGAGCATCACAAGTTCTCAATGTTAAATTGTTTTTATTAGGAAGCAATGTGTATATATATATCACTTGTCTGGAATTAAGGAAAAAGACCACTAGCTCATTCCAACTCTGAGGTGATGGTAATAAGTACAGTTATGATTATTCGACATGTCCAGGCACTGAATTGAATGCTTTGTCTATCTTATGTGATTTAAATCTGGCAACGTGTTGAAGTATGTATGTAGTATTATTCCATGTTGCCAATGAGAAAACTGGAGATCTCGAAGATTGAATACTTTGTTCAAGGTTAAACAGCTCTTAAACAGTGGAGCTCAGATTTGAATGTAGTTCCATCTGACTTTAAAACCTGTCCTCTTAACCATTATGCTATGTCACACCTATAATCTTCTTTCATTGAGTCTTAGTCCTGTATTATAAATTCTGATTGCTATTCCAGAGGAATCTTTCTGAATCCTTGCCTCGATCACTTACTTCCAAAGCCAATCCAAATCCTGAAAACATAGGATTTTTATAAACTCTATCAATATAATTCAAAACTATATAAACAGCTTTTAAAAATGTGCCTCTAAGTTGCCTTTTCCCTTGTTACGATACTAACAATGTAATTTTCCCGGATGTTGCTCTGAGCACTGAGGAATTAAAGCACTTGAGGCTGGATGTTGAGAGTTTTGTTTTGTTTTAGTCATCCTTGTTTCTGGTATTTTTTTTTTTTCTTTTTCCCTCATTCTACTTTTTCCTTCTTGGCTTGAAGGGGAACTTCCTGTACCTGTTCAGGAATCTGTGGCAAAGGGAACAAGCACAGTAATTTGTCTGCTGCTATTTGGATGTTAATATAGTATCTTAGCAGCCAGAAAAACAGACAGGCCCTATGAACATCATTGTGTTTGGGCTGCAGCATTGGTTGCCAAAATGCACTTTTTACCATTGGCATTTCCACCACCTGTTATGGGTAATAATCATCCAAAGGACAAATCCCTGTCGGTGATTTTTTTTTTTTTCTGGGCTTCATTGTAGAAAGACTGAGAAATGATTTATTCCTCTGTACATGTGAAGCTACAATGTTTTCTCAGGTGCAGAGTTTTGGCCTCTGATACTCTCTGTTCTTAGGTTAATCTATTAACTTGCTTGGGGAAAAAGGGACAGGGAAGATGGATGAAGGTGTTACAAAACCGTGATGAGAAGGATCTCAAAAAATCCCAACCACTGTCTCATCCTTCTTGTTTCCATCTGCTCCTGGGAAGTTCTTTATAGGAAACTGGGTCTATTAACAGCTATGCTTTGTACCTGTTGTTATAAATGAGACCAGCTCTTTCTTACTTTGCGGATATAATGGATAGTTTACCTGTCTTCCTTCCCATATCCTCCTCAAGAGAAGACACACACACACACACACACACACACACACACACACACACACACGAGCACACACAGTTTTGTGCTCAAATAAGTGTGGGAAATGCTGGATGAAACAATATTAAGTAGGTCTTTTTACTGCAGGATCCCTCAGACCCTTAAAAACAAAAACTTCACCTTGGAATGCTTTTTTCGTAGCAGCTTAGGGACTAATGTTCTATTAGATACGCTTTGGAGAACAATGGACCAGATCATTTTCATTTAACTTTTAAAAAAGATTTACTTTGTAGACTTATGTTGTTGCTTGGGTAAATTGACTTATTAGTTCAAGTGAAAATTTTTATGGATAATTTTTCAGGTTACAAGTATATTTTTATAGTAACTTCCAGAAGCTGTAGTTCTAAAATGATTCTATGGGAACATTCTCTCGGTAGCTACCCTGTTTTCATCCCCTCCCCCCCCCCCAATCTTTCTCCTGTCCTTATAAAGCCATGAGCATAGTTAAAACAAAGAACAATAAGGAAATAGTAGAGGTACATTCCTCTGTAGGTGGACTGGGTGTTAGTTATGCCGTATGCAAGTAATCTGTGGGTGGGTTTTATTAATTAGATCTCAGGAAATTATATGAAAAATAAACATATCCGGGATTTGTCTTTGTGCACATTTGAAAGGTGTTTATCCTTTTTTATTATCAGTTTCATTTTGTTATGTTCATGAAGTCAACATAAATTTATGGAGTCAAGTGTAACATAGTAAAACTACAGTGCAATTTTTTAAATGTAGCAATCATAATACGCCACATCATAAATTACTTTAAAGAAACAATGGGAAGCAAAAAGGAAGCGCTTAAAAGGAGATTCTTACCAGGGTAGGTAGCACATTTTAGAACCCATATGACAGAGGTCAAGACTTTCCTGATGGGCTTCAAAATCCGGTCCCAGCTCCTTCTCTCAGTGTGTCAGCACTGATCCCGGGAGAGACTGGCCCCTAATGTAATGTAAACCACTCACACAAACACGTAGCGCTTCCATTCTTAGAAAATTATGCTATTTGGTTTTAAGAAATCCATCATAAAGACATGTTTGTGTTCACTTCCAAGTCAACCAATTTCATAAAACAATGCGTTGAAATGAAAAAGCTTTATTGTTAAACTTGGTATAGTCATAACCACATATATCCTACTTTGGACTCGGTCATAATACCCATTTCTCATGAGGCTCTTAGGTAAACAACTTTCTGATTCTGAAATAAATGAGTTCCTCATCCTTCTGTGTTCTGAGTGTTGCTGTCTCACATATGGAGAGGAGGTGGCTGTGAGGATAGTTCTGTGGTCACCTGGAATGGCTCCCATTGGCCCACGAAAGAAGGCAGTCCCGTGTTGGGGTGATAAAGAGCCCAGTGTCTGAGTTAGAGGCCAAACGTGGAGGGCACTTAAATTGTCTTCCTAGCTATTCTAGAACAGTCTTTGATTCAGAAAACAGAATCGAGGGATATGCTGCAGATCAAAGGTTGCTTGGGTTTTTCCTTTCTCCTGATCCATCCGTTTGAATATAGTTTCCTTCCAGTTCCGGCAACAGATTGTCAGCTTTGTGTTCATGGTTCTCTGAAGTATACGTTTTCTCATCTTTGTCAGTACTTTTGTGGAAAGACCATAAAAGCCTTTGCCAGCGATTGGTAACATGGTGACATTTTCAGTTGCAAGTTCTTAGTTGGTTCTTAAAAGTGTTCTCATTTTTTTCTTTTAGACTTCCATTGACACGCAGTCTTTCACTTATGGTCTACTTCCTTTTATTTTCCCTCTTCCACACTTTCTCCAAATTCAGGGGGAAAGGACACCAATGAAAAGAATTCTAATGAATACATTGTGAGCTCATGTTCCAGTAAAGTTAGGGGAAATCTTTATTTTGGGCTATGGGTATGGTTTCATTCCTTCTTGAGACTGGTACTACTGGATGTTTCTGAGACTGGCACAGGTGCTACTGGTTACTCAACAGGATGGGCATAAAGCTGTATCATATTAAAATCCTTCTTTTCAAAAGAAAGCTCCATTTTGTAGTTATGATATCTTTAGCTTTCCTAGAGCTATAGATCTCCACAATATTGATGATCCATCCTGGCACTATTTGAGGGAAGGATTTTGTCAAATTATATACAAGGGTGAGGCAAAAATTATCTGCCTTCTGGCTGTAGAATTTATTTTAATTAACTTTTAGAAAAGACAAATACATCATTTTTCGACATAATCTCCTTGCTTTTCAATACAGTTTGTCCATCTGTCAACAAGCTTTCATATTCCCTCATTAAAACATGTTTTAGGCTGAGCAGTGAGCCATGTATGCACTGCTGCCTTCACTTCTTCATCAGAAGTGAATCTTCAAGAAAAAAAACAAAAAAAAAGAAGTGAATCTTCGTCCTCGTAGGGCTGCTTTCAGGGGACCAAATAGGTGAAAGTCTGATGGAGCAAAATCAGGACTATAGGGAGGATGCGTTAACACCTCAAAACAAAGATTTTCTGCAGAGTGTCAACAGTGTGGGCAGAAGTGTGCAGACGTGCACACCCTCAGACCACAACAAACGAATCACGATGCGCTTCTTCTGTGCAAATCACAAGTTGGCCATCCATTTTTGCTTGCACCCCAGTTAAAATGAACTGATGTAACACATTCACATCTTCACAGCAGTGACTGGGGAGACAGTAGCCTTATCTATCCTGTGTAACAAACAACCCCAAATCCAGTGGCTGATAAGTAACAATCATTTTTCTGGTGTCATGCATTCTGGGGCAGGAATTTGGACAGGGCATTACAGGGATGGCTTGTTTCTGCTCCCTGATATCTAGAGTCTCAACTGGGAAGACCTGAAAAGCTGAGAGTGATTTGCATGGCTGGGACCTGGAATTACCTGGAGGGTTCTTTACTCATGTGTCTGGTGCCTGAATTGGGAGGATTTGAAGGCTGAGCTGAGCTTGGACTATCTACTTGGCATTTCCGTGCAGCTTGTGCTTCTTATTCATAGTCTGGTTTTCTGAGACTGTCCGAAAGGGAGCTTCTGGAGAGGGAACAGTCTCAGAAACCAAGTGGAAACTTCATTGCCTATTCTAGTCTCAGAAGCACACAGGGACACTCCTACCAAATTTCATTGGGTACAAGTGGGTCACTCAGGCCAATCAGATTAAAGGGAAGAGAAAATTAGACACCTTCCCCACCCCTCTTTCTGATTAGGGAGAGGCAAGGTCATGTTGCAAAAGAGCAAGTTGGATGGGAGATGTGTTTTATGGCTGCCTTTGGAAAAATAGTTCTCCACAGACATTGTTTGGTCATTTTGAAAAAGTATATGATTGTATTTTTATAATGTTTGTTTGAGAAGTGTATCAGGCACTCCATCACACTAATATAAGATGGATCACTTTAAAGTGCTCTGTATCTGAAATGCTGCCTTTCTTCATCTTTCTAAGAATGCTCTAAGATAATGTATGGGAACTAATCAGTATCACTTTCTTCATTTGTAAAGCTCAATTAACAATAACCATTATTTAATAAATATTATAGGAAAAACATCAGAGAATGGAAAATAAGAAATAAATGGGAACATACAAACAAGAAGAGAAATTAACGAATAATTAAGGCATGGAAATACTTAGGGCATGCACCAACAAAGTTCCAGTGATTCTCAACCCTAATTGCTCAAAAGAATCATCTACAGACTTAAAAAACAAAAAGCTCTGACACGAAGAAACACTGATTTAATTGGTCTGAGGTGTGAACCAGACATCAGAATTTAAAAGCTCCTGAGGTGATTCTCATATACAGCCAGTCTTGTGAACCATTGTTCTCATAAACCCTTTGTAAAGAGCATACAAGAAAAAAATCTTTAATTGTAATGCTTAGTTACCTTAGTGAATTCTTATCGATAAGACACTAATCTAAACAGACACTCATTTGCCTCTTCACTCTTCTGTGGATTATTCCACAGCCGACTCCGTTGGTTTCACGTCTGACATGGAAATGTAGACAAAGCCCACATGCCAATATCTAAAGCAAAAAGCAGGAAAGAACTTGTTTCCTTGATGTTATCCTTGAACCCCTGAAAGAGCAACCTTATAGTTGCCCTATTTTTATGTGGGATGATGTTTCCTATTTTTTTTCACCCAGATGTTGGGATATTCTATAACTTGCAACCAAAAGCATTTGAACTATTCCTGCTTACAAGGGCATTTTCTTCCTTGCCTGGTCAATTTGCTATGCTGACCCACCATGAATTCAGATGGATCTGGGTTTAGATCCTGGCTCCACCACTGTTAAATAACTGAGTAACCTTCAGTCATCTTTCTAGCTCACTGTGACTCCATAAATTGGGAGAAGATAGAGTACTTGTTTTATGGGACTTACCTGGTGGCACAGTGGTTAGGAATCCACCCACCAATGCAGGGGACACCATTTCAATCCCTGGTCCAGGAAGATCCCACATGCCGTGGAGCAACTAAGCCTGTGTGTCACAACTACTGAGCCTGCACTCTAGATCGTGTGAGCCACAACTATTGAGCCTGTGTGCCACAACTACTGAAGCCCATGTCCCTAGAGCCCGTGCTCCACAACAGAAGAAGCCACCACAATGAGGAGCCCGTGCACCACAATGAAGAGCAGCCCCCACTCGCCACAACTAGAGAAAGCCTGCATGCAGCAATGAAGACCCAACACAGCCAATAAATAAAATAAGTAAATAAATTTAAAATAAAAAATGAATATCTGTTTTATGAAATGGCTGGAATTAAATGGAATTAAAATCACTTACTCTTTCATTCAGCAACCCTTGACTGAGCACATGAGTCTTCCCAGATCCTGTTCTGTACAAGGAGTGTACAGTGATGAGCAGGACACCCGCACTTTGTATTCTCTTGAGGGAGAAAGACAATAAGCAAGTTAAAAAGAAGATACTGTCAGTTTCTGATAGAAGCTGGGATAAAACAGGATGAAGCAAAAGAGTATGATTGGGAGATACTTCAGGTTGTGTGAACAGGAAAAGCTCAAACCCCAAATGGTAAAAGGCAGCTCTGCAAGGACCAGAAAAGCACATCTAAGAGGAATTGTTCATGAAAAAAGCCTTATGCAAAAATAGGCTGAGCTTGTTTGAGAACCAAGAAAAGGCAGAGAGCTGGGATATAATCTGCAATGGTTGGAGTGAAGAGAGTAAGACTGGACAGCTAGACCGGAGCTTGATTATATAAGGGAGGGAAAAGGAGTTTGGCTACATTGTAAGTCTGATGGTGAGCATTTGTAGAATTTTAAAGCAAGGGAGTAAATTACCTACTTTTATTTATGGAGAGGCAAGAGGGAAGTGGGAAGCTCAGTTAGGAGGCTGTTATAATTGTCCCAGTGAGATGTGATGGTGTCTTGTTTCAGGTTGGTGCCAGTAAAAATGGAAAAAAGAGAAAGAAAAGGAGGCATTCAATTTTGCTGTGAATCTAAATCTGTGCTAAAATAGAAACCATTTAAAAAATGTACATAAGTGGAAGTAAAACACTTCGCTTTGCATGGTGGTTACACAATGCTAGCTATTATCCTTGTTATGGTATCATTAGTATTAATAAAACCTTAAGGCAAGATCTTGTTCTGTCATTAGCATTGCTTTCACAGAAAGATTTAATAAGAAAAGCAGAGAGGTTTTTCCAAAATGTATGTATTGTGTTTAAAGGTTTTTCCCCCGAGTATGCTGTGATACTAAGAGGGCCTGGTTAGCTTAAGGTCTCTATAAAGGTAGGCTACTTAATTTAGTGGTGTGGGTTAACTAAGGGCAAATGCAAAGAGCTGACACTTTTAATGAATGTTTATTTCTATTTTCACATCTAATTATATTTTAGCATCCCAACACAGTTTTTAATCATTGAACAGTGTGGTTTTATGGTCGTGTTACATTATATATCACGCAACCCAAATTAGTTTCATGATGCCGTACAACCAGTATTATTTTCCCATCAAAATAGGGACAAGTATGCAAAAGCAGAATAAATAACTACCTTTCATAATGTTAAATTTGAGCAGCATTGGTCTTAAGACCAATGCAAATCTTCACTGTCATGTCTTATCAGGATACTTGTAAGAAGCTATTCGACAGGTCATATAACCGAAGGCTAGTTTATAATTAAGGCAAAGGGTCTGCATTGAAATGTAGGTTACAGTTCTCAACCTAAATCTCTCTGCTATTCATTTCTATTGAAAAACACCTTGCCATCTGTATTTCTTAGTTTCAGGCCTGTAAACTGAGATTAAGATATGCTTTTCAATTTAAAGGATGTTGCCTGCATCAGTGAAATTATCCTTTGCTACTTGGAGAACTTCAAGAAGAGAGGCTTCCTAGGTAGAGATGATGATGTTTTGTCCATTGTGTATTTCCCCCCTTAAATAGGTTTTATTTTTTTAAAGTGGTTTTAGGTTCATAGCAAGATTGAGCAGAAAATAGAGTCCTCATTTACCTCCTGTTCACCCACTGTCAGCATCCTCCACCAGAGTGGTACGTCTCACAATTGATGAACCTGTATTGACACATTATTATCACCTAACGTCCATGGTTGACATTAGGGTTCACTCTTGGTATTGTACATTCAATGAGTTTTGACAAATGTATAATGACATGTATCCACCATTATAGTATCATACAGATTAGTTTTACTGCCCTGAAAATCCTCTATTTTCCTCTTTCTCCTTTCCCCTGGCAACCACTGATCTTTTTACCATTTCCATAGTTTTTCCTTTTCCAGAATGTCACATAGTTAGAATCATACAGTATGTAGTGTTTTCATATTGGCTTCTTTTGTCTTTTCATGGTTTGATAGTCCTTTTGTTTTTTTTAAGTGCTCCTTACTACACCATTCTCTAGATGTACCATAGTCTCTCTCTCTATATATATGTGTGTGTATATATATTTGCCTACTGAAGAATATCTTGGTTGCTTCCAAGTTGTGGCAGTTATAAATAAAGCTGCTATAAACATCTGTATGCAGGTTTCTGTGTGGACATAGTTTTCAACTCATTTGAGTAAATATTAAGGAGTGAAATTGTTGAGTTTTATGGTAAGAGTTGTTTAGTTTTGTAAGAAACTGCCAAACTGTTGTCCAAAGTGGCTGTATCAGTTTGCATTCTCATGAGCAATAAATGAGAATTTTATTGTTGAGAGTTTACAGTTGTTCCATATCTTTGTCAGCATTCGGTATTGTTGGTATGCTGGATTTTGGCCTTTTTAATAAGTGTGTAGTGGCATCTCAATGTTGTTTTAATTTGCAATTCCCTAACGACATATGATGTTGAACATCTTTTCATATACTTATATTCTGTCTGTATATTTTCTTGGATGAGGTGTCTGTTTAGATCTTTTCTCCATTTTTTTCATCAGGTTGTTCGTTTTCTTCTTGTTGAGTTTTAAGAGTTATTTGTGTATTTTGGATAACAGTCCTTTAGTCGATACACCTTTTGCAAATATTTCCTCTCAGTCTGTGGCTTGTCTTCTTTCTCATGAAAGTTCTATCATGTTTTTAATTGTAGAACTAGACAAAGGAATAACCAATGCTTAGTCATCTTATTTAGAGAGCACATTATCTTCTATTTTCATATGACTGGCAATTTTTTTTTAGAAACTATGTTTTTAGTTACAGATTACCTCATATGACTTTATTATGCTCAAATGTGTTCTATATGTGACAGAGCAGGAAGACTAATTTTACCATACTTGATCCTCAATTTATATTTTGTTTTACATCTTATTTTATTCTGGAGGGGAATAAAAGGAAAAAGAACTTGTTTGTAATAAAATGGCTTAGAGAGGACATGTAGCTACTATGTGGCAGTGATGAGAGATTCTATAGATCATCACCGTGCTCTTTTCAACTCTTAGGAACATTGTTTTGGAGTGAAAAATCACAAGAGTGACTTTTCCTATTATGATTGTAAAAAGGAGACCCAGAGATTGCAGCCAGAGGTCAGGAAGTCTAGTCTTTAGCCTGGCTTGGTTCTTGACTACTGTACAATTTTAGATAATGTATTCTCTTTTGGTATGTTTCTGTTTATCTTACTACAAAATGAAGATAATGGGATTTGCATTACCACTGTCAATATGAGGCACAGATGAGATAAAAAGTGTGAATCACTTGAGGATATATAAAGTCATTTATAAGTTTAATAATAAATTATAATACAAGAAAATAATTATTGGCTCAATTTAATTCCTCACACATGAAACTCAACACATTCTTAGTACTTGACAGTCAGGGCAGCCTTGAGTGGTCAAGATGATAGTAGATGAAGAAATTCACCCACCTGAGTTTAGGAAGATGCCATAATCTAAGACCTATTCAGAATTAGGAGTTATTGTGGGTGGAAATGTGTGTCCCCTCAAAATGTCCCCTCAAAATGTGTATTCTTCCCAGAACCTCAGAATGTGAGCTTAGTTGGAAATAGGGTTGCTTCCAATACAATTAATTAAGATGAGATCATATTGGAATAGGATGAGCTCTTAATCCAACATCACTGGTGTCTTTATAATAAAAGGAGAAGAAACATGCATACAGATACACATGCAGAGAAGAACAGCAGAGATTGGAGAGATGCAGGACGAGCCAAAGAACACTGAGGATGGCTGGCCACCACCGGAAGCTGAGAGGGAGAGAGAGCATGGCCCATGCTAACACCTTGATTTCAGACTGCTAGCCTCTAGAACTGGGAGAAAATTAATCTCTGTTGTGTTTTTTTTTTTTAAGCTACCCAGTTTGTGGTACTTTTTTACTGCAGCCCTAGCAAACTAATACAGGAATCAAGGAGGCTGCTGAGCCCAGTTGGCCACTAAGGGACTTCCACAGAGGCCACCAAGTTGGATGGCTATAACTAGATCTTGGAAGCCAGATATGTAGGCAGGGATCCAAGAGCCAGGGAGACTAAGGAGGAATAGTCAGCAAAAGAGTTCTTGGCACTCACCTGTACCAGATGCCAGTGTTTCTGCCAATTTTTATCTACTCAATGCCCAAGTCACTAATGGACTGCAATGGGTCAGAGAGCTTCTGGTTTGAAAAAACCCTTAAACGTGGAGTAAGGAATAACCAAAAGCCCAGGTATCTTGCTTCACATTGAAAAAAAAGGAAGCAACCATCCCTGATCACATAGTTCTCTCCTCACTCATAAATGACCTCATGTTCATTTAACACAGTATTATTCCAGGCGTCTCTACCTATTTTATCTTTCTTGATAATAATCCTGAAAGGTCCACATTCCCAGGAATTATTCTGAAAATGGTTGGGTTAAGTTTTAGTTTCCTATTGGTGCTGAAACAAGTCACCACAAATTTCATGGCTTAAAAGAAGAAAAACCTACTATTGTGCAGTTAGAAGGTGAGAGGTCCAGCATGGGTTGTGCTGGATTAAAATCAAGGTGCAGTCCTTTCTGGAGGCTCTAGGGCAAATGTGTTTCCTGTTCATTTGGGTTATTGAGGTGTCCTGCAGATGTAGGATAGAGAGCCCTGACTTTTGGCTGCCTATAAACCAAGGGCCATTGCCAGCTTCTAGAGACTACTGCATTCTTTGTCTCATAGCCCCTTTCTTCCACTGTCAAAGCCAGCAACAGCTGGTCAAGTCCTTCTCCCATCAAATTTTTCTGACCCATTCTACCTCCTTGTCCATTTTTGAAGACTCAAGTGACTAGATGGAGCCCTTCAGATAATCCAGGATAATCTCCCTTTCCTTCAGGTCAGCTGATCAGCAAACTCAATTCCATCTGCAACCTTAATTCCCTTTGCACACATAACCCAACGTGTTCACAAATTCTGGGGATTAGGATATGGACATCTTTGGGTCACCACTATTCTACCACAGGTTATCTGCAGCTGAACAATACAACTTCCCAACAGGGCAGAGTAGAAGGAGCAGTGAAAGTGTGAGGAGGAAACAGAGCTTTATCAAAACATAGCAAATGTAAATAATAAACAAAAGGAGAAAGCCAGGCTGCACGTGATCTGTGCAGTATTTTTTTAAAAGTCTATCAACTTGTTGATTTGAAATTTAAAAATTGAATCTACTTAATAGAAAAATTTTGATCGTTAAGAACGTCAGACATATCTTTGGTAGGACTGGTTTCTTATCAGCCAACAGATTACTTTCTAGATAGTCCGTGGAGGAAATGTGTACGATTGTTGGTGTCTCAGCCTCTTTTATGGCCTTAACTTTGAGCACATTATGTGTTAGTCCCTCTTATTTCTCTTGTGATTGTTCTGCCAAACTCAATATATCCCTGCCAATGGAAACATTTTTTAACTTAAATTTTCCTTGCTTAATTTCATCCAGTTAGCACTAGAATATTTCATCCCATCAATTGATTACACCACTTATCGATTACCTGCTATTTTCCTGCCCCTTTTAAACAACCTAAGAGGCATATTACTAACAGTCATTGACTCCCATTGTAGTTTCAGCTGTTTAGTGATTTTATCACCACATGTGGACACATATTTATTTCTTGTTTTCTTACGCAGATTTCAGGCATATTTTGGCATTCCTTCTCTTCTCACATCTATTTAAACATGAAACACTACAAAAATATATTTTAAAAATGTCTTTGAAGACAGTTCATTCATTAATGTAATCATTATTATGGAATACCTGCTATATAGTAGGTATTGTTCTAAGCACCAGAAACACACCAGTGATTCAGATGTTCAAGGTCCCTGTCAGGTGCATTGCCTTAGTACAAACTTGTGTTTATTGTCTTCTCTTCCCCTTCATGGTTACCTCTTGCTTACTTAGATTTTTTTTTTCTCCTTATCTTGATATCTATATATCTTTGTTACCCTTTCCATTATCCAAATTTCATATCCTAAGTCTCATTTGCCTGTGGCTCAGCTTTTGAATGACTCTACTTGGGAAGAGTTTGATTAGGAAAATGCCACCAAAGAGTGAAATGTGTTAGCTCTGTATACGTCTGTCTGTCAAGGGGTTTCCTTATAACTCATGTAAATGAGCTTTCTGTTGGTGAAATTGTAGCTATCCTATTCAGGCCACTAAAGATAATATATATTTTATTAGGGCCCCTTCCTGTTGCCCTCTGATGTTTCCTTTCCAGGCCTCTTCACGTAATCTCCCAAATGGGAAGACCAGCCCTGACCTCAGATGCAACAGTTAAGCATATACCAATGACATCTTCCCCTAAAGCAGTAGAAAGGCCATTTTTCAAATAATGATTTAAGCAGGTCAAGGCAAACAGGTTACTCACATTTAAGGAAGAAGAAACTACATATTTGAGAAAGTCTTATAGATTTAGATAACTTTGCCTGCCCCTATGTTCCATTCTTCATATTAATTTGCCTGTTAGGTGAGGATCTCCTCAATGGAGCTGATATTGGTGACCTCCCAGAGCTTATGCAGTTCTTGAGAAATAGGAAAAGCCTTCCCTGAAGTGTTAGCAGACATATCCCCTGAGGGGCTCAGTGGTACAAGTTTCACTGATAAAGCTTGCACTTGAATTCTTAGAAGTGAAAGGGGAGAAATGAACACTTGAAAGACTTTTGGGGAATATTAAATGATTGGTTGTTTAAAATCTTTTAAAAATTATTAAAAATAATCGTTTTGAGTAACTCATTTAAATATAAAAAATTTGCATTCAATTTATATGTGGCTAAACAGCAAAATGTTTGATGTTCTGGTGCCGGTTGGGTACTTGACAAAGACAAACTGCTTCACCACAAACAACTTCTCATCCCACGTTGGAGGGCACTGAATTCTGCCAGAGTCTTCAAAGAAGCAGTTAGTAGGTAAAGAGAATGAAAGAAACATATAGCTTCAGTCCTTTCCTTATGTGTATGGAGAAACAGTGTATTTGTGCCTTGGGCTCATTAGCAAAATATATTAGCTATAGCTGACTGATTTGCACCTGGTGCCTGCCTGCCGTCTCCAAAGGGAGGAGATTTACAATTAGGTTTTGAGTCTGGGACGCTTTGAAAGCTCTCCCTATCAAAAATCAGATAGACGTTTGGAAATGTAAACATACCATATATCTTTCTGGATTACACATGCGCTAAAGTTGACCTTTTAGTTTTTTTAGACGTGAGCAGTCATGGCATATTCTTTATTCACATCACTTTTGAAATGAGATTCCAGATGGAGTTTTAACCCTCAAATGGAGCAAAGAGATCAGCTGTTACAACCCCCTTCTTATAGATGAGCAAACTGAGTCCCTGAGAGATTAAAGAAGAGATTTAAAGTCTCAAATGTTTAGCAGCCTGGCCAGGATTAGGACCCAGGTTAACCTAATTTCCAGCATAGTGTTTATTTTTCCCCCTTCTCTCCATTGACATTATGGTTGCTTGAGTAAACATCTTAAATATAGAATGTTTCTTCCTCTTCTTGAAGAGGTCACCTAAGACAGTATATTTTCCGATCTCCATTAAGCATATTTAATAAGATTTCTGTGCCTTTAAAATCAGTTTAATTGGAGTAAAATTTGACACAATTGGTGATGCTTCACCAGGTTAACCATTCCATTCTGTTTTATTTTATTTTATTTTATTTTATTTTATTTTTTTTGGGGGGGGTACATCAGGTTCAATCATCTGTTTTTATACACATATCCCCGTATTCCCTCCCTTCCTTGACTCCCCCTCCTCAAGTCCCCGCCACCCTCCCTGCCCCAGTCCTCTAAGGCATCTTCCATCCTCGAGTTGGACTCCCTTTGTTATACAACAACGTCCCACTGACTATTTTACAGTTGGTAGTATATATATGTCTGTGCTACTCTCTCGCTTCGTCTCAGCTTCCCCTTCACCCCCCGGCCGCTCCCAAACCTCGAGTTCTCCAGTCCATTCTCTGTATCTGCATCCTTGTTCTGGTCACTGAGTCCAACAGTACCATTTTTAGATTCCGTATATGTGAGTTAGCATACAATATTTGTCCTTCTCTTTCTGACTTACTTCACTATGTATGAAGGATTGTAGTTCTATCCACCTCATTACATATAGCTCCATCTCATCCCTTTTTATAGCTGAGTAATATTCCATTGTATATATATATGCCACATCTTCTGTATCCATTCATTTGTTGATGGGCATTTAGGTTGCTTCCATGTCCTGGCTATTGTAAAGAGTGCTGCAATAAACATTATGGTACAAGTTTCTTTTGGGATTATGGTTTTCTTTGGGTATATGCCCAGGAGTGGGATTACTGGATCATATGGTAGTTCTATTTGTAGTTTTTAAAGGAACCTCCAAATTGTTTTCCATAGTGGCTGTACCAACTTACAGTCCCACCAACAGTGCAGGAGATTTCCCTTTTCTCCACACCCTCTCCAACATTTGTGGTTTCCAGACTTTGTGATGATGGCCATTCTGACTGGTGTGAGGTGATACCTCATTGTGGCTTTGACTTGCATTTCTCTGATGATTAGTGATGTTGAGCATCTTTTCATGTGTTTGTTGGCCATCTGTATGTCTTCTTTGGAGAAATGTCTATTTAGGTCTTCTGCCCATTTGTGGATTGGGTTATTTGCTTTTTCGGTATTAAGCTGCATGAGCTGCTTGTATATTTTGGAGGTTAATCCTTTGTGCGTTGTTTCATAGGCAATTATTTTTTCCCATTCTGAGGGTTGCCTTTTAGTCTTGTTTATGGTTTCTTTTGCTGTGCAAAAGCTTTTAAGTTTCATGAGGTCCCATTAGTTTATTCTTGATTTTATTTCCCTGATTCTAGGAGGTGGGTCAAAAAGGATCTTGCTTTGATGTATGTCATAGAGTGTTCTGCCTATGTTTTCCTCTAGGAGTTTTATAGTGTCTGGCCTTACATGTAGGTCTTTAATCCATTTGGAGTTTATTTTTGTGTATGATGTTAGGAAGTGTTCTACTTTCATTCTTTTACATGTTGCTGTCCAATTTTCCCAGCACCACTTATTGAAGAGGCTGTCTTTTTTCCATTGTATACTCGTGCCTCCTTTGTCAAAGATAAGGTGCCCATATGTGTTTGGGCTTACTTGTGAGTTCTCTATTCTATTCCATTGATCGTCCTTTTTATTTTTGTGCCAGTACCATACTGTCTTGATCACTATGGCCTTGTAGTATAGTTTGAAGTCAGGAAGCCTGATTCCACCAACTCCATTTTTCCTTCTCAAGATTGCTTTGGCTATTCGGGGTCTTTTGTGTTTCCATACAAATCGTAAGATTTCTTGCTCTAGTTCTGTGAAAAATGCCATTGGTAATTTGATTCCATTCTGTTTTAATACTTAGCAATTTCCCATTTGTTTGATTTAAAGGGGAATTGAAGGGGCAAATGGCCACCTCTAACCAGACGCTTTTACCTAATCACCACATTCCTTGAGTTCTCTGATAATTGTCAGTAAACTGGGTGGTAGATAGATAGCCTTTTCATGAGAGAAGGCAAGTTCTGGAGGCGTGCCAGGAGTGCGTCTTGCACCTTGTCAGGAAGAAGGAGTAAAGACAGATCCGTCCTGTTTGTCAGGAACAAAAAGTATGTTGGAGAAAACTAACTCCCAGAAGAGGGATGTGTCAGAAAGATGGATTACCCCAGGAAGTCCGGACTGCTCTCCCGGTGGTGGGCAGTAGCCCGCTTGGATATAGTTTGCCAGCTGTCCATCTTCTCCTACCACGTCTCTGTCTTTTTCCTCCTCTGCGCAGCCAGGGAGAAGCCTGTGCTTATAGATCTAATGCAGCCATACAGCCTGCGGGACAGCTAAAGACCTGGAAGGGAGGGGAAACTTGTTTGCAATGAGTGAATGTTCAGCATCCGCGTTCTTGCTATCAGTACGCCCAGAAGCTCCCAGAAAGACAGACCCTTTGGGGAAAACTCTTTAAACGAACACCTTATTAGAGAATGATCCTGTTAGGTGAATAAAAGGCTGATTGCATACCCAGAGGTGAGCCGTAATGAGGCTCAGAGTAACTAAATGAAGCAATCTGCTGCACTTGGTATCTGGACTCAAGCCTGAGCATTTCAAATTGGCATCTGGAAAAGGAAAAGGCTCTGGGGAAACCACACAATACATTGGAAATATTTCTTTCTTTTTTTTTTCTTTTTTTTTTAATCTCCCAAAGGGAATTCAGGGCATATTTCTTGGGCAGCAGTTTTGAAGAAAGAAGACTGATGTAAGAGGGAAGCTTGGTGTGGGCGTGACCACTTCATACAACCAAACCATAGACACTTTCCTGCTTTTGTTGGAGGCTGAGCTACCCAATGGACCCTACCCGTCTCTTTAAAGCCATCAGGGTTGCCTGGCCAAGGGTTCTAGTACAACAACTCAGCTCCATTGAATGAAGATGGGGAGGAATTTTGAAACCATGGTCATTATGTTCGCTGCAGGAGTAACTGGGACATGAATTTACCTTCCACCTGTGCGAATTAGCCACATAAAATACAGGTTGAAGCCATCCATCTGAGTTATTGCTGTCTGATCGTGTTTATGTTTTAAATTCTCCCTGAGAGCAGCTGTAGCCCAGAAGCTCATTTCATTGAAAGTCCAATGGCCTTGGGGATCCATGAGGGAGGATTTCTTATTTGGTGAATTATTGTCCTAACTAATTCACTTCATAGAGCAAGTATCTTTGTGATCCCCTCTTCTGCCCACTTCCTACCCGACAGGCTTAGGCAAGGTGCTGAAGTCTACAGATGACCCTCACCTGTGAACCAGAAGATTTGGGTTCTCAATGGGGCTAAGACACTTGCTAGTAATGTGACCACCTACTGCCACTTAATATTTCTGAGCCTCATTTTACTCATCTGTAAAGTGGGGAGAACAATAGTTACCCTGCTTTTAAATCCTTTCCTTAGCATCCAAGAGATATTGAGAGTGCTTTATACACTATCATGAGCCATTGTAGGGTAAGTTATGTTCATTCAAGGAGCCTGATTTTTATTTTAAACTATTCTAGACTATCTTATAATTCTTGACCAATGATACCGAAAGCCTTTCTCATTCCTCAGGCACACAAACGGTGTTTGTTTCAAAGCAGGAGGTTCAAAAGCAAGACCAAACGATTAGATTCTCTGGATCACACCATTCGGCACTCTTGATTCTGTGACTTTGCTTCCTCCATCCTTATTTTAGTGAAAAAAGAACTAGGTAAGGTTTTTATCCTGAGGCTAAAGAGAACTTTTAAAATATCCTTAGGGATATGAATAGACCAGTTGTCATTCAGTCCCTTAATACGGTTAGTTTCCAAAATGTAAAAGGCTGAGATGGCATTTGTTTTGTATAGATTTCAGTCAGAGCCAGCGTGGGTTCTTGTCAGCGTCATAATGATGGGTAGCAAAAGCAGCTACACTGATCATTGAGGAAAACCAAATGTCTTCTCTGTCTCCCACTCCACCCCCATTTAATAGTCAACTTTGGTGTAAAAGTGTCCCCCTGTTTCAGTAGGATGGCGTGATGCTCATCTGTCAGCTAGATTGAGGGTGGCAATGCTGATCTGTTTCTCCAGACGTGCTTCCCTCAGATTGAGGACCAAGACTACCATGCAGCTCAGATCCCAGTGATGAGAGGTAGAGGTGTTCAGTGATTAAATACCCAGGATGCTTTGACTTCCCTGCCAACAGACCAAAAAGAGAAGAATATCTTCTCAACTTTATCACTTGCTAGTAGCAGTTTAGCTTGTCTTGGAAGCATGCCTTTGTTTGAACAGAGAAGCCACGTTTAAAGCGTAGGTTAATAGGCTTTTGTTTTATGAAGTGGTAGTGCTCTAAAATGGGGCAACTAAAATTACTGTTCCACTGGGAAAAAAATGCTAAGCTGGTTGTGGTAGAATGAGGGTTGAGGGGATGATCAGAGGAAGTTGAGATTTCAGGAGCTACGTAAAAAAGAAAACAAAAAAATATTAGGCATTTAAAAAAATTAATTACCTACTTTATTGGTATCAGAGAAGAAGACGAACACCTAGGGAAGTAAGTAGAAAGGGAAGAAACATTAAAATTATTTTATGTGCTACAAAGTGAAAATAGGATCAAAAAGCTTAAGTAATTTGGCTCAGATCACGTGGCAGGAGAATCTGTTGTTAGAATCTGGATCTGAGCCTGTGTTCATCTGACTATAGCTCTGAAGAGTGAATTGGTCGGCTTTTGTGTCTTATGGGATCTGGAATTGCTACTCTTTTCCACCTTTACTCATCCTCTGTGTCCATCCCCACCTCTTTCATCTGGTCCTTCTTTTTAAAAATATCTTAAGATCCTGACTAAGGAACAAAATGTCAGGTGAGTGAGTTGATATCTAGGTATCTACTATTTTGCAATTGTATTAAAAAGACTTCATTCTTAAAAGTTTGAAAATCCCTATCAATTGCACAGTCTCAAAGAGATTTTTTTTCCCCTCTTGATGCTATAGAAAAATCCTTCATGCTTGTTAGCTGTTGAACATCTCAATATTAAGTCAGAGTGCATCTCTTTCTACAATTCTCTTACAGGTTGCTCACTTTTAGTGACACTTGCTTTCTAATTGGAGAAATTCTTAAAATCACGGGAGCCACATCAGAATTTCTTTCAGTTACGATGACAGATCCAATAAACTGCAAGGGTGTGAAGTACAGATAAAGGTAATCAGATCTCATGCTTCAGGGAATTAACTGATTACCTATGATAGTCAGGAAGAAATTTTCCCCGTTAGCATTCTGCAGATACACAAGCCAAGGGCAGGATGCAGCTTTCTGCTACCCTAAAGCTTTCTTATAGAACTTCATTAGGCACAGAGTCTAAAATCTGAACCTATGACGTCATGTACTGTGTGTAATGGTTGTCATACATGGATGAGTATTTAATATGCAGCAAAATAAATACTGTAACATTTGAGACAGAGTTCTATTTAGATAACTGAGATAGTGATTCATTAAAGATAAACTACTTAAAACCTTTTTATGTTTCCTCCAGGGATCTCAAAGTACCTTCCCAAAATGCGCTCATTAATCCTCATGAATATTCTGTCAAATAAATTCTGTTAAATTTCTCTGAGAAAAACCCGTCAGTCAATCTTGCTAAGCAGTAAGTCCTTATAGCACCACATTTACATAGCAGCCTAACAATCTTTATTGCTTTGAAATCTCATTAGAGATTTGACTTCTAACACCATTACTCTAGATGGAATTTTTTCATCCCTAGCTCACTCTCTACATTCATTCTCCAACAATCATGTGATGAGAGTCAGCAATGTGCAAAGTGCTGGACATAAAATGATAAATAGGGCTGAGGGCCCAGAGGGAGAGAGCTGGGAAATTCTTCCAAATATAGTCGCAAGATCCTTCTTCATCCAATGTCCTCCTCTTACTGGACAGGCCACCAGATCACCTAGGCTTTGACATATGTACACCTAGTTGGATTCATAGGCCCTTAGTCCATTATAGGCTCTTAGTCCTAAGAGCCTGTGATGGATTCCAGTTAGTTCAGGTGACATTTAGAGAGACTTGATCATGCTCTACTTTAGAATGGAAAAACTTTGGTTCTTTCAAAAACGGGAGTGGTCCAGAGATGTCTGTTGTAGCATAACTCCAGTGTGTGTGTGTACGTGTGTGTGTGTGTGTGTGTGTGTGTGTGTGTATGTGAGAGAGAGAGAGACAGACAGAGGAATTCTTTATAAAAGATGATCAGATTTAAATTTGATAAGATTGTCCAGATAAACTCTAGAGACAGGTTCCATGTTGAGCCTAGAACAATGATAGAGGATAACAATTAAGAGACCCTTTAAAAGTGAATATCCATGTTTTAGTTTTAAGTTTGGTTTCATTTAAAAACAATTATTTTAGACCAAACCATGACAGTATCTAAACTTGTTGCTATTTGATTTAATGAAAGGCCAGACGTGAAGGAAAGATCTAAATAATTTTGAGAGAAAGAATTTGTGGAATATGTAAACGTTTCTTTTAAGCAAAGTTGTTTTGGTTACAAAGAGGATACCACTTTTACCTCTGGAAGTAAATTGGACCATTTCGGTTTGGTACCTAATGGATGCATAAGAAACAAACAAAATCATGTTCACTTGGGGCCATATCTTAGTCCAGCAGTGGATAGCAAGGGACATATTGGTGGTCTCACTTAAAGAAAAATATCATTCGACTCTTGTTTCCCAAAATACATTCTCTTAAAAAACAGTCCTGGGAATCCCTTGGCTCTCCAGTGGTTAGGGCTCCACAGTCTCACTGCTGAGGGCTGGAGTTCCCCTGGCTGGGGAGCTAAGAGCCCACAAGACACACAGTGTAGCCAAACAAACAAATGAACAGCAATCAGAAAACAGTCCTATGGTATGGTCCTTGGGAATTAAAAGAGGGAAGATATTCAATGGTAAAAATACATTGGGAAACTTTTTAATACCATTCCTACCCTTAGGTATTCACAGTGCATATTAGCAAATTAAAGGTTTTAAGAAGTCTTGTAGTATAAATACATTTTAAATTTTATTTAACTCAAGGTTTCTCAAATTCATTTGACCAGTCACTTGCATAACATTCATTGATATAACAGTTATTAATATTCAGCTCCTGGGGACACAATTTGGGAAATACTATACCAGAAAAAAAATATGTATAAACTAAGTCAGGGGAATCCAGCTAAGTAATGAAGTACTTATTTACGCTAATAAGTTATTTAAGTACTTTACTTTATGCAGAGTTCCTTTTAATGTGAGTTTCTCAAGTGCATTAAAATAGTATTTTAAGTGGTTTTTAAAAGCATTCATCACTTTTGAAAAGGTAATAAACATGTTTTTAAAAATTTAAACTTATAATTCCCACTCCTACCCTGTCTCCCATTCCAGCATTTCTTCTCTTCAGTATTTATTTATAAGAGCTCAATTTATATTCAACTTTTCAGGACATTTCTTATGCCCCATGAAAGATAGCATACCTATATTTCTGTAAGAAAGGGAAAAAACCTACTCTGAGTAGCCACTAAAAGCTATGTGACAGTAGAGGATAATAAGAGGAAATTAACTGGATAAGAGGGTCAGGAAACTTTTATTTTCCAATGACTTGCTGTGAGATTGGGGCCAACAAATAACCTTCCTGATTCTTACTGTATAAGATGACTATTACTTCCCACCACATGAAAGTGAATGATGTGGGGATTAAACAAGAACAGAATTCTGACCTTTGAGTAAATGCCTTCAGTGGTTTAAAAGAAAGTGTCCTCATTTCTAACCAATACTTTCATATATGTCTATGATCCCGTTCACTAATCAGTTCTAATTTTATTCTGTCGTTCTTATGTCTGCTCCCTGTCATTCGTTCACTTGTTTTCCCTCTGTAGTGTTAAGATGTCAATAATACCTGTGTTTTGGTGAAAAGTCCATTTGAGGAAAAATAATTGTTGGGGGATAAAAAAATGCCACCTGGATCAAGAGACAAGTAAAGACACATGGTAGATCTTTAGTGCAGGGTTGATTTACTCAAGCCTTAGTGGAAAATAATCATGGGGCAAAGTGATTGGGTATGGAGGTGTCAAACTGTGATGAATGACTGTGAGTAAACATAGTCATAATCACTGTTTTCCCTAAGTAAAATGCCCTTTGATAAGATAAAGAATGACTTAAGATGCGTTGGAGTTTAGTCATCTAATTCTATTCATTCTTTTTTATTCTGTAGAGATTTACCATATTTAATTACTACTTGAAGACCTTAAACACCAGCTTTTCTAAAATAATGTTCCCTCTGAAATTTCCAGTGGTTATAGAATTTGGTTATCTGGAAATTTACTGCACATATGGCCCAGCAAGAGAATAATTACACTTTATTGATACCCTCTCACAATGCCATGAGAAAAAGTGGAAAAGACAATCTGGCTGAAGCTGTGAAAAAATGAGATATATTTATAAACCTGAGATGTCGACTTTCCAAATTTGTTTCAAATCCAAATACCACATACATACGCTTGTACTCACCTTCGCATTTCCACAAATGCATACAAGAAAATGCTCCATGATTTGTTTCTAGGCGTTAGGTATATAAATAGCTACATGGTATATTTGTGTGTGTGTGTATCTATATATGTATGTGACTTATACGTATGATTGTGAGATATTAAATATGATTCATAATTTGCTGGTGTTAGCCACTGTTACTTTAATTTTTCCTTAATACACACACTCTCAATATCTAAGCTTAGGAGAAAAATTTTAAATATGTGAAAATTCTCTTCTTTCCATCGACATTCATAAGATCATTAAACTGTATATTAACTATTCCCCTAGGTAAAGAAATTATACTTACCTCTTTGCCTGGGGGTTGCTTCTTATTAAAGTGTGTTAGATCAGTATATCATAAAATGACACAAGCTGATTCCTCCCCCTCATTTATTTCTGATAAAAATATTCACTGCTTGCAAACATGTACATATATAAAAAAAAATTGTTCTTCACTAATTATACTGTGTAGTGTCACAAGGGTGTTGTTATTTTATTTTATTTTATTTTATTTTATTTTATTTTATTTTCTTGTAATATTTTGTTAAATTTGGGAGGAAGCTTGAAAAAATTAATTAAAATGAACTTGTGTCTCAGCCTTTCATTGCAGCCTGTGAATGCAGAAGAAAGAAGGAGAATAGCAATGAACTGATTGGATAAGAGGCAACCACTGGTTTTACAAAAGGATCAGGGCTTGTTCAGATTCTATTTAGAATATTGTAAGGGCTTAATAGCTAGCTGTAGTGAAATTACAAGTTACAAATTGATGGTTGAAGATAACAGGGAAGATGGGAGCTAAAAAGCAGTGTATTAGAAACAAATGAGAGCTATTTAAATTCCACACAGCCTGGAAAAATGCAAATGAACATGGCCAAAGGAGAGTGGGGAAAATCTGAGAAGCAGATAGCCCGTAGGTAATAGGAGTGTGGCTGCAGGGCTGGGTGGCCTCCCCCGAACCTCCCCTACCTGGGCCTTCCCTCCATTCATTCATTCCACAGAGAAGAACAGTGTCTGTGCTGTAGACAAGGTCAGATCTGTGGATATGCAGCCTGCCCAGTTACACAGGGCCCTGAGCTTATTTTAATACTCTGCTGTCACCATCTGGAAAGTTTCCATAATTTTTAAATAGTTTTCATTTTTTCACATTTTCATTTTACCGGGTGTCGTGAATGATGTAACCAATCCTGGATGTGGACATATTGAGTGTATAAATACTTCCATGAGTTACATACCAAATACATGAATCACTAAGCTATTTATTTATACAGTAACCCATCTATTCATTCATACATGCATATTGACATATTCTACCATGCAGGAAATGAGGCACTGGAGGAGTGAAAGTTGTATGTATCGGTGTGTGGGCCAGGAAAGAAGGTGAACCTGAAAATAAAAGGTTAAACCTAATAAATACCAGTGGTTGAAAGCCTTTTATGTTTCAAGGCTAAGAACTATGATAATATAAATATAAATACATATTGTGTATATATGTGTGTGTGTATGTGTATATATATATATATAATGAAATAAATGATAAATGTTAGTAATATATCTTATTATCCTCCTTACAAAAATTTAGCAATCTAAGTAATCCATAGGTCTAGAAAGAGGCCAGGAATCTGCATTTTTTAACAAGTGCCCTGAGAGCTTCTGATGCAGGTGATTTCCAGACATGCTTTGCAAACACTGAGTGAAAGATTGCTGATGTTGTGTTTCTAATATTTACTTATAATTGGGAGAATTTGGTGACTTTTTTCTAGTAGCCCTCAGCAGCAGCCTCAGAGGGAAAAAAGAAAATGTTGTAAGCAGAATTTCTCCGTGTTATTTGGGCTCCTGTTCAAAATCACTGTAAGGTATTTGTTTCACTACGTACAATCCAGTCCCTATTTGATGCCAAGCCATCACTAGTGTAAGATAGTTTGCAAATGCAATTAACCAAATTAGGGGCAAGTATGTTTTAGAAACAGCTTCTGGAAATGTGGCCTGTCACCTATTCACCCTGTATCAGAGATCTTGAATGAAAAGAGAGTTAAAAATATAATATTGTATCTGTTCAGAAGAATACTTGCTGGTCATTTAGATTTTTTATTCACACCCATGTTTTCCGAAAGATAAAACTCTGAGATATTGTTTCATTGTGCCTATGGGAAATTCCACTCTTCTACTTCCTCCTCTTCCTCCTCCTCTCCTTCTTGTTCATGCTTCTTTTTGCATATAAAGCTACTCTCAGCATTTCAGGGACTTCCTTAACTTCATCTATTCATTCCATCAATAAATATTTATTGAGCACCTACTATATGCACTGAATAAGACACTATAGTGGATAAAAATATATATCAAAAAATCACTCAGCAAATATTTACTGAGGGCCACTTTGTGCCAGTCTCACCTTCCCACCCAGGACTAGGGATGTAGACCCTATCCTCAAGGAGCTTGTATTCCAGTACCTATATCTAAACAACTATAATAAAAAACTAAAAACAAATCAATGAGATGTCAGTCAAATGTCATGGAATTTCAGAGACAAGGAATCTTTAAATCTAAAATGATCTGAGAAGTCGTTGTGAATGAAATTCTATTTGATCTGGCCCTTGAAGGATAAGAAATATTTATGTAGGTGAAGACACCCAAGGAAGGCATTCCAAGTAATGGGAATAGCATGGCAGGCCCAGAGAGGTGAGACCGTGTGGGGTAAGCACTTGGAATATAAAGCAGTTAATTTGATTTTAAGTACCCAGTATAGAAAAAGGAATACTAAATAATACGAGAAGAGGTAACAAAGACTAAAAATGGGACACTAAGAGTAGGAATTAAAAAAACTATTTCCAGATTCTCTTTTCTAATCTTGCTTCTGTAAGAATGGTATCCATCTAGATTGAAGATCACTTTCTTCTTCTCCATATGCAAATTTCTTCTCTATAGAAAAATTTACCCATCTTCCTCCAATCACGCTCTAGGTCCCAAAGAAGTTTTCCTTTATGACGTCTTGCAAAATCAGCTTGTCTTGGGAAGTCTCACTAGTATACCCTGGAACATTCTGGTGTTTGTTTTCCATAGGGTCCCTAATAGCCTTCACCTATTATTCATCTCCTAGACATTCAGTGGTTGCTGAAAGGCCTTTTTCTAAAATCAGTGTTGTTTTATCTTCTTTAAAATCCTTGATCAAGGCCCAGGTAGCCTTGATGGTCTCTGGACCCTTGGCAAGAAAAGAATAAACTCAGTTTACACAGAGCATGGCCTTTTCCTCTGACAACTTTTTTGGCATCTTTGGCTGCCCTTTTTATGTGCTTGTCATTGCGCTTCCTTACATCAATCTCATAAAACATCCTTTTCCTCATGCTTGACATATTGATATCATCCTACCACAGATAAAACACAGAGCAATGTAATATGGGCAGGTGATGGAATTATTTGCAATGCATAGAAATCTCTGCTGATGTTTAAGACTGGTGCGATATTAAACACATTACTTTCCCTGACAGGCATTTTCATTACACCCGTGCATGCAGGTGCAGAATCTAAAAGTGAAATCTTGTTTCTCCCAACGGGGTCCATGCAATAAAATTTAAAAGTGTATGTGTGTGTGTGTCTTGCTCTCTATATTTACCTTTACAAAATACAGTCTACAAAATACAGTCTATTGTTTAAACCGCATTTGAATTTACTTGGAGAAATGTCAGAAATCCCAGAGAACTTAGAGTAAAAACAGTCACTTTATCAGACCAATATTTGTATGGTTGGTGGTGTCACATGGGCAGATTTGGAGAACTGTTCTCAGATGGGACAGACAGAAAAATAGCCTGTTAAAAATCAAGGACGACCAACATCAGAAGGCCAGTTTTCCCTCCAGAATGAGTAAATGTGGAACATGGTCTTATCAGAAAGAGAACCATGTGCAAGGTGCATAATACAAAAGGCTATTGTGAAGAAAACAGCAACGAAAGGTGGCATTTCTTGGCGATTTCTTGTGCCAGCAACTTTCACGTTTTACGTTCATGCTTAAAAATTAAATCCTTGTAACAACCCTAAGAAGTAGGTAACTGATTACACCTATTTACCAATGAGAAATACAAAGCTCATAAAAGTCACGTAACCTGTCCAAAGTAACACATCCATTGATTCAAGCCCAGGTCTGTCTGAACACAAAGTTTAGGCTTTTAACTGATTGAAATTCTGTATCCTTATGGAGAGGTAAAGCCCAGATTCTAGAAGATAGGCTAAAGAAATGTGCCATTCCCGTCAGCAAGAACACTGGCTCCGAGCCTAGAAGAGTGCCTGTCTGCTGTCTACCCTCTCCTGCTGAACGCTCGAGATCTTTTAAACAATAGTTGTGGCTCTGTGGGGTGTTTTGATAGTATGCCCTCTGGATTCCATTGGTGGAGGTTTCTTACTGTACCGTGGATCTAAAGCTAGAGTGAAGGTTGTTACCACCAAGTGAGGAATGGTTGCAATTCTAATGGAAATTTCCCCTAGTTATGTGTTTTTCCCCTTCCAGTCTTCTAATGAGACAAGATATCAGAGGGCAGTGTCTCTTTCAGTTTCATCAGGCAGATCCAGCAGAGGCCTGTGCAACCCAGATGTCTTTTTGCAGCATCTGCCTGGAAGGAAGAGTTTTCTAAGAAGAAACTTGTGGTTCATTCATTATGTACTTTCTCTACAGGGACAATAATAGTGGAAACTATTTTACAATGGATTTTACGAATGGACATCCTCACATCCACCGTTGGGAATTATGCCATTAACGTACAGGAATTTAAGAGCTTGTTGCTCTCAGAATTTTATTGAGAAGAATCTTAGTTGACATTAACATGACACAGTTAACAATTTGTTTAGCAGCGCTTTCAACCTAGAAGTTGAGACGTTAGTCTTTTCTATGTTTTAGGTGAGCAAAGTGAGACCATGTATTTGTACGTTTCAGCATATATTTTTGATAACCTCACATATACTAGGCACTGTATAGATCTGGGAGATAAATACAGTGGAATACAATATGAAAATTCATATTCTTTACCCTTAAGGGTTTTGTAATCTACTGGGGGAAGCAAACACAATGACATAGTCTATAATATAATGTGTGAAATGTGGTGATAGAGGCACAGGTGGAGCATCATGAGGGCAGGGTAGGTGACCAGCTGGCTCAGCTGGATTTGGGAGGTGGAGAGTCCTGTAGGATGTGACACCTGGCAGAGTATGTACTAAGAGCATGGTCTACACAGAAGTTATCTTGTTTTGAGGGTATACTGTGTGTTGAACTGAATGCTAGGTGCTTTACATGCATTGTCAAAATTAATCCTTTCCTTAAAACAACCCAGTGGAATGTGCACTATTATTATCACCATTTTATAAATTTTGCAAGTAGCAAAGCAGAGATTTGAACACATGGTCTCTGGCTTCAGAGCTCAGCTCTTCACAAAGATGCTATACTACCATTAACTCTGGCATGTCACCTTGGAGTACCCCCATGCAAAGCTAGTTCTTCTTGGATTCAGTAATCACTCTTGCCCTCAGGCAATGAGTTTCGTTTTAACTTTTGATGAATTTCCTTTCTGAAATGGAAATTAATGATTTGGGTAGAAAATAAACCTGCCAATATCAGCTTTGCTATTAGCAGTTCAGCCCCAAGGTCTAGGCATCCGGATTCCTATAAGTACGTGTATGCAGTGCTCTGTATTATTCACTGTACACTTCTCCAACATGGCACTATATTGTGCAGATAGCACATGACCATGGCATGATTCCTCTCAACCCCATGGTCCTTGGCATCTCAAATGGGCCCAGCAGCAAAATACTTTGCCTGCCAGTGTGGTACTTTTCTGGAGACAAGCATTTACTTTTATATTCTGGAGACAAAATAACATTTTCTCTCATTAACCTACCAGAGCCTTGTAGACATTCTGAGAAGTCAAGTTCAGTCTCATAATGCATGAAAGTTATTTGTCTTGAATGCTGCAAATTTGGCATTGGGGGGGGGGGGCAGTGACAAGGTTAGGTAGATTTATTAGCATCCTGTCAGGGAATTTCCCATGAGCAGTAGAGGTTTGTCAAAAAAAAATTCAGTATAATTGATGGGAGCAAGTTGGACTAATTCTTAGCAGATCCACACTGGCTCTGTTCACACCTTTTCTTTACAGACAACAAAATGTACTGAGCAGAGGGCTCATTAAGAAGACCTTCCTATAAACACACTCTGCACCAGGTTTCTCTCCTTTTCCTTTCTTTCATATAATTATTGCAGTTACTCAAGAAGATAGAAGCACATATTGGAAGCATTACTGAATAGGCAATGATTTTTACTCCTTTGTATGTATCTTTTAACTCTCCAAGAGAAAGCTTATACTCCAGGGAATAAGGATTAACAAGAAGCTGGTATCTATTCTGTGTTTCACTCTGCTTTTACTAAAGGATTAGGGGTTTCAACCGTTGGGTCTAAAAGCCATCAGGGCAGAGATATAATAGTGGAAAGAGGTTAGCCTTCAAATTAGGACACTTGGGTCCCAGTCTCAAGCCTCCAGCTTGCTAGCTCTTTGGCCATGGGCCAGTCATTTAAACTTGCTGAGCTTTGGTTTCCTTGTTTGAAAGGTGAGGTTAATGATACCCATCTCACAGGGTTCCTAATAAATATTAAATGAAATGAAAAATGTCACAGTTACTTGACCTGAGCATCTTTCAATTTCTAGTTCAAGCACTACCTGCCCTGAAAAGCCTTTCCTGATGTGCCCAGGAAATAATAGCCACCATTTATTAAGAAGTTATGAGATTGCCATACACCGTACAGCACATTTTGCATGCTTTATGTCATTGAATCCTCAGGATTGAGAGATAGGGATAGAGACTGTGGGAAAGAGAGACAGAAATAGAGAGAAATGGAGTCCAAGGGTAGGCGGGATGGGGTGGGGGTTCAGAGACAGAGAGGGAATGAGAGAAGAAATCCTGGCCAAGACAAGATGTCTATCCTTTCTGAACCTTAGTTTCCTTATCAATAAAGCAGTAAATAATAAAGCCCATACCTTACGTCTGTTTGGATGACTAAATGGGATGATCTCTATTACATGCGTCCCACAGTGCTTGGCACATAACAAAGTCTTAATAATAGAATCTGATGGTATTGTTTCTGATGATGAGTTCCCTTTTTGTTATAAGCGTTCCTAGCACACACTGTGTTCTAGATTACATCCTCTGATTTTCATTGTTCATTTCAATTTCTCCCTCCTCTGCTAGTCTTCCACGAAACCAGAGTGCAAGTTTTTCAACTCTGGACAGCGTCCATCACACAGAAACACGCAACTTATTTTTGAAGGAAAAAAAAGAAGTTAGGGAGAGAAAGAAGGAGGGAGGAATACAGTAACGTGCTTGATAAAGTGTCAGAGGCTACACAGGGTGGTAAACTAGCAAACACTGCAGGAGTAGCAGGTCAGCTTAGGTTCTAGCCGGAATTTTCATAAAGTTGCAGTTCCTCTTGCAAAGTGATAGCTCTGCCTCTGAAAGCGTTTCACGAAAACCAGAAGGGCAAGACAAACAAACAAAATATTCACACATTATAGTGTTTGAATTTTAATGTATTTTCCCCATTCGTTTCTTCCTGTAGGAGGAATTGATACTCTAAAAGGGAGACTTTTCACAAAGTAGCATCTTCTGGCTGGGAAGACCTACTGTGGAAGTTTCTGCAGATGAAAGGGTTTGATTAATTTTAAGAAAGTGAACTTGTGAACCAATAGCCAGCACTGCAAAGGGAGTTGAATTGCTTCCATTTCTTTTTAGACTAAAACAATTTGACCTAGCCAAGGATGATTTTAGCCTGGGAATCTCAGATTTCTAATCCAGCCTGACTGACCTATTCCCATTTCCAGAATCTTCCACATGCCTTTTTCTTTCAGTTAAGCAGTAGTTTCAAGGAGCCAAATGAAACACCCTTAGTGAGAGGGTTTTGTACTAGTGGTTGTACTGTCTGACACTCTTCTTACATTCTTTGTGCCTGGGACTCCCACCATCTCATTCACCTAGACAAACAGCCTCGTCTTCACCAGCACAAATCTCACCCTTCCCTTGCAGTCCTTAAACATGGAAACAGCCTTTCTTGACACACCCATATCTGTCTCTTCTCACATTGTGGCCTTCTTTAAAGGTCAGGAATTTTGAAAAGAAAGTCCTAGAAAGTGAAAGGTACAGGCTAACTCTTTTTCCAAAGTTTATTGTCATCAGTTTCTATAAAGCAAAGCAAGGGCTTTCAGATGGATTTTGCTTTTTCTGCAACAAGGTTGAAAAATAATTTTGAGATAACATTTTTAAAAATGGAGAATTTCACATAAAAATGAAAATTGTTAGCTACTCTTGGCAAGAAAGAAGACATTGCAAAAATATCTTCTGCAAAATCTGGGCCTGCGTTCCCATGTGGCAAAATTTTGCTAGAGATCAGTAGCAATTGTTTTAGATATTCTTTAGGTGGATGCAGTTTCCAGAATTTCCTATTTCCCCACCAACACCAAAGCTGATGGCCAGTTCTAATAATAACAACTAAATATGAAAATGCTTGAACACTAGAATTCTTAAACCCAGACTTCTTTATTAATTTGCATTACCTGCTTGAACTCTGGAGGCATTTGATTGTGCAAACTGTGCTATCAAGGACAGGAAAAGGAAATACCAAGCTGGATGTGTTATGAGCTATTATTTAATTATAGTCTTTCTTGTCCCATACCTTCCACAGTTTCTACTTATACTTCCCCATCCCCTGCTACCTAAATATCTTTACTCCCAATGGAAGATGAATAATAAAAGACTTAGCAGCTTATGGACCAGAAGAACAATTCTGCTTCTAAGTCCTGCAGCCTTATTTCACACTTCTGGGATTAAATGTCCTTAAATCAAGAAGAGGTTAAGAAAAAATTAGTGAAACAGCTATTACCCTAACAGGCAGTAATAGAACAATCTGTTCATGTCGCCACTTCACAAGTCCACTTTCTTAAAACTAATCAAACCCTTTCATCTGCAGAACCGTCCACAGCAGGTCTTTTTCTGTGGAGAAAGACCAGCAAGTTCCCCACACATATTCTGTTTGACAAAAAATTATCAGCTTATTTTTTTCTATTTCAAAAATAAGTATTTTTCCCTTCTAACTTTCCCAGTCTTATTTTAAAATGGAAATAGCCAAGAGCTAGGCAGTTGCCTTATTCTTTTTCACTGAATCCATTCCCGACTCCTTTTTCACATTATGAATGTTTTTCTCTGAAGTTTTGCTTACATAAATAAGCTTCTTTTATATTTTAACTTGCATTTATATTGCTCTTCTGGCTTATATCCTTAATTCTTAAAAAAACTTGGGAATGTTTCTACCTCTGTTATTCTGTATTACAATGCCTTAAGGGGTGTGTGTGTGTGTGTTTGTGTGTGTGTGTGCGTGTGTGTGTGTGTGTTTACTGGCCTTTATGAGAAACATTGTAAGTTACCCTCTCACCACTTGTCACCAACTCTGCTCACTCATAGCTTGTGATATTTTTTAAATGCTTATAAAATAGCCCAGCCCCAGAGCGAACTTTCTAAAGTCCCTCACTTAACTCTCCGGATGACTCTTCAGTGACCTCAGGTTGCAATACAAATACTTTATCACTCGCCAGGCTCATCATGGGCTGCTGTCTCGTTCCCTTTGCAGCAGCATCTATTTCATTTCCTCATCCAGATTCCAGCCATGCTGCACAACTCAGAGGGCCTAGAGTACCATAATACAGAGTTGGAACTTTCCATATGTAGGCACTAAGTAGCCACTGAAAGATTTTGTTGAAAGGGCTGAAATTATGTGAGCTGTGCATTAGGAAGATTTCTCTGGGGAAACTGTGTAGCAGGCCCTGTTCAAAAAAAGAGTTGGTAATAACTGCATCAGTGTGCTGTTATATTTGTTCAGACAAAGATATTGAGGGAGTGAACTGGGTTCTGGGAATGGGGCTAATGGAAAAATTATGTCATTAATTAAGGTATGGAACACATAGTGAGTTTGGGGTAATATGGAGGATTGGAAAGTAGTAATGCAAATGGTGAGTTTGGGTCATCTATAGAAAGAGTTAGTTATAATTGTTGGTTATAGCTCAGATTTTGGATGCGATTAGGGAATATAATCCAGGGTCCTCTGTTTAGAGGTAGTAGCTGAATCCATGGGTTGATTCACATGAGGTCATCAAGGAGCAGAATATAGAACAATATTACTGAGGATAGAGCCTTGGGGTGAGCACATTTTTAAGTTGTGTTAAGGTGATAGAAGACAAACTAAAAGAAAATTTGAGAATGAAAAATTGTCAGGTTCATTGCACCATTACCCTCATTTTTTTTTCCCTGTCGGAGAACATCCTTATCTAGAATTTATAACAGTAACCAATCCCTTCCACCAAAATAAGAGCTATATATTTAGCCTGCAGTTACATATCCTATTGTATTAAAAGCTCTTGCCCATTAGAGTAGGTAAATCAGATGCCTCCAGCTCCACGTCTTTGAATGAAGTGCATCTGGATGTCAAGGTGACTGGCATAACATTAATGCATAATAACCAGAAATTGAGTTTATCTTCCAAGATCTTAATAGAGCATCCTCCTCAGGAGGAAACCTTTCTGACTTATCAGGCTTAGAAGTGAAATCTATTTACTTTTCATTTGTTTTCCACCCTATCTATTTCTGTCATTGTCCTTTTTTAATTACTAGAGATATTTATATGGAAAACAAGGATCCTTTTTTTTTTAAATTTCTGTAAGATCTTGTGGTTGATGTCTTGTTTCCTCCCATCATGCCAGTTATTTAATAAGCTACAGTAGAAGCTCCTTTTAGCATGTATGTTTTCTCTAAAGATCAGTGTTAATGAGATTACATATTAAAAGAGGGGTAGGTGAATAGAAACAGGATATGTGTGTGTGTGTGTGTGTGTGTGTGTGTGTGTGTGTGGAGGGGGATTGTGGGGGGGGGTGGAGATTGGTGGGTGGCCAGGGATAGTACCTTAGGAATTGTCTTAGATATAAGAGAAAGTTGACAGAATTTCAAAGGGAATTTGAAAGGTAAGATAATGCAAACATTACTCTGAAAGAAGTGAATGAGACCTCCAGACCAGTGGCAAACAAAAGTAGAAGAGTAAGGGCTGGTGAAGTCAGAAACAAGATTGTTCTACTGGCTTGTGGAGCTGGAACACACCTTTCTTCTGCGGTCTGGGAAGATGAGCCTCCCCCTTGTAGCACGACATTTGGAGAACTTTTTAAGTGTTAAGAAAATGTCCAGAGTGCACTGCAAGGGTTGCCCAGCCACATCCATTGATTTACATGGAACCCATGGGGTTCCATCACCTAGAGATCTGTGTGAAGATCAGAAGGCCCCCAAGGAGCTCAGACCAAAAGGAGAAAAATTGGGGTCCTAAGGGAAACTCACAATAAGCAACCCATCAACTAGCCTAAATAGCATGACTAGGATGTTGAGGAAAGGAAGTGGTTCCAGGTCAAGTTGGAAACTGATTCTATACATCCTTAGATCTTCTTTCCCTGCATTGTCTGTGGATTTTGGGAAAGAGATAGTTTGCAAAGGAGAGAATGTGTCACTCAGGGCTTTCCTGTTCTTCCATGGGAGAGGCCCCTGAAAGTGCTGCATTGTGACAAGAGGAAGATGTTCTACCACTGGCTATAGAGGGACAAGGGCCCTAGAAGGCCGTGGTCTAGATGGGGTTGCCAGCTCCTCTGGGGACAGGGTAAAAGCTTTCAAGGACACACGTGGTCTCTAGAGCATGAGGCTAGAAATCTGATAGATGTAATCTCTTCTCCCCCCGACCCAGGAATTTCTACAGAAAATAAATGGAGTTGGCAGGGGATCCTAGGGCAAGGCTAGACTTCTTGCTAATCAAGAAAGCCGGTGCTCAAAATATTGGGACAAATTGTGGGGTTCTTCTAAGCGGGGAACATGGGTAACTTCATAGTTTTAGCTCGTGGACTTGCTCTTATTTGGTCAGCGTTAAGGTCATCTAAAAAAATAAGAAAATTATAACAGGAACGGATCCATTCCTCATTTCTATTCTGTGGTCTGAAAGATTTTATTCTTGGCCTCCCCTCTTCCTATAGGCAAGAAGGGGAAATTCTTGAGAGCGTATGTGTCTCCCATGACACCCTGAGTGCAACCTGATGGCTCTTCCAAAAGTTCCCGTGTCCTCCTCGGAGAAGAGGCCAGCAGAATGGCCCATGCTGCCGTCAGAGCTGCAAGAGTGCACGGCAGGCAGCAATACCCGCCAAATATGTGGTTAATCCTAGTTGATGCTGAGGACTGTGTGTCAGAAACTCACTTTCAGCAATCTGTTATCTGTTAACAACAACAAAAAGAGCAATTGGTCTCAAGCAATGGAGAAAATCAGCTCATTTGCAAAGACTGTTACTTAATGAGGCTCCTTGGTGACTCTTCAGAGACAGTTTTAGACATTGAAAAGGGACATTTCACCTCCTCACTCTGTTTTGCAGCCTCTAGCAGAAGAAAGGGGAGATATTAAGTGTGTTTCTTTGTTTCCTTTATAGGAGCTTTAATCATTTATGTTGAAGTGGTGCTAAACAGGTGATGAGCACTCAGGTGGGCCAGGGAGGAGGCTGCCTAGGAGCAAGGACTCCTGCCTCCCCTGCCAAGTTCATTATTATGCTGGCCTCAGACCACTTTAGCTGCAGTCAGTTGAAAGGAAAAGAAAGAAATGTGAAGAAAAAAATTGTTTTGCATTGTAGGCTGCAGAGGAAAACCCCAGCAAAAAAAACGGCTAGTGCTTTGGGAGGCACTTTTCTTTTTGTTGTTTAATAGATGTCTCTTTGATTCCTCTTCATTTGCCTTTTCATTTCATTCACTTTTCACCTGCTTTTATTTGGCAATTTTGCCTCCGCTCTCACAACCATCAGAAGGGCCGTGCTGATTTAAGTCCTGTCTCATTGAAAGGGAATGGCATCCTCATTTCATTACAGACCATTTAAAGATACAACTCAATTATTTCTTTTGCGAAGTTTTCCTGGATTCCCTGACCCTATGTTGAAATGGATTCTTCTTCAGTCCTCCTAAACTCATTGCTTAGAAATGATGACAAAGTCACACTATCAGGAAGTGGCCCAGACCATCTGGTTCCACTATGTTTCCTGCCTTTATAATGCTGGGAATAAATTTTTTTCCCAGCATTCAAGATGTACTGTGGACCTTCTCCACAACAAGTCAGATCACCCTAGCATCAGGGAATACGAGCTAAGGATAGCTAATACATTCAGATTGCTTACCATGCAGGTGTGTTACAGATAGTGATTAAAAGGCAGAATAGGGTACAAATGTGTGATGTCCAGAGCCAGAGGCATTTTCATGTCCTGCCATTTAATCCCTGTGTGACATTGGCCAAGTTACTTCACCTTTCTAAACCACAATTTGCTCCTTTATAAAATAAGGTTAACTGTAGCTGTTGTAAGTTGTTATCAGGGTTAAATGAGATCATCTAAGGTAGAACAGTTATCATAATACCTAGCATGTAACAAAAATACATGTTTATTATTCTTCTTATCCATTGCTTATCTCCAAATGCTTAAGTATAGTTTAAACACCCTGTTATGTGGCAAGGATCTTAGATTATGAAATTGATGCACAGTAAACCTGGTGGCTGAAGACCAGTTGTATGATACTTATGATAATAACTGGGCACATTTGCTTCTTCAGACAATGGATTTTAAATCTCTGCTCAAGAAGCTGGTTGGCAGTGCTGTCTTAGATCAGTACCCTCTAGTCCTCTGTTTTTGAAGCAGAGGATGATTCTATCAGATTTCCCCAATTGTGAGCTTTTGGAATCTAGGATTGAATATTTACCATGAAGAATCTGAGGGCACATACCTAGAGAGTGTATAATAATCCCATACTCACTCTTGGAAAAAGAAAAGACAAAAAGCTTTATCTCAGGAGTGCTTGAGGGTGAATACTTTGCTTATACGTATATTCAGTGTATTGCTTTTTTCCTGTGTATCCCACCCATCTCTCTCTCTCTGTCTCTGTCTCTCTGTCTCTTTCTCTCACAAACATACATACATACACACACACACATGCACAAACTTCCCAGGACAGTTCTGCTACCTGAAGGAATGTTAGGAAGAATTATAGAATTTGACCTTATAAGATACTGTGGGGTGTTCCAAGGAAAGGTAAAATTCTCAAACTCTTGGAGTTGTTTTATTAGCTATTCCTAATAACAATTACTGTTTTCATGAGTCAACTGTGGGTATTACCACTTTCTGTGATAACGCTTACTGAGCTGCTGGCAGTTACACAGAACTCCCCCATTCTGCAAGCTCCACACTGAGTCACCAGTGCCATTTCCTGTGGTAGAGCGCCCCCTATCACCTGCACACACCTTTCTCTTCAATTTGCTCAGATACCCCCCAAAACAGCTACTAAGCATCTGGGATAGCTGTCACCATTTAGGGATCTAGGTTATCCAAGAGCTTAAGTGCCCAGCACTGACCTCCTGATATTTGTTCATCTGACTTCCCAGCAGCTGGAATAGGGAAAAGAGAATTTTCAGAGAGCCTGATCTGCTAGAGGCAAAGCAGGTGGCTTTCTCTCAGGTCGCAATTGAATTAAAACGTCCCATTAATTTTGTTAAGTCAATTTAATTCTCTTAAGCTGCTAATGATCTTCCTTTGGAAGAGTTACAGTAAAGGAGTGGGTGGACTTTTATTAGAAAATGTTTAAGCTCATGTCTCTGTGTGTGTGTGTGTGTGTGAGAGAGAGAGAGAGAGAGAGAGAGAGAGAGAACAATTGAGATAACCTGATATATGAAGTTCACATCTTAGTTTATTGCTGAAATGAAGAGGCTTTGACTGTTGTCTTATTTGTATTTCATTTGGATGGCCCACCTTGGCATTAGATCAAGAGCTTTGGGCCCTTTTTTTTTTTTTAAAAGTATTTGCATGTCTGGGAGGAAGGTGGTAGGCTCAGGCATTAGAACATAGGAGCGCATTGCTTAAACCTCTCTCCAAAGGCAGGGAGGGTGAGGGGGAGGTGTGAGGTATTTTAAAAATAAGACATGCTGTGAAATTCCCTGCCAGCCTCTGATCGTGCTGACTGGAGTGTAAGTAACAAGTATCAGATAGTTCCTCCAGATGTCAGCTATTTAAAGAGGCACGTGCTAGAAGCGCCGTGGACGGCACCTGTCTTCCTCGGCCCTGGTGATGGTCATGGCGGTGGTGATGGTAGTGATGGTTGGTATTGGAGGTGGGTGCCTGCCTCGAAGAAACTTTTGTCAACAACAAATGCCTGTGAGAATGTGTTTGTGTATTTGGGAAGTAAGAAAAGTTAGACAGGAGAAGAAATGACCGAACGAATAACTCTGAAAGGCATCATATCAAATTTAGTACAAGTAGCATCTGATTTTTAAATGGAGGAAGCAAGAGGAACATCAGGATCCCTCCCCCTGTAAAATAATGATATGATCCTTGAGAAACTGACCTATAGGCCAAGAAATTGTACAATGAGATGAGGGATTCTTCAAATTCAATTTTAAACATTGTCTGTTATGTTACCTAAAACAAACAGCCTGAAGACAAACAGGCTGTGACTATTCTCTTCTGTAATATTTTGAATCTCCGTGGTTAAGGACTTCTTTATAGAAGAAAGTAAGTTGACCTATGGAAGACAGTAATGATTGGAATAAAAAGATAGGATCGGTTTTGCTTCTTATTTTCAGAATGTGTAGCATTCGTCTTTTAATCTTTATTATAGTAAATGCCTGCCCCTGTCCACCAGCTCGTGTGATGTTTTCTCACCACATTCATGCTTAAAACTTTCTGCAGAAGGCTATGGTTTTTTTTTTGTTTTTGTTTTTAAAACAATCTGTTCTCCTTCAGGTTCTATGAATTCAGACTTGATTTTTTTTTCTTAATTCAAATCTGAGCTCTGTTCCTTCATCTTCTGGAGCTCCTGTAGTTATCGATTTGTGTCATTTCTCTGAGGATTCGTTCTTTAGGTTTTGCATAGAAATGAAATAAGCTAGTTTTCCACTCTTGGCTTATTGTTAGTGGCAAACTTACGTAACTAGTCCTTCCTTTTTGGTTGGAGATGACATGGGCTCAAATCATCCTACTGCCTTGTGTGAATCAGACACCCAAATAAACAGGTGGTTTGAGAAAAGAGGGAGGTGTGACTGAGTGAAGGTAGCATTTCTAGAAAAGAAAGTTTCAACCCTAACATCTCTCTCTTTTGAAGAACAAAATGGAGGTGTCTTTTGGTTCTGTTAAACACAGACGTCCTTCAAACAAACTGACTTGGAGAGAGACTGTGGTCAAGGTTTGTGGGGTTTTTGTTTTCCCCTTACCTTTTCTTTTCTAGATTCTTCTGCAAGCATCCCAGGTTGACACATTTGCAGAAAGAGATGAGACAACCAAACAGAGAAGAATCATAACCTGTGTAGTCCCTGTGTGGCTGCTTGTAAACCGATCCCTCTATCCTATCTTTAGTTAGTCCCTTGGTAGGGCAGGGGAGACCAAGCTTTTGTATATGAAGTTAAATAAAAACACTTTGTGTCAAAAGGAAAGGCCTTCCTTATCTGCTGTTTACAGTGATAGGAGAGGAGGTGTTGGTTTTTCTTCTAAGCTCTACTTCCAGCCTTTTTTTCTACCTTCTGTTTCACATTGTGTCATACCAAAAACTTCTGTCTTTCAAATGAAGAACTTGTTCTGTTGTCAGCAATTATAGCTTCTCCAGTGTTTTTCTAAAACCCTTCTCTGCAGGGAATATCTCTCTTGTTCTCACATCAATAGTAATGCTTCAGTTTTTCCTGTGTATATGTAATTTTTTCTTCTTCAACTTGGAGTCATAATGTTGAATGAAAACTGAGCCCGAGACTGATCCTCTGGGGCCTTTTGGATGGAGTGCTCAGCTCTCTTCGGTGTATTCCATGGAAAAGTTAGAACTTGGTAAGAAAGTCTGTTTTCTTCTCCTATTTTTCCTAATCGACCCTTCTCTTTACCTGTCCATGGTGTGAAGAATGGCATTCACTCAGCTGTGCCAGAGGGTGATTGCTGGTGAATCTGAACTATGGAATGACACTGATTATGGGTTGCCCTGAAATTTACTCAGACCCTGTAAATGTATTTTCTGTTTCATGTTTGTCTAATATTTGTGGTAAGTAAAAAATGTACATTTACCTTATTATTACCTTAAAGAGATACCAGTCATGTTTCTCATACACAAGTATACATTCACCACGTATTTAAAGAGGATTCATAGCTATGTACATTCTATTTTTTAAAGATCTAGTTAAAATTGAATAATGTTGTAAGAATGAAAAATGAAAGGCAAATCTTGGGGTGCCAACAGGTAGGAAGCATGGCATATCTTAAAAGAGCATTGAAAAGAAAGTGATTAATAAAAAAATGAAATGGAAAAGAAAACTCTCCTCCACGTAGAGCTCACAGAACTAGGCTAAACCAGAGAACGGAGAGACACGTGTTGAAGAGTACTTTTGACACGTCCCTCACCCCCACCCCCACAGCCACCCACAACATAGGTGTATATTGTCTCTGCATGATTTAGTATCGGGTGCTATTCTGCATTTCTCAGTCTGGGGGCTGAATTCCTCAGCATTCTTACCACGTTACAAAAATAGAAAGCCCGATATCCTAGTCATACCACCACCCCACTTGCCACCCACAGCCTAACAGAAGAGCAGGCAGACTTCAGTTTCTGAAAGGGTTGTATTCCAGAAGTTACTTGATGAATTCTCAGAACTCAGATTATGTTTTCCCAGAGATACAATGTATTCTATTTCCAGAACTCAAACACCTACTAACCCAGAACTTTCCCAATATCCTAGTCTAGCATTACTACTACTGTCAGATACCTGGCTACATAGGAAATGTTTTCTAAAGGGCTATGTATTTGGAATTCTAGTTCGGGATGCTAACAACATATTTCTTACCACTGCAGATTTGATAACAAGGTCTGGGCTACCCAACCATGCGCTTTCTAGTCTCCAAATATTCCAGGGAGGGTAGCTCTTGTATCTGGGTCAAGGTGTAAGTGAAAAGGGGACTCAAGGACAGAAAGAGGCTCTCCTAGAAAAGCTGTGGTGAGGTGCTGGCCTGGATGCTCTGGGATGGAGTGGAGAGGAGAGTTAGATCTGTTTGAGGGGAATAATCAGAGCAGTAGGGGTGGGGAGGTGGGGGAGAAGGGATGCAAGTTGAAGGAGTGGGGCTTCAGTAGTTAATACAGAACAGAAATAGAACACAGTTCAATGAAGTTCCACACTTGTGTTCAGCACCCAATCCTGTTTTTGAGCAAAGCTGAGTGGCACTCAGCTTCCTCTGTCAGTTCCTTCTGTGAGGGGAGGAAATGGACACTTATGCAGATGAGCATTTGTGGAGAGGATCTGTTTAGTCCCAGGCCAGAAATTCAGTAAGAGCACAGGAAGGAGAGCTTTATTCTGATGGAAGGATTAGGAAACACTTGATGGAAGTGGAAGCATTTGGGGTAAGCCTGAGGATTTTACGTACCTGAGATAGGTAGGTGATAGAAGGATAAGCACAGTCCAGGAAGAGGGTGGGCGAGATCCAAGTCCAAAGGTGGGGTGGTGCAGGGGAGGTGGAGAGAACGAGGAGGGTATGCCTGTAGAGCGTCAGGGTTAGAAGGGATGGAAGGCATGATTTTACCTTCTAGAATGGATTTTCTTCTTTGGTGTCATATATCCTCCTTGGCCTCCAAAGAGACTCCAGCCCCATAGGCAAGTAGTAGTGGCTGAGAAAGAGTGAGGATGGGAGAGGGTATTGGGGAGGGCACCTGGGGCTTTGAGAAGCTGGCAGCAGGGGGCTACTGGTCAAGGAGTTTTCCCCACTTCTTGCCTCTCTTCTGGCCCAAATGCCACCCAGCCCGTGGTGGCTCTCTCAGATCCCAATCAGGTGGGGGTAGGGAGAGAAGCATGGTTTTGGAGTTCAGATTATGTCTTTAGGGTATCCCAGACGTCAGCAACAGGGAAATACAGGGCAAGGGCAGGGCCTGGAATGCTGATTCCCATGTTGTGTGAAATTGGTTGTAAGGAAGACTGGGTCAGTCTGTATTTCATGAAATAATCACAAACCTCTTCTCTCCTGGGCTCTCCTGCCCACCACTTCCTCTAAAAGGACAAGTGAAGTGCCTGGATCTCAAATTTCTCCCCATGCACATAAATCCCTGTGTTACGGAGGCCAAGGTTGGGGGTGCTCTCTGGTCACCGAATTCTGAGACATGGGAGAAAAGGAGGAGTAGGAGAAGAAGAATCTTTGCAAACATTTTTGAGAGGCATAAACCTTCTATTGAAAAACTAAAATGGTCATTTCTGTGTCAGGAATTAGGGGAAAGGACAGATGCCGACAGAGAGGCAGCCGCACCGTCGGCAAGGGCTGCACTCAGAAGAGGCCCTTCAAAGCAGAGCGAGCTCTGCATTTCAGAGAAGGCAAATGGCTATTGACGTTCACAGAGGCCTGGGGACAGTGGATGGTTCCTGGGTCGATAGGTACAAAGTGAGGGAGGAGGTGGCTGGCTCTCCACTTCTCTGTCAGCTGGTAGGGCCTGCCTCTGTGCCTCCTGCTGGAATTCCGTCTGCGAGATCTCTGCAGCTGGAGGTTAGAGGTTTACACACTTTAACTGTGTGTGTAAGTGTGAGTGCGTGCACACACACTCCCTCTGGGCTGCATGCTTGACCCCCGTCTTAGTAATGAACTATTAGGGAAATGAGATTCTAATCATCCACTGTCTATCGACCATTCCCAAGTGGAGGGACACAAAGGCTTTATATTGAGATTCAGAGCAACTTGGAAGCTATAATTTCGAGGCTTAAACAGCATTCTTTGATGGAATGCTCTTATTAGCCACATGCACAGAAACCTCCATGTTGTCAGCCATGGAATATCATGTCTATATAACATGCTAGGTGAGTATTGGCATAAATTAAAAAAAAATTCCAACCCTATTATTTAAATGAACATGCTAAAATTTGAGTATTACCTACATGTCAATATACTTCCAAAGATCTCTTGCCCTGAGTTCAGGTGAAATGCTCAACTCCTATAAAAACATATTTTGGTATCTTTGTAAGTTGTGTGTGTGTGTGTGTGTGTGTATGGGTGTTTGTATCTTCTTCACTAGTCATTGGAGGTAAGCACGAGCCTATTAATGATCAAATCAGAAGATCGGAGATGTGGATCTTATTTTCACTCATGTTTTTAAGCATCTTTGAGCATTTTTCTTTCTAGAATTCAGTTTACTCATCTGTAAAAGGAGGGATTTGAAGTAATTAGTGGTTCTTAAATAATTGGGGGGTCATGGACTTCTTTAAAAATCTGAAGAAATCTTTGTACCTTCTTTCCAGGGGAAAAAAAATATGCAGACTACATTGAATGTAGTTTCAGAAAGGAGTTCCACGGACCATTTTCAAGGTTGTTGTATTCAGCCATAGATATTATGCACGACAATAATATGTAGTTTAAACTTATACAACTCCAAGGGGTACAATTCATATAGACTGATGATACCCCTTCAGAAGAGTACAAAGAGGTGGCCCTCTTTGTAGCAGTTCCTTAACCTCCAGGCTAAGAGTTCTTGGGCCAAGTGAGCTCTAAGGTTCTTTATGAATCTGAATGTCCCTTATTCCACAAGTGTTATTATTATATCAAAACCCTTGTATTGGCCAGCTCAGGCTGTGGAATAAAACACAACAGACTGGGGGGCTTAAATAACAGAAGTGTCCTTCCTCACAGTTCTGAAACTGGAAGTTCAAGATCCAGGTGCCAGTAGGTGATGTTTCTCCCGAGGCTTCCTCTCTCCTTGACTTGCAGATGGTCATTTTCTCTCCTGTCTTCACATGGTCCTTTTCTCCATGTCTGCACATTCCTGATGTTGCTGCTGCTTCTTCTATGGACACCAATCCTATTGGATCAGGGTCCCCCCTTTAAAACATCACTTAATTTTAAGTATTTCTTTAAGGGTCCTTTCTCCCAAAACAGTGTATAACAAACCCCAACTTGGTAAACACATTGCAGAGAGTAATAGTTAACAACTAGGTGAATCAAAGCATCTTTCAAATCTCCTCCCCATCAAAAAAGACACAAATAGGTCTATCACAAATTAGAATAAACTATGCTGTTTTCTGAAATGGGGATTTATAATTGATAACCAAAATCTTTATGGTACTGTTCTTATTGAAGGGAACACGTTCACAGAGGTTTTTTGTTTGTTTCTTTGTTTTTTGTCGTAAAAACAAACAAAAACAAAACAAAACAAAAATACTATTTAAAAACTTGGAACTGTAGAAATAAATTAACTTTGTTTGGAATTGGTCATCAAGAGCCCTGGTCAAGAGTTTTATGTACTGGGGAAGGGAATGAGTTGGGGGAGGAGAAATTATAATAACCCATAAATAGTTTTAGTTTTTGTTTTTCTTTGGGCCATGGATGTAATCATCTTCCTGTGACATAAATCAAGCAACCAGACCTGTCTTCCACACCTGGTAACTGGGGGTGCAGGCAGCTGAGGGGTTGCAATTTCTGCTAGTCCTGACTTTCTTTAACTGTAGTGGGAGAGTGGGGGCTGAGGAGAAAGGCCAAGAGTTTCTCGTAGTTTTTAAAATTTAGTATTGCTACTGCATCATCACATTTAGTAACCACCATCCGCTGACTAACTCCCAAAGCAACAACCATTGTACACCCACCTGTAACTCCCCTCGTCCCAGAAGGAGCTAAATAAGAGACTTTCAAAGAGAGGAGGATTGAAAAACGTGTTTCGTGTTGTTATTCCTAAAGCTTCACCATGACTCTATGACTGTTCAATGTATTTAGCAATGAGTCAAACCTGTTAGTGGTGTTACAGACCCTCCAAGAATATCCAGCACCTCCCAATAGCACACTGTTCTTTTGTCCTTCTTTTTTTGGCTGCATCCACCTTTCTGTGTCCATCTTCTCTATACCAACAAGGTACACATTTTAGGAAACTGCATCTATCAAGCACCATAACTCCCTCTGTGATCCTTTACTCCCTCACAGACGCACTCCCTTAGATGAAATGGCTCACTCTCTCCCTGAATTGGGTTAAGATATATGCCTCTGAAAACCTCTGGCTCTCTGACCACCCCTCCCCTGTGAGTTCTCTTGATTCATAGAGAATCCACAGCAAACACTTTGTCTTCTGCATGCATTTGCTTGAAATTTTACCAGGTGAGTGGTTGGCCAAGAAAGGCAGGAGAGAGGTACAGCAGGGGAGATAAAGAGCGGGTATTATTACTCCAAAGCTGTGTACTTGTTAGCCTCAGTTTCTATTATACAGATTTAAATTAAAAAAAAAAAAAAAAAGGTGATCCGTATGGGATAGCCTATGATTAAGTGATTGCTTAATGTCTGGCAATTAATGTTAGAGCAAAAAATTAAAATCCAGTTATTTCCATTTCTAAAGCAGCATGACAATACGTCTCTCAACCACACCATATTAAAACATTGGAAATCACATGTAATAGAGTCCCTTCTTCATTAAAACTTGGTTTAAGGGGACAAAAATGTGATCTTTCTTCTGGTAAAACTTTTCAAAATCCTTCTAATTTTCTGTAGCTCCAAGTTTCATACACACACACAGACACACACACATGATTTTTGTCTTCTTTCTCTTTCTTTTATGGATTAAAAATAAGCTCCATGTACCTCATTGTTAATGACTATGTTGCTCATATCAAAATTCTCTTTTAGAATATTTTTTCCAGGATTTTCACTTAGGATCAAAAGTCAGAGAGTATCAAATTCATTTTCCTGGTGTTTATTTTCCAGGTTGAGCAGTTGTTTGTAAAATTATAATTGATTTTGTCAGGATCTTGGATTTGGAGTAAAGACAGGCAATCTCAGGAAATGAACATCATCTCTATTCATAAAATAGTAAACAAGATTGGTATAAATGTTCTGGGGACTCCTTCTGATCTACAAAGGGAAGGGAGCACCTTCTGAGATAAAGAGCTTGGCTGTCATTTGTGACAGGAACACAGGCAGTAATTTATTTATTTGTATTCCCTGAGACTCCAATAATTTTATGAACAGCTACAGGTTATCTGAATACGGAATATATTATGGATTAGCACCTAATTTATTGGAACCCTAGGTGGCCTTCCCATTTTTAGACAGTGAACATAAACTATTTTTAGTCTGTAAAGTATAAATTGCCCAGGCACTATGTGGTAAGAATCAATATCTAATGCAAATACTTTGAGCATAATTTAATTCTAATATATATAATTGAAAATCATTTATATGAAATATATTTTTTGGCTTTAAGTGCTGTGCAAAAGAGCACAAATTATGTATAAACTATAATCTAATAGCCAACACTCTGAGACAATCATTTCTATGTAATTTGCTTTATTTTATTACAGAGCATTTTGATATGTATCTTTTATAACTTGTGATGAGCATTATTATTTTAAAAAAGGAGAAAATTAGAAGAATTTTATCTCAGGTATCTTTCTGAAAACATCCCTTTAATATTCCATTATATACAGAAAGTGATAATTAAGGACATAGAATATTTTTATGAATTTATGTCCTTTTATTTATCATTTTTATTTAACTAATTTATCTCATTTTTATTGATAAAATGAGGGATTATGTAATTTGTGCAGTCACAAATATTGCAGATTTTTCAGTAATGGATTTAGACTGTTATTGCATTGTGGGTAGAAAACATGGAGTGCAATTATTGATTCTTCATTATTTATTTATGGTACTAATACATGACTACTTTTTGCATTATATCTCATATGCTTTTGGAAGGGTGGGACCCTCTAATTGTTCTATCCAGGGTTGTAGGTATGTCCATTATTTCTGGTCTGCTAATTATGCTTTTTAAAAGAGTTATAGCCTTTTTTCCCCAGCTTATTCTGTAAGTTTTAACAAGAAGGATATAGTACCTTTATTCAATAAATAGTTGTTACACTCTTAACGTGGGTTAGGCATTGTTGTAAGTCCTGGAGAATTAGGACCTAGAATTAGAATCAAACAAAAATATCTATCCCCTTGGAACATACATTTTAGTGGGGTTTTTGATCAGGGATTTATCATTTTTTTCAGTCTATCAATATGTGCCTTATATATTTTTAGGCTATGTTATTAGGTACATACAGATTCAGGACTGTTATATCCCCTAGGGTGAGAACATTGATTGGCGAGTATGTTAATTACACTTCTCTAGATCATACACAGCCACAGGTTACTTTTTTCTTGTTTCTCAGTCATGCTGCCTTGGGCCACTTACCAGGTTACGCTTTTCTGTGTGAGAGAAAGGAAGCTTCTGTCTTGTTTAAACATAGTTATGTGGTCTCAGTTAAAACAGTCAAATCAATGTCCTAATTAATATACCTGGCAAATGTCAACCAAAAGAAAACAGATACAATGTCCTCATTCACATGGCTGAAGTTGGCTCATCTCCACATCCGCATTCCAGAAAAGGGACAAAGAAGCAGTAGAAAGCAAGTGTCATTCTCTTAAGATGTGAGTTGCAAGTTGCATACATTACTTGTGTAGCATACAGTAACAGAGTAGTAAATTAACTTAGACCATAGATTCAGTACATAGGTGACTTGGGTTCAAATCCTGGCTCTACCATCTACTAGTTATGGCAAGTGACAATGTGTACCTCCTTTCCCCAGTTGGCAATAATAATAATACCTAGCTTATAAGCATTAAGAAAGTGTTGATTATTATTCTTTTTTTTAAAGCCTTTATTGAATTTGTTATAGTATTGCTTCTGTTTTATGTTTTTGTTGATTATTATTATTGTTTTGAAGCTACCACAAACAAGTTGTTGATAGTGGTGGTAGTGGTAGTGACACGATGCTTAGTTAGATTTAGACCAGCACACCAGTTCCTTTTACCCATCATTTCCTTTTGAATGTCACTCCTTTTCTCTGGGATTATTTTCTTTATACTGAAGTGCATCTTTTAGTGGTTATACCAGTGATTGTCTGTGAGTGTTAAGTTTTCTCAAACTTCCTTCATCTGAGGTTTGCCTCCACTCTTAAATAATTTGCTTAAATAAATCTAGATTGAAAGGCATTTTCTTTCAACACGAAGCTATTGTCTTGTGAGCTTTACTTAAAAGTCATCTGTTGATTTTAAGTTTTTTATCTTAGTTTTGGTATTTTTGGTTTCATTATGATGAACTAAGGTTTGGCTATTTCTATCTTTCTCTTTTTCTTTTTCCTGCTTATGATACTTTAATATAAGAATTCACGTTACTTAAATATAAAAAAATTCCAAATTATTATCATTTTGAATATTACCCTTTTCCCCATTTTCTCTACTTTCTTCTTCTAGAAATCTTACTAGATGTATGTTGAACTTTTAATTTCACTTTTCATGATTCTTACTCTCTTTTGTATTATCTAAACTTTTTTCTCTCTGTGCTATATTTTAGGAAGTTTCTTTAACTTCTTTCTTCTAGTTCATTAATTCTCTCTTCCACTCTACATTTATATAATCCATCCACTGACTTTAAAAAAAAATCCATTGACTGTTTTGCATTTCCAAATGATTATAGATCTTTCTTAAGTACGCCCATTATCACATTATTTTTTCTTTCTCCTCTATGGTTTGTATAATTTCTTTATTTAGTCCTTTCAACCATTTTGGGGGACAGTTTCTTTCAGATTGTTCTGTTATCTCACATTTCTGGGTTTCTTATTCTCCCAGTCTTGTGTCTATTAACTCCCTCTCATGGTGGATAATCTTCCTACTAGATAATTATTTTTCTTATCATTTTGTTTTATATTGTTGCTGTAGGAGTCATGCATGCTATACCCTAGAGTAATATTCTAGAGGAATATTTCAGCTTCTTCTGATACTGAAATGGTTTGTGATATTAAAAAGTCATTCTCTGTCTCAGAATCTCAGTTTCTCTAACTTTCTTAGGTGTCTTCTGAATACCTGACTCTCTTTTTCTTGTCCAGACCAGTTACTGAGGAAGAATGGCCTTGTCTTGGTTAGTGAGAAAAGAGTAGTTTTGCTTTTTGTTCAGGATTTTCAAGACACATGTCTTTATTTAAGGGAATTCAGCTTTATTTATGTTCAGTCCACCAGGATTCCCTGCTGGGAGATAAAGGACAATAGGGCAAGCAAGTCAGCATACTCTTCCCATAGCAATGAGCTCTTCACCAATGAAGCATATCCTCTTAGATCACAGAAACAGCAGCTGTGTAGGTGTTGCTAGTGGGGGGGGAAACACAATAATCCTTGGTGTTTAAAATAGAAACATAAAATTGTTAATTTGTGTAAAGGCAACTTGTACTGCATGAAATAATCAGAAATGAAGTTTTAGTGCAACAATACTAGATTCATTTTACAGAATTCTAAAATTTCTCACCTTGTTATGCGAGGTTTTAATAAACAGCAGTGTGCTATGATTTTTGTAGCATGAAGGAACTGGGTTTAAGTCTCAAAATAAAGCCAAGAGATTACATTTAAATAAATGCAGAGGTTAAGGGCAAATAGAAATTTTAAAAGAAATTTTAATTGGTATTATAGATAAACTTGAAAGTATTATAAACTTGAAAAGAAACTTAGAAGTTATATACTCCATTCTTTCATTTACTGCAAGACAGCAACTTCAGTGTCCCTAAAAGGCATCTACTGCTTGAACATTTCCTGTGATGGAGAGCCCACTATCTTGTACGGCATCCCTTCCAATTTTGTAATGGCTCTAAATGTTGAAAAGTTTTTCCTTATAATGAGATGCTTGCATATTTTGGGGATGGATATGTGCATATATATATATATATATATATATACACATACATATACACTATATATGTATGTATGTGTGTCTCTATATCTATATACATCAATCTACCTATTTATGAAATGCTCTCTCCTGTAGTAATTAAACGTATGTCAGTACTATTTCACAAGCATCTCTGAATGTCTTATACTGTCCTGGTATTGTGCTAAGTTTGAGATAGGGAATATTGTGATCTCCATTTTACTGATGAGAAAACAGGTTCAAAGGCTAGGCAACTTGCCCACGGTCAGAAAGCTATTAAATAATGGAGCAGGGATTTAAACATAAGCTATCTGGCCCTAGAACTTAAGCTGTTTGACTCTAGGACCAGGCCCCAGCTCCCTACATGATCCCTGTATAAATCATGTAGGGGACCCAGATATAAACCCAACTGATAATAATAGAATGTGACAAATGTTAATAGAAGATAGGAGAGAACAACGAATTCTGCTTGCTCAGATTAGAAATGGTAGATTTTGAAGACGTAAGTATCATCAATGCCAAAATATTATCTTAAATATTGTCGCATCTATTTTGAGAACAGCCTGTTTCTCTTACTATGACATAAACTTACATCTCAGTATGCTCCAGTCCTCACTATCAATTTTGGAAAGTGCTAAATCCTCAGTACCACTGAGAAATGCCCTTATTAGTCATCTTGCAAACATTTTTGGAACTGCTTAGATGACACTTTGTACCTTCTGTTTGGGGAACTTTCATCTCATCCCCACTTCCCAAGATTTCTCTGTTAAGTGGGTTTAAGACTATATCATATCAAAGAAAAATGACCAGTTATTTTAGGTCTCTGTCCATCTGTCTTAGAAGATATACTGTTCATGGAATTGTGAGTGAGATAGACTCTTGAATGAGATGGATGCTTGAACTATTAATGTTCCTAGAATTAAATGATAGTCTTATGAATTGTTTCCAATGGGTATTTTAGTATCAGAAAAGTAATTGTGTGGAAGAAATTGAACAAAGGAAAACTCCTGACTATGCTGCAATTTAACTTTTTTATTTATGTGGTATTTATTTGACATCTCTGAATATGGGAACCCTGTCATTTGAGATAACAAACATAGTTTCCAACATGTAAGTTTCCTCTCCTCTCCCTTCCCCTCCCCTCTTTCATTTCCTTTTCTTGCTTCCTTTCTTTTCCTTTCTTTTGTTGCCTTTCCTTATCCCTTGAAACACCTGTTTTTTTTTTTTTTTAAATAAAATTTGACCCCATTCTGAGATTTTTAGGATTTAACAGTCTAAAGGACAAGTGAAAGCTAAGCTTAAAGCTTACCTCCATTAGGAAGCTCTCTAAGGCTGATTGCACACCGCACTGATAAACTCCTTACTTCTCTGCCTATTTGAAATCATTCAAGGTCAGGTTCATGGTAATAGTTAACCTGAACATTTACAGTATTCTTTCAAATACATCTTCTCATTTAATCCTCAAAACAATCCTATGAGTTTTGAATTATTCATGTTTATACTATTGAGGAAATAGGCTCAGTGAGTTTAAAGGAACTTGTTCAAGGTCACCAGGCCAAGTAGTGGATCAGGATTTGAACTCTAGTCCTTTGACTGTCACCTTGTGTATGAATCCCTCCTCATAGTCCCTTTTCTCCCTACAGTGGGTTAATTCCATTCTCTATTCTCCTGTATACTTTGTTTATATCTTTATTTTAGCACTTAACCACATTGTGTTTGAGAAGCTCAATATGTGGATGGAACTTATGGTTTGTTTTATTTGCTTTTGGTGGTTCTTTCCCTGCTAGATTATAAACTTCTTAAGTCCTTAAGTCTTTTCTTTTTCATCTCAGAGTCCCCTGGACTTCACCTGGTGCCTTGCCCGTAGTTAGCATAAATGTAATGTTCATGAAATAGATGAACGGATGCACCAAAATAATCATTTCTTTCTATACTAAGTAGAACCTAGTTCAGAGGTACATTCTCAGTAACTTAAATTATCGAATTATAATGAAATACCAAATAAATCCAATGGAAATTTTTAGAAGCCATGCTTTTTAGGGGGAAGGCTAAATAATTGGAATGTATTATTTATTTAAGAAAAGAGGGTGAGAAAATAAAGAGATGGGAAAGAGACGTAGCCAGAAAGCTCTTCCAGATCCCAAAGCAAACTGAGATTGTATGAGTTCCACCCTGTGCTGGAAAATGATTGCTTATGGAGTAGGGCTGGATTCCGGTGGTCCATATTATCTGGTTCTGGGGCCATGGTGAGCTTTATTGTTTTGTAGCTGGCTTGAAGGAGATTTGTCAGAAGGATGCAATTAAGCTGCTCCCCATTCTGCAAAATATGGACAAAGAGAATTCAGTGAGTCAGGTAACACATGGGAGTGACTTCCCGTTCTATGTTCGGGAATTGCAAGGGGACCTTTTTGTTTATTTAGTCCTCTTGAGATTTGTCAACAAGAAGAGAAAACCATCTGAAGAGATAAATTTCAAGGAGTCATCTGGAGAAAAAGACAATTATTTTCATTACATTTATTGACCATTTGCTGTGTGCTGGGCACTGTTGATGCATAGTTTACAGAACCTTTCTAAATCCTCACAGCAGATATTTTGGATAGATAGTATGATTATTCCCATTTTACAGATGGAAAAGCTGTGATACAGAGGGGCTAAGGTTCTTGCCAACATTTTTCACAGCAGCTAAAAAGCAAAATCAGGATTTGAACCTGATTCATTAGTATTTCACATATTTCTTTAAGGAAAAGAAAAAATATGAAATGAACCCAGGCAGTCAAGCACCAGAGCCCCAAATCGAAATTGTATGCACTCTCAAAAAGTGTCTCCTAAATTTTTGATTTGATAACTTTTTTTATAAACATACAAATATTATTACTTCTGTTATTATATAATTATCATTCACTTTGAGTCATTAAAACTGGATAAAGATTTACACGATCTCAGATACCCAATATAACCTTAAAGACTAACAGGGGTTTAAATGCCCACATCTCTCTATGAGTAAATAATTGAATCCTGTCCTTGATTAAAAGCAAAATTTATTTCCATGATAAAATAATTTCACTTGGATTTCAAAGGAAGCTGGCTAAGATTTACACAGGAGCACTTCATATTTTTTCTTTGCCTTAAAGAAATGTGTGAAATTCTAACGAAGCAGATATCCCAGTACCATTGATCAAGAGATTTGGAAAATTTCCTAGAGAGATTTTTCTCAGCATCCAAACTCCTGATATCCCCATTTCAGCCACAAGGAGGACAAGAGAACAACTGTGGATGTTTATATGAAGGATGAGTTACAGGAACAGAAGCAACACATATATTCTCTAAACTATAAAATTATACAATGATCCATCGTCTTTGTTTTTTTAATCAAATACATGTAGGAGTGATACTTAAAAGAATAAAGCATCTATTTTATACTCCCAAATGTAAAATACTTAAAATCTGCTTTTTTGCAGGATGACTTTCTTAAATAAATAAGCAGAAGGATGAATTATGTGGCTATAAATAAACCTACTGACATATAATAAAGCAAAGTTTGACTGTTTTATGGAACCCTTGGATATATTTATAGCCATGTTAACAGTCACCTGTATTTTTTCAGGACTTTTATTTCATTTCATATTATGAGAGTTTAGTTGTTTTTGTTTTTATTTTCCCTCCTCCCTAAACTTACATTTTGGAACTCTGTTTCAAGAGAAAAAGTAAGGATTTCTACTCTTTATATTTGGGGAAAAAAGGGTCCTTGCTCGAGTTTAGGGCTCGCATAGAAACAGACTGCTCCAGTGCTCTCTGTGTCTGTGCAGTCAGATTCGCTGTACCTGTGACAAACAACTGGACAGGTGTCTCCTGCCAGCAGTGAAGTGGGAAGTCAGAGTCTGTGGAAGTAAGAGAAGGCACGTGTAGAGGCAAAATGCATTGTGAGAGACTGACAGGGCAGCGCTGCATTAGATTCCTCACACCTGACACAATTAAGTACTAGCATGAGGCTTATTTTAGGAGCTAGAAGATTCCCCAGACGACTTTATAGATGAGGTACCCACCAAAGCAAGGCAGGTAGGTCAGGATTCTTGTACCACATCTGGAGACAGTCTTTTGCGGGGAGGAGAGGATGAGAGAGATTAAAACAGGGGAATTCTGCAGCCTGAAATAAGAGAGAAACCAAGCTACTAGCCAGGCAAATCCAGCCACAGGCTTTTTTTTTTTTTTTTTTTTTTTTTTTTAAGCTGCATTCCATTCAGAAACTTAAGGTTCCAAAAAGTCTGGTTAGGATGCCATGGGGGTTTATCCAAGTGGAGCTAAGCGTGGTTGTTCCTGTGAAATTATTTATACTTTTCAATTTTAAATCTGTGGTGAGCATAACGTTTCTAAATCTATTTCTCTTCCTTTCTATCTTAAAAGTAGGCTCTCATCTTCATCCTGTAGCTGCATGCTTCATTCCTAAGTGTTCTCACTCAAAGGGCCCACTAGAAAAGACAATTAAGGAGGAAAGAGGAGAGCTTTTGGTGGTAGTCCAGGTGATGATAAATCCTTCAGCTGGAACTGTAGATATAGGCAGTGTCTAGGAGTTATCCCCAGAGCTAGAAGTCTAAAAAAAAAAAAAATAATTTATCAGCCTAATATAAACACTAATAGACCTGAGAATGATGGGAATTGGAAACGAAGTCTAAGTAGGAATGTATTGAATAGAGGAAGAGAGAGGAGGGATAGAAAACAAATGAAAAAAATTTCAACAGTGTGTTAAATTGGAGGACATTCATTTTATCAGGATAATTGTGGGTTATTTCTTTAAAGTGGAAGAAGAAAAATAAACCAGTCGCATTTGTCCTCTGATAAGTCTTCTTAGTGTTTAATATGGTCATGGTATCAGCATTACCAGAATTCACAGATACTTCTTTTGACATTTTGCAAAAAGTAAATAAATAAATTATAAGTATGACAAGTAAAATGAATAGTTCCAGCTGTGACACACCAGCAGCATTTCCAGATTTTGTACTGCATTAAGGATTTATTTTTCACTTTGTTGCCTAGCAGAGAATTACCTGGAAGTTCCATCTAAGCTTCCCATCCTTCCTTGGGATGAAGGAAAAATTAAAAAAAAAAAAAAGTCTCCAATACGCAATGCCAATTTAGAAAAGAAGAAAAACATTGATAGGTGGTCAACTCATCGCCTCTGGAAATATGTGTCTCTGGGGATCAGTGTCTCTAAAGCCAGATAAATATGTCAGTGGAATGAATGGTATATAAAAACATGAGTATGAGGTTGGCAGTTGATTCATTGGATTCATTAACTCAGCAAACATTTACTGAGCTTCTACTATGTGCTACCCATTCTTCTGCACACAGAGATGTAGAGGAAACAAAGACAAAGGTTCCGCTTTCAGGAAACTTAGTCTTTTTAAGGCGATAGACTATGAACAAATGTAGATAAAATAATTTCAGAAGGTGGAGAGCACTTTGAAGGAAATAGAACATGGTAATGGGATTAAGTGCCTTTTGGGGGGGTGGTGGCTAACTTTAGATGAGGGCCAGAGAAGGCCTCTGAGGAGGTGATATCTGCAATGGACCAATCTCATGAAAATCTTTGGGAAACGTGTTCAGGGAAGAGGGGCCAGCAAGTATAAAGGCCTTGAGTTGAGAAAGAACTTAGCACATTCAAAGAACAAAAAAAATGGGTCTGGGAGACTGGTGGATAGTCAGTAAGGGGTCATCTGGCAGAAGATGGAGTTGGAGAATTAGGTATAAGCCAGGTCATCTAGGTCTTTTTAAGGCCATGATACAGAGTTAGATTAAGTCTAAAGCGCCATCTGGAGGACGAAATCAAGGAGTGGTTGGATTGAATGGGAATTATCTACCTTAAGGGAGGATGCTTAGGATATTAATATATTTTTTTCTCACTTTTGTCCTAGTAGTAGCCTGAGACCCTAAACATGTACTTAACCTGCTTGGGGCTTTAGCTTATTTTTCTATTAAACAAAAAGTACTGCCACTCTTTGGTGCGATGCCAGATGCTATGTATACGTAATCTCATTTAATACTCCCAAGAACCTCATAGGGGGAGGAATTATTCCAGTTTTACAGAGGAGGAAACAGGTTTAAATGAAGTCTCCATAAATCACCCCCCTCTCTTATTGTAGTGTTCCTGGGTACATGTTGCTAGTTTAAAACATCGTGTTTGTGGGCCGCCACCCAAAGACATGAAAGATCATGAATGAGGGCCATCCCATTGGAGGCTGTGGATCTTGAATCACCCTTATAACTGAGAGCCAGAGCAGCTGGAATGACTTTGCACCATTTACCATGGGCAGCAGGGATCTTTAGGAGAACACCAGTTTCATGACCAGAGTACCAAGTCACCATCATAAATTGTGAAATGCACTTGATATTTGACCTTGAAGACAAATCATTCATAGGTTTGGTATCTTTATGTTAGAGACAGATAATGCTACCTTCTTCAACATCTCCTCCAGGTGCCCCAAGAATGAATAGGACTGTCTTAATCCCTTATGCTCAGTCAGGGGGGTTGAAATGTTTATTGAGAGCTGGAGTATAATAGGTGCTATAAACTCCTTTTTAAAGAAAAAATGCCGCCTAATTGCTATATATTTATATATAAAACACTTTAGCCAGCAAGTGTCTTATAATATATATGATATACCTCTCCTCCTCCATCCCTACCTGCCCCCCTCCCCCAAATATAGTGTGTTTTTATAACCAAGGTAAGTGGGAAGGAAAGAGTCAGAGCCAGCAAGACCTTAGAGTCTAGGAGGTTTCTGTAACCTGTTCAACAGCATAGTTAGGAGAAGTTGAGAGGGCGGGTTGTAGAATGGAGGCTGTCACATCCAGAATGTCACTGTTCCCTGGCAGAGCCCAGGGTCAGCTTCCTCCTGGAGTAACAGATGGCCACAACAGACGTGCCAAGCTTCTTCCTGCCACTCCCACTCTCCTCTGCAGGTTCAGCCTGCATGTAGAAGTCACACTCTATTTAGCGACCAGCGTGCTGGAGGACCGGGGGCTTCACCCACCTGGGGCAGAGCCTCTGAGGCCAGTCCGGGACAGGCCAGCCACTCCTCTTCTGCCAGCAGACGCAGCCCTCCCCGCTTCTGAAGTTCTTTGACTAGATCAGCCAGCACCAGCACCAGCACAGGCACTAACCCCTGGGTCCTGAATTCCAAGAGCATCCTGTCCACCAGCGGTGGAAGGGCCTCCGGCCATCACCCTCCGGAGTCCCTGGTCCACCTCCGCGCCTTCACCTTTGAGAACCAGGACGTGTTCCCGCCATTCGCCCCTTGGGTGGCCCTGGGCATCATAACCCCCAGAGAAGCACACCCGGAGGAGTGGCCACGCGGTTCTGACCACCAAGGCAGGGGGATCGCGTGCGGCACCACCAAGTGCAGCCGCTCCCGCACTCCTGCTGACTCGGGTTTATTTTTATTTCTTTGGGGGATACTTCAGCCTTAGCCACCGCCTGCATTTTTTCCTCCCCAACTGCCCGAGTTTGGCTTAATGCGCAGGGGAGAGGAGAAGGGACAGGGGGATCAAAAGGCACAGTGTCCGTCTGCCCGTCTCACACACGCGCGCGCGTGCTCACTCCCCTGGAAAAGAGAGAAGCGTGAGGAGCGTGGGGGTGCGCGCGCGGGAGGCTTGCGCGGGTGTAGACGAGCAAGCGTGCGCTTGAATGGGGAGGGCCGGGATTCCAGGTCGCTCGGGCCCCTCCTTCCTCGGAGCCAGCCAGTCCCTCGGCAGAGCGCTGGGGCTGCACTGATTTGCTCTCTGGAGTGCGCTATTTGCATATGACTTGCCCATTTGTGAATCTGGCTCCCCAACTCCTCGCTTCACTTCACCTGTGCCTCCCAGTTCCGCGCACTTTGCAGGCGCCCGCCCGCCTCTTGGCCGCCTCTGCCGCCTGCCGGGCACCTCCTCTCGCACCTTCCGTGCTCGCCCACCCACCTCTCCGCGCCCCGTGCCACGTTGGTTTGGGTGGCTGCTCCGCGCCAGGTTCTTCTTCTCTTTCTCTCCGGTCCTTCTTGTTCTCTCCGGCTGCTGCTGCTTTTCGTCGAGTTGGGAAACCCAGGACGCAGGCGGCTGCTCTGTGGCGCTCTTCCAGAACGCGCAGGGTTAACAGCCTCCTCGCCCTTCCTCCGAGACTCCGAGGAACCCGCGAAGAACTCTCCCACCTGCAGCCCCCTTTTGCCTGGCAGTTCTGCATTGCATCGCATGGAAGTGGAAAAAGAAAAAAAAATGTTCAAACTGCTTGGATGTTGGGATAAACTAACCTGATCCTACTTGGGTCTCCTGCTGCCTCCTCCTCTTCCTTCATTTCCACCTTTCCTGTGTGTGGCTTCCCGGAGTGTGCAGTTAAGTCATCCGACCTGAGGTGCCCAGAGATCAGGAGGAGCTGCGCCAGACCTCCCCTGACATGTGTGGCATTCCGGGGCTCCCTAGGAGAGTTGCTATACCTGGGTGGACTTTGACATCCTAAATTTCAGCTCCGGGGAAGGGGAGATTTTGCCTTATTTCCTTTTATTTTTTAAGTAGTATTTTTTTTCATCATCTGTCTTGAAAACGCTTATTCCTTCCCTCTTTCCAAAATCCTGGCAAGTCTTCCTCCTGCTATGATGGGCCCCTGGGCATCATGAACTTCATTATTCCTCACTGGCTGGAATTCAAACTGCCCATCTGTGGTGGTCCAGTGCGTTGACCATGCACCTGAGAATCCATGCAAGACGGAGCCCTCCTCGCCGGCCTGCCTGGACGCTTGGGATCTGGTCCCTCTTCTGGGGATGTATCGTCAGCTCTGTGTGGAGTTCCTCTAATGTAGCTTCCTCCTCCTCCTCCTCCTCCTCTTCCTCGCCGGGGTCTCACTCTCAGCACGAGCACCATTTCCATGGCAGCAAGCATCACTCAGTGCCTATTTCTATCTATCGCTCGCCTGTTTCCCTTCGAGGAGGGCACGGTGGGTCTCTCTGCTCTTTATCCTTTTAATGGGGCATAGCAAGTCCTTAACCTACTTGCCTTTCAGGTAATGTTAAGGGTGGGAAGAGAATTTTAAAAATTGAATTTAAAATAATGGAAAGCATCGCATGTGCACGAGAGAAGAAAATGTCCAGTTTCCCCTAAAAGGCTAATGTTTTCTGCCCCAGTCACCCCGTTTTCTCCAGTGGATCCTCCTCTCCTCCGCTCTCTTACTCATAGCTGCACAAGCACCACATTCTCCCCTTTGCAACCTTCCCCCGCCCTGCCCGACCTAGTGATGGCAGACAACTTATCAGATAAGTCCCCAGTGCTACACTTTTGAGAATTCATTCATTCACCTTGCTTTCACCCTTCTCTCTGATCTTGTCTGAGAGCTAGTCGTGGGAAAATAGCAGACAGCAGGACTCCTTAGGTCTTCAGCCTGAAGTTGATTGAACTGCTATAAAGTGGCCTGCGTGGTAAAGGTTAGGGGTGCTGGAAAGTAGCTGAGTGTAGAGAGGCAGAAAATATCTTTAATAGCCAATGGCCATTATTGTTCATTTGGGCAGCTATATGTTTGTCTGCATGTCAGATGGAGAGAGCAGCTATCATGAAAACTGTACACCTAGTATTGCTAACTACCCAAGAGGAAGCAATGTATAAGATAAGGCAAAGTCCATTTATAACTTACCCAAGTGTAAATTATTGCCACTTCGGTTTCACCTTTTATGGAAATGGTATTTCAATTAAAGGTAGCATGGGTGGGCTTGTTCACACAATACAAGTATGATGTGTTTAGCTCTAAACGACCCTCCTTGCATAGCGATTGAAGGAAGAGATCTATGGCTCTTAAAATTATATTCAGCTTTCAGCAGGCTGCCTTGGGAAAGGGTGATGTCTGCCGCTTAGGTAAGCGCTTGCTGTAGTAAACTGTTCTAAAGAAGGGAGCTTCCTTATTTGTTTACTATGCCCTCCACTCTGAGGGTGAGGGGAGTGGGGATGACAGAGCCCAGCTTCCGGAGCAGCCCTCTGGGGAGCAGTGAGAGCGAACCACACTAGAGGTCCCCTGCCCTAGCTTGTATTTGGAAGACCTATAACATCCAGACCCCATTCAGAATGTCAGTTCTTCCCACTGCCTCCTAGACCTGGGTTTCTGCTCTGTGCTGTCTGTAGTGTTAAGTGGAAGCACATTGAGAAAATGCCAGCAGTACTCTGGCTCTTTCTGCCTCTCTCTTTACATTTTATTTGATGGAGTTGTCAAGCAGCTCAGAGCTTGTAAGGTTGGTGGAGGGGGTGGTGGGAAGGAGGGAATGCTTGATCTTGATCCTGTTGCTGTTTTCTCTGTGACTCTTGCTGGGTCTGATGTAAGCTTTCAAAAATAAATAAATAAATAAATAAATAGATAAATAAATAAATAAATAAATAAAAACACAGAAAACCCCACAAAATACCCTAGGAGAGGAAAGAACCACAACCACCAAAAAAGCAAAAGCAATTTCATGGACATAGAAACTGTTAGCTCCTAAGGAGCAGAGGGACTGGGATTGGGGGTGGGATTGTAAAGAGCGGGAAAGAAAAAGAGGGGAGTGGGAGATGAGGAAGCCAGCCAGACTATTACTAATAGCCATAATTAAAAACGGAAACGCTCAGCGATAATTAGGTAAATTTTGCTAATTAGTGTAAATGATCAGCAGGGAGATGAAGATTATGCATTAGTCAGAGGTTATAGGCTGGCAAGGTCTCCCTGTTTTCTCTACGGGATGTAAACAGTTAAAAGCAGCTACTAGATAAGTGATGGAATTTGCAATACTTCCTGGGATTCCTAGTCTGTCAGTCTTTCTCTCCCTCCCTGGCGCTTGCAAACAGGCACGCCACCCGTGCTCTCTCTCGCTCGCTCTCTTGCTCTCGCTCTCTCTCAGCTAAAGGAGAAAAAGGGGTTGAGCCCAGCACAGGTTAAACACAAGTCTCCTCTATTTCCTTCATTTCTTCACTGATCGGTTGCTCAGTACCCTCTAAATCTTCTTAACTGGTCCCAGTCTACTTTCTCATTAAGCTAACCTGATAAGATTCAGTAGGATGGAAAGGGAGAACAAAGTAAGTAGATGACCAGAGACCCTAGAAAAGGCCCTCAGATGCACCAGAGCTGTAGAATGCAGTGAACTTCAGGATCTGGCATGACTGAGACAAGAAGTCTCATGAAATCAAATTTTCAGTGTCTTCTTTCAATCCTGAAGTCCCATCCCATTGATCTGGGCTTGGAGACTGAATGCGTCTATATTAAGCAGGCTCCTTGCATACTTAATTAACATTTTTGAGCTTGAAATCAAGAGAAGCAGCAAGCAACAAGATATCCCCCAAATCTGGCTTCAATCCCATATCTAAGCTGCTCCCTTTTCTTCCTGAAAGGACCAGGAGACCCCTTAGTGCTTATAATGCTCCACTCATTCTTACTTGGGGTACACTTGCTTTCCCCTAATTTAAGACAAAGCCTTAGCTAACAGCGATTGTTTTAAAAAATCTTTTAGATGGAGGTGGTAGGAAGCATAGCACCATGAGACTAATGGTTGTTACTAAGAGTTTTCTGCCAACTTTATTCCAGAGTTAAAAGCAGCAGCCTCTACTGTCTGTGAGGAGGTAAATGCCCTTCATTCTGGTATAAAATGAAAACTAGAGCCTTGACTCCAAGAACCTTCTCTGGACTCAAGTGAGATGTTCTTGTTTGTTTGTTCTTTCTACCCTTGTTTGCTTTTCGCATTTCCTGAGAAGCCAGAGGTCCTCAGAGCGGCCCTGTTAATAAGTTCTTGCCACCCCCTCCTTCTAAAACATCCTGCCCTCTAGTTAGACTCACGCTGCAACAGATGGAAGAAAGAGAAATCCTCCAAACAGCTGGTCTTCTACCCATGCTTGGTTCCGATCTTTAAAAAATTACTTATGTATAGATTTGCCTAAAATCTTTATCCCAGGGCAGCCTAGAGCAGGCTGAGGTGTTTTATAAGTTGGGGAGACTAGGACACCTGCCTGGGGTATCCAAAATAGTCTCAGGTTAAGGTTGTGTCTTCACATAGAATCAACTCTCTTCTTAATTGGAGTCTAGTAAGCGTTTCCCCATTGCTCAGTCCCTTCCCTCAGTCTCCCTGCTTTCTTTCATGCTCTCTTCTATTGAACTAATATGTATTGGGTATTTACTATGTGCCAGGCTGTGTGTAATCTGTTAAGGATAGAAAACTAAATAAGGTGTTGTATTGTTCAACAAGGGATAATTTAAGACGTATTTGGATCATCTATGAAAGATGAGTGGTTCTATAAATCTTAAAAATATGAAGGATTGGACAAGGATCTAGATACCCAACCAAATTAATTAATATAAAATCTAAATATCCCTTATGAAATGTAGGTTGACATTATTCTGTTATTCAAAATATCCTTACAGGTATTTTTCATCCTCAACTTTATTTCCATACTTAAATATCATGCTTATTGAAGCTACTAGATAATTTAGTGGTACGGAACATGTAAATACTAAAATATATTTGTTTACCAGCCGTGAGTGTCACAGGAGAGTTTTGTATATTTTTTCTTCTCTCCCACATTTAAGAGCTCCAATGCACATCTCCTTAAAACTGTTTTAATACTTACAGTTTAGAAAAAGTTTTCTCTAAGGAGCCTAGGTTTAGTATGTGCCTTTTATTTTATCTTTCATAAGATAGCAGACCTTCCTGGCTTTTTAGACATTTGGGGGTAACTAGCTAACAACATAGAACTCAATTTTACAAGGGAATACACCACAATGTATTTAGAGGAAGTCTTTTGCTCAGAAACTGTGTGTGTGCATGCGCCCACGTACGCGTGCACACGCATGTTGGTGGGACAACATGAATCCTCTTTGAGTCATCTTAGCAAAGGGGACTGTGGTAGTCCCCCTTGTGGCCCATGAGCCAGGAGTCCTTCTTTTAAGAAATTATGCTTCTATTTTTTGCCAAAGAGACCCGCCTCTGAAGTTTTTCCAGCCATGGGGCTTGTTTTGCTCTGATCTATTGGGCACTTTTCTTTTGCTCAGCCGGCTGCTTTCTACCACTTTCTCTCTCCCTTCCTTCTTGGGATTGAGATTGCTGAATAATTCAGAGTATTGGTTGACAGATAAAATGATGAGACTTATATGTCTTTGGCCTTGGTGATGAATTAATTAAATTGGTTTCTCTTTCTCTCCCTCCTCTAAATGCATTGTTTGGCCTCTCTAAAATTTGCTGGCAAGTGGTGGGTCTGGAGATTAACTTGTTCTTGAAAGGCCACCACAGGAAGTTTATACTATCCTAATGTAAATTTCTTCAGGACTGTCAACATGGATCATCGGTGGGGTGGGGGTTGGGAGGGGGGAGGTGAGGACTGCCATATCATAGGGGAGAAGAGATGCGAGAATTGGAGCCATTCCTTTCAGGAAAAAGAAAACAAAGCAAAACCCTTCACCAAACTGGCTGATGGCTGGAATTTAGTAGTAAGACCTTTATTGTTCTATTGTCTGATTTTTGAACCTGCAAGACATAACATATTCTATTTTACATTTTAGTGAATGAATTTATCAGATCTAGGAAGCTTGCTTTGCTAGGACTCTGTGTGACCTGGGAGAGAGGCATATCTCTCAAGATAAAACTTGAACTTAATCACACCTCCCTTCCAGTATTTGTTTGTTAGGGCTGCCATTAAAAAAAAAGAAAAATCACAGACGGGGTGGCTTAAACAACAGACATGTATTTTCTCACAGATCTGGAGGCTAGAAGTCCAAGATCATGGTGTTGGCAGATTTGGTTTCTTCTGAGGCCTCTCTCCTTGGCTTGCAGACAGCCGTCTCCTTGCTGTGTCCTCACAGGGTCTTTCCTCTCTGTTCATGCATCCCTGATGTTTCCTTGTGTGTCCGAATGTGCTCTTCAAATAAGGACACCGGTCAGATTGGATTAAGTTTCACTCAAAGTCCCATTTTAACTTGATCACCTCCTTAAAGGCCCTATCTCCAAATCCAGTCATATTTTCAAATCCTGGGGGTCTAGGCTTCAACATATGAATTTTGTGGGGACACGGGTCACTCCATAACACGCCTCCTCCTCCCCCAGGACCTAGTCATCGTAAAGTAAAAGTGTAATGTTCAGTGCATCTCTGTTGAACTCAAACTTTCACGGTGGGAAAATAAAACCTTCAGTGACAATGGTAGCAATTTACAAAATTGATAAGATGGGGCCTCCTCAGGAAAAATCCTGTTTACATACGTGGAGAAAACAATACCATAACTTTAGTTAAAATTTGTGTTCACTTGCCTTTCAGTTTATCTCTTGTGACTGAGTCTCTGCCTTGATGTGCAGACAGGCTAATTCTGTCTGACTACAGCCACGTGCTCTGCAGACAAACTCTAATGCCCACACTGTATGGCTCTCTATTGAGACCAGCTGCTGTTCCAAGCCTGGAGCTCCTGCTCTCCCAGGGACTTCCTTTATGAACGACAGTGCCTCACTCTTTTCCTTTCTTGAGACACGCACTGCCAACTCTTTTCACATCTCATCCTTCAGTGAAGAAAAAACAGATTTAATCAGTATAAATAACTACTTTTTGGCAGCTGAAAAATATGTCTTTAAAAAATGTGTCAATTTCATTATTTTTCTGTTGGATTTTTTTGGTGAAACTTTATTTTTTGAAACTTTATTTTAAATATGAACATGAAGGAACCTGTGTACTTCATGTGAGAGGATTGAGAAAATGTGCTGTAATTATAAAGCCCTCGCTGATATAAATCCCAAGCAAGGTATTCAACTCTCTGGAGAAAGGGAGTGAATTTTTGTTTGTTTTTGTAGTCACGTATTTCTGAAAAATGACTTTGAGATTGTGTGCTAATAAGGTGGATGATGATGGACTTCTGATGTGCAGTGTGCTGTTAGGTGGGGGTTGGGAACAGTCAACCACAAGGTTAGAGTTGGAGGAAATAGGCCTCCATCTTTTTCTGTCACTTAGGAGCTTTGTGAACCTGGATAAGTCACTTGGCTTGACTAAGACTCATCATTTTTTAACTGGGAATAGTGATAATAATAGTTATATACACGTCACAGAATTGCATGAGAAATTAACAAGTTGTGCTTTGTTTAATTTCTGTGTACAGGTTAAATATTTTATGGGAATATTTTAATGATATATAATATATATATCATTATATATATACATATATGTAATGCTCTTTCAACGCTTTATACAAAATTCAGCTTTAGTGTTGAATATTTGTGGGTTGGTAGATTGAGGTTAAAAACATGTATGTACTAGCTCTCTTCATTTCCTATCTGTAGCAACACTTTTTGTCTCCAAGGGGTTACTTCATTTACTTACTGCATCTTTACGGAAACATAGAGGAGAAAAATCTTAACGTGTACTTCCTTGTATATGGCACTGAAGGAAGATAGCACGTGTGGTCAGCTTATGCCTTTTGATAACTGTCTTCTTAGGTAGAAATCCATGCCAGGCACATTTTAGCCTCGAATAACAAATTACAGCAAACCATTTAGAAGCTCGCTGAAGTGAAGTGAAAGGGGAGAGGCCTCCAGGAAATATTCTGAGACCATTTTGGAAATTTAGAATTGGATCTCTTTTCTAGAAAACTCATGCAGAATTTAAACACCCCTATATGCTGCTCTATATCCATTGAAAACTAGAATTTTTAGTCTAGTTTGTACTAGGAAAAAACAGGTTTTTTTTAGGACAACTATTTTCAGGCCTGGAAGTGGAAAACTTCTTCTAATGCCATTTCCGACACGTTTCCTTACCAGGACGCAAAGGCATAGAGAGATGAGAGTGTATCACTATGACGGAAACCTTGGAGTTGACTATGGATCCCAAATTTAGAACCAGAATTCTCTTCTTTTTTTAAATAAATTTATTTATTTGTTTGTTTCTTTATGGGCTACATTGGGTCTTTGTTGCTGCATGTGGGCTTTCTCTAGTTGTGGTGAATGGGGGCTCCTCTTCATTGCAGTGCGCAGGCTTCTCATTGTGGTGGCTTCTCTTGTTGCAGAGCACGGGCTCTAGGTGCACATGGGCTTCAGTAGTTGTGGTGCGTGGGCTGAATAGTTGTGGCTTGCGGGCTCTAGAACGCAGGCTCAGTAGTTGTGGCACATGGGTTTAGTTGCTCCATGGCATGTGGGATCTTCCTGGACCAGGGATGTAACCTATGTCCCCTGCATTGCAGGCAGATTCTTAACCACTGCGCCACCAGGGAAACCCTAGAACCAGAATTCTTGTGGAAAGGATGTTGTGCTGGGTTAGAGATTTCACTCCTAGTTTTCTCCCTGACTCTGTGACTTTGGATATGACATTTTAAAAACTTGTATTAATCTTTTAACATTGAGACATTCTGTTAGATATCTTGATTTTCTAACCTGTCTTCTTTCTTTTACCTATAGTTTTCTGTGTTGCAGGTAGTGTGTTTGTGTCTTAATACTATAGCTGAGGAAAACTGTCTTTTTCATTTTTTCTTCGTTTGTACAATATGACGGTTGAGTGAGATGATCTCTCCAAATGGTTCTCAGCACTAGGACTACATGATTCTCCAGTCTGTATGTCTTTAAAGACACCACTGTGTTTCTTCAACCTGTCTGAGTTCCACAGGTCTGCCAGTATTTTATTGGTCTATTTTCTTGACTCTGACAATAACTCATGCCAAAGCCACAGCCAGGTCTTCTCTTCTCCCCTCTGACAGAAGCAGCATGATGTACAAGAGGGGCACACTGTGATGCTATAAAGGCTGCGATCCAGCTTCACCACAGAGTCACACTGAGATAGAAAAAAATGCAGTTTTCATTGAAACACACCTTTTTAATACTAGAAAGGAGCTCTGCATTGTGTTTAAAACGCTCTGCTATGTTTTGCCATATCAGGGCAGGGGGCAGAATAGCAACTGAGTTTATAAAGAGCAGGTGGTTTATTTCTACTTAGAGTTAGTGTTTCGAGAAAGACTTGCTCAGATCACACACCAACATATAATGCACACCTCCTGTGTCCCAGGCATGCTTCCAGTGCTTTACATATATGATTTCATTTAATCCTCACAATCTTTGACCTTAATAAGGTTACTACTGTTTCATAAATAAAAACAGTGAGACTCAGAGAGCTTAAGTGACCAAAGTAGGGTAGGGATAGAGCCAGGCTTCAAACCTAGTTCTGACCACAAAGCTCTTGGCCTTTTTGCTCTTCCAGACAGTACATCAGCTCAAGAAACAGACAGCAGATAGAGCGAGTTTAGGGATTATCTGACCCTCTGATGTTCCAGATGGCCAAAGTGGGGACTTCGCCAGAGGCATCCAGTCAGTATCAGAATCAGTGGGAACCTGGGCAGTATGACGCTACATCCGTCACCCTTCTCTTACTCTACAGCAGAAAGGCCAATTTCTCATTCCTCCGAGACCCTTTGCTTCAGGTTGATCACCCCTTAACCAGATTAAGTGCTGCAGGAATGGATTCAGCCAGCATTGGATTTTATTGGCCTTATGTAAAATTAATGTTTCATATATATTCTCCTAATAGGTATCTGGCTTTGTGCCAAGAGGTAGGATTCTTGGGTGGTCTGAAGGTCTCCTCTGTCTGGAGACCCTCGTGTGATAAAGTGCTCAGATTCAGGTTGGCTGGCATGCAGGGAGACATTTCCTGTCCTGGTTGGGCCTCGCTGGCCAGAAAGCAGGGGGAAGATGGCCTGTATATTCACCTGTCTATGTTTCCCATCTGAAGCCACAACCCAGTTATTGTTCAAAGACACCTTCCCTGCCCTAGTGTCCCCATCCCTTGCTCACCAGCTGTTGCGTGGCTATATGAACGTAAAACCTCGAGAAACCTGAAAGCCACCTTTTCTGAGATACTGTCCTCCCCTCCCTTTTTTTTTTCACTGTTTTGAAATATTCCTGTCACCCCCCCCGCCCCCCATTAAAACATAAGGGTGTATACTCCTGAGTGATTTTCCACCAAACTATGAATTTCAAGTATTTCTGAGGCAGTCTTTCAGAATTTGAATGTAATTACATGCTTTGGGTGCAAATTGTGGTTTTTGCTACATAAGAAACTAATGGAAATGATCTGCCTGTTCCTGTAGTTTACAGATTATATGCTTCAAAACTGGGGGTATGTATTTAGGCGGCTTTTCTGTGTGGCACATTAAAATGAAAATGAACTCAGGGTGAGCCACCACGATTGCTATGCAGTAGAGCTGGTTGATAGAGCAAAACATTAAACTGAACCAGTGCAGGTGTTTTACTTAACATTTATTTGCTTTGTACCTTTGTCATTTGATGTTGTCAAAGAAGGGAAGGGGGAGGAGATAGGCAGGGTCTGGCTGTCTGCAGAGCTCCAACAAGGAGGAAGAAATAATCAGCCCATGACACCCAAGCGAAATGAGCACTTTTTTAAATTTGAACTCTAAAAGAGAACTCTTTTTTTATGAAGAGCATGGAAGATTTGTAGAAGTGCACAGACTGACAGCTTCAGGAACATGGACTTGGGCAGACAGTTGTCTTTTTAATAAGGAAAATGACTAGCAAGGAGGAACTAGCTTCCCCAGGGTTGGCCTTGCCTCAGTGACTCTAGACAAAAGGTCAGAAATTTTCAATGTGCTTCCACTGTCCATTTAATTCCTGGTCTGAAGTCCTAGACTTATCATGAACAAGTAGTGATAGGCAGCAAAGTCTTGGGGCTTCTTTGTAAGTGATAACTAATAGAATAAAGCCAATTGCTTTGAAGCCCTGGTTTAAATAAAGGCTGCAAGACTTTTGTGAACCATAGATCACAGATAAAGCAAAGCAAGACTCTCTTTGATTCTTCAGGTCACTTTTAGCAGCATTCTGATGTTTTGAAAGTTTGAAAAGATGATTAAAGGGTTAAATTTCAGCTGTTGGGAAAATTTGGCCTCCTGAATAATTTGGGAGGGAGGAGGGTCCTATGACTTAGATAGTCAAGGTTTTATTGTATATCTTTTTCCTTGAACCAATTACTGTATATTTCTTGACATGAACCACTGTCTCAGCATACTTGGATGATCATCTTTGGGTGTTCACTTCTGTCAATTCAATCTTAGAAAAAATAAACCCAAGAAAGGAGACCTCTGTGCTTTTACAAGAATGACGATAGTATCTTCTTTACTCTCAGTGGTAGTAGTAGTCATAATAATAATTCACCTTTCTTTTTAGTTTTTTGAATGTATCTGATGCTCTCCTGAAGGTCTTAGCACACTTAATTCTCTTATAAGATAGGTACAGCTATTTTCCCATTTGGAAGATACAGACACTGAGGCAGGGAATGTTTGAGTCACTTGGGCCATATGGAAGAGATACCTAGGGCAAGATATGGGGAAAGCACAGGGAACTCCGTGCCTTTTCCAGGTGGGCCACTCTCCGCAATCTCCATGTGTTCCCCAACACCGAATCTTTCCTCATCCGGACCCTGTCCTTTAGAGGTCTTTTGGAGGTTTCATTACGTTAGCGTGATTGATTAATGCATTGGCCATTTGTGATTGGTTCAGCCTCTAGTCCCTCTACCCTCCCAGGAGGTTGGGGGTGGTACTGAAAGTTCCAACCCTCTAACCATCAGGTTGGCTCCCCTGGCAACTAGCCTCTCACCAACGCCCCAATCCTAAGATGCTAACCAAAAGGCGTGTCATTAACATAACAAAAGATACTTTTATCCTCTCAACACTTTGGAAGTTCCAGGGGTTTTTAAAGCTGTGAGCCTAGAACTGTGATGAAGACTGAATACATATGAGAAGCGTATTTTGGGCATCTGAATGACCAAATATATATTTCTTATAAATTATATTGTATTCAGGTACTGAACTAAATGCTTTAGCTTACCTCATTTAATCTTTACCCACCATCCTTCAGGGTAGGCACCATTATCACCATGAATTTACAGGAAGAGAAACTGAGTCTCAGAGAGTTAAGCTCAGAGTCTCAGAGAGTTAAGTTTACCTCTAGTTCTTCCACTTACTAAACAGTTAACTCCTTATATCTACAGTTGCCCATCGATATCCATGGGGAATGGTTCCAAGACAACCATGGGGTACCAGAATCTGCAGATGCTCAAGTCCCTTAAATAAAATACACATTCCCCTGTATAATTTTAGTCATCTCTAGATTACTTGTAATACCTAATACAATGTGAATGCTATGCAAATAGTCGTACATGCAGTGTAAATACTATGTAAATATTGCATGTGCATAGCAAATTCAAGTTTTGCCTTTTTGCACTTTCTGGAATTTTGTTTTCCAAATATTTTGGATCCAATGTTCCTTGAATCTGTGGATATGAGATCCACAGATTTGGAGAGGAGGGCTGACTGTGTTGAACTTTTAGGTCAGGTAATCTGCTCAAACAGAAAAACTGTTCCCTGGTATTGACAACAAATCAGAAACACATCCCTGTATTCACAAGTCCTGTTGTATTATAGCAAATTACGTATGCTTTCTGAGGCAGCCTTTGGAAATTCGGATAAGTTCCAGAGTCCGCTGGCAGGGAATAATTACTTATTCAGTCAAGGATCCAAGAGTGAGAGACCCCTCTTTTGATAAAGGAGCCCACTGGTATCTCATCCACCTCATTTTTGATTCACTGTAAGAAACTCACTTATCAGGAAGTTTAGTTTCCATCATATAGGCTTTCTCTTCAAATTATAATTTTTGGCAAACCACCAAACTTTCCTGATTTTAGTTCTCTTACCTGCAAAATGAGAGAATTGCAATTAATGATCTTGAAGTAGCCTGCCATCTTTATCTTTGCAAGTTTGATATTCATCTTTCTGTGGGCACTAATAGGCACAAATCTCATGATTTCTAAAATACCTCTTCACTCTTATTAGATCACATTTGAATCTACTTTTATTCTAGGCCCTGTTATACACATATGGCAGAAGCTTATTAATTAGGAGGGTAAAACTAATGAAATGAATATTTCAAGAGTATCAATGGTTTTAATATTGGGCAAATATGGGTGCGTGCACGTGTGGGTGAATGTGTGAGCTAGAAAAATATAATGTAGCATAAAGGCCTTGACAGCAACCTCATTAGCTCCTGACCTGAAATGTAAAAAGCAGATATGAGGACTAAGCCTGCTGTGCATTACAGACATAGAGATGTTTCAGTACCTGTTCCTTATTGCTCTGATGTCATTTATCAGTGCACATGTCACAGGGGCTCATATTAACACACCGGTTATAATCTAAGAGGGGGACAGTGTTAATGTGAGATAGGAATGTAAACCTGGAGACCTGACCCTCTGTAGCCAATCCTTGTCTTTCAGGTGATTTATTTATTGGATTTTATATGCCGGGGGGTGGGGGGCATTTTGTGTGTGTATACTGCTAACCCCATCATCTGTCAGTTATTAAGGATCTACTAGACTAGTTATCGTATAAGAACACTCTTTCAAACAGTGTTGAAATAGTGACCCTTTATTTCCCTGCACAAGGTAACTCAGTAACTTAGAAATAGAACCACCACCTGAACACTAAGTTCTTCAGGCCCTGGGATGAAGCCCTCCCAAGAAATATTCTGATGAAAGGTCTTCATTGGACTTAAAAGCTGCTTTGCATTTCTGAAATTACCAAACTCTGGACTTGGAAGAGGTCTGTAGGGACCATTTCCAATCAAATTATTTTTCATGCAGAGAAAATTTAATAGCCTGGGAGTCTGTGAATTGTTCCCAAATCACACTTTTCAAGTTAGGGGCAAATTAAGGCTGAAACACCAGTCCTCTCTGTGCTGCACCACAGTGTTAGAACTCAGAAACTTTCCGGGTGTCACCTGTTTTGCTGTGGACAAGGAGACTGGGTATATCTCAGGATCTTCCCCTGTGTGTGCGCACATCTCTTAGCCAAGATGGATTCTACCGAAGAGGCTTTGGGTAGTTAGCATCACTTACTATGGGGTGGTACCCTCCTCCCTTTTTGACCTCCAAGGAGCCTTTCTGCACATGTGTAGTCCGGAAGGTCTCCTGACTTCAAGAATGAGAAGTATGTGGTCTCTTCTATCTGGGCAGGGCCCAGCCTCCTCTCTCAATTGTCCTGCTATTCTCTTCTCCTGGTCCACAGGGAACTCCAGCTGTTTACCCCAGGTGGCCCATCCGTCTCCTGCCTCACAAACACTGAAATTGGTTCCCTTACTTTCCCTCACAGAATGCAGTCCTCACTCTGTCCCAGGCACTGCTCCCTCAATGGGTCCCCGCTTTCTCTCTGCCCTGGCAGCCTAGAAGGGAAACTCAGTGTGCTGCAGCTCAATCAAACCATTTGATGAGAGCTTTCGAGCCTAATTACATGGAAGGTTTCATCCAGTGAAAGGAAAGAGGAAAGAGAAAGGGAGAAATTAAATTGAAGTGTAAATCAGTCAAGGGCTTAGATCCTGCACATCCTTTCTTTTTAATCAAGAGTAAAATGAGAGGAGAGTTTTAAGGCTCATCACAAGACGCCATTAACTACCCAAGGAGCTCTTAACTGAAGATGGTTTGTCATGAGAAGAAAAGTGTACAATCTATCCAAAAAAGGAAGTATCCAAAAGCCATTTAGAGGATTGTCACTGAAGAGCAGGATGGTTTGTTTTCCTGTGACTATTCAGGCTTCAGTTCACCTAGCTGGCTAGCACAGTTTCTCGTACATAGTAAGTGGTCAATAAGTATTTTAAATCAATGATGTAGTATATTATGTAGTGGGTAGCAGGTAATTATATATTATGTATGAAAGTGTAATATGTTTTCAATTCATTCAATTTTAGATAGTGCACCAGAAATCAGTATTCAAGATTTTGGCCAGTTTTCCCTCATGGTTGACATAGTTTTGGTATATTTTTCTAAAATTACTTGATTTTTGAGGAGTGTTTTACAGTGTTACAGAGAAAATTCAAGATCTTTTCTGATCCTCACCATAGCTCTCTGCAGCAGGAGGACGTGGTAGAATTGTTATTTGTCCCATTTTTTTTTTTAGCTGATGTAATCAGAACTAAAGGAGCATAAATGTCTTGACCGAAGTCATTCAAGTAGTCAGTGACAGAGCAGAAACTGACACCCAGTTTCTGTCCACTGCCCCGCTTTGCATGACTGACTATCTTATATAGAATTTCTAGGCATTCTGGTAAAAGAAAAAGGAGAGGAGAATAGCAGAGAGAAGCGTGCTTGCAGAAGCACCGTTAGGACAGAGACGTGTGATACACCTTCATTGACCATCACACGTAATTATTAAGTACTTACAATGAGCAGTGCAAGGCCCTGGGCTATGTTCTGCAGGGGATAGTTGAAACGTGGGCCCTGTGCTCAAAGGCTTACAGTGTGGTTACAAATTCTTTAAAGTCCGGAGATCTATCCTTTCCATCCCCACAGCAGTCTCAACCACGTCACCTGGATAGTTGCGGCAACCTCATTAACAGACCTTACTAAGCCTCTGATTGCCCCTTCTCTCCATGCTCCACCCACCCCTGAGCCGTCCATCTCAAGTACCAGTCTGATCATGCCGGTCTTCCATGGGCTCCTCCCAGCCTACAGGATGAAGTCCAATCAGATCATGCCATTCCCTCTGTGATTAGGACAAAAGCTAACCCCTTACCTTCTCGATCTGGCCCCTGTTTATCTTTGACTTCCCTTCCTAATGTGATCTTCATTAGACCTTGGCCAAATTCTTCTTATTTTATTTGTTAAATTTTTTTGTTCCTTGAACATGTCAATTTTGTTGCCCCCATAGGGCCTTTATAAGATCAGTTCCTTCTCTGGAATATTTTCTTGTTCATCCCGATGGCCGCATGTCCATTTCTTATTATAACATCAGGCTTCGACCTCAGTGTCATCTCTGTAACGACCCAGTCTAAAAAGCACTCTTTCAAGTCCCTCTCCAGCATAACAGTGTGCTCTCTTTTTATTATAGCACAGGTACCTCCAAGAAAGTGCATGTTGTGTGTATTGCTTCCATCAACCGCTGAGAACAGAGACCTCGTCTACCTTGTTCATGGTTGCGTCTGCAGTGCCTGAAACAGTGACTAGCCAGGAGTGAGTTTCCTTGAACATTTTCTGAACGAGTGGGTGCATGAACACTTGACATACATTGCCCTCAGGTGTGGCTACCACCCCGCATTTTAGCCTCAGTAATCACCAGGCCCTTTCAAAACTCTGTGACTTTAGCGTATACTCTTCCCTCGATTGGAAAGCTCTCCTATTTGGTAGATTTCTACTCACTTTTCACCTGACAATTCACTCCGTAGTAACTAGTCTGCCAAGCATTTCCTACCTCCCATCAGCACAGTGAAATTCTGAGCCTTCTGTGTTTTTCTCTATAGCACTTTTCTCATTGAATAATTCAAATTATTAGACATATATTAAGGCTCCAACTACATTCTTGGCATTGTCCTGGGTGCCAGATACTTAAATATGAATAGGATTCAGGCCTTGCAGGAAGTTCATGCCACAGTAGAAGAGCTCGCTCTCATTTTGTTAAACATAAAATATTGAGTTGCTGACATTTATTGATGATGGTTGTTTTTCTCACTAGACTCTGACTTCTTTGAGGGTAAGGACTGAGTTATTTTGGATTGCCAACATAGTTTTATAAAAGGTGCTTGTTAATATTCATTAGTGGAAGAATCTAGTGAGTGGGTTAAAAGGTAAGAACATAAAGTATTGTAATGTATGTGATAGTGTGACAAATGTCATGAAATAGGTGGAAACGACCACCAGAGTTTAGAGGGGAAAAATGTCACAGCCCATTAGGGTATTAAAAAGAACCATGTGGCAGAGGGAAACCTTACATCATGTTTTGAAGAATGATTTCTGTGGGCATATAGGAGAAAGGGACAAGTAGATTTAAGAAAAAAACTTGGAGGGATGTTCAGGATTCAGTGACCTAGTTTGCTGATGGGTGAACATGTAGAGGAACACTTAGAGAAGGGCTGGCAAAGGAGATTGGGTCTCTTTGATGGTTTGATGGAGGACATTGAAAAACCATTATCGTAACAGTTAGCAACTTTGGCATTTATAATTTACAAACCAGTAAGGTGAGCATTATCTGATGTATTTCTTTCAATCACCCTGTGATTCTTTTATTGTTATCACCATTTATAAGAGAGGAAAAGGGTCAAGGCTGAGAAGTGATGTTTAATTCTTTGGAGAGGGTGCTGTATCTTTTCAAAATGCAAATTTGGTTTTGTAACTCCCTTCCTTAAAAAAGAAAAGGAAAGAAACAGACAAAACCTCTTTCTTCATGGACTTTCAGTAGTTCTTCAAGTAAAGACAAATCTGTTAAACGTGGTCCAGGGGTGCCTGACTGGTCTGGCCATCACTGGCATTTTTAGCCTCATCACCCACCAGGTCCTTCCATCTTTTCTATGGCAGCTCCCTGACCTCCTCTCAGTCATTCCTACTCTTCCTCTGCAGATTTGCCATTGCTCATCCCATTTAGGCAATACCCGCACCTCTTCCCCTGGTGGATGCCTACTTAGACCTGAGGTCTCTGCTTTTCTGTATCATCTCTGCTAGGAAGTCCCCTTCCACATCCTTGAGAAATTCAAATTCCCCAAATACAGCTTCTCATAACTTTCTGGTACTCTCTCCTGTTGCACATTTCACAGTTGCTGCTTTACATTTAGTTGTGAGATTATTTGACCAATAGCTGTTTCCCCAAATGGATTGAAAATTCCACTGGGGTCAGATAAGGTCATGAGATTTAGAAAATAAAAAAAAGACACCCAACTAAATTTGATATTCAGATAAATGTTAACTTTAAAAATTTTTAAGTATCAGTATGTCCCATGCAATATTTAGGACATATTTATACTACATTTTCTTGTTATTTTTCTGAAACCCAAATTTTAACTGGGTAACTGGGTATCCTGTGCTTTATCTGGAAGCCTTAGTCAGAAGTCACATCTGTTTTTGCTCCTGGCACAATAGCTGGGAGTGCAGCAAACAGGTGATCATTCAGCATTGGATGAATAAATGAAATTAGTTTAAAAAATGAAATTAGTTGATTCTGGCAGTGCCACGTAGGGTGAATTGGCATGACAAGAGACTGAATTTGGAAGGACTGTCAACAAACTGTTGCAGTCCTCAAAGGTAAAGGTAATAAGGACCCAAGTAGAATGGTGGCATGGAGGCAGGAAAGAAGGAACGTTTCCAAGTAGGAATAGGAATTTACACAGGTATGATGTGTAGCAAACCAACATCTTAAGAAGTAGGGGAAAGAATCATTTCAAATTACTAGCGATCAGGATCAAAAACAATGAAAAAGGTAGAAATAAATATAACCCCTCTCATTTATATACTGCTTCACAACTTTAAAGTATCATTCTATGTTTTACATCATTCCTCTTTGTAGGAGAGGCTTGTTTCTGAAAACATGGCCATTTAATGATCATTTTTCTTTGTAAATACATTAAATTTCCCAGTCATTGTTGTTGATCAGCTCAGAGATGTTTGCCCTTATTTCTGGGCATTTTTAATGAATTTTTACTTACATCCCATATTTCTCAATGCCGAATCTTTTATTTCTGAAGCACCAGATAATTTTTTATTATGTGTAACAAACCTCTGGTGTATTTGTATTAACAAGTTGGTTTTTATAACCATCAGGTTTTCTAAAAATGGGCTATAACTAGCCAGTAATGAGAGGACCAGCCAGAGGCTAATTTCTGTGGTATTTCTTCCCGATGCCAGAACAGGTGGAGGTTGACAAGTCACAAGCTCCCACTTCAGATAATAAAGATGTAATTCCAGTCATTCACGTTTGTGCTGAAAGCAAATCTTTTCATTCCTTATTTTTCAATTAGTGCTGAGTGTAGCTCCATGGCCTCTAGCTACAGGAGGCCAGATGAGCGCGTACTCTTAACTAGATGCGTACACAGTGACCACGGTTGATATTTCCTCAGCTGCTCTTGCAGAGGTCTTGAACATTTTTCCTCGGCATGTACTTGCCTGTGAGCTGCTGTTTGAAAGATCAGGTGTGATGAGTGAGTGATTAAATGAGTGAGACAATAAATAGGCACTGTAAATAGCCTAGTGGAAGGAACATAGATAGACTCTTTACCTTTACACACCTTAGAGTGACTGATCACTCTCTCAAATTAGCAGATTACTCTAGACCAGTCAGCAAACTTTTCCTGAAAGGGGCCAGAGTAAACATCTTTGGTTTTGCGGGATATACAGTCTCTGCTTCCACCACAACCACTCAACTCTGCCACCCACAGGATGAGGTTGCTGACTTCTGCCCTAGACTTAAGCTTCCTGATCTGAAAATGGCAATCATAAACTCTGTATTACAAGGTTGTTTTGATTAAAATGTTCTATCCGCACAAAGAATGGAGCACAGAATCTGACACATAAATAAGTGTTCAGTAGATGCTAACCAGTATTGTGATTATAATGAATGAACTTTAGAGCTGCAAGGAATCTTGGAGATCATAGTCAATTTTCTCCTTTTAAAAGATTTCTAAATGGAGGATCCAAGAGGTACAGGGACTTCATCAAGGTTAGTGCGATCTGTTTCCCCACAATTCTGTTCATATCACCACTTTCAGAATTCCCAGCAAATGTGGCAGCATCAGGCCAAGCCGTATCTTAGGGGATATTTGAGCACTGAGTGAATATGCATGCGTTGAGGATCAATCACATGTGAGACCTGTGCTGTATATTATGAGTGACACAAAGATCAGTGAAGTTCTTGTCCTTGAAGATCTAGCAGCTTTTATTTACTCAAATAACTATAATGAAGTGAGAAGTGACGTGTCAAAACAGTGAGTGTGTACCAGGGCTTCTATGTAGGTGCTTACATGTCTCATCTCATATGATCCCCTTAACAGTTCAAATTATCAGCATTTTATCCTCGAAGACACTAAGACTCAAAAATTAAGTAAATCTGCTCAAGGTCAAGAGTTAGCTAGTGCTAGAGCAAAGATTTGAACTTGTTTCTGTCATTGCACAAGGTGCTTTCTACCAGCCGTTGGAGAAGACTTTGTAGGTGAAGTGTTTTTCTGTTAGAAATTGCAGCATGACAAACCACTCTGAAACATTTTAAACAACTCATGTTTAAAACAACCATGCTATTTGCTGGTGATTCTATGGATCAGCAATTTAAGCTGGACCCAGCTGGGTAGTTCTGAAGGTGTCACAGTGCATCCCTCACGTGGCTGTAGTAGACCGGCAGATGGGCTAGGGTTGATGGCCTAAGATGGTCTCACTCACATATCTGGTGCTTGGTTCTGGCCATTAGTCTGGGGGAACCTTTCGTGGTACGGCCATCTCTGCTCCATATGACCGCTCACCCTCTACTTGGCTACTCTGGGCTTCTTCACACAGTGGTCTCAGGGCTACATTTTAAGAGAGTGGTAACAACAGTAGCAAGGCTTTATAAGAGCTTAGAAGTCACACAACAGTGCTTTCACTGCTTTCAGTTGGTTAAAGCAATTCTCAGAGCCAGCCCACCTTCAGTGGGTTGGGGAGACAGAGTTCACCTCCTAGTGGGAAAAGCAGCAAAGTCACATTGCAAAAGGGAGGGCATGTGGGAATGGGAGGAATTCTTGCCATCTTTGCCAGCAATCTATTGCAAAGTCCTAACTGAGCTGTGAGCTGGGCCTTAATAGAAATAGAAAGAAGTGGGAAGTGTTGACTTTGGTAGAGCAAGGATTGTAAAGAACAGCATTAGTCTTAGCTGAGAATGGGGTCACACACCTGTACTATATCATCTAGGAAATGTTCTCTTGCCTTTGGTCTAATGAAAAAACTGCTCTTAGGTAGGGACATAACTGCAAGAGTGGTTTCCATATATATAATACTTCTAACTTTTCAGAGGATTTTCATTTCTATTACATTACATTAAATGTGCTGTATAGTTTTGTTGCATTTTGTTACTCAGAGAAGGAGGGCACAGCTACTCCCTCCTTTCCTCTCTGCCATTTGGTATCATCTTTGCAGGAAAGCAGATTCTCAGCTCACTATCCAGAGACAATCGTGTGGCCCATGAAGCGGTGATTGACTGTGGCTGAGTGTCAGCCCCAGCAGCTGTTTTGCTGTGAAGATGAAAGTTTGATGGACTTTAAGATGGAAAGGGAAGAAAGAGGAGAAATTTGATTTCATTGGCAGCTGTCTTACCCATCTTCATTACGATGGGCTGTGGACACTGCAAGGCCATTCTGAACCAGTGGTCATAAAACTAATAGGCACCACTCAACCTAGGCAGCTCATATTGCTGCTTGAAATCTGTCATCTAGGTGGTTATTACAGAAGGAGAAGGAATCTCCTGTAGGGAACACAATGGTCATTGTGTGACGGAAGTGAAACTGAAAGAAATAGATTTCTCTATTAGCTGCAAATCAAACCCTTACACATCATCCCTTGAAGGTGACAGCACCTTATTTTCTAAGGCAGGGTTCAAGCAAATCATTCAGGCTTCCAGAAGACAATAGGGGATTACTCCCCTCTCTGTCTGCGTGTGTGCATGCCTGTGTGTTTGTGTGTGCGCATGCATGTGATCAAAAACTATGTGACTCCTCCTTTGAAGTCTTGAACTTGGCTGTGTGTGTGTGTGTAAGGGATGGATTTGTGGACTGGAGGTTGGAGTAGGGGAACTGCCGTGCAGTGGTGAGGAGAAAAGTAGGAGAGAGGATCCAGTCTTAATTAGGGGAATCGTGAAATGAGTGGATCAATATTCAGTTCCCCAGATTTCTGGCTCTAAGAGCTCTTTCCCTCCAGAAGTGTTTGCTGAAGGAAGGCAACAAAACATATCCTGTTTTTCTGAAGATCGAGCATTTCATACTGCAGCCCGCCACACATGTCTCTCTCCATTTCTGAGGTTCCTTTGTATTTGAGTCCAACACCTTACATGCTGTCAGTTGTAGTAATAATGGTAGTAATTACCCTATCGAGGCCCTGTCATGTGCCACATCTACATGCTTTATGTATATTACAGTGTCTGCGATCCAAAGAATCCTTTAAGATAGGTATCATTATCCTTAGGAAACAAAGGCTCAAAGAGTAACTTAAGAAGGCTCAGAGAGGTTAAGTAACTTGCCCGAGAACATGCAACTTATGAAGTGGTAACACAGGGATCCAGAAGCCCGAAACCCATATCCCCACACTGTATTATCCTGTCGCTTCAAGGCTGGGACAATAGGAGATACCCTAGATGAATGGTGGAAAGATTCACGAGGGGATTTTTAATTCAGTTCTTGTCTAGATCTTCTTTGGAAAGTCTTCTCAGCTGGCATGAGGTCAAAACACTAGCTATCTCGTCTAACAGTGTCATTGGAAAGAAAGTAAAGATGGTGGGCAGTGGAGACTTCTGGACTCAGAAGGGACTTGCTGAGTCATCTCAAGATTCTGCTCTAACACATTCTCCAGCCACCGTTGCTACCTTATACAGAAAAGCAGGTCTGGATAGGCCAACAGGCATGACCGCAGCATTGGAGTTAATGGCAGGATGGACATGCCTTCTCTCTGCCCCTTGCCCTTTCTCCTCTACAACACGGCACATTTCTTGTGGAATGACTTACATTTTTTAGGCATCATATTAAAGAGTAAGGTAAAGGCCTCTCAGTTGTGATCAACTTAGAGGCTGGCAAACCTTTTCTGTAAAAATTCAGATAGTAAATATTTTTGACTTTTCGGACATAAAGGATCTCTGTTGCAACTCTTCAGTTCTGTCCTTATAGTTTGAAAGCAGCCACAGACCATATGTAAATGAAGGGGCATGACTGCATTCAATATAACTTTATTTACAAACACAAAGGTGGGGGAGGATTTGGCTTGCCACCCCCTTCCATAAGCTGTTCGAGGTGTAGCTATCCAGGGGAAGTGTCAGTCTTGACACTTTGGGATTTCTGCTCCAGTAGTAACAATACAGCAGTAATTAGTGGTAGTGGTGGTAGTAATAACAGCAGTAGTAGCATCAGCAGCAACAACGCCATCGCTTTATGTTTGCTTCATGCTCTAGGGCTTACGAAGTATTTAGACAATTATCATCTCACGTAATCCTTTTTAAACCCCTGCTCAAAAACTACATAAACAAGGGAGACTCACCAGCTGAGGAGTATGGTACAATGAAAGGAGAATGGCGCAGACTGTACTCTACGGGGCTGTGGGATGCAAACACCTAGAGAGGATAGCTGCACACCTCCTGGCCCCACTAGGGACCAGTTCATTCAGCGGCACGAAGAGTATCAGAGTTTCCAGAACACACACTTGCCAGTCTGTTCCAGCTTTGTGTTTAAACCTGTGCAGAAAAGAGACGCTTGGTTTAAGAGGTTGTTGTCTGAAGAGAGCTTCTCATCTCTGCCCATCACCTTTTTGGACCCCGGTATGTTGGTGAGTAGCTATGAAAAGTGACCTGTTAGTACCATTCATTCAACAGACATTTAGGAACATGCAGTAGACCGTGGTCATCCACTCTGCACCTGCGAGAAGCACCGCAGTGCTTGTTGGGTTTTGGAGGCAAATGTCTGGGACTGATTTTTGGTTCTGCCTCTTGTTTGCTGTGTAACCTCGGGCAAGTTCCTTATTCTAGTCCCTGTGTCGGGTTTCTCACCTGTAAAATGAGGATAACATGTTTTTAAACCATGGATAGTGAGGATTTAAGAGTTACTACATGCAAAGTGCTTTTATACCTGGCCTTTGTAAGGGCTTAAATAAATGCCAGCCGTTATTTATTATTATTGTTTGTTGCTGCTGTTGTCGTCATAATTGCTGGTGAAGACTAATTCCCCAAACTACCATGCAAGGGACCATACAAACCTTGGTTTTTTCACCATGAACTTCATATGTTTTCAAAATCCTAGCTACTTGGTTCTTAGGACATTTTTCTAGCACCTGGGTGATTCCGTAGCCAATGTAACTTTTGAAACGTGTTGACAAACCCAGAGGTAAAGGAGGCGAGCAGCATTCGTCTCCTGACATTGTCTAGATGGGAGGACTCTTAGGGGTTATCTAGGGCAGAGTCACATTTTGGAGATAAGGACCTGAGGTTCCTAGAAAACAAATGACTTTGTCAAAGCAATATACTTGGGGCAGAGTGAGGGCCAGAACTTCAGCGATTAGGTTGTTTTTTTGTTTTCTGTTTTGTTTTGTTTTTTGTCTGGTTTTAAAAATCCTCCCCTGGCTATTTCTAAGTTATTCCTTTTCACCTAACAATTTCTTCACACTTACCTGATTATTTTAAGGATACCACTGGTTACGAAGATAAATTAATACACTTGCACGTAACCCCATGAAGCCCAGTGGCTTGCCTTCACCTGCTCCTTGTTTTCCCATCTCCCTCAAGTGAGGGGAGTTACATTCAAGAATCTCTAAGGCGGATCTCAGTTCAGATAAGGTACCACCTTAAGAAATAACATGGGGTCAGAGGGGGATGTTATTGAAATCTTGGTGTAAGTGGGACTGGGATATTCCTCTAAATTCATGGAAAGTTCAAAAACAATATCCATTTTTTTTTTTTTTAAACCTAAAAAGATAGTTGTGTTCTGGTGTGAAATAACCACCAGGCTGTGCAAAACATGTACTATGTGATTCTGTCTTGGAAATGACCTGCGTGTATTGACCCTAAATTGTCCTCTATTCCTCTAGAGGTTTCTGCACTGTTACAGAGCATCTCTAAGAGCTGGGATGCTTTGCAGTGGAAATCCCTTCCAGAGTGATTGGCATCCACTGATTCTATTGTCTTTGGCTCATAGGTGGGGGATCAAAAACAGGACATCACAGCCACACTAGACTGTATATTCCCCCTGAGGACAACGCAGTCATCCCTGTTGAAACCTCCTCATTTGGCAGCCTTTTTTTTCTTCATTATTACACCTCTTCCATGTCCTTTGCTCTTGACATTGGACACTTGCTTCACAGCAGTCAACACCATGCTGGATTTTTATAAAGACAAATGCTATTTTTATGTAGTTCCTCCCCCATTAATATACTCACCTATAAAGAATCTTTAACCTTAAAGGCAATGCTAGATGCTTTGGCAGAAATTCAGGCACATTTATATATTATACATATTATATATATATATATATATATATATATATATATAAATACAAGGTTATTTGTTTGCTTGTCTGTTTTTAATGGCTATTCATTAACACCATGATCTTATCTGGAAAACTAATTTAATCTGCACAGAACTTGGAGGGTGTTGTTCCCATCCCCTGCTGCCAGCTTTCCAAGGTCTCCAGGAGGCTGGTTTCTCGCTTTCCTCTCAGCCCTGACACCTAGTTTATCATCAGAGATAAGCCCCAGTTGTCTGCAAATTGCGATCTCATCAGGTCTGTAAGATAGCATCTTGTTTGACTCTTCTCTGTGCCTTCCATTAACACTTCGGGACTAGGGCTTTGGGAAGAGTCGGACCGCATCACCACATCGGCAATTGTGGTTGATGAACAGATTCCGGTTTTCCCCGTTATTGGCCTCATTAAACTTGACAGCCTTTTTAGTCTCCAGATAGGGTGAATCTTTTTTCACTGACCCTTATTAAGAGCTGTCTCCTTAAGAAGGGTCACTTGGGAAGGGATAGGTGGGGGCCACTCCTTCTATTTCCAGAAAGTAGTTGATTTTGGTAAACAACCTTGATTCAGCTTCTAGAGTTCTTTTACCTCTCTACTTATAATAGCCATCATTTATCAAATGCTTACAATGCACCAGGCCCTCGAAATGATCTCATTTATTCTTCCTGATTCATGACGATTATTATTTTCCCTATTTCTCATAAGGAAACTGAGTCTCAAAAAGATTATATAAATTGCCCCAGGTCTCACACTAATCAAAGGACAGAGCTGGGAATTGAATCTGTAAGTCTCCACTTCAGAGCTTGAGACTTTACCCTACTCCTTTACACCTTCACACTGCCTTCAGCTATTTGATTCTGTTTTAGACTTCTCCCTTTAGAATCCTTGAGTTCATTCTGATTTTGTCGGGTGTAATAGTTATCTAATGCTTTGTAACAATGTACCCCAAAGTTTAGAAGCTTAAAACAATAAACATTTATTATCTCATTCCATTTCTGTGGGTGAGGAATTCAGGAGTGGCTTAGCTGGGTTGTTCTGGTTCAGGGTCTCTCATGATGTTATAGTCAAGATACCGGCCAGGACTTCAGTCACGTGAGGGCTTGACAGGCTCAAAGAGCCACTTCCAAGGCTCCCTCACATACCTAGCAAGTTCGTGCTAGTGGCTGGTTCTTGGGAGGCCTTAGTTCCTCCACACCTTCTAGCAGCATCTGCTCCTAATTTTATTTTACCCAAAGATCAGTCCAGTCTTCAACTGAGGCTTTATCAGCTCCTTTTGTCTAACAAGCTTCTTTGGGTTAGGCCATCTGTGTTAGTTTGCTTGGGCTGCTATACCAAAGTACTACATACTGAGTGGCTTAAACCACAGAAATGTATTTTCTCACAATTCTAGAGGCTTAACGTCTAAGATCAAGGTTTCAAGAGGGTTGGTGTCTTCCAAGGCCTCTCTCCTTGTCTCACAGATGGCCATCTTCTCCCCGATTCCTCATGTGGTCTGTCCTCTGTGTGTGTTTGCGTCCTGATCCCCTCTTCTTATAAAGACACCAGTCATATTGAATTGGGGCCCACTCTACTGATCTCACTTTAACTTAATTATCTCTTTGAAAACCCTATCTCCAAATATAGTCACATTCTGAGGTACTAGGGGTTAGCATATAAATTTGGGGAGAACACAGTTAAGTACCGTCTTTGGCCTGTGCCTGTCTTGGGAATTTCCTTTTACATTTTCTTACCTGTAACTCAGATTTCATTTATCCTTCTTACCCTCTCTTTACCTCATATCCTCAAGGCTATTATGTAGCCAACCTTAACAGTTAGTTGCTTGCCTCTCTGGCTGCCTGTTACATTTGAAGGACTTGGGATGCTATATCCTAAAGTCTTCACAGTTAGACTGGCTCTTAGGGCTTCTAATGAATTCTATAGAAACTTTTAAACTCATGTATGGTGTTCTCCTAAAGAAGCTATGCCTATTGCTGTACACATTTGTATAAACTACTATTTGAACAGATACTGAGTGCTAAGAAGAGGGTTTTTAAAAATAATTTTGAGGACAGAATCTGTGAAACTTTCTTATTCTTTGTCTTTGATGCACTGCAAATGTTCCAGAAAGATTTGATTCCTTGTAGGTTGGTCTAAGGACCAGGCGGAAGCTAACCAAAGAACGAGATCAAAAGTGTTTCTTTGTCTCACAGGAAAGAAACTATTAAGAAGGTGACAGAGAACAAATTATTAAGGTTAGGCACTGACTGTGCACAGTTAGCAGGGTTTTCTCCTCATCAGCACAAGGGGAGTGTTCTAATCTTTGGCCAGGATGCCTGCTTCTTACATGCCTGTGCTCTGCCCAAATCCTTGGAGGCTCCACCACAGCCCGGCTTCCCTTTGAAACTTGACAGCCCGTGAGTTATGTTGGAATTCCCAGGTGACCTTAACGTATCTAATTTCCCTCATTGTACTTCTCGTATCCCATAATGAGCTGTTGATTCCAGTTGTCTAACCATGATGGGAAATAGCCAGAATTATTGTAATGGCACCATTCTGTACATTAAGGATCAAAATATGCCTGGTACAAATAAGGGAAGCTTACAACGCCTCATAGCAATGTGGTTATCAGTCTTTTCCTCCAGCGCACTTTGATTGGTGTTTGGGAATAATTCTTTTCAAGTTCTGAAGTCTGCGAAGTATACTAAATATTATTCTAAATGTAGCAGCAATGCTCCTTTCTGTTAGAAAAAAGAAAAGGGGTCTCCATGGAGAAACGATTTAAAAGATGAAACAAGCCTTTCCTGAAGTGTGGCATGATGGCAAAGAAAGGGAAATCACCACGCCTTCCAAATGTTACCAAAAGTAAAGTGGGAAATAAATGAAAATACGATAGACTATAGACAAAGATGCTAATAACTGGACAAAATTCAAGTACCAAAGTACTGTAGTATAAAGGAGTCGTATTACAAGAGATAATACCAGATTTTTCTCCAAAATAGGTAAAAGTTATGTAGTTTTCATTACTAACCAGGCTAATCATATTCTTGGTCTTATTATCTTATAACATAGAAAAGAATATATGAAATCAAGCCTGAGTATGTTCTTGTTAGCTCTGTCCATTGTATTAGCTCATCCAGAATGAGCTACAATAGAAGGAAGTTATGCCTTAGAAAACAATTTATTTAATACATTTCAATGCTACACAAAGTTTTATTTCTTAATATAAGCTGTTATTTGTTACTAGAAAGAAAGAAGAACAAGATATGGCCCTTTGGGGAGATGGTTAAATAAGAAATACATTTCCAGATGATATCACATGCAAATAGCACTCAGAAATCATAGACATCAAAATTAATTAGGCTGAATGCATTGCTTTGTTAGGTATAAATCTCTAACTTCGCTTCAGTGCTAAGGAGAGTGACTCTTACATCAGGTGTGTCTTAGCCTGTTGAGGTTGCTGTAAGAAAATCTGTAGACTGGTCGCTTATAAACAACAGAAATTTATTTCCCGCAGTTTTGGAGGCTGGGAAGTCTAGGACCATGTGCTGGCAGATTCAGTGGTTGGTAAGGGCCTGCTTTCTGGTCCATGGATAGTGCTTTCTTCCTGTGTCCTCACATGATGCATGAGGCGAGGGATCTCTTTTATAAAACACTCATCCCGTTCATGAGGGCTTCGCTTTCATGACCAAAGCACCTCTCAAAGGCCCCATCTCCTAACACTATTACATTGGGCATTAGGATTTCAGCATAGGAATTTGGGGAGGGATACACACTTTTAGACCACAGCAAGGTGGAAAGTGTGGTTCCTATATCTTTTTTTTTAAATAAATTTATTTATTTATTGGCTGCATTGGGTCTTCATTGCTGGACGAGGGCTTTCCCTAGTTGCGACGAGCGTGGGCTACTCTTTGTTGTGGTGCACGGGCTTCTCATTGAGGTGGCTTCTCTGGTTGCAGAGCACGGGCTCTAGGCGCATGGGCTTCAGTTGTTGTGGCACACAGGCTCAGTAGTTGTGGCGCATGGGCTTAGTTGCTCCATGGCTTGTGGGATCTTCCTGGACCAGGGCTTGAACCCGTGTCCCCTGCATTGGCAGGCAGATTCTTAACCACCGTGCCACCAGGGAAGTCCCCCATTTCTTTTTATCTTCCATTCTGTGTGTTCTAAAGACAGAAAGAAGCCTGAGAATGCTGGGAAAATGTTATATTAATTGTATCACAAGAGTACTATGTAAACATCCCTGACCTCCAACAGCCTGTAAATGCATCTCATCTTGACTCAAAATGCACATTTGGTGGAGATGCTGAGGAAAAAATTATGGATTGGATAGGGATTCCATTATCATTCCCCTCATGGGTGTTAGCTATGGAGATTTTTTTACCTGAACAAGAAACCCAGTCTCTGTTATATTGACCTGGGTGATATTAAAATATTAAATGACAAGTAGGAAGTATGACCAAGCAAAATTGACGATGCCTTGGGTCTCTGGCTGAGGTAAGCATTGACCCTTTAATTGTTGGATTATGGAAAGAGGGAGAAAGGTCAAAATGATCAGTGGTAGGGGTTTGTTTGAAGCAGTGACTCTCTGCCATCTACTTACAAAAGTATTTTAACACGTTCACACTTGATGTAGCTATGTGGGTGCACATCCGTTGATGTAGACCATTGAGATGCAGACTCCACCAGGAACTCCACAGATAACTCTGTTTCATTGTGCTGGCCTCTTATCATCACATAATATCTCTCTTTCCTCTGTCTCTATATCTCTGTCTCTACCAGTTATTGAATTATGGAGTGAGGAGTTGCAATCTTGGGTGATATTTTCTTTATATAGTTCATCGCTTGGTTGGAATCAGAAAGTTTTTCTGTATTAAGAAATGTGTTGATTTCCTAGGGATGTCATAAGAAAGTACCACAAGCAGGGTGGCTGAAAACAACAGAAATTTATTCTGTCATAGTTCTGGAGACTAAAAGTTCAAAATCAAAATGTCAACAGGTCTATGCTCCCTCTGAAGGCTCTGGGGAGGGGGGACAATCTTTCCTTGCCTCTTCCTAGCTCCTGGTATTTTGCTGGTAATCCTTGTTGTTCCTTGCCTTACAGATCTAGCACTTCAGTCTTTGTTGCCACTTGATATTTTCCTTTTGTGTGTCTGACTCTCATCTTCTTATGAAGATATTGGTCTTACTGGATTGAGGGCTTCCGCTACTTTAGGATGACCTCATCTTAAATAATAGCATCTGCAATTACCCCATTTCCAAATAAGGTCACATTCTGAGATACTAGGAGTTAAGACTTGAATATATCTTTTGGGAAGAAACAATTCAATCCATAACAAGAAAGAAATGTCATAGCAGCAGAATTTTGTCATTCTGTTAAGCTGATGGGGATTCAATGTGTAGAGCAATTGATCCAAAGTGGGGTACATATATTGAGAGATATAATGAAAAATTTAAAACTTCTATTTATATTTACTTTTATCCTATTTTTTTTACATTTCTATTATAGTATGTTTTATAATATATTTAATGGATTAGTGTAGCAGTACATGTTTGCATATTAATTATAAAGGTACATATGCTGTGGATGAGTGCTCAGGAACCTTTACTGGTGGTTGGGGGGAACAGGAACAAAAGATTCTCAAGCCAATTTAATAGTATGAGATATTAATGACATCATAGTTTCAGAGAAAATCTCTGTGGAGGATTGTTACAGATCCAGTTCAAGTTAGACTGGGCAAGCAGTGAGATTATCAACACAAAGCAAAAGGAGGGTACTAAATCCACCCACAGTTTGAAATATGTCTTCTTTTAAGAAACAAAAGCACCAGATTACAATTACAGGAGACCTCAGTGCAAGGAAAGGTGAAGGCAGGAGCTGGAGATGAGCAGATGCAGAGAAGCAGGTAGAAAAGGGAGAGGCAATGTGAATGCTTGTCTTGTTACAGAAACAACACGGAGTGGATCTATGACATGCTTTTTTCTTATGACGATGCCGAGATGATTACTTTGTCCATCTGGGAGGGAGACTGTAGTGTGCTATTATTGGAATGCCGCTGAAACATTTCTTTCCCCTTTATCATTGTCACCAAGCTTCTAGAACTAAGCAATACTCATTGTCACCTTGAGCCATTCTTGAGCTGTTGTCATGTTTCAATATTGCTGAGTAATACTGTGCTTATTTGGAACATCCTACTAGGTAAGTCCAAAAAATCAGAACTAGAGATGAGTTGGAGTGCCTCTGCTTCATTTCTTTCTATGGAACAGTCTTCAGGTTCAGTTTTGAATAATCATTGTGCATCATTGGATTTCTGTCACCATTTTGCATATTCCTGTGATTGTCCACCATGGAACATTTTCTAATAGTTGTATCAAATTTTTGTTTCTTAATTTCTTGCCTCATTATTCCCACTTATGTTAGCATCAGCCTCCAAGCATTACCTTCCCTTCCTTGTGGTTTACACCCTACTCATTGAATAACGATGTTTATCTCTTTCTCTCTGCTCACTTTATTTTCTGCCAAGTTATATAATTATTTGGTTTCCAGATAATATTTCCTTATAGTTACTTAAGAATGTATGCTAGGGACAAAGTTGCCTGTAACTGCTTAAGGACAGAAGACTGTATTTTCCTTTTTTCCCATCCATGTTAGAGTTCTGTTTCCTAAAGATCCTTTGTTATAATAGAGTAACTTCTATTGAATCTCAATCCACAACACCCCTTTGTTTAATTAAAAGTATCACCAGACTTTTGGGTTTTACATTCTATAGCATGATCCCTTGTCTGTGAAGACAGAAGAAGGGGCAGAGAGTTCTGATTTCATTTCGCATGCTAGCAGGAGCTATAATACTGCCTTTCTCCATCCTTTCTAATTACTTTCTCATAGATACTAAACTATACACCCCTGAGCATCTAGAAGGATTAAACACTGATCAAAGGCAGGTTTAGCTGTATCCCCAGGACAAGCTGATTCAAAGAAGAAAAACTCAGGCTCTGGGAGAGCTTTTGGACAGATAAATAAATTAACAATTAGCATTTTAACAGCAGTAAAAACTGCTGAGTGGAAACAGACCTGAAGTTTTGTGGGATTTGGGATATTTGGAGTAGTAGAATGGGTAAAAAAAAATGTGTTTCAATAAGTAGGACAGAGTGCAAAGATGTGAGATGTGGTCTTCTAGTCCATTCTGCTTGTGATACATAGCCGTTCCTAGGACAGACCATTGATAATATTATCAGAGCTGTAATTTCATGTGTGCTGCTTTTAGGTAGGCTTAGCTCCAATTGTTGTAGCTCAAATCACTTATGAGTCTTTGTAGACCTCATTGCAATTGAGTTTTAGGAGTATCATTACCCTTGCAGGAACCACATTCTCTCTTAATGACCAGCTCTGTTAATGAGTGTCCTTATTTATGAAACTAATTTTCTTACTGATCTGGCAGGATTCTCTTTGGTTGGAATATGCCTGAAATGTTCATGTGTGAAGTACTCTTCCTTTAGCTTGCATAGTATATACTTTTTCTAATCTTTGCATAAAAACATGGCTATTTATTTATTTATTTATTTATTTATTAGGATAATATATGCCTTCTGGTATTAGGTAATAATATACAACCATAGCCATACTGAAAAAATTGAAGTCATTAGCAAACAATTATGATTAAAACTTGAAATTTAAGTCTTTAGCAAGTACATACAAAATTTCAGTTTAACCCAAGATATCTAATTAATTACCACAATTTTCCAATTTCACATGTTCAATATATCTATGAAATGCTATTTATTAAAGCATAAATTACTGGTTGTTAAACATGCAAATACCCATGAGTAAATACAAAATGTACTCTTGTTTATAAGAAATGCTATCAGTAGACTAAATAAACAGTGGACATTCTACACTGAATGTCCATATTACTTTACATTTTTTGATCTCAAAATGTTAGATTTGGCTAGGATTCATGAGTTACTGTTGCAGTCTTTGCATTGTTAATGAAGAAACCGAGTTCAGGAGAGGTAAAATAATGTCCATAAGTTGATGCAGGTATTACAAGCCTTCTAAATTCTCCCTGTACAACCAAAAGCATAATTGACACGTGAGGAGTGCCTATCTTGTAGTTTTCAGGCTGAGTCTGGGAAGATCAACATAGCATGGCATATGTGGATAAATATTGACATTGAAACCCTTGGCGAGGGTTTTTTTTTCCCTTATTTTTCTTTTTTTAAACAACATTCCCCATGCTGGCTGTTTAATGTCAGGAATGACTTCTATATTGACTTTTGAACTTCAATACCTATCACAGTGCTTGGTGCTCAGTTGGTACTTCGTAAATGTTTATTGAATGAATGCATGTTTTTTACTTTTATATCCAACGATGATATCTGAATGACTTTGTGATTTCATCCAGGTAGATGGTGTTCTTTATGCCAGTGCAATTTTCCATATGTTCATGTCTGTTTCATTTCTCATCATATCAAAAAATTTTGCCTCTTTTTGAGATTTGTAGTTCCCTACATTACTGTCCATAGCATTGTTTATGTATAGCTATGGTTCAGTTAGATACCATTTTATATATTTTTTTTCAACAAGGTAAAAAATAAGCTGTTAGTTTCCAAAACCAGCCCTCACTAAAAATCATTTTCCCTACCAGATGTTGTAACTCAGATTGTGTGGTGCTATATATGGCTTAATGGCACTTTTTTTTCCTGAACGACTTGGATTTCAGTGAGCAGATTTCTAAAAGTAAGGTCACTCTATTCTTCATTATATTAAGCACCCTGGGACAAAGCTTTCTTTCCATTTATATACTCATATTCAGTTGAATTATTTTGTTAGATATTTGGGAAGCGGCCTGGAATGTCTCAAAGGTTTTTAATACACATACACATACATAAATACATATATATGGTGAACATATGGAAGGTAATTTGTGGGAATAATTGTAGAATGATTCTTCTTTAGTGAATCAAGACAAATGCATGTATGTATGATACGTGACTTTAAGCAGTATTATGTGACATCACCTTTCTCATGTTTTAGGTAGCTATTTATTTTTATAGTTCACAATGAAGTAAACTCACAAATCAACATATTATTTATGGAACTTTTTAAATCCCTTCACTAGCTTTGGCAGCATTTTTATTAGAAACCTTGAATGCTGTCCTTGGTGCTGGCCTATCCTCTATTGATGTACAAAGCTCACAAGAAGATTCTAAACACATATTTAACCAAATCTACAGATGGCACAAATATCAGATCAAAAAAGTTTTTTGATAATCTGAAACCATGAAGTAAAATGAACAGGGAACCAACATTTCTTGAACACCTACTCTATGCCAGGCATTTTGTATCTCTGAATTCCTTGCGAGAAACTGTGATATGGAATTACTAATTTTTTCCAGATAGGAAAACTGAAAATTAAATATATTAAATTAATTTCTTAAGGGAATGTGGCTTGAAAATATTGTGCCTGGAATAAAGTTTAGTTCTTTCCCATTCTAGAATCTATCCTCTTACACTAAAATAAACAATGAATAAGTATAATTTGTTTAGGAAGATCTGTTTTGACAGAAATTCACACAGAGCAAGCCAGAGGATTTTAGCTGACCACAAACTCAATGTGGATGATCAGCTGCTAAAATAAACCTTCACAGTAAGTAATTCTGTTGTAGGTAGTGCTGGTCAGATCACATAAAGGGTATTATATTTACACACCTCATTGCATTCACACACTAGAAAGCATTTTGAAAAAGAAAACCTGAGGAGATGGGTCTTGAACCTACATCATGCAGATGACAGTTAAAGAACTGTAGACAGCTCAAGTGTGGAGTAACTGGAGTAATGGCAGGAGATGGGTGAAGGATACAACATCTGTTGCAATACACATGCTAAATCATAATTTTAAAGGAGGAAATAGTTGTGGTCAGTATAAGTTTAATGGAAAGAAATGGAATCCATGCTTAGAAGTTGAAAGGTCAACTATTGTTCAATGTTGTTCAAGCTTTTTCTAACAATTTGAACTAAGACAGAGTTAATGGGGCATGGAATATTAGTCTAGACACATGTGGCACTCTTCTTAGATGGTAACATTGTTATTAATATTTTGTATACAATAATTCTAACAATGGGATGCCCCACTCCCTTCAGAAGTACCTGCATGTGGAGGTGTTTGTTTCCCTGGTATGGGGATACATTAATGGTGAAATAGCTACATTATTTATATTGCTGATTAATTAGAAAATATTTGTTATGCCCCAAGAATCGTGACGTGTTTGATGGCTGTGGAACTATGGATTTCTCAAACAAACAAATAAACAAAAAAAAAAAAAAGAAAAAAAAAAAGATACAAATCTAAGTTCAGGTATGGAGGCCCTTGCCTTATTTGCTTCTTTTTTTCCCCAGAAGGAGCTCAACCAGGGATTGTGTCATGTTATTCAATTAGAGCAGGTGGAATCAGGCCTGTAAGAAGAGCAGGCTAGAAAATGGATGCTGCTGCCAAGGTTTTAGATTTGGTAAAATCTAAAGAAAGATGCAAGGTTTTTATGCTTTTTTGAAAATCAGATAAAAGATACTGAATTAAACACACACATATATGCACACACAGTCTTTCACACTCAATTTCAGGGAAGCAAGAACTCCTTCCTAAATAACTCCCAATTAATTAGGAGAAGAGACAGGTTTGCAGAAAGAGAAAATAATCAGTTCAGTTAGATAAATAGTATTGGTATTCAGGCTCCAGGTATATTCAGTAATATACCATAAATTTGCGGATCGGATAAAGAGGTTTGTGATTTTTGTTGGTGTTACATGGCTTCGCAGAAATGGGAACAGAGAAAATTCTAGGAAGCATACCCGGTTTGGAGGTTAGTAATGAGGGTATGTGAGAACATTGGGTGGGGGAGAGAACTGGGCTTGTTTGGACAGGTAGATTTTGTTAGCCATGTTTGGAGGGGTGAGCCATTGGGTTTGGGATGGGATAGAAGAAGTGACATCCAAAAACCTTCAAGTCATCTTCTCTGAAAAAGAGCACATCTGTAGATTGAGCAGAATTTCTTAATTTCTTCTAGTAGCTTAATTCAAGCCTTGGAACACAAGCATTCTTATCAGTATGTATATATGTATCATATGTACATGTATTATATGTTCAGGTGCATTTGTGTGTCTATGTGTGTGTATATGATAAAAACATAAAATAGCCCTCCAGAATTTCCCAGGAGTTGTCACAGGTCCCTGTCCTGTAAACACTCTAGTTTCCTTCCTTGTCTAAACACGTCAGTTCAGTGTGAATCCTGAATTATTCATGGAAACATAAGACCTGTATTTGTCTGTGTACATTTATCTCTAACTTTTTATTTCTATCATCTATGCCCCATTCCCTGGCCCTGCTTTGTTTCCCTCTTTTTTTTTGGCATTATTTTTTCCCTGTAGCTTTGGAAAAGAAACATTAGGATAAGCTACTTTATTGCTTTCTTCTCTCCTTTAACTTATGGCATTTGCTTAACCTCTTAGAGGGCTGTGATTTCTTGGCCCTGGAGTTCTAACACCAAAGATGATGAGAGAGTTGATCTAGTGCACCGAGGTCAGGCAGCGAAGAACAAACATTGTGTCACGCTGACATTGACAGGTGACGGAGGGGTCACACCTGCCTCACACATTGGCACTTCCCAATTCTACAGCCCAGTTTACTTTTGCTCTAGGAGTGGCTTTGTTGTGTACTGTTTTGGGGTCTGGGAATAATTGTGGTCAATTCTAAAGATCATAGCAAACAGTGGTGGACAGGTGTCTATAATTGCATTTGAACAGGAAAGAAAAGACTCAGATGTTCAAATTGCTAGCTCATCCCCACTGTCCTTTCGTGCCCTGATGTCTATTTGTCTTGCTTTGTGCAGCTCTCTGTAAGCAGACGGTGTAAGAACTTTTGCCCCAGCTGAGTGTGTGTATGTGTGTTGTGTGTGTGTGTGTGTTCAAGAAGGTCTCCCTCTCTTCCTGTCAAGTCTGCAGCTGTCAACCACTCCTCCAAGGTGTTGCTGAGAATCAGCATGCAGGCCTGTAATCTGCCTGCCACTTAGATGTGGCACCTTGCATATGTGCTGCCTTCACACTCTGACGTGCCTGTGTGCACAGTGCTTGCTTGTCTGTGAGAGGACAGGGCTATTGTGAAATATAACTTCTCTTTGAGATGCCTTACTCCAAAAGGGAAAAAAGCTACCCTTGCTGGAATGGCAGAGAGGAGGGTCTGTGTGTGCCCTCTACCACTGTGGTTTTGATATCTAAATCTTCTGGAGAGGCTTGCTGCAGTGATGAGATAAAAGCAGCTGCCTTTCCAAGGGCTGTCCATTTGCATTGATATTTACATTCTTTGCCAGAGTGACATCATTACCATTTGCTTAGTATTTGTACCACAGGGATGTGTTTTACATAATTTAAGACTTGGAAGTGATGATAATGTATTTCAGATGGGTAGCAGAGGCCAAAGTGTGCTGCATCTCATCCCTTTCCTCCTCAAAGACCCCAGTGCATAAACGAGTCCCTAGTCCATATCCCTAAATCACATTAACAGTACTGCTTACTGGGTGCCAATAACGTGTCTGGCACTGGGCTGGATTATGATTCTATATCCTGTTGTTTAACCCCCATGAAAACATTAGCATGGTAGGTGTTATTATCCCCATTATACAGTAAGGAAACTGAGGGTTAGACGTATTAGTAGCTTGCACGAGTCTCAGTTCAGAGGCATCTGACTCCAAGGGCTTTACACTCAAGTTATGCCACAGTATCTTTCACCTTACAGCCTGCTTGTTCTTTCAGATTTAAGAAACAGAACACCTTTTGTATTTTCTCAGGAAGTAACAATTGGAATAAAAAGAAAAAAAAAATATTAGGGGACTCTGACCTTGGTCCCTTTCTGTCTCTTTCATTTCCATCCTTACTCTAGGTGCCCAAAATTGCTCTTTGAAATGAGTATAAAAGAAAGAGCCATGTTTGCCTTGAGATAAAGCTATATGGCAGTGTTAGAAGCCAGATTATAGAACTCTGCCAGATGGCACTTATTACCTGATTATGTGTCTTAGTTTCATCCATGGGCAGAGATTTTAAAAAGAAAGAAAAAGATTGTTTTTAATGCCCTGCGTAGGTATAACACCTTAAGCATGAGATCCAACCAGATCCTCTCTTGATTGTACCTTCTCCTGAGGTCCCATTCTCTTATCCCCACCATCCTTCATCATCATGAAAATGTGGGACCCCTTTTTCAAAAAGCACCAAAAAATGTTGTCTCTAATCTTGAGATGGATAATTAGAAGCAATTTTGCCCTTGCTTTCTCTCCCTTTCTCCCTTTCTTCCTTCATCCCTCCTTCTTTCTTCCTCCTCCCCTCTCTTCCTCCCTTCCTTCCTTGCTCCCTCCCTCCCTCTCTCTTTCCCTTCTCTTCCCTCTCCGTTATTCCTTCCTTTTCTCTCTCCCTCCCTCCCTTCCTCTTTATTCCCACCCTCCATGTCCTAGAGTGACAGCTCAAGGGATGTAGGCATTATAAGCTGAATAGTCTTTTCCTTGATGCCACTCCAAGGGCGATTATGTTCAGAGGATACATCACTGCTTTTGCAACTTCCCCAGCAGTGCTGTAGTTTGGAAGAACCTATTACTCTGCTTGAAACTCCTTAGCATAGACTCGTGTATAGATTTTCATCTTTTTCTTATAGCACCATATAGATTCTTAATTCAAGGATCGGAAATGGAGAGATGCGAGTTCAAGCCTTAGGACCTGTCCCCACGGGGTATTATATACATGGCCATTGGATATTTTCATCTTGAAAGCACCTGCAGCAATGGCTGGTGATAGCCAGAGGAATCCCGCTTTGATAAGTACATTCCCACAGCAGCACAGGCATCCAGACTCCTCAGCCTCTGCTTGTCCAGTTTCCTCCACCTACACTGCTCTTTGTGCATCTAAATCCAAATTCCATCTTCCCTTTCAGGCCAGTTCCAATGACATCCCTGTCCCATGAAGTCTTCTCTATTCTGTCCCAGTTGAAACCCATTGATTCCCATAGCACTTTATCCTGTACCTCTTATTATATTAATCCCATGTACCCTATATTATTATATTGTGTGAACATGTTTGTGGTCCTTATGAGATTATATATGCTTGAGGGCAGAGGCCTTCTGATTAATTTGTTTGGATGTCACAGGCTCTAGCACAGCACCATGGTTTCCTAAATGATGAGTTCATGGTTGCCCAGATAAGGAAAGCCATTGCTTACAATGGCTTTTTTTTTTTCTCTAAGAACAGTGGCAGTTTGTTTTCTCTTCATATCTTTCCCTTATTTATGGTTGTTTTTCTTGAATGGCTTACAAGTTAGTGGCAGAAATAATCAGAAAAGATAAATAATTAAAGGTGTTGTATTATATTTAGAAGCAACAGTGGCTATTGCAAAGAAGAACATGCTTAATTCTCAAATGAAATGCACAAATACAACTTATAAGAGAAGTTACTTTAGTACCAGTGGTGACTGTAAGAAGATTTTGAGAGAGAGCTGATGTTTTGGTGGGGACTTGAAGAAAAGGTGTGTTCTTATGAGCAGAAGTGAGGCGAGAAAGCTTACTGTGCAGGTAATCACATTAGGACCAGTGGCAAGACATTTTCAGTAAAGGGACTAAATATGTTAGGCTTTTTCAGGGCTTGTGACCTAATTTGCAGACATTGTGCAAAATGAAAATGTGGCTCCTTATACAAAAAGCAACAACAAAGTGCCATTAAAGGTACTAAAATATAAAGTTTTTTTCCTTCCTTCCATGGTCTCACTCTTTCAACTTGTCACAGTATTTTATATTTGCTATTTAATGTCCTTCTAAGTAAAGAAAATTTAAAATTTAAATTATTAGCATGAATGTTGCCATCCATCTTTATATTGTACAATGCCAGTTTTCAATGCAAGTATAAGAACTTTTAACTCATGCAGAATTACTGAAATAGGAAACATTTCCTATTTCATAACTCATGCAGTGCATATTTATCTTGTTCTTACCAGAAAAGTGGAAACCCTGCACAGGCTAACTCAACTGGTTTTATTTCACCTCTTGATACGCACGTTCTAAGAACACTCTCTGCCTTTGGCTTACTAATGTGTAAGAAAGGACTGAAAAGAAAAGAAACTATGCGTTGCTTATCTTTTCCTTTCCCTCTTTGTTCTCATTTTCATGTTTAGTGCTTGGCAAATTCATGGAAGTAATGCAAGTCAGGGAGACTATGATAGGATTCCTTGGTAATTTGTGTCTCTTAGAATGCTACTATTTTCTTTATGTGTTTGAAGCAAGTTTTGTTTCCAAAAACCTGTGGCCTCTGAGGACGTCAGTGGTAGATGTTACACACTTATTTGTACTCAATTTGAGTCTCCTTGAACTTGCACTGTGCCTCGCAGGTCTCTGTCCTTAGGGGGCATTGCAGATGCTCTATGGGATTAGAGTGGCAGGAAACAGTGGGCATGCATATTTTGTCTCTCTTTTGCTTTTGCACATGTTTAATTGTCTCATTAGACTTCATCTTAAAAACACACATTCAAAGACAAAATTATTAAGAATTTCAAGATGGGGATAGGAGAACATTGAACGAAATGCAGATTATTTGAGGCCCCGTGTTATAGTAGTTTAGGTAGCAAACGTAAAATGAAGCCAGCCCTGGGTTTTGCAAGCCATATGGCCTCTGTCTCTACTGTTCAACTGTTGTAACATGAAGCAGCCATAAATAATATGTAAACAAGTGGGGGTGGCTGTGTTCCAATAAAACTTTATTTACTAAAACAGTTGGTGGCCAGGATTTGGCTTGGGCCATGGTTTGCTGATCCCTGCTTAGGTAAGAACATGGAGGTGAGAAAATATGAGATCTAGCTGAGAACTGCTTACCCCGTGGGAGGTAAATCTGGGAAGGTCAGAGGAAGCTTAATTCTGAAGGGCCAGGTTAAATTGTTTGAATGTTACCCTCTAGGTAATGGAGAGTGATTGATAGTTTTAAACAGTGAATTAACATGATCAAATGAGACATAGTAAATTAATATGGAGACATTGTGTCAGAGAGAATCTGGCAGTGTAGAGCTAGCAAGGCAGCTATTGGGAGCTTGGCATGGTCAGAAAGGAGCTACAGCGGTGGAAACATCCGACTTGAGAGGAATTTCCAGGTAAAGGGTCATCAGGGTGTGGTGAGTGGTTCAAAGTGAGGGCTGAGAGAAGGAAAAAAAGGAAGAAAACATCAAGGTTTTACATCCTGAAGGCCGCAAAACAAATGCTTCATTCATTCCAGGGACCGTATCATGTGCATCTCTTGTTTTCTGAAATGACCCTAAACAGATATGGTTGGCAGGCTGTTGATTTTAGGTGGCTACTGAATTTTGGGCTGTTGGAGCCAGTGTTGGGTTGCTGGGTGTACAGGAAGCCAGCAGGGCATTTGAGGTGTGACACTGGCCTTGATGAAAGACATGAGGGACAGTAATAAATGTGTGGTCCATCCTCACAGAAAGGAGAACTGAACCAGGAACAGCAGATGTCATCTCCAGAAGAGAAAGCATCAAGAAGAGAAAGAGGCTTAGTACCTTAGCAACTTATGTACCTTAATGTAGTCCTTTCTGTTTTTCAAATTAAGTTGCTATCTTACCTTCCTGCTTAATCTTTTCCAGATAAGAAACCCATGCTTGGTTACTAAGCTAGAGTGAAATGAAACAAATATAATGTGAAATAAATCACACTCATAGTGTAAATCCCCCTTCATCTTCAGATGCATCGCGTGCAGAAGCAATTTAGTGGCTCAAGTAATGATTCCTTTAGAGAATTAAATTTCACTTTTGGCTAAATAAGTTGGTATTCCCATCTATTTCCGAAAACACACGCTCAGTTCTACCCCAACGGGTGTGGCTGGCTTATTGTTCTTTTTAAAGATGCATTTTAGGGATGACAAGGACAGCATTACAGATACTGAGATATCATAGATATTGTGAATGTGTCACGGATATGGAAAGCCTTATAATGTTTTTCCTACAGAAGCTTAGAATGCTGTGTATTAAGCTCTGAATTAGCAAATATTTTGTCTACGTGGGGGAATGTCAATGAGATTTCTTTGTATCATTCTGGTCTATAAATGTGCATTGAGAATGCACTGAACCATGGCCCCACACTTATGCACAGAGTATACGGGTTGTTTGTAATCCTAACCTCTCCATAGCCTTGCCTAGACACAGGACCATCTGGCCCTTGCTCTGCAGTTTAGTTGCCTCACTTGGCTGGAATTTGCCTGTAGAACAGGAGGGAACTGCTGGAATTCAGAGGCCCTAGTTTAGCTACTATTAGACTGAGAAAATCTGTAGCAAACTAGATCAGCCAAATTTGAAAGATGTATCTTAAACTTTCTATGGTCACTATCACAACCAGTGCTCTCCAATTTTGACTTCAAAAATGGTATCAGTGTTTTCTTTATAGGCAACCTTGAATCTGAATCTGGAAAACCCAGGGCACTTTTCAGGACCTTTAATTTTCCACCACTCTTACAATCTAGGAGGTGCTAAAACTATGATTTCAGTGCATTTTGCCAGAATGATTTTACACTATCAAAGTACTGGTCCTTTTGTCTTGTCTTATTCTTTATCAAGGCATATCAAAGAACTTGTGTCCCTTTGCCCAAGGTATAAAAACACTGCCAAGAATGTTTCCTCCTGTTTTTTTAAGGCTTTTGCTTTGTGTGTGTGTGTGTGTGTGTGTGTGTGTGTGTACTGTAAACAACAGTTCAGCTGTTTTTTTTGTTGTTATTGTCATTGTTGAGACATTTTGATGGCATTTGATTCAGGAAGATACCTGTCCTCCTTTCCATTGCCAGATAAGGAGATGTCCTGGTTAGAAGGAACAGCCTGCGTGTATTTTTTAGTGACACATGGTTTCAGTTTTGTTACTTATCTGCATGGTTGCCTTCAACTCTGTTTACTCCACATGGGTGGGTGCGTGTTAATGATCCAAGAATCACCAGATCTCGGAATGGCGTTTCTGAAGGAGACCTTAATTCCAGCACTTCTTGTTGTTGTGCTCCTTCTGTAATGGAAGAGTTCTAACTGGTTTGCTTGTCTTTGATTTTAGTCTCCTCTGCAATCTTGGTCATAACCGGATGTCTACTTAGATATTGACATGGACCTTGATTTACCAGCTTCATTTCCTTCCACTCATCAGTCTGCACCGGTGGCTCCGGCCCACACCCAGCTCTTCCAGGCCCCTTAGCATGCCCTGCACCGTTGGGCTGACACATCCTTGTATACGCTGTTTCCTTCCCTGAGAGTGTCTTGTGAACGTCTGCTCCTTCAAGACCAGACTCCAGTGGTGCCTCCCTTATAGATGAGTTGATTGATCTATTGTTTTATTGATTCTCCCATTCAGGAGCATTACTTGAATGCCTGTTCTGTTTTGGGAAACTTTCTCTAGACAGACACAAGTGTTCCTTCCTCTGGGCTTTCTCACCACTGGGTGCCCATCGTCATTACTAATCCACACTGCGTTCTAGTTATTTGGGCTTCTTCCCTTCATAGACTCTGAGGTCCTTGTGAGTGCAGAGTTGATTTTTTATTTGTTTCTGTGTTCACAGCATCCAGCCTCGTGTCTGGCACAAGTAGGGGTCCACTAAATGTTTGTTGGCTAGAAGAATGATTTGTTTTGCCAGGAGACCTTCTCGGGAGGTGCTGAGTGGGGCGCCTTCCTTATGTACATAATGACCAGCCTTTTCTCTGTTCTCTAACATTGCATATCTCAAAGTAGATAAACTAGAGTTTTAGCCTTACCACCCATCCTTCTCTCATCCCCATCCTACTTTCCCAGCACTCCTCTGCACCCCCCTGCTGTGTGCAAAGCTCCAATCTTGGGAAAATACCATGCAGTGCTTTCATTCTAAAGGGGAGCAATTGAAAGCATTTCTCTGGTAATTTAAGCACACAGCAGCTGCCTTTGCAAAAGCTTGGTTGCTAAATTATCCCCTTGGCTACTCACTTTTTGCAGTAGGGGAAAGAAAAAAAAAAGCACTGGTGGGAAAAAAGAGACTGTAGCAAGAAAAGAGACTGTTTTCTTTGGGTTTAGCCTTATTCCTCACCTCCTCTCCATTCAGCAACTGTAGGGCTCCTGGTGTGGTATATTCTGCTACTTTTCCTTTTAATGTTTTAAATGCCACAAATGCCCGTCATAAACCACCTTCTTAATTATGCAAAAGTGGAGCAGAATGGTTAGTTAGCAGCGCTATTGCAATTACTGCACTTTTTCAGGTCTGCTGCTGTTCTATGTGACACTGTTTTCTAAGTTGCTGATTAAGATGATGTAGTGGGTGGAGTCCTTCTCTCCACCATTGCAGAGAGGCCTCAAAAGGCTGGGATAATGAGTCCTCAGGCAGTAGTTTATGGCCTGATAGGAATTAAGAAGGGGAGCCAAGGAGGGGGTGGAAGAGGTACCCGTTCATTTCCTTCTTCTGACAAATGAGGCCCTCTGGTCTGTTCTTGCTTTCTCATCTGTCCATTCCTGATGCTGAAATTGTTAGGGAAACATCCATGATGGCTCTTAGGGAGAAGCCCCGATCTCAGCTGGACCTAATATCCTGATGCTTTCAGACATCTTCAGATATCCTGGAGTTCAAATGCTGGCAGGGAAATGTAACAGCTGTGAGGATATGAATTAATCTCTTCAACCTGCTGTATCTTTCTCTTTTTTAACCAAATGTGAATAATGCTGTGTGCCCATCTTGGGCCCTGAGAAGCTGTGCTTCTAGGATTGTTTTAGGTACTAAATGAAAAAAATATGTAAGCTTGAAAGCAACATATTATTGTAAAATAATACAGTCATTCATTCATTCATAGATTTTTTCAATTGAATTCCTACTATGTCCTACATACTGTGTAAAGCCCAGGGGTTGGGACAGGAAGCAGTACAAAGTTCTTTCCTTAACAGAAATGGCATTCTAGTCAGGGATGCTGCGTTAAACCAGTGAGGGAATAAGGTTATGCTTTCAAGCGATGATGCGTACTATGAAGAAAAATAAAGTAAGGTGAGGGAATAGTGAGGGGATGCTATCTGGGATGGAATGGTCAGAGAAGGCTTCTCTTTGGAAGTGATGCTGAAACAGATGGCTGAATGAGGTGAGACAACAAGCCGTAAGAATATCCAGAAAGGACATTCCAGGTGAAGGAACAGCAGGTGTAATCACCCCGAAACAGGAATGCAGTTGGCTTATATGAGGAACAGCAAGCAGGCTGGTGGCTATAGTGTAGTGAGTCAGCAGTACAACATGAAACCTGAGAGATACCGGCTGCCAAATTGTGCATGAACGGTCTTTGGGTTTCACGTAATCTTATTTGCATCGTTTAAAAAGAATCATCCTGGCAGCTAGGTGCCAAGTATACTGTAAAGAGACACAATGGAAGAGAGGCCACACTGAGGAGGCTACCACAGGAATCCAAGAAAACCTATTATTTTCGAGTGGTGAATAATCAAGTTGTAGGACATTGTTTCAATGTTCTCTGCTTTCACCAGTGTTTGCTTCATTAATTAGCAGAGTTTGAAGCTGTGACTTGGACCTAATAGTGAATAGTTACTTGCTTTGACATTGATACATGAAGTAATAATGTTCTTCATTTTTTGGTAAACTGATATAAAATATTGAAAGGGGATCAGTCTTAATTTATTTCTGTTTATATATTAGACATTTGATTGGAGAGAAGGCTGTGTGGCCCTAGAGCCAAACGCAGACAGTCCCCGATGTAAGGACGGTTCGATGAGAGTTTTTCGACTTTAAGGTCGTAGGGACCATACTCAGAATTTAGAATTTTGATCCTTTCCTGAGCTAGTGATACACAGTATGGTCCTCTCTCCTGATGCTGGGCAGTGGCAGCTGAGGCTCCCAGTCGGCCACACGACCACGAGTGTCAACAACTGATTCACTTGCAACCATCTGGACCTACACCACCGTTGTGTTTCTTATCTCAGTACAGTTAGATTAGGTAGTCAGCGCTTTATTATACAATAGGCTTTGTGCCAGATGATTTGCCCAATGGTAGGCTAATGTAAGTGCTCTGGGAATATTTAAGGTAGGCTGGGCCAAGCTATGGTGTTTAGTAGGTTAGGTGTATTAAATGCATTTCAGCTTAGGATATTTAGGTTTATTGGGACTTAACCCCATCATAAGTAGGAAGAATTGTAAATACTACCAGCCCTGCTTACCAGATTGCAAGTGAGAGTCAAAGTTATGCAAACTTCAAGTTGCCCAGGGCCTCCCCTCCCTGTCCTTCCCTAGCTGGGAGGCAAAAAGCTAAGCAGTGGAACATGAGAGCTCTTCTAATTGCTATAGAGAAATGTACTGTTTCTCTGTCAAGATGTTGATTGGAGCTACAGGGGATGTGCTCTTGTGTTACAGTCTAAAGGGTTTTTATTTTCAAGAAAAGGGATTTGTTGGCACAGTGGCGTGTGTGTGAGCATGTGGATAAGCTTGCAGTGGGTGACTGTTTGTTTTACTTTGCTTTTTTCCCTCCTATTAAAGGAAGTAATTTTGGAGGTAAATAACATGACAGTTGACTTTTTTCCCTCTTCACAGCCGGTGCAGCAGAAAATGCTGAAGTTATGTTCGCCCAATGTTTTCTCCCTACTTCATTTCTGTGTGATCACATCCCTATTTTAATAGGCATTTTGAGACAAAGTATATGCCATACTGTGTACTCCTATTAAGGGAGAGATGTCCCAGAATAGAGGGAATACACATATGCATGTATGTGTGTGTGTGTGTGTGTGTATTTGATATAAAAATATGTATGTATATATACATATATTTGATTCTCCATCTGAAGCTAAAAGGAAATACAAATTATTAAACTCGTGAATTATGGTAGGTAATGTTAAGGACTTAAGGATGGATATATATATGATCTCCACTATTTGATTATATGACTCCCCAAGATGCTCTTCTGCATTTAGTGAAGATGGGTCCTACCATGTCCAGGAACCCCTCGTACGCTGCCAGTAATCATTGTCTTCCATCCCCAACCTCTTCCCAGCTACCTTATACTACTGTTTATCCTTTCTGCATCAGTTCATGCTCTTTGGTTGTAAGCAACAGAAACTGGATTAGACTACCTTCAGTAGGTTAGAAATTTATAGAAAGGCTTTTGGGTAGCTTGCAGAACCAAAGCAAAGATTGGAGGAAAACGTTTCTAAAAAGAATCAGGGAACCTTGGAAGGTCTAGGTATTAGGAAATAGTAACTTTTCCAGGCTGCTGCTGCTAGAATGCACAGACTCCAATTATTTCCCCCCCATTCTTGCAATAGTCTGCTGAAGCCTCAAAGGCATCAGGTCATGTGCTCTCCCTTAGGGAGGTAGAAATGTCACCTTTTTGATAGTTGTATGAGTCTGTGGACAATGAGAAGGAGATATAATTACCCAAAAGAAAACCAGGACACTGCATGACCCTAAGCAATCTTCCACTGCAATGTCAAGTACACTTTGATGCCCATTGTTAGAACTCTGTACAGGTCTGGTGACAGTGATGATGATGGTGGTGATAAGGAGAAGAAAGAGTTGTAAGTAGTTCTGCTCTTTTGAGGAAATAATCACAAAATGCCGTTGCATTCAGAACAGCAAACAAATGGTAGGTCTGTCAGCATCTTAAGTTGATATAGACTAGCCATGCTTTCTTTTTGGATTTAGGTTTCAGCAATGTTTTCCCAGAGTCTACAGTAATAAACAGTATAATGTTATATAAAGCAGGTGCTGTATTCCCTGAAAAAGATTGCATGCACTGGAAACAAGGATGCCTAACTGAATCACCTGCACTATGTCCCTTTCTGCCCTGGAGGCATAATTGAAGCATTATCTTAGTTGTCACTTTTGTGATTTCCATTCCCATATTCTTACAGTATAGCAGCTGGATTATGAACAATACCAAGGTCAGACTGGTGTAGAAACCAGTATCTTATATATTTCCCTATTGGTATGATACATCCTGATCACAAATATTCATCCATCACTTTCTCCCCATCACTACGGTTTTATTTTTTTCTTGTGACATGACCCACATACTTTAAATTCCTTGGGAAAATATATTTCCATTAAAAATGCTTCACCTATTTTGTAAAAAAAAAAAAAAATAGCAGGCTAAAGAAGATGTGTTTCTTCCAGTTCTGTTGTAAAATTTCTGTTCCCCAGATTTAAATTTCCTGGACTTAAGCTGCCCCTGTAGTTAGCAGAAACATTATTTTAAGAACAATTTAAATTGGACCTCATTGTGAAACTGGCTACTGAATCTGAGTCAGGACCTTCTTCTGGAAGGAGGTAATTAAATATTCTTCATTGATGCTATTTTAAATGTGTTGAATGAAAGGAGTTAATTATACAGCAGGGAACATAGCAGACTTCTGACTAATAATGAGCTCTATGTTTAATATCTTCATCTTGGTTAGAATCATTAAAGTTGCTGGAACCAATCAGATGGCTTGAAGTGAATGTAGACTCATAACTAACCAAGCACAAATGGAAGTCCCTCACAGATGCAAGGGCTCGTATCTCTAATGATGACTTCAGGGAGAGGATGCAGATATATTGCTTTGCTCTGTGCTGTACAATCTGTTTCAGTTGGCCTTCTATTTTGATTGTAGGGAGAAAAGAAGAGTAAGTCTCATTGTTTCGAGAGAGTGCATGTTATAATGAACGATGTATGTGCCTGAAAATTGGAAAAGAGGAGGTGATTTCTTTTCCTCAAAGCTTTACATGGTCGATCCCTTCAGAATCTGGTACAATATGGAAATCTCTGTGCTACTGTGTCCTCACAAGATACCTGTTAACTATGCATCTTGAGATGCCCAGGAATGGCTGGAGGACCCAGTGTGATCTATAGCATAGATACTTTGTAACACTCGATTGGAAAAGGATGGGCTCTTGAGTTCAAGTTTTCCAAACTTAATTCCTATCTTGTTCAGTGCCTTTAAATTAATTTTGTAAACTAGATATTTAAGGAACTTCTCTTAAATTTCTCCTCCCTTCTGATTATGTCACAGAACAGCATGTGACTTTGTTCTTATTTATAGGACTCCCCAAGATCTGCTTTGTCCTTTCTATGTTGGAGTTTGTAACTTTGCCCTTCTAAGTACAAGATCAAAGAAACTTCCTTCTTCCGTTGCATCCTTGATTCTGTAAGGGAGTCCTGTTACCTGGCTGTGGGGAGTGGTAAAAATGCTTGGCTGTGAGGTCAATCACCCTCTAACTGATCTTCACACATTCGAGTTGGGAGACTTTGAGGAATAAATAAGGTGGAATTAGCAAGTTCTCACATGGGCCCAGGCAGCCAGTGTGTGTGTGAAGTGGAGTAAAAGCTAGGACAGAAAAGCAAGCATCACAGGGAAGGGAAAAGACAGACCTGGATTGAAATCTCATCTCTGACTCTTACTGGCTGTATGAACTTGGGCAATTTATGTCTTTCTCTGAGCCCATTCTATAATCTTTAAAATCGTGATAAGTTAGTACCCACTCTGTGGTGTTGCTGCAAGGATTCAATGAGATAATTCATGTAAAGGACATAGCCCAGTGCTCAATTATATTCTCTCTTATTGTTAGAAATGTGTTGGTTGAAGATTTTTTTTTTCAATTTAAGTAAATCCAATTAAAATGTTTCATTTCTATTTATCTTAGTCTTACAAGCACTATAATTTTCCTCTGAGTCTTACTGCTTATCCCAACTGGAGATCTAAGATAACTATCTTCTTTGTGATTGTTAATTTTTTGACATGTTTCTTCACAAATTAAACAAAAACGCTTATTTTTTAGTCACTGTCTAGAATGAAGATGTGAGACTAAGTATTTGTTTTGCAAAGCACAGTGAAAGAGGGAAAACTGATTTGGGCACACTGTGGGGAGATCCCTTTGAGAAAGAAAACTTCCTACCCACTTTAGAGAGAGGAATTATGAGGTGTCAGCCTCCCTGCCATGACCTCTGTCTGGGCTCACACACCACAGACTGTGATGATGTCCCACTGTAAGGCAATGGACCAAGGGCACCTTCACAGTCACAGCTTTTCTCCAGCCAGGCTACTTTTTTAAAAAAAATAATTTTTATTGGAGTATAGTTGATTTACAATATTGTATTAGTTTCTGCTGTACAGCAAAGTGGATCAGTTATACATATCTGTATATCCACTCTTCTTTAGATTCTATTCCCATATAGGACATTGCAGAGTATTGAGTAGACTTCCCTGTGCTATACAGTAGTTTAGTTATCTATTTTATATGTAGCAGTATGTAAATGTCAAACCCAGTCTCCCAATGTATCCCTCCCACCCCCCAGCCAGGCTACTTTTTAACCTAAGCTGTGGTGAAAAAATTCATGTAAATCAGAAAGTGTAACCTAGGAAAACAAGAAGAAATCACATCTACTTGGCTAAAAATCTTCCCAGACTGGATAGAGTTAGATTGCTCACATCTGTGGAAATGTTAGATATTAACCGTTGGTTCTCAGACTTAAATGTGCATCAGTTTGCAGGGAGCTTATTAAGTCACAGATTGCTGGCCCCCTACTCCAAAGTAAGCCTCAGGTGGAGCCTGAGAATTTTCATTCCTGACAAAGTCCTAGGTGACGCTGTTGCTGTGAGCCCAGGGACCACACTTTGAGAAATACTGTCAAAGTGTCTTGCTATTCAAAATATGGTCCCTGGACCACTAACATCAACATCTCCTGAAAGCTCGTTAGAAATGCAAAATCTCAGACCCCACATCAGACCTGCTGAATCAGAATCTGCATCTTAACAAACTACCTAGGTGATTTGTTTGCACATTGAAAGTTTGAGAAACCCTGATCTAGTGGTTATAGGCAAAGCTTTGGAGAACTCAGGATGTAAATAATTCAGGCCTGGGTTCAAGTCTCAGTACTGCCATTCTCTAACCCTTTGACTTTGGAGGAAGCTGTCATTGTTTTTTAATCTCCAGTGTCATCTGGAAAAATTGGGATGATCATACTTATAAAGTTGTGGAGATTAAATGGGATAATATATGTAAAGTGTGTATAATTAGTAGTGTTGTTAAATGATGTTCTCATTCCTTTTTATGTGTAATCTGTCCTGTGAAACCATTAAAAACAGCTATTTGAAGGAGGTATTTGAAATTCTCTCTGAAGTGTTTTCATGTGTCCTGTTTTGAGAGAAGCTGTTTCCACAGTATAGCTGGGTTGTCCTCCTTGTATTATTTTGAGTGTGAATCACAGCCGTAGTATGCAGTTGAGCAGATTTGCCATATCCCAGCCTCCTGGTTTACCTCTGAATATATGTGTGTGTGTGAGAGAGAGAGAGAGAGAAAAGAGGGTGGGGAGAGGCGGAAAGAGACAGACACAGACAGTTTTTTGGAGGTGAGGTGTAAAAACCTAGGGTGTCTCCTTTCCTGCCTAATAACAGAGTATGGTATATGTTTTTAGAGGTAAAATTATATTTGTAATATTTGACAACATCTGTTAGTAGGTTCTAACCTCACTGAGGTGTGATGAAAATGAAGATTAGGCGAGTTAGTAAAGTGGTTTGAAAACACTGAAAGATGCTATATAAAATAGGGTGTTTGACAATATTTAATTTTTAAAAGTATAGTCCTTAGTGATATTTTCTATATTCTCTAATCAACTACAATTCTAGTATGTTGGCAGTGGAAGATACCTTAGCCCTCTCAATGCCCTCATCAGTTGATAAATAAGCCTGTTGCTTTTAGTGTTTTATATTCTCAAAGCTCAGAAATTTCAGAGTTGCATTAGGTAAAAGTGAAATATAATGGATGCAGAGAAGATAGATTAAAATGGGAATTGTGCTAATGCAATTTAAGAAGGTTAATGGGACATTATTTTCTGGGTTACAGTGTAAATCTCTGTATAAGTGACTGAGAGGTCTTTGGATCCTGGGTGTCGTTCATCTTGGAGGGGCTGTTTTCTGAATTTGTTGCCTCCTATACAATTGTTGGCTCCTAGGCCTTTTAGGACTGATCACTATAGATGCATACCTTGTACTGTAACTACATTTTTAGAATTTACAGGCAGGGCAGTGGGGCTCTCCACTGCTCAGGAGCACTCAGGGTAATCTCTATCAACTGTAACAGGACGTCATCACGTTCTTAATGAGCATCTCCTGTTGTTCCCCTGGAATGAAAGTAGGTGTGTGGGGAATGCAACCTTGTAAGACTTCACACTACAAGTCCTACTACTCAGAGTGTGATCTGCAGACCCTGGGAACTTGTTAGAAATGCAGAATCTTGGGTTCACTTCAGACCCACTGAGCTGAGTCAGAGTTAGCACTCTCATAAGACTTGCAGGGGATTCTTACGTGTGTTAAAGTTTGAGGAGCACTGTTTTATGCAGCAATTCTTAAATAGAGGGAAGTTGAACTGGCGAATATCTAAAACTATTTGAAGTTCAAATTCAGAGAATGAGGTTAGTTGTTGCCAGGATAGCAGGGGTTTCATAATTGGTTACAACCACACTGATAGTTGCAGGTCTAAGGAAATGTGTGGGTGTGTGGCCAGTTATCTGCTCTAGCACTCTGGAGGGTATGCTTTATAGTTAGCGTCATCTAAGGAAGTCTGATTAAACTTTGTCAGCCTGTGTGGGCAGATCCAAGTAGACCCCTAGGGTTAATACAAAACAAACCAAAAAGGGCAATGCCATAACAAAGTGTAAGGTAGAGCTGAGCTCAAAAAATAAGCTATGAGGTTATTGAATAGAATAATAATGGAAAATCAGGTGCCTATGTTAAAGAGGCTCCACATTAATTGCAGTCTAGATTTAGAAGCTAGAGGGGCTTAGAGCTAGCACATATCCTTACTTAAGCTAAAGGGCAAACTTTGCCTCTGTCCCAGGAATCAAATCAGTGGCATATCTGGGGGTGGGGGTACTGGTGGAAGTCATGCATGGAGAATGGTTTCATCCCCGAGCACATTTTCCAGTAGTATTTAAAACTGGAGCAAATCTGATTGAAATTTTCCTAGCCAATAAAACGGAGTCACTGACGCTTGCAAGTGAAAAGAAAATTGAGCTCACTTCAGGTGAGACTTGATCCAGGGTACAAAGATGTCACCCAAGGAGTTATTCCTTTCTCTTTTTCTTCTCTGCCTTTTCTGATACTGACTTTATACCAAGGCTGGATGCTCATATGGTTTTCAGATGGTAACCAGCAACTCTAGAGCTACCTGCTTTCTCTTTTGTTTCGAGTTGGAGAAAAAGACCATTTATGGCCCATCAATCTCAGGAAAACATTTTTAGATGCATGGAAATTGGACTGGCTTAGGTAACATGCACAGTCCTGAAATCATCACTTTTGCCAGTGGGATAGCTGACCTAGTTGGAGCATGTGCTCTGTCCCTGGAGCTGGGGAAGCTTCCCTCCAACCTCATGGGCCCCCAAATGGAAATCAGGGAGATTAAATGTCCAGCATCCCAGCTTTTCCTGAGTGCCTGCTCTATTTGGTGCTTCATTCATAATACTTTCAAGACCTCATGTCAACACCATGAGGCAGATATATCCCCTCCCTCTTGAGCCTCCCTCCCACCCTCCCTATCCCACCCCTCTAGGTCATCACCAGTCATTGAGTTGATCTCCCTGTGTTATGCAGGAGCTTCCCACTAGCCATCTATTTTGCATTTGGTAGTGTATATATGTCAATGCTACTCTTTCACTTTGTCCCCTCCCTCTGCCGTGTCCCCAAGTGCATTCTCTACATCTGCATCTTTATTCTTCCCCTGTCACTGGGTTCATCAGTACCCATTTTATTTTTAGATTCCATATACATGTGTTAGCATACAGTATTTGTTTTTCTCTTTCTGATTTACTTCACTCTGTATGACAGACTCTAGTTCCATCCACCTCACTACAAATAACTCAATTTTATTCCTTTTTATAGCTAATATTCCACTGTATATATGTGCCACATCTTCTTTATTCATTCATCTATTGATGGACATTTAAGTTGCTTCCATGTCCTGGCTATTGTAAACAGTGCTGTGATGAACATTGTGGTACATGTGTCTTCTTTCTTTTTAAGAACTTTTATTGAGATATAATTGACATACAATAAAATGCATATATTTATGTATGATTTGATTTTTTTTTCTTATTTGTAATGTATATATGGCAATGCCAATCTCTCAATTCATCCCACCCCAACAACCCCCACTTTCCCAGCTTGGTGTCCATATGTTTGCTCTCTACATCTGTGTCTCTGTTTCTTCCTTGCAAACCCGTTGATCTGTACCATTTTTCTAGATTCCACATATATACGTTACTATGCAATATTTTTTTTCTCTTTCTGAATTACTTCACTCTGTAGGACAGTCTCTAGGTCCATCCATGTCTCTACAAATGTCCCAACTTAGTTCCTTTTTATGGCTAAGTAATATTCCATTGTATATATGTACCACATCTTCTTTATCCATTCACCTATGCTGCTATGACCTGGCTATTGTAAATAGTGCTGCAATGAACATTGTGGTACATCTGTCTTTTTGAATTATGCTTTTCTCTGCCTGGAAGTCTTTACATGATCTTTGAGCTGCCCAAATCTCAGATCTCAGGTACTCCCACTCTGCTCCTTGGGATCACTACCCTCTGGCCACGTTAACCTTCCTATTCTTTGAAGGCATCAGAGAACTTGCGGTTGTTTCTGTGTGAAACATGCTTTTCCTATATGTTTGGGTGGATGGTTCCTTCTCATCATTCAGATTTCACTTCCATATCACCTCTGCAAAGAAAATTTTTCTTGACTGCCCTGTCTAAAAATATCCTAGTTAACTTATTTATGTGGGTATCATCTGTCTTCCCCAGCATTAGTGGAAAGTCCAGTCCCTGAGATCTATGTTTCTTTCTGTCTTGTTTATCACCCTACCCCCAGCACTTTAACGTTGCACCTCATATATAATAGAGTCCCAGTAACATGACACTAAATATGGGTGCTGAAAATGCCACAGGATTTTAGAGAAATGTCAAAGCATTCAGATCTGGATTATCTAGTCAATATTTTGAGGAGTTGCACCAGTTGCAATAAGCATCTTGAGGTTAAATAATATTTTAATAGATTCTGAGAAGAAAGGGGGTGAGGTCCATGATTTTTTCCACTATCTTTACCTCTATTTTGATCAGAAAATACAGGATAAATTTCTTTGGGATTAAAAAAGAAATCCAAATTTATTCTTGCAAATAAATACTTTTAAAGTTTCTGAGAGGACTTTTTTTTTTAATTTGGAGAAGTTTTAAAAATTAAATAAAAAGGAATAGTACTTAATGTCTTAACAAAGTATCAATTTGATCGCATTTCAGAAAAGACCTCATTAAGCTGAGTGATAAAGTGATTATTCAGTGTCACTTTCCTTGGGTTTTCAGTAATTATCTGGAATGGTTTTCAGAATGAGGCAACATTTCCCTTTTCAATAGCACTTGAAACCTCCTTGATGTTGACACAGAAGTGCTGATAGGAAGAGCTGGCGAACAAAGGGTTGCAGGTCTTGATTCATACTTGCTAAAAATATCGCATCCACCTCAGGAAGATTTAGAAATATGTCAAAGACATTCTTGAGCCTTTTTCTCCCTCTAAGACCATTCACAAATAAATTTTGAGAGTGCATTGACGATGAAATTTGACTCACTCAGGTCCTAGTCCATCTCTGAGCATATAATTTGAATTAAACCTTTATATATAATTTTCTAATTAGATTTTTCTCCTTTCATGGCCTTTTAAGCTTTACATAACCTTTGTGCTTCCTTGTTCCATTAATCCTTCAAATGCCAGCATCCTGCCAAGAGGGGATTCATTGAGGTATTTCCAGCATTGTCAACAGAGCCGCAAGATCATTCTAGTATATTGGAATCACCCATCCGTGAGAAAATGCTGTTTTGGATTTGTAATTATTAGTTGACTCTTATTCAACTCTATGATGAAAATAGAAATTTTTTCCCCTAATGTTTTATTACCAGGTAAACCACAGATAGGTATTTTATTTTAATTTGGATAAAGAATAGATAGTAGAGAGCTGGAATTTCTTAAATTAGGTACATTTTTGGTAGTTAGTTCTATAGTTAATCTTCCTAATTTATCACTTAGAGTAGGGCAATTACCACAGTATGAAAATGAGCCAAGATTATTGTATCACTGGGAAGTGATTGTAATTTTTAGGTTTGTGCCAAGAAAATATATTGAATTGCTTAGACTTCTGTATTATCATTTAGTGTTTTTGTGCTCAGATCTGCTATGTTTTGTGTCACATTTCAAAAGGTGATTTCCACATCCTTTTATCAAACAGCCTTAGGAGAAAATGTTCTTTCTTCTATCACTACCCTGATGGAATTGATTAATGCAGCCTTTAATTTAACTGAAAATGGTTGATCAATAAGGTCAATGTTTATGGATTTATTTCCATCTTTTGATGTAGCAAATCATTAGTTATCATTATCTAAATTAGCAGAGGTTGCCATGAAAAAGTGAAGGGAGTAAATTGTTTTATGGATTTCTGAGACCATAGTACACGCATAACTTTTCTTAACACACATACTTTTCAGAAGTTACCTTGTGCCAGGTTTTAATTTCTAAGCTGCAATTTCTCCAGCAGTCTAGAAGTATCTGTGTCAGACAGGATGTGATGAAGGATCAAGTTTTAGAAAGTACAAAAAAAAAAAAAAAAAAACCGAGGTCTCTGGAATCATTAAAAAACAAAACAAAAAAACACATTATTATAGACAGAATTTCAATGAATACCATGTAGTAAAACACCACTGGGGTGCTTCAGAAATCGACCTGTTTCCAGAAAGCAGGCTGGACTTTAGGGAGAAAAAAATTAAAGTAAAAAGAAAGGAATGCAAATACTTTTCAGTCTCTTATTCTGAAGACCCAGGTTATAGGTTGAATTGTATCTCTCACCCCACCAAAATTTATGTGTTTAAGTCCTATTCTAGTCATTCATAATGTGACCTTTTTTGAAGGTAAGGTCTTTATAGAGGTAATCAAGTTAAAACGAGGTCATCAGGGTAGGACCGAATCTATTAGGACTGGTGTCCTTATAAGGAGAAGAAGTTTGGATACAGATACACATAGAGAAAAAGCATTGTGAAGAGACACATGAATAAGACAGTCATTTACAAGCCCAGGAGAGATGCCTGGAACACATCTTTCCTTCCTAGCCCTCAGAAGGAACCGACCCTGTCAACACCTCGTTTTCGTACTTCTGGCCTCTAGATAATAAATTTCTGTGTTTCAGGCACTGAATTTATGTTACTTTGTTATGACAGCCCTAGCAAACTAACACAGCCCACGAGTTATGATTAACATTTCATATTTAACAATATGGAAGCTTTCCCAAACACCAGGAAACTAACATTTACAGGAGTCACTTTACCTGTTTTCACTGAACTTTGGAATCAAGAATCCAAAGAAATTTAGAAACCAAGCAGAGTTATATCAAAGCATTTTAAAATCAAAGATTCAAGTGCATGCTGATTGGGGGAATTGATTTCCATATATATCTTTTAAAAAAGGAACCCTTGATTTTTTTGTAGTGATGAGACCAAGGCACAAACCTTGATAAGCCTGATCCTGAATGTTAAGTAACCCAAGGGCGAGGAACTACAATTTATGGGGAATTCAGTCAGATAGCATCTGTTGTACTGTGGGACTCTGGTGTTTGAATTACAAAATGGCAAAGGGAATCTATCATGGAGATTTACCCTGGACTAGCTTGCATCTGGACCAAAGGCGATCCATCAGGGTTGTCATTTTATATTGAAGTCCATAAACTACCTATTCTGCATATACCAGGTTGTGTACCTGCGTGGCATAGCACAGATGAATCTGATGCTCACTGGTGGAAAGGGTGTGTGATTTGTTTTTTTATGTTTTTTTGGTAATGATAGTCTGCACCCATTTCCTTGGTTCCTCTGGATATTAAACTGGTCAATTATTGATAAGGAGTCCAGAAGTAGAGTTTAGAATCAGGGCTAACCCTGAGCCATATGGTAAGAGGTCAGAGGCACCTGTCTGTGGTTCCATGAGAACCAATCTCAGTCCTTTCATGAAGTCCTCCACCTTCCCAGAACTCCCTCAGTGGCTTCCTCCCCAGGAGCAATGATGAAGGTCAGCGTTAATCCAGCGCTTAAAAGACAGCATGTGGTGCACACAACTGTTTGTGTTACACTCACAGTAATTGTTTGACATTAATGATATTATTATTTTCAGTTTATAGATGAAGAAACTGAGGCTTAAGGAGGTTAAGTTACTTGCCCAGTGTTACATAGCAATAAATGTTGGAGCCGGAACTCCAACCCAGGACCAACTAACAAGCTGATATTTGTAAAACTGGTCCCTGCTGCCTTCCCTAACAACCTCTCAGGCATCAGACTTCTCCATCAAATCCTGCCTGGTCTGTCTGACCAACTAATCGTTGATAATGCAACGATGAGTTCTAGTGGATCTCTTCATTTGTGGAAAGGACATTTGCATTTCACTGGATGTTTATGAAATAAAGTGTTGGCAGAAAGAAATGATACTCATGGTGGGAATCTCTCATTTTCATTCTGGCAAAATGTATAATCTTAGACAAATCATGACCTCATAGCCTTGGCTTTGTCATCTCTAAATGTCAGGGTTGGATTAACTACTCTCTAAAGATCCCCTGCAGGCTTAAAATTCTAAGATTCTTTCACATTCAATGTAACTCCTTTTCAACCAATGCATGTACTTGGCCCTTGACTGAACCTTTTTTATAAGTTGGAAATTGGAAATACGAAGTTGTGAGAAATATGAGAAAATGGTCAAGTGTCTTAATAGCTCTTAGCCTCTGTTTCCTTATCTACAAAATGAGGATACTTAAAATACTGCCTCCTAGGGTTGATATTACGCATGCCTAGCAAAATACCTGGAAAAGGGCAAGTAACTGCTCAACCAGCTATAATAACATGATAATCGATGTGATCAGTTCTATTATTATCTCCCCAGGAAAATCACAATATGTTTAGGGTTATAGAAAAAACACCCATCATAACTATGTTTTTATCATAGAAGACATTTTGTGCAGAGTGTATATTTTAACTTTGTATTTCACAGGCATTGGTATCTCCCTAAAAGCTGGAGTGTATTTATATCAAGAGTCTATCATCCACGTATTCATTTATGCATGCGGACGCTCACCCCCCTCCAAGCTGTGAGAACAATAGGCGCTTTAATAGTCTGAAGCAAGAAGGATATTAGTTCCATGAATCTTTATTTTAAATCACATTTCTGAGTTAGAGGTGTCAACATGGTAGAACAAGTTAAGCAAGATTGTATTCCCCAGTAGGGCTGTTCACGTTGGTTACAAATAAATTGGTGGTGCTGGTGAGGATAGCAAAGTCCATGCCATCTTTTATTTAGCAGAGTATTTTTCTTGTTAACAGCTCCTTCTATATGCTTTCCTTTCTTCTGTTTCACATCAATCATATTTGACACATTGCCCAATGTCAGGGTAAAAAAAATGCAATATCCAGTTCATCAGCCAGATGTCTGTTCTTACACTGGCTGAGACATCTGGATGTGTAAGTAACATTACACTCTCTCATCCAGTTATTTAGTGTTGTACTACTACACAGAGCCAAAGAATAAACCCCAGAATTTTTTTCTTTTGTTAGGAGAAAGATCTTAGCATCTTGAGCCTGAAGTCCCAAGACCAAGGTCTAGCTTTTTCTCTTAATAGTTGCACAGCCTTGGGTAGAATTAGGATCAACTGAGGAACAGTGTGTGGAAGCATTATATGCTTTCTTAAAGCTCATATTGTTAAAAAAAAACCCTAGTCCCTTTACTTAGCTGTACAATGGCCAAGCAATTGGTACCTTTGGAGAGAAAGTTAAAAAGGAGTAAAGATTTCAGAGCTAGACAGATAATAACAGCCAAGATGTATCTGGAGCTGACTGTGGTCCGTGGGCTTTTCCAAGTGCTTCGCATGGAATTGGATATAAACCTAAAAACAATCCTATGAAGGGCGCACTATTATTTTCCCCATTTTACAGACAACATGACTAAGGACCAGAGATGAGTAAACAACTTGCCCAAGGTCAGAAGATCAAGATTTGAACTCAGTTTGATTCTAGAGTCTGTCTCTTTAACCTGTCTCTGTACCACTTCTTGGACCAAAGTATTTACTCAGTTTCTGGCACTATCACTTACTAGCTTTATTATTTTTTTTTTCAATCTATAAAATGTGGATAGCATTACCTACCTTAAAAATATTATGATGACAATTAATTGAGAAAATGCATGTAAAAACTCAACAACTCTTATGATAAGTACTAAATACAAGGTATCTATTTCTAGTGACTAGGTTATATAATATTTGTGATCAAATAAATATCTCAATACTGATTTAACTTGAAAATAAATTTTAGAAACCTCACCTCCTGAAAACCAGCCCAAGAGAAGAGTGTTTTGTTTTGTTTTGTTTTGTTTTGTTTTGTTTGTTTTTTGCAAGAAAGTTCCTTGAAGGGTAAGTATTTTTGGTCAGTTCTTAATATAGGCTTATTACTCAGAATAATTAATAGCTCTCAAGCTATTATATTTTTGTTTCATTCAAAAAGAAAAACATGTTCTGAATATGGAAAATTCTGTTTATTTTTTCCTTCTGTTTTAGGTACAATGGACATTTATCAAGTACTATTAATGGGAATGGATATTTTGGGCACTGTCTCTTCCTTCTTTTCTTCCTCCTTCCCTTCATTTTCTATCTTCACTTAACAATTTCATATTCAGAACAATCCTGTAAGATAGACTTTTTTGGTTTTGTTTTTGACTTTGTTTTGCTTGTGTAGTTTAGGAATGAAGGCTTTAAATAAGTTGAATCATGCCTTGTGAATAGAAATGAGAAGCAATATTTTAACCCATCTTAGGACTTGAGTGTGCTATTCAGGAAAACATGAAATATTGCTATTATTAGTAAGTATAATGATGAAAGCTACCGTTTGTGGGGTACCTACTTTAGGCCAGATATATTGCTCCTTGCTTTGCATACCTTTTCTAATTTAATTACTACACATTCTTGTGATGGACACTTGGGTATCAGCAGGCAACTCTTTTTGCTCACTATTTTATCTTATGATCTGGGGTCTTCAGTCATTTTCATTACTGTTGCTCAGAGTGACCTTTTCGTGATTGATTTGCTTCTTGGAATCCTCCATTCCTCGTGTTGTGAGGAGCAGAAGTTTATAATTAGGGAGTAAATTTGGTCATCAGCTTTGATAGGACAATGAGCAAAGCTGACACATTTGAAAGAGACGTTTCAGAATGTGCCGACTTTCTATTGGTTTCTATAAACAGCTAAAACAGCTTTTGTCAACACTCAGTCTGAATAAATTGCAGGATTATGATGTTTTCAGACCCAAAATGAAAGTGGCCCCTTCTTGTTCTTCTAATGCCCTCATAAAAGTCAAATGTTTAATCTCAGAAGGAAATTTAAAAGATGGAAGTAAAACCTTAATGAGATGCAACATAAATAATAGAAGAAGTCCCTTTCCATGAAATGACTTGTGATGAGGTTTCTTCAAGGAGGTAAACTATAAAATAGAACATTTTAGAAATTTAAAATCCACTGATAAACATTGTGCTTTAAAAACACAGTGTCAATAAGACTAAACATTTAGTAAATAGAAGGGATTAGACAATTGATATCCAATAAGTGTTATTTTTACAAAACACTAGAAATGCATCACCAAAAAAAAAAAAACAAAACCCACACATTTAAAAAAATAGATGAGTATTTTCAAAAACGCTCAGTCCATAAAACCTGAGAAGTTACTGGGTCACAGCAGAAAGGGGATTCTTTCTAATCTTTTTCCAGCCCTTTGTGTAACAATACCACCTGTCTCACATGCATGAACATGTGTAAACATATACATACACGCTAGTCATCATTTCTCCCAGTGCTGGTTAAATGGAAGGCACTCAAGAAATGGTAGCAATCCTCACTAATTATATTCTTCTTATTCTTTAATATAGTTGATAAAGAGAAAGAATAAACCTGGATTATTAAAAAACTACTGGAAAATCTCTATAATTTTTATATTGTCTCATTTTATTTTTCTAATCACCCCAATGTGTCCTCATTTATTGGTTTAGAAATAATGTAGCAGCACAAAATTGTGTTTGGTCTCCAAAGAACAGTCTTCTAAGTGTCTTTAGTTGTATATGACACTGTGGTAGGTGCTGACAAGTGAGGTATATGAAAGACTCATAATGGTATTTGGCTTCTGAGATATCTTCCCAACATACAGATCTTGACCAAGATGTAGCTGGTTGTTGTTTGTTTGTAATGAATAAACTTGCAGAGTCAGGTCAAAAAGCATAGACACATTTTTAATGGATATTTTTAAATGAATCTAGGCTTAGAAATTTAAATCAGATTATTTGCCAAAGGAGAGTGACACAGTTTTGATTATGAGCTAAAAAAGAACTCTTTTAATGTAGATTGGCTGGATTTTGGTACTGATTTTGAATAAATCATCAATGTTTAACTGTAAGGAATCAATCTACTGTGCCATATTTGTAAATAAAATCTGGCTACTCCTCTCTGTTCCTAGGCTTGTTCCTCCTTCTCTTCCTTCCCTCCCTTCATTCCTTCCATCCTTCTTTCCTTCCTTCCTCTCTCTCTCTCTCTCTTCCTTTGCATTTTCCAATTCCATCAATTAATTTCTTTTCCACTGCTAGCCACATTACACTATGCCTCATTATAACCCTAGTTAAAACCCTAGTCTGAGTAGATAGAAAGTAAACCCAGGAGAAGGGGAATATAAAAGCTCAAAATTATTCCTGAACCTCTAGTGGCATTGATGGCCTCAACAAGCTAGGGCATTTTCAGTTTCCATAATTGAGTTCCTTAGAATTCACTGGTATTATCTATTGATATCAATCTACCATCTAATGGTAACAAAGATACCTGTATGCTAGCTGGGGTTGTAGCCACCTTCTCCCTCTGGTTCATTTTCTCCTGATATTGACAAGTGCTCCCAGACTTAACTGGGAGGCAATATAATGCCGTGGGGAGCTCTGCAGGCTTGGTGGGAGTTAGGCTGTTCACCTCCAGTCCCTGTTCAGCCACACACTGATCTATGCCACCATGAGCCGTTACTTAAAATATCTAAGCTTCTTTTGTGCCATCTGTAATGAGGAGTAACACTAGCACATATTTCTACCTCCCAGGGCTACTGTGAATGTTAGCTGAGTTCATGCACATAGAAACTCAGTTCACAGGGATGTGGGATTTTCACCGCTGAAACCAGGGCAGTCTCAGGCAAACTGGGACAGGCGAGCACTCTCTCTGTGCCAGGCACAGTGCGAAGTATTTTGTGTCGGTTACTCATGTTATCCTTGAAGCTACCATTTAAGACTGTCCAGGTTTTAGCACTTAAAGTTCTGCATCTTGAAAAACCTTCAGTCCTGGGCAGAGTGGGACAGTTGGTCACTCTAGCACTTAGTAATTAGCCATTTTTCTTGTTATTTAACAAGTTTGGGCTGATATTAAAGCCCTTATCATAGTTCCAAAGAAAAAATAAACACTCAATAAATATTGGTAGTTTTCTTGACTTTAATGTATATAATATTGTTATTTTAGCTATAAATTTTCTGGTATCTTCTGCCCTTCTATCCTCCCTTCTCAAGTAGACCTTTTCTATTCTGTTCATTCAGGACTCAGATTTTAGCTACTGTGTAAATTTCCATCTATGCTCTTCTGTTGACCATAGATAGAAATTTACACAGTGGCTAAAAGTCTCTCATGTACACCTGAGTAAAGGCACTGAGGTCAAAGATGGTAATATAAATCAAAGTCTTTTCCTTTATATATGCTGTAATTTATTGTTGTAAGTGTTATGTAATATGAAGTCTCAGAATAGGGAAAAAAAAAAACCTAAATGATTAGATTATTACTTGTGATACGTTTTGGTAATATTTTTGTCCTTATTAGTCATATACGGCCCTGCTTTTTCTCCACAGCATAGTCTAACAATGAAGAGTTAGTCTTTTAAAAGACTAAATTAGGTGAAATCTATCTCTTTTATTAAATTATCCTAATATAAAACCAGGTGACCTGATTAAAGCCAGCCTTCTTTGCTACCTCCTACCATTTCAAGGAAAAGTTCACCTTAACACTTACTTCCTCTTGCCGTTTTTTGTTTGGAGTATGTGTGGTGGGGGGAGGGTGTTATTCATGCGGACATCGTTCTTCATCACAGGAACCGTGAGATCCCGATCGTGATTGTTTGTTCATGGTGCCAGCTGTGTTGTTCTAGAGCTCTTGCTTTCCCTGGAATGCAGGACATTTCTCCAGCTCCCTAGTTTAGCCATCAGTGTCATGCCTTGATGCTGCGTGCTCATGCCTTTGAAGTTGTGTTCAAGTTCATGTTTAAAATCCATTTACAATCTCACTTCACTGAAAAATAACTGCAGGATATGAAACAACATTGGTAGGAAAAACATCCATTAACATCTCTGTTTTTATTTATTTTAGGCATAATGCCATTTCCTGTTGTTGGATCATAATCTTTGCCTGTTATGGTGACCTTTATTCCCCCCGTTTCCCAATTCAGCTGAAGCTCCCCATGATGTGTTCAATTCGATATACGTATTCAAAGATATCATAAAAGACATTCATTCCTAATTGTATATAGCTATAATATTTAATGTAGCTGATTCTGAAATAGGTGTGGACCTGAGCTTTTGGGGAAAGTCCGAAATGTAGAGTGAATGTTAATATTATTGACTTTTTTTTTTTTTTTTTTTTTTTTGCTATGTGCGGGCTTTCTTTTCGTTGTGGTGAGTGGGGGCTACTCTTTGTTGTGTGCGGGCTCCTCATTGCCGTGGCTTCTCTTGTTGCGGAGCACGGGCTCTAGGCGTGTGGGCTTCAGTAGTTGCAGCACATGGGCTCAATAGTTGTGGCTCGCAGGCTCAGTAGTTGTGGCGCACGGGCTTAATTGCTCTGCGGCATGTGGGATCTTCCTGGAGCAGGGATCGAACCCGTGTCCCCTGCATTAGCAGGCGGATTCTCAACCACTGCGCCACCTAGGAAGCCCCAATATCATTGACTTTTGTAGAACATTCTGAATGGAACATTATGAATGTTTCTATCAAATAATACGAAAGACTTTTCAACAAAAAATCTTGCAATCTGTACTCCCTATTATCATCTTCCCTTATGTATAACAAATTTCAGTTTAGTTACTGAAAACAATAACTACAGTTATGGGTATCTTTCAAGGATGTTTGCGATTTGTTGTTAAAGTTCTTTTAAAAATCTTTAAGGAAAATGTTAACTTCTATTCCCTAAAAAAGGAAAGCAAACAAACAGACATCAACTAATGCAATTTGAATTGGGTTGGGTTTAATCAACATTAGGGTGAGCAATCATCCCAGTTTTCCTAGGACTGTCACAATTTTAGCGCTGAAAGCTTTTTGTCCTGGGGCAACTCTTACTCCTGGGAGAAATGGGAGGGTTAGTCACCTTAATTTTGATACTATTTATCAACATGAAGTATGGAAGCAGTGATGAAGGAGATATGTATATCTCCTGTTAACCTGATGTGAACTTTTGAAGTCATGTTTACTGTTCCACTGGTCCTTGGGAAACTGATGTGTGGATGGGTAAGCAAATGCCTCTCAAGGGGAGGAGGGCAGGGCATCTGTTAGATTGGTATCCTCTCTGTGTCTCTTTATAGTGGTTCTAACACCTATTCAATCCACTGGTCTCTTCTTTTTTATTTATTTATTTATTTATTTATTTTATTTTGTGTGTGTGTGTGTGGCACACGGGCTTAGCTGCTCCGTGGCATGTGGAATCTTCCCAGGGCAGGGCTCGAACCCGTGTCCCCTGCATTGGCAGGCGGATTCTTTACCACTGCGCCACCTAGGAAGTCCCCACTGGTCTCTTCTTTTGAGTACTTGCTGTTGATTGCTAGCTGGCCTACCTTAGGACATCTTCAAGAAGGCCATGTCATCAAACCACTGAGATCCTCTAGGCTTCCAGCTCAGAAGCATTTTTCCTTAAAGCTGTTAAATTAGGTCCAGTTTCCTCAGCTTGATAGTTCTGAGAATTGCACTTCCTTCCTTTTCAAGATTGAAGAAAAAGAAAGTGCTGGCAGTTTATTTCCCTAAAAATGAGTCTTTAGAAGGATACCAGAGAGTTAAAATGAACTTTTTAATACAATGTGTCAGTATAGGTGTGAAGGTTACCCTTGTAATTTACATGTCATGTGTTTAACTTTGTATCCTCTGTGCTGGGATTTTCCTGTTTTGTTTGTTTGTTACATTAGTGGTATTTTATCTCTTGTCCTCTGTTCCTTGCTCCTCTTCCCTTGCTCAGTTTCCGTGGGAACATTTCTGCCACCTAAGGGAGGCTGGAGGTTAGTGACATGGAGCAGTGGGTTTTGAAGTCAGTTTGTGTCTTCGTTTTGAAGTGTTTGCTGGGATCTCAGGTATACAGGGTACTGTGTGATAGCTATTTGGGCATCAACTATGTACAGCACATCAGTTATTCTTAAAATGAGCAAAGGCCCCTGGGAGGTGATCCCTGGTATTTTCATCTTCTGCAAGCCAAGCCTCGGCATTTCCTTCAAATTAAAGAAAAATAATGGGAATTGTTGTCCCTGGATGCTCAAATTGGGCTCAGAACAAAGAGCCAAAGGCTGTTAGAAGAAACTATGCTAAAAGAAGTGGCAATATCTTTCAGGCATTTTTGGTGTCAGATAAATGATGTTTATTCTGATTTTTCTAGGATTATTTTAATAAGCCCCCTCCCAAAAGCCTCCCATTGTTCTCTTTTCTGAACTTTCCATCTGGCCATCATCTCCTGCCATGAATCTGTGGAAAGGCCAGGAACTAAAATCCTCTCTTCCTTATTCTCGCATCCTTAGGATGTGACTTAAAAGAGAAAAACTTATATTGCTATTTTCTTCAAATAGGGCAAAAGAAAAAATGTCATTTTGATGCAGAAGTTAATGGGAGATGAGAGGAGGCTACAGTTACAATCCCTGTAATACACTAATTTGTACTGAATATACTACCTTGATTTGTGGCCTCAAGTTAAATAGCTACCTATGTTTACAGCATAATTCTTTTCATAATCATGTTTGCCTCAGTGGGAGAACATTTGTATTAGTTTCCATAATTGAAAATGCCAAATGCCTATTTTCATTTACTGAGTATTTTGGTTTTAGGTAGCAAGACACAGCTCTTCAAATGCATATCTGTTCTCTTTAATTCTAGTTGCTTTATAAAAATATTAAGTATTTTCCCATTTTTCTGCTTTGTGGAAGTCACCTTCAGCATAAGGATGGGGTGACTGTTTTTGGCAATTCTTAAGTAACTGACTTGCAAGAGTGATTCCCTACAGAGCTATATTGTGTGTAGTTTCCCTCTGGGTAGAGATTGTGGGAAAGTAAGTGCATTGGATTTTCGAGTAGTCATTTGCTTGAATAATTAGCATCATAGTACAGTGTATGGTCAGCTGCCTGTTGAGATCTAGGTATCTACATATAATTTGGATTTTCTTATGTTTTCCTTCTAGGCTGATTGCATCTATAATTCCTCTATTTGAGCAAAACAGAGTTACCTTTTTATTAAACATCTGTAATATTCATAGGGCATGGTCTTTTTCTTGTCACTGAAAGATGTTCCAGTATCCATTCATTCATAACATGTTTATTAAGCATCTACTATGTGCTAGTGTAACAGACATGAAAGTATCATCTTGCCTCTCAAACTTTTGAAGATTATGCTGAATAGTGGATGTCCAATAAGCAACTCAGGTACTTTAAGACATTAGAGGTAACATGTTTTATGGAGTTTTTAGATATTCATTTTTTAAAAAAATGATCATATAGATTTTGGATAAACATTTTGTATATGGATAAATTATTTTTTTCTAGATAAACATGGGAGCCAAAGAATTAAATGGTAGAAGAAACATTCATTAGGCTGTATTCTAATTGAATAGTGTGGCCTTGGCAAATTTATCTAATATCTTTGAATCTCAGTATTCTCATCTATAAAATGTGGACAAAATTTGTATTATGAGGCTGTTATGAAGACTAAGATAATTCATGAAAAATCTGAGCAATAGCTGTTGCTCAGTAAATGATAGTGATTATTACAGGTATTTAGAGGATGGTAGGATGAAGAAAAGAATATCATGCAAAGTCTAGTCCTTTAAATATGAATGAGGAAGAGGAATCACCTGTATATGTGTAATGAAAGCTGATAGCTGTGATCATACTGTGGTAAGTACATAGTTCCTTTCTGGAGGGTAATTTGATTACAGAGATATTACTTTGAAGAGGTAATATGCAAAATGATATCATTAGTGGCCTGAAAGTGTTAACAAGGTTCTGGGAAAGGAGCCATTTACTCTCTGTTCACCTCTAAGATAAAGCATCATGTACACATGTGTTCAGTGAACTGTGAGCTATGGTGCTGGTTTACCGGGGCAGTGGTAAGCTATCCCCAACCTATTTTTTTCTTCCAGCTTTTCTTTACCAGTCCCCCAAGTTTTTAAAGAATCAGTTAATGAGTTCAGTTGCCTACCTTCCTTGCTGTAAATAGAATGCTTCCTCCCTTCCTCTGCCCCACCCATAAAGTTGATAGTAATAATAAAAAAGGACGTTTATCCAGTACTGTTCCAAATAGAATAAATTGGAAGGCAAAGGAATAACACCAAACATGAAATGTTTAACACAGAAAAATGTCAGGTGTTGATTGATGACTGTGAGAGCAATGACCAAATACAAGGAAGGAATCTGTTTTCACTTGGATTATAGGTATCAAGATTCTAAGAATCCAGAAAATGGAATAATAGGACTGAAGACACTAAAATGGTATGACTGAAATCTGAAGCTTTGCTTTCTTGTACTGATTTAAGTTTTTAAACTTTCAATGATTTCACAACTGCTAAGCTCCTCAAGGCAAAGAGTGTATTTTTTCTACTATTAATTCTACTTTAACAGAAATTCAGTTAAGTGAAAAAAATCTATTATTTTAATAGGCTATATATTTGTTTAAGGTCATTCATCTCTCCTCCAGATTAGCTTATTTGAAACAGTACTGGTTGGTCTCAATAACCACATACAATTGTCGATTTTATTTGACCACCAACCATGCTAATGACATAAATAAATTGGTCAAAGGTTGGAGAAGAATAAACATATCTAGCCTGAACACTAAAATCTGGAGAAAAAAAAATTGATCAGACATAGACAATATGTACAAAGGTTTGCTAAATAACTTGCCCCCAAACAGAAAATGGGTAGTCTTTTTTAGCATTTTTTAGAATAGTCTTTTTCAGTATTTCCTAGGGCAATCTGACTCATTTAGATGGAAGTATCTGTCAGAAGCTGTGTCCCAGTTCAATTGATCCCAACGTTAAAATGTCTGTACATATTCTCCCTCATCTTTCCCCTTCCAGCCTGATAGCTATAATTAGTATTACACCCCCTTGTCGGGGCAGAAGTCCAACCAAAATAACAGCCGTGTACTCAGCAACTGCTCAGAACAGTTAAGAGTTTCTTCTCATTTGCCACTGTCTTAAGTGGCATCTACATTTCCTCCTCCTGCTTTCTTAAACAACAACAAAAAATCCAAACAGATTGGAAGAATGGTATTTGGATTCCAATTCCTGCATAGGATAGCTTAGTGCTTTTCAATTGCTTTAGGGAGCTTGCGACACTAAAATCCTGTTAAGTCTAACACCATTTTGAACGCTTCCTTGCCCATATTCTGATAAGAAGTTTATCCTGGCACAGCTTCATCTCTGTTGATAATGGGCTTCGTGGCTACAGGGAAATGTTGATATGGTGAGCTAGCATCTATCATTTTGACACTTACTCTTTCGCAGATGAAGAGAATAATGAGTGCTTGGGGGGGCAACACTGTAGAACAATGTAAGCAAGCAGTGTACGTGGACCCAGCGATAGGTGTCTCTGGATTTGTGCTGTGGCCATATATCGGCCATATATCGATCATTCTTCCTTCCTCTTCTCATTTCTTTTCATTTTCCTTCAATCGTCTATCATTTGCGGCTTCGATCCACTTCATTTCTCTCCATTGCTTGCTCTTTTTGCTGTCTGCCGTAATTCTGCCTAAAATTGTGAAGTGCCCTAAAACCTTCTCCTTTCTGTCTTTGATTGCTTTCAGTGGTTCTAATCACTCCATTGGAAACTTGGTGGTAATTGATTAGGTTCTGAGAGGGGTTGGAAGTACAAACCTTATGTCCACCCTTCACAGAAAAGTGTGGTTACTTATTAATGTTTCTAAAAGTTTGTGTTTTCTTAATTCAATTCCGCACATAGGATATTTCCCATGTGCCTGGAAATTAGTTTAACTCCATCATAGCTTAAAGGAAAATAATTTTAATGATTCGATGTGTATAAGGGAGGATTCTCAAATGCAAAGGTATAGAAGCATGAGATCAATCACATAGTTGGGAAATAAAATGCAATAATTTCATAGTAAATGCAATAGAGGGAAAACAGTATTTGCAAAAGACAGGCTCTTTGCAAATATGTAATAACATTCTATTTTCAATGTCTCAATTAAAAATGAAATATTCAGGGAAAGCAAGTGCAAAGAGAGTTCTCAAAAATGTATCTCTTTTATACACATTTATATTACAAGTTGAATATTTCATTAGGATGATGGTATCTTAAATTTATTTCTCCTTCCAAGGCTACGTAGATGTGAAGGTGCTTAATGGGGGTTCTTTAGCTATTGAAAATACAACTTGCTTAGGTAAATTAGTGGATACCTTTTCCCATCATGGCTGAATATGAGTGCCTCTAACTGCTGTCCAGAACTCCCAAACCCTAGCACTCTTGTAATCATGGTTCCTGGGAAGAGACTGTATTTTTTCAGTGACCTTCAATATTAGACATTTTATTTAAGTAAAGTACAAAACAGGCTATATCTTATCTGTCAGATACTCTTTTTGTTTCTCCTCCTAATACATTAGCTAAATAATTATAATATGAAAGGAAAAGATTGGAACATTGCATTTTAGTTGACGGGGTTTAGTTTGTTTGTTCTTTCCCGTGACTGTGGTTGAGCTGGGCAGTACGGAGTCCTGAGTTCTGTAGAACAGGACGATTGATTTCTTGGTGCTTTCTTTGGTGAATTCATTTCTGGCAATGACACCACTGCAGACTAAGAGCAGAGCACAGGGAGTAAGGAAAAGTACAGCATTTCTACTTGGTCCAGCTAATGGGAAAGTACACAGAGAAAAGGGCTTGCCTTTTGAAAGATGCTGATGTTTCATTTTTCATTCCTTACCCCAAACATATTTATCTGCTGAGTCACTAAAGAGAACACATTTTATTTATCTTCTTTGTATTTGCTTTTTTGTATTCTTGCCATAAAAGAGTTTTATCTACGAAAACATCTTGAATAGATAGTCTGTTTTGGCCAAAAAGCACTTATAGCTTGAATTTATATATATAGTTTTTTTTAAGGTGCCTCCAAATTTTCATACACATATATTATGTTAAAATTCATATTTTCATGAAAGAGGTTAAGACCAGACCACGTTCTGGTTATGTAGATAAAATTGGGTTTAGTGTACTGCACTTTGATCTTATGAAAATGATTCAAAATAAATCAGACAAGGTCTTTCTCTTCAGGCCCTTTAGATTAAGTATAAAAAGACATAGGGCACCATGGTTAACCCTGATACAGTCTATTCCTGGGTTCTTGGGATAAGAGTCAGTGCACTGGTAAATTCTAGCTGTGTACTTATGTCTGATTTAGACCCCTCTCTTTCTCTGCCTTCTTTCCTTTCTAAGTCACTAATTTTTGGCATCTCCTCTCGTTTACATTATCTTTCTGCTCTTCATTCATCGTTTATTACAATATGCGAGGGTGAGTCAAAAATTATCTGCACTTTTGCTGTAGAATTTATTTTAATTAACTTTTAGAAAAGACAAATACATCATTTTTTGACACAGTCTCCTTGCTTTTCAATACACTTGTCCATCTGTCAACAAGCTTTCGTATTCCCTCATCAAAACATGTTTTAGGCTGAGCCGCGAGCCACGAATGCCCTGCTGTCGCTTCTTCATCAGAAGTGAATCTTTGTCCTCGTTGGGCTACTTCCAGGGGATCAAACAGGTGAAAGTCAAGATGGAGCAAGATCAGGACTATAGGGAGGATGCTTTAACACCTCAAAGCGAAATTTTTGCAGAGTGTCAACAGCATGGGCAGAGGTGTGCAGACGTGCATTGTCACGCAAGATCACAACACCCTTGCATAGCAGTCCTCTGCATTTAACCCAAAGTTCAGGCTTCAGATCTTCAATAAGCATCTCTATCCATTCATACATACTCCTTCACGACAAAATACTTTCTCCGTACTGTGCACAGAGTCTTCGATTAAATAACGGCACCAGGTACACCCTCAGACCACAAAAAAACAAATCACTGCATGCTGCTCTTCTTTTGTGGAAATCACAAGTGGGGCATTCCTTTTTTGCTCACACCGCAGTTACTGATATAACATGTTCACACCTACACAGCAGTGACTGGGGAGACAGTAGCCTTGAACAGAAAGCACTGATAAGACAGTGCAGCCAGAAGTTTTAATATAAGCAAACTGCAGATAATTTTTGACTCACCCTCATATAATTCCACCAGGAAGCCCAAAGGCCTAAAGATTTTGACATCATTATTCTCAGTGCAGAGAAAAAGCATGTACCCAGCACAAGGAAGTCATGGGGGATGAAAATGTACTTTCTGCTGGCAGACACTCTCCAACAGAGATTTGATGAGAGCCACATGTGTAATTTTAAATTCTCAAGTAGCAACATTAAAAACATTAAACGAAACCGCTTTTTGACAGCTGCAATCTATGATCAGTTTTGTAAATCTAAATTACAATTAATAAATATTAACTAAAACTAGGAACTCAGTTCCTTAGTCTTCTTTGCCACATTTCATCTGCTCAGTAGCCTTAGGCAGCTGTGGAATGCACGCTGTATTGGAGAGTTGAAGGGCTAGAAGGTACTGCAGGCTTAAGCCTACGGAACACATTCTTGACCCTCACATTGTATTAAGTGCTGATTCCTTAAAATTTTGTTTGTCTATTTATTTATACATGGAAGGGGAGGAAGATATAATAGGAAGTTTGCCCAGGACCCAAATCAAAAACTCGGATTTCCCAGATCCTGGTTCAGTGCCCTACTCTGTATCATCACATTGGGGAAAGGAAAGTATGGGGAAGGAGGAAAGAATAACAGCTAACATTGATTGTGTGAACATTTAATTCACATCAGGCACAATGCCAAGAACTTTACTTGTATTGCTTTTATTTCTTCCTTATAAATAATCTAGCATATATTCTACATTCCTCATTTTACAGGTGAGGAAACTGGGAACTGGATAAATGTAATAACTTTGCCAAGATCGTTTAACTAGCAAGTGGCAGGCCCAGGATTTGAGAAAGCTTGGACGGATGCTAGATTTGATGGCTTAAATCTTATGATGGGGAAGGGAATACAAGAAGGGGACTCCCATATTTCTGCTTCTCCTAATGTTTGCGAATCTATGTTCTAGAGCAAGTTTTTAGGTTGACTTTGGAGCTCCTGACACCTGTTGGATATGCTATGGTGAAAAAGTCAGGGCTACCCGAAATGCCATCATCACTTGGAACATTATCACCACAAATCTTATGGGGCTTGATAAGTTACAGGCCTTGGCAATAGAGGGGCATGTTAGGAGCAGGGTTCCTATAGGGAAAAGAATAAGGGGACATGTTCTATTTTTTAAACCTCCCATTTTAGGAATGTATTGACTCCGTGCTAGGGTTGGCTATAAGGAATTAAGAGAATTGGGACAGACTCATTTATGGGCTCCTTAGTCCCTTGAATGAATTTAGGTGAATTTAACAACCACTTATTAAGCACCTACTCTTTGCCAGAGTTGGTATTGAGGTATTGAGGCTACAAATACATTTGAATTATACTTTAGCAAGCACAGTATATTCAAAAGAAAACGTGTCTTCCTAATTTTTGCTCTAAGAGACTTTAATCTCTTCTTGTAAGTGCCGATATTTTGACCAAGCATGCCGCTCTGAGTTCAGCAGTTCTTGGCTCCCACTGAGTCAGTACTCTGCAGAGCAGCATTGCAATTCTTGATCGATAAAGACCTGGGTAATGAGTTAATCTGTGGACTCTCCACCTGTGCGGTCTTCTGAGCTGTTTTTTTTTAACAATTCCCTGAATATTTGCATCTCTGTCAGATGATATAAGGGAAAATAAAAGCAGCAAAATACTTATACTTTTCCTCCTAGTCATCAGTCCCCATGAGTTTGGATTGGAGATAGGTTACCTTGATTTAAAACCAAATGCTATTATGTGAACCTCCCAACTATTCATTGCATTTAATCTCCACCTCCCATCAGTGAATTTGCTCAGATTAAATTTTTACGGATCCCATTTCCTAGAATTAATGAAAAATGATTATATCAAAAGACTACCCAAATTAGCCAAATTTTCTGCCAGGAAATTTATTTTTGGACAGTCATCCTCAGACCAAAATATTTGAAAACATAAATAGCAGCATTGGATAATATGGAGTTGGAATAACAGATAGTAATGAGGTAAAGAAGCAAAAATGTGCAAACAAAGGAAAGGACAGTTCTGAAAATGGTATTTCAAAAGAGAGATAGTAAGAATGGGCTAACGTGATGCTGTAGGTAGTTTCAGAAACAGGTGGAGAGTATAAGCAACATTGGATACTGTAGAACAAACCTGGAGGAAAGGACTAATTGGAAAGAGGTTGGTTTATAGAGAAAAACAGTAGCGACTTTTGAAGTAGAGTGTTTGATAGGTCCTTCAGCCCGTTAAGTTTTGGCTTCTGTGTTAAAGAGGATGAGAATTATTCACTGCGTAGCTTTCTAGGAAAGATGATTGGTAGTGACTTCAATATTAAGAAGAACTTGGCAAAGTCCATAAAATGTCCATGATGTATAACAAATCTTTTGTTATGAGTGCTACCTGGAATTGTGTACTTGAAAAAGAAGAATCTCTTGAAACACATTCGTGAAAGGCAAAGGTTTCGTGACTCAGTGGGTGGAGTGAGACTGAGACACTGAGAAATAGTACCAGTGAAAAAGTGAATCAAAATCTTATAAGAATATTTAAGTATGTAGTGGGAGTAGGACTCTTCTTGCAGATCATCAAGGAAAGCCTGTGGAAGAAGAGATTCCTCAGCTAAAGATATGAAAGTTCCGTTTCTGGCTTGGCTGCTGGATGAATGACTCACTATTTGCATTTGTCAGCTCACTTAACTTATGTGTGCCTTTAGATTTTTGCACTTGAATGGTCAAAATTAATATGATACGCTATGGTATAAAAAGTCACAAGGTTGGGTTAAAGGAATTTTATACAGAACGATAGAACTGGAAGAGGTCATCTCCCCCCTGGCATTCTACCTCTATTTTAAATCGACACAAGTTTCAAAACTTCGATTCTACTACTTGTTTTTTTTTCTCTCTTTTTTTTTTTTTAATTTTTTTTGGGGGGTACACCAGGTTCAATCATCTTACTTTTTTTTTTTTTTTTCCCTAGTATCCCACTTAAATTCTGTAACAGTTTGGGCTTATTTATTCTCTTGATGCTCATGGTAACACCAGCAGTGGAGCCAGCATCCCTTTAATATAAGGTCACCATAAAATCATAGACAGATGTTACCCCACAATTTTCTCTTTTCCAATTATTTATGATCCTCTCCCTTTAATAAGTTTGTGCAATAGTCTCTGTGTCCAGTTTAATTTCTTCAGTCTTTTGAAAAATGTAGAGGCTTGAGCCAGGCAAAAGCACGTCAGCTAGAACATGACTGATCTTGAAGACGTAGAGCATGCCCACTAATGTAGGTTGGTAGCTGTCTGTTAAGAAATAATGATGCTGTCTTGCTGACTCAGCAGGCAGCTAACGGTTTACTCTGCCCACCCCACATCCATCTTTAGGTTTCAGCACACTTTCCATATATTGATTTGTTGTGTTGGTTTACAACCAGAAAGTTTTTTTTTTTTCCCTGAAAATGTTTTCATACTGTTGACCTTCACACACTGTTTGGTTAATTGTGTAAATTAAATTAAATTATGTAAACTCCATATTAATCAGACAGACAAGACAAACACTGTGGAGTAAGAAGTCTGTCTTCGCTGGCCTCTCTTAAATTTGTCCTCACTTTTATCCCCACTAATTGATGAGGAAACATTGTTCCAATTTATTGAATCACTATTAGCCAAACACTGTGTAAGGGCTTTATACACATTATTGCATTTAATCCTTTAGAATAAGGTGACTTATAATCTCTGTTTAGTAGGAGAAGAAACTGAGGCTCCTAGGTAAAATAACTAGTCCAGGAAGATAGGCTGGGATGTTTGATTCCAAAAATCTATGGTTTTTACCACCATGGATTGGGGCTTGAGGCTGCCTTTTAACTTCCATAAAGAATCTCCAGTGAATCCTTTCCTCACGAGCTTTTTTTTTTCCTCTTTCCAATCAAAAATATGTTCCCAGGAAATGACTTAAATTAATTCAGTTAGGCGTAAGTTATTTATAATAAGAACAACTAACTTTTATTAAAAGCCTAATATGTTATAAGCCCTGTGTCAGATACTTTACATGCAGTATGATTAATCCTACAAACTAGAAGTTACTCTATGTTACAGACCAAAACTCCAAGATTCCGAGAACTTAAATAATTCCCCAAAGTCATATGTGGAGTAGAAATTGATTGTTTCAGCTAATGAGGCTTAGTGTTATTTCTCTCACATAATATGGGGAAAATGTCAGCATTAAATAAATGTTTTTCTAACTGCTCCAGATTATCATCAAGCAGTAGGAAAAGAATATGGTGGAGTGGGAGGGCTTCACTAGTAGTTCCAAAATATACAACTGGTGGCTACATGATCCATCCGCTCATCGAGCTATCATTGTCTGCACTTGTTTCCCTATTTTTTAGTCAGACGTTTGTAAGGAATGAGTTACTTAAATAAAACACATCATTTAAAACTATAGAATAAAAGCCCGCAGAAATTGAGGGTGATAGATAGTGTGATTTATCCACCTGCCTTCTGGCAAACAGTGAGCTATTTTTTGTAGGTGGGTCTCTAGAAATAGATATTTGTATAAAAATAGTTTTTGAATCCAGAAATAATGCTTGACTATCACTAATTGAAGTGACCATCAGATCAATCTTATATCTGATCTGTCTAATCCAAATAAATGTCATGTTTTTGAGAGATGGTGAAAGAATGAGATCTAAGTCCTTCCTGTATATAATCTGGAAGGAAATCTGAACACCTGGTTCTATCAGGTTTGACATTTAATGGATCAAAGTAGTAAAATAGACCTTCTCACTTCACGGGCACTGTGCATTCTCTCTGGATGGCATAAGATCTGTCAGTGATCAGTATGGACCATTGGATAGCAGTGAAAGTATTTATTTTATGGGGAAGAATGTTATGTGCCATCAGAGTAATGATATGGCCCATTCATTTTTTGGAAAAACACATAGACATACACACATAATCTTATGTTTATCATAGATATATGTTTAATTCCATTTAAAATAGACCAGATACATCAGTCATTTAACTTTAAATGGAACATTTATAAGTGAAGGTCTTTAGACTAAAATAAATAAGTAAAAGCCAACTAAAATGACTTCAGAATAAATCATTAAATATCTTTTAAACTGACTTTTTGTTTTACTCTTTTGCAGAGCAATTAACATGCTAATATAGATGATCATTTTAGCAGTGTTCACAATGCATTTATATCTGCACATGTACATTTAATCAAACCTACATATACATGCTTAAGAAGTATACAGAGAGAGAGCACCAATTGTAATGGCAAAAAAAGATGAGACAAGAAAACAATTGCTTGAGACTAAAACACTATATTGAAGTGGGGTTTTTTATATTTCTAAAACAGATTCTGAAAACCCTTTAAAGGATTCTGAAAGATTAATTTGAATTATAAATTTTTATATGCAAGGTCTCTCTTCTTACAATTATCCCCTCACCAGCTTATCCCTCTCTATACCTTTCTTCGTCATTTCATCTTTTCTTTCTGATAGAATATGACCTTGGAAATTATTTTTATTCTATCTTGAAAGAGCTTTTCCCCAAGGAGATGCATGTATCTTCTTAATTTATTGTATCTCACAATAATCTCTTATAGGAAAATGGTAGGCAAATTAAAACTGCACAGAGAGGGTGCTTACACACGCTTTGGACCATTTCCTACCACTGACTTTTTTTTTTTTTTTCTTTACATTATTTCAAAGAGTTGTATTTTATTTTTCATGAAAGTTGAGTACAATTTTTTTTTCTTTTCTAATTCAAAATACCACTGACTTTGTAAAAAGAGTAGATATACCCATCTCCTGATTGTCCATTTTATTGATCATAGATTGTGATATATTTAATTCTATGCTCTTGTCTATGCTTTTTGTTAGATAAAATGCACTTGAATGTGTGAATGACTTTAACATAAGCTTAACTAAAATATTGTTAGGAAAATAAATATTCTGAAATCTCCATTTTTCCCCATCCACTCCCCCCATTAAGAAACTCTATATACCATTCATTTCAAACAAAGCATAGACTGCTTTTTTCTATTTACTGTTTTTTATCATGCATATCACTGCTCCTTATTAACCGATAAAGTTGAGCATTAACTGTGACCTAATTCTGGAAAAAAAATCGCTTCATGATATCCATTAAGATACAGCCCCTGAGAAATATAAAGTGAGACCTTGAGTTTTCTCTGGTTTTAGTGAGTAAACTATCTTCCTTGTCTAATTCTCTGAATCTGATCCCTCTCATCAGCACCCCAAATTGCATTCAGCAAATCCCAAACCATTTGCTGATGAATGAGCTGCTCCTGTGGAATTCTGAATCAGCATGCTTATTCTCATGCAGGGAAATACCTAGATGCTTCTAAATAGAATTGTTATTGCTGAAACTTGTATCTTCTAAGCAAAGACAAATTCTTATAGTTGAAATACCAGTGGAGTATATATTATTTCCCTCATTACACAGAATGCTTGTGGAAAACACTCTATCAATTCCAATTATGTTCTAGAGGGGAAAAAAGGCGGAAGGGAAACAATGAAAAGCTGAAAGGCAATCCCAGTATATTTGACTGAGCTGGTTATAGCTACTCAACAATATGTAATTGTAAAAAGTGTGGCAAAATGATTAAAAATAAACCGAGTATTTGTTAAAGATATGAAAACATGACAATAAGAGATGCTGGAAAGTGATTTAGCTTTCTCCATTACTTCTTCATCACTTGATTATTTTACTGTTTCATTTCTATTTACATACCAAGTTGATTCTTCTGCATCTGGATTTTGCACAATTCTTTCAATAATGTACGGTTCAGTGGCTATAATTACAGGATTGTTAAAGTTCACATTTTACTATTCATCTTGTTATCTCTAGTAATGGAAGCTTGGAATAAATGCACATAATTACACGGTTGGTCCTAAATTATTTTTATATTGCTCCTGCTAGGATACACTCAAAAAGCAGCATTTATTCTCTAAGATTTATTTTTGGTAATAGTGGGTTCTAGCAAAATGAAAGTAATAAATACGTAAATGGTCGGTTCTATGAGCTTATCCATAGTTTTTTGGTTTCATTTTTGTTTTTTCAAGTTAATTCACCTCTCTGAGCCTGCTGAGGACAAGAGGTGCTTAGCATCTGTGGAAGAAAACACATCATGTATCAGAACTTTGATAACAGGAAAATTTTCCTCATGATGTATTTATCATTTGATCTATCATTTCACCTATCCATAGCAGATTAACTCAGCAACCTACAGGTCTACAGACTAACTTACTTTAAAGGGCATTCGAATAAGTTTGATTTCAATCTAAAGCAATGCCATGCTGTGAAAGTAAAGTGAATTTTCTTGTTTGAATCATGCTAGAAATAGTTTCATAATGCCACATTTATACTATTCAAAGTGTTTTATAGAAATCTTAGAAGCATCCAGAAAGATCCAAATTATTAATTTCTCCAGTATTTACTGAGTGCCTCTTATGTGCCAGGCATTGGGCTGTATACCAACAGCAGTGTTGTCAGATACCCATGCAGCTCATTTTACCTTCAAGGAGATGGTGGTCTGGAGAGTTAAAGCATTTGCCTGCACCCACTCAACTAGTCAAGAGAAAAGGAGATTAAAACCTACTTCTTCCAATCATTTTATCCTTCAGTGTTCTTGCTACTAACCAGTACTTTCAAGGTTTACTTTTTCTCTTCCCTTAAACACAGAACTCCTTTCCCTCCTTTAAAAAAAACAAAAACAAAAAAACACAAAAAGCAGTTCAGGGTAAAAGGTCTTTAAGTGAGCCCACTGTTTTGACTCTCCAGTGAAATGGCATAGAAGAGAAGGATAAGGAACACGTTCTAGACACTCTGGCACCTGTCTGGTGCTGTCCTCATCTTGTCTTATGAGTGTCCTTGATTTGTCGTTTGAGACCTATGAGTTAAAAAGAAGAGTGCCTTCTGGAGAAAGATGTGTCTATTTACGCAGTGGGACATGTACTTGCTACACATCAGTGGGCATGGAATCAGTGCCTCCCAGCTCATTGTTCTCTTTAGGATGACTGTGTTGTTCTTCAGATGAATAGCTTGCCCTAGAGAGAAATACTGCCTAAATATTAAGATCAGATTAGTTTTTACACTGCCCCACTTTACCACTAAATTCAAATCCCTCAGCAATCTACTTCCCAATCTTCCCAAGGCATAAAATTCAGTTTAATAAATGGTTTGTATGCCATTATTTCTCATCAATATGTAAAAACTAAAAGGAATTTTAAAAAATCCATCCATGTTGGTTAAGATGTGAAATGTGATCTAACGAGAAAAGGACATTCTTAGAAGTGTTTCTGATTTCCCAACTAAGTCATTGCTCCTATTAAATAAAGGAAATTATGTGTAATCAAAATGTAGTAGCACAGTCGATAAAAGGAATCTTTAAAAAATATATGTATATATCTCTCCTAAAACAATTTCTCTACAAATTGTAACTTCCTTGACCCTTTACCTTCCCAGTCTATATCATGTTAATATTAAAGAAAGAATGTTTCATTGGTACAATTGGATTCATTCACATGGAAATGTGGAGTCTATTTCTCCCTTCAAATCCTCAACCTCCAATTAATTGCCTATGACTGCGGCTCTAAGAAGCACAGGAGAGAAAGATATGGGAAGCAGGCTCTCAAGCTCTCAGCTCATTACATGAATTCAAAGAGCTCCCTTTGAAGGGAAACTTGTTCCTGAGGTAGATGATGTCACTGATAAGGCTGCAATTTAGGGACATCAGTACAAAGGTAGGCTTCTTTTTAATTTTGTTTGTAAAACTATTGAGCTTAAAATATTAGAACCTATTTTTAAGAATCCAGTTGATATGGCTTATGCATTAGATAAAATACATGTTTTTTTTTCATTTTTTTCTTACGGCTAGGAACTCTCAATGTTGTGTTAGGTTTCATATTTGCTATATAGATGAATATTATGAATATGAATGGATGGATCTGAAGTGTTTCCTTCTGAGTGCACTGTTGCCAGTCCAAATTTATAGCCAAGAAGCAAAGATATTGATGCCATGCAATCCTATTCATCTAGGATATTGCTTTTGTAGATTAGAGCTGCTCAGGCTCTACCTTTTATTTGTAGTTACTTTAAATCTCCATACTGTGCTATCAGGTTTCCTTTTATGATATAAAATTGCTAAGTGAAAGATACTTGAACATTCTATCGGCTGACTGACAAGTGTTTATTAGGCACTTACTCTGTGCCCAACACAATGATAAACATTGTCAGAAATAGTGTGGAAGCTTCACACGGCATCCCTGGCTTCCAGGATCATGTGGTTTATTTGAGAGATAAGAATACATGTGAAAAAACTGAAGCTTCGTATATTACCTTAAAATTCCCAGCCTAATATTTTGGTGTTGGGGTTTCCCATCAAAAAGTTTTTCATAGACTACCTTCAGCTTAGCTTTCCATTATGCAAGCAATTGCATGAGAAAATACAATCCTCGTAATGACTGGAGCCTCTAAAACTTCTGAAATGCCAATATACATGCAATGATCATTTGGTCTTTTCAGTTTGAGGGACTAATGAGGTGGGGGTGTGGAGTAGCTTTGATTCTGAGATAGTCATTGTTCGGGGTTATATATCAAGAGAAATATGTCTCAGTAGTACAAGCGTCCCTCTGTGGTTTCCTATTGGTGCTCAATAAGTATCTGGTAAATGAATGAATGAATGAGGGATGGATTCTATGAAGCAAAGATGAGTCACCAGGAAATGGGGAGTTATGAAAAACGGGTTTAGTCTGTGATATCAGTTTGAAATGTGGTGTTGATAGATGACCTGTTAGTTGTTATATTCTCAAAAGTTGTCCTTGACTGGGTGAGTGGTAGGAGTTGTTTGGGACCCTTCTATTGTACAAAGTCCAGTGTCAATCAGAAGCAGTTGAACACTTGGCATGGATTTGGGCTAAATACCTCTTCTAATACGCAATCTTGTTTTCCTTGTTCTCACACTAAACCAAATGTCCCATGATATGCCCACTTCCCTTTTACCGATGTGGTCATCCTTACTGCCTTCATTACCGATTTCTTTCAGTTGATGCGCAAAGATCTTTTTTTTAACTTGGCCCACCCGCAAGAGCGAGTGGCTGGCAAAGATTCTTCTGAGAAAATACTGATGACGACGGCACACTGGACACATACAATTTGCTGTCTCCTCACATTCTCCCTGATGCTGGCTAAAGTGCAGGACCCTGAGGTCTGATCACATCCAAAACCAGTCATCAGGGATGACCACCATCTGATGCTTCCTGCTGGGTGCCTGATTAGAACTGAGTGTCAGCAAAGAGACTGGGGCATCTGTCATTAGCTTTCTTGTTCAGATGTCAGAGCATCATCACTGAATACACAGAAGAAAATGTAAATTGTGAAAATAAAAGCAGTGCAGGCAGAAGGGCTGGAAGTACAGAGAAATGTTCTAATAGCACTTTATACGGAGCTCTATTATTATGGTATCCTATCATTACATGTTTACATATCAGTTTTCTCTTTAAACCGTGGAATTCAGCAAAGTAGGGGCTGTGTCTTGTTCATCTTTATTTTGTTGAATGAGTGGATAGTGATTAAAATAAGGTTTCCATCTCTTGATTATTGGAGCCTAATTCTTTGTGAGCCCATTGACATCGTGAAATGCTAACTGTATGAAAGAATAAACAAGTAGATGAAGAAAAAACCCTGATAGGCCAAGCTTAAATCACTTTTCTGGCTTCAGCGTTGGTATATGTGTTCCTTTGTTTTGGATTTGATTGAAAGGGCCAATGAAGTAATTCAGAAAGTGTATTAGTTTTCTACTTAGTTCTTTGTTGGCTATAGGTACCTTTTTTTCTCCCCATTTTCTCTATTTTCAGCTACTGCCTAATCAACTCCTAGTAAAATGTACCTACTTCTTTCAAAATTTTCCTAAAAGCTAGAAGTTTTTTCAGGACAAAAATCTTAACCTATTTGAGAGCAATTTCTTTTCTTAAAATCATTTCTGAGCTGAGTGCACTTTAGAATCTAGAATGATTTGGGGGAATCCTTAGGTATAAGGTGATCATTGTGAGATGGTGTTGAGTGAAGTGGTAGATGCTAGGATGTGCAGGAGTGTGAGCCTTCAGCTAAGGTGCATTCAGGAGCATTTTTCTGGCAGGTGGGTATTGAGGTTGAATGTTTTTGTAACGTCTGGACTCCTGGGGTCCTGCCCGTGTTTGTATGACAGCTGCTTCCTCAATAACATGGCAGGTGCATGGCGCAGGTTCTGCCTACTTTCTGCAAGTGGACAACCTTACCTACATCAAAAAGGCCTCTCCTGTGGTGCTGGAATGCCTCTGACAGCATTTCAGAGTTTGTGACGGCAGGACTATAGCTTCATGGTAGAGGACTGTCATTCTTTAAAATGTCACTGATGTCAGCTCTGACCATAACCATTTTATCCATGAGATAGGTGCAGAACTCATGGAAATGAGAGACTCACAGGATGAGGCAAATTGGGAGAGTTTAATTGGCTGTCCGGTCAGTTCCCACTCCCAACCCCACTCTATCTCCTTTCATAAAACATGCTTTATAGTTTCTGCCAATAAAACCTTTAGTTTTTTTGTTTGTTTGTTTTTTTAATACCAGTCTTCCCTTCTTGTCCACATCTATTATTATTCCTACTGGACAAGTGGAAACACAATATCTACAAAGTAAATTCTCTGGATATAAGGTAGATATATAGGTGGGAATCCTGTAGAGCTAAAAAGAAAAATGGTATTCCCATCAGGATTCTGAATATGTTGAAGTAGGACCTTATAAGCACTTCAGAATCTGTTCAACAGTGTTTTTCCAACAAAGAGAAGGCTGAGCTCATTTGAAGGGCATCCTGAGGGGAAATACTATTGCATTGGGTAGGAATCAGGAGACCTGGGTATTAGCCCCAGCATAATATGTGACCATGTGATATCAGTCCTAGCAGCTTCTTTAGGCTGCTATTTGCCCTGGGAGGTAGAAAGGGTAAGATGGAGGGGATCATACCACGCATGACACAGCGGCAGTCAGGGTTAGGGGGCTGTGTGTGTGCGGATGGTGTTAGTTCTAGATTCTGAACTACATCATTGCTTCCACAGTGTCCTCTAGGGCTCTGTTAGATGTAGGTATTTCAAGTCAAAAATGTTTCCTGTTGGAATCAGTTTGAAAAAGTTCTGGGTAAATGATGTTAAATGATCCTTGTTTATTTGTTTTTCTACAGTGAGACCCTCAAGAATTCTTAGTATGGTAATGTGCTCTGTATTTCCAAAGGGGGGATATACAGTATTGTGCATTTACTTGAACATGAAATGCCTTTGGGATATAATATCAAAAGACCAGCGCTCTTTGAAAGACTTTGTGAAACGTTGAACTCTACGATCTCCAAAAGTTCTTAAATTCTATTGTCATCAGGATAACTGGCACTTCCAAGCCTCTGCCCTTCATCTGTAGTGTTGACTCTGCTGCCTCGCAAACTTTGTCTTTTATGCTTCTTTTTCTCTGAAGATGGACCCTGGTTGCCCTCTCAGTACCCTTGCAAAATGGAAAGTTTTTTCCCTTCTTTTCATTATCCTCAGTCAAAAGGAAATTCCTTATTTAAGTGCTCCAAAGTTTTTGTCCTGTCAGTTTTTGTAAGGTAATTCCACAACATCCAGATCAACAGTTACCAAATAGCAGGCATAAAATAATCTTCCAAGGTTCTTAATATAGCATATAATGCAGTCAATGAATGATGTATCATTACATGAAACATTAAGAAAATTATAAAAACATTAGATAGAAAATTGGCAACTGGTAAACTGTCCATGATGATTTTGGTTTCACATTTCACTTGCATGTATCAAATAACTTATAGTCTCACAGTTTATCCTCCAGAAACCCTCTGAATTATCATCATCATAGGCATTAATAAGCTTTTGTGCTCTGAAGTAGCATTTAATAGACATCTAGTATGTATTCAATAGTATTCTAGCAAGGTTAGTGAATTATAATCTTGGCTTCACTCATTTTAAACACTAACTTCTCTGTGTCTCAGTTTCCTCCTCTACAAAATAGGATAATAAAAGCTCTTTCACTGAATTATTATGAGAATTAAATAAGTGAACGTAGGTAAATCACACAGAACATCACCGGTACATAGTAAGTCCTTATGAAGTGTTAACTATTGTTATTATCATACATAGAATATCTTTGAAAGGATACATGAGATAAAGGTAGAAGTTACTACTTCTGTAAAAAAGTTACAAAGAAACTGCCTGGGAAAACAGTAATGGGGGTAAACTTATCTTTCTCTGCATATAGTTATAGATGGTTGAATACTTAAAAATCATATGTGTCTCACCTAATTTTAAAAAAAGTCAAAATAAAATCAGCATCAATAGCTCTATTTTACAAGTGAGGAACTGAGGTTCTATCTTTATAATCGACTTTTCCTACTCTTTATATATAAGAAAATAGTAAAGTCAGAATTTGAAGCAGGGATTCAGACTCTAAAAATAGAGCTCTTTCTAGTATACCGTTTCTGGGGAGACAGGGAAGAGATGAAATGTATGTATACATAGGCGGATGAGGTTGGGTGGGTGGTGGTGGTAAATTGGATATTTCTGGAAAAGTTTTGATAAAATTGAACTCTTTCCTTAAGTTCTATATATTTTGGCACTGGTCTCTTATTTTTTCATTTCTGCTGTATGTAAACACCCATTCCCCGCCCTTTACTTCTAACTGGGACCTCAGCAGACTAGGCAGCGTGGACATGCCAAGGTGAACCTGCACAGGGTGTAAGGAACCTATGTAATATAGTTTGGCACCATGGAAGTTAGCATATGTTTGCTTGGCATCCAACCCTCTCATGCCTTTCATTCTTTGAACATTAAGCCTCCCATTTTAATCTGCCCATTTTTTGATGAAATGGACATGCAAATTTTCAAAACCCACTCAGCCTCTTCTTTCTCTCAGACAAAAGAAGTAATTGTATTATGAATCCATCATGAGTCCCAAGGAGGCAAGCTCAATATTTGTCTCCAAAAAGCCTCTCATTCATTCCTTTTCATGTAAGAAACAAACTTGGCAACTTTTTTTTTTTCACAGCTTGTAAATTCCAAGAAACGCTGTGTCGTTTCTTTTTATTTGCTCTGTAGCCAAGAACGTAAAAGGGTCTGTATTATTCAACAGTACAAAGCCCCCAAAATGCACAGCTTCTCGGTCCTGGCTATGATTTCAAAAAGTTTATGCAGGGACCATCTGAGTAATAAACCACCGAGGAGAAGGAATGCTCCAACCAGTCACCCCTTAGCTACTGCCTGAATGAGCACCATGCTTTATCATCTCAGAATGAAGCAGCTTCAGATGCATGCTTCATTTTATTACCCAGTGTAACCCATCTAGATAAATTTAACTTCTTATAGATTTGCTTTCTCTTAGTATTCATATCTTCTACAGACTTTTCATTAATATTATGATACTTGAATAGGAGCATTCCCCTCCCTTCCCTTTCTAATGTAACAGCTCTAAACTGGCATTTGGTGAATTTATCATCATTGCTGTTCAAATTAGGCCAGTGTCTTTACTTCATCATGCTGGAAGTCCTCTTAGCTGCAAAACCAAGCTTGACGTCTATTACCTGCAGCAGTGCTTCTGGCCAACGTTTCTTAGAGGTTTTTGCAAACCAGGAATTGCCAGACACTTTCCCTCCCCCACCCCTTGTTTCCATTTGGTGCAGTTCGTGTAACCATTTCACATATTTTATTAAGTGGTAATCGAAGGGATGTAAAATAGGAAAAGATTAATGATCTGCCCTCCAGAGGCTTTCAGTCCACTGTGTGGGTGTTGGAGTGGGAGGAGACAAAAAGGGAAGAGGAGGCAGGTATTTGAGCAAAAACCACACCACCCCATGTTTCTTACTCTACTGAATTATGCCTAAAGTGTAGTAGGATCATGGGAAGAGGAGCCTCTCCACATTTACTAGGGCATGAGAATGAGTTTTCCCAATCATGTATAACCTGAAGTTCAACCCTCTGATGCCTTTGGATGGAAGATTTAGCACTGTCCTTCTGAATGAGAAAATGCAAAAGAAAAATAAACTAAATTTGGTTTGAGGAGGAGGAACTAGGGGCTTCCCTGCTGGCGCAGTGGTTGAGAATCCGCCTGCCAGTGCAGGGCACACGGGTTCAATCCCTGGTCCAGGAAGATCCCACATGCCATGGAGCAACTAAGCCCATGTGCCACAACTACTGAAGCCCACGTGCCTAGAGCCCATGCTCTGCAACAAGAGAAGCCACCACAATGAGAAGCTGCGTGCACTACAACGAAGAGTAGCCTCACTCGCCACAACTAAAGAAAGCCTGTGCGTAGCAACGAAGACCCAATGCAGCCAATAAATAAATAGATAGATAGATAAATAAATAAATAAATTTATTAAAAAAATGAGGAACTACCCATACTCAGTCACCCATTACCCTAGCAGATATGAAAAGATATTTGCACATTATTAGTATGTTAATCTGGAGTTTTGTCTTTGCTTCTCAATATGGTGCTACATCTTTTAGACCATAGGCATTTTTTTTTTTTTCTGGCTTTGTAATTGTGAAGATATTTAGGATCTGAGAGATTTTTACTAATAGATTTCAGAGCCTGACACCCTTGGATTTAAATTCTCACCTAAACAAAATATAGTCTTTAACAAATTATTTAACCTTCCTGAGTCCATATTTCTCATCTATAAAATGAGGCTAATAATATTGCAACTTCATAGAACTGTTAGGATGATTAAATAAAATAATACATATAAAGCTCTTGGCACATAATCTGGCATATGATAAACCTTCAGTAGATCTTAACCTCTGCTATCATTATTATTGTTATTACTCGGTAAGCTTTTCTAACTTTTTTTCTAGAAAATTCTCTACCTCTATGTCTCCAATCAGGTAGCTTAAGACTTTGGTTATGATACCTAGATGATAATTTAAGTAGTATCCGAGTGAGCAATCTCTGTTTTGGTTGTCATTTTTTTTTTTTTAAGTGACTCTTTTTCTAAAAAGGATGTTTCATATTTTGCTACTACTATCTGCACATGATTCGTGGGTATGTCTTGTCTTGCTCAGCCTCAAGAAGCTCTAGCCTGTGTGGGCCTCCTCCTGATTTTCTTATGAAACTGAGACAGTTCTCTTAGTCAGATGATTTCGCTGCCCAAATACACCCTCTCCATCCCCCCCGCCCCCTCCATGGTGTTTTTGTTTGTTTGTTTGTTTGTTTTTAGAGTGTACAATTTGGTATTTTTTTTCTTATTAGTAATGTATATATGGCAATCCCAATCTCCCAATTCATTCCCCCCCCAACCCTCCCCACTTTCCCCACTTGATGTCCATATGTTTGTTCTCTACATCTGTGTGCATGGTGTTTTGCAGTGCAGAAGGGCAGAGCTTAACAGAGACTCACAGCCCCAAGCTCAGTGCTGTCTTGGGGTTTATTCGCCAGCCAGGGCCATTAATTCATCACACCCATCACCATGTGGACCTCTCTCCTAACCATGTTTCCATGGCTCTCAGACTCTTTAGAGGGAGAGACAATTAATTCTTCTTTTGGAATATTCATGTTGAGTAGTGTGGTATGAGAAAACCAGTCACAGAGTGAATACTTGAGTTACTTCCTATTACTTTCTCCACTGAGAAGCACTGATGCAAGTAAGCCCATTAAAGCTAGCCTCAAAGACAATCATAGGGACTGTGTGCCCAAGGGCAGGGTATGGAGTAAGACCTGGGTATAAGCCTTAGCTAGCTGCCTCTTAGCTATGTCTTTGGCAATCACCCAAGCCTTCATTTCTTCATCTATTAATTGGGAAAATAATAGCAATGACCTTATGGAGATAAAATAATCCAATTCCTCAAACATGGTAAGGACTCAATAATTGTGAATTATCATATACCTATATGTGCTCCTTTTAGTTATACAAACCTGTTGCTTTTATTCAAGAGTCAAAGATGAAAGGGTGCAAGGACTAAGGCTTTATCCTTGAAGGACCCCTGAAGGATGCTGGATAAATGAAAAGTCTCTCTCTGAATAATCAAAAAATTTTTAAAAAGAACCAGTGAAAGTCACGTTTAAACAATTCTGTAAAGAGTAGACTTGGAAACAAAACACAGATAGGAATAAAGAAAGAAAAGATGTTTCTGTGTTGGTTTTGATTTTCTAACTGGAAAAGGGTCACGGGGTAATCAGGCCATGATGTTAAAAGCAGTTTGGAAATATCATTGCAGGCATAGGTGATTTGTGAAGAATCTACATAAAGCACTCATCATCCTTCATCTCTGCTTTTCTGTTCCCATATCCCATCCCCAGGTCATCCTTTGCCCAGTGCTTTCTGCTGCCACCGTGTAAAGCAAATTATATTTTCCAAAATATGTCGGAAATAAGACAATCATAGTGCTTCGATGACATTGGTTTAAATTTCTCTCAAGATTGGGAGATTCTCCCAGATTGTGCCTCTTCCTCAGCCTTATACGCAACTGTCCCTTCTATAAAATACTGGAATGCCACTAAATGAAGCTTCAAATCCAGGTAGTGATTATTTTTGAGACAATGACAGCCCCTTGGGATGTTATATAGTGTTTATTAAGTCAATATGTGTGCAGAAATTTATTTGTAATCACCCTAAAATTACATGAGTAAGTATAATGGACCAGGGTGGCCTACATTTAAAAAAAGTGATTAGAAGTCTTTACTATCTTATTCCATTGTGAACTCTAGAACTGTCCCATCAGTTGCAGATTCGGCTGTATTCATTTTGAGAGGAAGCATTTGAAGTAAAGAGAATTCTGTACCTCAGGCACAACGTTAATGGGATTGTAGACCCAGTTCTGTCATTTACTATCGGGGGACTCTGGGCAAGTCATTTAGGCTTTTTGGTCCTCCCTTTCCTTATCTTTATAATAAAGTTAATGATTTTCATACTGCTTCAAATTGGCATAGATATGAGTTTCGTACAAAATAATGTTTTTGAAAGCACCCAGAAAACCATAAAGTATTCTGCAAATATTATTACCTAACAAAATATAGACATGGTAGTTAGTGTATTTCAGGGATGTCATGAGAATCATAAAACCAAAATATGTGCTGTGTCACAGCTTGGAAGAAATTGGGATGGCAGTCAAACTCTCTCTAATTGAATGTCCAAATACCAAAATGTAGGTAGTCTCTGATGTTATTTTATTTATTTATTTATTTATTTATTTATTTATTTATTTATTTATTTTGGTAGGAAGGCATTAGGATTTGGCTCCAGAAAGAATGAATGAGAATTACACAGATTCAAATCTTCTCCATTACATGACTGACTTCTCCATCAGTCATGTCTCATAACTTGCCATGAAATTGCATTGGCTTCTACAAAGTGATTGCATATGCCGTTCCCCTTTTCAACTGAACATATCATAATACATCTGTCTACCTCAGCATTCCAGTTTTAGGAAAAAGTACATGCTGGCTTTTTTTTTTTTTTTCCCCTCAGAGGAAAGGGTTTAAAGACCTATGTTCTATATTCCCTCCTAGAGAAAGGGGGTTTCTTCAATACTCAGCAAGGAATCTCTTTATGGTGTAGGTAATAAGGAACCTGACTGGTAATTGTTATTCTAGGTAGTATAAGGATAGAGGCTTGCTCACACGATGTAGATGTATCCAGATACACATAATTACAGCAGAGCAAATTACCATACTCTGAAACAGAATAGCACAGAGAGCAAGGAACACAGATAAAGAAGGCTCTGCCCCAGAAATGAAGAGGAGGGCAAAAAAATCAAAGCAGAGTATTCCAGTTACAATTTACAGGAAGAAACAAGGGCAGCAAAATGGAAAGTCTTTCATAGAAGTATAAGATAAAGAGATGGGAGAGATGAAATATACTCCCCTCTAAATAAAGGTTTTATGTGTGTAATGGATTCAGTGAGATTGATTGCTCTTTAAAAAGGCTGTTACCAAGAAAAACAAATTTAATAGACTATTGAGGAAAAGGACATCAAAAAGCACATATTGATTAAAACAAAAGTTAAAATTTGGAATATTTATTGTCTAAAAGTCAGCAAAGTTAACCTAGATACAGTGATATTACTGGAATTTGTTTTAATATACATTGACTGAATTTTACTATTTTTATATAATATTTATGTTGCTATTTGTGTATAATAATTATGACTACAATAGAAATCAGAAATTTTGACTTAAAAATTAGTTGATGGGATTAGTTACTTCAAATTCTCGTGATACAGTTTGGATTAAAATATTTTGTAAGAACAAATAGCAATATTAGGCAAAAATTATATTTGAGGCACATAGGGAAATCTAAAAAGAAAAGATGTAATGCTTTTTCAACTTGTATTAAAAGGCATCATCATTTATGTTACTATATTATTCAATTAAGATGTATGAAGAGCTCACAAGTCACTGAGTTTAGTTCTGGGGTCAGAGGGAACTGGAGATGATAATAATAAAAAATGGTAACAGTAGTTAATATCCAAATTCATATAGTTCATCTGCCACCATGGTATACAATTTACATGAAATATCTTTCATGTCTCACAGCATATTATTAAGTAGGCACACTTATTTATTACCTTGATTTTTCACGTATGAATATTGAAGACCTGATAATTGATAGAACTTGCTGTAAGTCACAACCTAGTAAACCTAGAATAGGGTTTTCACCCAGGCAGTCTCAAGATAATATTTGTCAAAGACTTATTTAATACTCAAGCATTGAGATGCTGTTTACATGCATTAGTTATCTCAGTGATTCTTAACCTGGGGTGCATATCAAACTCACCTGGGAAACATTTTAAAATCCTGATACCCAGCACCCACACCAGGCTAATTAAATCAGAACCTCTGAGGCCATGAAGGGAATTTGGCGTCAGCATTTCTTAAACACAAACATCAGAATGTATAAATATAACATAAATATTAGTATTTTTAAAGGCTTCCCAGGGGATTTTAACATGCAGTCAGGTTTTTGAATCACTGTGCATTTAACATTCAATGCAAAATCTATACATTTTTATTATTCCTACTTTATTTATGAGGACGCTGAGAATCAATGGTGATAACTGACTTGCTCCATCAAGGTCACTTACCTGGTACATGGCTGGGCTGAGATGTAAATGCAGTGCTGTCTGGCTCAAGATCCCACATTCTTCCCGATGCCTCAGTGTCTAGCCATTTTAACCGGGGCAATAAATTCACTTGTTCCTGTTATTTAGTGTTTATTATAGAATTTAGCTTTAGCCTCCATCTCATCTTATAATATTAACCATCCGATACACACAAAAGGAGCCAGTTAACAGCATCTTTTGAGCAACCGCTCTGAGTGGAGCATTGTGCTAATTGCTGTGGGAAAGCACAGGGACAGCTATGCGCAGGTTCCCTCTGCAGAAATCGCTACCTGTCTGCAAGAATTTGAACCCTGGGCCCCAGGCCCTGACCCATAGAGTCCCACAAATCATTTGGGAGTATTTATAATTTTCATCTGAATATTAGCAGAGGGTCATGAACCTGGAATCTTAAAAACTGCTGGCTTGCTTGGTATATAAAGGACATGATTCCAGAAGCAGTGGCACTTTCTCCTGACTTATTTTTGTGAGAGCAAAACAATACTCTGTCATGGTGCTTTTGAGCTTGATAAACTATCAAAAACCATTTACAGATTAAATCTAGGGAAAGCTGGTGTGTGTGCATATGTATGGTGTGTACTTTTAATCAAATGCAGGATGTGAATATAAAACAAGAAAACAAATTTTGTGAGTGGTTCAGAAATTTTATTTATTTATTTATTTATTTATTTATTTATTTATTTATTTATTTATTTATGTATTTATTTATTTATGGCTGTGCTGCAGCTTGTGGGGGTCTTAGTTTCCCAACCAGGGATTTAACCCAGGCCCTTGGCAGTGAGAACACAGAGTCCTACCACTGGACTGCCAGGGAAATCCCTACGAATTTTATTAGCGGTTCAGAAACTGAATCTGAGCAAGGCTTTTCTTATTCCTAGCAATAAAACATTACTGAGAAAAGTGACTCATAGCACAATTTTGAAGAATTGTATTCATTTGCACAAGTATAAATTCACACATGTATACATATGAGCTACATTTTTATTTACCATGTATATACACATATGTATGCATGTATACATACTGGCATATTTTATAGAAAATTGATTTTATTATTCCATAACAATTCCTCTGACATAATCCATTATTTTAAAATACATGAATAATTTTTATATTGATAGCGAGTTAAATGAGAATGTCTATAATGTTGCATATATTAATATATGGAACACAATATGGATAGTATTTACGCAATTATAGATCCATACATATATTTTCTGATATATTTACATATGAAATTGCAAATATACCTGAAAGGTGTATACACATATTACTGATGTGATATATGTTTATATACATAAACATGTGCCTCACGGACTCTGAAATTTGGGTACAACAGATATTCTCATCTCTAGTTCATTATCAGAATCACTTACAGAGCTTTTTAATAACCTGAGTCCCACCAGCCATGGTTGTGATTCAGTAAATCCAGACAGAGCCCTGCATCTGTGTTTTCAGAAAGCTCTTTGAATGATTGGTACACTTTGCTTGAGAACCACTCAGGTAGCCTGTGCACAGGCAGAGATAAGAAAGGAAAGAGTCCAGACAGTACACATTCAAAGGCAGTAAAGAAGAGGCCAGGAAAACTCCTCCCAGGAGTATGCTTGTTTATGTTAAACCTGTTGATCCCATCCTATGTTGATCCTTTTACTTGATTTTATACAAACAAAATGTCAATAGTAATAATTAAGGTCAGAGGAAGGGCATTTTTAAACTCTGCCTTTTTTTTAAATTGGGTTATAGTTGTTTTACAATATTGTGTTAGTTTCTGCTGTACAGTGAAGTGGAGTAGAGTTCTCTGTGCTATACAGCAGGTTCTCATTAGTTATCTATTTTATACACAGGAGCGTATATATGTCAATCCCAATTCCCAATTCATCCCAAACCCCCCATGCCCCCCTTGGTGTCCATATGTTTGTTCTCTACATCTGTATCTCTGTTTCTGCTTTGCAAATAAGATCATCTATACCATTTCTCTAGATTCCCATATATGTGTTAAACTCTGCTTGTTTTGAACTACTACACATCTGTCCTAATAGAGGAAATTTTGGAGAGAGAATAGCTACCTGCACGTTACTGTCCAATGATTAATGCACTATTTATTAAACTTTATTTTCCCACGGAAGAAAGAAAATCTACCTTCAAGGAATGAGATAGAGATCCATTTTCTGGGCCCCTAGTGTAATGTGAAGGGAAGAGACAGCTGGTTTCTTTGGGGATGGAGGTGTTAGGAAGGCCAGAGGCAGCTTTTTCAGAAATATAATAGAAAGGTGCTCTAGAGACAGAACATAATTTAAAATAGGTGAATTTGAAGAGAGGAATTTTTCCTTCCCTCTAACTTTTTTCTTCTCTTGAGCTTACATAGTTCTTCAGCTAAGTGGCATCTTGTGATTAAATATAAATCACATGCAGCTCCTCCCAAAACTCATCCCAACACTTGAATGGACCATTTCCTCCATTATGCACTCGTACTGACTTCTGTCTTTTCTTGCACGTAATCCTTTCTCTATGTCTTCTTTTAAATTGTAAGTTCATTGGTAACAGCATATGTTAATCATTTTTTTAAGATTTCTTTATTATTTATTTATTCATTTTGTCTGTGTTGGGTCTTTGTTGCTGAGAGCAGACTTTCTCTAGTTGTGGTGAGCAGGGGCTACTCCTCATGGTGCGCAGGCTTCTTAGTGCGGTGGCTTCTCGTGTTGAGGAGCACAGGCTCTAGGCACATGGAATTCAGTAGCTGTGGCATCTGGCCTAGTAGTTGTGGCTCGTGGACTCAGTAACTGCAGCACACAGTAACTGCTCCATGCCATGTGGGATCTTCCCAGACCAAGGAACAAACCCGTGTCCCCTGCATTGGCAGCCAGATTCCTAACCACTGCACCACCAGGGAAGTCCCTGTTAACCATTTTTGTTGGTGCTCAATAAATGTTCATTGAGTGAATGAATGGACACTTGAATGAACAAATGAACTAGAATGCTTAGTAGAAATCCTTTGAGATGTGCACATTTCTCTCTCAGTGGGGCTTTGCATCTCTGTTTCTCTTGAACTTTATGATTTGGTATCTACATTATAGGCGATATAGCGCAAGGTTGAAAAACAGCCTCCAAATTAAAAAGCAAAAATCTTAAGTTGTGTTTTTTACCTGAGCTAGAACTTACCAGCTGACAGCTGGGCCAGTGAAATTGTGAGTTTCCAATGAATCCAAATGTGTTAAGACAGCATCTCAAACATCACTTGCATAATGAGATTCTGTCCCTGGCTAGTAGGTCAGTAGTCTGATTTACCAGTCAGATTTCAGTATACACGTGCAGTCTTCAATAAGGACCCTGGGCTCATCTGTGACACTTCCCTTTCTTCCTTTGCTCTAACTGCATCCATCAGCTTTCATCACAGATCCAAGCAGTGACATTTAATTGACAGGAAGCTCCAGCTTCAGAGCACTCTGTGAACTGGACTCATGCCATTCCCTCCCCCCTCCCAATTTTACATGAATGGATACAAGCGTAGTTTCTGGATAAGAAACCATGCCTCAAGCAGTGTTGTGTGTGTGCCTTCTGTACAATTGTTAGTGTCTTGTGCAGTTTCCAAGGCCAAGCTACAAACTAGCCAGCCCCCTCTTCCTTGTTTAATTCACCCACGTAGTACTAAGATCCTCTTAGAATGCCCTGTCGGGAAGTAGTTTTAAGAGGTTTTAACTGAGCAATGAATCTATAGAGAAGGATCTGAATGAATGGGTTTAAAAATGAAACCCTTTGAACTCGATTCGTGCTTTTTATCTAACAATCACCGAGCCCCAGACAAACTAACTCATTTATTCTTCTCACGTCTCAGTGATGTAAGCAGATAGAAGATATCCACTCGCTTCTACCAAAGGAAAAGCAGGAACAAAGTGTAAAAATTCTTCAAGGTTCCTAGAGCCCTGGAAATCATGTTTCCAGCAAAACTCTTAACTTTCTGCCTGCTCCCAATCTCTGCATATTTAAGTAATGAAATTCTGCTATTTTTAAAAATTTTATTTTTATATTAGAGTAGAGTTGATAAACAATGTGGTGTTGGTTTCAGGTATACAGCAAAGTGATTCAGTTATACATATACATGTATCTATTCTTTTTCAAATTATTTTCCCATTTAGGTTATTATAGAATATTGGGCAGAGTTCCCTGTACTATATAGTAGGTCCTTGTTGATTGTTTTAAATACAGCAGTGTGTACATGTCAATCCCAAACTCTTAAACGATCGCTCCCTCCACCCCTCCCCCCACCGTTCCCCTGGGTAACCACAAGTTCATTCTCTAAGCCTGTGAGTCTGTTTCGGTTTTGTAAATAAGTATATTTGTATCATTTTTTTAGATTCCCCCTGTGAGTGATATCATATGATATTTGTTTTTCTCTGTCTGCCTTACTTCACTTAGTATGATAATCTCTGGCTCCATCCATGTTGCTGCACATGGCATTATTTCATTATTTTAAAGGCTGAGTAATAAGTAGAAGAGAAATGTGATGGAAGACTTCAGGCTGATCCAGTCTTTGGACATAAAGCTGGGTTTTAGCAATCCTCAAAGAAGACAGCTTCGACAAATTGACATAGGCCGTGCCTCTAAAGAGCCCTTTCTTCTCAGAATTCCAGATGCACGTGGCTCTTACAAGTCAATAGAAGCAGTCACACCTGTACCTATCTCACACTCTGGTGATTTCTCCACATTCAAATGTGCTGACCACATGCCAGGTCTTTGCTGCTCCCAGAGTTGATCGCATTAACTTGTCTCCTTTAAGCCCAAGCAAAACCCTTGACTCTTAGCTTAGCTATTAATATGTCACCCTCATAATATTCATTCTCATGGAAATCTGAGCTCCCGAGTCCCTTACACAGCTCCCAAAGCCAACTTGTTTTGCCGCTGAAAAATACCTCAGTACATTTTCATTTCTGGCATTGGTTTCTCCACACTTCCCCAGAGATAATCACATTGTACATGAATTCTGCCTCAAGGTAGGCACCTTTTTCCTAGCTGGAAGTAGAAAAAAAAAAAAAAAGTAAAAATGTCCAAAGTGTTGTAACATTTTTCACCAAGTGGACATAATGGAGTCAACAGTCATTTTGGGAAGTGACTGCACATCTACCGCGGAGCCTCACATGAGAATATAGGAGAATGATGAGTGTGGCTCAGCCTTCGTGGGTCCACAAAGGGCATGTGAGGGAGCAAGGGACCAACTAATAGATAATGAGAAAATAACACAATTGATCAGCTTAAACTCAAGAACTAAAGTAATGCAACGGCTCACAAACCGAATATTTATTGAGCGCCTATTCCTTCAAAACTATCGTACTCGGTGCTGTGGGGTTGCAAACACATTTATGACCGCTTGCATTAGGTTGCTACGCCAGTGTAGCAGATTAAGACAGTCGGTGGCTTAAAGCAACAGATGTTTATTTCCTCACTGTTTTGGAGACTAGATGTCCACAAGGTGCTGGCAAGGTCACTATCACTCTGAAACCTGTCGGGGAGAATCCTTCCTTGCTTCTTCCTAGCGTCTGGTGGTTGCTGGAATTTCTTGTATTCCTTGGCTTGCAAATGCATCACTCCAGTCTCTGACTCTGTCATCATATGTCCTTCTGCCATGTGTGTGTATGTGTGTGTTGTGTGTGTGTGTGTCTTTACAAAGCCCTATAGAGAGGCCAGTCATTGCACTTCCGGGCCCACCCTAATCCAGTATGACTTCTTCCTAACTAATTACATCTGCAAAGACCCTGTTTACAAATAAGGTCACATTCTGAGGTTCCAGGTGGACATGAATTTCAGGGGGATACTATTTAAGCCAGCATACCTCTTAGAGATCTTACCTTTTGCGGGCTTAATTTATGAGGTTCATACATGGTGTGTCATGGCTGTTCAGAGAAGGAGGGCCACTGTCCATGTACAGATTCTGGAAAGGCTACATGGGTACAGGTCTGATCATTGCTATATTTTCTTAGAACTATGGTATCCAAAATAGCATTTTAGATTACAACCTACTGTGTGCCAAGTCCTGTCCCAGGCTCTTTTTACTTAATTTAATCTTATCCTTACAATAGCCTTTGTAGTGAGTATTCTTCTTTCCATTTTGTAGATGGGAAACTAGTTCAGAAAGTTTAAGTAACTTACAAGAGATAAGTTAGGAGCTGGGACTCAAACCAAATCAGCTCCAAAATCTGCTCATCGGGCTGAACTTACAGATTTCTGGTGGAGAAAGCACAGCTTACATCTCAGTCAACTTTAGATTTAGACCTTAGTCAAAACATTTGTCATGATCTTCTTTGAAGCCAGGAAACTGGTCATTCTGGGTGTGTACCTGGTATCTCAGCCTGCCAGATGTATTAGTTCTCTTTTGGTATCTGTCGGGGAGAAGAAAACCACAGAAATATCTGAGTTTATTATCTTCATTAAGCCTCCAGGCCCTTTGAAGACTGGAGTGGCTATTTTGAAATTGTCCACGTGTATGGACACCTCCTACGTTCTCCTTGTCTTCCTTTGTGTTTCTCATTTATGAGCAGGACAGAGATGATTACTGAACACAATGCAGGATAAACAGGAAACTCTCAAGTCACCCATTGGCTTTTACAGACTGAAACATTTGCAATTCTACTATTACTACTAGCAATTCTCAAGCATCAGTTAAATGCAGGAATTCACAGGCAGGATAAATAGGTGTCCAGGGAACTAATGTTCGGTGTAACCTCTTCACAAATTTACTGCATGATTCAGGAAAGATCTCTTGTAAGGCCACATCCTTCCTATGGACCTGTTTTGCTTGGTAAAGTGTTTTAAAATAAATGTGGGGTTTGAATGACTTTAGGCAGGACAGGCACTCTCCAGGCTCTCACAAGCCTCACTCCTCCTCCTTATTTACCTCTGGCCTGAACTGTATATTTATTCTAGTCGTCTAGCTCTTGGAAGCAGTTCTGTTTGCTACCTTCAACTTAGAACAGTGGTAATCAAAATGTGGCCCTTGGACAGGCAACATCAGCATCACCTGGGAACTTGTTAGAAATGCAAATTGTCTAGTTCTCCAGCCTTACTGATTCAGAAATTTGGCAGAGAGTAGCGGGGTAGGGGGGGACCAATTTGTTTGAACAAACCTTTCAGGTTATCCTGCTGTGCGCTGTACTTTAAGAACTACTGACTTTGAGATAGACTAAAATTTCTCCCAGAAAATCTTCCTTTCCTGTTTTAATGGTGAACTTTTATGTAATGCCTCACAGCCTACAAAAGCTCCTTATCATACTGTTTTTCTCGCGTGACCCTTCCAGCAGTGGTTCCAGGAAAATGTTGATCTTTCAGCCCTACTCAGAGAAGTCCCGAGTCTCCTTCAAGGGGGTGCCTACCAGTGCACCAGATCTCAAACCCAGGGCCTTTTTCCTCCATACTGTCCTGCTTAAAAAGGGACTGTTTTGTATATTGATGAATAAGTACAAATAAATGATTTTAGTTTTTCTGGTGTGATGGAGGAAGAAACTATAAATATTGTTACTTTTGTGACAATCACACCATTTAAAAATTTTTCCTTCATGTATTTCTCACTGATTCAACAGTTAAAAATACCAACTCTACAACAAGCGCTTTGCTAGGTGATTTTTAAACTTAAAAATGTGCAAAGTACATGCATATTCATGAGAAGAATCTATCTTTCCACCTCTTAGGAGATAAGCACCGATTTATTTTACAACTGTAAAAATCACAAAATTGGGGCCAAAAATTGCATACCGTCTACCAGACGGTACTGATGTTGAGAGGGGTTATATTTAACTATATTAATTAGCATCAGTAAAGTTAATCATATTTTGGGTCTTAAATGTACATGCAATCTTACATCAGGCCCTGGAAGGAATTCCTTTCACTCTCCTTAACTGGTCAGATGAAAGCATTTGGTGGAAATACCTCATCCACTTTTTCAAAGATGTATTTATTGGCTGTTTGCCGCTGTTTAAAACTTAGAAGTCAAGCTACAGGATTGTCAGAATGGGCTTAAATAGCCTTTTTCTTCATTCATTCTTTCATGCTTGCACTCATGTAACAGTTACCTATCGAATACCATTGTGTGTCATGTGCTGTGCTAGGTAGGCACTAACGAGGCAGTTATGAACAAGAAAGACTCAGAACCTTAAAAAACTTTCTGTACAGAAAGATAGCCAGCTAATTAATTTAATAAATTGATTAAATTTAATAATTGCTAGTTCTATAAATAGAATATTAAATAAATATTTATACTGTGAAAGAAAAATACAATGTGTACTGAGAGCCACTAATTTGGATACCTCACCTGATTTGGAGATTGTGGGAGGATTGAGATACCAGAAAAAAGATAAATCATGTGCTCGATGCTTTATTTTATGTGTTTGGGGAATAAAGGCCATGCTCCAATTAATTGTAAAACCACCAACAGTGAGAATCAGAAGAGACTATGTTACTTATCCCACTTTTCTCCAGTTTGGAAGTGGAGCCTAGGGCACAGAAGAAGTGAAATGGGTTACCCAAAGCCATAGCCAGTGATTGGAAGATGTGTGAGTGGACACAAGGTCAAATGTCCTTACCCTCAGGCCAGGGATGAGGACATGCCTCTCCCACAGACAAATCAAATTGTCATATGATAAAGACATCTCCAAAGCCTAAGGATTGGGTAGAATGTAAGGCTTGGGAACAGTGAAATGAGTAAGTTCAGTGGTAGAAGGAGGAAAGAGGAGTGGAAGAGAGCAGGAGACCCAGTAGAACAAGACTTTGTGAACCTCATCACCCCATCACTCCCTTTTATTCACTCACGTGTTTTGCTCTTTCTGCTTCTGTTGCAAAAACAGCTGCTATAACTAGGATGCAGTGCAGTAAGAGCACACCATGATCCATGTCTCATGTTTGCATGGAAAGATGGACTAAGGGCTTCCTACTTGGGTGATCATCTTGCTGTCCATGCATGACAGTCTAAGGCCATGGAATAGAATTTGGTGCGTTGTATGCCAGTCTCTGTTCTGTGTATAACTTTAACCCTTGCATGTGGGTGATGGTGAGGGGGAGCTCTGAGAATTGTCCCAGTACAATTTGTGTGAATTTTAATGTGGGTACCACTTGCTAGAGAGACCTTGCTATGCCCCATTGGTGAAACCAGATGCAAACCTGATGCATTATGACTAGAGGAAAGGGTAGATAGGTAGAAAATGGAATGAAAAATCTTCCTTTGCTGTCATCTCAATTTTATTCAAATCTTAACTCAGAGAACTAGGTTGCATGACTCGGCTCTTAAAAATTCTGTTGAAAGGTGCAGCTGAAGAATAGGTCTTAATAGGTTTATTTAAAATACTAATTTAAATGTTTCTGAGGCTCTGCTTTTCCGTATTTCTTCATAACTATTGTTTTCATTTGACTGCAGCTATACAAAATCCTTTGGAATGGGTAATATCGTTTCTACTTTATAGGCTAAGAAAATGAGTCACAGAGATATTACATGTTGTGCCCATTGCTGCTGCTTACTGGTTGTATGTTTTCCCCACTACGTCACACTAAAGGAAAGCTTCAAGAATAGGAGGTAGTTAAAAAATAGAACTACCATATGATCCAGTAATCCCACTACTGGGCATATACCCAGAGAAAACCATAATCCAAAAAGAAGCATGTACCATAATGTTCATTGCAGCACTATTTACAATAGCCAGGACATGGAAGCAACCTAAATGCCCATCAACAGATGAATGGATAAAGAAGATGTGGCATATATTTACAATGGAATATTACTCAGCCATAAAATGGAATGAAATGGAGCTGTATGTAATGAGGTGGATAGACCTAGAGTCTGTCATATAGAGTGAAGTAAGCCAGAAAGATAAAAACAAATACTGTATGCTAACTCATATATATGGAATCTGAAAAAAAAAAAAAAAGGTACTGATGAACCCAGTGACAGGGCAAGAATAAAGATGCAGATGCAGAGAATGGACTGGAGGACACGGGGTTGAGGGGTGGGGGGTGCGAAGGGAAAGCTGGGACGAAGTGAGAGAGTAGCACAGACATATGTACACTACCAACTGTAAAATAGATAGCTAGTGGGAAGTTGCTGTATAACAAAGGGAGATCAACTCAATGATGGGTGATGCCTTAGAGGGCCAGGGTGGGAGGGAGTCGCGGGAGGGAGGGGATATGGGGATATATGTATAAATACAGCTGATTCACTTTGGTGTACCTCAAAAGCTTGTACGAGTGTAAAGCAATTATATTCCAATAAGGAACTTAAAACAAACAAACAAACAAACAAACAAAAAAGAATAGGAGGTAATTAAAGGTAAAGAGAAATTAAAAAAAAAAAAAAAAGCCCTGGAAATGAAAGACAGTTAGGTTTTGAGTTTCTCTAATGAAAGGCAGGGGGCAGTGAATTTAAACTGGGAGCACACAGTGTGATTAAATTTTGAAAGAAATGTACTGAGATTTTAAAATGTATGAAGGGCTTATGGCAACGAAGAACTAGAAAGAAAATATGAGGCAAGAACAAAGGGTGAAGATAGAACAAAGCTATGAGATGTGTGCCTGGTTTGTTTAAGCTTTAAACCTGTCTAAGTTTACTGACTTTCTAAGCTTCCCCTTTCATGAGGGATGAAAGAAAGGATGCTGCTTCTGTTAGTTTGTTTGCTTTCTTCTCTCTTGTATCTGCCCTGGCAAATGTATGTGAATGTGCATATACACATATATACATACACACACACACACACACACACACACACAGATTGCAAGCTGGGAGAAGTCGGTGGGTGGTAGAGAGAGATGGGGCAGAATTGGTGCATCAGGAGGCCTAAATCCATGTGATGATCAAGTTCACAGCAATTTCCTCAGGAGACTATCATATTCCAGTGAACGGGAGTACCGCAGAGGGTTGCCATGGCAACAAAAGGCCTGAAATATTGACTCTGACTAGCAACAGGCTAGTGAAACAGCCTAACTAGGATTTATGACACATTATAGTGTGAAAAGCAGGAGAAAATTACTGTAAAGGCAGGAATTATAGCACAACAGAACATATAAACTCCCAAATCCATCTTCCTAATTAAAACAGCATACTCAGGGGTAGAGTGAATAGTAAGGCTGTTAACTTAAATGGGGATGTGCTATCAGTGCTTTGTTACAAAGTTTATTGTTCTCGAGACTGACTGTGTCTGTATTTGGAGAATGAGAGGGTGGGTAAGATAGGGGAGGGAACAAAGCAAGAATCCTGGTCAGTTGAATCTCTTCAACCTCATTCTTGGTAACGTAAGATTGTTTTAGATACTAGTCTCTGATCACACAAGAGAATTCCAGAAGATACCCAGATCTCTCTGTATATAAATAAGTCATCACTTTCAGGCATGAAGGCTAGGAGAACGGTACATACTTCATCCCATTGGAATCCACCAGGAAGGGGGCAGAGAAAAGGGGGAACCAATCAATGAGGTTTATTTTTGAGAAAAAAGAATTTTCAATTGCCTGACTCCAGACGATTCAAATATCTTAATAGCTATGACAGAAATAATTCAAGTAATTTAGAAATATTATGTTAACTTTGTAAGAATATTCCACGTTCTAAATTTCTGACTGAAAGAAACAGTATTCCACCCGTACACAAGTTATGCCCCATTGGTCAAACGGTTCTATTTATTATATAAAGAAGGAAGTCTAGGCAGGTTTCGCTTTGGTAAGTGGCAGATTTAAAGATGCAGAGGAACAAGGCCAAATTCCAAAGTTATTATTACTATTATTCAATAGACAAGCGGCTACTAATGCACCACACCATTTAGCCACACCATTTAGAAACACTCAAGGAAAATCCAAAAATGCAAGCTCCGCATAATTCAGATTTATCTTTTTGCAAAATATGTTGCAGACCAGGTCCCAGAGTCATGGGCAGGGCCTCTTCTGGGGTGCAAATGGCTACTCAACAGATGAGGCTCAAAACTCACTGTCGCTCAGCTTCTAGGCAGATCTAGACAGGAATTGAGGACACCAGGCAAGGAAAGTAAATGAGAATAAGTTAGATGTTGCCCAGACCTAAAGAGCGACAAGCCAGGGAATTCTAAGAAACTGCAAACAGCTCGGCCAAATTTAACCCACAAATGTGTTTTCTTTGACCAGTGAAGTCTTTGCTTTTTAAAATAAGTATCTTAAGATCCATAGAGGAGAGAATAATTCCCTGATATGCAGCAGTCTCAACCTTTCCTTCAGGTCTTAGTGACCAACCTGCCCCTAAGCATTGGGGTTTGCAATGCCAAAAAGTCTTCTCACAATTCATATTTTATGTTCAATCCTTTGCCTTCTTGTAATTCTTAGTAAAAGCTCCTGATCTCTCAGATTCTGGCCTAGAACCTTAGTTCTCAATCTGGAGCCCAGTCTGGGAGAGGTAGAACACCATTATAATACAGCGGTTAAGTATTCATCCTTTATTCTATCAGTCATTCAACAAGCATTTATTGAATACCTACTAACCTTGAATAAATGCTAGAGCATGTTCATGTTCACGTTCACGTTCATGTTTACGTTCATGTTCACGTTCACGTTTGTGTTGAACATAAACATGATTGACACAATCCTTGCCCATTGGGGGAAAACAAGCATTAAACTGACACAAATAATTACTTAATAAATACATTAAACATACAAAAGAAAGTGCAGAACATTTTGAAAATTATAATAATTCTTTATTTAACCCCATCTGTATTTCCCTATAACCACAGTTGCCAAAGAAGCCCTACCTGGCATTTTGGGTTTTAGAAATTATAGAGCCCCACATTTCCAGGGTTTATGTCGATGTTATACTCAAGATCGTAACAGTCAGCTGTTTTTTTTTCTATTTTAAATACACGGCCTGAAGGACATTTAGAAGACATATGAACATATAAATAAATGTTCATATCTGTGTATTTTCATGTTATTCACTTATTTGTCCTAAAGTTGTAGTTTAGGAAAGAATTGTTGTTCAGGATTCTTAGCAGTTTCGACAAGGTAGTACAAGGGGTTTTTTCGTTTGTTTTTTTTGTGATTTTTTTTGGTTTTTGTAGCAAAGTAAATGTAGGTAGTGAATATGGTTAAACCGTATATGATTAAAGCATTATTTTTGCTTGATTTATAAGTATTTGCTATTGATAACAGCTCCCCAAAGCAAGATTCACCAGTATAGCTACAGCATATGGGGATTCGCTGTAGATTAATGCCGTGGTATTTTCTTTAATGAAGGTAGAAATGATTGCTTTATCTTAACAAAGGGGTCTTTATAGTCCCCCTGAGTTTGAGCCTTGAATGTAGACGATCGGGGATGCTATATCACAGCTGTCTCCGTGCTAATAATGACCCTCCATGGGATTTCATAATTTCTGCCTGAAATCCATTGTTTCCTCGCAGGAGTTACTGAGCAAATTTATAGGGAGATACTTCAAACTCAAAAGAGGGCTTTTAATTTTTTTTTTTTTCTTCCACATTTGACTATTTGACTTTCTGTCTCCCATTCTTCACATTTCCTTTGCTTTCATATTTGTGTCTGGCTTCTTAACCCTGCGGAACACTTAATGCTCAGTATTAGCTATTAATAGGTATTATTATTATATATTTACTCTCTCTCCTCCCTCCTTCTAAAAACTTATCTTTCATTCTGTTTCCCATGCCCTCATGCTTTTTTTATTGGTTGGCAGAAGAGGCATAGTAATGATGGAAGCAGTAAAGAGTGATGATTTAAAAAGTAATAATAAGAGCACAAAACTAACTGCGGGAGTTCAAATTCTGGTGTTGTCCCTTTCTGACTGTGCCTTAGGCAAGTTGTTCAACTTCTCTGTGCCCCAGAGTGTGACTAGAAACTAGAAACATGTGTACCTTACTTAAAACAGTGCCCTGCTCCAGTGAGTAGAATGTTAGTATTAGTCACTGTCGTTTTATTAATATTATTATTATTATTATTGCAGGTGTACAAAATTTCATCCACAGTCTCCCATCATACATTGGAGGGAATCATATTCAGAGGTTTCTTATCTTCTTTTACATGAACTAGAAATAGAATTCAAGATTTGTAGCTGGTGGGCTGAAATTAAGCCAGCCCTCAGGCTCTTTAGTTAATCAAGAACCTGTCATGGTTTTGAAATCATTTCTCTTTCTCAGCGTCTTTCCAGATACGCAATGAGGACACTCGATCTGGGACAGTAATATCATGGGCCCAGTGAGGAATATGTGCCTGGCACGTAGCGAGTGTCCACAAAACGTTTGCTGAGCTGCATTGAACACTGTTTCTCTTTGGATATGATGCAGTCTAACATGTTCAGAGAAGTAATGCTAACGTCCCTCTTGCTCCTCACTTACACACTCATCCAATTTTAGGAATAATGACCCTTATTCAGTCACATTGGATGCTTCAGAGTCCAACCTAAGCTTTCTAGGATACAACTAAACCAGTGAATTCTTAGATAACCTGAAGAGTAACATCACTCTGGTTAGTTTTGATAGTAACATGGTTTGCCTAATTTCTAACTTCTTGTGGTTTGTTTAATATTTTCACTGCTCTGTGAATGTATAGTCAGGTGAAAACATTTTAAAACAGGAAGCAATGTGTAATATTTTGAATTATTATCCTACATTCCTTGTTTGGACCTAACCTAAAGCACTTGTGGGCTCCCAATTACATATTTTTAAAAAGAACTAATACTAGTAGGTTCATCGAAGACAGGAGAAAATGTTTGCATTAAAGTCACTCTGAGCACAGACATAGAAATCCATTTTATCTCCTTACCCCATCCCCTCTCCTTTCTCTGACATCCTTCTCCATCTCCCTAGGCTTCAACTTCCTTTCTACTTCCTTTCCTCCCAAGAGCATGTCTGCCATCTGTCTTCCTCCTTTTATTGCCCCTTCCCCACTCCCTTTTTCATCCTTTGTCCTGTTCCAGGGACTTCTTGTCTTTTCCATTAGCTACACTTTTGATGAAAACTTTCTTTGTTCTCATATGTGTCTATGCCTCATAACATCATTAAATGAAAATAAATCTACCTTTTTGCCCTTTTATTAAAAAGCATCCCTACCCCCCAGTGAGTTATCAGAAATCTCCTATCTCTGGATTGCAAATTCTGCACAACTCTCCAACCAAGTAATTAAATTATATTATGTCTACACGGGTGCCCTGTTCTCTTATGAATCTGAGTAGGAGTATAGACTGTTAACACCTTCAACATGAGTAAACTGTTTGCAGTCTTCTCAAAGTTAGTTAATGTGTAAATACTTGCTAAGTGAAGGTAACACATTTTTCAATTAACATATCAAGAAGAGCTCAGGGCAGCAGACTATATATATATATAGTATATATACACATTTAAAAGCTCTTCTATATTTGCCTGGAGTAAATTTGAAGTACAGGATGAAAGCTCTAAATTATGTAAAGACTCATATGACATCATTAATGTTGTGAGCTGGGAGTATTCATCCAGACCCTAAATCCGTCACCCACCCATTTCCCATTCCCCCGCTCTTTATAGTTAGTTCACCACCTTCAACTCCACACTTAGTGTCACAGCCCATTTGCTTTGTTAGCTTTTGACACTTTGGAATCAGAAGGGTCTCATATTAATTATGGACATTTTCCATCCTTTTTTATTAGTTGCAACCACAGGACTTTCCTCTTTCACCATTTTTGTTTTGTCTTTAGGTGAAGGGAGATAGGTTACTTACACACTGGTCATAAATTTTAACTCTGCCAAATGGCCATTTTCATACTCTCTTTAGTTTTCTCTTTCAGGTTTCTCCTGCTTTTATTGGCTCTGTATTTTATTGCTACAATCAGAATGGTTAATGAAAGAGTGCCTTTGATATGGAATATCCAACATCATTTTCATAATTATTCCTTATTAACATAAAATATGCTTATTTGAACTACGCACGAACATACACACACACACATACACGCACAATCTCTCTCACCCTCTCGGTCTAAATCAGCCACACATGTTCATTTATTTTATCTTCTCATTAATTAGACCCTCCAGCCTCCTGATGTTGCTTTCCTTTTAACACTAATGTGTTAAGTTCTTTTTAGAGCCAAAGTTCCCCAAACTGCATGAAGAACTCAATCATTTATGTATTATTTGTAGGGGCTTCTTTAGTGTGTTTGTTTAAAATGTAGTCAGTTTTAATAATCTATTTGATAAACCAATGCAGTAGGTCTGAGTGCTTTTTTTTTTTTTCAGATCTACTAGAGATCTTAAAGCTTGATCTTTTCCAGGAATGGTAAAAGTACTCAGAGGGATAATATCAGGTAATGTCTAAAGTCATAGGCTTCTAGTTTGGATTCTGGCATCACTATTAAATAGATATACTACATACATTTTTTTAAGAGCTTTTATTGAGATACAGTTAATAGACAATAAAGAGCATATATTTTAGAGTGTACAATTTGGTGTCCCAATTTCCCAATTCATTCCCCCCCCCCAACCCTCCCCGCTTTCCCCACTTGGTGTCCATGTGTTTGTTCTCTACACCTGTGTCTCTATTTCTGCCTTGCATTTCCTCTTTCATAGTTGTTAGCATTTGCCTTATGTATTGAGGTGCTCCTGTATTGGGTGCATATATATTTGTAATTATCTCCTCTTCTTGGATGGATCCCTTGATCTTTATGTAATATCCTTTCTTGTCTCTTGTAACATTTTTTATTTTAAAGTCTATCTTATCTGACACGAGTATTGCTACTCCAGCTTTCTTTTGATTTTCATTTGCATGGAATATCTTTTTCCATCCCCTCACTTTCCATCTGTATGTGTGCCTAGGTCGGAAGTGGGTCTCTTGTAGACAGCATATATATGGGTCTTGTTTTTGTATCCATTCAGCCAGTCTGTGTCTTCTGCTTGGTGCATTTAGTCCATTTACATTCAAGGTAATTATTGATAAGTATGTTCCTATTACCATTTTCTTAATTGTTTTGTTTTTGTTTTTGTAGGTCCTTTTCTTCTCTTCTGTTTCCTGCTTAGAGAAGTTCCTTTAGCATTTGTTGTAGGGCTGGTTTGGTGGTGCTGAATTCTCTTAGCTGTTGCTTGTCTGTGAAGCTTTTGATTTCTCCAACAAATCTGAATGAGATCCTTGCTGGGTAGGGTATTCTTGGTTGTAGATTCTTCCCTTTCATCACTTGAAATATATCATGCCACTCCCTTCTGGCTTGCAGAGTTTCTGCTGAGAAATCAGCAGTTAACCTTATGGGAGTTCCCTTGTATGTTATTTGTCGATTTTCCCTTGTTGCTTTTAATAACATTTCTCTGTCTTTAATTTTTGTCAGCTTGACTACTATATGTCTTGGTGTGTTTCTCCTTGGGTTTATCCTGCCTGGGACTCTCTGTGCTTCCTGGACTGGGGTAGCTATTTCCTTTCCCATGTTAGGGAAGTTTTCAGCTATAACCTCTCCCAAGATTTTCTCAGATCCTTTCTCTCTTCTCCTTCTGGGACCCCTATAATGCGAATGTTGGTGCGTTTAACATTGTCCCAGAGGTCTCTTAGGCTGTCTTCAGTTCTTTTCATTCTTTCTTCTTTATTCTTTTCCACATCAGTGATTATCACCATTCTGTCTTCCAGGTCACGTATTCGCCCTTCTGCCTCCGTTAATCTGTTGTTGGTTCCTTCTAGTGTATTTTTCATTTCAGTTATTGTGTTGCATATCTCTGTTTGTTTGCTCTTCAATTCTTCTAGGTCTTTGGTAAACTTTTCGATCTTTGCATTCAGTCTTTTTTCAAAGTCCTGGATCATGTTCACCATCATTATTCTGAATTCTTTTTCTGTAAGAGTGCCTATCTCCTCTTCATATAGTTGTTTTTCTGGTGTTTTATCTTGTCCCTTCATCTGGTACAAAGTCCTCTGCTTTTTCATTTTCTCTGTCTTTCTGTGGCTGTGGTTTTCAGTTCTGCAAGACAAAATTCTCCATACATTTTTATTAATATATATAATTTCATAATATATAATTGTATATAATATATAATAAAATAATATATAATTTTATTATATATACTATTAAAATCGTCACTCGTACTTATTCACTCATTCATTTAATCACTCATTTATCAGTTCTTGTTGAGCTCAAGCCAATATCCTATGTAATGGTGACACTGTCTTGTGTTTTAAAGCATGCCACGGGTTCAACACATTCTCTCACGTATTATCTACTCTGAGCCTTCACGATACATTTGATAGGGATGTGGAGCAGGTAAGATGTGATTTATCAAACACAACTAAGTGAGTTTACCCAAGGCCACTCAGCTAGCAAATAACATGGTCCTCTGACCCCAGGGTCCATTGTTTTCCCAATCCATCTTTAGGTTTTGCACAGGATGGTTTCTCTCCAAGTGGTTGCCACACAAGTCCTGCTTACAATCTTTGCCATAATGCCAACATGTATGACAGAAGTTGCACTCGCGTGGCTCATACTCCAAGGACAGCCTGCACAGTGTTTTCTAGTATTCAACAATTGTAATATTTCATGCCACAATCTAGTGTTATAGCTCTTCTCGAAAAATTAGAAGATTTGGCCTCACTGGGTTTGTAACTACACCATGTCATGACCAGCTAACTCTGCCCTCTTTGGTTGAGGAGTGTGCTAATTCTTCGTATTAGTGTCTGACACTCCTCTTCACCACTCTACGTGAAATGTTCCCATATACCATTGTGGTTTTTGTTTGTTTGTTTTTTGTTTGTTTGTTGTTTTTTAAACTTCTTTATTGGAATATAATTGCTTTATACTCTTGTGCCAGTTTTTGAGGTACACCAAAGTGAATCAGCTGTATTTATACATATATCCCCATATCCCCTCCCTCCCATGACTCCCTCCCACCCTCCGTATCCCAACCCTCTAAGTCATCACCCATCATCAAGTTTATCTCCCTATGTTATGCAGCAGCTTCCCACTAGCTATCTATTTTGCATTTGGTAGCGTATACACCATTGTGTTCATGCTCTTATATTCTTGTGACTTGCCACGTTATGGCTTAGCTCGTTTTGACATTTGAGATTTGACTCCTGTTGTAAGCTACAGGTATGGTCGTCACTGATCATGATTTGGTTGAATCATAATAATGACTCTACATACACTTTACAGGATACAAAGAACTTGTGAAACAACCCCGTGCTATATTGCTATCCTGATTTTACACAGTCACACCAAGTCAGGTAACCAGTAGGCCATAGGGGCAGAATTAGAATCCAGATGGTTGGTTCTAAGTCTAGCTCTCTTTTCTGGTTTATTCTACTGCCATTCGTTCCTTTGTTCATTTGTCCACATATCCATTCAACAAATTAGTAATTGTTGGGAAGTACCAAGTGTGTTCCAAACCCTGTACTAGATGCTAGAGATGTATAATATGCATAAGTTAGGGTCCTTAGGAAGTTCATGGCCTATTTAGGGGCAGTAGATAAACAGGTGGAGTGCCTCATGATGTGTGTGTGAGAGGTATGTACAAGGTGCCATGGTAACATCAAAGAGCATGGGATTCATTTTGTCTGTAGCTTAAACATGCTGCTGACATTATAAGGAGCCTATAATATGGAGTCCTACCCACTTTCTTTGTGGTGAGATGGTTAATCTGTAAGTCCTTGAGGAAGGATCCTGGTCTTCACAGAAGCAGGGAAGAGTGAAATATAAAGAGCGCTGGATTGAAAAGTCAGGGCACCAAGTGTCTAGTCCTGGCTCTGGCACTTTCTAGCTGCTTGACCTTAGGGAAGTCATCAAGTTTATATGTGCCTAAAAATTTCTTCATCAGAAGATAAGGGGTCTGAGAGGGAGATACCAGGTCTCATGAAATAAGCAGATTTCACTCACAAACACTTATGGATTGGAGAAGACCCTCTGCCAAGCTGTGAAAGATTTGAGGCCATGTCTGTGCTTCGTAGTATAGAGTACTGTGGTCGAAGAAGCTATGTCTGCCATAGGCACCAGAGAAGGTTCTGAGATCTAAGGGAAAATGTGATTTTTGAGAGTGAAAGTGAATAGAAAATGTAGGACCAAGTTTCTTCTGCAAAGGCCATTGCCATTAGTTAAAATAAGAGGAGGTTAGTATAAACAGAATGCATAGCAAGCTCACTCTTCAGACCAAAAGACTTCTAGTTTAAGGTATGGCTTTAATTTAAGCAATGGTAGGGGCCAGCAAATAAAGTGTTGGGAGATTTTAAAAATAAAATATTGTAAGTCATCAAATTCACCTGACTGCCCTTGCCCTTCTTGTAATGCACCAGTGAACACTTAACCTAACTCCAGTTCCTCATATTTGGCAAAAGTAATCATTATAATGTGTGTGTCTACTATTTGGTAGGTTTATTTATTGTATCACTTCCACCCTGACTACTTTCCACTAGTCTCTCTTTGGTTTATTTTCCACATGACAAAATCTTTGCAGCACCTTAGGAATCGCTGGAAGTCACCTCCCTGAAAATCTGGGAGGTGATTTTCCCTATTGGATGATGGATGCATAAGCCAATAATTGGAAGCTGCACAAGGAAATCATGTGGTCTTAGGAGCACTCCTCCTCCTTTCCATCCAGACTATTTGGCTGTACTCTTTATCAGATGTGGGATGACGTGACTTTTCTGCCTTCCACAGTTGCTGCCATCATAGTTGTAGATCTTCTGCTGCCGACACCAGTGTTGGTACTGTAAATGCATATGGTAAGAATTCCACTGTGAGACCCCAAGACTGCTGAACCCAGAATCCCCTGAAACAAGATCCAAGGTCAGGATATATTCTACTGCTGAAGCTTTCCTGCTATGTTATAGCTATTCCTCCTTCCCCAAGGATAGAGATGTGTCTATAGAGGAGGTACCACAGATCCTGGTCTAGTTGGGTTCAAAAAAACCTACTTACAGCTTTCCTTTTTTCTATATCTTATCAGTAAGGAAATCTCAATGAGTTGTAAGGATAAACTCCGTGACCCTTTTGGAATTTATAGGGTCAATTATGCCAGTGCTTGGGGTTTCTGATCTTGGACTCACATCATGAAAGCAAGGCCTGTCATAAAATGGGTAGACTGACCCAGGAACCATGTGGTTCTCAAGTAGAGGCACCATATCACCTAATAGCACCTACTTTTGTCACTACACTTTCTTCCTCTGTCCTTGCAAAATCCACAAAATATTTAAGGAGGGAAGTGAAGGTTATAGTGAGATGCCGTTCCCGTGACCTGTGATCTGTCTTTTATCTCTTCTGCTAGAAGGCTTCTTCCACTTCTCTCTCAACCATTGTCTGTGCTTTTAGGGATGCCCTTCAGATTTTCCAGACCAACAACTGAAATACACAATCTAATAAAGAATTTTTGCACTTCTGCAAGAGGGGTATCTGAGGCACCTTGAGCAGGGGTTGACTCACTGTTTTTATAAATAAAGATTTATAAAACTCACTGTTTTATAAATAAAGTTGTTTTGAAATACAGCCATGTGGATTTATTTACATGTTGTCTATGGCCTACATCATGCTACAGTGGCAGAGTTGAGTACAGATACCTTATAGACTATACAGGCTAAGATATTACTTCTAAAGAAAAATTTTGTCACCTCCCTGCTTCTTAGGGTAGAGTGTTCGTGCTGTATTGGCATATGTGTAACACACCAAAAGTTTATTTCAGGTGAAAAGATAGCATATTTGAAATAGCCTCTGCTAGAAAATACAGATTTTCTGCTCACCATGCTATTGGGGGCATTGGTCCTGCTTGTTTCTTTTCTTGGCCATGCTGTCCTTGGAGGTTAGAGGATTGATGTTTGAGTAAGAAATGCAGCATAAGACCATATGTTAGGCCGTGTAGTAGAGGGTAGAGCAGGTCAGCTACCCACAGCTTGATGACTTAATCATCATAGCATTATGCCATCTGGGCTCTGATGTTGTTCACCTTACAATTTTCCTTCAGGAATCCTCTTCCTTTTCTTAAAATTTCCTAAATTTTGACTTGGTTTCAAAAGGGATGCCCTGTTTTTTGGTTTCCTTGCGTTTCTTTTTTCTGTTTTCTTTTGGGTATTAGGTCTTGTAGCCCCAAATGTGAGATTCGTTTTGTAACTTCAAATTCTGAATCCTTGTATAAAAGTCCAACTTTTCTTTCTCCCTCAGTAAAGAAACTATATCAAATCTGCAGCAAAGAAAGACTTTGAGATTATTTTCTTAATTTGCTCATGTGTGCATTGGTACATGTGCGTGTCATCCTTTGACATGTTATCACATGTATACATTCATGTAAACCATCACACTCAAGATACACAGCTTCGGGCTTATGTTTTAACTGGCCTGTCCATTTTCTCTCTGCTTTGAAATGGCCACCACCCTGTCTCCTAAGATGTTGCCGCTCAAAATGTGGACCACGGGACAAACGGGAACATGTTAAAAACAGAGAACCAGAGAGCTCATCCCAGACATCTTGAATCAGAATCTGCATTTAACAGATCTGGTGATTCATGTGCATGCTAACATCTAAGAGCACTGTTCTAAGAAATGTCTTCATTTCTCAGTCGATTGGCCTGATGTGATTAATTGGGTAAAAAGGGAGCATATCAGAATCACTGTGAATCTTAGGGAAAATGTATGCCTGGTCTTTAAGACTGCAAGATTAAATCTGAAGTAAAATTCAAGTATCTGCATTTTTTTAATGATTCCAGAGGCAATTCTGATGTATACAATATATGAAAAGGGTGTATGCTGCAAGCGTTCTCAGCATCCTTGTTTATTCTTTTCCTTTAAATCCTCTGGCAACCACCTCTTGTTTCCAGGCCAACAGAGATGATTTAGAACTGTTGATCAGCATCTCACCATCCTGTGCATTCTTGTGGCAGTTTGTCTCATATGTGAGTACAGCAAGGACACTTTTTAACGATTAATATATATTCTCATGCATCCTCACAACTGACTCAAAATATTTATTATAATGTTTCCCAAATATGTATAAACAGAAAACCAAGTATGACTGCTTTACAGCTCGTAGTTCTTATAAGACCGGAAAATCATTGCAAGTTTACAAATGAAATGTAAACAATACAATTGAAATTAAGAACATTAATTTAATGTGGCAGATGACATTCTCCTGATAATAAATTTCTGCTTACAATATGAATACAGCATGACTGCTATAGTGTAGATTCTTTGGAGTTTGGCACATCTGTACTGCTGTGTGACTTGCGGTATCTTATTTTCTTTACTATTTTTCTCTATTTGAGCCCCTGTGAAACCTTCATCTGCATCCCAGAATGCTGTTTGGTCTTCTCTTTCCACAAATACATCCAATACATGTCTATTTAGCCCACCTCTCTTCCATGTAGATTCATCAATTAAAGTAGTAATTCTGATTGTCAGTGTGATCACAGGCATAAACATAAAGGATAACATTACATGACAGCCCTTGGCTGGCAATTATTTGACAGTACACACTTGGAAGATGGTCACGCAAAATATGCTATCATTTTTAAAAGAAAGCAACAAATTAGAAAAAAATATTGAAGACACTTTGGATACCTAAGCATATTTGCTCAATTTTTTCAGCTCATTATGCAGTGGGAGACAGTGAGTGTGGAACTTACAAACATGGCCTTGGAGAGAGAAAAGTCTAGGATCTACTTTCGGCAGTTCCATTTACTAGATGCATCCCCTGGGGCAAGTTTCTTAACATTTCTGTTTCTTGGTTTCCTTTTGTGTATAATGGAGATGATCTAGTTCATAAACCAAGGAATAGGTGGGATATGCAAGGAAAGCCCTTAGCCCGGTCTCCGCACATCAGAAGCACTCAATTATCAGTAGTTATCTTAACTATGATAATAAATAGTTATTACTGCTATTTTTATTATAGGTCTGGACATTTATTAATTAAATCTGCCACATGTCCTTCTCTCTTATGTTATTTGCTTCGTTGCATTCTCAAGATATGTTCTCTCTTTTCTCCATTGACCTCTTGTTTTAACATAATAACCTGATTGTGGCAGAGGTGAAAAGTCCCATCAAAATGCTGGAGTAGGGACTTCCCTGGCCATCCGGTGGTTAAGACTTTGCACCCCCGATGGAGGGGGCATAGGTCCGTTTGATCCCTTGTCACGAAACTAAGATCCCACGTGCTGCACAGCACAGCCAAAAAAATATATAAATAAAATGTTGGAGTATTTGGCACCAGACTCAAAACACCATTGCTGCTCCTATTCCTGCTCTGCTGTAGCTGCCTCCTGCATCTTGCTGTTTTAACAACTTAATTTATTTTCCTGTAGAGTCAATCTAGTGAGGGATCCTCTCCCGAGGGTGATATCCTGGGGCCAGCGGACACTACTAGCATACTGTTGCTTTCATTAATTGCCCTCTGTACTTTTAATTTTCATTAATGAAGCCTAAATAACTTGATTGAAGGTGAAAAACATATCTCAAAACACAGAGAAGCACAGTATTTTATTTTGCCATCACACCTTCTTTTGTTCATGCAGTAGGGATTGAAAAATTGAATCCCCACACTTAGAAATGCATACTTCTGGTTCTCTGAGGTGATATGTAGGATTTCTTTATTAGAAACCCTATTTTTTTGCTTATTTCTAGCTTCTGTCTGAGTAGAGACTTTATTAATAGAAGTAGATTCAGGATGTCTAGTAGAGGTACAGAGAATAAATGAAGGAAAGGAAGAAAGGAAGAAGGGAGGGAGGGAAAGAGGAGGAATCTAAACAAAACAGGTTTATAACTATTTTACCAATAAGAAGAGAGAAAAGGCAGCTCGTGAGTTAAACCAAGACTAAAAAGAAACCCTAAAAACCTTCATTTACCTTGTATTTGTACATTTTTGACAGAGGCATGAAGTATGGAGGAAATGCAGTAATACATTGGGATGCACAACCAATGTACTGACTGTTTATATGCATTAGACAGTCTAGTGCTGTCTTGAAGTAGAGAGGTGCTGACCTTAGCATTTCCATCTAATTATAAGTCTGCAATTACCTTTTGCATTATTTGAGTGTTCTTCGTAATTTCAGTTTAGATATGCAACAGCAAAAACTGTTTGACCTGACATGTTGGCTTCTTGTATGAGGCAGCTGTTAACCATCAGAGGTGGTTTCATTTTTGTGAAGGATTAAGTAATTTGGGGGATTAAAACTATGGGCAATAAATACCCATCCATACTCACTGAAGGAAGTTCTCCTTAGATAGGAGAATAGAACTGGAACCGATGGGGATATTAGTTTGGTAAAAAGTCACATCAACGAAGATTTACGTCTGGTTGATTTAGATGGTGGAGCGTGTGCACCAAAATCTGCCCTAGAGCAAAGAGGTCAATGAGAATGAGGGAATGCAACCCAACTCTTTTGAAAACAACAGTCAGAAGCCTGTATTCTTAAAACAATAGGTCAATAGCCACCACAAAAGTACCATGGTGACAGTAGAAACCAAATGGCCAAGCATACTCAAGACTGAACTGCAAGTCATTGTAAATGCAGAGAGTCTAAAGTAAGGGGGTAAAAAGCATGTGGCAAAAAATTGAGGCAAGGGGACAAGCAAGACCCAGGATCTACTACCGTGAGATCAGTTGCTGAAGACATACCTGACCTATTTCACACTGCCTTCTGGGCAGGTAGGACTTTGTCCACAGGTATGAACTCTGAACAAAAAGAAGCTAGAAGCATAAAGTAATTCAGCAGGGTGGGCACAGTAGGAACCTGATTTCTCTACCTTTATATAATGTGGGATAGAGTAGCATTGTGGAAAGTGCTTGGCTTTGAAGTTGAATGGACCCAGATTAAAATTCAAATCTACCTGGTCCGTGGGTAAGTTATTTACCTTCCAGGGCTCTACTCTGTTATCTGTAAAGTAGATAAAAGAATAGACAGGGTTAATTTGTGAGGATTAAATACATATACCTGAAGTACCACCACAGTACCAGACAGTCTGAAATTCCTCTTAATATCCTGAAAGAAGGTCCTAGTTGTGTGTCTTGGGTCTTGCCCCTCTCCATTTACAATTCTTTTGAAGATACATGGTCAAGGCAAAGAACGGGTGCAATAGCCGATGTGGTAAATGACAAGCTTAAGATTCAAAAGAATCTCAACAAGAAGGGAGAATGATCTTAAAATGAAATGTATAAATTATAAAGCATTATCTAAAACCCTGCCCTTAGATTAAAAAAACAAAAAAAGCCATTACCCTAATTCTGAGTGGAAGACATCATTCAAATAGATGTTTACGTGTTACCAATGCAAAATCTTTAAAAAAATTTATTTTAAAGTTATATGTGTCCTGTGTACTTTCTGCTACCATATTTTAAGAGGACATTGACAAATTAAGTGTGTCCATGGTGGTACAGTGTGCTGGTTATCAAACCCCAGCTCTACCACTGGGTGTCCTTGAACAAGTCTCTCTTCTCACTGATGAATGAGTAAGGAGGGCCTCCACTTGGTGTGAGCTAAGGATTAAATTGTAAAATGCAAGTAAAGGGTGTAGCACAGTGCCTGGCTCATAACTGGGAGCTATTATTAGTCACAGGAAAGAATGGTGAGAATGGTGGCAGCCAAAAAAAAATAAGGAATTGAAGAAACTTGGAGAAATGTTCTGCTTGTAAAAGGGAAGCTTAAGTAGGGATATGACAGCTGTCATCAATTATCTGAATGAGTGTTATGTAGAAAAGAGGTTCTTGTTAATCAACCTAATGCTAAAAGACAGAACCAGGACCCATAGATAGAAGTTATGGAAAGCTCTATTTGGGCTCCGTAACAGAAATGAGTTTCCATTTGGGATTCCTAATCATTAGAATAAACTTCTTTAGGAGGGAGTGAGCTCTCTATCTTTGGAGGAAGCAGTCATAGTAGTAGTGATAATAAAAATAGCTCTTAAGGTGTTCCAGTTACTGTTCTAAGGACTCTGCATTCTTATTTTATCCTCATAACATCCATGTGAGTAGGCGTAATTATTATCATTCCCATTTTACAGATGAAGAAGCTGAGGTGTAGAATTTCAATAAATTTCCAAGAACATGTAATTTAGAAATGGCAGAGCTGAGATTAGAGCCCTGTCTGGCTCTTCAATCCATTCTCTTCACTGCTATAGGAAGAAAACACATGGGGAAAGGCCAAGTGACACGTCGTGAAGGATAGAAAGGGGACTGCTGCACTGAGTTCAGGATTTGACTGGACGAACTCTGCAGTCATTCTCGTTAGGTGTCTGTATTTTACAAGACCGAAAAGCAAGCAAAAAAGACACAGTGGCAAAAGATGAAACAAAATGTAGGCATAGATTGTCATGGGTTTATCTCAGCACAAAAAAGCTCAAGATATTCACTAAGAACCTATTTACTTCCACTTTATACTCAGTAATAAAAGAATGAACATCTCATTGTCTTGTTCTAGGCAAAATGGAAAGAATACCTTTAAATTAGGGATTGGTAGTAGGACTAGCAGCAGCAAAAAAGAGACTAGTGAAACTCTGTAGAAGAGAAAGGAGATATTAATTCATTGAACAATATTAACAATATTAACTGAGCACCTACTCTGTGCAGGGATCAGAACATCTTGAAGAAAATAAAAACTCAACAATCACGGCAGTCTCCACACATTTAGACTCTATCTAGTAGCCTTTTCTTGAGCTTTCATAGGCAATGATATTTTTCAAATCTTTAAGGAAATAATAAATTATATTGTTTTGGAAAGGGGACATACATGATTTTTTAAAAGATTTTTATATGAACCGAGTAATTTTATTCTCAGTTTAGGTGCTAAAAGAGACACTTCAATTCATCTCAGGCCAGCTTACTCCCCAGTAAAGACAGATTTAGGCCTCATTGCATTAAACTGTTTTGGTGTACTGCAGTGGAAAAAGCTTTGGTCTAGAAATTTGGAGTTCTGCTATTCATGTAATTTATGACAAACTTTCTACTGTGTACGTCAGTTTTTGCACCTATAAAGTGTGGGGAGTTGACTAAACTATTGTTTCATTTAGGCTTAAATGTTTCATATTTCTTTTATTTTTATAATTGTGCTTATTTCCACCATGCAGATGCCAGATGGCAAACAGCCCGGGCAGTGTGCACAAGACCCAAATTGATTCTGGGAAAATGGGGCACCAGTGGTTCCTAAGGTAGAAGGAGCTGAAGTGAGCGAAGGCCTCTAGGTTCTAGTTCTATTTCTGCCGGCTATAAAATGCAGGCATAGCTCCATATTAGGAGACATCTCTTAGCTTTTCATATTAGATTTTAAAATTGCCTAACAAAACCTATTGAGGCTGTGTTGTGCTTATAGTACTTTAATGTTATGAGGATGGGACAGGTGCAGTGTGGCATACAAAGCTTAATTGGCCCCCCTCACCTTTAATTTCTCTCAATCTTTCAAAGCATTAAGGAGAAAAATGTTATCTCTTGGTCTGTTGTTTTAAAATCTAGTTTATCCTCTGTGGGGGTTTAGATGGCTCGCATGAATGAGAGGGTAGTCTTTGTATTCACCTCCTAGGAGGTGGTTAGTGTGTGGTAAACACGGTGTGGACAGACCAACACTGTAGGTAGATAGAATAATTGCTCAGAGGAGAAACAGACAAATTGCCTTTCTGCTGGCTCTGAAACTTCTTTCAACATGGTTAAATATGAAGTTGGAATAAAGCTAACTAAAGTTTAATCCCCAAACCCTCTTCATTGCTTGGCTTCTGATGGAAAGGCTATAGGTAGCAATTTGTTTTAATGATTGATTTTACTACTACCGAGTCACAGTTGGACTCCTCTCAAAGTTGTTATAAGATCTCTATGCAAGGAGGATGAGTTCATTAGAATCAAAGGTCTTATATAAGAAATTCAGTTGGAATTATCCACATGTTAAAAGAAATAGAATCATTTTTTAACACACATACTTATTTGAAACACACTCCCACACATACAGAGGTTATCATGTGGGGTTATGGAAGATCACTAATTAATGTACATTCATTTATATTCAAATTGAAACAAATACTCATTAAAACAAATATTAACACCTCAAAGTCACGGCTAACAGCCTATGTATAGGTGGATACAGCTTTAAGACTCTCTTCCTAATCTGTGTATTAATAGGCTATAAGGATTAGAGAAAGAAGAAAGGAAAGTAGAAAAACATATAAGGACAACAATAATAGTGGATAACATTTATGAAGCATCTATTACATATCAGGCACTGTGCTAAGCAAGCTAGCATTTTGCATATATTAAGTCATTTAAAACTCATATTAATGGTCTGAATTACATTCTACGGTATTATTTTATCCCTCAGAGAGATTTATATAATTTGCATAAGGTCCAAAACAAAAGGAAGACTGGGAATTGAACCCAGGTTTCTCTAATTCCTGAGCCAAGACCTTAATTGCTAAGTTCTTACCACATTCTCAGACCCTTTTATTTGAGGTAATATCACTGAATTCATGGTTCAGATTATTCTAGCAGCATCTCTTTCAACAAATGGGTATATCAAAATACAATTCCCCCCATTATTTGGAGGATTACTCAGGTGATAGTTTGCTTTTGAAAAGAGAGAAATATGGGCAATCCATGGAAACAGAGTCCCTGGCTTTAGATTATTTTTCTTTTTTCATTTTTTTCTTTGGTGAGTATAATCATGTGAATAATTAAGCTTTAAGAGCTGAATGACTGATTGCCAGCAAGTGACTAACTGTGGTTTATTTATAAGGATATTACTTTCATGGGAAAATGCAAGATGGTTTTAGATACATCCCAAGTCTTGTATGAGACTTTGTAAATAATGGAGGCCGCATAGCTTTGGAGTTAAACTCACAGACATTTGTCACATTTCATTGACTTGGGTACAAGTCCAAGTTGCTGGACCTTTGGAATTTTTTCAACCCCTCTATGATTGATTTCTATAAAGTAGAACCAAAAATTTAACCTACTTCATTGAGAGCATTCAAAAAGCTAAGTTATACAGAGTGCTAGCTCAATGGCTGGTATATGAAAATCATTCAGTAAAACTAGTTTGTAATATTTTATTTTGTAAGTGACCCCCAAACCCCAAACTTATTTGTGAATTTTTTTTAGCTATTAGGAGAGACAGGTTGGGTTCTTAGAAAATCTCCAGTTCCTGAGTGAGAGCCCTGCAAAATTGCTTAGGATATATCTCTGTTGATAATCTCGTCCATGTATATTTTTCTATCAGTCTTAGATTCATCATAAGAATCAACTCTTCTTTCTAAAGAGCTTTAGTAGTTTTACATTACCTCCTTTAATTGTCCCAATAATCTTATGACCTAGAATCCTATACTCCTTTTTATAAATAAGGAAACCAGAGATAAGAAAAGTAAATAGGAAACCACCCAACTAGTAAACAGATGAGGTATGACATGAATCCAGGTCTTCTGTACCCACGCTTCAATTTAATTTTAAAACAGAAAGAAGATTTTGAGATCATACGTATCACACCTCAATCCATTTTATAGTTCAGAATATGTAGGCTCTAAGGTAGACAAATGATTGTCTAGAGTCACATGGCAAGTTAGAGGCAAGGCTACACTAGACCCCAGGCCTCTATGCCAAGCTTAGAGCTCTTTCATCATTCCTAGGCTATTGTGTCTTTGCAGTAATTTGTGTGCTCTGTAGAGGAAGACTGAAAAGATGAGGCAGAAATGAAAAGGTGAGGGGTTGGAGGAGAGGGAGAGAAAATAATAGACTCATAAAGGAAGGTTAGATCAAGAGCAGGCATTGAGAGGTGGTCTGTATTGAATACCAACCAGTGCTTTCCACTGTGGAATCTAATCTCTACCTGGCAGGAGAGGCAGAAATAACCATCGTCTGTAATATATTCCTCCCTGCTCCCATTCCATCACTAACACGAGCACAGTGATTACAGTAGACATAGTTGACAGTAGCGATGACAACCCCCCTGTGACATCCGCACAGCCATATGGCCCCACCATCTCTAGCAGCCCTCTCGCTGGAGACTTGGCTTCCCTTCCACTGGCCTGCATCGCTGGATATCAGAGCTTGGCCTATTTGGTTCCTGAGGAGACTGCAGTAGAATTCACTCCCATAGAGGCATTTTCTTGACATTTTGACATGCGCTCAGAGAAAGTCAAAAGGCTGGCCAAGGGCCCAATCGTCAGGCCCATCAGAATCAAACTATATTTTCTGAGCAGCTGTCGATAGAGTGTGCATGAGATTATTATTGTTTGCCAACGCTCTATTGATCTTGGCCTTGTGAAGCTCAAAGTCTGTTTACAGCCACCTATAAAAATGAACGGCCACTTCTTGTACTGAAGGTTAACATGGTGTGTTTATTTAATTGAATGGAAATGGCTTTGTATTTTCCAAATGTCATTGTTAATACATTTTCAAAGGAATCTGAATGACTAGTATGTAGGGGTTGAGGATAGGATGGTGGCTGTTGGGGGTGGGGAGCTTGCTGGGATTTGGTGTTGCTAGAGGCAAGAGATAAAAGATAAGACATGGATAAGTTATTGGAATAACTTTCCTACCCTGAGAATTGCTATAAAAAATCTTTGCTCTATATTAGTGTGTGCGTGTGTGTGTGGGGGGGGGGGGGGGCGGGTTTAAGCTTGTCAGCTGACAGTAGGCATTCTTCCCTGGAAGGTTTATTCTTTTTTCCTGCTTCTGTTTTCATTTGTTCTTTTGGATTTCCCCCCAAATATTTAAGGGGACATTGAGCATTTTAGTTTATTGTGAGTTTTGGAATTTGGAGTTTTCTGCTATCATTTGACCATTTCCTCTCCTTCCATAAAAGATTCGATAGAAATGGCAAGAATTAGGAATCATTGCAGATAGAGGCAGACACTGGCAATCCCACTGACCTGCTTTTTAAGAGATGTGTTTCCACTGACTGGAGGGGTGATGCAAACAGCCTTTGCAAAGTGACCGGAAGGGCTGAGAAAAATCTCAGGAGAAAGTCTACCTGGGTCTCCAGAGTACTAGATGAAAAGCAGAAACTTCAACCAGCCAGTGAATGTCTCAAAAGAAAATATCAGAATAATTCACTCAGGTTTTTTTAAACCTTCCTCAGGAGGTTTGTCCTTTTTATAAGATGAACATCATTGGCAATTTGTTTTAAATTTTACTCTACCCATCCTGTCTCAGTCTCCTTAAAAGAGAAACAAACAAAACAGACTTAACTTGTGATTCTTGAAACATACATGTGAATCAGTGGTGATTAAAAAACAGCAACAACCGTAGCAAATATCTTTGCTGTTTCAAAGCAGCCAGTCTATTCAGGGAATTGCTGAACTCCTGGGAGGAGCCAACCACTGAGTTGAGTGCTAGGGCTGGAAAAAAAAGTAAGATAAGGCTCTCTACTCAAGGATCCTATGACTGTATGTGTATGTGTGTGTGTATGTCTGTGTTTATGTTGGTGGGATGAATGTCTGTGTAAATGCTTACCAATGTAATAAGTATTATGATAGATGTCCTTTAAAAGTATACCGGGAGTACCTAACTCTGGTTATGGGGTATTGCTTTCACATCTGGTGATGGGAATTATCTTCGTCTCTACTCTCTGCTTTACCTCCACATTTAACCTTGATTAAGGTCTGATTTCAAATAATCAACCCAGTTTTTGAATATTTGAGCAGACTCCTTTAAGAGCCAGAGAAAAAATATAAAGTTGTCTAGCATCTGGGGGAATGCTACTTCTAAACCTTATTTGGGTAACTCAGATTTTGTTTTTTTCTTTTCAATATGCACACAAACTCAACTGGGGCACAGGAGTTAGAAGTGCGCTGTCCCTTTCCTCTTCGTGGCACAAAATGTGGAAAATGAGAAGTAGGCATGACTGAGGATTAGAATCACCAGATTCCTTAGTATGAATTCAATACCTGAAAATCTTAGTTCTGAGTTTGAAACAGATCTGTAAAGTCCTGTATTAAAAGAAACACAGTGGGAATTAATAAGGATGGGGTAATGGGAGGCGATAGATGTGTTCTTGAAGGGAGCACTCCAAATGCAGAACGTTATCTTTGTTAATTAATCTTACTTCTTATAGATGGTTGGACTATTAAAGTCTTATGAGAAAAGTGGGTTTTAGTGATCTCTAGGAAGATGTTCCTGGTATTAAATTAAATTAGGGCTGTGCATTGCAGAGTCCCCACCATTTGTACTCCCTCTGGCGAGTGTTTTAAATACCATATGCAACCCAGTTAGAGGTGACATGAAATCACAGAATTTGATTTTTTTTTTTTCTTTCAAAGTTAGACAAATAGAGATGAGCTCTTTTGGTGTATCTGAAATGCCAGATGCTGTTTTTGTTTTGTTTTATTTTGAGAATTTTATTTAAGGGTGGTGCAGGTCCAGGGAAATGTGTTTGATCCCTCCATAGAAAAGACAACATTTTTTTTCTATTTAACAGTAGAACTCCTTTGTCTACCTTACAATATCTGACAAAGCCACAGGATGAAGTCATGATTTAGGGATTGTCTCTGGAGTGAGATTTTTCTGTGTTTGAATCCTTTGCTCGGTGATCTTGGCCAAATTATTTAACCTGTTTAAGCATTAGTTTCCTCATCTATAAAATAGGAGTAAGAGGATTTCTTCATAGGAACCATGTAAAGATAAAATAGAAACCATCCAGCATAGTCCCTGGCACATAATACATTTTTATAAATCTTAACTATTATTGCTAATCTGAGTAGTTCAATAGATATTGCCCCAGAAATTCCCAGGCATGAGCTTGTCATTTTGATGGCCAAGTTATAAGAGCCATAGACTAACACTGTGAGCTGTTTGCAGATGCAGGGGCCTCTGCACGAGGGCTTCTAGTCATTGGCTTACAGATTGATCAGTGCAGATCCATCATCTTCTCTTAAAGATAACCAGAAAACACTTACCTGTTTAGAGTGAAAGAATTGAGTGTCTTTTGTTAGAAGGACAGTTAGTTCTTGATCCAAGGGACTTCCATGCCACATAAGAAAAATTGTCTTGTATACAATATCCTTGGAGAGATAAAGAGTTTTAAAATCTTAATATTAGAAATTAAGGCTATAATGTATTTAGGTTTCTGTAGGTGCTCCATTTCCGCGTCAGTATTTTCTTGTCAGAAATAAGTGTAGTTTCTTCAGTAATAAGATTTTCTCTCCCAGGATGTAGACCTATTTTTGTTGTAGAGCTTACATCATTTAACTGGATTTAAATGATCCATCAGTTTGCACCAAAAATTTAGTTTCAAAATTCTTTATCTAATGGCTAAAAAATAAACCCTAATCTGGTTTTCTGTGAAATTGACCTCAACAGTATAAATATTAGAGGAGAAGAACAATTCCACATTCCTATATTTGGGTTGACATTTAAGACCACATCTGTGAGTCCACCACATGTGCTAAAGACAGGGTGTATCTTGCTGGTGAGAATTTTGCTTTTCTAAAGTCTACGCTGAGTCACCTCAGATGTGATGGGTGGTAGAGGTTATGCTTTCCTGTGTCACGGTTGATTTCCCACTTCTTGAGGAGAGATTCACTTGCCTGAAAAATTAACAGGTTTTTACAAACTCTAGTTGCACACTAGATTCTTGCTTTTGGGCTTTCCATGTCGCCAGCCTAAAGCCAAGGTTGGCCTGCAGTTGTGGCAAACAAGAGAGAAGTTACTGAATTATAAAGATCAAACATCTTCCCAAATTTCCTTCTCTTTCTACATTTGTTCTGGTTGCTTAAAAACAAACAAACAAACAAACAACAGCTCTATTGCCTGCATGTCCTTAGTGCAGAGAACTCATCAGAGGAGATTTTGTTCAGTTGGCTGATGCGGAATTCTCTGCTCATTGCAATGGGAAGGTGCTCTAAGTACCACATAACTGTCTCCACTGAGAAGAGTCTGCGATGTTTGAAACTTACAGTGAGTCTTTTAAATTATTGCTCTAGAAATGGCTGTATAAAGAGATAATTTTTGTTTATTATTAATTAGCTTCCCTCTCCCCTGCTGTTCTTTAATTCATGATTATTTACACGTATGGAATACTTGATCTTTTTAGGAATCCATAGGATTCTGCTGCTATTATTTTTTAGAATAATGTTAATTGGTAAACACATATTATTTTCTCCAAAAGATGACCAAATTGCTCTGTCCCCACGCCCCCAGCTCAGAAGTCACTGACCTCACTGTGACATTCAGTGTAATTACACATCGGTCTTCTGGGTCTCACCCCCTTTCTCAGAACAAGGGCTGAAAACAAAATTGAACAGATGACTTTAGCCTTTTTTCACAACCTGTAAGCTAAAGAAGAGTCCATTTAAAAAAATCTTTCTATTTTGCAAATGAAGGAACTGAGGTACCAGATGGTAAATACCTACTTAAAAGTAGCAGTCGGAGAAGAGAATGCCGGGCTCTAGCCGTCTGCCATTAATTTGCAAATGTGTGTAGCCTTTTGTCAGATAATTGGTTATAGGACTATTCTTCAGCAGAGACCTGGTCTCTATGATGTTCTATAGTTTTTTTCTCACGATTCTATAGTCAGTGTTTGTTAAAATAAAAAATTTATAACATAATATAATGAGAATATTGATTGTTGGCTATATGTTGACCCAAAATGAAGCCATTTAAAAGACTGTCTCTGTATAAATACAATTGTTCTATATTTAACCAAGGTCAAATAACAATTAATAAAAATTTTCACTTGTAGAATTTACAAGTAACAATAGATGATAGATCAAGATTAAAACTGATATTGACAACCTAGATAAAAACATAAAAGCCATGAAAATTAACTTCAAAAGAAATAAACGTAAAATCCTATATTTGAGTTAAATAAATCAATTTTACAAGTACTAGGTATAGGAGATCTGGCTTGACAAAACTTTGCAAAACAAGACCTGAAGGCTTTAGTTGTTCAGAAGGTTAAAATAAACCAGCTATACTAAATGAAAAGAAAAAAAAGAAAAAATAAAATTTAAAAAGCTATACAACCTTAGTTTCTGTTAGTAGACTTATAATCGATTGCTGTTGATTCTGCATCTGAAATGCATCTATCTTATTCCTCCAGTTAGTTTGTCTTCAGTGATCTAGTGACAGACTTCATCAGCCTTTACCTGACAGTGGCTTCTTAATGGTATCCTTGCTTCTTTTACATGTATTTTCCCATTTCACCTTTGCCTAGCTACTGCCACTGATCTGTGAGGTTTAAAAGTCTTCTCTTCTGTGAAGACTTCCTGATAGCCCTTCACCCCAACTCTAGGAGAAGCTAATTCCTCCCTCTGTGCTGTGTCCGTACCTTCATCACAGAATGTAAGGTGCTATTATTCTTGTCTCAATTTATTAAAAGTGTCTGTGTTTGTTCCCATCTCATGTTATTGAATACATTTCATTAGTTGTGTTTGATTACTGATCCTAAGAAAATCCCAAATCCAAAAGACTAATGTAGAAGGATATTTCACCTCTCCCACCCCCACTTTCCAATCACACACATTATTTAATAGTTTGGGTTAATATCTTTAATACTCTAAAGTGTGTTGAAAAGTTTGCTTGTCCAGTCTCAGAAGCAAGGTTTTCATGATGAGACTGAAAGTTCTATACTGTGAACGTTTGCTTCAAGGGCACGAATTTAAAGATCATAAGGTCCTTCTATCATGGTTTTGAATGTCAGTCTGCTTTGTCCAGTGGGCTTCTGAATCCTTTGTGTTTGGCACATTTCACTGAGATGCAAAGACATGCAATCCTGGTGACTGGGTTTTCAAACTAGAAGATGTTAAAAAAAAATTGTGGGCTGAGGTTGAGAGGACTGTCAGAAGATGTGTTTCATAGATGCTCGAATAATTCTCCTTTAGCCACTTCATTTAGAGTCATATATTTCTTCTAACTGTTGGCGGTTCCTCTGGCACCTAATAATGCAATCTCCACAATGCAGTGATATGTTCCAAATTTATAGTGCAGTAAATGAAAGAGGTTGGATCTATTATCCTTCATAATTCAGAGGAAAGAAAGTCAAAGGGAAGAAATGTTTGTATTTTTTAGAATGCCTAGTGTTTAGTAACTGAAACATTTTGAGGGATTTCCAATTTTCCTCCTAAGGAAAATTCAGGTTTTTGTTTTTTCTGTGAAGGAATTGACCATTACAGAGTTGGGGAATACTAGAAAGAAAAGGAAGACTGTCGGGACAACCTGGTTGTTTGGAGACTGGGCACAAACCACAAGGACAGCTGTGCTTCTCTCAGATGATGGCACTTGATGTGAGAAGCATAAGAGCTGTTCAGAGAGTTTTCTCTTAGAGGTTTTTTTTGTTTTTTTTTTTCTTTCATTCTTCTGACTATTATTATTCTCTTTATCTGAATGTGTGGGTAGATCTTTATAAAATCTCCAGTATCACCCTGATTTTTTTAAAAAAATGCAGAGATAAGTAGCATTGGGAAACAAATTCTCTTTTATTATCCTCCAGATTTAAAAAAAAAAAAAACACCATTTTGAAGTGCCTATTTTCTATATTTACAGTAGCTAACATATGGTAAATTAATTGAGGGAAGGATATGAAGGAATAGGTGTTATTAGCTTTTTAATACATGGCAACATTTCATGTACAGGAGAACGCTGGTCCATTTGGATGCTTATTTTTAAATTATTCATAAAACTGGTCTATGAAAGTCTAGCTAAATTTCATAGCCCCTCCTTGTTTGGAAGTCTTCAAACCAACTAGATATTTATCTTGGCGACATTACGGGTTCAGTTCCAGACCATTTCTATCAAGGGAATATTGAAATAAACAGAGTCACAAAATTTTTTTGGTTTTTCAGTGTGTACACAAGTTATGTTTGCACTACACTATAGTCTACTAAGTGTGAAATAGCATTATAGCTAAGAAAACAATGTACATATCTTAAAAAATACTCGATTGCTGAAAACTGCTAACTGTCCTCTTCAGCAAGTCATAGTAGTAACATCAAAGATCACTGATCACAGATCACCATAACAGATGTAATAATAATAATAAAGTTTGAAATATTGGGAAAATTACCAAAATGTGACACAGAGACATGAAATGAGCAAATGCTATCGGAAAAATGGCACCAATAGACTTGCTTGACACAGGGTTGCTGCAAACCTTCAATTTGTAAAAATGTAGTATCTGCAAAGTACAATCACGTAAAGTGTAGTAAAACAAGATAGGCCTGTAGTTGTCACATTTACAATGGTTCTTTTGCAGAGAAAACAAAGAACCGAGTCCAGTGTTTTTACAATACGGAGGTTGAGGGCCCCAGGATCACCTGCAGTCCTTTAGGAAATTCTAGATGTCTCATCCTCACCCCAGACCTACTAAAATAGGGTTTCTGAGGATTCACACCCAGGAATCTGCATTTTACAATTTCTCCAGTTCATGGGTGTGCACACTGGAGGATAAACATCAGTGTGATGTAGCCCTAAGCAAATATGACTCAATTCCCGGCCAGATTTGTAGTCAGTAATACCAAAAGCGAGAACATTTCCTGAAACAAAACAAGTGGCATATGGTACTGTGAAATCTCTGGCCCTGGCTATCCAGTATCCACATGTGTCCCACTTCATTCTAGATTAGAAAATAAAGGATGGTATTCTGCCCAGTGACAGCCATGAGCACAGGTGCACAATTTGGAAAAATGAGACCAATTCTATAAAGAAATCAAACTGAAGTCAAAGAAGTTTAATAAAAATGTAAATCCCCTTACAACTGGCTGCCCTGTTTCCATCTCTTAATGAGCACCTGTCATCTAGTGACTAATGACCAAGCCTCAGAGAGTGAGCCAGGCAAGCAGAAAGGTCCATGGCCAGAGACCCTGTTAGGCATTTTAATATGAACGATCCATCTAACAAATAAAAAGTCATGTCAGTGATGCAGGTATAATAGTATAATCCCTTCAAGAGAAACAACATGCAAATGAATCACAAAGCAGGAAGAGGCAGAACTTTCCACTGGCTGCCTTGGGTCCAGTTTCCCAGAAACAGACTCTGAAATGAAGATTGTGTGCAGGGGGTTTACAGGGGAGTGTACTGTGAAACAGTTCTTGAATGGGAGTGAGGGAAGTAGGCGTGGGCAGAGGGATAATTTGGACGGAGATGCAGGTACAAATAAATCCTCAGCAGTCCCACAGCTGACTCTGGGGTTAAGTTGGTCCTTGTCAGATGTCCCAAATTGATCAAAGGAAGCTGAGTCTCTGTACTCTGCGTCCTCATCTAACTAGCCAGACATTGCATGACTGAGGACAGTTTGCAGAGGGACTGAAGTACGAGCCGTCAGCAGCCGACAGCCCCGGCAGCTGGGGGGGAGGCATACCCAGTCTTGAAGGAGGAATCCAGTAGCACATCCAGTACATTCAAGGCCAAAAATGATGGAGCTCAGAGCCACAACAGGCTTCTGATCTTCCATAGTCTGCTGAATGCCCCTGACAGTCCAGTGAAGTGATAATGCTAAGGAAGGAAATGATTAGAAGTAATTTGCCGAGGGACCAGGTTTGCATTTTGAGCTGTCAGCAAGTAATGAAGCAAGAATGTCAATCGACAGGTGAATCAAAGTCGGGGCAGAAGGAAGGGAGGAGGAAATTTGCTCCAAAAAAAGCAATTGCTGTAATTGAGGCTTGTGATGAGATAAGTGGAGAAAGTTTGCAGCAGCCAGAGATTGCTAGAAAGTGAAAAACTGTGTGTGTGTGTGTGTGTGTGGCTGGTGGATTGGGACGTGAGAAGTGTTTGGGACAGAATCTTATTTGAAAAATCAAGTCAGGAATTAAAGCTACATTTAAATAAACTCTTAACCTTCAAATAAAGGATTCCGTGTCTTTATATTAGTCCTATCAGTGAGTACTTCTTTTATCCCTTAATTATTGATTGACAAGTATATGGGATGCTAAGAGGTAAATATGTTTAATTGTCCTGTTAAAATGGAAGAGAGAATGTCCTTGATAAAAGCAATAGGGTTTGGATTTTTCTGCCCAATGCTCAGAATGACCTCTGACCACTACCTCTGTGTGTCTAAAGTGACCTATGATATCACTCAGAATGGTGCTGCTTTTCTATTGCAGGCGACTGCTCCAAAAGGTGCCTATAACCAGGTCAAACGATTGAGATTATAAGAACATATAGAGTAAAAGGGCTTTTATAATAAAAGGGCATTTCTGTGACTGTGTTTGAAAGTGATAAAAAAATACTTCTTTCTGTCTTTGCTGTTTTCTTTGGTAGTTCTCTCTCTCTCTCTCATTTGTAAAAGACACTCTTTCTTTCTGGTCTTTGAATGCATCCCAGTCTCAATTCAGCAGTCCACAGTGACGTACTGAAAGGAGCTATAAAACTCTAGCATTACAGTGTGGAGGTCCAAGGATCTATTTTCTAATTATAAACACTCCTGAGCTGTTTATAAATATGTTAGACTGTTCGTCTAGCTGCACATGCCTGGCTTGTTTCTATTTCAGGAATAATTCCTTTTTCCTCCTCTTTTCTCCCTCTTCTTACAAAGCCCTACATCTTGACTGGCCAAGATCTTTTCAAGCACAGTGTATCTGCAAAAGTGATCTTTATCTAGGAAAAGGCACATATATTGGTTTTGTTTTTTCTTCAGATCTTTATTGGAGTATAATTGCTTTATGCTGTTGTGCCAGTTTCCGCTGTACAACAAAGTGAATCAGATGTATTTATATGTATATCCCCATATCCCCTCCCTCTTCAGCCTCCCTCCCACCCTCCCTATCCTACCCCTCCAGGTCATCACCAAGCATGGAGTTGATCTCCCTGTGCTATGCAGCAGCTTCCTACGAGCCATCTATTTTACATTTGGTGGTGTATATATGTCAGTGCTGCTCTTTCACTATTGGACAAGCGGCATCTTAGAGAAAAGGAAGATGGGAAGACAGTGTAATTTGGTTAGAATGCACTCTGCTTCACAACAATGATGATGGCAGGTACCACTCTTAACCATTGCTGTTAATTACTGATTGGATCAAGTCCTTTCTATTCTACCGACTAAATACTTTAAAATGTATTCTCTGCTTTCCATTCAGAAATGGCCTCAGCCCGATCTGTTGTTTACCTCCCAGCCTTTATTGCAATACCTTTTAACTACTCCCCTTGCCTTTCTCTTGCATCCCTTTTGTGCATCCTACACAGGGTTGCCAAATTAAACTGTCTAAACAGCAGCCCTGATTGTGCTGCCCCTTTGTAAAATCGTTCAGTGTTTCTCCTCGCTGTTAAAACATATTCTATGTTGTGCATTAGTAAAATAGGCAAAGCCCTTCAGACTCTGTCTCTAGCTTACCTCTGTTGGTCGTGTCTCTTGCCTCTCCATCCTGCCCCCAATCACATCTTTGTTCCATGTCCCTTGTTCCTTGCCTTTCTTGCTCCAAAAATTCTGAGGAGATTAAATGTTCTTCCCATTCACCAGAGTGTTTTCCACCTCAGTGCTTTTGAGCATGTGGTTCTCACTGTCTGGAACAATCTTCTAGATGAATTGTGACACTTCAAGAAATATCTTTGTCCCAGCTTCAGAAACTAAATTTTCATTCTGATGAATAGCTCTCACAGTATTTCCCCAGGCTCTTTTAGGAATATTGAGGATTCACTTGTTAATTCTGAAATGTGGTTTCTAAAATAAAGCGTTATCTGAGAAGCCATTAAGCCTCTAGTTTAAATACCCAGATATTCTCAAAATTGAGTTTGCATTGTCTTCACTGCTATGTCTTCTCAGATAACCAATGCGGTCATGTCAGACTGATGCAACTTCATGTTGTTATGACCCCAGCCATCTCTAGGACAAGAGGAAACGAAAGGGGCAGTTACTGAACAAAGCATGACAGAAGACTCACTTCAGAGTACAAAACTGAACTTGGAATGGATGCTAAATCACTCAGATAATCCTGAAGCAGGGAATCTCTGTAGATTTCAGGACCTATTGGAGCATGCATAGCCTTTGCAGGCAGCCGAGAGAAACCGGAGGTCCCCTGACCTGGAGGTTTGGAGACCTGGGTCCTCACCTAGAATGTCACATATAATCTGTGGGATCCTAGGGAGGTCATTTGATCTCATTGAATCATGCAGTCCTCATATGGAAAATTAGGTTTTGGGTTTAAATATTTCTTGGCAATGTTTTGATTAAATGTCTATGTGTACCCAAATAATGCTGGTGCTCTGCACCAATCCCTTTGGACTTTTGTGGATCTACCAGCTGCAACATGCTTTCTCTGGTAATAGCTAGTATGTTTTTCACTTTTAGGAAAATTTTCCTCTGTCTGCTGCTCTCTTGCCTCTCGTTGGAAAGCTGCTCAGGTGCCAGATTTCTCTTGCAGGATCGCACTGCAGCTACCTCTGTGATTATTTGGCTTCCTCTTTCCCTGCCCTGCTTCCCCTCCTGCCTTACTGGTTCCCCTGGGAATGCTTCCTTATTAAGTCATTTGCACGTGAATCATTGTCTCAGGGTCTCCTTATTCTTTCAACGCAACCTAAGGTTCTATCTATCCATCTATCTACCTACCTACCTTTTTTGAGTTCATTAATAAACATTTGGCTTGGGTTTGTGAGAGCCATTCTGGTAGGGGTAAAGAGACAAAGAATGTGCTTTGCCTACTGAATTGTGCTTGATAAAGTGGTTGATAATGATGGTTTCTGAAGCTGTTCCATTTAAAGAAATAACTATTTAAAAGCTGTCTTTATTAATGTACGGATTTTCTGTCACTGATGTTTGTCTCCTTATGAATAGCTTGGACTAGATTTTTTTCAAATAAGCATTTTTAAAGATCTGTTACTGTTTCTAGGAGTTTCACGAACAACTAACTAGGGAGAGAAATAACAAGGGAGAGCCATGAGTTTTTTGCCAGTATCTTCTAGTTTTTATTTCAAAAACTATTTTTAAAATTTATTTGTAATTAAATCTCAATGGAATGTGAAATGCAACCTGGAACTTGAGCCAAAAGTACCTGAAAAAGCATTCTGGAAAAGACTTTGCTTGTGCCATCTGTGTATATGTTGAGAGAACCAAAATGTATAAGATAATGAAGATAGGTGTGATTGAGTCTCAAAGTGGAAGCCTGATGCTTTACTTCACTAGTGCCCAGCTGGTCACCCCAGAAGTGCGGTTTGTTGGAAGTTGATATCTATTGTAGACTAAGCCTTATGCACAGTTTCTACCCTGATGTTTGGCATGAGTCATGCACAATACATTGAAACAAGGTATTGAAATAAATAGAATGGCATTTCCCAACTCGCTTTCATGCTGTTATTTTCTCTGCAAGATGCATTCTGGTTCCTTTTGTGAATCTTCAGATTTGATTCTACAAGCTGCTAAGAAATGTAGCACCTTTATGCCACCCACAAAAGAGAGTTTTTATACAGTCTGTTGTATATAGGAAGCATGTGGGTGTGCATGTGTATGTATGCATGAGGGCACGGTTTGGCTGACGTCGTACTTGCAGCACAAACTGTGCTTATCTCCAATTATGTGACCGCTCTGTTCACAAATCATTAAATTATAGGTTTCAAGTAGAAATTAAATATCCCTAATTAAATATATACTTACTAAATTAATAAATATAACTTTTAATGCCCTGGGCATTAAAAATGGAAAATAGGGTCATTCACTTCCAAATGGCCAACTGTAGTGCCATACAGTTACAGATCTGATGAATTGCATCCCAGTGACATTGCTCCAGGACCAGATATTAAACCTTTTTTGGTTTGCATTCTAAGTGTTGCTTTTAGAAAATCAAAACCAAAAACTATATTTAGCTTTCTAGGTTATAATCTCTGGAGGCCCTACCAGCCAGGTATCATTTGTATGTTTTATTTAAAGAAAAAAAAAACTCAGTGAATAAGTTAAAAGTCTATTTCTAACTCAATCTTATATCTCAGAAAATTAGTTCCTCATTCTGTCCAATTATGTCAAAAATTGAAAGTTATGTTATTCTGTTCTTTGTAAGCCCGCATACAGTTCAGGAGTGATATATGCCATTTTCATAAGGTGTGAAGGAGAGACATAAATTGTACAAAGCAAGTATTGAACACTGGGAAGTTCACTGTTCCTTAGAGAAATGAGCTGTGCATTTACTGCTCAAAACACACCTTTCAAAAATACTATTTGCGCACCAGCCTAGCAGAAGAGTAAGGGTCATGAGGAGAAAAGTGGATGGTTGTAAGCTTTGCCTTTTCTGAAGCTTAGAGTCTGAGTAGCAAGATAAAATAGACACAAGGAAGCAGTTTGGTGTAATTATTAAGGGCCTGAGGATTAGATTTAGGCAGAAATTTTATGCAAATTCTAGGTTGGCTCCTTTTGGTATGACTTTGTGAAAGCCATTTATTTTCTATGCCTCAGTTTCCTCATCTTCAAATAGAGATGCTAATATCTACCCAATAGTGTTGTTACTGTTTTTGTAAAGGTTGGGTGACAAGATGTATAAAAGGCATACCTGGCAAATATGTATGCTTCTTAATTGGTAGTTGTTTTTTTAAATCAGTATTACTGATACAAATGAAATGGTCTCTTTCCACCACAGCACACTTACCCATACCACATTTGTAATTTTAATGTTTACAGTATTACACTATCCCAATGATTTGAGTTGCCCCAGATGCTTTTTCAAAGCAGTGGCATCCAGATTTGATAAATCTATGTAATCCCAGAATTTAACCCAATAGCCAGTGTATAAAAGATTCTTAATACATATTTGTTATATTTTAACTGTCACAAAGAGAAAAGATGCTTCAAAACAAAGATCTTCATTTTAAAAATGACCACGTTCAAAGATTTTTTCCTAGAAACCAGCATGATTAGTAGGAGTACTAATTATGAGTATTTACAGTAATATATTTATTTAGGCACCATACGGTGTGCTGGCTTAAATGGCTCTAGTTCTTTATTAATAGGTATGTGGGGCTTCGGGGTACTGGGTTGCTGGATCCATATGCTATCCAGGAGAAAAATTTAGTGTATAGTGACCTTGCTACAGCATAAAAAAAAAAAAGTGAACTGAAGTGGAAGAAATGCTTGGGTTAACGCAACAGATCTGTTAATGACCAATGTTTCAAGGACAGTTCTGTTCCAAAAATAACCAACAATATGATCAGCACTGAATTAACATTGTTATGGGCTATAGGTTTCAAAATTTTCCTTGTTAGTAAAATCACCTTTTAGGTAACCTCTTGGGGTTTTGTGCAAACAGCATAGCTCTCTTATAGAACCCCACACTTGAGAAGCAAAGAGAAATGGATCTCTCTGTAACAGGTTCTTGTCCAAGGCTTCCATGTCCAGTTTCAAAACTCCTGAGGGAAATAAACAGCTGTCCAAATGAAATGCTGAGAGGATACCCCTGGGCTGCTAGGAAATCTTAGAAGGGCATCAAAGCAAACCATACGGCTGGATGGAGACTAAATGTTGAAGAAGGGAATATAGAAATCTTTAACCAAGGCAAAGCTTGAAATGACCTGTTAAATAGTACTTGAAGTGGGTGTAATGTTTAAGGAAAAGTGGTCTCCCTCTCTTCCAAATCCAGAATATGTGTTTTACCACCCTCTGTGCTATTAGTCTATTTGTTATTATTCAATCTCATTTTCCCTCCCATGCTTTCCTCACTTCCTCTTCTCCTCATTCTGGATGAGTATAAGCAGTGTCAGGGCTGGGGCCATAGAAGGTATGTGGTCAAGGGCATTGCAGTAGGGAAGATAGTGAATTGTAGATACTCCATTAATTATTTTTTCCACCAATTTAAGCAATTCCTGTATAACAACTAAGAACAAGAGAAAGACAGCGGCAAGAATGTGAATGCTAATCAAATAGCTATCACTTATGGAGCACTGGTGAGGATCGCATCACTGGGCTGTTTGCTTGGACTGTCGCCTCTAATCTTCTTAACAGCCTGTGCACTGGACACTATGAGCAGAGTCCTAGGAAAATGGAATAAAGTTTGCTTTAATTTGGAGACACAAAACTAAGCTAAGATTCTTTAAGTAATGTTCATGAGGAGTTTGTGGACATGATTTATCAGAAAGAAGTGCTTCCACCAGGCCTCATCATGATAATGATTCCACTGAGCAGGGTGCTGAATCTATCACCTGGCTATTTTGGGCTCTTTTTGACACTAGACCTATGGGGAAAAAATAGAGTTTTGCTCTAACCTTGATTATTCAGAGAAAATAGTGTTACTGCAACACAGCAGGGACAGGACGTGGATGGAAACTGGAGAGATACTCACCAAATGTTATAGGTACTGGAAGAAATGTAGATAAACCTTGATTATTTTTTCATTTTATTCACAAAAAGCAGGCATTGGAAATTTCCTACCCAACGTCAACTGAAAGAAAAGACACTATTGTTGGGTCTACACACAAAGCCTGATTTGCTGATATTTTTTCCCTTTTTTTTTTTTGTCCAGTTATTTTAGTGTCTTGTAAACACAGATCTACCTTTTGGTTTCATCACTGTATCTCCCATTAGATGATTGTAAGGGAGCAGAGATGCCCTAGACCTTCACTTGCTCTGGGTGATCGGTTTCTGCAGACTCGCCCTGAAAGGTCTGAATGCCTGCACTGCACTTCCCAGTAAACTTTAATGCTTATGGCAATCCTCCCGGTGGGGAGAGAAATGAGCAGGTGTGGCCAAAAGCAGCATCTGTGACTCGCCAAGATCCTCTGGTGTTGTATGCATAATTTCCACTTCAAAGAGTTCAGAGACAGCTTGGGGATAGTCAGTGCATTGCAGCCTGCGCTTGTTAACTAGTCAGTGTTATCTCTGGTACAGCTACAGTTGGTGTAAAATCATTTACTATCTTTCTTATGATGTCAGAACAATAAAGACCATCAGAGTTCATATACTTTCATTTCTTCATTGTGCAAATGCATAAATTATGAAATTCATGTGTTCAGCCTCTTTAGAATATTCATTGAGCTCCTCTATATGCCAGAAGAAGGATAAAATCATGCACAGTTTGTGGGTTGGAAAGGCTTTTTTTTTTTTTTCATTTTTCTGTGTCCCCAGCATCTATTTTAAGTCTGATCAATAGTAAGTCTAAATATGTATTTGTTGAAGGAATAGTAGGCTTTTAAGTGTAATTAACTACAATTAACCAGTGTTAGCCAAATGACTGAATGAGTGGATGAAAAAACTGCACAGAGAAGATGATCCTATTTGCATCTTGGCGGATGAACAGGAATTGGCAAGAGTAGCTTCAAAGAAAGATCAAGGAAATTAACCAATGTCATACATAGCCCAGCCAACAGCAAAGGCAGAATTAAAATACTTGTCTAGTCTAGGAGTCTTTCTATTTGAATAGGCTCACTTTCCAAAAGAAAATGTTCTAAAGCACTTTAAATTGCTTAATAAAACAATAATTTCCTCATGATGTACTAATCGAGGAATCTATCAGGGCAAGAAAAATCCTGAAATATTTTCCTTAAAAAATTCCTAGCAATTTTCAATTGTCACATCAACTCCTTCTCATTATGAGGTAAACAACTGGATTAACTACCTTCACTCATCCTAATTCATTCTATCTAATGCCAGGAAATTTATTCCTTAGGATGTGTCCCCATTGATCTTGGAGAAGTGCAAAAGATTAACATAAATTAAAATGGAGTGTTTTATGTGATAGTCATCTTGTTAACCCCATTATCCAACTCTCTGGGCACCAGGTCTAGAAGGAAAGAGGGGGAGGAAACTAAAGGAGTTGTTCACCTGGGGGTTGAGAGCAGCCTCAGCTCCTTGAAAATCAAGGGTTGGAAGTAAATCCTCTGTGTTACTGAAGCATACGGATGCCATGAAATAGTGGAAACTGAATCACTATATTGCAATTTACAGCAGAGAAAAAGAGAGAAAAGGATTTTCAGAGCTTATTCATCCGACTCCTCTGAAAAATACCTGTGTGAACCCTTGGGCTGAGAGTGTTGATTCCTGTGGATTCGACTCTTTCACTGTCACACCTTGGGAGAGAGTGTTGCCCTAAAGAGTCATATCCAAAAAGAAATGTCTCTCCCTTGTCTTTTGAGTGACCCACTGTTGGCACTCCATTGGGTGAAGGAAATACCAATAAAAACTTCTGTTACAGGAGCCAAAGGCTAATAATGATCATTCCACTCTTTTGAATTTGTGGTGTACCTCCCTTTGGGTAAGTTCAATATGAATTTGTGTATATTAATTAATTCCTCTAATAACATTCAAAGTAGAGAGAAGTCACTATCAGTTTTTCCACTTGCAAAATGGATCAAATAAAGACTTTCATATGATGGGGATTGTGAAAATAAGTGTGACTTGATGTGTTTTTGGTTTAATAGAAATTAAAGTAGCATGGATATATGGCAGTGATAGCTATAAGTGATAGTTTAAAGGGATATTTAGAAATTATTATCTTATTTTTAAGAATGGGTTTTCTTAAAGATGTATTCACTTGTCCTCAAAATATTGAGTGCCTACTCCAGGCCAGGTATTGTTTGGATCAGTGAGGCTATGGTAGTGAGTAAGACAAACAGACGTCTATTCCCATGGACTTGCATTCTAGTCAGAGTAGAGAGAAAAGATGTGGTAAGTGTTATGGAGAAAATGTTACTGATTATGGGCTAGGGGATGACCCCCAGGGATAGGGAAGAAGTTACTGTTAGTTGTGAGATCAAAAAAGGCCTCTCAGCAGGTTACCCTTGACTTGAGAGGAGTCACCCACATGAAGATCTTAAGGAGAAGGAAAAAGCAAATGCAAAGGTCCCCAAAGCCATCATGGCACTTACCTATTGGAAGAATAGAAGAAATCCAGTGTCTGGAGTATGTATAGGGGAGTATGATGCCTGATGAAGTAGGAGAAGATGGCAAGAGACAGATCATGGAGGGTCTTTGGGTCCATTTTAAGGAGTTTGATTTTATTCTAAGGCAATTGGAATCTACTGAAGAATTTTAATGGTAGAGTGGTAGGGACTGAAGACCAATGTATAATGGTGGATAATCCCACCTATGCCCCTATTATGAGGAACAAGAAACCTTAAAGATCCATCTATTGATTCAACATTATTAAAGAAAGCATGCAGTGTGCCTTGAAGTGTTCCAGAGTTTTAGCAAGAAAAGACAAGTTTCTGCCTTTTTTGAGCTTTGGGGGAGACAGACAAAAACTACTAAGGACTGTGAATAAAATACAAGGGTTTTATGTGATGAAGAATGACAGGGTGGGATAGTGGAAATTTTGCTGGGTTGGAGACCTCCAGGGCTCCTTCAGTAACTAATTTCAGTGTTTGCTGTTGTTGTCATTTTTTTTAACCCCTGATGGTCAATGAAGTCTTCCTTGTTTTGCCTGTTTTTATTCCTATCTGTGGCTTTTTATTCTGTTATCCCCATATGTAGTGCACAGCCACTTTTTGAAAACCTTATTTCAAGAAAACACTTTATCTCCTCAAACAGTAATTAATTTACTCTTTTGCTTTCTTTTCTAGAGCCTCTCATTTTCCGAAACTTCCACACTTGTTTTACTTATTCATCCCTTTTATTATTTTTGTTAATCTTCTTTAGCCACATAAATACAGAAACTTTCCTGGAAAAAAAGTGGTAAAACTGTGATATATTTTAGACAGAAAATGGCAGAGCAATTATTTTGTAATTCTCATAAAGAACCCACTAATCCTTCCTCCTTCCTTCCTTCTCTTACTCTTTCTCTTTTCTCCTCCCTCATGGCCTGCCCTCTCTCCCTCCCTCCACCTCCTTCCTTCTTCCTTTTCCTTCCCTTCTCTTCCCTTGACTTCCCCTCCCTTACATTTTCTTTTCTTTCCTTATTCCAAAATACTAGGTACATACTTTCTCTACTTTAAAGGCAGCTTCTAAATAATGAATTCTTGTGTATAGTATTTCTTTTCCTGTTAAGAAGCAGTGGGGCAATAAAAAGAAGACCTCTTTGAAGATTCTTTTAAACAAAGATGTCTCAGCCATGGCTTTCCCTACCGGTGAACTCTAACCCTGGGTATTATTTGCTGTCTCAGGATTAAGTTCCACTGAGAAAGAAAATCTTAGACATTGTGGAAAATTAATAGTGAGAAAATGGTTTTGCCTGTCCACCAGGACTTAGAAGAAACATTTTTAGCCTGCTGCCTTCCCACCATTTCTTCTGGGATTTTCATGGTAAGAAGAAAGGAGATGTGTTCGGCTATTTCAGTGATTGAAGGAATATTTTTAAATGGATGATTTTGTTAGTAGGATTTTCCTAGAAGATGGACTCTAGACCAAAAATATCCTTGAGCATATAGCCCTCAAGCATGTTTCTGCCAACTGTGTTAAAGTATTTGTAGGGAAAATTTGGCTTTATAGAATGTTCATGTTTCCCAAAATCGCTACTGATTTTCTCAACAAAGAGGTAGCAGCAATTTGCTGAAAAGGAAAATGACTTTTTTTTTAATGAAGAAGAATAAGATGATTAGTTTAGATGAATGTGTTTGTTCTATCAGAGTCCATCACTTCTGTTTAAATAGATTTTTCCTTTCTTAGACAGGTTCCTTTTGGAACCACCTAGAAAGGACCTACAGACATTCTTGAAAAGTGACATTTCAGCCAGTGCTGAAACATCTGGGGATGAAATTTTTATCATATTTTTTGCAGTATCCATTTTGGATAGCTCTAGAAAATATTTCTGCACATTATGACCTGGGACCTTAAGCCTAGGTATTTTCACCATCATTCTTGGCTCTGCCTTCCGAAGGAGCATGGTCCTTCTTCTCTATGATGTCCTACGTATTTGAAGATGGCCACCCTGCCCAGCTTCCACAGGTTTAATATCCTGAGCTCATTCAATTGTTCCTCATACAGCAGCACTTTGAGGTCTTCTCTTTCCGTACTAGTTACTTTCCTTTTAAGTCTGATTTTCAATGCCCTACTTAAAATGTTATGGACAGAGCTACTTAGAAAGCTGTATGCTCTTCTAAGAGTAGAATCAGACAAGGAGGCCCCTCATAGGAGGTGCTTCCTATGAGACACTCTGTAATTCGGTCTCTCTTTACTTCTCCTAACACTTTTTTTCTCACTCTGTCCCCTGTGCCTCCATTCCAGCCATAGTGGTTCCCTGGTTGCAAGCCAAGCACATTTCTGACTTCATCCTTTGTCCTTGTTCCCCCTGTCCTGAACCTTCCTTCCTCCAAAGGCACATGGTGACCTTCTTCTTGTTCTCAGTTCATTATTGCCGTCACCTCAGAGGGGCCTGCTCTTCCTATCTCATTTAAAATAGCCCCTCCACTCCATGACTACCCCTTATCATGCTTTATTAGCACTTAAAACTCCCAGACATCATATTATAGATCTGTTGGTTTGTTTTTTTACCAACCATCATTATAAGCGTAGCATTTCTGTTAAGGCAAGTACATTCATTGATGTCTTTCTAGCACCCAGAAAGGTACCTAGTATATTATAGGAACTTACTAAGTATTGATGAATGTATCAATTAAATTACCATCTACATCCAGATTATCTGTGGGCAGAGAATACAAAATAAGATTTTTATTACATATTTAACAGTACATGTAGCCACACACTAAAGAATTACCTGACTGACAGTGAACCCAAACAGCATTTGGGCTTTTAGCTGTTATAGAGTAGTGTATGTGTGTGTGTAGACACACACATTTTATGTGTAGACATGCATGCATGTGTGTGTGTATAATCAAACAGGTAAACATGTGATTTGGAGACCTGTATCCAATCCTCTAAATTATAGAACCTGGAAAATAACAGAAGTGCATGAAGGGAAGGCAAGTGAGCCTGCCAGTCGGCTTACTGTGCATGAATTTCCAAGGATACAGTTGTTCTTGAACAATCACAGTCAGTATATCAAAATAAGCGCTTTATTGAGTAGGGTAAAAGGAGTTGCTAGCGAGACCGTAAATTCTTTCTCAGAACACATGATAACTGAGCCCAGGAGCCCTTTTGTCCTGGGGGGAGGGGGCATAAATTCCCTGAAAGTATCCGTCGCAGGGAATTGCTCTGCATTCATCATGTCCGCCTCCTGCATCATTCATGAATGTCATAAGAGTCTAAAGAATTGGCACTTCATAGAGAAGATGATTAAATAGCCATTATACTTGTCTTTCCTGCTGCACAGTGCTTTTAAAGAGTTCCCGTTCAGATTGGAGCACACCCCTTCCAGCCCCCTCTCGTTTCTTGCCTCTCAAGGTCTCTGACATTGGATCGAAGGAGCATCGTGCCTTGTCAGCATTATACCTATTGAGACTGAACAGGCCTGTGGACTAGCACTTCTTCAGTTTGCTCTTCCCCTATAACAGAGACCTTAGGATTTGAAAAAAAAAAAATGCCATAAAGCTCAAAGTAGATCCTTTTCCAGGGAGTAGAGAAATTCTAGCTTGGGCTTAGATTCTTCAGTGATTGAGCTCTCTGTCAGATATTTTCACATCTCTTCGCTTGCCTTCACTTTCCTGTGGACTAAGAATAATGAATCAGAAGAGGGCTCCTTTACATAAGATTTGTCATTTTATGTATTCAAAAATGAGGCTTCAGATCATTGTGTACCCAATGAAGCATATTCGCGCAGAGTAAACACTGATGTAGCAGAGTATAAGATATGTGACTTACTTCAGTCTTCTCCCCTGCACCCATTTCTTGTTACATATCTGTCATATACACATTTATGTACATATTCTCTCTCCCCCACCAGCACACACACATGTTAAACCTGCTCCATAGTGATTCTTACTACCCAAACAGTATCCTTAGGTGATGGAGTATAAATTAAAATTGATCAATAAGCAGGTTTTTCTTAAGCACCTACTTTAGAGGCAGCAGAAAAGCTATAGGAAGAGCACTGGACTGGAATCAGGAGAGAGCAGTCCTAGTCTGGCTCAGCCACCCATCAAATGTGACCTTGGACCAATCCTGGCCTCGGTGTTTGCATCTATAAATGAAGACATCAACTGGTACCTCTCAAATTCCCCTTCCAACTGTTATACCACATGATTTTCTGTGTCAAGCCTGAGACTCAGCCTATCATGAGGACACAAAGAAGCACATAACATCACCATTGCCTGCAAGGAACCCATAATCTGATCACGTCAATGCAAATCTCTGATCCCTGCTGGGCAACAAACTCCGTCATCACAAGGGTGCTAGGTCTGTATTGTCATCTTTGAATGTGAAATAGAGATCATTTAAAAAATAATAGCACGATCTGTGACTGTGACTACCACATAGTAAACACAGGATGTCTTTGTACCCCTATCGTTTGTGGACTTCTCCCCAGAGTTTATGACTTTAAGAAGAATGTTCACTTTTAAATAAAACTTTGGACACATGTTAAGGGATGAAGTTGAATGAGTAAATTAGGGAAATTGGATAATCACTGGTTGTGACCAGTAAGAGGACCCCTTCAGAGAAAACGTTTTCCCATCTTGCTTAAGAAATCGTATGAGCCATGCCTCTAGGTCACGAATTGTTTCAATGAAGGTAGACCCTTTGAGCTTTAATTTGTTCACTGGAAGGAACCGCTTCACTCCTCGTTACCCAGGCTTTCTCTGGAAGTGGGAGGGCCGACTGAAATGCCAGCCTTGGCACTTTACATTCTACTGCTCCAGCCATGTGAGTCTGATTCGTTCTTGCCGCTGCTTTAAGAGAGATTAAAAGAAGCAAAGCTGTTCTCTGAGTTTCTTGATCTGCACTGTGGCAGCTAAAGTCAGAGGAAATGGGGACAATGGGAAAGGAAATAAATCCTTGAGAGTGATGTGTATGTGATCTCTGGGAAGCAGACCCAGTGTTCACACAGAGGCTTCAGATACTAGGTCATTGCTTTGGAGAATCGTCCAGCGCCCAATAAAACCTACCACCTATATGACACAACGTGAGGCAAAAGCTGAAGCTGAGCGATAAGGACAGACAGGATATATGGCTGAAAAGAAACTTTCAATTTCCTTTACTTAGTAGATGGACAAGTATCACATCATTAAAAAAAAATACCCACATGAAAAAAAAGCTTCCAGTTCGAGTGCACATGGGCAGTGCCTGAAGCTTTTCACATGATTGACTTAATCGGAAGGCTTAATCTAACAGGGAGAAGCACTGTATTAATTTAAATATGGCAGGTGCTATCTAAGTTTATTGCAAGAGCTAAAGACCAATTATCTTGTATTTTTCCATAAAATTGCATTTTCTAAAAAGAGACTGGTATGTCTGAATATATCCATCATAACAAATCTTCAAGCTTTGATGGAAGTGACTGCTGTTTATTTGCAGAATGTCATATCTGTACTGTTGAATCAATGCTAAAGTTATCATATTAGAACTAAGAAGGGGGCCCAGGAAATTAGTTTTTATAGACTTGCAGCCTGGCTTTGTGAATAAAAGCATAAGGCCAGAACCAGGTGTAGAAAGTGCTTCACTCCAGGGCCTGATACTATAAAGAGCAGATTTTTTTAAGTATGAATAATGCAGCCACCTCCCACAAGATCCAGGACAAAGAATAAATAAGAGGATTTGTTTTTACCATCAGGACCTGGGGAATAGGCACACTTTCAAGGGATGGGGAAGTGCTGAGGGGAGAAAGACTGAAAGGGAGAAAGTATTTAAAATATGTTTAATTCGGCAGGAGAGATGAGAATCATCTAATAATTGCAAAGGGCAATTGTCTTGCTAAAAGTCATGAAGGGAGAAAAATAGAAGCTATAAGCTGAGGCTTTGAAGAGGATAAAATGTGTTAAAAATGAGGAGCTTATGTATTCAGAGAAAATCAGTTTTAAAAAGAAAACTGTAAACTAATTGCCAAAATATTATATAATAATGCAATGATGCGTTTGTCCATTGATAAGAGGTGAAAGATAAAGTTATGTTGAATGAATAATAAAGAAAGACTTTGACAACCAGGAGTCAACTTTGATCCATTTCGGTCTCTTATGTGACTCTTGACCATAGCAAAATCATTTGGCCTAATGGAGATTTCATTTATTCATGATAATACAAATGTTATATATATTAAGCAGAGTCAATTATTATATCAAATTGTGCCCCCTCCCCAAGTTATACCCACAGATAAAACAAACAACTTAAAAGTTCAACAGGAAAGGAATGTTAAGTTAGAGCCCATCACCTCCTGTAGTATTATGCAACCATTTAATTGAAAAGCATAATAATACAGAGAGATTCAAAAACTATAATAGAAAAAAGATACAAATTATGTAAGCACTATGATTACAACTGTATGCAAACTACTTTCCAGTAGATGGAGACCAGAGAGAAAGGCAAATAGCTTTATGTTCAATGTGTATTATTTAAGCAAATCAATTTACATAATCTTCAGGTCTTCCAAATGCCAAATAATATGTACTTGGGAGATTGTTGAGCAGGATCTGGGTGTGTTTTATGATGACACAATAGCACAGTCTCACTTGGGGCTTAAAATTATGGCACTGGTTCTTTATAGTTGTGAAGTTATGACAGAACCCTTACGCCATTATCCTACCAGCACTCAAGATGCAATAACCCCCAAATTAAACTTATTACTTTCATGCCCTAAGCTGTGCTTCCTCTTTTATCTACAGTTTCATTTGCCCGAATTTGAAAACTGTGAGTCAGCTTCAACTCCTCCCTTTTTTCTTCCCCAAATAGCACATGGATCACCAAGTCCTTTTATTCTTCACATCCTCAGTATCGACTTCTCATATTTCACTCACACTCACCCAGGCTCCACTTGCATCTCTTACGTCCTGGCTGTTGCAGTGCCTCATTCTAGATCCATGTACACACACTTTTGTCTCCTTCCATCTTCCACACCACAGCCAGAGTTATTTTCCTCAAATGCAGTTAAGATCATGTTTCCCCACTGACCAAAATAATAATTTTCAAACTTTCTAAACTTTAAAATTGTTCTTTAAAAAAATTCTGTGTTGGAGTGACTTTAACCTGTTTACTAAGTAAATGTTATATGTTTCAGACAATTAAAAAATATTTGGTGGAAAGTATTTTATTGTAGGTGTGATCCTTGAAATATTTTTGTTATTATACTAAAAAAAGAAAACACTGTAAGGAAAACACTTGGCTTGCCTACTAAGATACTGGCTTGTCTACTAAGGTAAAAAGACCTTTATATGGCATTCATACTCAGCACTGCTCTCACTAGTCTACTTTCCAGACCTGTCTTTGCTATTCTCAGCTGTTCAGCCTGCACATTGTGCCAAAGAGATGATGCTGTCTGTGTTTCCAAAATACACTGTGCTCTTTCACATCTTTGCTCCACGTAGAATGTCCTTCCCCTCCACTTTAAAATCAGGTAAATACTTCTGCAGCCCAAGACTCAGGACAAGCCTTTTTTTTCCCCTTTGACATATTCTCATTTTATTTTTATTTCATGGTATTTTTTGAAATATTATTGAGATACGATTGACATATTAGTTTAAGGTGTAGAACTTAATGATCTCACTATGTGAAAATTTAAAAAAAAAGGCAAAACAAAAACAGACTCACAGGAACAGAAAAGACTGATGGTTGCCAGGGACAAGGCATGGGGAGTGGGGGAAGCGCATGATGGTTGTCAAAGGTTCAAACTTTCAGTTATAAAATAAATAAATTCTGGGGAGCTAATGTGCAGCGTGATAACTATAGTTAACAACCCTGCATTGTTAAGGCAGTATTTGAAAGTACTTGAAAGTTGCTAAGAGAGTAGATCTTAAGAGTTCTCATCAGAAGAAAAAAATTGTAACTGTGTGAGGCAATAGATGTTAACTTGTGGTAACTGTTCCCCTCTCTCTTTCTCTCTCTCCATTTTACATGTATATATACATACATATATATATATAAAATCATTTTGTAGTGCAGGTCTTTATTAAAGCCAGTGGCCCTCTCCTTTGGGTTCCCATTTCATTTTGAACTTGTCTCTACTATAGCACTTGTCATATTGTATTATATATACAGTCTTCTTAGTACATATAAGGTACTCAACAATTTTTTTGGACATTTACATACCATTGCATTTAATTTTTACTGATTGAGTGCTCTATTTTTCTTCTAAGAATAGATTATTTTGACTACAATCACTTTTTAGTAAATTTTAAAGTCTAATGAGCAAATCTCCTTTCTTTACTCTTTCTTTTAAAATTTTCTTTGCAAATTTAACACCTATTTTTCTTTATGAACTTCAAAAGAAATTGAGATTCTGTTTAGAGGTGCCTTAAAGATAAACATGCTTATTGATATATTCATATTTTTCCTATTCAGTAGCAGCATATATATCTTCATATATATGGATATGTTTCATGTCCTCCAAAAATTATAGTTTCCTTTATGTAGCCTGACTTTGTGCAGCTTTCTTGTTGCATTATTTCAAGATATTTTACAGATTTGTGTTTTTGGGGTTGGGATTTTTCCCTGTCATTTCAACCTGGTAATAAATGCTATTAAAATGAACTATTGATTGTTTTATTGTAGTAAAATATACATAATGAAAAATTACTATTTTAACTATTTTTAAGTGTACAGTTTAGTGGCATTAAGTATATCCACATTGCTGTGCAACCACCACCATCTCCAAAACATTTTGATCACCTCAAATGGAAACTATGTCTACTAAACAATAACTTCCCTTTCCCCTCCCACTCCAGCCCCTAATAACCACTATTCTACTTTCTGTCTCTACAAATTTGACTATTCTAGGCATCTCATATAAGTAGAATCATACCATATTTGTCCTTTTGTATCTGGCTGATTTCACTTAGCATAATGTCTTCGTTTCATCATGTAGATATCAGAATTTCATTCCTGTTTTAAGCTGAAGACTGTTCCATTGTGTGTGTATACCATTATCATGTTTATCCATTCATCTATCAATGAACGTTTGAGTAATTAACCACTTCTTGGCTATTGTGAATAATGCTACTATGAATATCGGTATACAATATCCATTAGAGTCCCTGCTTTCAGTTCTTTTGGTTCTGTGCTTGGAAGTGGAATTGCTGGGCCATATGATAATTCTACATTTAACTTTTTGACAAAGTGTCACTGTTCTGCTTAGTGGCTGTGCCATTTTACATTTCCAGCAGCAGTGCAGAAGGGTTCCAATTTCTCCACATCCTAGTTCCAATTTCTCCGTATCTCAACACTTACTATTTTCTATTATTTTGATAATAGCCATCCTAATGCGTATGAAGTGATATCTCATTGGATTTTGATTTGCATTTTCCTAATGATTAGTGATGTTGAGTATCACTTTATGTGCTTATTAGCCATATGTATACCTTCTTTGAAGAAATATCTATTCAAGCCCTTTGCCCATATTTTAATTGAGTTATTTGTTGTTGTTGAGCTGTAGGTATGCTTTATATATTCTGGATATTAATCCCATGTCAGATATATGATTTGCAAATATTTGCTTCCATTTTGTAGGTTAACTTTTCAATCTATTGATAGTGTCCTTTAACCTACAAGATTTTAAATTTTGAAGTCCATTTGACCTATATTTTCTTTTGTTGCCTGTGCTTTTGGTGTTATATCCAAAAACTCATTTCTAAATGCAGGGTCATGAGCTTTTCTCCTTAAAGTTTTCTTCTAAGAATTTTATAGTTTTAGCTCTTGCTAAGTCTTTGATTCATTTTGAATTAATTTTTGTATATTGTAGAAGGTAAGCACCCGCCGTCTTTTTTTGCATGTGGATATTTAGTTTTTCCAGCATCATTTATTGAAAAGATTGTCATTTCTCCTTGAATGGTCTTGGCACCCTTGCCAAAAATCATTTGTCCATCTGTGCAAGGGTGATAAGCTATTGATTTTTATGTATTTATTTGTATTGGACCAACTTATCCATTGATCTCATTAATTTTAAGTTTTTAGGAGAGTTATTTGGCATGTATGTATTTAATCACATCTTTTAAAAAGTATTGTATTCTTTCCGAGTATTTTACAACTTACTTCATTTTATCGCTTTAATGGTTTAGTAAGAACTTATAAAATTTTGTTGAGGTAAAACTGTGATAGTAAACATCACTATCTTCCTGATGTTAATTGTGAAGGTTGTATAATTTTACTGTTTAGTATGATGCTGCGGTTTGTTCTTGATCATCTCTATCATATTTAGAAGACTTTTTTCAATCCCTGTTTTAATTAGAGTTTTTGAAGGAATGGCTGTTGAATTTTTCAAGCCTTTTTTAAAATTGAGGATAAAATTATATTCTAATTCTACTTTAATTAGGTGATGTAATGAGTATTGCTAATAGATACCTTTTTGTTGAAATCCATTATTTCTCATATTCTTGAAATGGTGTATTATTCTTTTAATGTACCATTGAATTTTATTCAGAAAAAATTTTAATCAATATTTGTAAGTGAAATTGGTCTAAAATGTTTTGTTCTGTTTTTATGCTGCATATTTAACAGATGTCAGTATTAAGATTTTGTTATATTTGTAAGTTAATTGGAGGAGATATTTAACTTTGCCTGTGATCTGGTATAATTCAAGTAATTTGGGAATTATCTTTTCTTTGAGAGTTAGATAAAACTTACCTATAAAATCATCTAGACCTGTATGTTTTAAATAGTAGAACTTGAATCACCTTTCCAGTGGTTTATATGGTCATTCAGTCTATTGAATGTTTCTAATATTTCTTAGAAACCTTTGGCAAATTATTTTTCCTGGAAATGATTAATTTCCTCTGGTTTTCAAATATATTTCTCTAAAGTTGTATAAATTATTCTTTTATATTTTTAATATTTCCTTTAGCTGTGGTTATATTTCCTTTTTAATTTCTACTATTCAGTTTTTTTCTCTTTTAGTTGTTCTTATTTTTGGTTTTTCAGGGGTTTATATACTTTCTTTGATGATTTTAAGTGCAAGCTTTGGGTTTTTTTAACTATTATTTTAAAAATACATTGGGTAAATTTCAGTTTTTACTAATCATCACATCTGAGCTATTAATTTTATTTATTTTTTGTAATAGTGCCTTAAGTTGAAAGTTCAGTTGATTTATGTTCATTTCCTTTATTATTATCTAAAGCATTTTCTTCTGAGTAAAGCTTTATTTGTAGTTTACAGGACTTGATATAAAGTAGCCTCTTTTTATTAATATTCTAATATTCTATTCATTGGGGTTTTGTAGGTATATATATATTTATATAAAACCTAATTATGGAAATTGTTAAGGATTTCTTGGTGAATAAGAACATGATCAGTTTTACAAGTAAGTGTTCCAATTTGAAATGTATATGAAGTACTGAGTGGGCTCTCTTGCTTAGATTTAGATTCCTTGGTAATGTATTGGTTGCTCATCTTGGCCATTCTTTGCCAGTTCATCTAACAAGCCTTTTATTGTGACCCTACGTGTTCCAGGCACTGGGATAGTTACCAGGAGTTCTTTACTATCTAGGACTCTTCTAGTTGTGGAAGAAACCAAATTTGAACTAGCTTAGACTAAAAAAGTTAGCAACTGAGAATTTCATGTAAGAAACAGCAACGCACAACTTCACATGGATCATTAAAACCAAGTACTCAAAAATAAGATTTTCTCTCTGTGTCCAATTTGACTTCACTCTTTAGGCCAGTGTTTATTTTCTCACAACGTCTTTCCCATGGTAGGAAATGTGGCCATGGCAGCTGTGTGCCTCTTACAGCATAACTTTATCATCAAGGAGGGACTGATGGAGTGTTTTCTCTGGTTCCAGGTTACAAAAAAATGTAGTGACATGCTCTGATTGGTCCAACTGGAGTTAATTTACCATACCTTGGCTAAGATAAAGGGGGAAGATATGCTGGGCATATAGGAAAATGAAAGTCTTCTACAGGTACAATAGCTTTGGGGGTTCCCTTCTCTTCTAGGTGATCACCATAAAATGGAAATAATAAACTATTTCTAGAGTTCTGTATAGTGTACCTGATAGCTGTTTATTTAAATCTGTTTTACTGAAGTATAGTTGATTTACAATGTTGTGTTACTTTCTGCTGTACAGCAAAGTGGTTCAGTTATACATATACATTCTTTTTCATATTATTTTCCATTATGTTTTATCACAAGATATCGAATATGGCTCCCTGTGCTATACAGTAGGACCTCCTTGTTTATCCATTCTATAATACTAGTTTGCATTTGCTAATCCCAAACTCCTAATCCACCCTTCCCCCACCCTCTCCCCCTTGGCAACCACAAGTCTGTTCCCTGTGTCTGTGAGTCTGTTTCTGATTCATAAATAAGTTCACGTGTGTCATGGTTTAGATTTCACATATAAATGATCTGATAGCTATTTTGATCCTTACTCCAACTCTATGAGATGTGTGAGCAGGAGTGGTATTACCACCTTCATCATTGGGCAAGTAGGCACAGTGAAGATAAATGATCGTGATAGATACGAAGAAGGGACCTTAATAGTTGAAGTTTCTTCCTTTTGCCTAAATCTGACTGGGCTCTGTGATTAAGAGATATGTGTCTCATAGAAGCAGGAGTCATTACTCTTAAAAATATTAGCCAACTTTTTCGAGAAAACCATGTTTTATGAACTAGAACCATAAATACCCCAAAGTCATCTGTTTATATTCCCTGGCCCCTTGAAAGTGTGAAGTCCATATAAATCAAGAATTTAAATCAAAGCACTGGAAATAAGCAACTACTCTTCATCTGTATTTCTTTTTCACAGAATATTCAGTACTTCGAAATCCCTTGATTGTTCTTATTACAGAAGGTATTTCAAAGCTGTGGAATAAAAGGACAAAAAGGAGGCAGATAAATGCACTCCGAACCTCCCTTTTATTCTATGTCCCATGAGATGTCATCAGAAGAAATGTGTTTCAAAAAAATTGCTACAGAAAAGGCTGATGAGTTATTATAAAATGATCATTTTTATTTTTCTTTTCATTCATTTATATTTTGCCTAAGGACAAACGTATATAGTCTTTGCACTTAGTTAATGCTCTGTAAAATAGAAAAACATGGCCATTCTTAAACATGTTGCTTTGCTTTTTTAGTATGTATTCCTGTTTAATCTAAGATGTATTTTCATGTATATATATGAAATATATATACTAAAAACAGTTTTCAATGTAATTTAGGAACTGAAGGGTAACATAAAATAATTTGACTAAAAGTGGGTGTGATTTTCTTATCTGAGCCTGCCAAAAATTCACCAAAGAAAAATCATTCAAATGTCTTTGTGGTTAGATTTCTTTTATGAATTGGAAGCTGTTCCATCATAGGAGATGTTGTGAACCCTAATTGATGAGTACTTATAAAATATTTCCACACTGAGATGAAATGACAAGAAGCTGAGATGGATTAATGGGCAGATGCCTGAATGACAGTGTGAAGATATGAAAGTATAGGTGAGCCAAGTTTTATTGATTAATTCAGCAGCATTTATTTCCTGAGCATTCACAGTGTTGATAGAGAGATAAATTAAGCAACCCTGTCCTTCAGGAGCTGGTGGTACAGAAGGGTTTTGGATTTTCATTTTGTTTGACAATAAAACTTAATAATTATTTTCTTAAACCTGAATACTGTGCAATTTCCTAGGACTTGTTTTGCTGTATAAGAGACTAGCTTGGTTGTGAAAGTTAAATTGAGTTGGCTGTAGTTAATCTCTGAAATAAACCTCATTATAGAGTCCACCCTTCATAATTTAGAATTTTATGAATATGGTGTAATTAATCAGGAGGAGGCTATTGTCTGACCTTGCTTTACATACTTGATAGAGAACAACTTCATATTAAACCATTGTCATTTAAGTAAGATAAAATAATCAGAATGATCAGCCCTCTACTGCCATTTCCATTGTGTGGGAATGGAGTTTCCATCTTGTTTGCTGTTGTTGATTTTTTGGCCACATGTTAGCAAGACATTGTCCTTCTCTTCACCATCATTATTTTCATCCCCACACAGATACACAGGGAGGGTAAAAGGAAAGATATTAGGGATACTGTTTGGCATAATAAAAAGAATGTAGATCGTTAAGTTAGATAGATCTGGATTAAATTCCTGATTCCTTTAGATCTTGGGCAATTTTTTTTTTTTTAACTTCATTCTATATATAGCTTTCTTCATCTTTAAAACTGAGATCATGACTATTATGGGCTGAATTGTGTCCCCTCAAAATTTATATGTTAAAGTTAGAACCCCCAGTACCTCAGAATATAACTATAATTGGAGATAGAGTCTCTAAAGATGCAATTAAGTTAAAATGAGGTCATCTGGGTGGGCCCTAATCCAGGATGACTGGTGGTATCTTATAAGAAGAGGAAATTGGGACACAAATGGATAAAGAGGGTAGGCCACATGATGACACAGGGAAGAAGAAGTCCGTTTAGAAGCCAAGGAGACAGGCCTTAGAAGAAACTAACCCTGCTGACACCTTGATCTTGGAATTCTAATTTCTAGAAATGTGAGAAAATAAATTTCTGTTTTTTTAAGTCATCCAGCCTGCGATACCTTGTTATGGCAGCCCTAATAAACTAATATAGCAACAATATCTAAAGTTAAAGGTATAGGAATTTGACATGTTATACTGTATACTATAATATATAATAAATGGTTCGTACACATGGGTAGTATGATTATTAATATTAGTATTAACATTAGTATCATAATTAGCATCGTAAAACACTACCAAGGGTTTGTGAAAGAAATAATTGCCCCAAAGGAAAAACAATGAGTTAATGAAAATTCTTTTAAGCAAGAGGAAGTTTAAGTGTGTCGCTGGAAGCTTTATTTTTAGATCAATTTCAACATACAGAGCATTGTGTCTGCTTCTCTCTCATAGAGGGATATGCTCTGAAATGTTGCCTCTGTGTTTTCTGGCTTAGTGCCCTTTGGTTTTAATCATTCTTTCTTTAAGAAAGAGAAAGAAATTGCCCCATATGGAGACAGCCCTTACCTTACCTGAGCATTGTTTAGGAAATGGGGCTTGGATCTTCCTGATGATATAATACTTGACTCAGGCAGTATTGTCAGTTTCTCAGTTAGTCGAGCGGTAAATCTGATCATTTCTTTGCCAAAGATAAAGGATATTCATTAAAATAGATGAAATTTCTCTCTTAATGTTCAGTCCCTTCAGTTTTGCTTTATTTAAGGCTACTTTATCATTGGTTTTGGTGTTTATTTAAAAAATTCCAGAGTAGACAAAATAGATCATAATAAGCCATCCATTGCAGGGCTATTTCTAAAATCTGTATCACTTATCTCGTATTTTCTTGTGGCTCCCTCTGTAATGCAGAGATTTTGTGGCTTATAGTTGTTTTCATCTGTTATTTACCGTCCCTTTTTTCCTCGTGGAGCTCTTGGTCTCCAGGTATTCCTTTAGGGAAGCTACATCCCATAGATGAGCAGGACGGCCTGTGGAGGGGAGAAGAGGACAGAATCAAGAAAGGGAAGATCTGGCTCCACTCTCAGTTCCAACACTTAACACCAAATCAAGTCATTTAATCTCTTTGAGCCTTTGTTTACTTTGCTATTAAAACAGTAACAAAAATATTTGCTGTTAACACTTCGGTGGGCATTGGGGAAAGAGTCATCAAAGAAAGCAGATTGAAAACCATTTGAAGCTATGGAAATATAAGGCCCTACTGTTGTGGACACTCCCAAAAGAGCCAGGGGTGCACGTAAGGGGAACCATGCAGCAAACTAAATATGTAAAAGAAATTGAGAAACTCAATTTTTCAAATCATCAGCCATTACGAGATCCTTGAGCTCTATGTCTTCATTTCCTAGAAGAGATATTTGTCATTTTCAAAGTCTTTCCATTTTAGTTTTATTATCTGTATGGTAATTAAGATGAATAAAAGATAATTTTAAGTTAATAGCAATAATTACATCTACTGGCATAATATATTTTATGTCCTTGATAATCTATTTTCCAAAAGGATTTACCAGTTTACAATAAAGAATACAAATGTGAATAAGGTTGATAAAAGAGTAATAAAACAGAAACAAGGAATATAATAGAGGAAGGCAGGCATACCACGGTGCATGATATTTTATACTAAATTCTCAGGAATTGTTCAAAGAGCACCAGAGAAGGAGTCTGACATCTTGTTTCTTATCCTAGTTTACCTACCAGGTGGTTTGCATGCTAAGACTTACACTTACTTTTTATTATTCTACCTGCTCTACTTTTCTACCCGTAAATTATCTATCTCTCTTTATTTTTTTAGTTTATTTTTAATTGAAATGTAGTTGATTTACCGCGTTGTGTTAGTTTCATGTGTACAGCAAAGTGATTTGGTTTTTAATATATATATATACACATATAGGTATATATGTATATTCCTTTTCAGATTCTTTTCCCACATAGGTTATTACAAAATATGAAGTACAGTTCCCTGTTAGTTCTCTTTAAATTTAACTCTTTCAGTTCTCCCTGGGAGGTGCTTCCAAATTTGTTCCATTTTAATACCAACTGAAAATTAATTCAGAAAGAGCTAATATGTTGTTTTTAAACATAAATATACAATCAACATTATATATAAATGCTTTTCTGGAGCCATTTTATCTATAATTACTTGATGGGGGAAATCATGAATTAATTCCAGGTAATCTATTGTATTTTGTAACTATATTTTCCCTTTTTTTGGTACACACACATGTGCACACACATACATGCCTATTAATGCACATATGTATGTATATACTATTTTTAAACAGGACCGTGATTCTATTCCTGTTGGTAATCTCCCCAAAAAGTAATATGCTGTATATATATGAAGCTGCCAAAATCACCATCAGCTTCATCCCAGTAAAGAGCTATCCAGTTATGGAAACAATAAGCCAAACCCATTTTGGGGGCTTTTGAGACAAAAGAAGTTGTGTGTTAAATAATATGTCATGCTTGTTGACTATTTGAAGATGTAGTATATCCACCTTATCATGGCTAATGGTGACAGTGTGGAGATTCCATTCCTGAAATACTGTGTTGATTGGAACTCAGCAAAGCAACCTCAGCTGCTTGCAGACTTGCAAACCCTGCAATGTTAAATGGCCAAAATGCCACCACAGCATTTTTTTCTTCAGTTGAATTAATTGCTTTTTGTTAGCCAGCAGGAAATTTACATGGTTCTGATTATTAATAAATGTAATATGATCTTAGCACCAGCATACTGAGCACAGTGAGAAACCAGCAGTCAGAAATGCTAGGCTCTTTCTCAGGGTGGAAAGCATGTGATGTGGTATTGCATAGCTTAGAAGTGAAAAATGTTAATGAATTTAAGAGGATTCTTATGGGTCCTGGGATGTTCCCAAAAAGTTGATTTATAATCCACATTTAAAAATAACAAAATTAACTTTTTAATTTGAGAATGTAAAGCAAAATAATTCCATGTTCCCTTGGGACTCTCGGCATTTTATTTTAAAATTAACAGAAAGCATGTATTTAACTTTAAAAACCATGCAAGGTAGCAAAGCTAACTAAAGAAGAAAAAAAAAACAGATTATCAGAGTAGAGGGTTGTAACTATTAATTAACTTCCTCTAAAGCCAACATTGGACTGTGGGAGTATTCAGGGGCTTTAGTCACCCCTACTAGCAAATTCAGTACCAAGAATACATTTTAATATTTATTTCTATATAGCAGAAAAAGTGCTAAGGACTTTGTACCTTCTATGCCCTTTTCACCTAGAAAGTTAGAATTATCTACCATAGTGATATTCTAAATTCAGAACAACAGAAGCAATAAAAATAATTTAAATCATATTTTGTATCTATTTATCCTTTTATTGTCATACTATAGTTTTGTTCTTTATTTAAAAATTGAAGTCTTGATGGTCTTATAGCCAGTATATATAAGAAGCTGTGTATTTATCTTTTAAAATGCTCTTTCTCTCTCTCTCTCTCTTTTTTTTTTTCTTTATAGTGAGACTTACTGAACAGGGCAGTGGGTGAATTATAAGCAGAGTAGAAAGTTTTGTGAAGTTGTTTGTATGGTGAGAAAGCTAGACTAGTTTTTGAAAATATGTCAGATTTGGGGACTATGGCTTTATTTTCATTCTGCTTCATCCTTATGAGAAGGTATGAATAAAATGAAGTACAGCCAGCTTTACATCATTGGTATATTTTATTGTAAAATGATATTAAGCTATGATTGGTATATGGTAAAGACAGGCTTTTGGAGGCAGGAGGGTCCAGGTGGTGACTTAAAGGGGGTGCCTCTTATTTAAGTCAGATATTTGGGTCTCTGTTTCCAAACAGTGTTAACCAATGAAATATTCCGCAGATCGGTTGTGAAGATCCAGCTAATGAATTTGAAAAGCCTTTTGCAAACTGTAAAGCACCATGTGTATGTTGTTGCTGTTATCCATTTTTGACATGTTCTTTTTGTAGTGACAAAATTATTTCCTGAGAGAGTATGGATTTATTTCTGTAGCAGAATCTACTATATATTTAGGATAGAATAGAGTAAGATTTTATAAATTGCCACAAAATGTCACAGGCTGATTTGCATTTTTGGTGATTCTATATATTAATCACTGAGCAACCTTCAGTTTTCCAAATAAAGAGTAAAGGGAGTAGTGATGACATTTGTAATCATCTACAGAAAAGGAATTATTTAAATTCTTCACAGATGGAGAGATATCAAGGGTAAATCATTATATCCACATTTCTAATTTTAAGAAGCTTTGAGGGTGTTTGTGGATAATAAGGAACAAACATTGTTTTGCATGTAGAATTAAACATAAACTTTCCATACTACAATCCCAAATTCTCCAGATGACTGTGGAGGGCTTTTCAGACACCATCCCTAAGAATTGAGAAATTCGTAAAAGTATACACAAACTGAGCATATTGGAGCAACTAGAATAGTGACCTTTCAAAGAGGACAAATTAGATTCTATATGTCTCAGGATACAACGTGGCTTAATGCTTTAGAAAAGGATGATATATGACATATACTCTTAATTCTAGCCTCATAGCAGCTTACTCTGTTATTTCTAAAACAAGCTGCATAACTCATTTCTTCTCCAAACAACATAATTCAACCCAATATTCTCTGTAAACTAAATGCAGACCAGTGTTCGAGATTTTTAGTAAATGCTATTTTTAGAATGCTTGTCTAAGGTTGCTTTAAAGCAGTTTCAAGGATTGGACTATGTTGAGTGGGAAACACTCAAGAAAATCTGGTGCCAAATGTTCTCTGAACTTTGAAATGAGTGACATATATAACTACTCCCTGTGGGAAACATACACACAATCATAGAAACTAGGATGGTGTAGTCTGTTCTGGCTACCAAATCTGTATGCTTTTTCCAAAATTCACATTTAAAAGCTCGCTTTTAAAAATAGACTTGAAGTTTATGAGATGTAAATATTAATATTTTATTCATTTTTCTTCCTCTTTGTTTTCTAAGTATTTTTAAGTTAATATACTCTTACTAACCCCTGGGTTTATAAATTATAAGAGCTAAAACACAAGTAAATATTAAAAGCACCGGTGAACCCCCTCGTCATAATTGACAACGCTGCTTGTCATCATCAAAATTCATTAAACTGAGGGTTTTTTCCCTGTGTCTCCTATATCTTCTTTCTGAAATTTAGTTTGGAAAGGAGATCGAAACTGTTATACAATACCAAACACCACCACTAGGGAAAAAAATATAGGGTTAATTTTTTAAAGGCCTCTGAAATTAATTTTTATCACCTTTTTTTATAGCAACATAAAAGTGAAATAGGCAAATGCTTTGAGTCATGTAACTTGGTTCTCGCAGGCTTTCTTTTCCGTGGGGGTGGCAGAAGGTTCCTATCTCGCGCCTGTCCTGGCCGAGATTGAAGATGGAAAAGTTGTTTGTCACAACATCGCAAAGCTCTCGGACACAGCATGTTACCTGCCCTCTGCCCTTATGCAGCAGGATCTGAAGATGCCAGGAATGTCTCTGGCTGGCATCTGCTTTGTTATTAACTTGTTCTGCCTGCATCTTTAATATGGGGTGACAGCCGCCTTCCGAAGCTTTGGATGCCATGCCTCTTGGTCACCATATATCGGCACATGCGGGCCGTTTCTCTCCACAGGTATCTGTGTAAAGTCTCAACAGTGTACCCACAGCTGGCAATGAGCACTGTGGGGTCCTGACGGCTCCCTCTCTCCTTGCTTTTGCAGCTGGAGCCACATACATCTTTGGGAAAAGCGGAGGCCTCATCCTCTACACCTGGCCAGCCAACGACAGGCCTAGCACGCGCTCCGACCGCCTGGCCGTGGGCTTCAGCACCACCGTGAAGGATGGCATCTTGGTGCGCATAGACAGCGCCCCGGGCCTCGGGGACTTCCTCCAGCTTCATATAGTGAGTACAGGGCTGTAGCCTGGATTCTCTTATCTTTCTGGTGGTCTAACTTGGTAAGCCAGATAAATGCAGCGGAACATTCTAGACAGGCAAAGCAAAGGGGCACATGCTTGTATTAACTTTGCTTTAGTATGTTGGGGCCATACCCAAGGGGTGGTGTGTGTGAAGTTTCGTTCTACCCCTTAGATATGAACCATGATACCCAGAGGGTACCTCAGGGATAGAAAATTTAAAACTCTTCCTGTCCAGACTCCCTCCCCTACTATGTGGTTTGACCTGTCGTGAAACATTTAACAGACCACTTAAGTGTAAAGAAGGGATTGGCCTGATACAGTTCATCTTAACTTGGTGCAAGTACCAAGGCCACCTTGAATGTCAGTGATCTCCTAAGCTGAGTGGGATGGCATTCTGCAAAGGTTTTTGGTGAAGGGCAAATTGAAATGTTTGGGACTTTCCAGGTCATACAGTCTCTGTCAGAGCTACTTAAGTATGCCATTGTTAATGTAAAAGGCAGCTACAGACAATGCATTAAAAAAAAAAAGGGGGGAGACTGTTTTCCAATGAAAATTTATGATAAGAGGCTGCAGGCTGTGCTTTGGTGACCCCTGCCCTAGCCTACAGACTTTCTTGTAGAGATGTAAAGAACACGTGATAAATAGTGAGGCCAGAGTGGGTGGGGCAAAAAGCAGCAGCACAATGACCAGGAGTTGGTGTATTCGTGGGTCTTGTATATCCAGCATTTTGCTTGTGTATGTAATTCCAATAAGACTGCTCCCTCACTTACTGCAGATCCTTAAGAACACAGGGCAATTCTAAGGAATTAAAATGGTTTGGAGGAAAAAATTACTTTGTTATGAGGATAGAAAATATTTTTATAGCAACAATTAACCCATTTTATCACCTGTGCAGTCTGCAGTTAAGAAAGTAGGCTAAAGAAGGATATGATTCTCATCCATAAGTACCCAAAGTGCAGCCACCAAGAGCAAAGAGAGGAATTGTTCTCATTAGTTAGCAATGACAAGGCTAGAAAGAATGGATTTAATTTGGAGCAGTAAGAATTGGGTTTAAATAGCAGGGGGAGAAGCAGTTAAGAGAAAGAGTCAACTGGGGATTATCACCAATCCAAAAAGGAGGAAAAGGGACATTTACTGGGAATCTTGGAATGTGAGTTGTGCTAATGTGCCCATCTACCGAGGAGAGCGGAGTGAGATTTAACTGCTGGGCTCTGGAGTGGCGGTGGTTGGCTGGAACCCCGGCAGCAAGTTCAGCCTTGGAAGCAGTGCCCCTCTCCAGCACCTGCTCTTCCAATATGCCTTGGAAGCAGGAGCAGCTGGAAGGAAAAGGCTTGAGCTGGAAGCCTGTCTGATCTCAGAGTGAGCCAGAGCAGGCCAAGACTCTGCTTAGGTTGCAGGGAAGGTCTGGTTAGAAACGATCCCTTTCAAAATGTAGAAGAGGGGTCTGGAAAGGAGTTGTGGACCTTTAACGCTTCCTCAGATGCTTCAGGAGCCATATGGTACTATAAGCCTGAGCTTAAGCATTTTAAAAAGCCATACCAAGGAGCACAGAGAAAGGCAGCCATAGTTAGTACAGTTTATCTTTATTTGGCCTCTAAGAACCACCATAATTTACAAAACTCTGTGAGATTTATGCTGCATATAACTTAATGACTATTTCATGGCAGCTATAACTAGGCTATTATTACCAGCTCACTTGCATTTTCACGGTGATTTATCTTCTTTTTTTACTCAGTGTGACTTACTAAGAAAAATATGATTTGGCACTGGCATGTGCATCTTTTTCGAGCCAGAGAATGTTCCACCAGTTTACCCATTTCTTCCCATGCGTGCTTTGTAAAGCATCTCCACTTTTAAGAGAAATTTTTTTTTTCCTGGTAGTTTACTTGGAGTTGGCAGTGTTTTTATAAAATGAATATGAGAGTCTTGGGAACTTCTAGCAGGAACCAAAGCATTCCATTTAAACTCTTAAAAGCAAAAATACAAGAAATTTTACATCAAAATGTGTAGAGCCCCTTTGGGTGCCATGGACTTATTTCAATAATGCTATCATTGCTTAAACATTCTGGGAAATTCCAACAGGTTGTTCAGAGCTTGGATTAGGAAATGCTATCTGATATTTTTAGAGAAAAGCAAAAGAGACCCTACGATGTGAAGAAGACACACCACTCTGGAATAGACCTGACATGCCTGTGGCCCTCATGAGCCACTTCATGGGTGTAGTAATTTCAAATCATTTTGTATTCCCTAATCATCATTTCTGGTGTCTACCAGAGATAGAAAGTATGTGTGACTGTTCTCCATTAAAAATGTACTTCTAAGAGCAGGCTACAGGCTGTACTTTGGTGACCACTGCCCTAGGCCGCAAACATCTTCATAGAGATGTAAAGAGCATGTAATTAAAAGCTGAGGTCAGAGTGGGCAGGGCAAAGGGAAGATTCCTTGCCACACTGGAGAGGGAAGTTCCAAGTGGAAAGTCAAAAGTCTTGATGACAAAATCCAGCCTCTTGTTTTGGACAATTATGTAGATGCATCAGGAGAATGAAGCCATACATACCTACTAAGATAATTTTCTATGACTTCACAATCTGTCAAACATGGATTTGTTTATTAAACACAGTTTGTTTCCTTGTAGTAAAAAAAAATTACTCAAAAAGAAAGGAATTTAAGTGCCACTACTGACAGCAGAAGGGATTGGACAGGAAGCAAAAGATTTCATTCCCCCTTGCAGTGCACCCAGGAGAAGAGCAACTCACAGGGAAAAAGAGAAAGCAATGACAGACAGGAAGAAGAGATGAAGTCAGGGTGGATCCCAGGGGCAGGGGAAGAAAGGAAGAAGTGGGTCTGAGGAAGAGAGGACACATCCGCCTGGAGATGGGCTCTGAGGGCAAGGGTCATATGTGGGCAAAGCTTCATCCTTCAAGTGCGGGTGTTAATTGTGGAAATAACCAAAAGTACCTTGCTGCTACTTCTGAGTGGTTGTCAAGCTAGTACATTACTCAAAAACAAAGTCTAAACTCTGAAATTAGTGTATGGCGGGGAGGGAAACAGATTGAGAGTTTGTGTTTTATAAACTGCTGCTGAAAGCAATTCCTAGGAATTCCTGGAGTTTTTGAGCAGTGGTAACACTGTCATTGGAATAAGCCCTTTTTACCCCCAAGTTAACCTATTTGAGGGAAGAGAAAATGCTCTCCCAAGAACACTGGGAAGTCTGACCACAAGATGAACACCTACACTGAAACAGACTTGCCTGTTGTTGAGACCCCAGAGCAGGAATGGCAAAGAGGCTTCATCTTGCCTGCCAGCTCTGAGTGCCTCTCACTCTCTCAGTGCAAGCTCTGCATTGGGAGGATTTGTGAGAACAGTAGGTAAATCCATCAAGAAGGAGTTCTGACTTCCACTAGCCATGTCTGCCACTCTAGGCTGCACACAGTCCTTCCTCACAAGCTTGAAGTCTCCCACATCTCTTCCTTTGTCATCCTGAAATCCCTGCACAATTAAGAACTCTTTAGGGAAACAGGTATCTTTTTCAACTTGTATTCCACTGGAGGCCCTTGAATCATTGACTAATTAGTCAGTCTTCTTGCGATCCTTCCTCCACCAGGCTAAGGTCAGCTGCTCTGACAGGGTTTGAGTTCTGTTTGGACAGTTGAGGAGCAAGAAGGAGAAATTAGCATGACTAATTTGGGGACATACGAAGTGTGGGGAGACGGCAGGAATTCATGGAGAGAGCTTGAGCAGAATGAAGGCATTGGTGCCCTAGGGTGAAGAATTGGTGCAAAGAAAGGGACACCAAGACAGAGCTGGGTAGGTGCTATAGGCACAATTTTTCCTGTTTCACAGTTTGCTCAGATTACCTGTCATTCTCTCCAAAAGAACAGAGGCTCTTCTTTCTTTTGCTGATTTTCTTTTAAACCAAACGTCTTTCTACGCATCTGAGCCTCCTGGTGATTAAATGGGCTTGTTGAACAAGACAAGAATTAGATCGTTAAAAAAAAATCAGAGAAGGCCAAGAGATCAAAATAATGTAGAGATTGTCTGCTTCAAATTAGCTTACATTTCTTCATTTTTGGTTAACAATTCCATGATGTACTATTTACTGTGCCAATTATTAATCATGATATTAATGAAATCACAGACGAAACGTGAAATATGTATTGGCAAAATAAAATTCTGTGGCAGGAGGGTATCTTAGAGCAGAGGGATTTTTACACATTATTGCTTCAAATATAAGTTCCCTCTATTGAAATCTATTGTTGAGAAATTAATCTGCTCAGTGTTTGGAGAGAAGCTATTCCTCGTGAGTGATGTCTGCTTACTGACCCCGCATCTAGGCTCTATGGAGCTGTCACAGTTACACCTACCTTCTTTATACAATTGGGGCAAAGTCGAATAGGACCAGAGGAAGGATTACCAGGAAGTGCTTGCTATTGCTATCATGAAACTTGACAGTCTCCTTTCACCACCTGCAAAATAGAAGGTCAGGAAGAACCGTGCAATAGTTAGTTTCTCTTTATGTAGTTAATGCAGGGTGTGAAAAAGACATCTTATTAATTTTATTCTCTCTGTGTGTAATTTACTGTAAATCCTCTTGGATTCATTTTTTAATTATGAGCCTTTCAGGAACAGTGAAAATTTATGTGTGAGGGCATCTGTTTTGTTTGACAAGAATCTATAACCTTCCCCAACTGTTTCCCTCCTGACTTATAATATAGGTACTTACATAAAACAAGGTAGGAGAAGAGAATGGGTTATTGTTCACACTGACCCCCTTTTCATAATGGCAACATGTTCTCTTTCCAAAAAACTGCCCGCCACAAAAAAAAAAAAAAAAAAAAAAAAGAAAGAAAGAGACCGATGGTATTCTCTCAGTGTCAGGTTTGGGAAATCAGATATTTATTAAGTTTGGCTTGTATAGTGTTGTTTTTCCATAATTTATAGCACTTGAAGAGACTCCTGGAGAAAAAAACGGGAGCAGAGCTGAATTATGATAAATGGTCTGCTGCTCGCATCTATGGCATCTATAAATTGCTGGTGTGGATGCTTCACTTGGCTGTCTCTGTGTGGGATATTTACAGTAAACCATCAACATCTGCTGGGTTAGTCTTCAGTGAGGTTCAGTGGCTGTTAGCTTAGGTTCATCTCTGGATTTGGCCAGTGGCAGAACTGGCTTTGGTTCAGGCACTGTATGTGGGAGAATCTGCAGAGGAGTCCAGAGAAATGTTGGCGTTCGGGGCTGGTAATATAAGTAAAGACGGAAAGAACAAGAAAACAACAAAGGTGTCCACCAGATGCAATTTTGCTTCCCACAGAGTGCTGCCCGCTGCAGGCTGGTTCTTTATTTCCTTTTTCTGTTATTTGTTCTTAGTGAAAAGCCCTCTTTGGGTTTTCTAGGCTTAGGAGCTTTTCCAGATCCTTAAGCCACTTCTGTGGAGAGGGCCTGCTGGGGATCCTCTCTGCAGCTCCCAGCTCAGCTGTTCCATCCCAGCGGAGTTAGAGGAGAAGGTGGGAGAAGGGAGTTGAAGGGGCTTTTGAGGAAGTGACTGCTTATGTAAGCTAGACCAGAGGCAGCATCTGCATGAGAATTGTGTGTGTTTTCTCAGATCTTTGTTATTCCCAAGGTAGCTCTATCTAAATCTGTTGACTTTGATCCACACTTGGTGTTGAAAGGCAGAATGCCATAGTAGGAAAATGTACTTAACCTGTGATTGGAAGACTGGGATTTGAGTCTCATTTCTGTCCACATCCAGTGAGCTATTTGGCTTTGAACAAGTCAGTCCACTACTTTGAGCTTCACCTTTCTCTTCTTTTAAATGGGCACCAAAAAGATTACCTTTGAAGGTTTTCCTGAGGTTCAGATGAAATAAAGTTTTCAGAAGTTATTTTGTTATTGGCCAGCACTATGTGAAGATAGAATGGTAGTTTTCTTGATGAAATATCCAGCAGGTGATGACTTCTTCTGAGAAAAAAAAATTAGTGAAAGGAAGAATATGTTTTATAATGGAAAGCAGAATTTCATTTTATGTATTTTTGAAAGACTACTGGACAGTTTCTGTAAGCAGATTCCTATTTTATCTGACCAAAAGCAAATATTTGAATTAATTAAATCCACAATTGAGACTTCTGGAGTGTCCTGTTAGCATGTGGTAAAGAAACTAGTTCCCGCTGAGGGAGGCCTGGTTAAGTCAGTAGGCTTAGCAGACTCCTGCAGCTTCCTCGGTGTCTCATTGTAGGGCATTACGTCTCTACAGGGTCATGAGGTGATCCATTGTGCTTCTACTGCCCTTTAGTATACTGTTCCAAAGGGCTCTATACTCACCAGTGAAAGTGGAATCCACCCTGCACTGAAGTTCTTTCTCCAGTTGTATGAACCATATCCCATCTTGCCAAAAGAAGGAGATAGAGGAAGTGGTGGTGATGGTTGTGGTGGTGGAAGAGGGGAAGGAGGAGGAGGAGAAAAAGGAGGGGGAGATGGAGAAGAACAAAACAATAGCAAGGAACAGCACCATCAAGAGAGCAAAGTCTTTCCAGGTGAGGATAGTATGAAAGGAGTTTGAGACCCACCGTGAGCACCAGATAAAGACATAAAGGGCTTGGCTCTATACTTGGGCGTTCGTGGAGCCCAGAAAGAGTCACTGCTAGAATGAACATCCCAGTGTGGGTACCGCCAGATTGAGCAGAGATGAGTAGCTGCTACCACCAAGTAAGCTGGAAGCATAAAGGCACATAGACAGATAAAAGCATTTCATAGATTTTTGAGTCCTCAAACATAAAAGAAAAATGAATGATAAATTTAGCATGCAGATGAAATGTAAATAATTCAGTCATAAAAACTGCATTGACAAAGCATGAAGAAAATATTTTATAGCAGGTAGACAGTTATGAGAAGCGAGGCCAAGTAACTATATCTTTCTCATTTATCACTTACACCAGTGACCCTTTACCTATTAACTGATGACAGTCCTGTTTCAGAATCCTCAATGCAGACATAATATAAATTTAGAAAAAGTAGAATTAAGAGAATTTAGCTCATGAGTGATGTTCTTTACACGTGAATTGAGTGTTCATTGTTGCTAGGCTATGTGCTGTGTTTTGGGGATACTGTGATCCACCTTGGCTCACAAAAAGCTAACAGACTTGTAAGAACATAGTAATTAAAATATGAGAAATTAGCTCTTCCACACATTTATGAGATGATGTATATAAAACTCTTGCATAGCTCCTAGTATATGGTGAGCTTTCAGTCATGGATAGCTTTTAATATTATTGGTACTTTTTCTTCAATTAACATTTTTTTTAAGTCAGAGGAAACAATGTATTTTATTTCCTAACTAATGACTTTTAGTCAGACCTTTGAGATTTCAACTCAAGTAATAGAAGATTCTAAGGAAGCATCAGGATGCTACTGATTTAAGGCCGACCTGGTGGCATATATCCTAGATTTTTGCAGTTATCAAATAGCTGGACAGGTTCTGAATAGCAGAGCCTTTTAAGACAGATGAATCCAAAGTGCAACAAGCAAGGCAAACCCTAGGCACCATCAAGTGAGTGCTGGGGTTCATATGACTTAATGGCAAGTCTACCTTAATACTGTCATTTAGATGAATTATCTCATTGACCCACCGCTTACACTGTTACTAGTCATTACTCCTGGGGTATTGTTCAGTGCATCAGGGCAAGAAATAACTCATTGACTCCCTGAAGCTATAGATGATGGATTTTAGATCCCTGGCTGCACTCAGAAGGCATGGAACTCAGCATATTGATTGGGGAATTCATTAGCCACCCACCCCATAGCATCATGTGCTTAGATCCTGATGCTGTCACTGGGGCTGTTTCATCTTGTTAGTATTTCCCTGATAGATGGCACAGGGAACTGTATAACTGTATTAGCCTCAGAGATGGTACTGACAGCCAGACCTGTCATTTCTCAGCCTGAGATGACACCTTTGGAACCTAGAATCACTTAAAGACATTTAGATAAGCCCTGCTGATCGACCAAACTAACCTTCATCCCAAAGTCAGTTCATACTCAGAATGACAGGAGATGATTGGCAATTTAAATGTCTCCTATTCTATTCTTGACTCCTTAGTTAACCTCTTTTAATTCAGTTTACTTTTCTACTCCATTCTCTGTAAAATGGCAGGTAATTTAATGGCATAGATGATTATTTCCTACATTTACTTCGGACTGTATCTTTGGAGGTCATCTGACATGACGACCATTGCTGTCACTCACCGTTAATATTGACTGACAAAGTACCAGGTACTGGACATTGTGCAAGGACTTTGTTTACTTTATCTTATTATGAGCTCCCAACAACTCAGTGAGGTAGTCACCATTAATATCCTCACTTTATAAATGAGGCAACTAACGTTTAATGAAGCTAACGAAGTTTCCCAAGATAGCACTGCTATTAAACGGCTGAGCAGGCATTCAGATCCAGTTCTGATTCTTAATTACTATTACACCCTTAATGAAAGTTTCAGAGTAGAAAGTGTAGTGGTGATGATTTTAATTCAACACGTTTTTGTGAAACGGCAATTTATTTGGAGTTGGTGGAGATGTGAAGAGATTTAATATCAAGGAGGGAAATAAAAATTGTACCTATGGCTCCTTTTTAAGGGAGGATGGGCTGTATACCAAGGAACGTACGAGTGTTACTGTTTGTAGACAGTGAAGAAATGTACATGGATATGGTGGGTCAGATTTTTGCTGGTGGAATCTGGAGAAGGAACATGCCAGGTGAAGATATTAACATACGTGTAACCTCAAAGGAAGGAATTCCAAGTTACATTCCCAAATTAGGTGTTCAGTTTGTCCAGAATAAATGACTTGAGGAAATGGACAGACAGTGTGGAATGGCAGAAAGATCCCATGTTTTAGAGGCAAGTGGTCTATGATTCAAGATCTAGCTCTGTCTCCAACCAGCTCTAGGTCCTTGGGTGAATTATTTGACTTCTCTGTAGAATAATAATGCCATCTTGCAAGTCTGTGTAAAGATTTATAATAATATGTGAAAATGTGTAATGAGTTTTATCTGGTCCATGGTAGATGCTAAACTAACGATAGCTATGTTTTTAGTTTTGTTTTTGTTTTGTTTTCTTTGCAGGCACTTTAGGCCTGTAGTGGGGAGAACTTGAATGCCATATTGATATATTGCTTCTGAAAGCAGTGAGAAGACATTTTGAAAGTTTTTGAGCAGAAGCCGAAATGCCCAAAGCTTAATTTTTAGGGACATTATTTTGGCTCTTTTGAAAGAATGTTTTTCAGTGGGTTCAAGGAAGAGAAATCGGTGGTCCAGGAAAAATGTTTTCAAGGACTTACTCTGTGTCAATGAACATAGGAAGTGATGAGGATGAAGCAAAAGGACATTTTAGAGATGGATTCAACAGGTATGGCCAGCTGGTTGAATGGAAAAAAGAGAGAAGTGAGGGATGCCTAGACTGGGAAGGTTATGATTTCAACAACAATAAGACAGAGGACATATAAGAAAAATAGATTTTAGGATAAAATCATTGTTTGACTTTGGTATTGCAAAACACAAGGTATCCAAGAGTCAACATGTAGAGATTTCCAATAGGAAATGTGTGATGGACTCAGATGAGAGATAAGAGCTAGAGGTAGGGACTTGAGGATTTTCAGCCTGGCAGTGACAGTGGAATCTCTGAGGATCACTAAGGTCTCCAAGGAGATAAATTAGTAGGAACTTGGAAAATATGTACATAACTTTACAAGATGAAGAGGAAAAGGAAGGAAGCTAAAAAAGAAAAGGCTAGAGGGTCAGGCAAAACCTAGATTGTGAAGTTTTACAGAAATCAAAAAGCTTGAGAGAGGTTTTCAAACATAAATAGTTCTAGAGCTTTTTTCTCCTCATACCTTTTAGTCATTTGAAATCGCTTTGTGGGGATGTCTTCTTCATCTTTATTGTCACTTATCACAGCATATAATATTTATCATTCTGGTCCTCTCACCAGTCATTTTGAGTTTCTTCTCTTGGTAGTTGTCATAAACTTTACTAACTCAGAGCTGGAAGACACAGGGTCTAGTCCAGCCTCTGCCACCAACTAGCTGGCATCTCATGTAAGTTGTAGAGATATATATAGATACTGTTCTGCCAACCTCATATTATGAGAGGGAAGATTGATTGAGAGAATCCATGTGAATGTCCCCTGTTACCATTGAGAGACCTACAAAATTAAATACGATTGTTTTCCTAGTAATATTGGTACACCTACCACGCATTGGAGCTCTTGGTGCCTAAAGAGATTGTGGTTGGAAACCTGTGAATGAACACCTAAAAGATGCTAAATGGGGTGTAGTTTTCAACAGGAAGGTTAGCAGCCAGGCAGATGGGAATCAGAGCCAAAACGAGGATTGACCCAACTGCCAGATCCCATGACTTGCTGTGGTCCTCAAAAGGGACGAGTCTCTCACCCCTTGGAGCATCACTTTGGGGGAGGCCATCTGGATTTAAGGTCCCCAAAGAAGAAATCCCCTGATCCCAGTGATCACCGTGTGCAGTGAGGCATGGAATCTGATTACCCTTTTCATTATCTTAGCTTGGATGGCTACAAATGTTACTAATGGTTGTAAAATTATCCAGCCCTTTTTAAAATGCAAAGGCAGTACTTAGGTTACTACACCCTTTTGGAAATGACCTTCACTGGTTGACTTTTCATGGCTACAAACTCGTATCCTTACCTGACCACATGCATATTTTTGTAATCTCGCCTGTGTTTGCTGTTTTAGTTATTGCCCAGTGTGCCTGCCACTTTGCATATGATACCTCATTTAGTCCTCGCAACACTCTCAAGTTGGTGAGATTACTTCTATTTTAGAAATTAAGGAACTAAGACTCAGAGGATTAAATAACCATTGTTTGCAGTGTTAAGGGAAGGAAAGCAGGCTAAATATTGGTATGTCTTATTCTAATGTCATGTCTAGTGCTTTTGAGAATTACCTGTTCAATATTGAGTTTGGATGTGGTGAATTTAGCAGGATCTGTGATTTTTTCTTTTAATCCACACAGTCAAGAATGGTAAACAGATATAGAGGAATGGAGCACAGTACTTTGACTAGAGCAGATATGTAATTGGAACTAAGTCATTCTACTTTTCGATTCAAAGAAATTCTTCATTTTACATTGTATGTGATTGCTTCCCGATATTACCATTATTATTATTTTTTTGTCTCACAGCATTAAGGCACCCGTTTAAACTCCAAGCTGCTTTCTTAAACCCTCCTATGCAAAATGGGTTTGGAAGCTAATCTGAGGTTTTGCATGTAATGTGGTGGACCAAGAGATTCAGAGGCAACTTTTGTTCTCAAATTTTAACAAAAATCCTCTCAAATGCAGTATATCTGAGCAGAGATTATTGGATAAATGCCTGCATATATTTCAGTGTGTAATAAATGCCCTCTTAGAAATCTTCAAATATTCTTATGTGAAAACTGTAAATGATCTCAAATAACATAGAAACACATTTAGTCTCTTGCAGTTAGTATTTAATTATATATGTATTTCTAATTTAAAACTAAATATGAATGTCTTTGCAGCAGCCCGGGGCTGTCATGTACCGGTCTGTTGCTAACGTCTAGTGGCAGAGTGTAGTAAAAACTTGAAAGGTAGACCTTTTCACTGGAAAGCACATTTCTTGAAATGGGAGCAGATTCCCATCAATTTGCACCTGACTTGAAGCCTAATCCCTAATGTTAGCAAACTTTCGCATTTGCTACTTAGATCAATGATGCTAGAGTGGGTTTTGTTACCTGGCTAAACAGCAAAGTTTAATTCAACACTGAAGCTTGAAAGAAGAAAATGAGTTTGGTTTGTTGTTTCCCAGAACACAGTGCACAGTGGGAGAGGGTCTTGGACTCTCCACAAAGTGCAGCTATCTTTAGAAAATAAAAACAGAAATCTCCCTGCAGTTTGGTTGGAAATGTATGCAAGGGCATTTAGCAAGAAGTATAACATGACAAACTTAGCTTTAGATGAGAGGCAGGTGGGAGGAATAGAATTCTCAAGTTAAAATTAGCCAGACAGGCGAAAATTAGTAAACTACTTTAGTGAAAAACAACTTATTAATTAATTTTTTTGACCAGCTCCTTCTACATGCCAGGTTAGTTCTAGATGCTGGGAATACAAGAGTGAACAAGATAGTCAACCCCCCTGGCTTTGCAGAGCTTACATTCTGGTGGGGGAGTCTTCAGTAGGTACAAGCAGTCAGAACCTAGATTCTGCAGAGCTTTGTGAAAGCCTGAGGTCATCTATATTTAACTGATTGAAGTATTAGCAGACTGGTGAATACCCCCAAACTTTTGTTTCCATCTCTGTACTTTTCTCTATTTTCCAAATCTCCATATGAACCTCCCTTACTCTTATCAAAACAGAGCAAAGGACCCTCTCACCAGCTGGGGGTTCAGCTGGGACCACCATAACTGGCTACTCTGGTTTGTTTTCAGTACCAAAAGGAAACAAAAAAGAATAACATCTTCACCCCCAATTTCCGTTCCTTGTTCTTTGAAATGACTGTGGCCATTCCTGTTTCATTTTGTAATTGTGTAGGATGTCTTCAGAACATCCATCGGTATTTCACAGACAGCAGATTGCTAGAGGCATCTACATAGCACTAACCAGGAAAACACAAAGACCAAAACCAAAATCAACCCACCCTCCCAAGGAGGGACAGACCACACCACTTCCTGTATACTTTCCAAGCCTATAGACAATCAACTCTGCACATGGACCTAGAGCTTCTCCTCCCCACCCCAGGCATTTGCAAGATCACCCCCTGTGGTGACAATATCAGCACAAATTAGGTTTTTCCTCCACTTAACTGAATGCTCCAGGAAACAGAATGGAACCACATGTTTCCCTTTGATTCACACCCAAACACTGCAAAACACAGAGTGTGCGCTCCCTCCTTCAAGCTGTGTGTGTGCGTTAAACACATGCAAACATTGGACTGAAATGCAGACACAGTAAGTCAGCTCTGGAGAAAACCATAGAAGCCTTTTTCTTCCCTTTCTCTACATCTCCATCTTTTATTTGAACTAGATCTTTGCAGAGGTTCAAAGAATGTTGTTTTACAGGGATTCTCCAAAAAGCAGTTAAATGTGTTTCATTCAAAATTGATTATTCACCGTTTCATAACAGGCCCCCTTTTGAAACTGGGAACTTACCATTAGCTCTCTCCTTATGAATTACTATCAATTTTTGATAAAGAGAACCAAGAAACACCCACTTTATATAACTGACTTGAAAGAACATAGAAGGCACCTTAGGCAAGTTTTCACCATTTCTACAGATTACTTCTTTGTTAAGAGTGTTTGGTATAAGCAGTATCTATATTAACAAAGAATTCTCCTCTGATATAAACCCCAACCCAACAGGAAGACCAAACTTCTCTTGGAGGCATGCAGACCGAGCTCCCATGTCTCTCTCCAAGAGAATAATTGATACCGCAGAATAGTGAGAGCTGACACCAAATTCTGTGCACGTGGTTGTACGTGACATGAGCTGGTCAGAGATTTTATGTGACATCTCAATGCTGAGGAGGCCAAAATCAAAGGAGTGAGACAAAACACTTCATTTCACACAGTAGGACAACTGTGTGTGTGTGTGTGTGTGTGTGTGTGTGTGTGTGTGTGTGTGTGTGTGTGTTAAAGCCTAAATGGAACAATTCTGTTCTGTGAACTCCAACTCTGCTGCTAACCACCTATAGTCACCCAGTCACCTTGGACTTAGAGTTGCTAGATTTGGGAGACCTAGCCTTGCTTTTCACACAGCACCTTCTGGAAACAAACTCCCACGAAGTCACCGTGGGTGTGTGTGAGAAGCTATGGTCCTCCTCCCTCCTGCCTTCAGGGTGGCTGGAGGTTTGATTCCCTCTGAGAGGGACTTTCTGCCCTTCATGATGACTGGCAGGGAGGCTGGAGCCAGCTGTGCCCTCCTCGCTGGTCAGGAACCAGGTCAGCACACGAGATTCCTGAGCATGTGCAGGGCAGCTGCATGGGGGCACCCAGCATGGAGCTACTGCAGTTGCCCCAGCACTTCCTTCCTCCCTGGGCTCACTGGACGGAAGAGCAAGAAAGAAGTCTTTTCTTCCTCGACTCTCCCCTGTGTTTGGCGGCACTGCACAAACAAGCCCACTTCCTCCGCTTAGTTCCAACTTGATATTCCTGGTTCCTAATCTCAGAGACCAGGCTGTCCCTTGTCTTCAGTGTGAGGGGTTTAGAGACTATGCCCAGCTAGTGTCCCTTGGACCTCATCCAATACACAAATATATTTTAATTTTCAGATAGTTCATGTTCAGTTTGAGATTTCCAGTTTCTTTTAAAAAAAACTGGAAATTTCCGTTGCATGGGGCCAGTGATCCTATGTGGCTGGGTCAGCTGGAGATGAGAAACTGTTGCCAATTCTATGACATAGCATTTCCAGCCACCCCCGTCTCCTCTCTCTCTCTGTCACACTCATCACTCGGCTTCATCCCTGCCCTGGCCTGCGCCACCCCTGCGGACACCTGACCTTGTGACTCCTCTCACACACCAGCGTGTTAACAGTTTTGAGTCATACCTTCCTGTATTACGCTTAAATGGTGCTCTCAAACATTTTCATAGACACAACTATTTTAAACATTTAGTTTAGAAGAGCTTAGAGGTTGACTTTTACATTACCATCCTAAGGGTATATATTTGCCTGCTCAGAAATATTTGGGGCTCACATATATGCATATAGTTCACGTATATAATCTGTTCTTTAGCATAACGCATTCAGTGATTTTAACTCAATGCCTCAACGTGTTTGTACTCTTGGAAGAACCTCTGCATGGAACACAGAATGGGAATTTGTAGATGAAGATTGTATTCACGTTCCTGGGAAAAGTTGGGTATCATTCCTAAAATATGACATTATGTATACCATGCATGAAATAACATATTTTCCTATGTTTTAATTCATAATTTTACAATATCAAAGTGTCAGGGTCTCCTTGACTCTTCTCTTCATACAAGCTGTCTTCACACAGCTCTCTGGTTAGTCGCCTTCTCTAAAGGGGACCACCTTTCAGGGCGCATCTGTCCCAGGGCTCTGGATTCTGACAGGAGGGAGAGGGGATGCGCGGCTAAGGAACACACTTGTCAGTCCCCATTTCTTACTCAGGGGCTTCTGCTGCCTGTATCGAAATGCTTCACGTGCTTCCTCCGGGACTGCGTTTCCTCTTCCATTCCTCACATGGTCGAGAATTTCTTTTTTCCCCACTCCTGACAGTTTTACCTAAACATGTTCTTCCGTTGCTTCAGGCCATTACTCCCAGTCATATCATCTCCTGAGATTATGAATAATTCGTTCCCTTCAATTATATTGTTCCCTTGAAGGTATTTATAGAGTGTGATCTAGTCCCCTGGAGTCACTGCTTTGCCAGACTTTATGAATTTAGCTCTCCCCACCTCTCTTCATATGTTTTATCTTCTAGCCTTTATAGCACTCCTTTCTTTTTTTTGTTTTTGAATCTATCTTTGTAGCTTCTATGATATTTCAAAACTAGAGAGGTGAGAATAGCGCATCATATCCCAGGTGTTACTGTGAATATTTGATTTTAGGGAGGGAAATCAAGGTGGGGGGGATTACTTCAGAAATGAACTTTATTTTATGACTCAGAAAAGGAGACAAAATGGTAGAGAAATCTATCAGGGTGACATGTTTCCATATATTTTAACGTACTCTTAGAATAATCCTGGAAGCACAAGGGGAAAGGATGGTTTTTCTGAGAGAAAATGTTTTGCTTCCATTAGCTATTTGCACCTGTCTTTTAGAGTAAGATAGTCTTTAAAAATCTAGGCTTCAAATATGATTGTGTAATAAGATGGGTTTTTTTCCCCATAGTTCATGAGCTTTTAAACCAATCTTGTCATTAACGTTTTTTTGTTATTGTTATAAATATTATTATTCCTGTCTCTGTGGTTTAAATTGAAGAAACACCATTACACATTTAATTTTAGAAAGAAAAATGAAATTGCCATATGAACCACCTTGGTACTAACTTTAAGTTCTAGTTCATGTCTACTGGCATTGGGAGCATTTCATCAACATGGCAAATTGGGTCTAGCCTCCAGGGGGCTCTGCAAAGAGCAAAGGCTGCTTAGCGCTTTAGTGCCACGGTCTCCAGACATTTTTGATTGTCCCACATACTAGACCAAAAAATAACCGTGCACCCCTCATCAATATGTTTGTGTATGACGTAATGTGCCCATGTGCTAATATGTCGTTTATATTATAAAACATACAGAAACGTCATCATTTTTAAAGATTAAGATTTGATAAGTAGATGTCCCATCACCCGAGTGACACCTCCTGAGGATGCTCACCCCAGCTCGGAGACCTCTGCGCTGGCGGGATCCCTGTGCTGACAGTGAACCGCCATTCCCAGCAGGGCCCAATAGGAAGGACCAGTGAAATGCTGGAGAGCAGCTGAGAGAACCTGTCATTCAAACCCTCATGTGCGAGATGAAGATACAGAAACCCAGAGGGTTACCCACCTATGGTCACAGAATTGGTAAATGAGAAAGCTTGGCATAAAACACAAGCCTCGTAATTCCCAGACTGCAGTGTGTGAGGAAAAGACCAATTGTTCTGTATTAGCTGAAGTTTGAGGAAAGTGGGGACTGAGCTCCCAGATGTTGGAGGAGGGGAGGGTGAGTCAGTAGGTGAGTATTAAGTTAGATAATATCTGTAAAGCCGTTGCACACTGCCTGGTCCCATCCTCAGGGTCCTTTCAATGTTAGCTGTTATTATTGTTATCGTCTCATTAATCATTCCTCCTAAAAACGTAAAGGACTTTGCCCCATATCGTTGCATTTCATTTTGTAGCATGGCCTCATGCTACGCAGAGAAAAGCATTTTCCTCCCCATTTCACAAACACGTACACTGAGGCCCGTGTGTATGCTTATGGCCAAAACCAGTCCTGAATCCCAGGACAGACCCCCAACCTGGCATTCTGTACCAAACTGCATTTCCTTTCCAGATGAAAACAGTGACTCAAACCCCTTTTATCAGAGCAGGAACACAGACTCCACAGTTTTGTTTTCTGCTCATCCCCCAAGGCATCTCTCTGTGTATGGTGGGGGGGTGCTGTCCCCCAGAAGACTACCCAGCCTGAGGATAAAGGCAGCAGGAGGGTCGAGGGTTAAGTGGGTATCTGATCATCAGTCTAAACTCTCTGGTGTGCGAGAGCCTGTGTTACAACTTTAATCGCTTCCTCACATAAGGAGCTTTCTCCACCGCCTTGGAGTGTTTCCATTTTCTCCAGCTTTCAGTATCAGGGAGTGTTATTAAATGATAAGGGGGTTTGCTTTCTGGCTGTATATTGTGAGAGGCTGAGAAACAATGAGTATTGTGACACTTTAGAGGGCATGTGAGTGCTGATTATGGGAACCCCGTATCAGAGAGCAGATCGTGTGACAGGGCTGCATCTGGGATGCTGCCTCCCTTCCCCGGAGGGTTATTAATGGGCCTTCATACCTGGGAGGACAGATTACGCTGTCTGGGCAAGGCCATCATTAGAGATGCATCACTTATAAGCAGGACCCTGGCACCGGGGGTTGGCAACTCTGTTCCTAGTATGAGGCAGGCTCCGAGCTCCAGAGATAAAAGAAAAGTGGAACTTGTTGTGGTGACCCTGTCTGAAAAAGTCCATCTCATGTTGTCAGCCGCAGACATTGATTGGCAATTGGTATTGAATAAAGAAAGAGAGCCCAGGGCTGAGGCACAGAAGACCTGAGTTTTAAATCTAGTTTTGCCACCAGGGAGCCACTGGGGCTTGAGGAAAAGTCACTTATGACAATTGGTTTTTTGATATGAGAAAATGGGGCCTATATATGCCCTACTTGTCTCAAGGAGATGCAACTCAAAGGTCATCTCTGTCAGTGTAGTGGGGTGCAGACAAGGGTGTGTATGTGTTTTGGGGATAGAGGAGACAAGGTGTTTTCAGGAAGAAGGGAAGCGGCCAGTACAAAGGCAGAGACAGCCGATGCACGGGAGAAGAGGTGAACAACATTGACCATCCTGGGGCTGGAGAAGCCAGAAAGGGTGAGAGAAAAATCAAGGTACAGGGTTTAATTTTGATCACCCTTCCTATGGAGCAAAGAAGACAACAGGGGTTGGGTAATTGCACATAAACTCTGAGAAGATGGGGAGAGTCAAGGAAGTTCACATCTGATATTCTTAAGCTTCCTAGTGGGAAAAAAAAAAAAAGGAAAATTTAAGGTCATCTGCTCCAAGCAACAGGGACAAAGCTAGATTTAGAGACTCGAAGAAAGTGTAAAACCTTTGGCATGACCTCTTTGGGTGTTGTCAAAGGAAGTCAACAAAGCATCTTTTCAACAATGTCTTGATCTCAGAGTCAGAACAACTTGGATTTAGAACCTCACTTTATCTTTTCCTCCTGGATAGTCCTAAGCGGTCACCTGTCACTTCCCCACCTGTACTTTAAGGTTATAATCTATGCCTTCCACACTTGTTATGAAATTTAAATGTGATCACATTTGTAAAGTGCACAACACCCTGCTTGACACAGAAAAGCTCCTCGTTATTTTAGGAAAGTAGACGTAGTGGGAGAGGATGCATAAAACGTCCAGGATGGCTAAATAAGACTGTCCAGTTTAGAAGCTGGGTTGGCCTATCTACTTGTACCAAGATTAAGTAATATTCTTTATAGGTGTGTACACACTTTCTTTTCAGAGATTTGTCTTCAGCTGCAGGGTCATTCATGTATCACAGTGCTCCTTTCCCACATTTCTACCAGCTTGTGGCCTTACATGATGAACTAAACAGAGGAAACAGGTCTCCGCTGGAGAGCAGTGTAATGCGTATCCTGTGCTCCTAAATTGGTACCAATGGCTCATCCATCCAATCAGTGAGCCTCAAGCCACACCCTCTTGGCTGAGAAGGAAAAATTATTTGCTGAGTTTTGCATAGGTAGGCCAGGTAATTTAGCATCTGCATTGGTATTGAACCACCTACCATAGGCACATGGCTCATTTTCCCCAAAGGGTAAGCCAAGAATAAATGTGAAGGGCTCCCTTTTAGAATTCCCTCCTTCTAAAGCCCTTTTAAGATTTCCTTTCTATTGCATTTTAGGTGATTAATGTAGATAATCACAAACGTGAACATTCGCTCCGGCTGGAATATAGGTAAAAATTAACCTGGGGAAGGAAGAAGACCGTACACAAGAAGCAATTAGACACCCCTTCAAATATCTAATAATTTCCTTTTCATCAGAAAGCCCCAAGTGAGGCACAACCCAACTCAAATACTTCATAGGAGTAAAAAAAAAAAAAATCCTTCAAATACAGTGGCTATTTTCTTACAACAATGCCTGCTATTTATAAAGCATTGACTGAGTGCAGGGGTGTATATGTATAAGAGTGTTCATGTCTGCTTTTATTTTTTTTCCCTGTAATCCCCTCAATGACCTCAAACGTGGTAACCATAGTCCTCATTTTGCAGTTGAATATCCAAAATTCAGAGAGCTTAAGTGGCTTGCCAAGTTCCCTGCCGCTTGCAAACAACTGAGACTGGAGTTAAATCCAGGTGTACCTAGAGCCAAAGCCCAGGTTCTTTCTCCTTCCTGAACTTCCTGGACTTCCTAATGCCTCCACAATCTGTTCCTTGAATCACTCACATTCTTTCTGTTCCACGTTCTTTTGTTTATGGCCACTCACGTCATATTGGCTGTTAGAGTGGAAGGAGATAAGCTTAAACCAAGAGATTGTTTTCTTGGCTTTTCCACTCATGGACCTGAATGGATCCCACCTTTACTAACAAGAGAGAAAGTCGGTCACAAGGCTTTGGGGAAACCGTTGTTACTTACTTGGCAAAATGTTGAGAATGACATATTGCTAACAGAACCCTCAAATTTTGCCAAGGAAACATTGTAGACACTGTTAAGATATGGCTTTTCTTATCTTAAAAAGGTGGGGAGGGGCATGAATCTATCTCCAGATGCCAATTAGCATGACAGACAAGTGGCAAAATTTTGCACAAAATAGGTAATTTAGAGGCAGGGTAATTTCTTTTCTTCTAAGTAAATAGTAAATTCAGTTGGGAGTTTATTTGAACACTAAGAAGAATCTCATTGTGTTTAAATGTTACTTCTGACAAAATTTTACCATTTTGATATCATTTTAAGATTATGGGTGTCTCTATTTCTGGACACAATCAATTGTCTGGTAGACATAACCCACTGGCAATTATAGACCGTAATAACTGTGGCCCAGACCAGTGGTGAGTCCTGTCGTCTCATAGATGAATTCCTAGAACTTGTTAGTGTACCTGCTGAGCTACAGAGCTCACATCAGGAAGACACCACTTTTCTCCTGTTCTTAAACTGGCTTATCCAACTCGGAAAGAGTATTCAGAATTCTCAACTTCTGAGTCCCTCTGTACCCAAGCTCCAAAAGAATCAATTAGAATTGCAGTTTAATGTTAATACTGAGTTGATATTAGAATTGAGAAAAATAGTTGGTCAGCTAGAAATATCACCCTAAATGTAATTTTATGCCTCAGTAAGTCAAGAAAAAAAATTGAATTTGTCAGTAGGTCCTCATCTTCCAATGCCGACTCTCTTTTCAACGTGATTTTGCAAGATATTCATCTTTAATACGAATGTATCAATTTCTAGAATATATTTACCAATGAAACTTTCAAAGAATCTTATCGGTGTGGTGAATTATGTAAAGTCTTATAAGATTATGTCTGGCTTTCTATGGTTAGCTACTCCTGATGCATTTTTATCAATCATACATGGAAAGTACTATGACATAGTACATTCTACCAGGCATCACTGAATAATCTCATGTGTTTCCTCCAAGGGAGTATAGTTTCAATTTTGAAGATTGGTTGGATAGTAAGTGTTTGGGGTCTTAAATAGTGCTAAGTGAAGAAAGGTTAAAAACATACACAACATGAACACCAAAGTATTTTCCTTCCCAAGTGAAATACCAGTGTGAGACAACTCAATGTGATCGTGAACTTGACCAATGGTGGGTGCCAGCAGATCAGGAGTGGGCAGTAATTCATGTGGTGACATGGAGGTTGGCGTTGTAAGGATCTTTAAGTTCCAGAGCTAAATGCATGATCCACTGGGAGGCGATGTCCAGACAGATCAATACTATGTAAAAAGATAATTGCTTTTCTTGGTGAATCCTAAGAAAGGTCTGGGGCTTTAGGGAAATTGAGAGAGATTTCTTTTTTTTTTCTTTCTCAAGAAAGTAATTAATGAGTACAACAGACAATTCAAGGCAAGAGAATAGAATCTGAAAGCTTGAAAGCTGTATACTCAGAATGGATTAGAGATTTACAGAAGGGCTTTAGCCCAGAACAGTGCCTACAGAAGTGGATGGAGTGACAGTAGTGACAATGTCTCTTTGAGAGGTGCATGCTGAAATCTACTAGGCAAGCATCCAAAAACATTTGAGCAAATGAGGTATTTCTTCCAGCAGAGTGGTACAGATAGAAGAGAGTCAAATATTTACCATAAAATAAGAATTTAAGTTGCCCTAAAGCTAATTTACACATGAAGCCTGAAATACATTCCATCATGGGATAAAAGTGTGGATTTTACTCCAACTATGATCTATCTTGCCTTATTGGACTTTAAAAAGCGGCTACCCAGTCCATCAATAATACATCGGAGGATACATTGGAGGGACTTCCCTGGTGGCGCAGTTGCTAAGAATCTGCCTGCCAGTTTAGGGGACATGGGTTCAATCCTGGTCCGGGAAGATCCCACATGCCACAGAGCAACTAAGCCTGTGCGCCGCAACTACTGAGACTGAGCTCTAGAGCCCGCAAGTCACAACTACTGAAGCCCGCGTGCATAGAGCCCGTGCTCCACAAGAGAAGCCACGGCACTGAGAAGCATGTGCACTGCAACAAAGAGTAGCCCTCGTTCACCACAACTAGAGAAAACCCACGCACAGCAACAAAGACCCAACACAGCCAAATAAATAAATAAATACATTGGAAAATGGAACTCAGTTCCTCTTCACTCCTTTAAATCTCTAAAGGAATTTGGCTAGACAGAATATATCATTACTAAGCTTGAAATTATAATGTGATTGTTAGCATTGTGTTTGAACAGAATTTTTCACAAGGTCTCTGTTAGTTAAAAAAGAAAATTTCTGCTTTATATTGAATGACAAAAGCTGGTCATGCTAGAAACTGTGTTTTAGTGTCATAATTTGCTTTCCTACCCAATTCCTTCTACTGTACTGCGTGCTCCTTAATGACAGGGTCCTAGTCCTATCCATCCTTGTACACACAGTAGGTTCTCCATAAATGTTTTTTGAATGAATGCATTAAAAGTGTGATCTAATTGCAAACTTAACAAGTATATGTCAAATGTATTCTTGATGCTTGACACTAATTCTACTAGTTTTGTTTTGTTTTTGTTTTGAGGTTTGAGCCTGAAATGACTTACCTAAAAATGTAGATCATTAAAACAAAACTAAGTCCTTTTTCTTTTTTTACAACATCAAAAGATCTGTGTCCTGACATAAAAAATGAATAATTACTCTCTTCCTCTATTGGATTAGGCCTTTTCATTAACCTCCTGTTTCATCTGAGAAATGGTTACATTTAGGGGTCAGGAACTCTTTAGGAGAGTATTTCTATTCTGTCAAAATTTCAAAACTCTCCCAGAAACTTGAAAACTGGCTATATACAGAGAGCAACTAAAGGGAGAAGTGAATTTCAGTTTCATCAAACGCCATCATCCTGTAAAGGCATCTTTCCTAGGTCAGAGGTAGGTCAGAGAACATCATTAAGATGGATCTTTTATGCAGGGGACCAGAAAGACTAATCTCTGAAAGTAGAAAAGAGTCAAATATTTAGCAAAATTAGGGATTGAAGTTGTCACTCTGGGGAAGGACAGTTTAAAAATGTAATCTGAAATACACTTCACCTACAAACAGTTTATTAAGACTTCTTATTTTGAAATAATTTTAGATTTACAGAAAAGTTGCAAAGATTTTGTAGAAAATTCCTCTATACCCTTCACCCAGCTTCCCCTAATGTTAACATATTATATAACCAGTTTCTTACTGAAACTGAGAAATTAACATTTGTACAACACTGTTAATTTCAGACTCTACTCAGCTTGTCCTGGTTTTTCAACTAATGTTCTTTTTATGTTCTGGGATCCAATCTAGGATACTACATTTCTTTACTCTTCTTGTCTCCTTAGTTTCTTGTAATCTGTGACAGTCCACAAATACTTCTTAATTGAAAAAATTGTCTACAAGTATACTTGTTAGGTTAATATAATCCTTCCTACCTTTTCTTTCTCTACTGAACTTGAGCATTGGTTACTTCCTTGGCTACTAATTCTAATTTATGCATTGAATATTTTGCCCTTGCAAAATGACTGTAAATGTATTAACGTGGACATACATTGGAGATGTATATCACAGTCAGATCCACAGAGAATACAAAAGCACTCTTCCAGCTTCATCAAACTACCCTTCCTTTAATCATTAGGACATAGTATAGAATGGTTGTTGAGAACATAGACCCTAGAGCTGGACTGACTAGATCTGAATCCTCACTCTAGTTGTATGACATTAAGCAAGCCACTTAATCTCTCTGTACCTCAGTTTTTGCATTTATAAGATGAAGGTCATAGCAGATTAAAAGGAATGAATGTACAAAAGACACTTAGAACAGTTAATTGGCAATGTGGTAACTGCTATATATTAGCTCTTACTATAGTTATTATCAACCATAAAAAAGTGAGTAAAGAAAAGCAGCATAGGGTAGTAGAATGATTCCTGGATTTTGCATCAGAATGCCTGAGTTAACATCTTGGCTCCATACTTTCTAGGTGGGAAGGTTCTTTGTATTCTGTAATACAGAGATAATAATACCTGTTCTATGTTTTTCAAGGAGTTACTTTAAAGATCAGATGAGATAAGGCATGAGAAAGGGCTTATAAAGTGTAAAATGCAAGCCTGAGCAGTAATGGTATGTAGTATTTGGGGCGGGGGAGGGGAGGATGCGGGGAGGTCAGAACAGAAGAGCCTGGGGGCCCTCACTGTGTAGTCTGGTCCTGACAGTGGCAGAAGCTGTGTGGGCTTACGAGAGTGTTTTGTGTTGCTCATAAGCATTGGGCGGTTCAGGTATATTTGTCCCTCTGCTTGACCAAATAGTATAGGTATGGAAGAAAAAGCTACCTGGAAAAGAGAACAATACAGGTGTTACCTGCTTACAACCTCACTGGGAAATGTTCCAGGCACTTCTGTTGATACAGAGGACAGAGATAAGGGGACAAAGTGGGCTTGGGGACTTGGTGAGTTAGGTGTGAATCTGAACTTCTCCTTTCCGTGTCACCGTTGTCTGTTTCAGTTATGGCTACGAAAGGACTTTTAAAAGAAGCTATGCCTTGCTTTTTCGCTAAGTGGCATACTGCCCCCTCGGGCCTGGTGCTCTGAGAATCTGCAAGCTGACTCGGTGGCTGAGGAGTGTTCTTGTGGGGGAGGGGGGCAGGGTGTGGAGCATATCGGGGCTGCCAAGGCCAGACTTGCCATTGATTTTATGCTTTATCACCAAGCCACTGAGATTTCTCCTACTATAGAAAAAGACACACCACCACTCTTTCAAAGGGAAATATGTTGAAAAGGAATAGAAAGGACACTTCACTTCACTTATTCCTTACCAACAAGAACTGTACACTGAGGCAGAATTAAAGTAAGGTTTTCAATGCAGGAGCAGGCAGATGGGGCAGCTGCAGTTGGGGACGTTTCTTGTGTTTTTGTTTTTGCTTTTAAATAGAAAACTCCACCTCTTCTAGCTATCTAGAATTACAATTAAATAACAAACATAAGGGACCCTCAAAAGACCCAGCACTCCTGTCAAGTATGTAAGTCTAGGGGCAAATTGCATGACGAATAGCTGACATTCTTTGAGTGGTTATTATATACCAGACGCTATTCTAAGTGTTTTACACTTAATCCTTAGATCCCTGTACAGTAGAACTGATTATTAATACTGTTTTACAGATGAGAAAACTGAAGCGCCTAGTAGATAAGAAAATTGCTCAAAGTTGCCCAGATTGTAATTCAGAGTACTTTTTCAAAAACTTATCTATTTAAATAACAGTATTTTTGATAATTAAGATAATTTATAAATACCTGCACGATGATAGTGTTTTTCCATCCCTACCCAAATTAAATTGTGCAACAAATGCCAAAAACACAGTAATCAGGGTTGATAGTAGTCATTTTATCTTTAGAAGACGTCATCTCCATCAGTTAGTCAAATACTAAAATGAAAGGGATTAATTATAAATTGAAATCTAAAACGCTTGAAGGAAAGCATTGAGCAATGCTGGGGTTTTGTTACCTTGAAACCATTCCCATGATTCAGTGATCTAGAAGGAGGAATGGTTTTTGGTAGACACTAATTTACCGAATTTTCTACTGAAAAAAGAAAAGGAAACAATCAAATAATTGTTCCCCTTAAAAACCAGGTTATGACCTTATTATGTATCACATACACATGAACATGGTCAAGCCTGGTCGCCCAGTTTCTAGTACAGTAAAAAGGGTGGAAGACTCTGAGAAATCTGATCTCTGGTGAAAGAGATTCCTGGTGGATGACAACCAGGAATTATGTATTTTCAAAGACCAAGGAAATAGTGGAGTGCCCTCAGCCAGATAGAACACAGTGTAATCATTCTTGGTTATTGGGAAGGATGGTGCACTGCCTCGGGCCTGTCGTTGCGAACATCAGTGATCATTGTGGGAGTTTGGGAAAGTGCTGGTGAATAGGAAGCTCCAATTACAGAACACTGGATAAAACAGCCTTGGCTCTAATTACGCTGTGTTTAGATTGATGGGGCTAATGAGCAGTGTTCCTTAATCCAAATGTTGATTTTCAAATGAGTTAAAATTGGGGCTAAAAGTGAGTAAATTTGTTTACTGGATTAACTGTGTGGCTCCAAGTAGAATTCAGATGATTCAACTAATGTTTCTTAAGCACCAAACCAATGGCAGGCGCAGGGTGAAGTCCTGGAGACCCAAAAGTAGAGAAACCCTCAAGTAGCCACCGCCTGGTGAGGGAGAGGGGATTTTAACGATACTAACGTGGCAGTAATAGTAGCAGCTGCTATTAATGGAGCCATTGTTAGGTGCCAGACACAGTTCTAAACAGTCTGCCTCTATTAATTCATTTACCTACTTACCACCCTAACTGCTTGAAGGAGGGACTATACCATAGGTGAGAAGGAAGGCAGAGGAGGGTTATGGAATTGGTCCAAGGTCTTGCATGCGGTAAGTGGCAGAGTAGGGCTTAAACTTACGTGGTCTGATTTGAGAACTTGGGCCCTTCAGTCTGATCTTGGTATTTCAGAGAAAGGTTTCAATATAGTTAACTTTAAATGGAGTGTTTCAGGCCAAGAAGAAGTATAATTAACCATATTCGCCTGTGCTTTTGGAAGTGTTGAGGTCAGACTATAATAATATTATCCTAACTCCCTTGTTCACTCTATTCCAGCCATTCTGGCCTCTGTCATTCTTCAAGCAGGTCAACCTTGTCCCTGCCTCGGGGACTTTGCCCTTGGTACGTTGACCTGGACACCGTGCCCGCCCCCCCCACCTGGGTATCCTCGTATGACTCTTTCTGTCAATCCTTTCCCACTTCTGGGCCAAATGTTACCTTATCAGTGAAGACTTACCTAATCCATCCAATTTTGGCAGTCCTTCTTCTCCCACCTTCCTGCAATCTCTCCCCCCTTCCTGCAATCTCTCCCCCCTTACCTTGCCTTACTTTCCTCCAGGGATTTTAACATCATCTGATATACTACGTTTACTTGTTTCTTGCTTGTTTGTTGTTTGCATCCCCACACTAAAATATATGTTCTAAGAAGTCAGTGATTTTCTTTGTATTGTTTTTCACTAAATTCCAAATTCCTAGAATAGTGCCTGATACATAGGGGTTCAATATATATTGTTTGATTTAACAAATTAAAAGGCGTGAAGAAAACATGTCAGAATGTTAAAATGGTTATATCTCAGTGTTGCAATTATGACTTTAAAAAAATAATTCATTTACCAAGTTTTCTATCATGAGTATACGTTACTTTTCTAATCAGGGAAAGGTGAACAATTGACTAAAGTGAAACAATTAATCACTAACTCATCTCAGAGCTTATTGACTTTGTGTTATGATTTTATATTAGGTTTTTATACAGAGTGAGATGCTATTATTGAGAGTTCCTTGGAAAAGATTTCTCTATAAAATGACCCTTCCTTTCCTGCTTCCTCCAGGCTTAGATTGCAGCCCTGACTGCTCACCTGAGTGGGAGATTCACATATGGAACTGTCTGTGTAGACAGCTTCCACTGGGATACCCAGGAGGCATCTGAAAAGCATCAAGTCCAAAATGGAACTCTTGATTCTCACCCTGCTCTTTACACAGTGATCCCCATCTCAGTAAATCCAACAGGCACCTAGTCATGCAAGCCAAAAACTTAGGATTCATACCTCCCTTGCCTATAGCCCACATCTATTCCATCAGCAATCCTATTGAGTCTACTTTCAGAATATATCCCACGTCAGATCACTTCTCCCTGCTGCCCATCATCACTGCTTCTCATTTAGCAGAAGCTCCCTGGAGCCACCTGATCTATCTCACCTGAATCTCTGCAGGGACTTTCTAACCGGTATCTGTTTTCACTCTTGTCTGACACCCACTCCCTGCCAGTCTTTTCTCCTCGAAGCAGTCAGAATGATACTTTAAATGTAATCAGCCGATGTGTCTCTCCCTGATTAAAATCCTCATGAAGCTTCGTATTGTACTACCCATAAAACCTGAACATATTACCATGGACTTGATGATCCTACAGCATCTGACCCCTCAACCTCCCTAAGACCTCATCCTCTGCCACTTTCCTGTGCAACCACCACACTTGGGACGGGTAATCAGATTCACCCAGCTTATTCCAGCGTTGGGCTTCCCCCTTGTCCTGAGACTTCCCTTAGCACCAAGGCTGGCTCTTTTCATCATTTGGATCTCAGCTCAGGTGTCACCTCCTCAGGCTAATGTTTTTTGATCATCCTCCTTGGAAAGCTCCCCTCTGCCTCCCCATTCATCATTCTATCCCATGCCTCCTTGTTATTTCCTGTAATCGTCTGTATCTAGGTCACATGTTCACACGTTTAGTATCTGCCTTGCCCTGAAATGAGGGGATGAAATGGGACAATGTAAATCACTGCTCTGACCTCAGTGCCCAGAATAGTCCCTGGCTCAGAGTAGATGCTTCATAAGTAGTCATTCAGTGAAAGACTAAAGGATTGAAAGAATGATTTTTTTGTGGTATGCATATAGAGATTAGAGGTGATGACCAGTGCAATTCTGACAAGCTGTCTTCCATTAGATTAGTTACCCGAATCTTGGACACAAATAACAAAAGAAAACTTGCTTCTAGGAACAAGGTAATGCCATTGGTTGATTAGTTCATTCATTATTCTTCACTTATTAGTTATTTACTATATATCGAAGACTTTCTTTACTGGCCTTCTGTATTTGGTATTCTGGCAGTTTTCTTAGTCGTGTATGTGTGTGTGTGTCTGTTGGAGGGAGAATCAAGTAAACAAGTAATGCAATGCAAAAAAAAGTGGTTTTTTAGTAGCAGTTACATGTCTAATGGGCACATTGTTTTGAGAATGCAAAGAAAGGTGCTCCTGTTTCTGCTCACTGGAAAGTTAGGCTATAAGCATTTATCTTCAAGTTATCAGAGATGGATTTCTCTTTCCTAAATCTGGATCCTAACAGACATTAGATCTGGAGGAAAAAAAGCACAGGAATCAATAGAGACTAATGACCATTCATCCGAATAAAACAAATACCATTTGAAGTGGACATGGGCCTCTGGCAATCTGTGGCCTTCTTCATCTTGAATGAGGGAGGGCCAAATAGACGGGGCTGGCTACTGAGTAAGGGGGGGTGATGAATACTTTTCACTAGCCCAAGGGGTAAGAAGCAAAATTAGCTTCTATTCCACAAAAAAAATTTTTTAAGGCCAGTTAAAATTATTGACTTCATGCCTCACTCAGCAATTATAGGAAGCATTACTGCACCCTCTCCATAGATGATTAGAATAATTGCTGTCCTTTCATCTTTCTCATCTAACAACACTCTCCCCGTGCCTCCCACTTCCCTTTGTGTCTTAGCATGCTGCCTGTATCTGCTCCGCTGAGAGAACATCAAGGCTCAGCATAATTGGGCCATTTCCCTGTCATACGGGTTTGCTTCTAAATCTTCCTCCTCTGTAGGTTGCAGTGAGGTCAATCATATGCAGTCAAATGGCAGAGAAGATATTAAAAATACACAGATCCTCGCACTAAATATATGCCACATAGGAGCTTCAGTTACAAAGGGAACGTCTTGTAATATACCTTGGATAAAGCCATTGGCAGTTTTCTTGCACCTGCTGGCAATCACTATAGCTTTGATTTGTAGCATGACTGATACATGATTTATACTGGTCTTTTTTTTTTTTTTCATAAGTTGTGAGAGAGAGAGAGCATTTCCAGTAACACAGTGTTTCTCATGCTCGTCTGATCATAAGAATCACTTGAGAAAAATATGCTCCAAACCTACTGAATCAAAGGTTTCAACAGGCCCAAGGATCTATATATTTAACAACAGTCTAGGTGACCTGATCATCAGGCAAAGTTTGGGAAACCTGTTGTTAATAATGGTGTGTGTGTGTGTGTGTGTATACAAATGTGTGTGTGTCTGAGTGTATGTGTAAGGCTTTCCTGATTGGGGTAATCTCTTTTTTGGATTAAATTTAAAATGTTCAGAGCATCTCCCACATTGAATGCTCCCAATGTCCACTGCCTTTCCTATGAGGCAGTAAGATCCTTGTGGGGTATTTTGTGGTAAAGATCTCTTTCTGTTTTATTATTAGGCTGAATGACTGAGGCTACCAGCATATATTCCTCTCTGTCAATGTTATGACAATGTATGTTGACCTCATGACATTTGTCAACAAAGCTGCCTCACCAACTAAGCTCAGCCAACCTTACTTCTAAAGCATCCGAAAGTTTCATATGGTAAAATCCACTTTGATAGATGCTGAGAGAAAAAACAACAGACTTCTAAAATATTACAGATGGAAGGGCCATTGGAGATCATCCATTTCCACCTGATAGCTGTAAAAATAAAGGAAAAGAGGCCACTGAGGGACTTGCCAAAGTCAGGTGGTTAATTAGAGGGAGAATTTGGACTAAATCTCCTGATTCTAGGCCTAATATTCTCTATGACAACATTTCCTGATTCCTGTAACCAATCATCCTTCTCTCTGAGCCTCAGTTTCCTCTTTAGAAAAAAAGCACACGAGCCTAGATTAGTGACTCTAAAACTGTGTTCTCTGAGACCCTGGGCTCAGTGGAAGTTCCTGGGAGGCCACCATTGATGGGGGTGGAAGTGGAGGAGGGAGAGCAGACCAGAAGGTGGGGTCAGACTTCTCCTTGTCGTGCTCTAATCAGGTGGGTATATTGAAATTGTATTAAGAATTTGTTTGGAAAAACCAATTCTGATACATTTTACTTTCCTCTAAAGTTGTAAAGGTACAGGACTAGATGGCAATCTTCAAATACCTGTTTGATTCTAATATGTGTGGATTCTGAGAAAAGAGGTCTTTGAAAGCAAGGGCTTGTCTTTCTTTGTCATTCCCCATAGGAACTGATTCTTGGGTATTCAGTGAATGGTATTCATTCACCAACTCCAAGTGTGGCTTGGTCAGCTCAAGGAACTGACACTTTGAAAGTGAGAGAACAGTGGGAAAAGAAGCTATTTGGAGGCAGGCTATCTTTTAAAATTCTCTTTGAAAAGCAAAGCTGAAATATCCACTATTTTCTCCTAAAATGGAAAGATGACATCACTGCTTAGGAAAAAGTATCATGCACTCTGTCCTCTTCTTTCCAAATGTGTCCTGAGAGAAGGCAGACCCTCAGAGTGAAGTATCTTTTTCCTTATCTGAGTCTACTCTGCATTTAGGGGGACTTTGGCATGCCTCTTTAGATATCTGAGAATAGTTAAAGCTCTAAAAAAGAGACCCTTTATCCTTAAGTAGGAAAATACAAGAGAAACTGGGAGCATCAATATCTAACATTAATCTAGGCTTTCTCCGTATTCCATGCTGCTTGCCTGAGTCTCTTCTATTTTGATCAAGACTTAATTGAAAGAAACCTGAGGGTGTGTTTGCCTTCTTTTTCTTAATTTTGGTCTCTATCATCTTACCCAAAAAGAAGCTTGATTTTTGTTTCCCTACCACGTGAAGATCACCATCTTGGTTTTCAACCCTTCTCTGTACCATCCTTCTCACTTTTTCTTGCTTAACTCATTTCCCTGCAAGCTCTCGCATGCTTATTCCTCCTTTGTCACCAGATTTTGGACTGACTGGCTTGTGGCATATGAATAAATTGGTGAGAGCAGTTAAGTAAGCTGATGGAGCTACCCTGTTCTTCTTTTCCCATCAGCAATGATAAAAGAGCCTACCCAGCCAAGTGACATGACATTTGGGGATTCTGGTGGCTGGACAATTCAGTTAAGTTTTCTTATCTGTAATCTGAGCTCTTCAGAGTTTCGGGGATTGAGTTACCACTTGACAGTGCACGTAATTTTCTGTAATATTTGTTGGTTGCTTATCTCTGATTTTTTCTGTGTTTTATTACATCCAGTTTAATTTCTCCCCTTAGTTGACTTTTGTTTTATGTATCTTGTTTCTGGATGTACATGGTAGGGATATGGGTTTCCGAAGATAATATATCCCAGTTTGCCTGTGAATGAATTGGTGACACCATTTGGGAATAAATCCTAAAACCTTATCAGCACAATATAAATAGGATTTACAGGGCTTCTTGAAACACATCCAACAATCTGGCCGCCTCTCGCTGCATTCTCCCTGACCCATTCTAACCTCCACATACAATGACTTTATTACCAGGCAAGCCAACTAACCTCTTTCATACTTCTCTGCCTCTGCACATGCTATTCCTTGGCCAAGAATGCCCTTCCCTTTATCTTTCACCAAGAAAATTTAGACTAGTCCTTTTAGACCTAATGAAAATGTCGTCAGCTCTGATATGCCTTCCTGTGAGCAAAATCAGATGTCCTGTCTTCTGTTTTCCCATGGTACTTTACTGATATCCCTGTGACAGCTTCCTGCCACTCTAGCCCACTCAATTAGGAGATCTTCAAGGGGCAAACAAAGTTTTATTCCTCTTTGAATTCACGGTGCCTCACAGGCTGACTGGAACATAGGACACACTTTTTCAGTCATTTTGGCTGAAAAAGTGATGAATTAATCAATTTACCTATTCCCCAGCACCTGGAACTTCCCAAGGGGCCTGCCTTCTCCTTTGCTCCCCTTTTCTCTACTTTTTATTCACTCTATTAATAATCATGGTAATTATAATAATATTGATAACAATAATACTTTTTTTCCCAGTGCAATCTTCACCACTAGCATGTTTTTCTCTGAGTCCATTCCTTTTATAAATATGAAATTACTATTTCCATAGATATTAGTCTAATCTGTAATCTTTTCATCTCACTTTGGAATCTGCAATAGCCTCCTGGTGGATCTATCTTCTGTATGTTCCTACTATAATGCTCTCTTCTACCAGAGTAGCAAATCAATTGTTTCAAGGCACATTTCTACTATTTTAACTCTCTGGAGAGATTCTGAATTGGCTTCCCTATTAGATAAAGACCAAGCTTCTACTCTGAGCATCTGACCCCGTTCATCTCAATATTCTTTACCTCTCAGTGTGATCTATTGCATTCATCCAAGCCAGATTGTTTGTTATTCTCTGAATAACCTGTGTTCATTCCTTTACAGTCCAAAAGGAGCCCTTAGTTTACTTATACTCAACCATATAATTTTATCTATTCCAAACCAGATTATGAACTTACATCTCACAAGGAGTCTACCAGGATCTATCCAACCCCTGAGTCATCACTTCGCTACTTTATATTACTATTGGTAGGATTTGGGACACAGCAATTTTTCAACCTTAGATTTGCCCTGTTCTTAGTGTCCACAGATCATTTAACCTTCTTGTACTTAAAAATGGAGTTAAAAAAAAAAACTGTTACATATGTAGGGTGTTTTGTGATGAAATATAAAGTGTTTCAAATTGAAAGTGATGGTTTATTTGGTTTACAAATCAGGAATTCTCAAGAGGGTATGTAACCCATTTTCCCTCTCTCTTTCCCTGTAGGGCATATCTGAATCTTTGGAGTCTGAAAAGCATAAAGTAAAATTATCATCACAGTTCATAATATTTAATTCACTTTGAAATATCAAATCATATTAAAGAGGTGTGAAAAATAGGAAAGATATTTCTGGTGTAACAAATAGGTCCCCCAAAATGTTAATTGCTCAAACATGAAAAAAAATTATCTCACTCATCCACTCATATATATAGTCCAGTATGGTCCCAATAGGCAAGAGGTAGGAGTGATGACAGAGATGCCGTCATCTTCAGCATATGTTCCAAGGGCTTCTTTGTGTCAAAATCCAGCTTTTGGAAGGGGAGAGTACATGAATATCTTCATATGGGAGGATTTTATGGGCTGAACCTGAAAGTAGTTCACATTGGTTGTATTCGTATTCCACTGGGTAAACTCAGCCTCTTGGCCACCCTTAATTTCATTGGCGGCTGGGAAATGTAGTCTAGGGTGTGTACAGGAAGAAGAAGAAATGGTTGTACTGAAGAGCTAATTGCTTTTACAAATTACCTGACAGTTTTCAAAGTCATTTCTTATTTATACTTTGTCTTTCCTAGAAATTATAAATGTTCTCTGAGCAGATATTTCGTGTTACTTTCTTATACCCTGCAGCATATAGTATAGAGGTCTGAGCAGATTAAACACTTGGTATGTGTATCAATTTTCTGTTGATGTGTAACAATTGAGCACCCATTTAGTGGCTTAAAACAATTTACATTTATTATCTCATAGTTTCTGTTGGCAAGAGTCTGGGCACAGTTTAGCTCAGTCCTCTGCAAAGCTGCAATCAAGATGTTGGTCAGGGTTAACTTCTCATCTGGAGCCTCAACTGGGGAAGGGTCTGATTCCAAGATCACCCTGGTTGGCAGATTTTATTTCCTGTGCCAGCTTGGTTCTTCAAAGAGCCAAGAATTCATGATGACTTGCTTCCTCCAAGCCAGGAATAGACTCCTAGCAAGACAGTGTCATATACTGTAAGATCATCCCAACACCTTTGCAGTATTGGCTATAAGCAAATTTCAGGTTCTGTTTTTACTCAAGGGAAGAAGATTATATCAGCTTAGCCAGAAAGTTCATTTGGCTTTTTGTAACATTGTAAGGAAAAACCCAAACAAACTTTTTGGCCAACCATATATAAAAGAAGTGAACATCACAAAGCCTGTTGACCACAGTAAGAGACTGAAAAATAGAGGTCTTTCTTCCTAGCCAATGAACCACCCCTTTACCTGAACATACCTCTCACAAAACTGTAGAGGGCTATTAAAGATCTTGAGAGCAAAGTGGCTCTTATTGGCCAAGAGCTAGTAACAATACTGTCAAAATAAGCACTTAGAAACTGTATTTGCTAACTTCACAAATATCAACCTTAATTCACATGATCGTCTTTAGAACTGGATCCAAAATAAGATGAAACCATCTTGAATCTGTTACAAACAAGTCTCATTCTTGTAGTACCCAAAGGCCCTCATTATATGGCATTTGGAAACCTTCCGTCATTTTGAATTTTTGTTTTTTCTGGCCCTCTTTTTCTCTAGTCCTCTATCAAACTCAAGTAGTATTGAATTTTTTTCTCTTCTTAGTATTTTTGTTTGACAGTTTCCTTTCTGGTTCCAGTTTTCCTTTAAGATACCCCATAGCATTCCTCCTGGAGGAAAGTCTTAGGGAACACTCTGGTGTGAAACTTCAGTCTACATGTTTAATTTGGGTTGAAGAGGGCATAAATCACTCTTCCATTCCCAAACTTCATCACCTACCAGCTGTATCTCCTGAGTGGAGAAAGTCTGAGAGAATCTGGGCTGCTTATTTATATGTCAGCTGCGGAAAAGCTTCTTTCCTGACTACTCCCACCCTGTCTTTGAAACTCCAGTAGTGACTTTCTGTGGTTAATTCTTCCTGGATGATACAGTCCCATAGATATAAAGGTTCAGGGTATCAAAATGAAAGGTATAAAGGCTCTAATAGAGAGGGTCACATTTCTAAAATGGAAAACCAAATTCGGAAGATATTTTCTGGCTCTGTGAACAGCTAAAAATATGAGGATAATCATTCCTACAGTCCTGAACTTTTAACAGTAAAGCTAACCTGGAAGGAAAAATGACACTGAGCTATAGGGAGAGAAGAATAGAATAGACTTCAGGAGAATCAGTTTCTTTTCTTTTCAAGGCATTCATTCCTAGATTAGCCCATCTATCTTTAAGTTGCATATGATTCTTGTCTATTTGGCATGACTTAAAACTAGTGAGTTGCTGAAAGGTACATAGAAACTCTATACTATTTTGCAATGCCTGTGTGTCTAAAATTATTTTAAAAGCAAAAGTAAATTAAAACAAATAAATTGGTGAGTTGCAAAAGTCTAGCAAATGGAGACAAACTATTTCTCTGAATACAAATACCTGTTCTGTGTTTAGTGAAATACCAGGAAGAGAACAAGAAGGAGAAAAGGGAGGGGAAGATATAGATGGAGATTTCCAACTGCTGTAGGGGCCTCACCATGCGGTATCCAAGTGCACAATGCCTGCCATTGTTCAATTACCTTAACTGAACTTGCCTCAGTCAGAGCCCACAACACGCCTCAGGGGACTTTGCATCACTATATTTGTAAATTAAGTCTTTGTTTGGGGGTACAGAGCTACTCCCAAGTGACTGTGCACCCTGGTCTCCTTTCCCTGAAGAACAAGGCGGGCTGGCAGGTAGATAGAACTATATAGACTAGAAAAAGATTTGTGCTGTTCTGTTGGGATGCCTAAGCCCATGCACATTTACCTTGATTCTGATGAGGAGACCTTGTTATATACTTCACCACGGTATTAGAGTGAGCAAATATTTTGCCATCATTGTATCTTAGGGAGTATTTAAGAGCCCTGGTTTTGAATTCAGTCAGACTTTTGCTCTATTTTGGGCTCTGCCTCTTATGAACTAGATGACCTTGAACAAATCACTGAGGCTCTCTACAGTCCAGTTTCTTAGTCTCTTAAATGGAACTCATAATATCTAATTCATTTGGCTACCAACAGAAACTAGTAAAGTAATGTGTGTGAAATATCTAACACCAGGCTTGGCACCTAGCATGCCTTCCATAAATGGTAGCTATTGTCCTAGTCATTGTTGTCTTTATATTTTCCAACACCCTATGACTCCAATGACTATAGTTCTGTGGCCACTTGGGAATATCTTTTTTAGTGATGAATCCTATCAGTTTCTTTATAAAATGTAACCCATTTTTTTCAGGGTTTTTTTTCAATAAAATATATTATTTGCCATTTTAGTCAAAGAGGATACAATTATTTTAAAATGCAGGTTTATTCCAACTTAGTGTTAGGAATGTAAAGTTCATTGTTTGCTTGAGTAAATTTTCAGAGAACTAAATTCCTTCTCTGAAGAGTTGGTCCACAATTAAAATAAGGACAAAGGTTGAGTCTCTCTGCTATTCAGTCAATGAAAGGAAGGGTTTAGAAAACAAACCAGAGAAATAACAGCCTCCAAAAAGATAAAAGAAGAAATCTGTGGTAAGGTCCTTTCACCCTGTCGGTTCAGGGTTCTGCTGTAGATCCCAACCTGCCTTCACCTGTTGTTGAGTGTGCAGTACTCAGAGATGTAGGAGACACCTGCTTACAACATGACCCTAGGAACTGTAGATCTAGTTGCGCTGGCCAAACGAAAACACATGCCAATAGAAAACAAGTGACGGTAAACCAAGAGTTTTTTTTCCATTTCCAAAGGTGTTTTCATGGGATTCACCCCAAGGGAATCAAACATAAATGCTACTACTGTCAAAGTGATCTCTTGAGAAAGGAGATCTAGTTAGGGATAGTTGAAATTAGTCGAATTTGAGGCAATGGCTGAAAAATCAAGTGGAGATACACCTTATGCTGTTGGAAATGGACACTTAGGTGAGAGATCAGGAAGACATATATGCATTTAGGAATCCAGTAGAGCTGAAAGCAGGAAGTCCATGAGCTCATGAAAAGTGTATGTGTAGAGGACATTGTAAGGAATTAGACACAGTGTGGGAAGACGTACCAGTAAAGATTACAAGAGGGAAACACCTCCCCTATTCTTCATGCACTGCAGCACTCCTGTGGGATAGGAACACATGCACTCTTCACACTAGTCCAGAACCTAAAGACCAGAGAGGAAAGCAGACCCAGCCAGAAGAAGCCAGTGTTAGGACTGGGAAATAAGCGAAATGACTACTTTGACCACTATAACTATCTAGAACTAAGTGGAAGGGTGGGACTGAGAGACACTTCCATCCTTGAAATACCCAGCAGTGTGTCTCTCAGATGCATTGACTCCACTTAAAGCATTCTACCATTGGCCTCTGAGGGACCTCTTCCAACAGTTTCCTGCCAATATATCCCTGAGGCCATTTGGGAAATAAGGGCTGTTTCAGTTTAGCTACATCTCAAGACTGCCTGGCATGGGGGAGGAGGCTGAGAGTAATTAAAAATAACTCTCAGCTCCAGCAGGGCCATCACTCTCCCTGCCTCATCTGTGTTCCTGTCACATGCTCTGCTCCATAGTGAGACCCCAGCTGTAGAGCAAAAGACTCACTGTAATAATATCTACTCTGCTCAATCTTGAGTCTATCACAAAAGAACGTTAACAATGTAAGAGTATCAGGATCTAGGTTCTGGAAGGATTCTTAATTATTCTGTTAAAAAGAAAGAAGTAAGAAAGAACAAAAAGAGGCCAACAGAAAAGTCTAACCCAGTTCTACAACACAAAGTGTTGTCTGATTGCCTTCCCTTCCTTGACAGTCTGATCCATTCCATTTGAAACACAGCAAGTGAAAAAGTCTGCAAAGTGATGTGAAATTTGTATTAAAGATTTAGCTCCCCAACCCATCTCCAAGGGAAATATTACTGAACAGCTGCTGAAGACATAAACAGAGGCTCAAGACATTCCTTCCATGAAGGTCAGGTTCTGGTACTTTCACCAGTGCACATGGGAGAGCAAGGAAAGGACACAGGAGTGAGATTAGTTCCCAGGCTTGCTTAAGCCTGAGTTGTTCCCCCTCATGCTCTAAGTGCTTTAGAGGTGCAAAAGTGTTGGATCTCCAAGTGATTTCCTTACCACCAGCCATCTCAGGTTACCTGAAGTGGACTCTCTGCTGATATGCATAGCACTGTTTGAAACTGGGCAGCCTATGTTTCCTTCCTACTAGGTAACTGTTTTACTGATTAATTACAAACAGTATCTCCCATCTTTCTCAGTCTGAACATTGAGCTCCCTTCATCTTTGCAAACTTGCCCCCATTTAGTAGTTCAGCGTGCTCCAACAACCCAATAATGAGCTGACCTGTACTTAAGCATAGTGGTTTGTGCCTTACTCCAAATACTAGTTTCCCCCTGATTTCAGACCTCTTCCCTCAACAGGATGACCTTTCCAAGCTCAAAGTAAAGAACTTTTAGGGACTTCCTAGGTGGCACAGTGGGTAAGAATCTGCCTGTCAGTGCAGGGGAGACAGGTTCGAGACCTGCCCCAGGAAGATACCATATGCCGCGGAGCAACTAAGCCCGTGCGCCACAACTATTGAGCCTGTGCTCTAGAGCCCGTGAGCCACAACTACTGAGCCCATGTACCGCAGCTACTGAAGCCCATGTGCCTAGAGCCCATGCTCTGCAACCAAAAAGGCCACTGCAATGAGAAGCCCACGCACCACAGTGAAGAGTAGCCCCCGCTCACCGCAACTAGAGAAAGCCCGTGTGCAGCAACGAAGACGTAACACAGCCAATAAAATAAATAAATAAATAAAAAATAACTTTTAAAAATAATTATTGGGACTTCCCTGGTGACACAGTGGTTACGAATCCACCTGCCAATGCAGGGGACTCGGGTTCAATCCCTGGACCGGGAAGATTCCACATGCCAAGGAGCAACTAAGTCCATGTGCCACAACTACTGAGCCTGCGCTCTAGAGCCTGCAAGCCACAACTATTGAGCCTGCATGCCAGAACTACTGAAGCGCGCATACCTGGAGCCCGTGCTCTGCAACAAAAGCCACCACAATAAGAAGCCTGTGCACCACAGCAAAGAGTAGCCCCCACTCTCTGCAACAAGAGAAAGCCCGTGTGCAGCAACAAAGACCCAACACAGCCAATAAATAAATAAATACATACATACATTTATAAAAAAATTATTAATCCAATGTTTTCACTTTATAAAAGTTTTAAAAATGACAAAGAAGAACTCTATAAGAAATAATTTTTTTAATTGTAGTTGACAAACACTGAAATCATAGTTGGTAAGAGTATGAGCTCTAGAGTCTGACTGCTTGGAAAATTATGGCCCACCTTGAGGCAAGTTTTCCAGTATGTCTAAGCCCCCATTTCCTTATAAAATAGATATGATTGTAGCACCTACCCCTAGATAACTATTCGGAAGAGATGATACATATAAAACTCCCAGTACTGTGCCTGGCATAGAATAAGCCCTCTATAAATTATCTATCGTTATCGTTATACAAGTATGGAAATAGAATCTAATAGTTTAAGTGGCAGATCAATGATTAAGCCTCAGTTCAAAAACAGTAAAACTTCTCTTTATAATTCTTGCAATGGGCACTTATTCCAAATATAAACAGTGCTGTTTATGGTAAAGTTTATTTATTTCAAGCTTGGTAAGTTGGCCAAATAAGTATAGTTTACAACAGTGGGATTGCAGCAGAGCCTATAATATGTATACCATGTTAAATGGAATGTTTAATGTTTACTTAGATTCTCACATATGTTATCCGCAATTCTTCCATTCTTCACCAACACCATTGTGTCTCCATTAGCTCCACATCTGTTTCCTTTAGAATGGATGCTCCCAGCTATTGGAAATTACATCTATATAATCTACTCTGTATGGTATGGCGCCTGTTTACTTTTCCAGAAATGAAGGGGGAATAGATGTTGAAGTATGTAAATCAGTGGTGATCGAATGAAATGTCATGGAGCACTTAAAGTCCTAGCAAAAGGAAGAGGAATGCTAGTATGTAGGAACTTGCAACTATATTGTTAACATGGAATGAAGCCAAAATAGCATCAGAGAAAAAGGAAAATGCGTCGAATAGGCTTGGATTTGCCAGGTAGTCTGGGGTGTAACCCTCTAAGAGTGGCATATGTGGAAGAAAAGTCAGTGAATCATTAACGCATAACTGCATTTTTTTCCTGAGGTGTTTGAAACATTGGAAAGTTACCTTTTGCAACCATTATACTTCCCGTGGGATATGGTCAGTTTCTTGATTCTTGTAGCGATGGATGACAGAGTGGGTCCTTCAGGCATTTTGGGTTGTTTGTTTGCTGTATCTAAGTATGAGAAGTTCTGTCGTGTATTATCAAAAGAGTTGGTGGTGCTTTCAGAACAGAAGAGCAGATTTTCTGACTCCAAGGACATTTCACCACCCACCAAACCACCCTTTGCCATGAGCTCCAAGGGAGAGCAATTGTTCAGTCTGGTACACTGTGGAATAATCTGTCCATAGCACTGGAGGCTGAGCACAGCTGTGAATAAAAGACAAAATCAGTTCTGCAATATAAATGACACATTCCATTAATACAAGTGGGTCCAAATGAACTAATTTCATTCAATAGTGCTTTTACATTCTGTAGCTATATGGGCTTGGATACAAATTGTAATGTCAGTCTGTCAGGAGAGTGGACTGCAGTGCATAATTATAAGTTCTTGTTCAGCACTTCAGGAGCTAATCAGAGCAAGGATGTGAATCTGTAATTTGCAAATGTGCAAAGACAGAGGTTACTATGGCACTAATGGCTCTGCTGACAATATTCGTGCCACCAAATGATAGGACTGTGGGTGCAAATTCTACGAAATAATCTGACCTCCCATTTAGTCATTTGATCATGAGAAACCTGTCCTGCTAGCAGCACCTAGGACCATTTCTAAATTTAATGCTGCTCAGTAATATAAAATCTCAGTATGCCAATAAATTAATATTTACATTCCAAGGGACTGTACACAATCATAAAGTGATTGTGTATAAATCATAATGTATAAAACTACCACTGAAATATACAATATATCATATCATGAAAGCTGTTTCTAAATAACTTCACAGGACTAAACCAGGAAAGATTAAATATGAGATTGTCAAATGATTGTTTCTCTTCAGAAAGTTCAGAAAGATTGATGCCAAAATGTGACCTCTGTACACTGGTGCCAGATTAAATCTGAGACAGAGTTTTGGGTGAAGCAGAAAAGAATAGCTTTCTTGCTTTGCCAGGCAAAGGGGGGCCACAGGGGCCTAATGCCCTCAAAACTGTGTGTCCCAACCCAGGGGGTTTTGTGAGTTTTGTAGTCAAGGGGTGGGGTTGCTGATAAGGATCAGGGTGCATGCAGGGGCTGCATTCCTTCAATCTAGAGATCATCTGGTGTCAGGTGGTCTGATGATCTGTGGTTCTCGAGGTTATTGAACTGTGGCCGTCTCTCTGGAACATTTTCCATTTGGTGTGGGTTTTAGTTCTGCAGAAGAGCTCAAAGATACTAGGTATATCCCTTGAGGAGGAAGCAGGACCCTGCCCCAAGGCTGCACTATTGTTTCTTGACTGTTCCTCCCTTGTCTCTGCATCCCCTCCCTTCCCTGATTAGAAACTGTTTGAACTTGCCCTTTGGAACTCAGGGAAGGGGACACAGAAAGGCTTTTGCACCCAGGAGCCCCACAGGGTCCTGCGCAGTGTCAGGATGTCTTTTCTCTTACTGGTTCTGTGTAGGGGGCAACATGCTGGAGTGTAAGGAACAGGTGCTTTTTAGTCACATGTTCACAGGTTTAAATCTTAGTTCTGCAGCTGACTAATTATGGACTTTAGGGAGGTTTAACTCTTTGTTTTCTCATTCACAATGAAAGAGTGATGATAACATCTAAGGCAGCGAGCTCTGAGGCTTGTGGGAGATAGATGCAAAACACCTGGCAAGAATTGTCCTCTGTTACAGGGAGGGCTCCCTGGGAACCAGACTTATCTACTGAGTTTAGCATGCAGGATGTTTATTAAGGAGTGTCCTTGAGATCAACACCTGTGGGAGGAAGAGGAACAAAGCTGGGTCGGGCAAAGGGAGAAGGTGAACTGCCACAGGCGCAATAGCATTCTCAGCTGACCTCACATGAAGCTCTGAAGTCAGAATAACCCTTCAGAATTGTCCCAAATTGGGCTGAGAAGACTAAACCTTTCTTTTTTAACCTCTCCGATAATTAATTACTGCATTTGTGGGCTGTTTCAGGGGGCGACCTTGGGCAAGAAGGGTCACTACAACTGAGGCTAACCTTGAGGTGGCTGATAGCTACAGACCACCTGCTGACAGCATTCCCAGGAGGTGAGGCAACAAGGCTTTCACTGAAGGAAGTGCCTACATAGTCCCTGATAATAAGGGCTGGTTTCTTATGTGTGAATATCATTTAGCCTACCTATCTTGTTTTCTCTTCCCCGCTTTCTCCTCCTCCTCCTTTTTCTCCTCCTTTTCTTCTCCATTCTCTTCTTCTTCTTCCTCTTCCTTTTCTTCTTTTAGATTTGTTTGTTCTGCTTTGTAGAATTAAATTTCCATGTAACAAGAATCTAACATTTTCCCTTACAGAATACCTTGAAGTGTTCCAAATATGAATAAAGGGTCTTCTCCTCTTAATGGATAATGACACTTTGACAGATAAGCGAGCAATTCTGCATTGATTCACTGGGAAAATTATGGCAGGATGTGGGTAGCCTTGTTTAGCCTTGCATAAAACACATATGCTATCTAAAGAGGCTGCTTCTTTCCCTTCTGGGGGATTTGTGTGTTTAAATCAAGGGTGACAAACTCAAAACACACATTTGGGCAAAGGAAAGCTTGGCTGAGAATAAAAGGAAGACCAACGGGCAAAGTGCCTTGTAGACTGTGACCTTTCAAGCTAAACTGCCTGCCCCTAGAGAAAGAGACTTGTTTGAATTTAGACATCTCAGAACTCCAGTGAGCTGGGCCTCTGGCTCTTTTCCTCTGGGGCATTACAGAGCTTAGGTCTTTGTAGATCAATTAAGTCATTAGCACTCTATCTAAATGAAAGTTGATTTCCACGAGGAGGCTGAGCCAGCTGGCCTGCCCAAACAGCACAAAGGCAACCAGGGTACCAGAGTCAGGGCAAATGGCAATAAGCCGCTGCGGTCAGAGGGCCTCCAACTTGTAGCCGAGTTAATGCTGCCTGTTTTCCAGGCGACCTCAGTCACTGCCCTGGGCAGATTGAAAGCAGATACTAGACTCAGATGCTCTTCAGTCACATGAGAGTTTGTAACTATGATTTAAAAATCCAATTGCCCCTGCCTGCTCCACTAACAGGAGGGGTTAGAGAGCTGCCAGGTGTGAGAGACTGGCTGAACAGGTGTGTTTTCATCTTGGGGAATGCGGCATTCTTACAAATCTCTCTTTTAGATATCATAATGGGAGAGTTCTAGTTTTTAATTCAATTTGTTTCTTAAACTTTGAAATAGATGATAGCACAGTTAGAAAAGCAAAAAAGCAAAGAAAACAAAAACAATGAATTCTCCCTCCTATTTCTCTCCCTCATCTGCTCAAGAAACCAGCCAGTTATTGGTTTTGTGTGCTTCCAGAGGTTTCTTATACATATACAAGCAAATACAAGCATTTATTCTTGTTGCATTTCCCTTTAAATAATCGCATACTGTATATATTATTTTGCATCTTGTTTTTCTCATCTAGTATATCTCAGCTGTCTTTCCATATCAGTACATTGAGAGCTTGCTTGTCTTTTTTTTTTTACAGCTACATCCCATTTCATTGCATGAAGATATCATATGTATTTAACCATTTTTCTCTCCTATTTGTTATTACAAACAATATTGCAGTTAACCTTGTATGTGCCTCATTTGTATGTGTGTTTGAGTGTATCTGTAGGATACACTCAAAAATAGAATTACTAGGTTAGGGGGTATATGCATTTGTAACTTCAATAGATATTGCCAAAGTGCCCTTGATAAGCATTATATAAATTCACAGCCCACTCTAAATGGAAAAACATTTCCCCACATCTTACCTACAGAGTGTTCTTGTCAAACTTAGAAACTTGCCGATCTGGTACGTGAAAAAAGGCATTTCAGTGCAGTTTTGATTTTCTTTTTCCTATGAGTGAGGTTGTATGTCTTTTTATATGCTTGAGAGGTATTTGTAAAATTTTTTCTATAACTTATCTATTGATGTATGTTGTTAACTTTTGTTACTGGTTTGCCAGTTTTCTTTTCTAATTAATTTCTGCTGGAGAGACTAATAACTCTTTCTTTGTGATATGGGTTGCCAATCTCTTCCTCACGCAGTTTTTTGTTTGCTTTTTGATTTTACTTATAGTTTTGCCCCTGGGATTTTGATTTCCATAAGGTGGACTTATCAGACTTTTGATATATGCTGTCCATATTTTGAATCTTAGTTAGAAAAGAGGCTTTTACATTCTAGGGTGGTAAAGTAATTCACCCATAATTTCTTTTGGCACTACTATGTTTTTATTTCTTTATATTAAAATTTTAGGAAATTCCCTGGCTGTCCAGTGGTTAGGACTCTGCACTTTCATTGCCAAGGGCCCTGATTCAATCCTTGGTTGGAAAACTAAGATCCCACAAGCCGTGCAGCAAAATCAAAAAAAAAAAAAAAAAAAAAAAAAAAAATTAAGAATATAGTATGTGGAATTTATCCCTGTATCAAGTATGAAGTGCCAATCCAAATTTATATATTTTTCCAAATGGCTACCCAATTATCTCAATAACATTATTTGTATAAGGCCATCATTTCCCAGTTAAGCCACTTTTGTGATGTTCTAAGTTTTCAGATGTTTGGGAGATCTATTTGTAGACCTATTTGTGGCCTTTATGAGTCTTTCAAGACATGATATGCCTTTCCTTTAGCTTAAATTTTATTTTATGCCCTTTATATAAATTTCACATTTTATTGTTAGGTAATTCCTAAAAGCTTTTTCTTCTTAGTAACTAATTATAAATGGGTCTTTTCTCACATTACATCTACTACTGTTTGTGTATATGAAAGCCATGAATTAAGGCATACTCATTTTATTCTCTGCCACCTTATAGAATCTTATTGATAGCAGTCATTTTTCAGTCATTTATTCTGAGAACTCCCTGTATTCAGTCACATCATCTGCAAATAATTTTATTGTTCTCATTCTAGTTTTTATATTTCCACTGTCTTTTGTTTAATTACTTTGGCTAATAGCCCAATACAGTAACATAATAATGACACTGTGGGTTCATTGTGCTAACAATGTCAGCATTGTTCCTGACCTTAGTAAGAGTGATTCCAGTGTTCCCTTAATAATCATGAGGCTGGCTTTTGGAAACATGTACATCCCTATAGTTTTCTAACATTGAACCACCCAGTTCACCCAATATGAATTCTCAAATTAAGTCCCATTAGTCTTAGGTATTCTTTAAAACATGAAGCTGGATTCTTCTTATTAACATTTTTTTTTCTTTTTCTCTGCCCTTGAGCAATTTATTTAGCATTGGAATTCTCTGCTCTTTAAGGTGTGGAATGATTTCTATATGAAATTTTTTGGGTCTAGTACTTTCTTTTTCTGAAAGGGGCTCAAGTGGTTGACAGCTTCTTCTATTTCATCTAGGGAAATGGATGTGTTTTGATTCTGTATCTTTTTAGAATTATTTTTAGGCAATTACGTTTCTCTAGAATATTCTCTCATTCTTCCCAAGTTTTCAAATGAATTTGCATAGAGTTAGCTACAATTATCTTTTCTTGCTCTTTGTGTTTATTTCCTACTAATCATTTTTAAACTTTTATGTATCTACAGTTTTCTTCCTCTTTTTCATGATGTGATGACAACATTTTACCTTTATTTTTCAGAACACAAATTTTAGATATATTGATTTTATCATTTTTGTATTTTCTAACTTACTACATTTTTTTATTTTTATAAATTGGTCCTTTATGGTTTTCTTAAAAAATATTTTGTGGGTTTTTAAGTTTAGTGTCAAACATTGAATTTATTTAATTTTATTCTTTTCTATATTGATGTAAATATTTAAGGCTATAGATTTTTCCGCTAAGAACTGCTTTTACTGTTGCCCCAAAATCATGATATGTGGTGTTTTATATTCTTTTTCTAGGCAGCCTATATTTCATTTGTCCCAAGAGTTAAGAGAGAGTTTTAAATTTTAGAAAGATTTAGCTTATTTTCTTGATTTTGTTGTTAATATTTAGCTATTACTCTGTGATCAGAATATATGAACTATGCTATTTTTTCTTTTTTGGAAAGGAGAAATTACATTTTTCTTTTTTGATCATGTATGGTCACCTTTGTGATTGTCACACAGATTCTTGAAAAGAAAGTATATTCTTTATGTTAAGAGCATAAAGCTTGAAATGCATTATATTTAATATACCTTTTAATTAGGTCATTTGTGTCAACTACATTTTTTACTACTTCATCTGTCACTGAATAAGCAGGATGGCCTGTGGTGTCCTATTGCAGGTTCTTTGCTTAATATTTCTCCTGGTGACTCGACTTTTCTGTTTTCTGAATGTTGTGATTATGTCATTTGATTCACAAATGATTGTAATTCTGATGTCCTCCTTGTGAATTGCACCTTTTAGCGTTTTAAAATGCTAAAGACAATTTTTTTTTAACCAGAATACCACTTTCTCTGATTTTCGTATTGCTATTACTGATTTCTTTTGCTTTGCATTCTCCTGGCATCCCTTGATCCATCCTTTTATCTTTAGTCTTTTAAATTAGTTACTTTTTAAAGCAAGTCTCTTGTTCAGAGAATTGGTTCTGCTTTGTGATTTCATATGTAAGTCTTTATCTTATAATACATAAATTAAACAAATTTACACCTAATAATGTGCCAGATATGTTTGGTCCTGATCTTTTCACATTATTTCTCTTTTTCTTATAGATTTGTTTGTTTGCTTGTTTGTTTTAAATGTGGTCTGTCGTGTGTGTGTGTTTGCTATTTAAAGGTGTTTGAGGCTAGGGAGGGTGGGAGGGAGTCACGGGAGGGAGGGGATATGGGGATATACGCATAAATACAGCTGATTCACTTTGGTGTACCTCAAAAATTGGCACAACAGTATAAAGCAATTATATTCCAATAAAGAGCTTAAAAAAAGAAAGAAAAGAATATGTATGGATGTATATACCATCCATACATATCCCTTTTAACCCTTCTTATATTTCAAAAAAAAATAATAACAACCATTTCTCATATAACCAAAACTATGCTAACCCTCTTCTTAGAAAGTGTTACAAAATCTTAGGTATCATTTCATCCATCTCTAGATCATACTCATTCATTTTCTAATTTAGTTACATTCCTCCTTGACATTCTATAACAATGATATATAAGGCTAACTACTATTAATAAATCTTATGTAGATAAGGGGGAATAGGAGGGGAGATAAAAAGAAAATAATTGATTAGAATAGTTCCAAATATATTTGTGTCAAAATAATGTAGAAATCCTGATTACTATTTTTTAAAAAATGCTGTTTGTATTTTCTCCCTGGTGGTCACTTTCACCACTCTAGAATTATATACAATGTTTAGTGCTCTGTATTTTTTTTTTAAACATGCAAACACATTGACTTTATTATAATATCAGGGAATGTTAAGGTTTTTGGTGTTTTGCTTTTTTTTTTTTTTTTTTTTTTTTTTTTTTTTTTTTTAGTGCTCTGTATTTTTAAACCAGAGCTTCTCATCCAGTGTGCCTTAACTCCAGGCAGTTGGCAAACCTCTGGCCATGAATAGTCTTATCTGCTTACCTCAGTCCCTGCACATACATAATTTTCTCTTAGAGCCATCACTTGAAAAATATTGGAAAACGTCACTTTAATGTATATGTATTAGGTCCTTACTGTGAGCAGTGGCTCATAGTCTTTCTTAGTTGTTTTTTTTTTTTTTTTAATAAATTTATTTATTTTATTGGCTGTGTTGGGTCTTTTTTGCTGTGCGCAGGCTTTTTTAGTTGCAGTGAGTGCAGGCTACTCTTCGTTGTGGTGCGTGGGCTCCTCATTGCCGTGGCTTCTCTTGTTGTGGAGCACGGGCTCTAGGCGCATGTGCTTCAGTAGTTGCAGCACATGGGCTCAATAGTTGTGGCTCATGGGCTCTAAAGCGCAGGCTCAGTAGTTGTGGCGCATGGGCTTAGTTGCTCCGCGGCATGTGGGATCTTCCTGGAGCAGGGATCGAACCTGTGTCCCCTGCGTTGGCAGGTGGATTCTCAACCACTGCGCCACCTAGGAAGCTCCTTTCTTAGTTTTTAACACTGAAAAAAAAAGTGCACGTATATTTCTATTAATTGAATTGACATCCTTATATGTTATTCTTTGACTCCTAGCAATCAGCACAATTGTTCTACTTCCTATCTTCTTTTCCCACCTAACTATTTTAGTTATATTGTTTCTGCATTGTCAGGGCATGTTTCATTTTCATTCTGGTTCATCACATATCTCCACTAGATTAGATATAGTTCTTCTTCAGGGACTGTAGTCTGTGTTCCCCTCCAGTCGCTTTGTCAGTTTCTGCAGCCATATCTTGGTTGACTCAGATTGTTCCTAGTGGTTTCCTCAAGATTCCCCGTATTCTTGCATGTTAAATACTGTTTGTCCATAGACTTTATTCTGGAGTATAATTTGGCTGGGTATAAAACATTGGCTTATATTTTCTTTTTATTGTGAAGATATTTCTGAAAACTGACTAACAAAGTCCTGGTGAGTCAGAGTAGCTTTCCTTGAAGAGGCATTTTTATGTTCAACTTTTCATAAATGGTTGTTGGGGGAATATAATGAGAGGAAATGGTTCTAGGCAGAAGCATTGCAGGTATAAAAGAGTATGTAGCTTCCATGGAATAGGCAGCAGTTCAGTATAAATGTAGTGGGAAAGAAATAGATCTGTCCAAGTTGACAATGGAGAGTTAGAAAGATATAGATCATAAAGGATTTGTTATACCAGGGCATCTGGACCTCTTCCAGGAGGATAAAGTAAAGCCAGTGAATGCTGTGAATCAGGAAAGAAACATGGTTAGAATTGTTCATTTTAAGGGAGGAATGAGGAGCTGTCCATGAGCTTTCCTTTCCTCACAGCCTGTGAGTCCTAACCTGTGTTCTCATAGTGCAGACCCAGAAATTCCATCTTTCACAAATGAGTCATATTGGTGGCTTCCCTCAAGGCTCCTGCCAGCCTCACTAGCAGCCTGGTAACTTTTGTATATGAAAGTAAATAAATAGTCTATATGGTAATGATGGAGCTTGTCTCATGCTAGGGCTGTGTTTCTAACTATCTTCTTATAGCAGAAAATAGCAAGAATTGAGGATATCTTAGTCATCTTTTTAAAGATAAAAGCATAGTGGCTCTTTTGAAGAAAAGAAAAAAGGCATTACATTTCTTGGGTATATATTCCTGTACCTCCGTAATCTGTGAATGCTCTTTCCTCCAAAAATGTCATAGAAACCTTCACAAATCTAGCCAATAGTCACTATAGTTCTAACACATTTTCTTACCAAGGTGCTCCATGGGGAGCTTTCTGCTATCTCACTAGTTTCCAGACTGCTTCTTAGAGACCTGCAATACTTCACTCATGCTGAAGCTGACAGAATTTGCTGGTTTCAGCTAAAGCACATTTTTTATCGAACACTATTTTAAAATTGCCGTGTCAAATGCACTTGTTGCTATTCTATCTTCAGTAAACTATATGCTAAATATATTGTCTTTATAGGCAAATTTATATTGTATCATAGAAACAGTGACTATCAGACCACCAAGTCTGTTTTCAGTGCTTGCTTGCATTCTTGCTTTCTTCCTTGTCCAGTTGTTTTCTTTCCTTTCTATCTGAATAGCATTATTGGCCTCTTCTAAAGGAAACTGGATTGTGGGATTTCCATTGGAGACTGGAGATAGAAAACAAAACCATGTTCTTTGTGAGAACTTGCTGGACCCACATTGGTTAAACTCTGCAATTAAGCAATGTTTTTTGCTGATCTCTTCCATCTTCTTAATGCAATTTTCAGGTAGCCGCATGGCCTTAATCCCATCAATACAGCTATTCTGGGTGAGTACAAGATAAAAATATATTGCAGACTAATAATAGTCAAGAATTTCTTCATTCTTGTGTTGAGAGCTGTTACCTAAAGGAGTAAGGCTTTAATAGGGTCTCAGCTTGACTCTTGCCATGTTTGCATGCAAAATAGATAAGGCAGGCTTTGTTTTGGAAGATGTTAATTGATTTTGTCCACCATGCTGTCTAAGAGCCAATTCCCTGAAAATATAGTGATGGAAGAAAAAATCTGTTCCAACTAGGGTATAAGTAAAATATCTTCCTTCCACCTCTATTAAAGGGAAAATGGTGCTCACTGCTTAGGACTTTGGGGATTGACAGCTGATGCTACACAGACACAGCCCTGCTATCATTTGGCATTTTGGGAATTTCCTTATTGTTGCCAAAATTTAAAAAGAGAGAAAGAGAGAGAGAGAGAGGTTACAGAACCATCGGAATTCAAAGCCCTAGCATTTGGTAAATTACTTTAATCTGATTTAGGTGATGAAGGGGAGAGTCAGAGTTGGGATTTAAGGGCTAAGAGGGGCTGGGTAAGTTTGCAAATCACAGGAATTTATTTCAGACCCAAACCAGGTTAATAGCTAGATTATTATGTCATTTCCCACACTCTGGAATCTCACTATCCCTTTCCTTTATCTTTTTGTGAAGTGGAGAACTCTTCCACCATATGGTGCTATTCTTTGAACTCAAGGGCTGCAGTCACATCTATGTCCCATCAGGTTTCAAGGGGGCTGGTTGCTATGGTAGCTTCTCTTTTTTTTCTGGCATTGCTGATACTGGGACTGGATAGATGCCTGTGCCACTTAGCTGCATATCTAAGTAATTGTTAATGAGTCCTTGACATAACTATCTTGCAGATGAGAGTTCAGGTCTTGCCTGTGTTGCCTAAGGCTCTCTGCAAACAAAGGCCAAGATCTAAGAAAGATAACAGAGCATGGTATTTCCAGTGGAACTTGGCAGTGGACCTTTGTGTTTGCAATGGAAAAAGTGACTGGAGGGCAGGGGTCAACCTCATCTTAGTTGTCTTTTCCTCTAAATTTCTAGGAGAAGCAGTAAAGCGTTAAGTCCTTTCCTCCAGCACCACAGCCTTTGCCTTCCATTAACTCCTCTTAAACTAATAACCAGAGGTCAGAGCAGAAAACTCTGTGAGTTTGCCCTGTAGGTAGGCGGCAAATACCTTGAGGCATAAAAGCTCCATTTTACACTTTCATCATCTATTTCCCCAGTACCTAAAACAGTTCTGGACAATGAATAAGCTAATTCATGGTAAAGAAATCAAAGATCACATTTATGATTATAACCAACAAAAATAATTCTGATGAAAATATTGTCAAAATAGTTTCTACCGTAAACAGCCCTTCTGGATATCACTTTGAGGGTTTCCAGATCTTTTAAAAGGCCGTCTAACATACGTTCCCTTTCTTTATATATGAATTAAATTATTGGGACTAGTTCTAGTGTAAGACTTAAAAAGTGCCACTTCTTATTCCCTACCCGTGTGGAGGGGGTCCAGATCTCCAGCCCACGAATGGAGATTTCATAGGATGAGCCTGTTGTTAAAGGAGCCTCACTTCATTCTACCTGAAACTGAACACTCAAAAAACATTTTCGCCCTCAGCTGCAAACCTATTAATGTTGGCAGCCATAAAAGAAATGCAGCCACAACCATCCCCCACAAATGATTCAGTCAACTCAGACTGAAATATACCCTTTCCATATCACTACAGGGCTCTTCCAGGTCAGCTTTTAAGTGTTCTCGTTACAGTGTATGATGCTCTTTTTCCTTTTAGCGTTGTGCCTTGATTTGTGAAGTGGGGAGGAGTAGTGTGGACTGCTGGTTTCCCATCAGAAACATTAAGGTGCCTTAAATCTCTCTCTCACACTTATTATAAATGTTTTAAGTCAGCACAGTGCTGGGAAAAGGTACTGGCTGGGCAGACTGAACATGGTGTATTATTATCATCTTGGGCAGGCTTACTAGGAGATTTCCACCTTTCTATTGAGCAGGTTGCTCAAAAGGAAGTTCTGGATGATGCCGAATAGAAAAAGGAGTTAAATTAAACATATTATGAATGCATCGGAAAGGGGTAGAATACTTGGATACTGTGAGCAAGAAAATAACAAAGAAATAGATTGCAGAAGCTTGAGTCACACCTCTGAAGTTGGAAGTTACTTTTGCTCCAAACAAAAAAGAAAAGGAAAGGGTCTTTACTGAAAAAACAAAACAAAAACCCCAAACCCCCAAAATATTATTAGAGCTGTTGGTCCATAATGTCTATTAATCCAGTTCATGATGAAAAGAAAATTAATTCATCAAATTGTACACTTTTTGTCCTGTTGGAACTGTTCTTATCAACCCTAAGAAGTTTGCTCCTGATCATGTATTCATTAGAAATGTTGAAGGGAATATCATTTCAATGGTGAATTTACTTTTTTCCTCTAATTCAACTGACACTAGGCATTCAATGTGCACAGACATAGATCCAACTATCCTACAGTTTAGAATCTAATGAGGAAGAGAGATAATAAATAAGGAAATAAGTGTATGTAACAGTGTACCGCAGGGTACAGTGGGAAAGAAACAAACATGATAGATACTTATTGGATTCTAAATGCAAGCACTCTATCTGCTGGGTATGTGGGGCACGAGATACAAAAGAAAAGCCTACATGAGAGAAAGTTAATTCAAAATTAAGCAACAGTTTAAAATGTAAAGTAAAAACTAGAAATGCCTCAAGGAAGTACACAATTAATTATTTAACAAGTCATATAAGTGTAACTACTTCAGGACTCGAGGGAGGAGAGTGCTTCTGATTAAGGATGGTGGTTAGAGAAGGCTTTCAAAATCTCAAAAAGATGAAGAGATTGTGACCAGAAAGTAGACTTTCAAGTGGAAGGAATGACATGGGAAAAACACTGGGGGCAGGAAGCCTCAAAGATATTAAGCTGTTGTGAACAAGTATGTAGGGAAAGTAAATGATAGCATTATAAAGGTACGTTAAGAGATTTCAGGGATTTTTTTAGTCTGTCATATTAAAGGAACCAAAAATGTTCGGAGCAGTAGTGGTAATAATGATGATAGTAGCAGTCATAGTAAAAGATAAAACCCATCGTTGGCAACAATCCAGGAAAAGACTTACTTCCACATGTTGCTAGAAATTGTTGCAGTTTCCCTGATAGGAAATTTAGAAAAACATATCAAAAGTTTTTAAACTATTTGTTAATTTAACCAAACAATTCTACTTTTGGGTATTTATCCAAAAGAAATAATCATGCAAATAGACAAAGATTTAGTTACAGAGATGCTTATCACAGTTTCCCATGAACATTCTTATTTGAAAAGAATTGCTGAGCACAAATATCTCTCATGGTTGACTTGATAATGGCTGTTATTTGCATTATCCTGTTGGATGAGAGGTATAGAGTGGTGAGATTAAACTTTCTGGTATGATAAATACACATCATGCACTTCAATATAATATTTTAGAAAAAATATTTAATATTTTAGGCTAATATTTAATTGCATTGACAGATGTCCATAAAATATGGAACAAAAAGTAAAGCAAGGTATAAAATATCCTATTTAGTAACATCTCTGTATATCTGCATTGAAAAAAATACTGGAAGGATATATATGTTCAAATGTGAACAGTGATTGGTAGGATTAGAGGTGATTTTGATTTCCTAGTATCTTCTAACGTTTGTGTAGTGAATATGTAGTGCTTAAAACTTTTAGTAAGTCTAGAAAAATGATGTAGCAAATAAGACCAATCTATATATATTTTTTAATTAGATAAATTTTCATTTATTTGTTTTTGCTTTTAGATTTTTTTTTTTTACTTATGTCTGTTTATTGAAGTATAGTTGATTTACATTATTATATTTTGTTTTAGGTATACAGCATAGTGATTCAGTATTTTACAGATTATACTCCATTAAAAGTTATTACAAGATAATGGCTATAATTCCCTGTGCTGTACAATACATCCTTGTTGCTTATCTACTTTATACATAGTAGTTTATATCCCTTAATCACATACACCTAAATGCCCCTCCCCTCTTCCCTCTCTCCTTTGGTAACCACTAGTTTTATATACCTGTGAGTCTGTTTCCACTTTGCATATACAAAGTATTATTTTGTATTATTGTATTATTTTTTAAATTCCACATATAAGTGATATCAAACAGTATTTGTCTTCTAACTTATTTCACTAATCATAATATTCTCTAGGTCCATCCACATTGCTGCAAATGGCAGAATTTCATCCTTTTTTGTAAGACCAATCTATATTATAGATAGACTTTCTTAAACATGATGTGCCTTTGTGTGGTAGGAAAGATGGAAGACTTTTTCCTTCTTGTTCAACTTAACATGTGGTATAATAAGCTCTTTCATCAGTAAGTGAGTGTGATTTGCATATACTATTTACATACTACTTAGACTATATTTATTTATATACCTTTTTATTTACAAAGTAATCACCTCCCTGGACTGTCTACTTTGAGTTTTAAACCTTCCATAGGGCCAAATGGATTGAATGCAATCCACTTTTTTTTTGTGGGGGGGTGTACGGTAGATCCTGATCTGCAAATCAGGATCAGATAATGGAAAGACTTGATTTAAGGGGGAGGCAGATTGTATTTCAGTGCTGTTTGTAATTATGGTATTCAGTCCGTGAGAATGGTGAAAAGATGTTTGAACACTAAATAAGAGAAAATATTGTATTTTTAAGGGCTTTTATCGAGATGTAATTGACATACAATAAACTGCATGTATTTAAAGTGTAAAAAAGAAAAAAAAAATGTGAATGTGGTATAGTGAAAACAGTGTGGTTTGGTGTTACTGGACCTTGGTTTAAATTCCAGCTTCACTTCTTGTTAACTACCACATCCTGAACAAGTTGTTTAATGCATGTGAGTCTCAGTTTTCTCTTCAGAAAGCTGGGAATGGGGATGCATGTGTTAAGTGGCTAGCACAGCACCTGCATCAGAGGCTTATCCCCCATAAGTGAGAAAGGAGAAAATACAGCTGACTTAGTAGTTGTGGAGTTGATGTATAATAGTTAATGGAGTATTAAAATACCCATTTAAATTTTCCAATTTCCCAAGTAGAAAGAAATGTGAAAGCTTAAATAAAACTCTAAAAATACAAATTCAATTAGACTTCTCTAGAAAAATAAGGTTCTCCCTCTGAAATGTTAATTGCTAAATATTTATGGGAAAGTGCATAAAGAAGAATGAGGCCTAAAGAGAGAATTTTGACAAGAATTGTGTGTGTGTGTGTCAGTATGCTTGTGCGTGTGTGTGCGTGTGTGTAAAAGAGAGATTTCATCCCTCTGATTCTTTAGTCAAATCAAATAAAAATGAAGCTAATTTGCCAGTTTACAGAATCACACTAAGCAAAGTTGAAAACTGCCAACTTATGCTGATTCTCAAGGTTTGAACAAACAGAACTTCACATAATTATTTGTTTGGTTTCAAATTACCTATGTTCAGTTCATAGCATTTCATTCTGCTTTGAAATCGTATTTTCATAGTTTGTTTCATTGAGTTTGGGATGGGGGTGGGGAAGGAAATACCTTAAAATACCTTGGATATATCTTAAGAAGTAGTATATTTAGAAAGTCCTTCAGTTAGTTTCATTAGCATCTTTAACTGTAAAAAGAAATAGTTGCACATCCTCAAACCCAGAAATATTTGCCCAGGGTACCCCCTGTAATCTTTTGCCTAGAGAACTTTAGTCCAGGAGGCTGGTGTGGGAGAATCAGCAGCTTTCACATTGTCAAATTAAAAATGAGGATTTAGATTAAAAAAAAGAAAATTTTGTATGAAAAATTAGATGGGATTATTCTATTTAAATTGCAGTTTAAAAAGTTAATTATATATGCTGGGATGTGTGTGTGTATGTACTTGTGGGTAAGTGCACAAACACGAATAAACACACAGGAATCTGGGAAACGATGCTTCATCATTCCCTTCAGGTGGCTGCTGGACAAAGGCTGGGAAGGAAATGTTCTTCCTATACCTTTTCCACATGGAAATGCAGCTTCCTCTGTCTGCTTGTTTTCTCTGTTCTCCATATTTGGATTTGAAGAAAAGAAGTGTCCTCCTCCCTCCCTCCCTCCCTTCCATTCTTCCATTTTTCCTTCTTTTCTTCCTTTCTTCTTCTTCTTCTTTTTTTTTTTTGAATGAACTGTCAAAATTGTGGCTGTGATTAAAGAAAAGAAATAAAGCAAGCAGAACTAATATGAAACCAAGAAGGGAAAATAGGACTGCCTCATCTTTTGTACAGAGTCAGCAGTTTTCTACCTTGAACAAAATAATTTTGTTCTAAGGAAGGGAAAAATAGGACTTATAGATGTAGCACTATTATCTGTTGTGCTCCTGTTTTCTTGGAATTGGTGGGAAATATACAAACAACATAAACCAAAACTGGCCCTCTAAAATGAGTGGCCCATGCATTTGGTCTGTTTATCTCCCAGAAACATGAAGAAGTATCTTCATTAAAGTTTCTATCTTTGAGCCTCATTTCCTCTTATCTCCCAGTAGAAATGTTGTACTGTCCTAACATTTGCAATTGAGAGCATAGATAGATAAGAATTCAACCCTCCAGTCCCATTTATTGCAATTGTATTTAAATACATGGCTTAATTAGCTATCAGCCTCCTTTCCCATCCGCTTTGAAGTGGGAAAGTCCCATTGCATCCGTTCAGCTAATTTTATGCTCTTAGCCTAATTTTTGAGTTTTGTAGAAACCAAGAGTACAAGTGCCCCATGTGATCTCTAAATCCAGATACTTGACTTAAAGGAGCATTTTGTTCAATGGAGGACACGGAGTTAGTTGTCTTGGATTTGAGCTTCAGTTAAAACAATCAATCATCTATCACCAAATTCACCTTGCAAAATTAATTTGTCAATATAAGGAAGGAAGGATAGGATATTGATATGTATACACATTGATAACAAAGTAACATTACGTGTCACAACACCTAGGTAAGGAAAGAGTGAGAAGGGGTAGTAGTGTGAGTATGCTAATTCTATAAAGTTTGCTTATGGGAAAAACCAAATATTGATGACATTTTGCAGGAAATGCTACACTGAGGTTTAACAAACACCAATAAGGTCAGAGAAAAAGTAATATGAGTGCATGACTAAGAAAACGATAGGGCTGTGTACATCAAGGTGTGATCATTAATACGATCAATAAAACCACCAAAGATGTTTCACTCTAGCTGTGAGATGGGTTCAGACCATGATATCCAGTCTAATACCATTTTTGAGCACAAGTTACTAGATATAGTCATCCTATAATATTTTGTACTTAGTGGCCCCCTGTTGGAGTCTGTTGACTTGAGATATGATCTGCTGAGAGAAAAGCAACAGAAGTTACTAAGGTATCAGACAGTAGTAATATGTGATCTAAAAGTTGAGAGTACTTTGATCAAGTGGGGCAGAAATTGTGCTCCTCAGTCATCCATGTGTTGCTCTGCATTCCCTGCTCTCCAGTGATGTAAGATTTGAAGCAAATGAAATATGATCAGGAGTGAAGTGTGTCACTTCTAGGCTGTAATTTAGAGTCATCTCTATGCTTCCTGCATCCTTCTCTTTCCCTGCCACCTCTTGGTTGAGCTTTAGAGATCTGGTGTCCTGAAGAGTCTTGCGTTAGGGTAGAGGCAGTCCACCAACCCGTGTTAGCATTACTCAACCAAGAAATAAACATGTGTGCGCATGTGTTCATGTTAAGCTACAGATATTTAATTCGTTCCTGCACCATAGATAGCCTATCCTGACTCTTGCAACAACTTAGGATTTTTTTCTATTGATACTGACATTTGATCATATAACTAGACCATTAATTTTAATATTTAGAAACTGTAGGTTATAAAACAGCTTTGCTAGTCTGAGAGGAAAATGAGAATTATTGAAGTTCTTCTTTCTTGTGGCCCTATACTTCATGCCCGCACCTTCTTGAAAGCCTCCAAAATCAGACTTCCCAGCCAGTACACGTCAGCATGCGACACAGTGTGCTGAGATATCAGTGCCCTTAGCCTACGGTGGCTTGCTGAGCTAGCAGGCCAGGTCATCTAGACAAAGCGTCACCAGCCATGAGCAGCCTTGCCTGCTTCCTCCAGGGTGCTGCGTGAATATTACTCTCTTCTGTATGTGGCATGATGTGAAAAAGGTAGAGAAGCACCGTGGGTCTGGGTATCCAGGTGCGCCCATGTGGCTACCCCTGTACACCAGGTCTTCTTTCCTTGGACCCGTTTCTCCACTCTCACCTGAGTCCTTTCTCAAGCGTGTTATCTTCAAAAATTTTGAGGAGGAATTGTTTTTGTTTTTTTTTAAATTTTATTTATTTATTTATTATTTTGGAGGGGGTACACCAAGTTCAATCATCTGTTTTTTTTTTTTTTTGGGGGGGGTACACCAGGTTCAATCATCTGTTTTTATACACATATCCCCGTATTCCCTCCCTTCCTTGACTCCCCCCCATCGAGTCCCTCCCACCCTCCCCGCCCCAGTCCTCTAAAGCATCTTCCATCCTCGAGTTGGACTTCCTTTGTTATACAACAACTTCCCACTGACTATTTTACAGTTGGTAGTATATATATGTCTGTGGTACTCTCTCGCTTCGTCTCAGCTTCCCCTTCACCCCCCGCCCCCTCCCAAACCTCGAGTTCTCCTGTCCATTCTCTGTATCTGCATCCTTGCTCTTGTCACTGAGTTCATCAGTACCATTTTTAGATTCTGTATATGTGAGTTAGCATACAATATTTGTCTTTCTCTTTCTGACTTACTTCACTCTGTATGACAGACTGTAGTGAGGAGGAATTGTTGAAACAACTGGCATGCTTAACATATAAATATTTGTTGAATTAATAAATAAATGTACATTTGAGGAACTCCAGGATACCTCTGTATATCCTCTTTTAGGGACTGTATCCATTTGTAGGGAGAGCATTTCCTGGCAAGCATCAAACTCTTACTAGTTAGGAACCCCCCCATTCTATTCCTGAATTTTCATCATGAAAAGAGAAAACTTGAAACTGAAACCTACTGAAGTACATTTCATTATACCAGGTGTCTCTGGTATGTTAACCCAATCTTTGTTCATCGCAAGAAACTAGATTATAATAAGCCCTTATATTTATCAAGTCTTTACTGTATGCCATGCTTGACTCCATATGTTTTACAGATATTAGTGTATTTATTTCTCATAAAACCCTAATGAGCTGGATGTTGTTTTCAATGCCTGTTTTACAGATGAAAAAAACTGAGAAACGGAGAACTTAGGCAGCTTGCTCATGGTTGCACAGCGCCACATAGGAACTGGCAGAGCTCATACTAAAAGCAAGGAGTCCAACTCCAGGCTCTGAAAGAGGATGCTGTGCTGCCTGCTCTTAACAGACTGAGGCTGAAATTCCCAGCCTGAGAGTTTTGTTTCATTTGGTGCAAATTGTCCTCCTCTATCCTAGTGCCAAAAGTCACTTCAAAAGGAAACAGCTTCTGACTACCAACAATTATTAAGGAGAGGTGTGACTTTAAGTGTTCGCCTTAGTTCAGCTCAGATCTCCTCTTTGAGAGTGAAAGTTATGCTGTTATCCACTGAAACAGATAATCTACTGTGTCATCACCTCTCTGACAGGTGATTCCATATTCACGTAAGAGCGTTTTGGCATCTGAAAAACAATAAAAATCTTCCCAACACAGCTAGTGTTCTGTCCAAAAAAAGCTGGCATATTGGTCATCTTTGGTAAGATTCAAAACCTGTAAACTTCCTCACCCCCCACCCAATCATTTGTTGCACACCAATAATAATTAAGATTACTAATATTTAGATAATGTGTCCAATTCTGTAAATACTAATGACCACATTGCTAAAAGTGGCAAAAGGGTAGCTAGAGTCTGTTCCAATTAGCCAGAACTGGGGAAACAACTCTAGTAAAAATCCTCAGCTTACCTAATGCTTCATGGTAATTAATAGTAATTGATAACAACTTGTAGCAATTAAGATCTAATACATGTACTTAATTTGCAAGTGTCCTCCTTACCTTGAATACATTTTTTAACAAATTAAAAGGGGCTTTATATCTAAAATGCCCAACACTTTGTTTTACAGATACAGTGTCTCCTCTCTACCAGACACTGTACGTGTAGGACAAATAAGTGAACATTCAAACCTAGCCCCTCTAAACTCTGTTTGAACTCTTTGAATGACGCAGAGCTCAGAACTTTGCGTGGCTTTTTATGTTAGCTCTGTAAAATGAAACTCTCTTAGGGGAACCTCTGTGAATTCTGTTCAGGATTTAAAAACACAGATTTATGGGAGAGCCCCCAATCAATCAAAAACATGGCAATGTTTTAAAAAATACACACAGAAGAAAAGAGAAAACTTTAAAAGACCCTGCCTGCCAAGTGTGTCTTGTTAGCAGTTGAAAATGCCGAGATATGAGTGTATAATGGAAATGTGGCAATGATCATTTGGGCAAAAACACAATTTGCATGAGAATGAATTAGGAAATGTCCTGGAACACCAGAAAGATGAAAAATCTGGGATCCTGCAGGGCCATGTTCATGTTACTGAACACAAACCACATCATGAATCTTCCTGTGGTCAGACACCCTGGAAGAAGCATGGATCCCTTTCTAGACGTTGATATTAGAGATGATCTGTGACAGATGATCTTACATTTAAAGGAAGCTTATGTACACATATAGCTGTTAAACTATCCAAACTATCTCTAGCGCTATTTTTGAGGTCTATTTTATTCCTTTGTTCCCCAATCTGAAATTCATTAAAGGGAAGAATGCACTTTAAATTGTACTCTGCTGTACTCTGGAGGAACACCTGAAAAAGTTAATAATAAACCCTTGAGATTAGGCAAGTGGAGAGGAAAGAATTATGAAATAAAACAAAGCAAAGGAATTGTGTAAACAAATTAATTGTCTGGAAGTGAAAAGCACGTTTGTGATTTTGCCCTTGTCGAAGGAAAATTGGAGTTCATTATGCTCACTGACTTATTTAAAAGTGCCTTCCTGCACAGCATCACCGAGAGAGAGTGTGCATTGGAGTGCAAAGCGTGGATTGGTTGCAGCGTCAATTAAAATAGAAATTCATTACTGAAACCTCCAGAGTAAAAGGTTGAGGCTTTATGCTTTGAGGATGAAGAGAAACTTTTCTTCCTCTATTTTCAGTTCTGGTTTTTTTTGTTTTTCTGTTTTTTTCTTTCCTCTTCCAAGTAGATTTCGGGGACTTTTATTTTGGATTTCCAGTAGTAGCTATTATATCTTTTTGTAACAAATTGTGTTATCACCTGTCATGCATTAAGCACATTCTGTGTACCTGGCACTTTATATATTTTATCATCTTTAATCCTCAGAGCAATTGTGTAGTGAAGGGTATCATGATCACTTGAGAAAACTGAAGTTCACGGAGGTAGAATTGAACTGCTGCTGACTGGTGACAGCAAGGGTTTAAGACCAAGTCTGCCCAACTAGAAGCTTCTGATCTTTCCAGGATGCCATAGAGACTTCTAACTCAGCAGGTCCTCTGTGCTGAGTTAGAGATGCATGTCGTATGCTTCCAGAAGGGGCATTACACGTTCAGTTGCATGTTTGTGCTCTCAGGAGCCCAGCGGGTTACATCTGGAAGGGGATACAGGCAACACAGCCACCCACTGCATGTGGCGACCCTTGAGCTCTGCAAGCGAGCAGAAGCTCAACTAGCTTGGCTGACATGTGCTTTATGAGAAGATTATGTGTTTTAATTTTGTGACGATTATACTATTCTAATGAATATAAATAGCCTGCCTGGGTTTCTGGCAATATTGTATGTTCTGGTATGGACCATATACCCTTGAGTAAAAGAGGTTTATAAAAAGGATTATTATCAAAGGTGAAGAAATAAGAAACGATGTTCTGAACAAAAGAAATTATCTATTCATTCATTCAGCTCACATTTATTATGTGCTGAGCACTGTGCCTGTAAAGGTGTCACAGCTTAGGTAGGTTGACAAACAGGTAAATCAGGATTACAGGACAGCCAGGACAGAGGAAAGCACAAGCTCTTAGGGAAACACAAAAGAGGCCATGTAAATCAGATTGGGAGAAGAGGTCCACGAAGGCTTGTCAGGAGAGATGATGTTTGGACTGAGTTTGTAGACAAATAGGAGTTAAAACGACAAGCAGGGGAAAGGACATTCCAGGCCACGTGATTAGTGTGGGCAGAGCAAGTCGTTCTATATAGTTGGGGAAGGGGGTCTACTGGTTTCCTAAGGTTGACAAAACAAATTACCACAAAATTAGTGGCCTAAAACAAAGGAATTGATTTTCTCACAGTTCTGAAGGTCGTATATTTGAAACCAAGGCGTCTGCAGACTGGTTCCTCCTGGAGGTTCTGAGAGAGAACCCGTTCCATGCTTCTCTCCTAGATTTTGGTGGTTAGTAGACACATCACTCCAGTCTCTGCCTCCATTTTCACATCACCCTCTCCTCTTGTTTCTCCTTTTCTGCTGGTGTCTTCTTCTCTCCTTATAAGGACACTGGTCATTGGATTAGGACCCACCTAGATGAGCCAGATGATCTCATCTCAAGATCCTTAATTATCACCTCAAAGACCCTTTTTCCAAAGAAGGTCACACACACTCATATGTTCCAGGTGGGCACACCTTTTGGGGAGCCACCCTTCAACCCACTACGAATGATGAAGACAAGTTAGTGACTTGATGATGTAGGAAAGAAGCATGGCCAGTCCTATAGGTCCTCGTGTACCTGCAAATGTATGGGGGCTTTGTCTTGAAAGAAATTGGTAGTCATTGGAATTTTAATAGTGAAACTGGCATCTGTCTCTTGAAAAATTTTGGGTTGACGAAAACGTTCGTTTGGGGTTTTCACAATATCTTATGGAAAAACCTGAACAAACTTTTGGGCCAACTGAATACTTAATTGTATTGTTAATGCCTCCAGCCAAAGACCACCAGAAACCCTCCTGTGGTTAATTGTGTTGTGTTTATTACTGGTAGCAGAGAACACACTGTGAGGGACTATAGTACCTCAGCTGTAGGGTGTTGGAAAGAACCTATTGTAAGATTTGAACTTTGGTTGCATGATTTGGAGGAGAGTCTAGGGAAGCCCAGTTTACTCTAGATGGAATGCTGTCAGAAAGCAGGGGCAATTCTAAAAGTGAGTCCCTCAATAAATCTTATCGTGGGACTTCCCTGGTGGTCCAGTATTTAAGACTCCACACTTCCAGTCGGGGAACTGGGATCCCACATGCTGCACAGGTGCACAGGTGTGACAAAAAAAAAAAAAAAGGTACTACTTAAATGAATGAATCAATCAATAAATCTTATCCATAGCAGAATAGACTAGACCAAGGATACTTTGTTTTAATGGTCATTTATTTAAAAAGAAATTTTATTGGAGTATAATTGCTTTACAATGCTGTGTTAGTTTCTGCTGTACAGTGAAGTGCATCAGCTATATGTATACACACATCCCTTCCTCCTTGGGACTTCCCTCCCCCCACCCATCCCACCCATCGAAGTCATCACAGAGCACCAAGCTGAGCTCCCTGTGCTATACAGCAGGTTCCCACTAGCTGTCTGTTTTACACATTGTATTGTATTTATGTCAAACTTAATCTCCCAATTCATCCCACTCTCCCCTTCCCCCACTGTTGGTAAAGAAGTAGCAGTCACTAGCCCAAAGAGAGGAATGTTTGGTATTTTGTGCAGGAAGCAGTAACTTTGTTTCTGTCTGTGCATAGACAAAATTAAGAAGTGGCTTTGTTTTGCCTTACTGTATCATGGTCTCAGTGTGACTCTGTCTGAGATCTGTGTTCTGTGACATTGCTCATGTCCAATAGGAGAATGCCATGGTCTAGCTCTGAGTGCCAGGTTCATGTTCCGGACGTCAGGAGCTGCTTCGTTTTTCCTTCTCAGTACCAAACTACAAAAACAATAATGGCTAAAATTCTAGCAGTCATAATGAAGTCAACCAAAATATTCAGACTGTCCCTTAGAAGCTATAACAAAAGTCACAAAATTGTCTGAAAAGAGCACTCTACCTTTTCTTATGGGAGCATCCTTCAGACTTTACTTCTAAGCCACCGGTTGGACAGCATCTATCTTAAAGACAAGAGGAGCTAACCAAGAGGCTCCCTGACTGGTGTGCTCTTTTATCTAACAGTTGTAATAGCATTTTCTTCACTTTCCCTGCAGAGCCTAACCCAACCACATCCTGGGAATAAAGGACTGGAAGTCCCCTATTCAAGCCCCCTCCCTTCCTTTCCTGGGCTGCTTTATCTATTTAAATATGATAAGTGAGTCATATGTAGCTCTTCTTTGATGAAAAATAAACAAGGGAAAGAACCCCAAACACTCCTGTGGCAAAGGTCCCTTCAGAACATACAGCCTTCACTGTTAGAGATTTATCTTTCTAAAAGAAGGTAGAAATAGGAAAGGGCCACAGAAGGGCAGAAATAGCCAACAAAACAAGGCAGCAGGCTTCTCTGTGAGGAAAGATGAAAAAAGGCGAGTACCTTTTTTAGTCCAGCAAGAAAAAAAGTATAATATCATATAGCTGGTGCAACTAGAAATGACAAATGACAAAGAAGAGGCTTTCCCCCCACACTTTCAAGGAGAAAAGGGCTCTCTAAAATGAAAGTCAGAGACGTTCCAATGAAAGAAAATATTTTTCCCCTCTAACTTATAATTAGCCTGTGATGCTGGCTTTTGTAGACTCTTATCAAGGCAAATTGCTCAGCACAGTGAGTTTGGCTGGTATTATTCATACATATAAGCACTGGGATATCCATCATAAATACAAGCCAGCTGTCATCTCCTGAGCTTTCAACTGATTGCCATTTCAGTTCGAGAAGTAATTATTCTTCTGTTTTCATCTGTAATATTACTTATCAATTGCAACATGGGGATTTGACACCTTCAGTGACATAGCCCAGCATTCTGTTAAATTGATCAGAAGTCCAGTTACATGCAGTATCTTCTAATATTGAGATCCAAAGCCTATTTCCTTTCTGACATTCTGTTGGGGTCAAAGCCAAGGGTAGAAGTGGTTAGTGGGGCTTCCCAATGTCCCCCAAAATCCAGTTCAGCTTGTTTATCCCTGACAGAGAGATGGATGTGTTAACAGATTCTGCGGCCTGTGGTTTCCCTTGTGGAGATGCCAGTGGGCCATATGTGCTCCCTGGGTCTCAGGGTGACAGGACTTGCTTTGGCTGTGACTGACAGCATGAGCTAGAGGGTTGGTTATGGTTGGCATGACATGGTTGGTACAGGCTGCCTCAGACCTTAAAAACTTGGAGCTGATGCAGAGGTGGATAAATGCATTGAAGACAGGTTGCCAACGCAAATTTTTATAGGGGCCAGACAGGTAATGTGCCAAGTAAAGCTGGCAAGGTGGCAACTTGGGGGGTAGTGACCACTCAGCTCCCATTCATTATGGTCATTCAAAGATTTAGCCCTGCAGTTGCCAAACTTTTCAAGAGAAGCCACATGTCTGGTGTATATGATAAATTCCTTGACTTTTAAGCATCGACATCTAGTTCAAGCCTTCAGCAGGCCAAATTAAACAGTTTGCCTTATAGGCTGCCATTTTGTAACCTCGAGCTAAGGGCATGTTTCGTTGCTTCCTAATACTTATATGGACGCTCTGTGGACTCAAGTTTTAGGTCCTCTTTTAATCTCATCCCAAGAAATGAACACAAATGAAAAAGGCAAGGAAAATGAAAATACTTTTCAAATGTCACAGTGTCCCTATGGAGCTCAGGTGGTTGAATTAAGGGGTACAGCTGAACTTTCAGTGCTGCTTCTGTAACTGAACAGTGAGTATTGGTGCCCTGGGGCAGGGTTAAGTTACTAAACAAGCACTAGACAAATGGTACAAGACTAGTATGTGAAGAAGGCAGAGCACAAGCTCCTTGCCTTTGAAAAATTTGTGAATTCATTAAGAGTACTATGTTAATATGCATGGAGTAGTCAGAAAAAAATGCCAAGATAACATATAAGCAAGTGGGCTCTCACAAAGTATGATTCAGTCTCCTTCTTTCACAGCATCTCTTCTTAATAATAGTCCGAAGAACGAATAGAAAAGCAGCATGGTGGACATAGGACTTACTAGATGGCTGCCATTTCTGTTGGATGAGGCTGGATATCAGGCAAAATGAATAAGCGATTGGCCCTTCTAAACCCTGAAGTTCTAGAAGTTATGGCACTTTTGAAAACATTGTTCTCCTAAGTTACTAATTTTAAGAATAGCTGTGAATTTTAACAGATATATGAACTGAAAACAATAGTATTAAGGACCAAATAGCCTAGATCACCCTCTCAAGAACTATTGGGTAGACCAGTGGTTCTTAAATTATAGCCTCTGGAGTATAGCTCTCCAGGTGATCTCATAAACATTAAAGTGAACTTCTGCTGTCCTTGGGAGAGGATGAAACCTCAAATAACCCACGTTTAAGGTCTAAAGATGATCACAATCTCTTCTGCCCCAGGAAATCTCACCAGTGAACTCTGGGGTAGACCACCAAGATAATAGCACACCCTTGGAAAGGTGTGTGACTGTTGCTTGTTTGGTTGGTTTTTGGTTTGTTTTTTCTTGTTTGTGTGTTTGTCTTTGTGTTTTTAAGCCCCTTTGACTCCTGTATTAGTTTTCTATTGCTGCTGCAATAAATTACCACAAATTTCATGGCTTAAAATAATACAATTTTATTTTCTTACAGTTAAAGTCCAACTTCTAGAAGTCTGGGTAAAATCCAGGTGTCAGTCGGGTGAGTTCCTTTTTGGAGGTTCTAGGGAAGAATCCATTTCCTTGTCTTTTCCAGCTTCCACAGGCCACCTGCTTTCCTTAGTTTATGGGTTCCTTCCCCCATTTTCAAAGCCAGTCACATCAGGCTGAGGGCTTCTTGTGCCACTGTCTCTCTGGTTCTATCTCCTCTGTCTCCCTTTTCCATTTTAAAGATCTTAAAATTACATTGAGCTCATCCGGATAATCCAGGCTACTCTCCTTAGTAGTCTCAGGTCAGCTGATTAGCAACCTTAATTCCCCTGTACCATGGAAGGCAACACATTCACAAGTTTTACGGATTAGGACATGGACATCTTTGGGGCAGCCATTATTCTGCCTACACAGTTCCCAATATCTCTGTCTAGAGAGATTGTATACTTTTTTTTTTTTTTCACATCAAGAAATGGAATCTGGTAATTTGGTAAAAATATATTCAAATGCAGTATATTACCTCTTCATCCACACTAATAAATTACTTTTCTACGACCTGGACAGGCAGTGTAACATTCAATGAAAAAGACATGGGCTTTGTAATCAGACAAACCTGATTCCTACTCTGGCACTTTCTAGCTGTATAACTCCTGGCAAGTTAAAAAAATTTGAGACATAGATTCCTTTCTTCTGAAATGAAGAGAATACTTCCCTTATATGATTGTTTTGCTTAAATTAAATAGAAATAATGTGTCAGAATCATAGTAGAGTTATAATTAATGGTATTATTATTTCCTGAAATCCTGAATTGCATTTCAGTACTGTTGGGTAAAACCAGTGAAAGAAACCAAATTCTATGTTTCAGTTTAATAATTGCATCTAATGAAAAACATTTCCCCAGGGTGTTTGTCTGGTTTGTTAGCATATGTGAGATGTTTGAATTTCAAAGATAAAAAAGTGATTTGTAGGTGCAAAATGGTGCAGCTGTCCTTATCAGTAAACAGGTAATACCACCCTTTGAGGGGAGGGGTGGGTATCAAGAGAATGAAAAGATGGGTACAAAGAAAAAAGCCTCAGATTTACTCAGAATTAAAAAGATGAATCTTTGCTGTCAATATAAGTCTCCCAACTGCTAGTGCAAGTGGATAGATTTTCTTTTCCACTAGATTTACTTTCTGGTATACAAGTTTATCAGTCAAGCAAGGACTCTTCATCAAGTCATTTTCCATCGATAACCCCAGCCTAAGCCGGACAGGCTGAGTGTTTATTATTCACTGTTAAAAGGCTGGAGCTCATTTACTTCAGCTGTGGGGAGAGGGGCAGACCCAGAAAGAGAGAGGAATGAGGGCACTCAACAGAATGGCCATTCATTGCAGTCAAGCTCGCATAATACAAAGGTGTAAAACAACCAGGAAAAGCTCCAGTTACAGCTGGAAATCAAATATTGATCCACTAATCCCCTAATTTACCGGCTACACATTTAATGATCCGATTCCCATTTATTCATCCAAAAAATATCAGTTGAGCCCTTCCTGTAGACCAGGCCCTGTACAAGGCCAAAGAAAACATTCTGCCAATGCTCACCACCACCCCCCAGATACACACACACATTCAATCTGGAGCTGTAAGAAATTAAATAGCCTTTTGTTTCTGAAGACTGGGTGCTCTTAAAAAAAAATCAGTGCTTATAATTACATGATGTAGTGTAAGATGCTACAATAATCTTTTTCTGGAAGGCATTGCCTTGACCAGCAATGTATTACTACATTGATCTTCTTTTAACACTATCAAAATGAAAGGACTACACTGCATGTGGCCTCCAGAAACTTACCTTCAAATAGCAGCAATGCTACTAATGCCACACACACACTAAACACACTGATTAAAATGGAATAAATATTGAAGAATCTAAATTCAGTTAATCTGCAAGCCAAATCTGGCTTCAAATTGTATTGACGTTATTTGTTCCCTTGTTGGTTGTGTGAGGTGCCTTTTTAGTTGAAAGAGAAGATTTTTAGCTGTCGTTCCCTCGTGAGGTGCCTTCTCTTCAGGAAATTTGGGAACCAGTAGGCATGGGCAGAGGCCACTTCTGCATCATACTGGTACTCAGAGGTGATGATGTCCATAGAGTGGGAGGCAGTGAGGAGGGAACCAGCGAGGAGGGGGCAGCTGAATGGCATTTTGGCAATCACAGCGTGGGTTCGTTGATTTCTTGGAAGGATTATAAATCTCCCAAACACTAGAAGCAGACATGTTCAAATAGAGATTATGTATGTAAAGCTTGCATTCCAGAGCTAATTGGAAAGTCTTTGATGACCTGTTGGTTTGGATTTGCATTGCCTGGGACTCCTCTCCTCACGTGAATGCAGTGGAATTGCAGCATGTATGTCTTTGACTTAAGCAACCTCAACAATGCAGGGGAGGATGGGGGAGGAGAGGCTGTGAGATGGAGTGCCAGGGAGAGAACACCCAAGAATAATTGACATAATGTGGCATTTCTAACCATACTTTTCTTCAGTAAGCTTATGCCTGGGAGTCACAGTGAATGGAAGGATTAAATCTGTCATGCCCTCAATTCCTACATTCCTGCCAGTCTTTCAAGGCTGAGCATCTTCTTGAGTAGAGTATAATTCTAGTCCTTAAAGATAGAGTGCACATTTTTCATGCAACATGGTCCCTAAGCACAAGCAAATAACCCAACCAAAGAAACAGAGAAATGTCTTCTAAAAGCAGAATACCAGTATGACGCTTACTGAGTAATGACACTGCACTGCAGCCAAAGGGTCAGTTTAGGAGAGTTTCTAAGACAGTTCTAACTTGGTGATCTTCTGGGCTGACTTTATCATCTCAACCTGTCCTAAGGTTGGACACCACTGTGATCAACACACAGAATAACTGGCATGTGTAAAGTGACTTTTGTCAGGGGAGTGATGGGGAGATCTCTCTAGATTCAGTATTTTCCATCTTGAATTTTCTAATTGCAGCTCATACACCTATAACCTAGCACATGGTTTCTTCTCCCCTTGCCCACCAGCCAGGAGTAGGTGTGTTTTAGAAACTGAAAAGGAACTTCTTAACAGTTAGTCAGATATGGGTTGGGACCCCAGCTCAGGCATGTACTAGCTGGGTGACCTTGAGGAAGCTGCTTGCATACTGAAATCTTGCCTTTTGCAGCTGTAAAATGGGCTAAATGATAGCTTCCTCTCAGGATTGTTAAGAGAAATTTCCTTTTAAACCTCTCAGAACAGTGCAAGGCACCTCTTAGGTGCTTAATAAATATTACCTCATCTGCTACCTCCCTTACACACACGCGTGTGCACAGTGCGCGCGCGCGCACACACACACACACACACACACACACACACACACACTTACATACTTCCTGGATCCTAACCTTCTGCTCAGAATTTTGAACATCTTTGAGAGAGGGAGAAGGAGAAAAAGAGATTATTTACAAAAAGGGATTTTTAAAAGAAACAAACCAAAAAATGATGGAAATAGAAAAGCAAATCCAAATTGTCTGATCAGGGATGGTTTGGTCTCCCACTGGGACCAAGGGAAGCAGCATTCTTTTATGTTAATGGGATTTGGTGGGAAATGCAGCTCTAATGAAATATTGGCTGTGATTACTCCATCCCTATTTCTCCAAGTGCTTTCTCTCTTTTTCCTTCTTTCTTTAAAAAAAATATCTTTGTGGTTATATCTCAGCACAGACACCAGGATTATGTTTCTTTCTGTAAGAGTACTAGAGGAACCCGGGGTACATCTGAGCTGGTGAGCTGTCTGTCCTGCCCTGTCCCTGAGACAGGCAGGGAGGCCAGCATTTAGCCTGGCTGCAGGGACTTGGGGAGAGACTGGCTTTTGAACAGAAGCTGTTCTCAGTGAAACTGAAGCACACAAAGAGGGAGGGGACTACTAAACCTTGGGAGGTACAGGGAGAGGGTAAGTTGTTTGCTAATACATCCCTGGGGAAAATTCTGGTGCTTCTGGGCATGGCTGAGTGCACAGCTCATGAAAAATGCACGAGGGCATTGTTGGCATTTGATTTCAGAAGAAGCTGCAGTGCCCAGAGACAACTGTCTGCATTCCTGCAACACCCAGATGACACACCTGGTTCCCACTGCTCTCTGTTCATCTGTCCAGATGTTCCCAGTTACTTGTGCTTCTTGTACAGAGTGTTACATTTCTTCCTTCCAAAGAGAGGCATGAGATGTGACAGAGCTCAACTAGCAGAATTCTTCTTTTTACTTTGTGGCTAAGAATGCTTCAGTGCCTTTATTTCCGAATATATGTTGTTGTTGTTGTGTCAAAATTTGTTCCTCTGGTGAATCAAAGTAGCAAAATGTAAGGCTATTTGCTTGCTGGCTGTAAGGCAAAGGGAAAGGAAAGCAACTGACATCTTCTGGGTGCCTGCTATGTAGCAGGTACTGATATAGCTACTTTGTATATAATATTTAATATCCTTCTCACACTAAGCCATAGGTGTGCAGGCTTGATTAGTGCATGTTGCAGTGGGGAGCAGCCCTGTATTCTGGAAAGAGTGCAGGGTTGCCACTTACCAGCTATGTGAATTTAGGTAATTACTTAACACCTCTGAGCTTCATTTTTCTCTGTGTAATGAAGTTAACAGTGGCAGCTAATAGGGGTGTCATGAAGATTGAATATGATTGTAATATAATGTGTTAAAGTGTTTACTTGATCTATATGAGTTGGTCAGTATTGAGAGCTCCTCTTTCAGAAAAGAAAGAAAAAGTGAGACCCAGGGAGACTGAATCATTTAATTTGCCTAAAGACTCATAGCTGGTAGCGAATTTGGTCAACACTCACACCCATGGCTGGCTGGCTTCAGACTCTAAACTGCTGTTTACTAAAGTATTTATTTATTCACCACGTCCCATGTCATACTACCCACCCCACCTCTACTTGTACCCTGTGATAACTACATGCATGCACTCGTCCTATAAGCAGGATCCTAGGAAATCTATGTAAGTGACACCAGAGAGAGTTAGCACAGCGAGTTAGCACAGATGTTATCTGCACAGGTGCAGGAGAGGGGAACTAGCCACTCTGGATGTTTCACTTGAGTTTAGTATACAGCCAGTATTGCTGGTCGCTAAAGCATTTAGAGTCACCTTTAAAGGCTCAATTGAGCATCCTCTCGTTGAGTCCCCACCTTGCACCTTGGCTAACCACTGGGAAAAAAGTGTCAAAGATGCTTTCAGTCTCACCGTGTCCTCTTCATTATTGTTTTTATTAACACTTAGCACAATATATGGAAGATACCGATTAAGTAATGAGCAGGAAACTCTCCACTGCGATGTAAACACATTATTTGGGGAGTTCTGACTGTGTTAATCTGTTCTGATGGGATTATCTATGTATTTGTAGCTGAAAGCAAGGCTTTGAGGAAAGGAAACCTAGGAAAGTTCAGTTTTGACACAAATCACCTATATTCTAATGTAAATTATTGGTGTGTTTTTGTTTGTCTTTTTTGTGGGGGTTCTTCGGCAGAAAGTTTGATTCCAAATGTTGAAAGTTGGGGAAATAATTGAGGAAGAAAACTCCAAATAAACCACAGAGAGGCCTGCTCAGTAAGGGGGGTACTTGACGGGATGCAGGAGATGCACAGACACTTGGGGCAGGGAGGGCAGAAAACAGGGTGGAAATTAGCATGGAAGACCAGTAAAATGGGAACCAGGGTAGCTGAAACACATCATCTGCTCTATTAATTCCCTGCCAAAGGAGTCATGGTTCTTTTAATTCCTTATTAAACATGACAAAATTCAACTACTCAGACCTCTTTCCTACTCTGGGGAACAGTGAGGCATTTCCAACAGCAATTCAAGGTGAGGCTGAAAAAAGTAATGATTTCTGCTTTTATTTATTTACATTTGTCCTTACTATAGAGATGGGTTCAAAGTCATCTGGGGAATTAGCCAGCAGTAAATGCTTATTAGTGTGCCACTCATGTTGGGGAGGGGGGTGGGAACACAGGAACTGTCGGAAGGTAGCCATCCTGATGGGAGAATAGGAAGAAGCCAGCAGCACCAGTCTGTTCCCTGCAAGGCACGAAGGGTCTGTTGGTGCCCAGATTGCCTTCTAGAGGTTTGGCTGAGCTCGAGGCATTGGAGAGAAAAAGTTTACAGCATTCCTATTGAGACTTTCCTGGTAACAGCACAAGTGGAATAGAATTCTGTTTCCCAGCCTTTGTAGTCCTAGCCATTTTTAAGCAGTTAATTCTTACAAGCAAGGTCATGAGGGGCCCAGCACTCTTTCCTTCTTCAAGGAGTGTATTCAGTGTACTTTGGGTGGTCTGCCAGGTTCACGTGGAAGTAGAATAACTATGGCATCATCTAGTTAAGTGTAAACTATGCGCTATGAAATACTGGGGTGCCAGGAGTGAAAAATTCAGGTCCTGTTGACATTGATAATAGATGAGTCTCATCACAATGTTTTATGAGCTCAGTGGAGAAAACAGTAAGGTCTGGAGTAGCTAGGGAAGTCTTCACAGAGGCGGCGATTCCTCTTTTTTCTTCCTCTCCTTTTCTTTTCCTTTCTTTTCTTTTTAACCCAATTCTATTGAGATATAATTGACATGTAACACTCTAAGTTTAGGGTGTACATGTGTTGATTTGATACTCTTATGTATTGCAAAGTGGTTACCACTGTAGCCTTAGTTAATGGCTCCATTATGTCACATAATTACCATTTCTTTCTTGTGGTCAGAACATTTAAGATCAGCTCTCTTAACAACTTTCACGTGTATAATACATTTAATCACAATGTTGTGCATTAGAGTCCCAGAATTTATTTATCCCTGGAATTTATCCGTCTTATAACTAGAAGTTTGTACCCTTTGACCAGTATCTCCCCATTTCCTCCAACGCCAGCTCCTGGTAACCACGAGTTTACTCTCTGTTGCTATGAGTTTGGCTTTTTTTAGATTCCACATATAAGTGAGATCATACAGTATTTGTCTTTCTCTGTTTGACTTATTTCACATAGCATGAAGTCCTTAAGTTCCACCCGTGCTGTTGCAAATGGCAAGATCTCCTTCTTTCTCGTGGCTGACTAATATTTTATTGTATGTGAAAATACCACATCTTCTTATATATCCATCCTTTGATGGGCAGTTAGGTTATTTCCATATCTTGGCTGTTGTGGATAGTGGTACAATAAACATGGGAGTACAGATATTCCTCAATATCCTGTTTTCATTTCCTTTGGATATATACCCAGAAGTGGGATTGTTGGATCATATAGTAATTCTATTTTTCCTTCCTTCCTTCCTTTCTTTCTTTCTCTCTCTCTCTCTCCTTTCTTTCTTTCTTTCTTTCTTTCTTTCTTTCTTTCTTTCTTTCTTTCTTTCTTTCTTTCTTTCTTTCTTTCTTTTTCTTTCTTTCTCTCTCTTTCTTTCTTTTCTTTCTTTCTTTCTTTCTTTCTTTCTTTCTTTCTTTCTTTTTTCTCTTTCTTCCTTCCTTCCTTCCTTCCTTCCTTCCTTCCTTCCTTCCTTCCTTCCTTCTTTCCTTTCTTTTTTTGAGGAATCTCCATACTGATCTCCATAGTAGCTACACCAATTTACATTCCCACTGATAGCGCACAAGGGTTCCCTTTGGTAGTGTTTTTGCCAATACTTGTTATCTCTTGTCTTTTTGATAACAGCCATTCTAACAGGTATGAAGTAATATCTCATTGTGATTTTGGTTTGCATTTCCCTGATAATTGGTGATGTTAAGCATCTTTTCATGTACCTATTGGCCCTTTGTGTGTCTTCCTGGAAAAATGTCTATCCAGTCGCTATCTCCATATTTTAATTGGATTATTTGCTTTTTGTTTTTGTTTCTGTTTTGCTGTTAAGTTAGATGACTTCTTTATATATCTTGGATACTAATCCCTTATCAGATATGTGGCTTGCAAATGTTTTCTCCCATTCCATAGGTTGCCTCAGAGGAGGTGATTTCTGAGCTGGGCCTTGACCATTGCTGAAAGTTGAATGGATGGAAAAGAGAAGAGAGGGTATTCTAGTCAAAAGCATGATGTGTTTAAAAAAAAAAAAAAAAAAGCAAGGAAAATCAAATTATCTGAATGAGATGGCATTTTAGGAAGGATAAGACCATGATAAGGTTGGATAGTGTCAGAACCTCAGCTGGCTCCTTTATATACTTTATGTATTACCTTGCAAAGTAATAATAATGGTGGGTACCATATACTAAGTTTACACAGATGATAGGCAGTATATGAGTTTCTGGGGATCTAGAGAAGATTAGGTCTGGTGTTTGACCTTAAGTCCTCAGAATCTAAATTTTGATAAAGTCATAAAGCAAGTTTATTATAGAACATATATATGTATATATTCTAGAATTATATATGTATTTTATTCTAGAATTATATATATACACACACATATATTTGTATATATATATCTTTTCTTTATCTTTATTGGAGTATAATTGCCTTACAGTATTGTGTTGGTTTCCACTGTGCAACAAAGTGAATCAGCCATATGTATGCATATATCCCCATATCCCCTGCCTCTTGAGCCTCCCTCCCAACCTCCCTATCCCACCCCTTTAGGTCTTCACAGAGCACCAAGCTGATCTCCCTGTGCTCTCTAGTAGCTTCCCACTAGCCATCTATTTTACATATGGTAGTGTGTATACGTCAATACGACTCTCTCACTGTATGTATATATCTTATCAAGGGAGTATGCAAAATAGAAAACAGAAAAACTTTACTTGCTGGATTCAGGAAAGGCTTTACAGAGATAGTAAGGTCTCTACCCGGTGATGAAGGATGTCTAGGAGTTTGCCAGGCTGCGAAGATGGAGGAGGCATTCCAGGCAGGGAGAACAGCAGGTTCAAAGGCACAGTAGAGTCCTAAATTCCATTTCTCTTTATTTCAGCTAAAAAAAAAACCAAATGCTTGTTTCACTGATGCTGAGGGCAGTGCACATTTGCATTCTACTTTACATATTTTTACTTTGCCAACTTGCTTTGTTTGCAGACCATAATTTTTCAGCTTATCTCTACAGTGGTTTTCCAGCCAAATTACTCTACTAAAATAATGCTAGAAATGTATCACCTCTGTCTTCTGCTGCTGCCGTCACTGGCTATTTGTCCCTACCTTTCAGCCAACTACAGTGGAGACTGGAAAGGAAAATACACATTGTTCCCAAACTGAACACAGGCCTACCCCTCTCTTCAGCAACAGAGTGTGGGAGATTGGGAGCGTTATCCCATTATGTCCCACAAACTGCATTTTAATCCACAGTGGCGATAGGAGAAAAAAATGCTTACCCTTTACAGAACATCACTGGGAGAGTGGGCCATTGTGTAGCACCAGTTGTTAAAGTCAGTATCTATGAGCATGACCAGAATCTTCCATTTCTTTTCTACATTCATTTTCTAAGTGGCATTTTTTATGTATTATTCTCTGTGAGGCAAGTGTAGATAAACATAATCAAACTTTTGTAAAAGGGAAACTGAGTAAAGGAAATGCTTACTGAATGGATGGATAGAAAGATAAAATTACTTCATTTCAGCAAACATTTTTGAGCATCTATTATGTTTGAGTCATAATGTTAGGGACATGGTATAAGGATGTAAATGAAACACATATTGTCCTACCGTGCTTCTGTTCACATTCTGCTCTGTCCCTGAAATCCCTTTACCTCCAATCACCCTTGACTAACGCAGTTTACCCAGGTATGATCTTTAAAGCCCAACCCAAATGTCACCTCCTCTCTGTGGCTTGGCTTGATTCCCCCTTACCTGTCTTTGCAAACACAATGATTTTTCTACCATACTGGTTTTCAATGAATTCTATCCCACATTCTATTCTACTCATTACCTTCTTCACTTGACTATAATAGATTGAGGTCATCTTTATGTCCCTAATAGCTGGCATAACAAATAGCAGATACATACTTAGTGAAGTGAAGCCATGGCTTTGCCCTGGGATGGGTTCATATCCAAAGAAGATAGACACGGGTAACTTTATTATAGTGCTAAATTCTGTACTAATCTATTTGAATTCTTGAAATTAGTAGTAAAACTAGTATCTACTTGCTATAAACCTATCAAATCTGATTTCCAGGTCTCTGTTTATTTTCTTTCCAATAGAATGGTCCACCAAAGAAATTCCCCTTTCCATAGAAAATAAAAATCATGGTCAAATAAATGTTGGGAACACTGAATACTCTGTTCTTTCTTTTGGATATCTATGATTCCAATTAACATATTAAAGACTCTGAAAATTCCTACTGTAAAGAACCCCCAGCTCATCCCCCCACCCAAAAGCCTAGTTGTTCCCAAACCCATTAGCTCTTTGAATTTATTATATATGAAAACCCATCAGCATTCCACATCATTAGCAAACTTACACTTTGCGAAATGCTCCCTTTGAAATCAAGTATTCAGAGTTGAAGAGTTTATAAAGCTTCTACGAAGACATTAGCTGGATAGATTTTTACTCTAAACCTGCTTCATGCTTGGTGGCCATTGTGCAAACTAGCTCAAAGTGTGCCTACTGGAGTCTTCCAGGCCAGTTAGCATTCCTGAAGGAAAGAGAGAGGAGTATTGCCTAAGGGGTAGCACAGATTTCTCTGAGGACAGAACGAAGAGCAAGGAGGCCCTGGGGAAGTCCCTATGTTGTGGGGCCTGAAGCTTACGTGTGTGTATGTGTGGTATGTAACTCCTTTAGGAAAAATATTTCAAAATTAAATACAAGAGTGACTATTAATTTAGCATGAGAAAAGAAATGATGAACATTTACAAATTTTAACAAGCTAATAAATATCGTAAACATTACAGAAATGCATACAATAACCTACTTTTTTTTCAAGTTGACTGCTTGACACACTTCTATGATACATTTCCCCTACAGCATTATTTATGTTCTCTTTGAATGCCTTTTCATGACAATTTTGTAATATCATTTTCTGCAGATAAAATAGCAGGGTAATTCAATCGGTTGATCAAATGTAATTTTTATTAATAGTTTTTAAAAGTTTATATTGGTAAAGTCAAGTGAATTTTTAAGGATTGTTTCAACTTTGGGCAAATTCTATCGAGATCACTGGGTCATATAGCACTGGAGGTGGTCAGACTATTCCTGGAAGCCATTTCTACACCTGGAAAGTGAGCAAAAACTTAATTCTGCAAAGACATATTGTGAACTATATGAAGTTATCCCAACAAAGAACTAAATGTATCCCAACTCGACTTCCCGTTAGTGAGATCCCAAATATGCTGACTGCCGCTTTATTAGCTCCCTACATAAGGAGATGTGTGATGGAGGGAAAGTTGGAGGTGAAAGATATTGGGGTCTTCACCTACTGCAGTTAAAATACCTTGCTTTACTGGTTTTGCAAAAAAGATAAGGCCTAGTGAGCACATTGCTAATGCCTCTCTCCGGGCTTTGGAAGTCCAGAAATAATGGTTGCTCTAATGATTCAGCTTCCCTAGCTTCACTTCATGGGGGTGGGTGGGAGGGATGAGCTTGTATTAGAAAGTAACGAGAAAGGTGTTGTGCATCAGGAAACCTTGTATGGAAAGCAACATAAAAATCTATTAAGAGGTCGCAGGTCCAGTAGAGAATAGTTGGAGCTGTTCCCTTAAAACAACCAGCCTGTTTACAATCCAGGGGGCTCTTAGAAGGACCATCTCCTCCCTGGGCCCTTGCTGTCCAGCTGCTTACCTCCTCCATCACACAAGGAACTGCATGGTGCCTCTTTATGACCAGAGGGCTGCTTGTGCAACAGAGGCCAGTCCCACTGCAGAGATTGTATTTGTCTTTGTTTTATTTTACTGGAAGTCTTTGCTGCCATCCGGGCTGGTAATGGCACCACACCGTTTCTGAATCGATTGCTTTTAGAGCTGTTGAGCTTTTATTACTGCTCCTCGTTGGGGAAGGAGGAGGGAGAGAAGCAGGTCAGCCTGGGCTCTGTGAGAGATGTGTCATCAAATTGTCTTTCTCCAGCTGTTGAATAAAACTAGTAATGCTGTTCCATAAAACCGAAAAGAAAAAAGAAAATGAGAGCGTGAGAGAAAGGAGAGATGTCACAGGGACAGAGACAGAACAAGGGAACATATGGATCTAACTCTTCTTGGAATCGACAGCAAAGCCATATTGTGGTGTTGACTACATAGTGCAATAATGTTGTGGGAATGGAGCAAGAAGTAAAAGGCAAATTAAAAAAAGTCTGCTGGCAGTGGCACAAATCTGCCATCTTTGCAGGTCTATTGATGTTTCCTCATTTCTTGGAGCTGAGGAGAGAGGTATATGTTTTGTTTTGTTTTGTTTCTCACTCAGATTGATAGACTCTGTAATTTGAATCAAATATGATGGAATTCCTCCTTAATTATACTTATTACTGTTTGTCACTGGCAGATGTCCCTATCCCCACAATTGGGCCAGTTTTATCAACATCGGCATCTATTCTTGATTTATCTAGTAGCATTTCTTCATGGTTTCATTGTCAGGGAGCAAGAAGCATGGCCCTTCACTACAGAATGAGGAATTCACATAATTAGATTTTGTGAGGGGCATTCTCGTTCTAATTGGAATCTGTCTTTAAGAAGCTAGCTAACCTAGCTTCTGGGTAAGGAGGCTTGGAAAGCAGAATGCTCATGTACCCTTTGTTCATGCTAACTGTTCACATCCCAGACAACATCTCATTTAACAATTTTGTCCCGTACGATATCCCCTACAACGATCATGTGCGTGAATTGCTTTCTTTCGTATCGTCAGCCTTTCAGAAAAGGCTCGATGACAGTTCATGGTATTTACCTATGTTCCAAAAACAGTCTAAGTCAGTCATTGTAAGTTGGACTTTTGAGTTAAATTGGTCTGAAAAGTGTTTAAGCGTCATATAAATGTCAGATCTTACATAGAATTCTCCTCTGCCAAGCAGGTGGCAATATGCCCATCTCAGAATGCCATTTCAAAGTGCAGGGGACTCAAATGACTTTCCTGGAGTCATATACCATATCAGAGCTTGGCACAAAACCCAGGCATCCTTATTCCCATTCTACTACTCTAACAACCAGAGTCAGAGCTATAATATCGCAAAGTGCATGCCCTACCTTTGGAGTGGGACGCATGTGAACATCATTTGTCACTTAAATATATGAATAATGTCTTCCCTCATGGTTCCTCTACCGCTTTCAGCCTGTCATGTCAAGCAGCATTGCTTTTATTATTGACATGAAGAGGATACTTGGACCATTGATCTCAATGGCAGTTGGCATACAAGAACTAGCAGTCTGTTGTGTCATATAGAAAGATACGGCCTGGTATACAGATCAGCCTAGTATACAGATCAGCCTAGTGTATCGACACATAATGGCATCAGATAACCCTGCCAAATTGCCATCTCTTTGCCAGCTCCCCACCTACACTCCCTTTAGTTCCTGCCCAATAGCCAGTGATGAAGGTGCTTTGAAGTCCCACTGATTTCCGTGTAAATATCATACAATTTTGGATTTGGTTTAACAGTCCAATCCCTTCAGCTTAGAAATTAGAGTTTAGGAGAGCTGTAGTTTGCGTTAACGTCAGTTTAATTTTTATCTTGTTTGTCCTATATTTCTGTAACTGTACAAATCTAAAACAATATGAACAAAAAGACAGTATTTATTGCTGGGTAATGTTTTTGTTTGTTTGTTTGTTTTTTTCCTGCTGTTTTGACTGACAGTCAGAATCTGTTCTCAGTTTCTGACATGAAGGATGTCAGTGAGTTAAGCATGGAAGAAACTTTGACCATACTAATTCATAATCTGGAAGGCCCTGAACATAATATAAGGAACGTGTTTACCCTGCTCTAATAAGCTCTACTCACTGTAAACCCTTGAGGAGTAATTAGGGACTTCAGCAGAGTTACTCTGAAAGGCTAACTCACTGCCAAGCCCTTATAGTTTATACGTGAATATAACTTCTTTGAAAATGGACAGCATACTTTAATGCTAGTTCTTATCTATAGTGGATGATGTTATGATACTGTAATGAGGATCTAGAATATCCTTCCTATTTTATGGGTAGGAAACTGAGGACTAGAGAAATTTTAGTGACTGTAAAAGTTACCCAAGTGCCATGTGTCAAAATTAAAATTTGACTCAGGCCAAGCCCAGTAGGTTTTTACCTTTCACATGTACCCTGATGCCTGCCCAGAAGCTCATCTCACATAGGATACTCATTGTTGGTATAGGGAGCAAGATCTTTTGTGGATATCAGTCTCAAGGGGCTTGTAGGAGTAATAAAGGTGGTATGTAAGTAACCAACATATTTGACTTCCTGAAAACCTACTCTACACTTTGAGGCTGTGACCATAACATTGACAGGGATTAACCTTAAAATTTGACTGTAGGGTTTTGTTTTCCATGACAGCGCACTCTGTTGAAATACAGTCTCATTAAATACACTATCAGAGAGGAGTTTCCCACACATAATGTGAAGGCTAATAAGTTTAATTAAAGACACTTTTTTCTTAAAAAATGGAAAGGAGAAAGCAAGAGAAACCTTTTACCCTGATTCCCTTCTTCTAACCGCAAGGCACAGTATGGCCCGTTGCAAGAATGGGTAATTGAATTCAGAGGTGCAAGCTGACTACATTTCTACTGTAAGTGGATCTCTCTTCTCTATCAGTGAGAGAAAATGGCCTCAAATGATTCTGGCTGGGACACAGCAGCCATCCCCCTTGAAAATATCTGGACCTTATTGACTTCACTGAGTAGGGAGTCCAAATTGCTGCCCAGATGAGTCCAAGCAGCAGCTAGGATAGACCTGGTTGCTCAGTGAGTCTCTATCCTTCTGGAATAAGTGATCAAGAGGGCTCATCCTAGAGGAAGGAAGAAAATTGTGATCAGGTGTTGGGAACAACGGAGCAGAGGAACTGTGACAGAGACTTATAGTTTTTAATAGTTTGTAAAGTTACATGTGTAAGTGTATTTGTGTTTCATAATATCACATATGTCAAGAATCTTTTAAAAAAAAAGATACTCCTAGGTTCTAACTATTTGTATAGTGGTTTAGGGTATGTCAACATTACAAGTGTACTAACTTCTAAGAGAATTGAGAATAAAGGAGGCCATTGAGGAAAAGAAGGTGGCTTGAGTCTCAGACATCATCCCTCAAATAATTGACAGTAAGGTCTGTAATGGTCATTAGTATTATCTAAATTTGGCATGCATCTTTAGTAGAACTTGCTTTATCCAGTGACCAAGGTGGAGTTTCAAAAATGTTGAGAATCTAGGAAAAGCCCCAGAAGAGAGTTTTAGCTGAGAATCTTAACTAAGTGCTAAATACAGTAAGAAATGATCAGACTACCGCCCTTGCCAACCCCCATCATCCTACACACTTTGTCTGGACCTCAAGATGGTTAAGGTTATCGGGATAAAACCTACAGAGAGAAATTGCTCATAGAGGGAAGGAGTTTGCAAGAATGTGTTCTCAAGGGCTTGAGTGTTCTCTGCAAGTGGCAGATGACAATGACATCTAAAAAAGTTATACTATGTACAAGCATATTTTTTTAATTAATAAATTTATTTATTTATTTATTGGCTGCATTGGGTCTTCGTTGCTGCTGCTGCTCAGGTTTTCTCTACTTGTGGTGAGCGGGCGCTCCTCTTCATTGTGGTATGCGGGCTTCTTATTGCGATGGCTTCTCCTGTTGCGCAGCATGGGCTCTAGATGTGTGGGCTTCCGTAGTTGTGGCACGTGGGCTCGATAGTTGGGACTCGCGGGCCCTAGAGCACAGGCTCAGTAGTTGTGGTGCACGGGCTTAGTTGTTCCATGGCATGTGGAATCTTCCTGAACCAAAGCTCGAACCCGTGTCCCCCGCATTTGCAGGTGGATTCTTAACCACTGTGACACCAGGGAAGTCCCGAAACTGTAGGTTTTATTGTTACTATACAAGCATATTTTGAATGATCTAGCTGTGACCTAACCAGGTGCTTTCACAGGATTTTAATGCCTGTGCTGAGTTGTTTTCATGGCACATGAGGACCAAACCTTTCCTACCTTCGTTGTCGAGAGAACTAATAAGAAAAAAATAGAGACAAAGTTGAGAACGTAAGTGATGTGTTTATGCCAAGTGAAAGGTAAAATGATGTCAAAGTGTGCTTTCATAAACAAAGATTTCACACTATTTCAAATGGAGAAAATTGGAGGGAGAATAGAATCACAGTGAGCTTTGCTTGCAGGAGGCTGAAGAGCTCAGAAGAACCTGGGCCTGACTAGTTCAGGTCAGGACTATTTCTATGGGACCGGTAATTTCATTTAAACTAAGCAACATCAGCTGTCACATTAAATTAAGTTGTTAATTGAAATTTTACAACATTTCTGGATTTATTTGTATTCAATCTCTAAATCTGCTTTGCTTGTATGAGAGCTATAAGCACAAGTGGATTGCAGCTACTTTTGTTCTTATGTATTTATGCAATGCTAAAATAAAAAGAAAATGATTGGAGTGATCAGCGTGGGGGTCCCCCAAAGTAGATTGTCTTTTAAAAAGATCCCATATTTCATTCAAGTCTGGGAAGTCCTGTCACTGGTAGAGATACTCAGAGTCTATTGACTCAGAACTGGGTGTTGACGTCAGAAGACAGGGTTTTCTTCTCTTCTTATTCTGTTCCCCTGGGTTATGACTGCTTGCTGATTTCAGCAGGGCTGTGGGAATTACCGATAGCTAGAAAAAGGCAGCTTTGTAAGCACCTATTGGATTTGATTTTGCAAAATCAAAGCCTCAATATTACTTCAAAGGCCATTGGGTAGATTCTTGGAGAGACAGAGACAAGTCTCTGTGCAAAGCATAAAGCTAAGCACCTAGACTGTTTTTAGAGAGGATGGTGGAAAAGAAAGGGAAGATAGTGCAGGAGCTGGCCAAGCATGCTTCCTCCCTAAATAGAGTCTTCTGAAAATTTCAGCATGAGTTACCCAGTAAACACAAATTACTATCTTTAATATTTGTTAAGAAAAGTAATTGAATTTAGTGCAAAGAAGAAAAGGAGTATAGGCACTTTTAAAGCACAGGCATACAACTTAATCACTTTAACCAGAGCTTAGCATATGTTATTTTCTCCTACTTCAGTTTCAAATTTACTTAATATTTTGGGGGTGTTTAGGGAAAGTCTGTATGTCCCAGCTGTGTAGCTTTTGAGGTTGACATTCCTCTGCTCTAATAAGCCCCAGGGAACATGTCTTTAGCAGGCTGTTACTTTCATCAGAACAAAAGCATCAAGTTGCCACCTTCACTCCAGTAATTAACTCCATGGAGCAAACTTCATTTCACTTAAGGCGGGAGCAGAAAGCTGGTTCCTGCTGCACTTTTTCCTCTGAGCTAAAACTGAACAGGGAGAGACCTGAAGAATTATGGAACTTTCATTGCCTTTAGTTTCCCTTTGAGGAGCCTACCCCTGACCCATTACAGTTCTCAGTTAATCCTGAATGAACTGCTTGCCCAACCCCTGCAGTTTCCTCCAGGATTTCTACTGACATGAACTGTTAAAGCCAAATCTTGCTGTGATTTTTGCCCCCATGGAGAAACATGTATTACAGGAATAACAAACCCTTTATAACTTGGGAGACCCAGGGGCTTGATTGCATTACAGAGTCATAGTACCATAAATGCATAGCCATATATCATCAGGGTTAAATCGTTTTCAGTATGAAATGATGTCATCCACTTTCAACACAGCCTCAAGCCCAGTGCCCTTCATGTGATAAGTGTACAATAAATACTTGACATTTTAATTTATTTATTTTTACCTCCTCCAATTTAAAGAAAAATACTATATTAACTCTCGGTTATCTGTAAAAATCACTTAGTTGCAGCACTTCATTTATTTTATAGTAATGTCAGATGACATATATCATTACATCATCTTGATATTTTTAATATACATGAACAGTAAAGACACAGCAATTTAGTTTAATTGAGGGGAAATACATGTTTGCATTAGTAATAATGGTATATTATCTTTAAAGACATAATGTGTTATTATTTTCAAACAATGAAAACTTAAAATATTATTTGTAGAGGTCCTACTTTCAGGATCTCACAATAATTTGCATGTAATTAGCAATTAGCAATTAGAATATCCCCCTGAACCTTGCCCATTCCTGCTCCCTTTGCAGCTCCTTCTTTGTGGGTGTAAGGTCGCATCATAAATTATACTGTCATAATTTTGTTTAAGATGTTAATTTGACAGTGATTTTTTTGATCTTTGAATGACGTAACTTCTTTACATATATTTCAGGCCAAGTTGTGTTCAAACGGACACAAATTTTTAAATTAGTGACTTTAGAGTCAGTGCATGACATAAATGAAAAATAACATTTTGCATTGATGCAAAAAATTCTCTGTGCTGATCAGAACTGACCTCTGGGTACAAGACAGTTCTGGACTTCCATATGTTAGTGGCACGTAAGATGGGGCGGAGGCTCCTAACTACTTTAGTTTATTAAGAATCCCAGGGCACCTCTTAAAATGGTAGCGGTGATGTTAGCCCTTATGTCCTGGACATGATCCAGTTTAGGTAATTGCTAATTACAGTCTGTCTGCCTAATTCCCTTGACTCTTGCTTCTGAATGTGATTTTTCTTCACTTAGCAATATTTAACTATTATATGCTCTTGGTGTGTGACTGTTAGACCATCTACTGATGTCTACTTCTATGTTTAGTATGGTTTGCTTTTTTTATCGCTTTTTATTTTTATTATTATTATTATTATCATATTATTCTAACTGCATAGACAGAAAAGAAAACAAAAATCTTGCAAAAATTTTAGCTACTTTTAACTATGTAGGGTGGAATATGCTTTGTAAATCTAACATACAGACTTTCTGGATCCGTATGTTAGATTTACAAAGAATCTGAAGAATCTAAGAATCTGAAATCACTAGACACACCAGTGGCCCATATCGCATTCATTATAAGGTTGTGAAAACTCAGAGATGGATTTAAGACCGACCAGGACTTTCAGTGTCCTCAATTCTAGGGCTAAAATTATGACATGGAGGAGAGAGATGTGAAAGTTATATCACAACTAGACCCACCTAATGATCCATCATGTTCTGGAGCCTTCCCAAAACAGGAGTGGGAGACTAGAGCATACTTCGATTCCTTTGAGCACAATGCAATGGAGCTGAAGAATACAGAAAGAAAGTGATGGGTCAAAAAGATTTTATTCATTTCAAAGTACAGGTCTAAATGATATCCAGGTGCTCATACTGCTTCTAACCCTTTGAAGGAGACAGGATTATTCCTGAGTCTGTTAGGATCTGAGCCCTTGATTTGGGATGTATTACCTGAAGTTCAGGTGGAGGGATAGCAGGTTTTATCTATAATATACACCCAGTGTGTAAAAATCACACAGTGAAATAAGTTAGGAACTGTATTCACGCCCTAGTGACATTCAGATGAATGAAGCATCTTTCACACTAGTCAATATGCATTGAGCCTTCTCGGTGAGCAAAATGCTTAGAACTTTCAAGACGTAGACATCCTTGAGTTCCTGGATTGTATATTCCAAACATGTCAAACATATAGATTTTGACCTCAGTTTCACCCACTCTAAAGAGGTTCATCAAACTATCATTTCAAAGAGATGTTCTGACTGAATCAACTCAACAGGGCTAACCAGAATGTCTAAAAAACTCAAATATAATGGTCCCTATATTTTCTTTTTGACCATGTTTTAGCCAGAGGTGGGAGGCGTCTTCCTGTGGATTTTCTTAATGAAGCAAATACTGCTTCCTGTGAGACTGCAATGCTATGACTCAAATGTCCTATCCATGACTCAGACAGCGAGGGAAGTAACCCATTTTATGAGTTGTACTGTCTTCCACTGCTGTTCTTCATATTTCAATTCCATCAGAAGGAACAAATTGCTTCTCTTGTGTCTAAGAACACCATTTACTCACAAGCAGCATTGAAATGGAATGAGGAGTAATAGTAACAGAAGAACATTGGCTAATAATTGAGCTCAAAATGGCCATTTTGCTAGGTGGGCAGGGGAAAGATAACTATGTCCTGCAGTGACACATCTCCTGAGTAGTCTTTGAACCTAAAATTGCTATGTTGATGAAATGCATTTTTAAACGTGATTAAGGTTCTTAGATTTGAAAATATTGGGTATTTTCAGAATGTTCTGACTTTGATATATCAGGGAAGATTTTGATGTCAAAGTGACCAAAAAATAACACAAACACCCCCCCCCCCCAGAACTCACTAAGATTTATTACTGGAGATCTGAAGAAACTCCTGCTGGTTGCTACGTGGCTATTTGTCTAACTGCATATTATCTTTTTTTTTTTTTTTTCATCCTGGAAACACATTGGTACACACCTCTTGCCAAACAATTGCTATTACTGCTACACTGGAAATATATTCTTGCTTTCTATAGGCTTTGTGATTTAGGAGAGAAAAAAAAATCCGTCTATTTATTTCATCATTTAATTGCACTAATGGAGAAAACCATTAGAAAAAGCGTTCCTCTTTTGTGAGTGAAAGAACAACTAGCCATTGCATCCCCAGATTTTCTGCATTCATTTTAATCAAGATGGATGATACTGATCTTGCATTCAGAAATACTATGCAAACTATGGGGGTGAGTCTTGACCCAAATTTAGAAATGTACAAATGTAGAGGTTTCCCACAATACCTTCTAGCATGTGTATTTCCAAAACAGCAAGAGGAGGATTAAGGGCTTTGGATGAAGGCCTTTGGATGGGCCCTGTGTGTGTGTGTGTGTGTGTGTGTGTGTGTGTGTGTGAGAGAGAGAGAGAGAGAGACAGAAACAAAGAATCCTGAGAACATATTTTCATCTATTTAAAAAAATGCGATCTTCTATGAGCATTGCCAGAGTGGACTTGTCCACCTTTGTCCCCAGGCCATGCTGGCTTATGAATAGAAAGCTTTATCCTTAACATTTGCTGACTTAGTGCTCTTATACCAAAACTCCTAAGTTCTTGGCCCCTAATTCAACCTTCTCTCCACCCCTACAACAGTTATTTCCAGGTGGCCTCTGAGTTTTCCATGAATCACAATTGATCCTCTCACATGTTTTTCCTTTTTGTCCTCTTTGTTAATCTCTGCCTCCTGTCTGTCCAGTTGAGTTTATAATCATCACTGAAGTAAACTCTGCCGTGAGCATGTTGCCTTCTAAGTCCTCCAAACTGTACGACCTTCAGGGATCAAGATTCAATCTAACTTCCCAGAGTTAAGCATAGTTCTCTACAGAAATGGGGGAGAAATCCTTCTCCCATAGACTCTAGCTGGGCACATGGTTTAGGCTAACGAAGAGACACCCCTTTCTCTTTTGCTTCTTCATTTCTATCGCCCATGCCAGCACTCTCTTACAGACTCTTTTCCTCACAGGCCCCCCTTTCCCTCTTGACAAACAACCTATGCAGAGCAGACTCCCAGATACTGACTGTTGCAGCTCTTAGGACCCAGTCTGGCCCTGCATCCTGTCTTAGCAGGTTTGGGCTGTCAGAGTACCAGAGGTTGTGTGACTTAAACAATAGGATTTTATTTCTCACAGTTCTGGAGTCTGGAAAGTCCAAGATGACGGTTCTGGACAATTCAGTTTCTGGTGAGAGCTCTCTTCCTGGCTCACAGAATGCTACCTTGTCTCTGTGTCTTTCCATGGCCTTTCTTTGGTATATGCTTGGGGTGGGGTGGGGTGGGAGAGAGAGAGGAAACATTTTCTCTCTGGTGTGTCTTCTTATAAGCGCACCAATCTGTAATCCTATCAGATCAGGGCCACCCTTATGACTTCATTTAACCTTAATTTCTTAGAGGCTTCATCTCCAAATACAGTCACATTAGGAATTAGGGCTTCAACAAATAAATTTTAGGGGGACACAATCATTTAGTACATAACAATTCACATTTAAACTCATCAGGGACCACTGATACAATTCTATTCATTCTTCCCTAAGTGGCTGTCCAAATGCTGACATAGCAAGTTGCCATCCATTGGACAACTACAATATATGTTCGAAACCTTAGATAAGTTACAGTATGGCTTAGTAATTGTGAGAAGACTGACATATTAGCTTGGGCTAGATTTTAATAATTAAGTGGACTATTTTACAACCGAAGAAAATGGATAAAAATCCCATTTTTACATATGCAAGGTTAAAATGCATTGATGTTGCAGGATACGCCCTCACTTGGAGATAGGACCATTTAAAATACCCCATTTAAACACGAAGGACACTAGAAAGTATAGTAAAACAAATTAAAGAAAATAACAGTTTTGCTCACATATGGTTAAAATAGGAAACAATGGTGATGACTTAGGGGGTGGGATAGGGAGGTTGGGAAGGAATCACAGGAGGGAGGAGATATGGGGATATATGTATAAATACAGCTGCTTCACTTTGTTGTATAGCAGAAACTGGCACAACGGTGTAAAGCAATTATGCTCCAATAAAAAGCTTAAAAAAAATAGGAAAGGACACCCGGGGTGGTGATGGAAACAGATGGCAGGCTTCAGTGGGCTTCTGCAAGGCTCCCCCTGGGTCTTAGCTTTACTTCTAGTCTTTTGATCTGGGGTCCATAAGATCATTTCCTCAGTAGGTCAGACCTCTGGAGAGACAATAACATTACTAGTTTGCAGTGTTAATCCTGAAAGTTAGTTTAATTACAGAAAATAACATAATGAGTATGCCCACAGGCACATGTGTGTCTGTGGGGGGGGTACGGATAGATGAACAGTAGGGAGTGATAGAGATGGGGGAGAACTGGAGAGCACATAGTTCTTCTAAAATAGGCAGCCTCTTTCAGCTTCACCCAGTCATCATGCAGGATCAGTTTTTCCACTTTTCCACATGCAGTCAGAGTTTTTTCCACTTTTCAAAAATAAACTAGAAACGTGAAATTTTATGTGGAACTCTCAATTTGTGAAAGTTAGAAACTAATTCAAAACTTTAATAAACCACTCATGGGCCAACACTAGGAAGGCTGTATCCAGCCTGAGCTGCTGCAGTTTACAGAGCCTGCACCTCCATTGTTTGCCTTGAAGGCTCTAGGAAGGATGTCATCCCTCTGTTTTGTGGTTTTGTGCATTGCTTTCTTAAGAGGACCATAAGGCAACGCTAGTGTTCTCAGCTGCTTTTGTGGTTGTTTGGCCATTCATTCATAAGGCTTCTAGATGATAATGAAGTTGTCTTGGAGGCCTGCCATGTCCATGATATAGTTGCTTCTCCGATTTTGTATTCCTTTATCAATTCCCTCTCTAGCTTGGAGGCCCAGCTGAGAGTATGGAACAGAATATTAAGTGGTTTCAAATCAAGTCCAATCTCTGTTAGGATCTTCTTTGTGATAATAGAAGACATTATTAATAACAATAACAGACAGCAGTAATAATGTATCATTATATTGTAAGCTCACCCTGAAGTGTAACCCAGGACCTTTTCTTATCAGAGCCACACATTTTACACAGTGTAAAAGAAAATAAAAATAAAAGCAATTCCACTGTCAACTGGAGTCAGGGGAGCATAAAGGTATAAGCAAAAGCAGAAAAAGTAGTCTAGAATATGAGTATATTCTGCCAACAATGTGATATTTGCTCAAAAATGCCTTACATTTTTCCTCCAAAGTGGATATTTGCTTTGCTGCCATTTCTTAGGGAAGATGATGTTGATTAAAGAGTGCAGACTTGGATTCAGGCCACCTGAGCTCCACCACTTACTGTCTACGTAGCCTTACAAAAATGTCCAGCCTCTTTGAGCGGCAGTTTTCTCATCTGTAAATAGGGCATAATAATAGTACTTACCTTATGTACTATTAGTTACAATTAAGTGAGATACTCCATGTAAACCTTCTAGCATTCTGCTAGTATACATTTTATTGTCATTGCTAATAACTTTTTTTATTGTCAGAATAATAATTATTATTGGAATTTTAACTCTCTGGCTTGTTTTCCTTCTTTGTTTTATTTTTTATTGGTGGGTCTGAGGCAATTAAACCCCATCCTCAGCTTCTCAATGCTATTTTCTCATACATGTTGCTTTTCTTTTTTTTAATCTTCTTTCTAGATACAATTTTACAAAGCATTAGAATGGACTTCACAACTTAATGAAGTATCTAAATGGAAAAAATAAGAGACAGGTTTTAGGCTAAATAGACATTGGCTTGTTCCTCCTCTACCTTTGGCAGAGTTCTACTTAAATTTTAAAAATCTGCTGGGTTAGGGAGTGTATGGAATGAGTGCGGTCATAATTATGTTTGATCCCTGTCAAATAGGAATAAAGAATTCAGATGTGTTTAGTTACTATCATGTGCTAGCTGATTTACCTGTTATTTCATTTGATCTTTGAATAACGCTAAGAGAAAAAAAGATTCTATTAGTTATGTAGCTTTACATAAAAATTACCCAGATGTGTAGTGGCTTAAAATAGTAATAAACATTCTCTCTCATGGTGCCTGTGGGTCAGGGATTCAGGAGTGACTAACCGAAGTAGTTCTGATTCAGACTGTCACAAGCTTGTCATGGTGTCCACCAGGGCTGCGGTCATCTGGAGGCTTGACTAGAAGTGACTGTTACACTTCCAAGATGGTGCATTCACGCGGCTGGGGTCTGGTGAATCAGTGCTGGCTCTTGGCAGGAGGACTTTGCTCCTCTCACAGGCCTCTCCACCGGGCTGCTTCAGACAAGGCAACTGGTTTACCCAGGATGAGTGAACTGGGAGAAAGACAGACAGACAGACGGACAGAGACAAAGAGAGAGAGAGAACAGGCCACAGCATTCACGTCTGCCCTATCTGCTTCCTAGAAGTGAATCACTGCCTCAGACTCACAATAAAAACAAGTGAAAATAATGTTCTACACTTTGAAGCGAGGATTTTTAAAGAATTTGCAGACATATTTTAAAACCACTGCAAGGCAAAGGGTTGTTATCCTCAATTCACAGGTGAAACAATTGAGACAACGTGCTCAGGAAGAAAAGTTAGAAAGTTGTATAACTTATTCACTGGTATTCCTCCCCAACCCCCATCTACATGATGTTTTTGCTTTTAAAAAAGATTATAAAAGTGGTATCCCCGTTGATTTCTTGTGTCTGTGTGTGTGTGTGCCCTCTAGAAAAAACCTGAAGACCTTATTTTCTAGAACTGTTTGTTGCAGTCGTGTTTTTGGAGTAGTCATTTGTATGCTATTCATCTGATAGGGGAAGTGTATTTCTCGCTGGAATTAGTATATGTGGAAAACATCATCAATCACAGTCATCACAAAGCAATTAAGTACCTAATTGTGCATGGCGCTGAGTTTGCTGCTGAAACAGAAAACTTTGTAGGGCTGCTGCCTACCCTCTTGGGGCTTGGAATCCAAGAACTCAGTAGAAGACTGAAGAATGGTAAAGAGAACAAGGTCCCATGGCATAAGCAAATTCTTCTGAAATATGGTTGCAGTGGCCGAGGAGAGAGGGTTGATTCAGAGGAAAGAAGAAGAAAAGGGAACAAGAGGCTGTGACAGCATCAGACTAAAGGGAGAACTGCATCAGAAGGGCATAATACTGAATTAAAATGACCTGGATTTTTTTTTAAGTATAAAGATAACTGGAAAAAGGCCCCATATTATTCTTGGGACTCAACTTTCACTGTTAAGTTTTTTTCTCTCCAAAGCAGACTTTTCTGTCATTTTAGTCCCCCTTCCATGCCAATGATGGCTTTTAATTCTCCATCTCAGTCACTAACCCTCAGTGAAATTATTGCCTAAGTGTCCGAATAGAATATCTGAGGCTTACGACTGTTATTTTCATGCAGAAAGGGAGGAGGATGCTCTTCCTTCTCATATGCATTTGTAAGTATTTTCAATCAATCATGCATTTATAATCCAACTGGGAAGATATGATTCAGACACAATAGCCCTTCTGCTGCAAGAGTCTGCTGTAAAATTGATCAGCTGGCCAAGTTGTGCTTTTTTTTCTTTTTTTTAACTTAAATTTTGCTTTCTTTCTGGGAAGAATAGAGACAAAAAAAAAAGTCCCCAAACTAGCAGCAGCAGGTGCTGCCAAAATGGTATTTTTCTTATCTATGCTGATTTCAAGGGGAGAGCAAAAGAATGTATAATTGCCTCTCTCTCAGGCTGCTGGGATGGCGCCCGTCTCTCTGGCATTATCCACTTATTTGATCTAGGTAAGGAAAGAAGCAAAAATAAATTAAAAATGCATTTTCCCAAAAGTTCCAAGGACGTTATTCACACATGCTCCCTTCCACCAATGTCTGCCAACTGTGTGTAAATATATATTTAGGGGAAAGTTAGACAAAGGTCAAAAGCTCCCCTAGATATTCTTCCCCCTCCATTTACTTACCTTCTTAAGTACATAAAGACAGATCTCCGAATAGCAAAGAAATTAGGTAGCAGCCATGACAGCACAATTTCTTTTGAATGTGATAATTTGAGGAGGTTCATCTATTTAGGCCATAGATGTCAAAATTCAAGTTTCTAAAAAGAAGCAAAACAACAACAATAACAACAAACACATACTTTTAAATAGTAAGTGATTTGTTTAGTTAAAGCATTGTATTACAGAATGATTGGATGGAGGAAGAGGTTTCTCAACCCAGGAGAGAGACAAATGGGAAGATGGTTCTGTCCTCATGTTGGCATTGGACAGAAAGGAGCCTTCTGGACTTGCTGTCACTTTCTATCTGTTCAGGCTTCGTTGTGCTGGCCCCCCATGGATTGGATTCTGACTTATACCAGAGATTCCTGCTTTTATCCCTGGCTTTATCTTTTTTCCCTTTTCTAATTTCCATAGAATCCCAGAATCCAGAGGAAACTTAGTGCCAACTCTCATATTATCCTAAACTTTTTCAGTTGTGATATCAACCGATATTTTAAAATTTCCAGTAGTCATCGATGTTTCTCAAATCTAGCAGTAAGAATGCTCTTCCAAATATCTCATCTAAATTCCTTCTAATATAATAAAATCAATTGCTTTTTGCTGCATTCTCTTTAGCAAGGAAGCTACTGCTTACCATCAGCTATTAGTCTCCAGTATAACTAGCAAAATCTACTTGGAGATTTTTTTTTTTTCATAGCCTCTAGTTTTGAGTCCTTTAAATGTATTTTTATTGCTCAATTTGGACTGCTTTTTGTTTTGCTGCACTGTCAGTGAGTTTACCTTTTTCTGCCCTTCTGCCTCTTCATTACTTAAAACCCAGCTCAAACATCACTTTTTCTTTGAAGTCAGGTGACTCACCCCTTTAGAAACTTAGATACATTGACCTTGGTAAGCATCATCACACTTTCTACATACTTTTATCACGTGTGTGTGTGTGTGTACATAAATTTCTGATTCATTACACGATAAATTTCTCAAGTGCAGAGAAGTGTGCTATTTCTGTGTCTTCAGGTATGATACTGGCACAGAGTAGATCTTCCAGGCATGTATATTGAATGAGTGAGTAAATGAATGAATGGATGCTGCTGGTGTCAGCATGGTGTGTACTTAGAGGCCTTGATCATTGCAGAGCCAGAACGATAACTCTCAGTGCACCCGAACTGTACGATGTCCCATAGTAATTTAGTGCCTAATATATGATGTGCTGTATAGGGGCAGCCATCTTGCCTGGAACTGTGGTTCAGACAGCCAAACACATTCACAATATGCACTTTGTTATCATACCGACTCCGGGTGAAGGCCGGATGACCCATATGTGAAAAGGTCGAGGGAGCTCAGTCTATAAGACTGCTCTCACTTCTGACACCAATTGTAAGTTTAGGAGCTTCCTAAAACTACTCTCAGATTTGATAATTTAGTAGAAGAACTCGTGGAACTCACTGAAAGCTGTTATACTTATCATTATGGTTTATTATAGGGACAGGGTGAAGATTACAATCAGGCAAGAGAAGAGGCTCGTGCGGCAGCCTGCAGGGATTCAAATGGGCGGTTTCCAATTGCCCTCTCCCTGTGGGGTCACAGACAGCAATTAACTCACTAACATGGGACCGAATGCATTGAATATTGCCCGCCATGGAAGCTCACCCAAGCCTTGGTGTCCAGAGTTTTGTTTTATTTGGGGACGAGGTTCACTGCCCACGTGGGTGACCTCAGTCTCTAGCTTCTCAGGAGGTAGAGCTGATACTGTGTCACCCAAAGTCCTCACTCTGTCTTGCAACCCCACTGTAAATCACAATGTTAGACCTTCTGGCATGCCAGCTCTACCCTAAACTAAGACAGTGCTCCTATCAGGGGTGACATTCCAAAGGCTTACAGATTACCTCTCAGAAGCTGAGGGCAAAGGCCAGCCCTCTCCTCGGGCAAAGTTAAATTCTTTACCGAACAATATGCTTCCCATTTCAGTTCATGCCCCAAAGGTCTCACCCAACCCATCATTTCTAAAAAAGAGAAACAGGAGATATGATCCTGCTTCCATAGCTTGAGAGAAGGGAAAAGGAAAGGCTTTTTTGGACTTTTTAGTCAGGATAGGTGTATTTACAAGGAATAAAATGCCCTGAATTCAGTTTCAGCCAAATGTCTGTGTGTACAGTGGCACCCCTGGAGTGTGGGAATCATTTATTAACTTCCTCCCTCTCCTTTCCTCCTCTCTATGACAAAATTATTTTCATTAATAGTCATTTAATAATTTAGTAACTCTCATTAGTTTTTTTTGTTGTTCTTTAGTTTTAAAACAACTCACAATTAAAGTAGAAGAATACATTTTACTTTTAAAAATATTATTCCGATTCAATGGCAATATGTCATATAAGGCCTAAAATTTGAATTTACCAAAAATATTACACAGCATGGTTCTCTCCATTTCACTAAGTAGACAGAAATAAAACACAGTTGAAAATTCCAAGTGGTCACATAGAATGACAGAATTGAATAACTCAAATTCTCTTTCTTTTGTCTTTACAATCACTGTGCTATTATTTATTATTTCAAAGGTATTGTTTAAACAACAAGATAATATAGTACCTCAGAATTGGAGACACAAACTGCATCTAAATTAAGTGCTAATGATTCTGGAACATTACAAACTTACTTTCTAAGTGAATGCATACAGCTGAGTCCATGCATTTTGGGGACTGATTGTATAATTGGGAATGTCTAATTATCTTCCATGTAGAATACAACGGTTATTAAATAATAAGTAATAAAATGTGTTGATTTGAAGCTTGCATATATAATGTTAAACTCAACTGTGTCTGCAGCAGTTGGTAGAACTTTGACCAACACAATTTTTGGTTTTTCGTTTGTTTGTTTGTTTTTATGGGTATTTTATCACTGACATTGTTTAGAATTGTAGAGGGAAAGCAGAATTAAATTTTCTATCTTTTTAAACTCTAAGTTGTTTCTTCTCTGTGGCACAAATTGAGATTATGGCTTTGCTCCATAACTCAGCATCTTTCTTAGCTGTGGAACTCACTCTGACAGTCTTTCCGTTGCCTAGGGTGGGGTATATTCTGAGGGGGGAGCCAGCATTGCTCATGTACTACTGCAGAACATTTGCTGGTGCTATTTACAGCCCTAATTAAATGGAAGATTATTAGAAATGGGAAGGCAGCTATAAATAGCCTGGTCCGTTTTATCTGTTTCTTCAGTGTGTGGGAAGAACATTGCTGAGCTTCTCCCTTGAAGTTCAGTTAACTCAGGATGTGTTCTGCTTTTGTATTCTACTTTGACTTAAAGAAAAATCTCCTGATGCTGATCAAAGTGGAAAAAAAAACAAAGAGGAATCACTCTTACTCATTGCAGGATGTAGACAGAAGGAGAGTAAAATGAAATGGAAGTGGGAAGAGTTGTAAATGGTATAAGAAAAGAAACAAATATGGGCCTAATCCATTCTGACAACTTTTTTTTTTTCTGAAAATAAGTAAAAATATATCTTATTTTCAGGTTTGTGGAAAATTGATTCACAAGGCTAGTTAGAACACCTTTTCCAGGGAGTAGGAATCCCCTATTGGCTTTTCTTCCTCTACAGGAATCAGCTCAGCTTTAGGGGCAATGCTGTGACTGAAGTGAATTTGACCTTGACCCAATCACCTGGCCTTTGCAAGTTCCTGATTTCCTAAATTAGGAAATACCTTTAGATACAGTACCTCACGTCTTGGCTCTTTCAATAAACTTCCCCACTGGTTCTCTGGCTCCCCTCTCTCTTCCCCTCCAGCTTCCCCTGAACAAGCTGCCAGACTTATCTTCTAACATTCAGCTTTGATCCCTTCTCTTCAAAAGCCTTCAGCATTTCTCAATGACCTGTTTAAAATTTCCCAGTTTCCTTAACCTGCGTCTAAGATAACTTACGATATTCTTCTAACCCACATATCAACCCTAACTCCCTCCAGTTCTCAGCTCAAAGAAGTTCTAGTCTGAGGGGTTTATAGGCATTGCCCAAACCCATAGGGTGTTTTAGTTATTGCTTCACTGTTGCTGTTCATGTTTTTATTTGTTTCTTTGGTATATCCTTGTTCTCCCATTTAATTGTATCTCAAAGCCAAAGTCAAATCATATTTCTCCCAGTTGGAAATTACTTTTTCCCTTACTAGAAATTCCTTAACCCGTAATGACTAAGCTCTTCATTTAGCACTTACTAATTGTCTAGTTAGTTCTTTATTTGTATATGTGTTTTTCCTCACCAACTACTTTTAAGGCTCTTTGGCATTGTCATATCAGAGGGATATAACTAAACCTGAACCTGCATTATATTTTGTAGCCTATGAACGATTTTTCTCAGTCTCATTTGATCTCTAAAGCATCCCTTTGAGGAGGTATGACATTATCCACAGTTTCACAGGTAAGGTAATAGAATTGTAAGAGGGTTCAATAATTTTCCCCAAATCACTAGGCTGGTAACTAATCGATTCAAATTTGAAAATGCTGGACTTCTAACTATCCTTGGTTCTTTTCATAGTTCATGGCTGCTTTTATAATGTTCATGCCCACCATAATACCTGGCACTGGTTACAAATTAATAATACTGTTAACTGAAGGAGTGAAAAGGAGTAAACGAATGAGTGAGTGAATGAATGAATGGGAACAGCACTATGTGTGACATTGATAATTTTAACAATTCAGCAGAACTTCACTATGGCATTTTCAGGGCGTCTGCCAGTGACCTGAGAAATGAAACCACTTTGTTAGTGGTACTTGTCTTTCTCAAAAACTGATAATAAAAGTCAGAACAAGATAATCTTAGGTATATTTCCTTTAATAACAAATGCTAAGAGCAAATTCTGCAGCATTTATAGAATATTTTGCTTCCTCATTGCACTTCAAGTTACTACATATAAGTCAAGTAAAACTGCAAAACATATAGTCTAATTCAAACAGTGATCTCAACATAACAAACCTAAAGAGGGTAATTCCCCTCAAAATCCCCAAGTGGCTAAAAAAAGGACTACACAGGTAAGTGTTGAAAGAGTGGGATAGCTGCTTGTCTGAGCTGCTGTTTTCTCATCTAAACTTAGAGAAAATAGTAGTACCTGCCTCCTGAGGTACTGAGGATTTGTTTCAAGGATTGAAATAGAGCCCTTAGAACTGTGTCTAGACATAGGCTTGTTGTATAGCTACTATTATCCAAGCATTACTGGGGATGGGAAAGATATTTTGCCCCCATTTTGCAAGAGGCAGTTAGAAGTAAGCTTTTTTAGTGCATTTCACCTAAATTTTTTCTGGTATTTCTTTTGGCATTTGTTCTGAGCATGGACCTCTTTATTCTAATAACTTTTTATAGTGCCCATGATTTTTATTTTTAAAGTTAAGAAAGGTATGTTTTGGCTGATGGAATCAGAAGTCAGCCTCTAGATAAACAGCATGATCTGCTGGAATAAACCACTGCTATTTGGGTACATTCTTTCCCTCCCTCCCTCCTTTTCTATAAACTTAAGTCTACACTCAGGTCACTCCAGAGAATGACTATGCAGTCACTGTAGACAGTTCTTCCAAATCATTACACACTGTTTATGTTTGGAGAGAGGCAGCCCTTCTTTTGGTGATAATGACTGTCAGATGAAGGGACTAAGCTGATTACATCTTTGGAGAACTGTGTACTATAAGCAATGTCTGCTCCAAACCCGTGAAGTCATCATAAACTTGCAATCCATTACTTGAAAAATAGATTTTGAAGTAGTAGAGTTTCTGGCCATTACTATTTTTTTTTCCTGAACATTTTAATTATTTTTTTGGCCTGGGTGACAAACAGTCAGTAAGTCCTACAGAAAGCTTAACTGAGGCCATTTTCCAGGTGGAAACTTTTTTTTTTTCCCTCCCCTCATCCTTTAGTGGGCTCAGCCAAGTAGAAATGTATAATGAACAAAAACGATGGGCAGGGCTGACTGGAAAAAGATACATTTGAGGAAAGGGGATATTGTGTCAATTTAAAAGTCAGATAGAATATTCTAAGAGAATTCCAGAGATTGAGTTAGTAAGTCTAGTAAAACAAGTAAGAAAAAAAAAAAAGTAACCCTACTCCCCACAGATGGGAGATTACTTGCATGAGTCTATATGCATGTGGAATTTTGTTTCTTAACTGGAGGACCAGAGGGAAAAAACTACAAAGGTGATTAGAGGCAGGAATGACTATGGAGGTTAAGGAATAGAGAATGCAGGCAGGAGTGATGGCAGCAAGCTGATTCAAAATCTTCTGGGACTTGGGGCACAAACACTATGACTCTGGGACCTAGAGGACAGTGTTTTATATAGATTTCGAGAAGAGACTATTCTTCCCACCCAACTAGGGACACCCTAGGGGTGCAGGTGACCAGCTGAAGATACTTGCCTTGTTTGGATGACAGCAGAAGAGCCTACAGAAGCTGTAAGTTCAAGAGTCTCCCTAAGATTGTACACAGCAGCAGGAGTGGGGAACGCCCCACATGAGCAAACGGGTGAATGAACAGGAGAGATTGGGTAGGAACCTATATGCTGCCAGTGAGCATGTAAAACTGCCTTCTGCAGCTTTCCAGACAAGAGCAGAAGATTTTGAGTAATAGCTGAAGTCAGGTGCCTGAGGATGCCCCATTTGCATTTGAAAATAAAACAGGCAAAGCAACCAAAGAGCCTTTCTATTCCAAATTAATAGTAACTTTTAGGTGCTAGAGACAAGAGGACAGAATGCGCAGTTCGTGTCTTAACAAATGTGTTGCATCTCTCCTATCAGTGTAGCATGACAAATTACCGCTTTTGTGTTAAAAACCACTCAAAAACATTGAGTTAATTTTAGTTTAGTGATTTCACACCCATGACACCAGGATGAGTTTGGTCGAAGGAAGGAAATTGGTAGACCTATAACCAGAAAGACCCTCATCCTCACCTGGTCTGTCAGACCTCTGTGAGGAGTCACGGCCAAAACAGTAACTGGAAGGGCATAACACTTTCTGGAAGAATATGACACAGCCTGAAAAGATCTGGATGAAATCTGTGTGAGAACTTTGATAAAGACTGAATAACTCTTAAGCAACAAGTATTTACTGTATAGTACAGGGAATTATACCCATTATCTTGTAATAACCTGTAATGGAATATAAGTTGCAAAAATACTGAATCAGTGTGCTATACACCTGAAACAACACAATATTGTGAATCAACTATACTTCAATTAAAAAAAACTTCAATAATTAAAAAAAACTTGCTAATCAAGTCGATAGAGACAATGGACACATAATATTCTTTTTAGTTTTAGAAAGACACTTGCTAACACAACCTGGATATAGTGAAGAAGCTTGGCAAGCCTTTTCAGTTATATTCTTTTAAAGAGGAGTTAAGAATGGATGGCAAACTGCTACTGACTTATAAATTAGGGTACAAACACCACTGATTTCCCTATCTTGGCCGCGTACGCATGTTGGTTTTATAGGATGTGAAGGCCAAGCTTGTGGCTTAGCATATGGTGCTCCTTCAAATAAGCACAACTGCCTGACTCTCTGCTTATCTAATCACAGCAACAGAGAAATTGACTTTTCATTTTTCTTTACCCCAGGCCCTGGGAGATGTATGTGCCAAATACTTGCCTTTCTTAGTAACAGTCAATCATAATTAGGATTCCAAATTAAAGTACATTGCCGGCTAGGACATGTGATGTTTTATATTATTTGTTTGAGCAAATGTAATATAACTTGAAAACAGCGAGAGAACAGAAATGAGTAAAGCTCACATTTTTCAAGATTTTCCATAATCTTGTGGAGTTTTACTTTATCAGAATGTTGGATAAACTAAGTAAGCCAAAATATGGAATATAAAGATTTATCTGAAACTATTTGTCTAAGTAATTTTTTGTTTTGCTTTGAAATGTTCATTGTATGATGTTGGATGTGGTGAGATGGTGGGTAGGTAGAAATCAGCTGTGGAAAAAATACAGTCAGTCTTTTCATGGACTCTACCATGTAATGAGTCTGGTTTGGCTAGGTTTTCATTGGTAGTTAATGTTTCACAGGTGAATGTAAAAATATTCTCTACTCGAATTCATTCAAAGTCAATTAAAATACTTCAAAGCGGAAAAAAATGTTCTTGATAAAGAAACCATGTCATTTCAGATACGGCAGCCTATAGCCCTTACAGTCCTTAGTGAATAAAAGCCATTATCCACTCACATATTGGAGTGTAGGCTAAAAGAATTCTCTGGGACTCCATTTCCTCATTTATAAAGTGGACACATTTGGATAATGTCCATAAAGTTAAATAATGTTGAAGATCCTAGTAGTCGGTGGTAGAGCCTGGACTGCAATTCAATTCACTTATTTAAAAACAAACAAATTGGGACTTTCCTGGCAGTCCAGTGGTTAGGACTCCAGGCTTCCGCTGCAGGGGGCCAGAGTTGGATCCCCAGTTGGGAACCAATATCCTGCAGCCGTGCAGCACAGCCAAATAAATAAATAAAAATTTTAAAGGAAAACCAAATAAACAAACAAAAAAACTCCAAACTCATCTATTTTGCAGTGCACAATACTGGGAAGAGGAGTAAAATAGGAAAGGGTCTTTAAGACACCAGCATGGAATTCTCTTTTTTAACCATAAAGCTCCACCCACATTCTTAGCCTTCCTCTCTTTCTTTTCATACTGCTGCTTCCCATGCCTTCTTAGCCTGTGGCTATGGTGGAGAGATGCTGCCTCTAGAACACATCTTGATCATAGGTTGAAGGCAGAATGCCAGCAAATTTTATCATCATGACACTTGAAATTCTGTGGACATTAAATTCAGGTCTAACATAGCCTTTTTGTGTTCTTTGAGAAGTATTGTTGAAATCCTTTTTCATCCAAGATTTTTGTGACGATTTTATTCGTTCCTACTTTCTTTTGTACCAACACTAGCTATTCATGTACATTCCTATATTTTAGTTTCTTTGTCACTGATTAATTGGCATAAACAAATTACTAGCCTAACAATAGTAGTTGCAGTTGCATTAACCTGTTACTTCATCATCATCCCTAGACCCACGTGAACCTGATAGTATCTAAATATTAATAACTCCTACTCTTGTCAATAAATTGAGTCATATTGATTACTATTTTAGTGCTATTCCCACCTCACTGCAGTTGAGTCTTTTCTGCATTTTCCTCTCACAGTGGTTGTGCCAGACTTTTTCATTGGGTGCCTTTTCTAGAGCCTTTACTATCCTCACAACAGAATACAGCAGCATTTCATTGACGATTTTCATAGAGCTTTACATCTTCAAATCAGCTTCACTGTATGTAGAATGCTTTCTTTTGAATGACAGGTGTTATGCAAACTTAAGTTATTGCTCTTTTTAAACAATGAAGCAGGATAAATTGTTCTGTAAGATAATTTTGTCACTATGATAAGTATCTTTTTTCCTTGTCTTCTTGGAAAGTTTTAATTTCAGTTTTCCCTATATTGTTGTCTTTTTCGCCACAAGCTTATGTCAAGGAAGCCCATGGATCACTGCCATGATGTGTCTTTGCTGGATGCTTCTTTCAAGTGCTGTCAACACCTCTCTTAATTACATGGTTTAAAAATCAGACTAGCAATGTGTTCAAGTCAGATGGCAAATGTATTTAAAACAAATATGTAAATGTGTATGCTTTCCGATACACATTCAGCCATGCACACATAGATTAAAAAAAAAAAAAAAAGAGCCAAAGAGAGCAAGAGAGAGGGGGAGAGAGAAGTCTGTATATGTAAATGGAAGACCCACGGTAATTATACTCTGTGTGTGAGTATCCTATTTCTAAACTAAGATGTATCACAAGTATACTGTATATGTGCAATCCCTCCTTACGTCTATACATACATGCTGCCTTTCCAAACACCAGCAAAGCTTAGTGAGCAGGATTCAGTAGACTGTTGACAGTAGGACCTAGTACTTGAATAGGAAAAGGTCTTTAGTTTTAAATGTTCATCTGTTTTCATTTGTAGATATGTAACACTTTAAAAGGTGATATGAGTTTGAATTCTCCAAATTGTATTTTGGTTTGACTTCTCATGCTTATTGAAAGTTTGCCCTTGAATTCCAGTCTCTCTTTGAGTAATAAAATTCTTAGATGATATATCTAGCTAGGTGACTTACCTTATAGTCACACTCAAATATGATTATAGACCATTTCAGATTCATCCCAGGAAAATGTTACCTGTCAAGATGTCAATTCTGAGCAATTTCTACATTTCGCCCATTCTATCATAGAAATAGTTGTCATTTACAAGGAACTTGTTCCTGAATTAGTGGCCTATATGACTATTATAACACCATAAATCAAAATATTGTTTTGGTTATATAAATGGCTATAATATGGATGTTTTAGAATTGCATATTTTGTCTTACTCAATTGTTCCCAACTCACTTCTGCTTCATTTTTGAGTCAAAAGATAGTTTTTCATGTCACTCGCCCTTCCAACTCCACCTGTGAACTTTAAGTCCAGCTGTACCTATTAGTTTCTTACAGGGAGGTGGGGAGGGTGTCTGCTATTTGAACTAAACTGTTTTTGTTGATGAGCCATGAGACGAATTAAATTCTGTCTCTTCAGTGGTTCCTGTGGCTCTGTGGAACTTAGAGAAATAGAGTTTTATTTGTGTCACTAACATTGACAGCTTTGATTCAGACCACAGAGAGCTGAGATGTTAAGAAGTGTCATGTTGGCCATGGTTTAAGTGTGTAACAAATGAACTGAGAGGCTCCATGTTTGTCTATCCACAAACCCATTGTTGACAAATGTGCTTTGAATTTTAATTTCTTTACATATCCAGTATCTCTCAAATATGTGGAGTTACCTCAGGGAAATTTTTATTTTTGCCCAAGACTTATTCATTGTTAATTCCAGCATATTGTTCCTTTTAGAAATAAAATTGGAAATACTCATAACAATGACTATTTAAGAGAGAATGGGCAACAGGATAACTAAGAAGAAGAATCAAATAAGGAAAAGATAGATAGTAACTGAGAAGTAAGTGTAAGTGATTCAGAATATATTTTATCAAAAATTGCTTTTTAAGTGGCTCTTTCTCTTGCTGCAGAAGACATCATTGAACAAAAAACAAGCCCGGTGCAATTCAATTTAAATTTATCACTCTATTATTTTAATATATTTACTCAGGGTTAACAACTCATTAAGCACCAAATTGCTCACTCTTAATGAGTCTCTGATGCTAGAATCGAGCTGACTTAAACTTTACTGTAAAATAAAAACAGTACCATTGCATAAGGATGTAATAAAAATTAAGTAAATGCTGCTGAGTGCCTGTGGAGTAGAAACCAGATTTGCAACATGAAACAGAACATACATACATATGAATAATAGATTTTACCCACAAAAACATGGTAAGCCTACTTTTGCTTTGCTGTACTGGATTCTATATAACATGAAGTCATGTATATTTTATTTGCATATTCACCTTGTTTCCATAATAAAAGATTTCTAGAATTTATTAAACAAAATATCAACAAGTAGCTCAAATTCCCCAGACCCCACCAGCCTGTAACTATTGTCAATGTTATGATGGCACTAGTCAATACTGGGTTGATTGTCAGAAATTAGCATCCTTAAAATGTTAGCCAGTTATTTCTGGGAAATCCATCAGGAATATGTCATATGTACCCACAAACCAGCCAATCATTTTCAGATGTCATATGGTACCCCAGTTAGTCTTTGTTTCTTTCTCTACCACCCAGTTGTCCATGAAACATCAGCCTTAAATCTGATTGCGTATGGTGCATCATGAAAGCTACTCATCATGAGAGCCACCTATTTCCCTGGGGCAGGACCTTATCTCTTCCCAAACTTACAATCCCCTGGTTGTCCGAGCAATGCTGAGTGTCCCATAGAGATGAGATCAATGGCCTTTCCCCCAGTTCTATGCCATGAAACCTCACCCAGGCTAAGTTGTGCTTATACCTCAAACTTAGAATTTTTCTTTTGAATTTTAATTGTTCTTTCAGCTTTTTGCCTCCAACCCATCTCTCAAGCCCTACTTTCTCCTCCAGCTTCTTAAGGTCTCTCAGGGCCTTAGCTCCAACAACTTTTTCCTTCTCTCCCATCATAAAACAAATTTTTCTGTGAATATCAGTGGAGCGAACAGACACCGTGGTAGCTGGTGCAGGACAAAGAACATTGAGATTATATTAACACTGACAGCATTGGAGCCCTGGCATTGACAAACAAGAGCTTTGCTATAAATTTATTCACAATGTCTATGGCTTTGGGCAACATTTAGATCAAAAATATTTATGAATATATATTCCATTTATGTTTCTGGATATGAAACATGCTATTCATGTAACAAGATATGGCATTTAAAGGAATTCACTTTTTCTTGTTTTTTCTTTATTCTTTTTTATCCCCTGCTATGGAAGTTCTTTCTTCAGTTACTATGCCTTCAGTGAAATCACTATTTAGAAATCACCATTTTCACAAATTCACTCTGATTTGAGCCACAATCCTATATTTCAATAAGCAACCAAGTTTTAGGACTTTAAAAATTGTTTAAGATATGAATAAAATACTATTTCTTGTTCTATCTTGGTCCACACCTTAATCAATATTTTCACAGGACCACATTGCCAAAAAAACACAAAGTGAAGCTTAAATTAAAAAAAAAAATCTTTATAGAAGAATTACAGAAATAAGCCCCTTTAATAGATTTTGAAATAGATAGGTGATATATTAGTCTAAATTTGAGCATTAAATCTAGTTTATATACTTTATTTGAAGAAGCTAATTAATTTGCATGTTTCTTTCAATTCAATATTATTTATGTATTTCATATAAATGAGTTTTTAAAATTTTTATTGGCATAGCTTCCTAGACTTCTAACTTACTATTTTAAGGATTCAGTGATAATAGGGTTTCTGTTTCTTTGTGGTGGGCATCCTCTAATTTATTTTTGCCCTTTCTTCCATACAAAGGAACCTGTTTTGGTTCACAATCATTTTAATGGTAGACCCATTTTCTTATATTGTTTGGATAGAGCAATAGTTTGCTTTGGTTGGTCTTAACTTTTATTTAAGTATAACTTACATACAGTGAAATGCTCAGCTCTTAAGTGTACTATCCAATGAATTTTGACAAATGCATACAGTCGTGTACCCCACGTGCCTAACAAGAAACAGAACTTTTAAATACCCTCTAAAAGTCCCCTCATGCCCATTCCCAGTCCTCTCCTCCCCATAAGCAACCACTGATCTGGTTTCTGCCACCATAGTTTAATTTTTCTTATTCTAGAATTTCTTACAAGATAAAATCATACATTGTGTCCTTTTTTGTCTGGCTTCTTTTACTCAGCATACTGCTTTTGAGATTCAGTGGATAGCTTTTTAATAGTATACATTCATACAAAGTCTCATAGATTTGAACAAGTCAGAATTTCTTATGAAATTAGACTCTACAACTTGCTATCTCCTGAATGATGAAGATGAAACTGAGTATTTCAATGACTTTTGAGACTCTGAGATGGTTTTTACCACCGAAATAAAATAATGTTTTTGATCTTCTCCAATTACTGCTGTGAAATTTCAGTATTCTTTTATAAATCAAATAATTTATTTAGCCTAATGTGACCTCAACCCAAAAACTAAATTACAAAGACTTTTTCTTTGTAATATATGTTCATACTCCATCTCCTGAATACTGATGAATCCCAACTTCTACTAATAGTAAGATCAACTTACAGATTAGTTATGTACTTTCATCTTCCTTGTATATCTTTCATAAATAATTGGTAACATGATTTTCCAAGACCTTCACTGTCTTAAATACAGACAGACAGTATGATTAAGATTAGATCATTTAGTTAAAATCCGAAAGAGCTATTTAACTTGAAGTATAAGTCAAGCAGAGATTTTATCATCTGTCAACAAACAATTTTTTGTCTAAATGGAAAAAGGAAGATGAGACAAGAAGTGAAAGCAGATAAAGTCAAAAAGTTTCCAGCTATGGGTTTGATGAAAAATAATGATACATCTGATGTCATTTAGAATCTTATTTGAAAAATAAGTTATCATATATTTTAATTTTCTGGTATTTTAAAGGTGAAAATATATAGTTATTGCTTATTTTCATGTCCTTATTTGATGTTATACATTTGTCATAATATCAAGTTATGCTTGTCCAGTGAGATTTATTAGGCTGATAACTCATATCTTAGCCCTTTTTCATTAGAATCATTGAAAAAACTCTTGACTTCACTTTGAGATAACTCTTTCCCCCTTATGAATAATTGCTTTTAGTATCAATTCAGTAAATGAGATTATACTACTACTATAATCATTTACCTCTTTAAGAAAATAAAATTCTAGAATTTATAAAATGGGAGGACAAAGGCATTTCAGAAAATATTTGCGTTATATACATGTGTGTATTTGTATATGTGTGTGTTAAACAACAGCATTTTAAAAATCAGCTTAGGGGAAAACAAACCAAAAAACACCAACAGATATATTGTTTTTCATTGATCCAGTGCTACTTCAGAATGAAACACAAATTTAATTATGGTAGCAGAGGTAATAACTTTCAATTTGATGAATCCTTATTTAACAAAGAGGCATTACAGTTTTTAGAAAATAAAATGTTAACCAATATGATATGCCTTCTTTAGTCTCTTCAGCACCACAGGCAATTGGGACAGCTCCACTGGCCTGAATAATAAAATAATAACCTCAGTTAGAACAAATAATTATTTCACTGGTACAGATGCACTTAACTTTACAATAGATGCCCTCCTAAGGTGCTATGTGTAAATCATTTTTTAAAAGTTGAATAATCATTTAAATGTTTTAGAGCAACTCATTGCTTAGAGAAACCCTTTGAAGTTTTCTTTTATGATGCAAAAACCAATAAAGACCTATCTGGTAAATTAGGGTGTTTTCATACTAGTTTTGTTGAAAAGTGACACATTCACCTAAGTGTAAAACTTTCTTTGAAAATAATGTCTAAGTATATATAATTTAGCTGTTACAGGACATAAATGCATTGATAATTTAGTAGCTCTCAGTCTAGGGGAAGTGGGAAAAGGGCTACCAGGATCATTGGGGCTGGAGGTGTATTTGAATTACACATCCTTCCCCTGCTCTGATAAAAATCAGTGCCGTGGAGAGCCACTAATACTAATGACAATGTATTGGATACTTTAGATATTTGAAGATCAAGAAAAAAAACGAAGAATTACAATCTAGAGATACTGCATCATTTAGAATAAATATTATATCATTTTGGTTCTATATCCTTTTAAATTAAGATAGTCCCTAGAATAAGTTATAGTCAAGAGTAGTGCAGGTGCTATCTCAAGCCTAAGAAGAAATTTCAGCTCCTAAAGAATGATGACATGACAAGGTTTTCTTTTGCAATTGATATTCTAAACATCAGTTTCTCATCACTTTGGTCCTTCAAGAAATTCTCTGGTAGAATAGAGGGGTTCAGGTCTTGAGTGATGATGGCCCAAAAGTCTGTGTGATATAAGCTTAAGAAAGATGACTGAAAGGGAGAAAAGTTCTGAGGCTCACTGTTGCGAATTTACATAGCAAATAACAAGAGTAGCCATGAGCTCTCCTAAGTGCCTTCTGGCCTCCTTTATGTGTAAGTTTGTGTTTATTTAACAAGGATACTTTCTTCTAGACAGTTCCTTCCAAGACATCATGATGATTTTCATTCTTTTTATTTCTACATTTTAGACAATTCCAAGACTACTTGTGTATAGTTTGTTCAGCACTTTAAACAATTGTTGATTTCCACTCGACATAATTTACGTCGACTTTAATTAAAAAAAAAGTAGTTGTTTGTTAGTGCTTGATTCTATGACAGTATTAAAAATACCTTCCAAAATTATTCAATTGCAGGAGTCATTGATGGTATGCATGTCTTACATCAGCCAGCTTGCATTTGCCAGTGCTACCCTGTCTATATCCAACCAGCTGTATTTCTTTTCTGTAAGAAAATGAAAATGGAATAACAGACCACCTGCATACAATACCTGCTTTGTCTTGCTCTTATTGAGACAATCACCAAGAGATGAAAGACGTATGGAATAGTTATTTACAGTAAATGCCTTCCATTCTGTCTGTGTTGAATACATGAGATTTAGCTTTCATTTTCATAGTTGTTAACTATGGAAGTCTTACATGTAATACAGGAAAAGAAAAGCTTATACTAACTGTTCATCTAGTACTGTGCTGTTCAATATAATAGCCACTAGACATATGTGGCTATTGAGTAATTAAAATCAGGCTAGGGTGAAAGAGGAAATTAGTTTTAAATTTTATTTAAGTGTAATCAATTTAAATTTAAATTTAAAAACTGAAGCAGTGTAAACTATTTTCCATTAAACACAACTTTATCATTCTGATAGGACTATATTTTACTTAAAGCTTTGAAAATTTATTATCTAAATTGCAATGTGCAGTATAAGTGTAAAATATATACTAGACTTTGAAGACTTAATATTAAAAAAGATATAAACTATCTCATTAATAATTTATATTAATTATAGGTTGAAATGATAATATTTTAATAGACTGGGCTACATAAAATATATTATTAAAAGTAATTTAACATTTCTTTGTATTTTTTTTGTACCGAAATTTATAATTACATAAGTGGTTCACACTATATTTCTATGAAGCAGAGCTGATCTAGAACATTCTGAAATGTGTGGCAATTATTCTATGGTCTGTGAATTATGCATTATGAAGAGAGGTGAGCTGATAGTTCAGAAAGGCAGTAAAGACTCAGCATGATATAGTTGGTAAGATGTTTGTTTGAACATTCCAGTTACCTGCTGCATCACTTTGGGGAAGTTCTTTTTCTAAATTTTAGCTTATTTCATCTACAGGTGATACCTAATAGGGAAATTTTGGATATCAAAATTAATGAGAGTTAAAAGAAATAAGAAATATGATAATACCTAGTATATAGCAGTTCCTCAAATGTGTTCTGAACCAAGAATCCCTAAGTTTTAAATTTCTATCTTTACTTAATGACCATATGGAATTGTAACGTTAAGATACATACAGCAGTGAGTCTGACATGCCTACAGTACCAGTCTACCGGAATGATCCCCTCACTAGTGAAGGGAAGATCCCATTTCTCTACTATCATGGTCCCTATTTCTGTATTCTGTGAAACTTTTCAGTCCTTCCACTTGCATTAGATTAAATTATTGTTAGATTAGAGGACAAGATTGTCCCTGGTCAAGAGGAGAAGAAGGACTACTTTAAGCTAGCACTAACCTTAATGCACCATGATATTTGGGGACCTTTTTGCCTAGCATGGCAATTATTTTCCAGCCTTCTCTGATTTACTAAAAGTCCTTTACCAACATCAGCCCAGTGTAAGTTAATGTGTAAAGAGATTTGTTTTGTGCTTTGGAAATGCTTGTCAGACAAGATGTGTGATTTACATTAGTTTGCATAAGAAAATGTCACTCCAGGGACACATTTCTCTCTTTATTTCTTCTTATACTACCAAACAGACAAAGAGGGTCAGCTGGTTGTTTCTTAGTAAGTGAATAAATCATTTGGGATTCACAGGAAATATAAAATGCAGTGTTATTAGTGAAACCTTAGTTCTACCCTGCAGTGCTTTCTAATGTCCCATTTGTATTACCTTGCTGTTGATGTTATTATTATTATTATTACTTATTTTCCAGTTTGGGTACTTTTCCTGACCTCCAGTTTTTTAATCTATTTCCGTAATTATTTAAAGACTTCTAACAAAGGTGCCACAGTCATTTATACAAGTCTTCTCAATATCCCAGAATAGCACTCATTTGGGCCTTATCCTTGAACTAATTGGGAAGAATCAAATTCCCCCCTGTTCTCTGTGAGTTTATCTTCCTTGACAACCATGTATATTGTGATTTCTCTAAGTGTGAAGATCACTTCTCTTGTGAGGAAAAATTTAAAAGCACTTAGTCCTACTTTCTCTGTGTCATCACACCTCTGTTTAAAGCAGTAGCCCTAAACCTTCTCTGTTCTTGCCCCAGACAGATCATAAATGCCACACTCCTGACTCAAAGCACAGCAAACAAAATCTTACTCTGTGGCTTGTTATTGGCTTTTTGTGCCAAGATTTAGTTGATTCCAGTCTTCAATCTACCTGATAATATTCATAAAAACAGCAGTAATCAGTGTATATAGAGCTTATTCTGTTCCAAGCACTGTTCTGGACACTTGAACGATATTTACTCTATTGATACTAACAACAATTACTTTAGGTGGACATTATTATTAATAGCTCCATTCTATTGATATGGAAACTGAAACTCACAGAAGTTAAATGGCTTGTGTAAAGACATAAAACCAAAAGGTGGTTGAGCTGAGGTTTGAGGTTTGAATTCAGGCAGTCTGGCTCCAGGTCCCTGGTCTTTTACACCATGCTGCAGTGTCTACTTATGAGATATGTATCTGTTAATGTTCTTCCCTGCTTCTGTGAACTTTATTCTATCTTTTATATTCTTTTAAACTCTGAGCTCCTTAGATATTTTCCAGTGTGGCTACTAAAATTTCCTTAGGTCCTCTGAATAGTCTCTGAATGGAAGCGAGAGTATATTCTCGCACACGTAAAACACACAGGAGTACTTCACATGCACAAAGGTTGAGGTCAGAGCCTGAAGGAGAAAGTATCACAGCCTAAATAATGATGATAAAATTCAAAGGAAGATAAAAACTCAACTATTTTAAGGTCAAACACTAGAATCTACAGAAACACTGCCCTGGTTAAGCGGCAAGGGAAAGGAAGTAGCATAAGGTGATTCAGCAGGGGAGAGATGTGAGGCCAACAGAGTTAAATCAGGGAAGCTGGGAGGTAGGCGCTGCAAATCCGGTTATGGCAGGGGAAACCGGAAGAAAGGAAGAGAGTGGGCTAGAGATTACCAATTCTCCTGGAGACTTTAAACACGAGCAAGGGGCACTAGCACCCAGGCCTCGAGTTCTAATAGCATTGTCCAATAAAAGGAACTAGGAGTCCTTGGAGAAATGGCTAATTCTGGGACTGGAGCATCTTGTAGTGACCAAAAGTAAGAAAATGAAGATAGACAGAAAGAGAGAAAGGAAGAAAAGGGAGGGGAAAAAAAGAAGGAAGGAAGGAAGGAAGGAAAACTCAAACACAATGATAGGGATATTTCACAGGAGCCAACTGAAAGAGCTCCCAATGGTCAGAGGTGATTGGATTATAACCCCAAATAAAAAGTAAATATCCATGAGTCTATACTGATATCAATAAATTATTGAGTAAACAAATAAATAGGGGAGAACAGACATATCTCCCATGCAAAAGAATTTCAAATAAGTTATATAGGTACTCCCATCCAAGAAAGTAGAGTATAACTCCCTATTCCTTAAGTATGAACTGCACAGTGATGTCTTTCTAAAGAGTATACCATGGAAAAGGTAAAAAGTAATTTTTATTGAAGGAAACACTGCCTTATGTAATCAAGGTCAATATCAATAATGATAATCATATCGATAATACATACCCCTTAATATGATATGATGAAAATAATACCTTAGCACTGTGGTCTTCCTCCAAAAAACTCATGACCACCGTCTTCATGAGAAAAACAACAGATAAATCCTGACTAATGGCCATTCTACAAAATGCCTGACGAGTATTCCTGAAAACTGTCAAGGTCATTAAAAATAAGGAAAGTCTGAGAAACCAAGGAAAGTCTGTCACAACCAAGGCATAAGGAGGCATAAATTTAATTTGATATCCTAGACGGGATATGAAACAGAAAAAGATTAGGTAAAAACTAAGAAAATCAGAATAAAATATGGCTTTTGATTAATAATAATGTATCAATATTGGTTCACTAATAGTGACAAATGTACTATATTAATGTAATATGTTAAAAACAGGGGAAACTGGCTATCAGATACATGAGAATTCTTTGTACTGTCTCTGCAATTTTCTGTAAATCTAAAACTATTTTTTTTTCTTTTTGTGGCACATGGGCTTAGTTGCTCTGCAGCATGTGGAATCATCCTGGAGCAGGGATTGAACCCATGTCCCTTGCATTGGCAGGCAGATTCTTAACCACTGTGCCACCTAGGAAGTCCCTAAAACTATTCTTAAATTAAAAGTTTATTTTAAAGAATCAGGGGCAGAGGTTCCCTGTTGATGAGTCAATCCAGAAAGGCTCTAGGGGAATTGGCTCTGGTACTTTTTAGCATTAAAAGGGGTCATCAGAAGGTAAGATAATGGAGTCCCCTAACATATGATGTAACAAAATCAATATAAGGCCAACCTTCGACTATACAATTGTCCATTCCTTTTCTGTGGTTCATTCATTATCCACAAATGCCTCATGTTCTAGAATAACCTGTAATCTTAAATTTCAAGAGAATAATTTTGTCATATAATCCTTCATACTGCAGCAGGTGCACGTGAGTATCCATGTACATGAATGCATGCAGTGAATAAGAGGACAATATATATATATTTTTTTATTTTACCTCCCTTGTACTTATTATTTTTTTTTTATTTTTAAGAACTTTTATTGAGATACAGTTAACATACAATAAACTGCATATATTTAGAGTATATAATTTGGTATCCCAATCTCCCAATTCATCCCCCTCCAACCCTCCCTGCTTTCCCCACTTGGTGTCCATGTGTTTGTTCCCTACATCTGTGTCTCTAAAGAGGACAATATTAATTAGAACATAATAGTAACTAAGGGGTCTAAAAAGACCTGAGGTTGGCGTGTAGGCTTTGCTATACACACTCACATCTTGGCATTCCACGGAAATCACCACTCCTACTTTTTTTGTAAGCAGTGAAACACTAAATGCTGTAGAAACATGAGTGGGAGAGATATCCCCTTGAGTATCCCTGTGGCATGGCCAGGCTGTCCACCCGGTTCTTCTGTCTCAGTCTCTGGGTCATAAAGGGTTTCTCAGATACCTGTCTTCTCTGAAGAGCACTGACTTTAAGGTTTTCAGGGAGCTCTTCTCAACTGCAACAAATGTGATTGAGGTCTGTTTTCCTCTATGTACTTATCAGCCCTTTCTACGAGGGTTTGGATTCTGCTTCTGTTCTTTTTTGCTGTTCCTTGGACTTCCATCCAAGGATTCCCACGCTGTCCTGTGCCTATGCTTTTTACCCTGCACTCTGATCCTGCCCCAACAATAGATCCTTCATACTCTTCCTCCTTTGGGGTAAATAGCCTGAGTTTGCCACACTTTCATTTGAACACTATCCTTCTTCATTCCCAAGGTGCAACCCTCCTCCTATCTCAGTCCTGATCAAGTCCTTGTTTCTATAAGCTTCATTCTGACCCCTCTTTTACCAGGGTATATACTGTTTGCTCCAGCATGTTATAGAGCTGGCACCCTGTGTTCACAGCTAGGAACACATCTAGATACCTTATCATGATGATCTTCATTCTAAGTCATCTTAGAGGTCACTTTAAGTTTATTTCATTAAAACAGAGGTTACAAACTCATTATGCCAGTGGGTGGCATATAAGACAAATGATCCAGTTAGAACTGAGGTCAGGAAAACATGAGTTCAGGCAAGACTGGCACTAACTCTTGGCCTCCCTGTCGAAGAGACAACAAAGAGTGGTGGGGACTGTGGCATTCTGGAGAACCCAGTCTCAGGAGCTGAGCTGCTGCTCATCGATACTGCACAGGAATGCTGGACCAGTCCTATGAAACTTTCTTATTTTTCAAGACAAGCCAGAAGTCAAGACTTTTATGTTCACTCTTTGAATCCATTACCTGTATTTAAAATTTCTTTTATTTAAAACACTGATTGGGCTTTAATAAAACAAACCTAGGAGGAAGATATTACTTACCTATGGCAAGAACACTGCCTCTGCATTCAAAGAAGAAAGCACATAACACTTTCTTCATAATCATTGTGTTGTGTGAACAGGATTAATAGTCCAGTTATAGGCTAACAATTTCATAGCAACCATGTAGTTATTATGTGTTGTATATATGAAATTGTGTCATAATGAGCTGTCTCATAACAAGATTGTGCAGGCTGTAAAACCATTTTATAGTTCCGAGAGAGAGCAGCCCTTGTGTCAGTTGACAGTGGTTATTGTTTCTTTCTGTCTCACTTATTTTTGAATTAAAAAAAAATACTCACCCAACTCTTTCTTCCCAGTTCCAAGTTTTACAGTGGTGTACGGTGTCTTTTCATCTTACTTTCTTAAAATAATCTTTCCCATATCTTCTTTTCTATTATTTCTACCTATTCCAGCCTCCATTCTGATACTGCCCCCACTAGCATGAATGTGCTGGACTTGCAATGCCAGTGTATTGCGGTGTTTCATAGTGACTTGTTTCCTCTTTCCGTGAGATAGGAATTTAGTAAGCTAAAGGTTGCCATAGACGACACCAGTTTTGCTTAAACAACATACACTTAAGAAAAGATTTAGTCTGTTCCTCTAACAACTAGAAAATATTTAAAAACTAAAGATAAGCCCATTTTCTGTAACTTCTTTTAAAACATACTTTTCCGTAGATGATCTTATCCATTTTACCATCAACTATTATATGTAACTCTTGAATGATTCCTAAATCTAACTTGTAACCATATTTTCAACTACCTGCCAGGTGTCTCTGCTGGAATTACCTTTGGCATTTTATTCTGGCACAGGTCTGCTCACTATATTCCCATATGCCTCCTACCTTCCCTTTACAGAGGCTGGGAGCTGTGGGATCAGCTCAGACTCATCTCTTACCTTCAAACCAACTAGTAGTCCAGCCCTACCTAATCAACCTCTGCAATTTTTCTGAGATCCAGTCCTCTTTCAGCCCTTCCATTTCTTACAAGGACTTTTACAGTAGCTTCTGAGCTGACATTCTTGCCTCTGAGCTGCCTCCCCTCTAATCTGTTATTCACAAGTTCCCCAAAATTATTTTCTTTAAAATAGAATAACTTTGTTTCATTATAAAATTGTCAGGACACGCCATTGGCCACAGGGAGTGGGAGGAGACAGCAAACACAAGCACAGCCCAACTTTTTACTGAGGAATTCAACACCTAATATATCTTTTGAGCATCATCTCCTACTTCATCCTTTTCTTAGCCCCAAGCTGGAATCACGCTTGTCTTATTGTTTCCTCAAATCTTCTTTTCTCTTAGGCCTCTGTGCCTTTTTCCATGTTATTCCTTCTGCCTTGTTAATTTATCTGGCTTACCTCGGATTAGCTAAAGCCTTGTTCACATTTCCTTTCTCTGTGATGAAGGATATTTGTTCTCTTCACCCATTCTTTCAACATTGCTAATTATTAGGGAAATGTAAATCAAAGCTACAATGAGATATCACCTCGCACCAGTCAGAATGGCCATCATCAAAAAATGAACAAATAATAAATGCTGTAAAGGGTGTGGAGAAAAGGGAACCCTCCTACACTGTTAGTAGGAATTAAACTGGTGCAGCCACTATGAAGAACAGTATGGAGGTTCTTTAAAAAACTAAAAATAGAGCTACCATGTGATCCAGCAATGCCACTCCTTGGCATACATCCAGAGAAAAACATGGTTCAAAAGGATACATGCATCCCAATGTTCATTGCAGTGCTGTTTGCAATAGCCAGGACATGGAAGCAACCTAGATGTCCATCTACAGATGAATGGATAAAGAAGATGTGGCACATTTTTACAATGGAATATTACTCAGCCATAAAAAGAATGAATTAATGCCATTTGCAACGACATGAATGGACCTGGAGATTATCATACTAAGTGAAGTAAATCAGACAGAGAAAGACAAATATCATATGATAGGGCTTGTATGCAGAATCTAAACAAAACAAACGATACAAATGAACTTATTTACGAAACAGAAACAGACTCACAGACTTAGAGAACAAACTTATGGTTACCAGGGGGAAAGGGTGGGGGGAAGGGATAGACTGAGAGTTTGGGATTGACGTGTACACACTGCTATTTTTAAAATAGATAACTAACAAGGCCTACTGTATAGCACAGGGAACTCTGCTCAATATTCTGTAATAACCTAAATGGGCAAAGAATTTGAAAAAGAGTAGATGCATATATATGTATAACTGAATCACTTTGCTGTACACCTGAAACTAACACAACATTGTTAATCAACTATGAGCCAATGTAAAATAAAAATTAAAAAACAACAACAAAGCAAAACAAAACAAAAAAAATACCTAGTTCATAGGTGTCTTATGGCACTTACTACAACTAGACCTCATTTTAGTCACTTTTTCACATTTTCTCCTTTTCTGAGGTGAGGCTACAGCCCAAAGCTTCCTCATCTTTGTGTTTAACTAGTACTTTGCACAGAAAGGATAGTTAATAATTGTTTGGGTAAAAAATAATTTAATAATTAGTTGAACGATTTTCTGGCTAATGAAAACTCGGTGAAACCAGGGGAAAAAATGACTTGTTAGCATTTAGTATACTCTATGAGATATCTTCTTTCTTATAGGTGTTACAGTAGTCTGCTATAGAGGTGTGAGAAAGAGGAAATATAGATAAAAATGGAAAATTCTTAGAAAAATCTACTTTTCATTTTATGTTTTTTTCAACTTTCCTCACACTCTCCAAAGTCCATTAAGAAAACAAACAAGTAAACAGAACTTTCCTGATAAAATGAAAGTGAGGTTTAAAATCTCACCATTCTCTAACCAGGTAACCATACACTGTTGGAATCAGGAAACAAACAAAAAAACCCATGACACTACTATTGATTTTGTATCTGAGAGCCAAGACTCTTTCTCATTTTATCCTTTAAAAATATGATTTGATTTACAGTCAGTGTGACGCTACACAACCAATCTTTCCTTGTGTTCTGATGAGGATTCCACATCTCCTCTGAAGTATCATTAACTTCAGAGCCATGTAGGTAAGAATGGTCCAAACACATAGATCGGGGGGATTTCAGGCCATTGTTCTCTTTGTGGTCAACTGAGTCCAGCCTTGATAATCATATGGGGTCTCTGTCTTAAAGGTGGTACCTGGGTCTATATCAGAAGGATCTCTTAGAATATTATTTCAAATAAGAATTATTATTATTTCATCAGAAACATTGGTAAGATAAGATTATCATTTTCTTAGGCAACATCCTGCATATTACCAAGTGGTCTCGGAAAAGGAGTCCTAGGGTCTGGATAGGATGCTGCCTAGGGCTTATTTGTCTCTACAGTACTTGGTCCTGTAGTCGTATGTGCTGTCAAGATATTGCATAGCCTTGATGGGCAACATCATTGGTACCACACCCTTGTGTGTACCCAGGCTGCTGTCCCCCATTGGCCAGAAGAAGGAGCAGGATACAAATGAGTATTTATTACCCAAAATGATGGATCTAAAGGTATATGGGAGGATGCACACTGTTGAGTTCTTGTTGGTTACTCCTGCCAGAATGATGGAGGGTCTCTATGATTTTCATACTAGAAGGGACCTGAACTTGAGACTGCAGCTTGGTAGCAGTTGTCTGCTTTGGAATTAGCTAATGAGGCTCTCTTTGTTTGAGCATTGGAAAGCCTCCAAAACCCACTCAGGAGGGAAATTAACAAATGTCTTTTTTGTTACCTCCGGATAAATCTTCATGATGAAATGTGCAGCTGTTCCACCTCTTCAGTCTTCTCCCTTCTTCTCCAGTGGACACAATTACTATGGAGGCCAAAAACTAAATAAACAAATAATTCAGAGATACCTTTATTCTTTATTTTAAAAAATAGCAATAAAGAAAAGTTTGAGAGTAAAGACTGAAGTGGCTGTGATGTTCATGGTCTACAGGTGATATTCTAAATCTACTGTGTTCATGCAAACATTTCTGATTATTTCAACACCAGTTATTTATGTTAATACGTGATCACCAGCAGCTGCTGGCATTGTCTGAGCATGCAAATGTGGGAGCTGTGGCAGTAAGCAGACTCATTTCAGTTAGGATGGACCATCTCATAGGGTCGCTTACGTTTTTCTCTAATAAGTCTCTGCATGAATTTGATTTTTACAAAGTAGAATAATTCTCATGGACTTTTAAGTTTTCATTGATTTTACTGATTTGTGTTCATGTTAGAATTTCCAATGAATGACTTGTCAACAGGTATATATTAGGCATCTACTACATGCCATATGATATTCTGATTATTAGGAATGCCAAAATGTTTAATCCAGAGTCCATGGTTTTCAAGGAATTCAGAAGAATGGGGAAAATAAACATTAAAAAAATAGTTACAATGTAATACATATGTGTCAATATTTTAGGCACACTGTAGCACAGAGGAGATGGTCAGTTTGGACACACTTTTAAGGAGTGTTATTGGGAGAAAACAGAGGAAGGGAATTTTAACAGGGGCAGTTATGTTACAGATGCACTTGATGACTTATACCACTATAAGTAATCTAGTGTGGTGCATTTGCCTTGACAGTGGGGTAAATATTGTTCATGACACTTTAGTGTAAGGTATATATGGACGTGTTTATGTGTATGATATATGCACGTGTTCATTTGCACTTGTATATGTGTGTTTGTACTATTACAATAAAATATATGTCTATTTTTGGACTTAGCAGTTATCCATTTAAGTCCTGGAGAGGACAGTATTCAGAAAGCTACATTTGTATACATTTTGTATATGTAATTTCATTTTTCTAACCATTGGTATAAAAAGGTTATTGTACTAATCAACTGGGAATAAATAGACAAAAAACACTTGGTTTGTAACAAAGATAACTTTCCTCCTGGACTGCAATTCACTCCTCTAACACTTGAAAAAGAAAATTTTAAAAAATTTAAATATTCAGCAGTGTGTGGAATTTAAATCCCAGAGAGACAGGAGGAAACTGTGTAGATCCAGATGCAGTATTCTAGCTATTTTGGCAAAGTGTAATTTAAGAAACCACCATCTCCCATAGTGGAGAGGAGAGAAATTCAGGATTTGCCTGTAACTTAATTTTTTTCCCCCTAGGAACACATATTTTCTGGTGAGAAAATAGAATTTAGGTAAGTCAAGCAGAGGGAATGAATGTTTTCAAGACCACAGGGAAAGCAGCACTTTTAACCACGTTTTTAGAGGTGAACCCATAAACATTTTTTCATGGTAGACGAGACTCTATGACCCTGTAAATATTTTTCCCACCATGGGATCACTCTGATTGTATTTTAAGGCTGTTGATATCTGATTTCATTGGTAAACATCCCTGGGTTTTTTGAGTTTTCTTCTTTTTACAACACAGTGCTTGTATGTTGTTTTGACATTTGCTATAAAATTACTGTAGACATAATATTAAAAGATTTTGGAGATAGCAAGGTTCAAAATTTTGTACAACCAAGATAGCTTTTCTGAAGGAAATAATGGTGAAGAGGAGACTTTGAGCATTTGGTTACCTTTGGGTAAAATTACAATCTGTTTTATCTTTCTTCATGTGTACATAATACTGTGAAATTTTAGGATTAGATTTGGGTTAGTGATAAATGAATGGTGGAGAGAGAAAAGGTTGGACACGTTACAGAAACTGGCAAGGGTATTGGAAACGGTGGATTGATTTCTCCAGCACTGATAGACCTTTGATCCCTGTTATGTTTTCTTTCTTCACTTCTAACGAACAAAAAGAAAACTGAAACATACAGGCAACTTCTGCTAGAGCTCCCTAGAGCAACTACATTGTATCCCCATTTTGCAGTGGAGGTAAGAAGGGGCTTTCTGTGGATAAAATTGAAATCTGACGCCAGTGGATTTTTGCTGGTGCAAGCTCAACTGCTATCCTGCTTAGCAATGCTGATATCCAGCCAGTCCAGGGTGCCTCTAATTTCCTGTGTCATGAGGCAATATGTTAATGAATAAAAGTTCCAAATAGAAATGGGACACGATTCCAAATATGTGTAAACTAGAAAACATCTCTTTGTATTGGTTGATTTTTTTTTTTCTTCATGTGCTTTTTAAACATATCTTTTGTAAGAATGCCAGGCAGTGCATTGGTAAAAGATGTTTACTGATCTACCATTTCCAATTTAGGCCTCCTATTTCAAGACCCAATTCTAGGACCCTTATGTTTAAAAGTGTTCTCCTATATAATTCAGCTCTTCCCCTCCTCTAAAGCCATAGTTTTTATTGTCAGTTCCTCAGAGAGGTAATACATCATGATGAAAAGAAAATTGAACTGCAAATTGGAATACCTAGATTCTAGTCCCTGAGCCTTCTCATGTGTCTGTTTAGTCACATAGTTCAACCCCTAGATCTCCTTCACTATGACAAATTATGGTGAGTTTGTGTGGGAAAGTGTCCATCACATCATACTGGACCCAAAAGAGTTACCACAAAGGGTAATGATGGGTGTCCCAGGGATGTACAAATGGGAAAACCATTGTCAGCCCACACTCCCTATTGGAAGTGACTCATCCCACCAAAAGAGATTGAGGTCTGCTTGCCACAATCACAAGTCCAGAATGTAGATTTCTTCAGAGAAAAACCAGATGCAGGGCAGGATCTTAAGGCACAGAGTGAGCCTATTGGATAGAGGTTGGGGGAAGAAATCAATTGATAGATTGATTAGTGTCTACTCAGAGACACACTTTGATCCTGTGTAGAGGGAAAGGCTAATATTTATAACAGATTGTGAAGCAAGAAGTATTCTGCCAAATTCAACTAGAAAACTAAAACAAAGCAAAATAATCAACTCTGGCAACACTAGTTAGGGATTATCACTAGATCTGTAGTGAGGAAGAAATAGAGACTGATAATTTACTGGGTGTCCCTTATTGGTCCCTATATATTATTGCATAGAGTAAATAGTATAGTTTTTTTTTTTTCCTTCACAGTGTGGATTCAGTTGATTTCATTGATTCATATGGTCATCAAATACTGATTGAACATATACTGTATGCCAGCTACTTTGCTAGCATTAGGAATATCAAAGTGAATAACCCAGCCATGCTGTATCACTTCATGGATTTTACAATGTGGAATAACTCTGAAATAAAACTTAGGACGCACAGGTAGGATTACATATAGTATGCTGATGATGCAGACATGACCTAACTGTTAGAGTCAAGATTCTGATACCCAGAGAATGGAAAAATCAAAATAAAAGAAAAGAAAAGGCAAAGTATGCAGCACCCCTTAACAACTGCTTAAAGAAACATACTATTATCTAAGTTCATTCCATGTTAGAAAGTACTGTGAAGCACTTAGTACACTTCAGGTGGTGGTGTTAGGTAATTAACATGTGAAACTGTCTGGCTATTTAACTTTTATGTTGGTATTTAACAGTTTGCATCTTTATAGCCTTTCTCTGCAATTAAAAATAAACTGTTTAAGGGAAAGAATGAGAAAAGGAGGATGAGAGAGGAAGTAACATTTGTTGATCCCCTACTAGGCATAGTCACACCACTAAGCACTAAACTTATGTTACTTCTTCTAAATGTGAAAGTTAGGGAGCATTTCTGATGCTCTGGGTATTCCTTCCACACTGCACATTATTTTGCATTTATGGGTGCATTACAAATATTTGTGTTAGCTGACTTAGTAATTTTAATTACTTCTAAATCAAGTGAATGTCATCTTTCCCAAAAGACTCATGTCCTTCCTTACTAAGCATGATAACTCTTGCCATGTCACCCTCTTGAAGAAGCAGGACAAAGAAGTGGTCATTTTCATACTAAAATCATGAGTTGCTCACTCATTTCTCAAAGCCTTTGTGGAACTAAAGTACAATGCCCATTCCTTCCTTATGCTCTGAGTTCTGGACTGAAAGCTACCAGTGTCTGAAAATGGTGTAACTTTTCTCTTTGGAGAGAGCCATTCGCCAATGGGATGTGATGCCCCAGCTAGAATATGGGGTTTTCTAAAAGGGACTCAGTCAGCTGTTGGTTTGATGGATTGTATCTGGGGAAAGACCAGGCCACTTCACAATGGAACGGCTCAACTTTTAGGAGATCAAATTTAGGATGCAGGTTCAGTTAGTAATAACAATATGTTTTTCTTTCTTTTAAAAAGCATAGGAAGATGACCAGTCCAAACACATGGACAGATTCTACACAAAGAGTAAAATGTTATAGAAAATGTATGTGGTACATGGTAAGTGAGAAAGGCAAGATACAAATTGTTTATGATCTATAACTATGAAAAACTAACCAAAATAGACACATATTATTTAAAACCATATAATGCTGGTCAAGCTATGCACAGTGATTTAACAGTATTGGAAGTTGAAGAGCACTAGACAGCAAGATAGCCCCAGGCAGCACTGAGAAAATTCCTTATCTTTCAAGAAGTGTTATTGCTTAGTGGTTTAAAGTTTGGGATGTACAGTCATATCGCCTGAATGGAATCCTAGTTCAAGGAATAGCTGTGTGACATTAGGAAAGTTATACTTTTTTCATCTGCAAAATGGGGACTACGTGAAGATCAAAATAAGGTATACACGGATCATGCATAGTAGAATATAGGGAATATACTAAGTGATGAATAAATAGTATTGTCATTTCTGTGACATCAATTATTGATGTAATTAGGGAATATTCAATCTTGTTAACATATTGCAAATTGAACTTGAAAAAAATAATGCCATGGTAATGAATAGACAGGCACCAAACTTTGACAGTTATTTAAGACTGCATAAATCCACAGAGGCCTCCAGAAACTCAAATGAATCAAAGCTAATGCCAATGACTTGTAAATTATAAAGCCTGAGACCCTTGAAGATTCTGGACCCTTTTTATTTTCTTTTGCCCTCCTTGTTTATATTTGCCCTGTTACAATTTTCACCTGTACTTCTGGTTTGTGGGTGCCCAGTGGTTGACCAGGGTGGTGAGCATTGCCTGGGGGTTCTTGGACTTCCAGGGGGGCTACCTGGTCCAACTGGGCAACATGCTCCAAGTGGATAAAAGAACATCCCTTGCCTTTCTTGCTGCCTGGGTATGATGACTGGAACTTCAGCATCCATATTGGATCATAATGTAACTTTAGGAGGGAGGTCTTGTATTTGGAATGGTGGAACACAAAGGCAACAGATAAAAAAAGAGAAATGTCTGAGTCTTACACAACTTTGTGAAAAATTCTATATCAGCTTGAAAATATCTAATGCTGGACTTTTTAATTAATTAATTAATTAATTTATTTATTTATTTATTTTGGTTGTTTTGGGTCTTTGTTGCTGTGCGCAGGCTTTCTCTAGTTGTGGCAAGCGGCATTCTCAGTGTGGTGGCTTCTCTTATTGCAGAGCATGGGCTGTAGGCGTGTGGGCTTCAGTAGTTGTGGCACTTAGGCACAGTAGTTGCGGCTCGCGGTCTCTAGAGTTCAGGCTCAGTAGCTGTGGCACATGGGCATTGTTGCTCTGCGGCATGTGGGATCTTCCCGGACCAGGGCTCGAACCCGTGTCCTCTGCATTGGCAGGCGGATTCTTAACCATTGTGCCACCAACGAAGCCCTGGACTTTTTATAGTGAGATAATAAACCTTTGTAGCATTTATACCACTAATTTTTGTATCACTGTTATTTGTACTGAGCAGAATTCCTAATTACTGCATGTAGAAGTCTGTCAGGTCCTAGTCAGTCGTCCTGCCCCAAACAGGAAAGAGCTTACCTCCAAGCTGCCTCTCATGGCTGTGGATGCTTCAAGCTTCCAAAAGTGCATTGTCAGCTGCTCAGAGGCTGTGCCTGTTTAACTTGGTTTAGCAAAATCACTTCCCAGCTCCAAGTAGCGAAGAGATAACACATGTTGACCTTAGCATTGGGTTCTCTTTTTACAAGTAATTGACAAGGGTTGTACCACTCAAATAGGCAATGCCCCAAAATCTTTTAAAACCTCATATGATCCCCAATTCTACCAAATCCTAAAAGAAACTATCCAACTGACTGACCGATGACTGATTCACTAACCAATGCTCACACATACTTACTTATTTCAGCCAGTATGTATTTATCACTTTTGTGCACCATAAGCTAGGTTCATAGCATACAGAGATGAATCAAAAATAGTTGTAAGTTCATCTTTTATTCCAATCTAGCAGGAAACACATTAAACCAGAGCTGAAATCTACTGGAGGGCCCATAGCTGGCGATGCCTTTGCCACACCACAGTGCAGCTTATCTAGCCCTGGACTTAGTTGAAATCACTTTTTCTACAATGCTGGCATTTTAAGGCTTTCTCTCTGATAGATACATCGATAGATATAAACATATAAATATCAAAAGGCCTGAGCTCTATTTTCTGAGAGCAATTTGTGCCCAATTATCTGAGTACATCAAAGATATCTGCTGCTGTTTTTAACAACTTTAGAAGACAGTAAGTCCTCCAAAAATGCAAGACTTGAAATCTGATAGAGAACAGAGTGAACAGATAAGAGACGCTTCAAGGCAGTTATCTCTGTGATGATGCTATTGAGACAGAATACACATAAATACATATATACTCACACACTAAATATTTGAAAGAAGAATTTCCTTCAAGGAGAAGCACAAAGGGAACAGAAGTCCCACGGTATGTTACTGGTCGTCGAAGAGCTTACTGTTTACTTATTTATAAATGTAAGCAAAGCCCAATTAGTCTTTAGCTTAAGGAAGAGAGAGACACAAGAGAAGAAACAGTCTTGGATGGCCTTCATGATGCTTTTCCCCCATGGAAAGCATGGAAACTCATCTTCAGTATTGGATTTTGCCTGGACTGTTCTTCCACCCAGAGGCTGGCTCTGCAGAAGTCATTACCAGGCCTTTGGAAGTAACATTTGATCTACCACTGAGTACATATAGATCCCTCGCCTTTCTCTCAGCTTCTTCCTCCCCGCATTCCCCTCCCCTCGTATTACACTGATTGCGTGTGAAATTAATTATCAGCCCTGTCACATCTTCCACTGCTAACGCTGGTCAGCATTGAATTATAGGGAACGCAAACGCAATTTTCAGCAGCCTAATTGCTTCTCCTGCACCCAGCGAAATTTTACATTCAATACCCGCAGCAAGCAGATTGTATTCGATTTCCATAACAAACTGGTGGGATTTCATTACCGGAATCCCTAGCATCTATTCACATGACTCTTTCCTAGCTGCTCTGTCAGGCTGGTATTGGAGAAAGCAATTGCTTTTCAAAGCAGCAACTGCCCAGTGAGGTGTTGATATATATCCAGTGGTTCCACGAGAGTGAAATGGGTGTGTTAAAACCATCTTCTCTTTTGGAAGATGACTGACTGAATCCCACAGTGCCTTACTCCATTCTAAGCAATTAGGAGTACAGTGGCAAAGGATCCCCCAGGCCTGTCAGCGTTGTCCCTAAGGATTACAAGTTATTGGCTCATAGTGACACACAAGTAATGCATTCCATAGACATTGATTGAGAGCTTCTACTGCCCCAGCCTCAAAAAGCTCCGAGATGAGGTAGAAGGGAAGAAAAAAATGGAAAAAATAACTGTAATGAACTGTTTAATGTATTCTGATAGATGTATCTTCAAGGTATCTTAGTAATTTAGAGGATACTGCAGTTGCAGGAGAGAATTGAGATAGTCACCAAAGTTTTAAAAGAGAAATTAACACTTGAACTGGGCGAGGAAGGGTGAGTAGGAGTTCATTAGGTAGACATGGTGGAGAAGAGCATTTTAGAAAAAGTAATACCAATAACTAGCATTTATCAAGAGCTTAATTGTGTTTGTCCTGGTTTGAAGCACATTATATGTATTTAAAATTATAATCTTCATAGCAACTGTCTGAGATCTTATGCCCATTTTATGAATGAGGAAACAGGTGGTGAGAGACTGAAGAACTAAACTGTGATTGTTACTTTTATGTCAACTTGACTGGCCATGGGGTGCCCAGATTAAACATTATTTCTGGATGTGTCTGTACAGGTGTGTCTGGATGAGATTAATATTTGAATCATTGGACTCAGTAAAGTAGGTTGCCCAGTGCGGGTGTGCAGCATCCAATCATGTGCAGCATCCAGTCCACCCAGAACAGATAAAAACTCAGAGGAAGGACCTTTCCTTGTTCTCAGACCTTTGGATTTGGACTGAATTACACGGCTGGTTTTGCTGGGTCTCCAGCTGACAGATGACCATTCATAGCACGTCTCAGCCTCCATGATCACATGAGCCAATTCCTTGTAATAAAAATAAGTGGTGTGTTTGTGTGTATCTGTGTTTGAGTTATCTACAGAACCCTGACTAATACAGATTTTGGTACTGAGAGCAATTCTAGAGGAAAAATTGTTAAGGATGATTTTTTTGAATTGGTTCTGGGGTTTCTGGAGTTGGCTCTTTAATCTGATTACATTTAAAGATGCTGATGACTCTATTTCCAGTAGTAAAGAGAGCGCTGATAGTCCATGATGTGAACTGTTTATAGACATACCCAAAATATCTGCAATGACTATTCCTAATCAACCACTCATATGCAGCAAGGATCTATATGACTCTCTATATGATACTTTTGATTATTTTTGGAAAACTAAAGAATATAATGACATTGGTTGGTTGTTACATAGCTAATAAATAACAGGGCAAGAATTAAGACCCAGCAATATTAAGTCATAGATGAGCAGGGAAGACAGATCTAGATCATTAAAAATCACACTGGTTGTGCCAGCTAGGTTGGAGTTAATCTGTAGACAGTGGGGAACCAAAGAAAAGACGTGAGAAGGTCAGACTTGCATTTTAGAAACATTACTGTGTAAGTAGACAGAAGGAGTGATTAGAAGGAAGCCAGAACTAGAAGCTGGGAGATCAAGGCTTTCACAGTAGCCTAGGCAAGAGATGATGGATGAGAGGCTGAGTCATGGAAGCCGCATTGGGGTGATGAGAAAATACATGAGAAATATTTAAGGGGTGCATTTGATACCACTTGGTAATAGATTGAAGTGATGGATGTGGAATTAAAATCAGTGAGTCTACTTTTCTGACCTTCTTTCCCTATCCCCAAATTCACCAGTTTTCTTGAAGTGAGAAGCAAAGAAAAAAAGGTTGAAAAAGGGGGAGAAAGGTTAAAAGAGATCAGACTTGAGAGGGAGAATTTAAAATTGGAGTATTCCAAGGGACTGGGTAAGCCTGAGAAATGTCTACGAACTATTTGTGTACTTCAGGGAATCAATGTGGATTAGCCATTGAAATTCATAAACCTATAGATTAGCACAGGGCAGGAGTGGAGTCTAGAGAGTTTACTTTTTGAATACTCTAACTCTCTCATTTTATAGATGAGGGAATGAGGTCTAGAGGGATTGAAGTGACTTGTCTCAGATCACTTAGCTAGTTTGTATGGAGCCAAATCCATGTCTCCTGTTTCATTTGTTTTGGATCATGACACCCTTGAGTAGTAGCCAATTCCCTGCTCTCTGGATGAGAATCTTTAAACATCAGGTCCCAACTTAATATGCCTTAGACAGTCCGTTCTTGTAGGGGACACTGTATGGCATGGCCCAGATCCCTCCTCATTTCAACCCTAGGAACCACATATTCAGCTTCTGGAAGTGTTGGCTGCTGACTGCTCTCATCTGGGTCCCTCTCCAGGAATTGCTTTCTGCTGAAGGATGTTACCCATTTTAAGATTATACTAAAGTAAAAAACAAAATGAAAACTTTGTACAGAGGACGTTTATTGTCATGGTGTGTGTGGGGGGCGCTATGCTTATAGAATAAATTCACAAAGGTAGAATTACTGGTTCTACAATATTGATGAATTTTTGGATGTTTGGTACCTATTCTCAAAAGGCTTTTTAAAAGCGTACATCAATACATACAATGTTCAATAGTATTCCTTTCACCAGTTCTCTCACCATCGTTTTAAAAGCTAATTCATTTTTCATCCCCAAATTCCGCTAAATTTCAGGAGAGATATTAAGGCAATATACCAAACTTTGAAGCATTGAAAGTATATATTTAAGAGATCACATCTTCTGTTGTCAATAACAATAAGAGAGAAGAGGCTCAAAACTAACCAATAGCAGGCAAAGAGACCCACGTTCAAATTTCACAGTTTTTTACTTTAAATATGCTTTGTGAAAAGCAATAATTTTCCCCTTCATTCACCGATGAGTCTTTCTCTAATTGGAATATGACTAAGACCAATTGTGGTTGAGGAAGGGATGCAGGAAGAAGCCTATTAAGTAAAGCCATGAATCAGGGTGGTCAGAGTCACTTTAGTTAACCTCTCCTTTACCAACTGCGGAGTCAAAAAATAACATCAACAAGGTTGTCTGGAATTTGAGAACTATAAAAATACTAAGACTGTATTATTATTATCATTTTTAAATTTTAAATTCAGATATTGTAGCTGAATAGCAGCAACACAAAAGAGACATAATTTCCTGGTGAAATTACACTCTCTTGTGTCAGGAAGGGAAACAAAAAGAAATCCTTTCACTTTATTTTAAAGCTTTCAATTTCTACTGTTTTTATTATTGGAGACATTTTTTGTAGTCTCTGGTGAAATTTTTGAAAATTAATTTTGCAGATAATAAGATAATGTTCTTGTTTACCTATAATACTTCTGACCATAAGATTCCTTATGATGTTAAAATCCAAAACTGCCCAAAGGAATTAACTACCAATTAACTATCAACTACTTATATTGAACATGTTCCTTATTGCATGTCCTTTATTTGGAGACCATCTTAAAGTAGTAACAGACAGGACTTGTGTCTTTCTATGTGATGTTTTCCTCAGTATTACACAGAACACTGTATTCATAAAAGTGAATCAAATCAAGAAATATTTATTCTTCTACTGTATTTCAGATACTCTCGTAGATTTCTAAGAAATACCAAATATAGCCATAATTCCACCCTCAAGAGTTCCCAATCTACCAAGGAAGAAAGAACCATATATGTGAAAAGATAAATGTCCTTAAAAAGTGTTTCTCAATCATGAGTGTCTATTTCAATGATCTATGGGGCTTTTAAAAATTATCCACAGAAATTCCGATTATTAGTTCTGATACGGGGCCCATTTTGTTTGTATTTTCAGAAAGCTATACAGGTGAGTTAGATATATACCTTCAAAAAGGAATTATTGTCTTAGAAATTCATAAAGGCAGTGCCTGCTTCTACCTGGAGTTGATCCTGGAAATATTTACAAAGTTAGCATTGCATGAGCTAGGTTTTAAACAATTGGTAGAATTTGGATAAGCCAAGAGGAAATGAGGATATTTGTGTTTAGAATTGAATGATCTCAAGAATGAAATCGGAAAGCATAGGGAGTGATCAGAGAATGATATATATGGCTGGAATATAAAGGTTATATAATGGTAGTTAGGAAGAAAGCTTTAATAAAGCAAGCATTGGAAATTCCTAAAGAAGTTCGAGTTTAAAAGTTGAACACAATAAAGCAATTTAGACTGTTGGAAAATTTTGAATGTCAAGGATTAGTTTTTTGGCATTGTGAAATCATAAAGGTATCTTGAGCAGAGAAGTGGTTTCATAGGAAAACAGTTAAGGGAATATGTAAGGATAGATGAGAATAGAGAGGGAATGGAGGGGAAGCTAATTAAGGTACTAGCGTTGTGATGCTATAAAGACTTGTACTAAGGTGGTAGCATGAGAGTGCAAGCAAGATGACAACATTTTAAAGGAAGGATCCACTGACAGGGTGGCTGATTGGACTTTGGAAGAGAGAACTCATGCCTGAATGAATGGAAAATGAATGGTGCCATTTCCAAAACTAGATCATCAATTTAGAGCAAACTGGCCTTGGGCGAAAGAGGAAATGAGGGGTTTTCCGATGTTTGAGATTATAGAGACACAGTCAAGCAGAGATACATGGGAGGCAGTTGGCAATGCAGGACTGGAGTCCAAGAACAAGAGGGGGGTGAAGAAGGAGATTTTGGAGGATTTCCCATGGAAGGAATAGGAGTAAATACATTCTTGAGAATGTATGAGATTTGAAGGTAATAGGATATATACTGAGACAAGAATCAAGGGATAACACTCAAACTCTGGAGGAAGTCTGTATTTAGGAGATGGTAGGAAAAAGTGAAGACACGGTAAGAGAAAGAAAAAGCAACTAAAGAAGAGAAAGGACCAAAAAGTCAGAACCTACAGGAAAGAGAGCATTTCAGGAGGTAAGGTGTGAACAGCAATATTAAAACACTACAGAGAAGTCGATAAAACAAGTAATGTTGGGATTTGTTCCACCCCCTGTATAACAAGAATGCTAATTACTATGAGGTAGTTCTGAGGAGTAGATGAAATATGTGTATTAAACATTTTATATGAGGTTAGGCACAAGAAAAGCATTTAGTTAACAATATCTACTGTTGTAAGCATTATAATTACTAATCAGCACCCAACTATGCTGAGCGCTTTTCAGGGTACACATTTGGATGAGATGCATACCCTGAAAAGATAAGATGGATAAGATGCAACTCTCAAAGAGGTCAGCATCAATACAAAGATAAAGCAGGTAAAAACTCTTTTGTGGTATTGGTTCTACGAGAAAGATGTATATGCAGTAGAAAGAGGCTCTAAGAGAGAAAAGTGAATACTTTATCCATCCTTTGTCAAATTATAGAATTAGCCTTACATTTTAAATTTTACTCTCAGACTTGTAAAATTTGCCAAGCCAGTTCATGGGGTATCGGATCTGTGTAATGATGACGCTCCTTGGCTCAAACCTGGAGGGACAGACTCGGGAGAGGGCAGCCAAGATTCGACATCTTGTATCTTTTCTCCATGCACAGCCCTCTTGCTTACTTTTTCTACCATAAATAAATCAGAATGACTTTGAACAATGGGCATTTTCTGTAGCTTGAACAACAGTTGATCTTTAGACCCAGTTTACAAATTAGGCAACCAGATAAATTATTTATGGCATGGCAAAAATAGAGTGTGCCCAATTCCAACAGCTTTCTTAGGGCTACTGTTTGCACCTCCAGGAATGGGTCATTTCACCCTTGGCTGAATCCAGGTTTTCTCAAACATTTCTACTCCAAATATACTCTGACCAACAACGTGAGCATCACTTGGATCCTTGTTTCAAATGGAGAATCTCAGGCCTTTTCTAGACCTACTGAACCAGAATCTGCATTTTGGCAAGAACTCTAGGGAAATTGTGTATAGGTTGAGAGGAACTGGGCTAGACCACTGTATGAGAGCTGAGGAGCTCAACCACATTCCCCGTGTTGCTCCCATGTACTGTTGGGTGATGTCAGAGTATCACGAAGATATTTTGGATTATGGTTTAGCTCAGAGTCCATATGGTGGAGGCCAGAATTAGAACAAGGTATCGCTGCTTGTTTTATCTGAGTTATGTGATATGGGTTTGCACAAATGAATATCTCTGATTGCAATGGACAAAATGTTTATGTCCCCTCAAAATGCTGTGCTGAAATCTTAACCCCCAAAGTGATGGTATTAAGAGGTGGAGCCTTTGGGAAGTGATTAGGTCTCAAGGGCAGAGCTCTCATTAATAGAATTCATATCTTACAAAAGAATCCTAAGAGAGGTTCCTTGCCCCTTCTGCCATGTGAGGTCCCAGCAAAAGGACTATTGTCTAGGAAACAGACTCTCACCAGACACCAAGTCTGCCTGCACCTTGATCTTGGACTTCTTAGCCTTCAGAACTGTGAGAAATAAATTTATTTATAAACCACTGAATCTATGATATGTGTGCTATAGCAGCCCTAACAGACTCAGAGGCACTGAGCTTTTAAGGATGGGGTAGAAGTGATTATTTTGCCACTGACAAGTGCTTCGAGACTCAGAAGCAAGTAAAACCTGGAGAGTCCTTCCAAAAATCAGAAATATTGGCAAAGTGCTTCACAGATGGTTTATATAAAATTTTCTATCACTTGCTAACTGCATGACTTTAGGCATTTTTTTAACCTCTCTAAGCTTAAGTTTTCTCATCCATGGAACGTGGATAATTACTGTACCTGCATCATAGGGTTACTGTGGAGTTAAATTAACTAGAATATATAAAGCAGTTAGCACAGAGTCGAGTTGTAGTGAGAGCTCAATAAGTACTGCTTGTCTATTGTTATTTAGTTTGTTATTATTCTATAATAATTGGGTATCTATTATCTAATCACTCATATAAGAATAGTGAAAAAATAGACTTCTGAATACTTTGGGGACAATTCAATTATTTCAAGTTAAGTGATATTGACAAATACTGTGATACTAGAGATTCTGGTGGTACTTAGGAACTATTTTCTTAGCCTCTATGCTGTGGCCAGTAAAACTATTTATATCTTTTGTTCCTGCTGCACTTGAGACAAAATGCCCCCGTCTTTCTCAAGGAAATGCCATCAGCTCACCATCCCCACACGATGCAAATGCCTTTTGCAGCTGTAGAAGCAGGTCTGAGCAGATGAACACAGCAGCCGATGGACACATGTTTACCCTCCTTTGCCACAATTCGTCTTACTTTACATTTTCTAGGAACACACTTAAGAATGGAAATGCCTTTATTCCATTTACATTTAGTCAATTATCTGGTTTATTTTCTGTTTTTACAATCTAATTAAACTCAGGACATTAACTTAGTTTAAGGCATGACAGCTGTTTATTTACTTTGAGAGAAAAAGGACAAGCTGGCAGTCTCTCCCCATTTTGTGATTACACGCAATTGATTATGAGCATGGATGGTGTTCTGGCCCTAATATTAAATTCTGCTCTTAAGCCACTGGAGTCAAAACAGTATAACTGACCATAACCCTACATATTTTCCAGGAAGATGCAAGTGGTTGTTTCCAAAGGAATGCCCATCCATTCTCTTCTGCAGGTCTTACTCAGACTATTTAATTCTGAACTATTGGCCTATCACCCATTAACTGCCCTTCCTACCGTCTTTGACTCCCTGAATGAGATGGGAAGAAATTCTTCATTTACTTCACCTACAGTATTGTATTTTTTTATATTCTAGAAGCCATGAGAGAAATCCTTGAGGCCTTAGCTCCTGGGTTCTCCTTAAATTGTAAACACTGGATCATTTCAGCTTTACTGATTGTATTTATTTTTCATTCTTCTTCCACTGATCTTTTAAGCCCTTTCTCCATACCCTTAGAAGGCTCTGAGAGGAAAGTCTGCACCTCACCTGCAGATGCTTAATGTCACCTAAATGCCTAACCTCCCGCCGTGACCACTGTCCCTTTATTAAAGATAGGGGTTGCCTTTGGTTAAAGCTCCACAGCCCACAAGCAATGATTGCTTTCCCACTGGGTGCATTGCAGGTGATTTTGCAGATTTCACTTTCCCCACATGGCCGAGCCACTGATAGTGATTAAAAATTCAAGACTGCCAAAGAGCCACATTATTGTTCCCTCACAGGGGGCTTTAAAAACATGTAGTCTAAATTGTTTTTTCTAAGGCTAACAGCAGTTTTATCTTCAAGCATCAATGTGGCTTCTTTTTGTAGGTACACAGGAAGACCAAAGGGTGACAGAAGAAAATGTTTCTATTCTTAGTCTTACTAGTGACTCATTGTATATACCAGTTTTGAATTTCACTTTATATTCCATTTCCAAAATGGGATAGGAATACGTGGGATAAACTGCTATCCAAGTCATTTAAGTCTTCATGTCCTAAATCGCTCCTCTGTGAAACTTCTCACGATTCCCTTGCCCTATGGGTGGATCTGAACATCCCTCTTTTTTCCCAACTGTGCTTTGGATCCAGTTTTACAGACACAGCATCTATGAGCAACACAGCTGTGTTCCACTAGAGTGTAGAGATTCACAGCTCAGGCTTTGTAGTGACCTTGTCCTGAATTCAAATTCCAGTTTATCCACTTTTCTTATCCATAGACTTGGGCTAATAAATGAGCTTCTTTGACCCATAGTTTCTTTATCAATAGGGTGATAGTAATATATATCTCATAGGCATATTGGGAGGATTAAGTGAAACATAATTAGAAAGTTGGTGTAAAGTATCAAGTAAAATATGAATACTACATAGGTATGAAATAAAGTTATTTTTATTACTTATTAGTTTACAGGCTTGGCTCAGTCCATTATAAACTTTTAGAGGACAAGACTCTGATGGTATTTCATTTTTGTGTCCCTGTAATGTAGCACAGTGGTATGCATTTAGTAGCTTAATAAATAGTGAATGAACAAGTTATACAAGTGATTAAATAATCACTTCAGGTTTATAATTTGTCAAGAAAATAATTTCCAGATAGACTTTTTCCCTCAGGGAGTGTTCTTTAAGATGGTCCTAGTGCTAATACTATAGTTGCCTAAACTAGATCTGCAAGACAGCCTGGGGCCTGAACCCCCAGGCAGGGTATCTGGGACTCTTGTGGACCTCAGTCATATTCCTTCATTCATTAGTTCATGCCCCAGTAGTCATTTTCCTATTTTTGTCAACACTGATGTAGCCTCCATGCTCAATTTTCTAATTCTTATTGTAGTTTTAAGTTTTCTTCCTTGAGGGAAAAGAAACCCAGAAATATGACGAAACTCTACATGAACCCACATTTTCCTACATCTTTAGCTCAGAAACTCTTCTTTTGCAGAAAAGCAGGTTGCGAACATTGCAGCATTGAATAGAATTGACATGTGACCTTTGCTGTTATTGATCCATTGCTTATTTGTAACAGAAGTGGTCCTTCCCCTATTTATGCCTTACTGCTTCTTTACGGAGTCACTTTCCTTGAGTGTCTGCACCTCCAAGCTTTCTCAGCAGCATTAGCCCTGATAATATCCCTTCCTTCCAAGGTTTCCAGATTATTCAGATAGGCATATCCTATGCCAATCATGTCTCAGGATTATTATTTTACATTTTTAATAAATAAGGAAAGAGAATGACACAAAGTGGTTGAAAGACAGGTAAGATTAGTTGTTTGGACCAGTCAATGATCAGACCACCTAGATTTTCCAGTAGCTTTCTGATCAGAGAGGCTGTGGGAGGAGTAAAAAGAATGACAACCTTTGCTGAATCCTGTATGTAAACGGAAGATACAAGAATGATGTGCCCTTTGGTAGCTGAAAGCATGTAGCTGTAAGAAGTAAGTGCTTTAGGTTTCAAAACGGCAGTTCATGACTTTTCACAGCTTCTTCTTGAGATGGGTTTATGGCCAGTTGGGTGGTGATACAAATACAAGGCTTGCTAGAAGTTACCAAATGCCAGTGACAATTCTGAGAAGAGAGCCTTAGGCTACCAGACTAAGCTACCTCAGCAATACTATCAATTACTAATCGCTCCCTAAGAGTGGGGGCACGTTTTTGTGATTCTGAACTGTTGATTTGCTTCTTGGTGCATCACCACTTACCTTTTCTTCCCTTTGGTTTTGCTGGGATTCTATGCTGGTACGTTCCAGCCCCATAGCAAAGAATGATAGGAATGGACATCTAAGGCACCCATCTCTGAATGAGGATAACTTAGTCATTATTATTGCTTAATGCATTTCTGGATTTGTACTATCTGTCATTAAATAGTCAGCACAGCATTCATTCACTTATCCTTGTATCAGTTCAATGACTTATTCAATGAATATCAGATAGTACTGGGTCACATCCGGACTTCACCACTTACTAGCTCTGTGACATTGGATATGGTTATTAACCTCATTGAACTTTAGTGCCTGTATTTTCAAAATCTGAATGATAGTGACTAACATCAGGTTGTTAGAAGATTAAATGATACATACCAAGCTTCTAGGATAGGTGCTGACATGTAGGAGTTGCTCAAGAGATGGTAACTGAAATGAACATTTCTTACATTTTTAATAGTATATAGAGTGATGATTTTCAATGCAGGTAGTGACTGTATTTGTGTGGTCTTAATAGTGGCATTTAAAAAATCCTTTTTAGGATTCTTAAGAATCTAAGGAATTTGATTTTGTCCTCCTTATTACTATATTAAAAAAATAAAAGGAAAAGAGGTAGATTTCCTTTTTTCAAGCAAGGCTTTATTGGGGCCTCTGCTACAGCAAGTGAGGGTAGGTTTCTTTTTAATAGATCTATTAATAGGGAAGGAAGCAAGCACTGAGACTTCTTTGGAATGCAAAATAATAAAAAGTTTGTAGGCAAATTTTTGAAATAGGAAGGTATGTTTTTCCTTATGAGAGGACAGTTCAGAGATTTTAAAATTTAAAATAGTCAAGGATCTCGCCTTTGGGAAAAAAATGGAGACAATATTTTATTCTTATATAATAAATCAAGAATTGTGGACTGAATTTCTATGACTTCTTCTCTTTTTAAATGCTGCCCTTGTGGGACAGAGAGATTTTTGCCTCTCAAAGTCTAACTCTGAGGATTTGGCTCAATACAAGTTAAGAGCCATGTTTTCCTCATACAGTTCCTATGAGAGTTTTAGAAGAATCCACTTCCTTTTCTCATATGTCAGTTGTGTGAGGCTTTGCAGTGTCTCTGTCTCTAGATGATGTTTGTATTCAACCAACTTGAAGATTTTTCTGTTCGGGTTTGGCAGAGGGTTTAGAGAGTGAGGGTTTTGACGTTACCCAGGTCTTCTGCAGGCCAGGCCTAACTTATCCAGGTAAGGACAGGTACTGGAAGTGAGGAGGAGAATTATGTCCTACAGCCCTTTCAGAAGCTCAGCTCTACCTTGGCAGAGCCAAGTCTGCTGCTGAGGGCATGCCGTCAGTAACAGATAGGGCAGGTTCCCATGGCCAGGCACATCAGCAAGAGTGAAGTCAAAAGTCTGAAGTATTAATCCAAAGAAAGAAGACTTCCTGGGAGAAAATGCCATTAGACATGTTCTACAAGACCTCAAAAAACTGCAGTAGGTGGAAATTGTGGCATTCTCCAAAATTGGTTAGATCTTGAATGGGCTCTTCATAGGAGAGTGAGTTTCCCACCACTGGAGGTACTGAAGAAAAAGGAAGGGCAGACACTTTTCAGAGTTATTGAAGGAATGTATTTATCAGATACACTTTGTACTTGATAACTACTAAGTTCTTCTCTGTCTTAGAAATTCAATGGTTATTCGAATTGGATCCATTTTTCACCGTTTCTTTCCATTGGGAAGTTGTTCTCAGTACAGTTTTTCCTCTTTGAAATTTAACAAGAAATTATAGAAATCCAAAGCATTTAAAAGTGCTGGCTATTAGCATATTACTCTCAGAGAAATATGATCAAAGTGATCAAAAGTGAATTGGAAGTTTTATTTATTTTAGCATCATTCTGATTTGTTCTACTTTGTTAAGGAGGGAGAGAGAGAGATCAGGAGAGAGAAGGAGAAAGTTGGGGAGAAAGGGAGACAATATTCAATTTCCCAGTGAATGGAAGAAGAAAAAGAAATTGAATTTAAAAAAATACAGGTAACACTGTGCTGCGTTGTTATGGTCTATAATGCTTATCTTCCCGTAGACGTGACTGGCTTTCTGCTGGACCCATAACACCTCCCGGAAGAGCATCAGCACACACCGGTTAGAAATCCTAACATGTCACACTCTTACCACCCATCCTCTTCTAGAATTCCAGCTTGGAGAGTTTGCAGAGCCCTGGTTAATTAATGTTGAACGTTTCAGGGTATCTATGAATCTTGGCAGGGGTGGTAGGGGACTAGAATTTAATTAAAGGCACAGGCTACGTGGGGATTGTGGAGTCTCAGATTCCAGGAGGGAGACAGTCAGTGTAGGGACATTGCTGGTGGGAGGTAAGCAGGATGGTGAAGTGTGCAAAGGTCGAAGGAAGATGATACCCAAAGGCCTAAACAAAGAAGAAAAACAACGAGACAGGAATGAGCCAGCTGAGCTTTGCCAAAGGCATGGTCATAGAGAAGGTGTGTGTGTGTGGGCACGCATGCGTGTGCTTGCAGTGAACACACTGACTTGGAGGTAGCAGCCCTTTCCCCCGATAGAAATTTGATGATGGCAGCAACAAAACCTAAACAGAGAATAATTAAAGAGCAAGGGGGTAGCTAATGAAATGAAAATAACTTTAAAAGGATGAAAAGAAATTGTTGTTAACACACCATGTGGTTAACCTATGAACCCGGTGGCTGTGGAAACATAAGAACACGGAGTCAGCTCCTACAATGCAAATAAGCTCCTTCCTAGGTGGAAATGGGGCTCTTTGGAGAAAGATTAACTTTTCTGTCCATGGGGGCATAATTCACCTCAGTGGAATAGTAATTTGACAAATGGCACCATTGTGGTCCTAGTGAAGGCCGCTGTTTTCTATTAGAAAAACCATGTGCTGCAAAACTGTGAAGAAAAACATTCTTGCACTTCCCCCACCCCCAGCATAAGGACAACTTTGAGCCTGCTCATTTTTGAGACTTCCAGCAGTGGAAAGAAAGCTCTAAGGTTTAGTAACACATTGGCTCACACAGATCAGAGTGAACCTGGTTCAGAAAACATTTCTCCGAGGGGAGCTGTTCGCCAGCTTTGCCCACACTGGATTTTGGAATCTTGATGGTTCTTGTCATTTTGGTCCACCTGGTTCAAGTTAAAAATAAAAGAAGTTTTTTCCACTTGGGACTTGAGTTAGTTGAGAGTGTGATACTGAGGTATGATGGACATTTACATAGCAAATTCCACATAAGCCACTGTGTGACTGACATTACATCATTTCTCTTCACCAAGGAACTTGTAAGCATCTTAGCCAGGTAGGGCTGAGGGAATACTCAACACAGTTCTGTTGTGTTGAGATTCCTGTTCCCTGATCTCCTTATTTTATGTGCTATCCACTGATTCTCTCCTAAGTCCCAGGACATCTTATAAGAAAATACCCCTTCCAGGGACTTCCCTGGTGGTGCAGTGGTTAAGAATCCACCTGTCAATGTAGGGGACACGAGTTCAAGCCCTGGTCCAGGGAGATCCCACATGCTGTGGAGCAACGAAGCTTGTGCGCCACAACTACTGAGCCTGTGCTCTACAGCCCGTGAGCCACAACTATTGAGCCCATGTGCCACAACTACTGAAGCTCACGCACCTAGAGCCTGTGCTCTGCAACAAGAGAAGCTACCACAATGAGAAGCCCGCACACCACAACAAAGAGTAGCCCTGCTCGCCACAACTAGAGAAAGCCTGTGTGTAGCAACAAAGACCCAATGCAGCCAATAAATAAATAAATAAATAGATTTATTTATTTATTTATTTATTTTTAGAAAGAAAATTCCCCTTCCATAAGGAATTTAGACCAGAGGCAAAAGCATCTCCATCTCTCTGCTTGCAATTATCATTCAGTGTTCAAACCTTATGTTCAAAGTTTTCAATGCTTATATCTCTCCCTATTGTGTTTCCTAATATAACTTTGTGCAGATGTATTTAAATCTGGGGATGCTTGAATCTTTTGGTATATGCTCTGCACAATTTCTCTGCTTGAGCTGTCTCCTTGCTATAAACTGCAGGGATAGGAGGAGTTTTTTGCAACCACCCTGGCTTTTGCCAGGGATGAAACAACCTCTGTATCATGTACTCACTGAAAAGGTCTCCTCTAGTGTGTTAAACTCATCCATTCACTCAATCATGTATTTACTGAGTGCCTGCTATGTTTTAGGAAGGGGTCTAGAGGAAACAACTCACACAACGTCCCCATCCCATATATGCCATATCCCAGTGAGAAGAGGCAGATGATACTCAAATAGGTAAATCTTAAATCAATTGCCAATAGCAATTAAGTGCTAGAGTGGAAAGGAACTGAACAAGGGCAGAGGTACTCTGGTGGTTCTCTGGAGAAGGCCCCTGGAAGGAGGAAACAGCCCCCTTTAAATCTAAAAGATGAGATGGGCCAGTGATAACAGACCTGGAAGAAGGAAATTTCTAACAGAGGGAGCAGAAGCCTCCAAACGTGGAAACAAGGAGGCCAGAGTGGCCTGAGTGGCCAGAGCAGAGGGAGAAAGGGGTAGGAGGGGAGCAGAGGCTGGCTCCTGAGGTGTGTGGTTGTTCACGGGCACTAATCATCGACAATCTCACGTTTTACAAAACCCCACCTTATAATAAAAAATAAAATTATATCTCTGTTTTTTCCCATCGTTGCCTATGACCTTTATTAAATAACAATAAGAATAATAAATTCATTAAGTCCATTGCATGTTCTAGTCACAATGTTTGAAGTATTTTACATGTTATCTCATTTAATCCTCTCATGAGTGCTAAGAACTAGTGATGCAGCCAAGATTTAGAGAAATTAACCAATCTTCCAAGATTTAGCACAGCTAGTAAGTTGCAAAACCTGGATCCGTCTTACACAGGCTTGTTTCCAAAGCCATAGGTTCACTTCTAAACTATATAACTTTTCTAGCACTACCATTGTGATCACCATGTGCCAGGAACTAAAGTGGACGTTTTACACATGTTACTTCAAAATACAAAACAATCCGACGGAATAGCTATCATCCCCATCAATTTACAAGTAGGAAAACTGAGAAACAGAACATTCAAAGAATTTGCTTGAGACTCAATGCTCGTAATTGGCTGTGTTGGGATTCAGAGTGAGGTCTACCTGAGTCTGAAGCCCATTCTATTGAACCCTCCACAACCTCACTTCCAATGTCATTAGTGCCTCAATCCAGAAACACAGGCCCAGGTTGCAGGGGGGCTAGCTTGAGAAGGATGGGTTGTAGAGACAGGATTTAAGTCACCTGTGTTTCACCAGTATAATTCATGCTCCCAGGTGGGTAAGATCTTAGCCATTTCTCTTTTCCTCTATCAAATAGAGACTTCTCTATGAGCTGTGTCTTGAAAAGTCTGAACCCAGTATGACCTTGCCATCAGGTGGGCCCCATGGCAATTGTATTACTCCTCCTTGGTTCCAATTATTTTCGTCCATGTGTCATTGATTCTTTCTACTCACCTCCTGTGGGCACACTTACTCCCTGAGAAGGAGGGCTCTATCTCCTTCATTTATGCACCCTGTGTAACATCTAGCTGCTTAACATGTCTCATAAAATAGGTGCTCAATATTTAACAAAGTAGCTGATACTTCAGGAAATACGGAAAACACCCTATCCCTGCTGTTCTATTTCTTGGATTCAAGCATTTGAGAGGATTTGTTTGGAGAGCCATGGAGGGATATTTTTAATGAAACTGATAATGAGACAGTCTTTGGAAATGGGGAAAAAAAACCAACATCAGTAAAAGATGGATGGCAACAGAACTGTGCTGTTTTCTGCCAACTGATGTTCCTCTTGTCTGCATGGAAAGATAAAACCAAAAGTTTCCTTCCACCCTTGGGTGAACTAACTGGCTGTGTTTTTAACCTCTGCTAATGGAGATTTGGGCGCCCAGCTCTTGGAATTCACCAGGGCCAAATTGGGCCACTCCAGGATGGGATATGCCCCCAGAAGCTCTGCCATGTGAACCTCTCAGAGCCTTGTACTCTATCCACTGTCACTGCTGATGTGCTAACCAAGACCAAACCAAAAAACAAACAAACAAACAAACAAACAAACAAAAAAACCTTAGGCTGCCCTTACTACACACTGTCCTTACCAAAGAACACTATTCCAATGGGGCATGTGCCCTTCACAAAAAATGATTTTTCTACAGAAACAGCTGTGGTTGGGGAAAGACACAAGGTAAAGTATATGCTACTCAAATCTAGAGAATAAAGAGAAAAGAGACAGTTCGCCATAGCCATCCTACTGGCTAACTCACTTTTGCATACATAGTGTCTCCTCTTACCTGTCTCACATTGTCTATCACTGAGGCCAAATAATAGGGGAAGACAGGTATTAGTCCTAGAAATAAGGTAAACACAGAGAGAGACAGAGAGAGAGAAAGAGACACACACAGAGAGAGATTAATTAGTACCTGCAACCTCTCCAGTCTTGTATTTGACAGGTTACATGTGGGAAAAGCCTCATAAGGGCACTAGGGTTGGTTGAGATCCAAGTGAAAATAATGTCTGAAAAATCCATTACCTTTTTTGGTGAAGGAAGTCCCCTTTTTGTGTTTTGATACTATGTTGCTTTTGGAGAAATACATTGCCTAAAGAGAAAGTAGGCCAGTTTCTGCAAAGCAAGAAATTTAAAACTCACAAAAATGTTGTGAAGTTGGTTTGATTGTGCCCATTTTACAGATAAAGGAAAAGAGGAGAGGCTCAAAGTGGTTACTGAATATGTGCATGTCCTTCTGCCGATGAGCCGGATCCCCTCCGGGTCTCTCCTGGTCTGTCTGTCTCCATCGGCCACGCTCTTTCCTCTTCACTCTTCATACACATCACGATGCCAACCAACCTGAAGAGCGCTGGTTTTGTATGAAACAAAAGAAGATGAAAACAACAGTTAAGAAAACAAACAAGTGAAAGCACCAGCTGAGTTAGAAGGCCCATTTTGTGCTTCTTGATCAGGCTTTGGTGACAGGAACATCAAGGGTCAACTCTTGCCTGAATCCTCAGACACAGAAGATAAGGGAAATTTATTTAAGACAGAGCAATAATCCAGGAACCAAGAGTGGAGATGTGGTTCACCAAGTGTGTTGGTTTCCTTGAGGTATTTAACAAAGTATCACAAACTAGGTGACTTAAAGCAACAAAAATGTATTATCTCATAGGTCTAGAGTCTAGAAGTCCAAAATCAAGGCAGGACTGTGCTCCTTCTGAAGGCTCTGGGTATAATCCCTCCTTGCCCCTTCTGATGGTGGTGGCCATCAGTCCTTGGTGTTCCTTGACTTGCGGCTGTATCACTTAGTCTCTCCCTCTTCCATCACGTGGCACTTTGCTTGTGTGTCTCTCCACGTGGCTTTTCCCTCTTCTTATAAGGACATTGGTCATATTGGACTATAGTGTAACCTAATGATCTCATCTTAATTTGATTACAACTGTAAAGACCCTGTTTCCAAATAAAGTCATATTCACAGGTACCAGGGATGAGGGCTTCAACATATCTTTTGAGGGGATACAGTTCAGCCCATAACACCACACGTAACTGTGCTTCTTCAGAATTTCTGTGTGCTGATTCCCATGGTTGCCAAGCATATCACTGCTGAGGTGTGTGTGTGGGGGGAGGTATCCAAGGATGTAATCTGTTTGACAGGTGGCCCAGGGATACTCTTCCTGTCACATCACACACTGCTACCATTGTCAGTCCCCCATCAGTTGGGATAATCTTTGTGTCCTGCAGACTGTGTGGGTTGGCCTTTGACAAAGTGAAGCCTAAGTCCTTTGTCTTTCAAGCACCTAACCTAGAGCAAAAAGGTAGAGACCCAAATGGCTTCTCTGAGATTATCTTTTGATTATATATCCAGAGAGCAGAAACATCACAGATGTGTCACTTGATCTAAAAATCAAAGTGAGTATTCCCTAAGGGAAATACTAATTGTGCAGATATCACACCGGGGGCATCGCACCCACAATGTCCTCTGACCACCAGTGCAGAGGGAGGCAGGAGGAGCTCACGGCACAGACGCAGCAACATGCCAGGGACGTAGACTCCCCCACCAAAGAGGCAGAGATGGCCAATTGAGCAAAGACACATGAGGACCTCTGGTCTGTCCTATTCATTTCACAGCTCAGAAAGAACAAATGACCGGACTAAACTATTTATTGCCAGGTGGATGACCAGGACACAGCACAAAAGTAAGACCATGTAGCTGGTTGATGCCCTTTTAAGTGATAAAGCATTGAGTTTGTGGTTTTAATACGTGTGGTGGATGGCGTACAAGTCATGATAGTACAGGTGTTAAGAGTGCAGCCACAGAGCCTGGGTTTGTATCTTGGCTCCTCCACTTGCAAGCTGTGTGATCTGGGGAAAGTCTGATCATCTGTAAAATGATAATAAATAATAATAATAATCCACCTCATAGAGTAGATATGGGGCTCACATTCCCATGTACTGAAAGCACTTAGAACATTGCCTCACACGGATAAAGTGTTAAGAAGGGGTTGGTATCATCATCACTGTCATCCTTCACTTTAGAATCAGCACGTCCTGAACTTACTACCGTTCAGGTATGGGAGCCCCAATGCATCGTGAAGACACATTCACTTCCCCTAAACCTCGGCAGGTTCAGAGGGGTGGGAGCGAGAGTGGAGGCCGGGCAGCAAGGGTGGTGCGGGCTGAGCGTGCAGTCACCAAGCAGTATAGCAGAAAGGGAGTCTTACTGAAGACACCCCCAGTCCTGGTGGAAGTCCTCAGTATTCTCAGAGAAAAGGACCCAGGGACTGGCAGCAAACAAGTAGGAGCTCAAGAAAGTAAAACTGTGATTTATCAACTCTTCCGTGTCTGATTGGAACCCCTGACCCCAGAGCCAAATTATGAAGGTTATTTTGTTGTAATTATGATGCTATAAGCATCTGATGAAGGATATAGAAAATTTTTCTGTATTATACACACTCAGACCTTGACGCTCATTTTTCATTCTTATATCTGTGTCCAGTGCCGTCTCTTGTATTATGAATGCATTTGCCCCTGGACAAATGTCTGTCACCCTCCTTCTTTCTCATCACTGGCTCTAACATACCATGAGCTTGTAAGATAACTGTGCTGTTAGGCTTGTGTGTAAATCAAGCCCCATGTTTCTTCAGTCTCTTGTTTGTTTACTCCTAAGAGGTATCTTAATTAGAGGAAAAATTTGAACTAGGATTTATGAATTTCAAATTCAAGTCCTGGTTCTTTTCCTAGCTGTTTTGTGGTCTCATTCAAGTCTCTTGATTCCTTCAGATGAAGCAAAAACCCATTTAACAGGTGGAGAAACTGATGCTCAGAGAGGGATCTAGCTAGAAAAGAGAACAGGAATTCAAATCCAGGCCTGTCCAACTCAGTGCCCACATTCTTTCTGCTTACAGCACTCTTTTCAAGTATTGAAAATGATTAAAGATATAGGTATTTGTAATATATAGATATTTATATATTTTTAATAATTATTGTATAAAAACATACTTGTACACCTAACTATATTTTCCATGAAGTCATCTCAGTCACCACCACCATCTAGGTCTCCTCAAGGGGCCACGTAATGATACCTCTTAAAATCACTACTGTGCAAGATGAGTGGAAAATGGACAAGATGGAAGAGTTTGGGTTGAGAAACAGCTTTGCACACTGAACAGCAGGCAGCATCGCTGTTGGCAGAGTAACGGAGAAGGCTCTGTGGCTTACCCATGCCATCATGGCAAAAAATAGCATAGAACAGCTGGTGAGCTGTCAGAATGATCTTAAGGAGGAAATGTGAAATCTCTCTGCTTGGTGCATTAATCGAGAGTTATTTGGACAGAACTGAATTGCCAGGGGAGGAACAGGCAAGATGGTAACTCACCCATCCCTGGCCTTTCATCTCTCTGTGGTTCTGTGTCACAGGCCTCCTTCACACACATACTCCTCTATTTGCATACTCTCTCGCTTCCCTACCACTTGACCCACACTCAGATATATGATTGCCTGTATCCGAAGAAATAACCGTGAACAAGAAGTGCATTTTAAGCACCTACAGATATTTCCTTAAGACAAAATTTAAAGAGACATTGAATAGGTTTAGCAATTATGACTTTTTTTGGAAGAGAGATCTTTTTGAATAGTTGTGGCTGAGTCCTAATGTGGCTTTGGTTATTTCATGGAGTAGTTTAAATATGTGTCTGAAATCAAAAAATTTTAACTGACATTAAAACCTTGTCATGATTGGTGAATTCAGTGATAGGATGAAGGGTGGGGGGGATGCCAACAAAGAAAGAACGCACAGATGGGGATGACAGTCTTGACTGGAGTGTGAACTTATTTCTGCTGGAGGAGAAGAAAGAAATCGAGGACCAACCTCTTACATCAAATTGCAAAGAGGCTTCCTACTGGGAACAGTTTAGGTGACCTGAAGTAGCTGAAGTCAAGATTTTCTTTTTTCTTTTCTTTTTTTAATGGGTAGCTAAGGAAAGAGCAGTTGTAGCTAGAGAACCAGGTGTTGTGCTTTTAGATATGACTTTGAATAGAGGCTGCTACCTTTTGGCTTCCATTTCAGGTAACAAATCCTTCTCCCACGCCCTCTCTCTCAGGGAAAGCTGAGTGAATCAGGTGCTTCTGAGCCTTTGAAGGAATGGTTTTAGTATATGCAGCAATTGGACATTTAGAACAGCACAGTTATCCATAGAGGGATATTGTTGAGGTTATCCATTTTGTTGTCCCTGTAATGTAATTCTTTGGGGTAGAAAGCAAAGAGCAATAGTTTGTCCAATAGATGCAACAAGAAGAAATGGAGGGAGAATTTACATAAGCCACAGAGTCGAAAGTAAATTTATAAAGTAGTAAATTAACTTTTCCTTGGATTTTGGTTATTTCCAGTTGTGGGATGGAATTATTTGCTTTTAATGACAGGAGAATTCTGCAAATTGTTGAAGAGCATTGCTTGTATGTAATTTTAAGTGAATAAGGATGCTTTTATATGGCTATTTTCAGCAATTCTATGATATCTAGATTTGATACTTTCTTTTAGATTCAAGCAAAGGAGATGCATCATATTGAGAGTTAGTCTTTTCCCAAACTAGCAATGAGTGAGTAGTCTTCCCCTTCCTAATGTCCACGCTGACTAGACCATTGTCAAGAAACACGTGTTGGACCCTAATACTGGACAAACTACATGTTGCTTGTCATCTTGGTGCTACTGCTCCTTTTGCTTAAGTTTTAAAATGTTGACCTTTCTCTTCTGATATTGATGACCAATAGGATTTTGCAAAGTCCTTAATGTAGTATCTCCATATATTTTAACTCCTTTAAATAAAACAAGCTTGGGCCTTGCTGGAAAATTGAATTTTCTGAAAAATAAATATACACTCTTCTAAAGCTCAAGCTTGGCTTTAGTTCAAACATGGGAAGCTTCTTGATGACTTTTGTTCTACTTGACATGGTCCATCAATTCTTAAGAGAGGCAAAGTACAAATTGCATTATCATGATGTAGAGGAAACAGGAATAATTATGACCACTGATTTACCAACAGTAAAATATATGGTCTTGAATAGAAAAAAGTCTTCCATGCTCATGACATATCCAGAAGACACTACCATTTGACTTTAAGAAGGTGGTTCTACTAGTGACTAAGGAAAGTCTGGTTAAGTTTCCTTCTATATTGTTAGTGGCTGCTTAGAATGGATTGCAATACCAAAATTTTGCAAGTTCAAAGATTTAAATTAGATGCAAAGAAAGGATATCACTTGGCATTCTCTTCTTAAATATATATAGAGTAAAAATATTGTATGGCCATTTCCTTGCGTTTGGGTTACAATTTTGGAATCAGTACCAATCAGAAGGAGTTTTTGAGTCTTTTGTTTCCCAAAGCTGAATATATTAGTCATTGCTTAATAATGCTGTGTAACAAACCACACTGTAATTTAGGGGCTTAAAATATTGAATATTCCTATGTTCATAGGCCTGGAGGTTGACTGAAGTTTGGCTTATCTCAGCTGGACTCAGCACGGTAGCTCTTCTTTGAGCTGCAGCTGAGCTAGGATTAGCTCCAGGCTGAAATTAGATTCAGGTCTGCTCTATGTGCATTTATTCTGGGGCTCAGGCTGAAGGGTCAGTGGTTTCCTGGGGTGTACTGTTTTCATGGTGCATTCTAGAGCACAAAAGGGCAAGCTAAACTATAGAAGTATGTTTAAAGCCTCTGTTGGCATCATATCCACTTCCCTCCTATTGGCCAGACAGGTCATTTGAAAAGCCATAGTCATGAGATGGGAAGGTTTTTTTTTTTTTTCTACAGTGGAAATACACTTCAAAGTTACACAATATTCCAGGGAGTGAAGAAATGGGACAATAATCCAATTTACCACATGAACAAACCAAGTTACCTTCTTCATTATACTTGATGAAAAGTTTAGAATCTTCCAGGTAGATGGTAGAAGTCATCTAGTTTAACCTCCCTCCAAATGTAGTAGTTCTTTCCGCAGCAGCCCTGATAGATGCATTTTCATTGGCTGCTTGAGTTCTCCTGGTAGTTCTCCCGGTAGTTCTCCCATGATTTTGCAAGGCAGCCTGCCTTATTGTGGGACCATTCGAATGGCAGAACAAAAAATCTTATTCTTAATCAAAATCTGTCTCCCTATACATTCTTCCCACTCCTCAGAAGTGTACACTCAGGAATAAAGGGTATATGTACTCCTTTCTTCATGGGATAGTTCTTTATGATGGCAGCTAACATATGTCCCTCTTAAAGTCGTTGCTTTGCTAGTTTCCATAATCATTCCTCAAATGACATGAAAATATTTCCCCTTCTTTGCCATGCTACTATAGACTATCATTAAAGCTTATTTATGCATTTATTAAAGCAAAATATTTAGAAAGCAGAATACTCTGCACTTTGCCAGACTTCTGCCCGGCACAGGGAGACCATTCCTGTCTCCAATAGCAACACTCTTCTAGTCATGCATCAAGAGTTTACATAAAAGTTTTTTTAGAGAGTCCATCCTATATCTAGATCCTGTTGAATGCCTGGTCATCTAATACCGCCAAGCTTGTCTTCCTGAATTCCATTCTGACTGAGTCATCCTAATCCTACATTTATGTAATTGTTTCTTTTATGTAGGTGACTCTATATTTATCTCAACTAACTTTCATTGAGTTGTATCCTCTATTTTCCCAGTTTCATTTTAGCCTTTGCATTCTGACCTTCAGGATATTCCTCCTAAATGTAGGACAGGAGTGAACTTGTAACCATGGCTTCTCTCTCTTCATCCAAGTCACTGATACAAATATTGAGCAGGGAGTTGTTAAGAACTTAGTCCTGCTGCCAGCCCTGCAAGATCTGGCCATCTGTTTAGTGGGCCATCTATAAATCCTTGTAATGTATGAGTGTTCCCCATTTTTCTCCATTGTGATCTCAGAGATATCACTAAAGACTTTGATGCTTTGTTGTGATGTTTACACTCTGTCCACATCATTCTGCTGACCTTTCCATTTGGTAAGTTGTATTCTCAAGAAAATGAGATTACTTTGGTGTGACTATTCTTAGTGAAGCTGTGCTAGCTCATTGCATCTCCTTTTAGTTTCTAAAGCCCAGAGGTCACAAAGTGAAGTGCTCAGAAAGGCCAAGCAGATAATAAATGTTTGGATTAGAACCTGGGTGTAAGGCTTTTTTTCTTATAAACAGAAAGATGCATCTTTTGCCTAGATGACTCTTTGCCAGTTGAACAAAATCCTTCTGTTAGCAAATTTCACCTTCCATTTTATGATTCCTCTTCTAAGTAAGTTTACCAATCTATTATTTGTATGAACTCATATCTTTCTCCATTTTGAAAGTGAAGACTATATTAGTACAGCCCCTGCCATAGATTTGGAAAGGACCATAATGTCCCAGTTCAGCCCCAACTCAAGTTAAAAATCCCTCTGCAATGTCTCTAACAACTGATTGTACTTTTTTGTAGTATGTTTATCAAATTAGGGTGATCTCACTATATCACAGTGCAGCTGCTACTATGCTTTCTTCCTTTCTGTCTCAGAGGAAATATTGGCTTGCACCCTTCCACATGTGAGTCTACCTGTGCCCTTGGCCTCCTGCCCTTTGGTCTCCTCTGGGATCTCATGCCATCTGTTACCTCACTTTATCTGTTATATTTCCCCTCCTCTGCCTCTTCTTCATCTGCTCACAACATGCTCAAATATATCTAAACTATATTTTCTGTCATTTCACTCAACGGCTTCCCAGTACCAACTAAAGACAATTGATATTCCTTAATATAACCTCCAAAACCTAACATGATTCAGCTTCAACCTACTTCTTTATCCAGCAAAGCCATTTCTCTCTATTGTATACACTATGCTCTGGCCAATCTCATCCACTGATTAGACTTTATCTTTCCTTCTGGCCATGCTAGTCTCATTGCTTAGAATGCAATGTCATCAACCTTGTTTCTACTCTTTCCATTTGTTGAAATCCCAGATGTCCTTCATGACGCAGCCTATCAGTCACCTCTTGCGTGAAGCCTTCTGTTGAATTTTGTTTGTCTGTGTCATTGCCTTTACCACCTTCTATTTTTTTAACTGCTATTTCGTCCATGTCTTATCTCAGCTACTCAATTATAAAGTTGTTGAAAACCTATACTGTGTCTCATATATCTTTACATCTTTAGGATCAAGCACAGTTTTTGCTTGTAGTATGTGCACAATAAATGCTTGTTGATTGATGGAATAATTGATTCTGAGATTTAATACTAATGATCAATCTAAGTGTTTTTCAATGTCACACTCAACTCCATATATGTCAGGACAACCACTCTTGAGACTTATATAAACCAAATTCTCCTCCTGTGAAACAAACAAACAAAAAACCCTGGCCTTTATTTTTCATTTGGTGTGTTACAGACACTAGGCTAGGTTTCTTTCATAAATATTACACATGCATTATTCCTTTTTTTATCTCCACAAAAATCCTGTTTGGCAGCTTTTTTTTTAAGTTGGTGTTTAGATGAAAAAAACAGGGGCTAAAAACAGTTAAATAAAGTATTATTTATTTCAGAACTGGAGAGCCAGAACTGTCCTTGAAAGTCTCCTGGGAGAACAAGGTTTTGGGATACATGTAATGGGGAGAACAGAAAATTGGATAAAGAGATGCCTGGGTCATTTTAGGTGCTCTTTTTACTCACTTTGTGGCTTAGGCAAATTTATGTTAGGTTTTTCCATTTGTAAAACTGAGATTCATATACAACTGTGCAAAGTATGTATCCCCTAACTTACCTCCCTCCAAGAGATTAATGAGATGATTTCCAAGGAGCACTTTGATTTTTTATGATAAAAGAAATAGATAAGTATGAAGCGAAGCATTTCTTGTGTCTATTGAAGGTTTTATTTTATTTTTTAAAAATTTTTTTTGGGGGGTACACCAGGTTCAATCATCTGTTTTTATACACATATCCCCGTATTCCCTCCCTTCCTTGACTCCCCCCCCCTTGAGTCCCCCCCACCCTCCCCGCCCCTGTCCTCTAAGGCATCCTCGAGTTGGACTCCCTTTGTTATACAACAACTTCCCACTGACTATTTTACAGTTGGTAGTATATATATGTCTGTGCTACTCTCTCACTTCGTCTCAGTTTCCCCTTCACCCCCCGCCCCCTCCCATACCTCGAGTTCTCCAGTCCATTCTCTGTATCTGCATCCTTGTTCTTGTCACTGAGTTCATCAGTACCATTTTTAGATTCCGTATATGTGAGTTAGCATACAATATTTGTGCTTCTCTTTCTGACTTACTTCACTCTGTATGACAGACTGTAGTTCTATCCACCTCATTACATATACCTCCATCTCATCCCTTTTTATAGCTGAGTAATATTCCATTGTATATATATGCCACATCTTCTGTATCCATTCATTTGTTGATGGGCATTTAGGTTGCTTCCATGTCCTGGCTATTGTAAATAGTGATGCAATAAACATGATGGTACAAGTTTCTTTTGGGATTATGGTTTTCTTTGGGTATATGCCCAGGAGTGGGATTACTGGATCATATGGTAGTTCTATTTGTAGTTTTTTAAGGAACCTCCAAATTGTTTTCCATAGTGGCTGTACCAACTTACAGTCCCACCAACAGTGCAGGAGAGTTCCCTTTTCTCCACACCCTCTCCAACATTTGTGGTTTCCAGATTTTGTGATGATGGCCATTCTGACTGGTGTGAGGTGATACCTCATTGTGGCTTTGACTTGCATTTCTCTGATGATGAGTGATGTTGAGCATCTTTTCATGTGTTTGTTGGCCATCTGTATGTCTTCTTTGGAGAAATGTCTATTTAGGTCTTCTGCCCATTTGTGGATTGGGTTATTTGCTTTTTTGGTATTAAGCTTCATGAGCTGCTTGTATATTTTGGAGGTTAATCCTTTGTCCATTGTTTCATAGGCAATTATTTTTTCCCATTCTGAGGGTTGCCTTTTAGTCTTGTTTATGGTTTCTTTTGCTGTGCAAAAGCTTTTAAGTTTCATTAGGTCCCATTTGTTTATTCTTGATTTTATTTCCATTATTCTAGGAGGTGGGTCAAAAAGGATCTTGCTTTGATGGATGTCATAGAGTGTTCTGCCTATGTTTTCCTCTAGGAGTTTTATCGTGTCTGGCCTTACATGTAGCTCTAATCCATTTGGAGTTTATTTTTGTGTATGGTGTTAGGAAGTGTTCTAATTTCATTCTTTTCCATGTTGCTGTCCAATTTTCCCAGCACCACTTATTGAAGAGGCTGTCTTTTTTCCATTGTGTACTCGTGCCTCCTTTGTCAAAGATAAGGTGCCCATATGTGTTTGGGCTTACTTCTGAGTTCTCTATTCTATTCCATTGATCTTCCTTTCTATTTTTGTGCCAGTACCATACTGTCTTGATCACTATGGCCTTGTAGTATAGTTTGAAGTCAGGAAGCCTGATTCCACCAACTCCATTTTTCCTTCTCAAGATTGCTTTGGCTGTTCGGGGTCTTTTGCGTTTCCATACAAATCGTAAGATTTCTTGCTCTAGTTCTGTGAAAAATGCCGTTGGTAATTTGATCGGGATTGCATTGAATCTGTAAATTGCTTTGGGTAGTACCGACATTTTCACGATCTTGATTCTTCCACTCCAGGAACATGGTATGTCCCTCCATCTGTTTGTGTCATCTTTGATTTCTTTCATCAATGTCTTAAAGTTTTCTGCATACAGATCTTTTGGCTCCTTAGGCAGGTTTATTCCTAGGTGTTTTATTCTTTTTGTTGCAATGGTGAATGGGAGAGTTTCCTTAATTTCTCTTTCTGCTCTTCCATTGTTCGTGTATAGGAATGCAAGAGATTTCTGTGCATTAATTTTGTATCCTGCTACTTTACTAAACTCATCAATGAGTGCTAGCAGTTTTCTGGTAGAGTCTTTAGGGTTTTCTATATATAATATCATGTCATCTGCAAAGAGTGACAATTTTACTTCTTCTTTTCCAATTTGGATTCCTTTGATTTCTTTTTCTTCTCTGATTGCTGTGGCTAACACTTCCAAAACTATGTTGAATAATACTGGTGAGAGTGGACACCCTTGTCTTGTGCCTGTTCTTAGAGGGAATTCTTCCAGTTTTTCCCCACTGAGAACGATGTTGGCTTTTGGTTTTTCATATATGGCTTTTATTATGTTGAGGTAATTTCCTTCTATGCCCATTTTCTGGAGAGCTTTTATCATAAATGGATGTTGAACTTTGTCAAAAGCTTTTTCTGCATCTATTGAAATGATCATATGGTTTTTATCCTTCAATTTGTTGATATGATGTATCACGTTGATTGATTTGCGTATATTGAAGAATCCTTGCATCCCAGGGATAAACCCCACTTGATCATGGTGTATGATTTTTTTAATGTGCTGTTGGAGTCTGTTAGCTAGTATTTTGTTGAGGATTTTTGCATCTATATTCATCAGTGATATTGGTCTGTAGTTTTCTTTTTTTGTGGTATCTTTGCCTGGTTTTGGTATCAGGGTGATGGTAGCCTCGTAGAATGAGTTTGGGAGTGTTCTGTCTTCTGCAATATTTTGGAAGAGTTTGAGAAGGATAGGTGTTAACTCTTCTCGAAGTGTTTGATAGAATTCTCCCATGAACCCATCTGATCCTGGGCTTTTGTGTGTTGGGAGATTTTTAATCACTGCCTCAATTTCCGTACTTGTGATTGGTCTGTTCATGATTTCTATTTCTTCCTAGTTCAGTCTTGGAAGATTGTATTTTTCTAAGAATGTATCCATTTCTTCCAGGGTATCCAATTGATTGGCATATAGTTGCTTGTAGTAGTCTCTCATGATGTTTTGTATTTCTGAGGTGTCCGTTGTGACTTCTCCTTTTTCATTTCTAATTCTGTTGATTTGCATCTTCTCCCTTTTTTTCTTGATGAGTCTGGCTAATGGTTTATCAATTTTGTTAATCTTCTCAAAGAACCAGCTTTTAGTTTTATTTATTTTTCTTATGGTTTCTTTCCTTTCTTTTTCATTTATTTCTGCTCTGATCTTTATGATTTCTTTCCTTCTGCTCACTTTGGGGTTTCTTTGTTCTTCTTTCTCTAGTTGTTTGAGGTGTAAGGTTAGGTTGTTTGTTCGATCATTTTCTTGTTTCTTAAGGTAGGACTGTATTGCTATAAACTTCCCTCTTAGAACTGCTTTTGCTGCATCCCATAGGTTTTGGGTTGTTGTGTTTTCGTTGTCATTTGTTTCTAGATATTTTTTGATTTCCTCTTTGATTTCTTTAGTGATTCCTTGGTTGTTTAAGAGTGAATTTTTTAGCCTCCATGTGTTTGTCTTTTTTGCAGTTTTTTTCCTGTAATTGATATCTAGTCTCATGGCGTTGTGGTCTGAGAAGATGCTTGATATGATTTCAACTTTCTTGAATTTGCTGAGGTTTGATTTGTGACCCAAGATGTGATCTATCCTGGAAAATGTTCTGTGTGCACTTGAGAAGAAAGTGTAGTCTGTCGTTTTTGGATGGAATGTCCTATAAATATCAATTAAGTCAAGATGGTCTAATGTGTCATTTAAAGCTTGTGTGTCTTTATTTATTTTCTGATTGGATGATCTGTCCATTGATGTAAGTGGGGTGTTCAAGTCTCCCACTATTATTGTATTACTGTCGATGTCCCCTTTTAGAGCTGTTAGCATTTGCTTTATGTATTGAGGTGCTCCTATATTGGGGGCATAGATATTTACCATTGTGATATGTTCTTCTTGAATGGATCCCTTGATCATGATGTAGTGTCCTTCCTTGTCTCTTGTAATAGTCTTTACTTTCAAGTCTAATTTGTCTGATATGAGTATTGCTACTCCAGCTTTCTTTTGACTTCCATTTGCATGGAATATCTTTTTCCATCCCTTCACTTTCAGTCTATATGTATCCCTTGGTCTGAAGTGGGTTTCTTGTAGGCAGCATATAGAAGGGTCTTGTTTTTGTATCCATTCAGCCAGTCTGTGTCTTTTGGTTGGAGCATTTAATCCATTTACATTTAAAGTGATTATTGACATGTGTGTTCCAATTACCATTTTCTTCATTGTTTTGGGTTTGTATTTGTAGGTGTTTTCCTTTTCTTGTGTTTCCTACTTAGAGAAGTTCCTTTAGCACTTGTTGTAAGGCTGGTTTGGTGGTGCTGAATTCTCTTCACTTTTGCTTGTCTGGAAAGCTTTTGATTTCTCCCTCAAATCTGAATGAGATTCTTGCTGGGTAGAGGATTCTTGGCTGTAGGTTTCTCTCTTTCAGGACTTTCAGTATATCCTGCCATTCCCTTCTGGCCTGCAGAGTTTCTGTAGAAAGGTCCGCTGTTATCCTGATGGGTTTTCCCTTATATGTTGTTTGTTGCTTTTCTCTTGCTGCTTTTAATATTTTTTCTTTGTGTTGAATTGTCGTTAGTTTGATTAATATGTGTCTTGGTGTATTTCTCCTTGGGTTTATTCTGTATGGGACTCTCTGTGCTTCTTGGACTTGGTTAATTATTTCCTTTCCCATGTTGGGGAAGTTTTCCACTAGAACCTCTTCAAATATTTTCTCAGACCCTTTCTTGTTTTCTTCTTCTGGGATGCCTATAATTCGAATGTTGGTACGCTTAATGTTATCACTGAGGTCTCTGAGACTGTCTTCTAATCTTTTTATTCTTTTTTCTTTTTCCTGCTCTGTGGCACTTATTTCCCCCATTCTATCTTCCAAGTCACTTATTCGTTCTTCTGCCTCAGTCATTCTGCTGGTTATAGCATCTAGAGTATTTTTAATTTCAGTTATTTTGTTATCCATTGCTGTTTGTTTTTCTGAGTTCTTATGAACTGTTTCTTGTACTTTCTCTATTTTGTTATCGAGATTTTGTATCATTTTTACTATCATTACTCTAAATTCTTTTTCAGGCATTTTTCCTATTTCCTCCTCATTTATTTGGTCTTGTGGGTTTCTTTCCTGCTCCTTTGCCTGCATGGTGTTTCTTTGTTTTCTCATGGTTGTCCAAACTTTTGGGGTTGCTTGTCCTGGCGATAGAGGTGTTTATAGAAGACTGTCCAAGTCTCAGACTAATGTCCAAGTATTGGATTAAATGAATATTAAGTCTAGGAAACACATACATGTATAAGACACACAATTACTGAATCTGTTAGGACATAAGGCTCTAGAAAGACCTGACAGAACCCCAGTGTGCTATCAGATATTCAAAGAGAAACCCAACAGAAACTGACAACTGAAACAGAACAAATCAGAGACAAAAGCAAAAGCAAACAAACAAACAAATAACACCTTACACATACAAACATTAATCCAGGGAGATTTTGTAAGCTAGGATCAAATATAGAAAAGAGCCAGAGTACCACCAGAGAGAATGGAGATTCTCAGAATGTAATTAAACAACTGTACTAAAAACTAAGATAAAGACAAAAGCCTAATATTAAATACCAAGGCAGTGCATCATCTGGAGAATAGAGCAAGGAGTCTGAGCAGATCGATAGTGTTGCTTATAAGTATGTTAAGATAAAATAAACTTAAAATGGCTGGAAGAAAGGGGAACGGAAGAGCGTAATGTGATTGGAAATATGCAAATAAAAAGAAAGGAATAGAAATGTATAAAAGATAGGGATGAAAGGAAAGTATGAGAGATATATTGTCTGTACTACCAAAAACTTAGCTAGATATAGAAGTATATAAAAAGACCAAAAAAAAAAAAAAAAGAATAAAAAATATCATTAAAAAATTATGTTATAAAACTTGTAGATCCCTTAGGGCTAAGATCGTATTTAATAAAGAAAAAAAAAAGGGAGAGAGAGAAAAAGAAAAAGAAAAAAAAAAAACTCCAGAACTGATCCCAGAATGGCCCAGTTCAATAGGTATTGATACTACTATTTCTGTTTCCTTAGCGTCTCAGCTGTAAGTGTCCTTCTCCTTGCCTTGGGTTTTTTTGCATTATTCTGCGACCAGCAGAGGTTCCTTTAGTGTTCGTCTGTAAGCGTCGGTGTGTGGGGAGGGAGAGGGTACAATAGTGGCTCCTTCTCCTGGGAGTGAGTGAGCAGTGGCGCACTGTTGTTTCAGTCGGGCTTGGAGGTGCCTGTTGCAGAGGGACGCTGGTGGCTCAGGCGTAAACAGAAAGTCTTAGAGTTGGGCCTCTCTGGGGTTTTTTGTTGTTGTTGTTGCTGTTGTTGTTGTTGTTGTTGTTTTCTCTCGGCAGCCTCCCTGCTGCTGGCGTTGCAAGGGGTTTTAATCTAGCCCCGCCCGAGTGCCTGAGGGTGCTTGTTATCCCTGAGCGCCTTAGGTGGCCCACAAGTGTCTCTCCACTGCCTGTTGCAGAGGCACCAAAAGAGAGAGAGAGGCTACGCGCGCGGCTCCTCCCCCTCCCCACCCCTCCCGTGAGCCTGCAGCCTCCAGCCGCCATCATGGCCGGGCAGCTCTCAGGGCCGGGCACTCCTCGCCGCGGACCTCCTCCCTCCTGTCCTCTCCGTCCGTCACCCTACCGGCAACAATGTTTCTCACCCTGAACCAGCCCTCCGGTTCCCACGCTCCCGCTCCTGGACCCTCCGTTCAGCCGCGGATCGATGTCTCGGTCCGGGAACGCTGAGCTGTGCTGCGGACCCTCCGTATGTTTCTCACTCCCTCCCGTCTGCCACAGCTCCGTGCTTCACCCTCTTTGAGCCCTCGTAGATGCCTCCCTACCGGCTATGTCGGGCTCCCCGCGGTCCTTTCTGGTGTCCGAGGCCGTCTGCTGGTGTTCAGCTGGTTCTCTGTGGGAATGACTGCGTCCTTCCATGCATTCCCAATGCATCTGTGGAGAGGGATGCACTCCACATCCCTCTACTTCGCCGCCATCTTTTCTCCTCCCTGTCTATTGAAGGTTTTAAAAAGGGTACAAGCAGCCTTTTAAAAATTATCAAAGTAAAAGCTAGAAGAAGAAACAGCCATCTACATTTAAAATCAAAGCAACAATTAATGTAGAGCACCCAATGATCTTCTTATATGTGTATTGTGCATTACAATTTACCAGGCACTTTTATATATATTATCTCAGCTTTTATAACTACTCTATGTACTACATAGGCTAAGTATTTTTATTACCATTTTTAAGATAAGAAGCTAATACTCAGGCTAAATGACTTGTTCAGTGTTACTTGATTCATATGAAATAATCCAGGGTTAAACTCAGGTTTCCTGGATCCTAAACCTAGTTTCAGAGATCTTGCATCTCTATAACACTGTTGACATAAAAGCATCTAAATTGGACCATCCACATTCTGTCCAAGTTCAGGGTGGAATTTAAATTCTACTTCCATTATAAAGCTTCCCATATCACTCTAATCTAAAGCCAATTCTACTTCTTCCATAGTTTTTGCTGTCCTTAAAAAGATCATGTGAAAGCTCTTGTGAAAATTCATAGATCATCCTATCAGGTGGTTCCCTGGAAGCCTTTATTCTAAGATGGGTTTCCTGTATTCTCTTCTTTCTTAAACTAGACCCATAGAATTCAGTCCAATTTCCGTTCTTCTTGACAGTTGCCACCATCCATTCCATCTTTGGGACAAGGATTACTTGAATAGTAGAAATGGTCTGTTCATTTTGGAATTAATACCTAGAACAAAATCTTTTATATGGTAGGTGTTCAATACATACTTGCTAAATGAATGACTAGACTAATCAATGCTTATGGATGGGGCAGAAGGTTCAGAAAGTTTGGTAAGAATACAGGGGATAAAGTTTAGCACCTGATAATGGAAGATCTGGGATGCATGGCTAAAGGGTTGAGATTTGCCCAGCTGGCAACAAGAGAGTCACTGGAGCCAGCGTATGGTTTTTCTGGATTTTCTTCTTCTAGGGAAGATTCCACTTTAGAATTCAGCCAACTTCTTGCCTTTTTTTTTTCCCCCTTTTTTTTCTTGTCTTTTCAACTCCACCAGGACCTCCTTCCACCAGTGCCACTTTGCCAGAGACTAGCGATATGTAAGACAGGCAGAAAAACCCAAGTGAATCGAGGAAGCCTGTTAAAAGCACTGATTTCTATGATGTCTCAGTTTGTTAACTAAATTGTAGGTTTTATCGCTTGGCCAGAGACAGCTGACAGACAGCTCTGCCTGAACAAATAGCATCTCCAAAATGACACGTGCATTTTGTAGTTTCATTACAGGCGGTGGGTATCGTTATTGCCTGGGCCATCACAGTAAATATGGTGATTATATGCATCCCTTGGGATTTGGGGTTGACAGCGTAGTTGGGCTGCACTAAAGAGTCTTGGCTGGTGCATTGACGTAAATGACAGCAAAGCAGATCTCTGGGCCCCTTAGGATGGAGGCAGAAGTTCTTGATTAAAGAAAATTCCACAGGCCTGCTAAAATCTTACCAATTCGGACAGTAATTTCTTTGCTTATGAGTCATATTTAACATTCCTCTTCCTGATATTTTTTCTGGCACCCCAATGTCCAGAAGTCGAAGACCTTAGCTGCATGTTGCTAAGAATTTCAACAGTCAGCAGAAATAGTGGTAGTTATTGACTGGTTAGTCAAAGGCAGCCAACTTCACCATGGCCATAAAGTAAATATCTCAAACCTCCAAACATATACCAACCTCCAAATAACAAGTCCTCTTTAGATGTCTGAGGCTTGGCTCTCTAGCTTCTCTTATGGGTCAATGTGTATTTGTAGGGGTGCCTGGAAACAGCTTATTTGGGCTTCAGATGTATTAGAAAAGAGATGGTTCCCCCATCTATACATATACAGTATGAAGCAACTGCTGTTCCCTGGAAAGAAAATTTGGGGGTGATACTTCTTGTGCCTTCTCTCCAATCCCTTATTTAGTTGGTAGGATTGGTTGACGGGTTTGCACGTGTCTGGTGAGACCCTTTCCTTCTTTCTATTCAGAGAGTTCTTCTCCCTGTGCTGGGCATATCCAGGTTGCCAGTTTCATCTTTGCAGGGGGCAATAGGGAAGAGAACAGGACAAGGAATCTCGTCCCAGACCACTTCCCCTACTCAGCTTCACAGGCAATAAAGTTTGCTGGTCCTTTAGCCTGTGTCTATTTCTCAATTGGCTTGGAATTCAGAATGGAGGAGGCTATGATTTATTGCCCACTTAAACCTCAACATGGTAGAGCAGCGATTCTGTTTTTCTAGCTGTTATATTGCAATGAATATTTTTTATTTATTTGCCAAGTGTGTTATATAACTTAAACATTTTTTTTCAATATCACGATCTGTTCAAAATTAAATGGTTGTTCTAGAGCAGCAGCCTACATTAAATTTTTCTTGATGGTTATCGCCATGCAGATATATGTACTCCCAGAACTAAAAGTGTGTTTGCATAAAATGTATATGTACCTTTCTATACTGAAAGGTCTGCTCTTAGGCAACTTTCAATAATGCATTTTATTGTCATTGTCTTTTCTGGCATTTATTAATCCTACTGTTTATTGGCTAAGTGTACATTTCCTATCAGTGTGTCTCTAAGTCAAGGTGAAGGTAGCTGCCATACTTCAGAGCTCAGAATGAAGTCTATTTTGTTTAAATCCAACCTTCTTATGAGGCTGCCTAACAGTGATAGATTTTGTTGTTGTGCTTCAGTTCATGAAAAGTGCATTAAAACCTTGAGCTGAGCCATCTCTCTGAAGCAGCAGTTGGGTCATTACAATTTGGCAGGCACTTTAGATGTGTGTGTGATTTTATGATCGAGTCCGCTTAATTCATCCCAACCCTTCAAAGGGGAAGGAAACGACAATTCCTCGAGTATCTTCTGTTATCTGCTAGCTGCCTGTATATATTGTTTTATCCTCAGAACAAGCTTTTGTGGTCGGTAATAGTTTCCTAACATTAAAGATGAGAAAATTAAGGCTTGGAAGATCTAAACAATTTGGTCAAGAACACACAGTAAATGATAGAGTTAAGATCCAAAGCCAAACCTGCATTACTCAAAAGCATATGACTATTATAGTACATTAGGGCTTAAAAAAAACTGAAAAATCTGCAAAGTGCACACCGATAATTTAAGTGATTAAAATGGATTGGGGTATAAGAAAAAATGCACTTTCTCTTTTCTTGAATCCCATGGCTCTTGATCTATCTTTTGTGGAAGTTCAGAGAAGTTGCTAGTCCTGTGGTGACAAACATATTTCCCTTTTAACTTTACTCTTTACTCCCTTTATCTTTACTCTTACCTTTACTTTGTTTGTATACAAAACAAAAGAGAGCAAGTGAGAGAGAGAAAGAGAGGGGGGAAACTTGGTGAGAAATGGCAACCAACACTCAGACTTGGCATCTAATAGTCAATAGGGAGTGGTAGAGACTGTAGTGATTTGGAAACTTGTGCCTTTCCCCTCCAATCTGCTCTGGCCTTTAATTGTATTTTAGAAATGTTATCCCAGTGTTGCTCAATCTTATCATTTTCAAAAGAACTTAGAAATCTAACTATTCATGAGAGACCTTCTGATTTTTAAATGTTGAAAACTGTCACATTTTAAAAGAAACTATGAGTACCCGCCCCTTTAAAAAATAAAACAATATGCATCTGAGAGCCAGATCCAGTTTGTAGGTTCTATTTGTATTACACAATGTTCTGTGTTCCACAATGCAGCTAATAAGTCTCTATTAGAGAAAAATAATCAAGAGACAAAAATCAAACCAAAAAAACAGCTTTCCTTACTCTTCCAAGAGCTATGTCCCGCCCCCCTGCCAAGGTTCAGTACTGTGTGTTTAACGTGTCCCTCTGGCGTAGACACGTGACTCCCGGTCCTCTCTGCCCTTCACATGGGCCCTGTGTGCTTGTTTCTGTGCATCCCTGGATGGACTTGGTTGTCTGGTGAGCAGAGGCGGGATGGCTCATCAGCAATCATCCTTTGGCAGTGGAATCAGCAATACAATGCATACTGCTGTCTATTAAGGAAGGTGTCGCTGCTTGTAGCTAGCTTTCTAAGTCATTTGCCTCAGGTATTTGCCTGCAGAAAGTTTCTTGAACTCATTACAAAGTAGAGTGGCAAGAAATACATCTCTGTTTAAGGATTTGAGGAGCTGTTTCCCCTCTTCTTTCAGATGAGGTTTAGTAGATAGCTTTAGTGTCACTCCTCTAATTCCTTGTCTGTATCCCTACTACTTCCTTCCCTCTTCTAAGTTTTTACTTCCCTCTGACCTTAATCACTGCCTTAAATGAATCGAAGGTGTCATTGAACATCTATGCTCAGTGAGATAATTGCTTACTGCTGAAACGTGGGTGCTCTAGCATTGCTTGGATGGTGTCTGCCTTGATGGCTTCTGGGCCAAGGTCAAGTGTAAGTGCCACAAAAATCACTGTCCTTCTAAACAGCTAAAGCTCTTCGCCTGCTAGAAGAGAAATGTCTACAGCAGAAAGCAGGGGAGTTTGCAGCAGGGCACACTTGAGGAATAAAGGATTTTATTTATATTTATGTTGAGTCTATAGTTTTCTAAATTCCATAAATGTAATTGAGCCATTATCAAGGAAACATTTGCCAGGGGGTCTGGGGAGGGCCCTTAGGGCAAGAAAGAAAATATTCTCTAAGATTTAGCATGTTTATGAACCTTAAACACGCTTTCTTTTTGTTTGGATGTCTTGAGCCCTGAGAGTCTACCTGAACATGCAAACGTTTGTGTCTCAGTAAAATCACTGACGTTTTAGAGAGCAGATCAGCTGGTTGAGATTCTAAAGTGTTTTTATGCCAAGTATTTCCTAATTTTCTCTTTCTAAGACTGAATTTCATTTTCATTCCAATAGTTTCAACCTTTTAAACCTCCCCCATACCTCCTTCCTCATCTTCATTACTTAAATATATCTGGGGCTTCCTAGGTGGCGCAGTGGTTAAGAATCCGCCTGCCAATGCAGAGGTCACGGGTTCGATCCCAGCTCCAGGAAGATCCCACATGCCGCGGAGCAACGAAGCCCGTGTGCCGGAAGAAAAAGAAAAAAAAATATATCTGATCTAACCCCAGTTTTTTCCTACCATTGGCCTGACCCCCTCCTGGATAAGGTGGCATTTTCTGTTCTGAAGGACACATCCTCTGCCTCCAGTCACTTGGGCAATTTGTCAAGGACTGACTATAAATGTCTGTTTTTAATTCTTCTCTCATAATGTAGATAACTGTGGGCTTGTTTCCATTTGTATTTGTCCCCGTGTATTTTGTAATAATGTTTTTTTTTCTGTGCCCCGTAATTTTCAAATCACTGTCATAAACATCACTTTTTTTTTTTTTTTTAACCTTCATCACTACCCAGCAAGCTCAGTGATGCTGACCCTGTCTTACACCTGAGGAAACTATGCCCAGAGCACTTGTGACTTGTCCCAGGATTTGCATTAAGAGAACAACTAGAAGTTAGATTCATGTCTTCTGATTCCAGTACTATTGCCCTTTTCACAATACCAGGGTGGAGTTTACACTCTTGATGGCTGAATAATGCTAAATATATTTTTTACCTTCTGATGGTCCTGACAAAGTACCCTGTCTAGAGTGTATAATCAGTAGATCCTGGATTGCAAAGCCTCTGTGACTTGACTCTGACTCATGCAACAGAGAAATAAAGATATTGTTTTAAAAATATAACTATGTGTAAAGATCTAGTGCAAGTCTAGTGCAAATTGAAAGTGGATGGTGATTGTAGCACAGCTCACTTAGAGGTGGACCTAGAAGACTGTGATGAGGGGACAGGCTCCCAAAAGGCAGAACTTGAATGTTGCACTGACCAACAGTCACTGCATTGAGGAGTAGAGGAGAAGGCAGGAAAATGAAAATGAGTTTCTCTGGAAATCTGGCATCTTAAATATTTCAAAGATTAAAATGGTGTTTAATGGGAATCAAATGGTTCAAGGAACTGGTAATGGGATGGAGTGGTGTCCACCTCTGGGACTTCAGTTTGAATACTAGTCCAAGTAAAAAAAGCAGAGTAGATTGAGGACCTTGATAATTAATTACTAAACCTCTCACCTCCAGGTCTACAGAGCAAGTTCTCCTTGGGCTGCATTGATTTCCTGGCAATTATCTAGAATACTGCTTTAGTAGACTACGTGAAATAAATTAATGCCCATGGTCCCCTGAGACGTTGTCATGGTTCACCTTTTCAGAAGCACTCTTTCGAAGCAAAATCATAGCAAAAATTGATAAGCAACAAATAGACCATGGTTGGAGATGTTGCACTCTTCACTAGAGTGTTGCTTGCTGAGAAAAGCAAAGATGCTTTCACCGTTGTGTCAGGTGCTCAGCTGAACATTTATTGAACACTCCATATGGAAAAAGAGATAGAAAATAAGAATATATCTTCTGCCTTTCCAATGCTAGTAATGTGACTGAGGGAAAGAACCATTTCATTAAAAAAAAATCATTGAAAGGAATCAACACAAGCAATTGACTTTATTGTTGAAAAGATACTGGTGGGATTATGGGATAACTGGAAGAAAGACCTAATTAATCAAAGATGGCTCTGGGAGGTCTGTAGTTAGCTCTGTACGTCTTTGTATGCTGGCTAGGAAAGCTGGACTCTCTACAAAGGGAAGTCTCGTCTCCAAATAGGAAAGGGCACTTCATTCAAGTGTTGTTCTGAGCCAGGCCTAGGAGATCTGTTCTGTCTCTGGGTCATTACTGGATCTGTGATCCCTAATGATCAATCAGTTCATTCCCTGGAGCTCATGCTGACTCTAGATCATCTTGATATTTAATTCACCCTGAATCCATAATTTGTTCTGAATTATGTCTGTGATAGTTTCATATTCCCGAGAAGCCTTCTTGGAAGTAAAGTCCTAAGCATTCCACTGACTGTTCCGGGACTATCCAAGGGCAGTATTAGAGCTTGACTACAGATGCTTTTTGATGGACACAGAGAGGCTTAGATTCTCCTGAATCATCATCACTGTACTTAAAAAGCAAAGGAGAGGCTCAGAGAAACTAGCTTTTTCGTATATTAAGCTTTAAGGTCTTATTCAAACACACGCATGCACACACATGCACACACTTGCATGGGCATGCATAGAGACACAATTCTATTTCCCTAGCACTGTGTTCCTTAGACTTTTGGATGAAATCATTTAGCATCTTTATATCAGTGAGTAAAACTGTAGCACACTCATAAGGAAGAGAATAAGGAATGTTTGTGCCCTTTAAAAGCCACACTACAAATACTTCTTCATATTCTGCGTGGATTTATTATAAACTCTGTGGATAATTTATGTATCTGAAGCTGTGGCTAGCTCCCAGGTGGCTCCCAGTGCATGCCAGATCATAGAGGAGCAATGACTTCCTAGTTTCTCAGGGGTATTTCCCTCATTTGCCTGAAACTTACTCACTTTACACTTTGGTAGCAATATTAAATTCAAGTAAATTAAAATAAGGAGATGTGTTCTCTAATTACTCTACCAAAAGAGCATGCAGCTTTGAAATAATTCTCAGTGCTGCTATGTTGGATGCTTTTCCAAAAGCATGAGTCAGCTCTCTGTGATACATTTTAAAGTCTCCCATTTGGATGACTTTTACTAATCTCACCCTGGGCCCAAGGAAAGTATTCTTCTTTTCATACTTTTTCTGGGACGTCCAGATTACTCTCCCCTACAGTGACTTTGACACTGGTATGGAGGCCAGAAAGCCTGCCTTCTTACTTGCTACAGCTTGTTTAAATTTCCCTGGTTTTTTTGGTTGTTGTTTCTTTTTTTGTTTTGTTTTTCCCTCTCTTGCTTTTATTGCTGGTTGGGGGTAGGTCAGAATAAACCTTTTGAATTCGAAATGCTGATAAGATCCAAGAGAGACTGTTACAGTGGTGATAGTTGACAAAGAGGAGGACCATAAAATATCACCTGGATGAAATACCTAGCTGCAACGCTATCTCCAGGACACACACACACCGCCTTCCCTGTGTGCAGACAGGCACTGCTGATATATTAGAGTCTGCTGGCCATTTTGTTTACAATAACTAGGAAAGGAAAAATGAGCCCCTATTTCAGTATGTTCGTCCCAAGATGATGACACAGTAGATTCTCCTTGCAGGTAAACCAAGAGAGCTCAGTTAATCACCATTTATCACTCAAAGGAGTCAAGTGTCTTGCAAATGCATGGGAGCCCTGGAGACTGAGATATTCATTGGGTTGCAATGCTATTCGCTTCTCTCATTCCATCTAATGTAATAAACTCAAGTCCTGACATTAGAGTGATGTGTGCTGGCTTTTAGAGTCCCAAGCCTTTAACATATGCATGATTCACTCCACAGAACTAGATAAATTTTCAGAAAGAAAATGTCATATCATTATAATTTTAATAACTTTACAACTTCACTTCATCTCCTCCATTACCAACCCATTCCTAGCTACCATCATCTTTTGCCAGAAGCCTCTAATTTATTTCTCTGTATCCACAGCTGCCCACCTTCAGTGTTATGTTGAATTGATTTTAGTATCTAAACCACCATTGATTGATCTGAGATAGACTAGTTTATGCCTAACTTGGATGAATTTTTATACATTTTGTCTTATCTTGTTAGAAATGTGTTCTATTTGTCAGTAATAGTTGAAAGAGTTGGTACAGGCTCCCCATTTGACTCTCCCACTCTCTGCTTGAGTTACTCTGACAATGTTAACATAAACCGTTGGTCAAAAACTAAAGAAAAAAAAATCATACCCAGCTTTAAATTGTGCAAGATTTCATAACAGGGGTCAGCAAACGTTTTCTGTAAAGGGGCAGACAGTAAATATTTTAGGCTTCTAGGCCCCGTGATCTCTGTTGCAACTGCTCAGCTCTGCTGTTGTAGTGCTGCAGCAGCCAAAGACGATATAAAAATGGAGGAGCACAGCTGTGTCCCAATAAAACTTTATTTACATGAACAGGCAACAGCCAAATTTGGCCATAGTTGCTGATCTCTGCTTCAGGCCATTCTGCCTCCTGCATCCTTTGCATACCCATTCTCCAAAGACGTCATAAAAAGATGCACTTATCTACACTGTATTTTTTGATAATCCCAAAGTACTAAATCTCTCAGTTCTGAAATGTGTATCCTATTTTTTTTTTTTTCCTCTTCGGTTAGAAAATGGTATAGAGCTTAACCTGGAAATTCATCTACAGGAATGACTGAGAATGCCTTACTTATTAAACCAAGAATTCTTGGTTGAGGTTTATTATTCACCTAAGTCCATTCTTCTTGAAGCCATAACGTTAACTCAGTCTGTCACTCGACAGATAGGCAGATAGTAAATCACTTTGGAGAATCACTGAAGGTTTCCTTACCATCACAGAATAGGTCTTGAAAGGTTACCAGCTATTTACTGGTCTGTCTTCCCTAAGGGAGCTGCTGCTCCTCCTTGGGCTGGAATATCTAGTCCTAGGACAGGGAGTTTCTCCTTTGAAGCCCACTCAGAACTGATTATACCTCTTCATGGAAACTGACTAGAATGACCTAGTCTGCAGTGAAGGGTCAAGGGACTAAATTGGATTTGGAATTATCAGCTAATGTCATCGTGCCTGGGGAGATGTACTGGGAGGCTTTCCTAGGGTAGTGACGATGAGCGATAAGAGAAAGGGGTTACCAAGAGCAGACAGGGGAAATAACACAGGATGTGTATTCCAGACCTGCCACTTTCTGTCTGTGTAAGCTTGCTTTGCCAAGTACATCTGTAAAAAGGGCACTTGAATAGAACATAGAGTAGGAGCAAGTCAGATTATCCACACATGCTCATTGCTCACCCTGTGCTCTGAGGTCCAGACGATTTCTGACCAAATATGTGAAATTTACATATGGGTACACACAGGCGTGCCCTCATATACACATGTGCCTTGCGTGTGCTGTATTTGTGTTGTGTGCATGCATACCCAGCTCATAGAAGAAGTATTGTGAGGAACCAGTTAGACTCTATATACAATGTTTGCAGATCAGTTTCTGTCATGCAGTGCATGCTTTATGGGTGTCTCTTGTGTGGCTGCAGTTTTGTACTCCCTGCTGCAGAGTTTCCAATAGTGACACTATTCACACTATAGGGCAGGTATTTCTTGGTCGTGTATTGTTGGATATTCAGCAACATTTCTGGCCTATACCCCCTAGAGACTGTAAGCACCCCACCCCCAGTTGTGACAAGCAAAAATGTTTCCAGGCATTGCCAAATGTCCCTGGGCACTAAATCACCCCCAGTTGACACCATAGCTCTAGCGGAACGAAGATATTAACATAAGGAATTTGTTCCCAGGCTTTAGCAAGTATCTGAATCACCTAGAGAGCTTGTGAAAATACAGATTGCTGGGTCCCGCTCCAGGGTTTCTGATTTAGAGTCCGATTTTAGATCCAGGAATTTGCATTTCTAAGGAGTTCCTAAGTAATGCTGATGCTGCTGGTCCCAGGACCACACTTTGTAAGCATGTAGGTGAGATCTAAGATATTCCAGAAGAATTCTTGGCCATGTAAAAAGTGCTTCCTAATTTTGAGGATTGTGATGTTACTGTGAGCACAGGGCTTAAGGTCTCTTTATTAAGGCCATTGGGTGGCTCCTCACAGCTGTGGCAGAGACTTGGGGGACAGGAAGGCATTTATGGGAGATGTTCAGTCTGTACTGGGTTTCAGTCAGCCCTGCCCTGCCAGCTGTCACCTGAATCCTGCCAGGAGACTGCTCCAGGCCCTGGTGCAACATGGGGCTCTTACGGAAATGAACTTGAATTTTTGCTTTGTAGTCAGACTTAACTACCAAACGAGGCAGTGTGACATTGGGGTCTGTGGATCCCAAGTGCATGTTCAGAGTGGATTTGAAGGACATGATGACTCAGGATGCCTGCGTGCGACCGGTGACTCTTAGAGCCCTGGCTCTGACTTGTTTCTTATTTACTTGCACCAGCTGTCTTGTCCTTCCTTGATTCCCCACGTTGGGTCAGAGTTCCTGTTGTCCTGAGCTGTCATCCATGCTCTCTCTCTCTTTTTTTTTCTTTGCTGAGAGTTAGAGATGGAGCTGTCTTGAGCTATTTATCAGTCTTATCTCTCTTGGCTCTCTGTTAGTATTTCAGCCTGTGGATCTAATCCGCTTTAATTGATTGACCTCGTGCAACCAGACATCAGCAAAACAACAGGAGAAGCACAAGTGCAGCGGGTGTGGGGGGAAGGTGGATGCAGTTTTACTGGGTGGGCACAAAGGTCATGGAGACCTGTGCAGATTTAGAAAAATAGAATTTATTTCCAAGCCCTTTAACGTGAATTTTCTAGGGACAATCTGTACAGATTCTGGAGCTGATGATCTTGAATGGGAGACAGTCATTTCAAATAGCGAAGTATCACGTAGGGCCTGTGCAAAAGCCTCTGACGCACCCATCACCTGTCATACTATTTCTCACCCAGTTATCCTCACTACCTTCACTATTAACAGCATCTTCACCCCCACCATTAACGCTATGTTTGTATCGTCCTTTGTGCAGCACTTCATGATTTGCCGAGCTTTTATTCATTTATCTTAAGGACCATTCAACACAGGCACTATTATTCTTGCTGTCTTCGTATTGTTGTTCCCATTTTTCACACAGGCAGTTGAGACCTGTTCCAGATCATCTGGGCAACAAGATACAGAGAGAGCCTTGACTGAGCTCAGGTTTTCTGCTTCTAAATCGTAAAGGCTTTGGGACCCAGAGCAGACCTTTTCTTCTCTCCTCCCTTGCCCTGCCTGCCACACAGCCACACTTAAGCTCCTCAAGGGAAGGAGACCGGGTCATTGTCAGGTTGAGTGATTCCTGATAGGTTTATTCTCTATCTTGGACTTCTTGAGGGAGGGACCTGGTCTTGAATCCCTTCAGAGCACCTGGCTTTGCATACTGGAAGTGCACACTCGCTGCTTATTATGTAGCTGTTGTCCTGGGTCTAGACCAAGGAGGCTATAACATTGAAAAAATGGACTTATGATCTGCACTGAAAGATAATTAGCAGCCAGGAAAAGAACCCATATGTGATTTACTAAATGCAGGGTGTTTATCCCAGTGAACTTCAATAAAATCCTCCCTCAGTCAAAATTATCTGATAAATCAAGTAATTTGTACCTCATCCTTTTGTATTTTACAGATGGCATATATAAAGCGTAATGAGACTATATGTTTTGCCCAAGATTTATTGCAACAAAAATTCTCAATATAGATGACCAATTCTCTGCTTTACCCTGTGCTGTTCAAATCCTGGTTAGCCTCCCATGGTATAAAAGCATGTGAGCACAATTTTTTTCAATCATGACCACACATTCTAATTCATTATTCATTCATTCATTTATCCATTAATTTAATGAGCATTTACTGAGCACCTGTTAGGATCCCTGCATTTGAAATACACACAAGTAGTTTAGGCAGACAGGTAGGACAGGTTATACAGATGTAAAGTATATGATATGTAGTGTATATACCACTTTATGTAAATAACTCAGTTGCAACATGAATACATGTGATGGAAACATAACAAGGTGGAAAATTCATGGGTTTTAAAGTCAGACAGACCTGTATTATAATCTTAAATATGTATCTTAGTCATTGTGTGAATTCTCAATTCTTTGAATCTTCATCTTTTTAAGCTATAAAATTTGGAGGGTAATGGTGGAAATTTGAAAACTATTCTATTGAAAATATTTGCTGAGCACCTACTCCATCATGTAGATAGTCTGGGTTATGCTGCAATAACAAACAGCTCTAAATAGCAGTATTTGGTGGCACAAAGCAATCACGCTTTGTTTCTCACATGTGCCATGTCCCCTGCAGTGTGGCTTGTTGTCATCCTTACCCAATGACCCAGACTGACGAAGAAGCCACTGCGAGGAATTTGCTGAGTGCAGTGGTTCAGAGCAAATGGGAGAATTCTGGCAGATCTCATACCAGCAATTAAACAGATGGTTCAGCAGTGACACCCAATTTTATTGGTCAACACTGGTCCATCGGCCCCACCTATCACAAGGAGATCCAGAATTTCTCTCTCCTATGAGCCCGTAATGGAGGAGAACTACCAAAATGTGGGAAATAGTGCCACTGATCACTCGATTTACTACAATCCAGACTCTGAAATGGGTGTGGATCTGACAGTGTCTGGCCCCAAGAGGACTCACATTCATGTTGCTCTCCTTGTTTTACCCCCTGCACTGAACTCACAAATCTGTGCGAAGCCTAGAAGTTAAGATATTGAGAACTGCTTCCTTTGCATAGTGCCCTGGTGCACGTTTGAGAGCGCCAGTTCTGTTTCTGTCAGCTGCAATTTTCTAAAGTAGCAGATGGTGCATTCTCCCTTCCCCTGGGGCACTCTGGAATGAATGAAGAGATCGCCTTCAGGGAGATCTTTATTCCTGAGGATTTCTCTTGCCCCTATGCATTTCTGCTCCTGAAATCTGACTCTGGTGTCAGTAGCATCTCTTGGGTCACCTCGATAGCAATAACTGCTATTTGGCTGATGGAGGATCAGAAAGCTGGAGCCGTACTAATTTGAAGAACCAGGTGGGCTCATAAAGAGTCATTATTCATGAAGAATGACTTACTGGCTATTTAAAGACAGCTGTTTCTGTACTGTTCAGTTTTTTCCTGAATGCACTTGAGGATTCTTTGGTAATGTCTTCTGATTTACCACTTGTCTTTGTTTTTAATATCAAGGAGAAACATAGATTGAAGTGATTGCCTTGGTAGCAACTTTAGTGGTGAAGGGTGTGGAGTTATTAAAATTTATAGTCATGCTGTTTTTGCAGCTACATTTTGCTTGTCTTGGAGAGGCTTATAAAAGGCACCAAGGAATGTGGAGAGAGAGCAACTACCAAATTGTGGCAGGAAATCAACCATGCAAATATTGTTTTTTGAGTATTCTATTTGCTAAAATTTACATTTATCTTTACAATATTTCTTAATGACAATGTTGCCAAACCAACCAGTCCTTGACTTGTGCCACTACTTTCAAGTAAACCAGTGGGGGGAAAGAAAGAGAAAAGGCGACTTAACATTTATTGAGGTCCCGAAGTGTGCACAGCCAGGTGCTTCACACATGTGTTCTCCTAAAATCTTCACTGAAATTTCCCTTTCTCCCCACAAGCGCCCCCTTTTAGAAGAAACGCCAGAAGTTAAACAACCTGCCCAAGGTCATACAGCTTTAAGAACCAGAGGTATTATTTGAACCAAGATATGCTAAAACCCATGTTTATTGGTATCGAAGCAGTGAACTTCTCCAGTAATCACAGTGTTTTAAATAGTCACATGATTGGATGGTTTCTTCTCCTGATCTCATGTATCCCTTATATTGGTATAATATTTTATTATTTATAAAGTACTGTCACATTCATTATGTCACTTCAGCCTCATAACAGCCCTCCAAAGTATGTAAAGCTGACATCCTGTCCCCATAATTTATTATCAAGAAATGGGTTCAGAAATGTTAAGTAACTTGCCCAAGGTTAGTCAGGACTGACGTCAGAGCCAATGCTTTTTATCCTTCCCATCTCCTCTCCTCTGGACACCTGGCCAGCAGAGTTTATTTTCATGGCATCTGAGCATGATGGATTCAAGCCTGGGCAACTGTATGGGTATTTGCCACAAAGCTTATAATGAACCGAGACAAAGCCATTAGGCACAGATTATAATGCCACTGTGGTCCCATGACAAATGACAAGGAGATTGCAGTAATGAAATCTTATTACTGTGAGTGAAGAGACCACATCTGAGGTCCAGCACAGTTACATTTACCACCACGGGAAACAGCGAAACATCTGGGTAAGGGTCTCCACTGACACTGGCAACGTGCTAGCAGGATTAAGGAGACCTCTCCAAAACAGTGACTGTGATGGCAAATGTGTGGCGCCTAAGATAAGGACCAAATATTTCTTCTGGCAGAGATTAAATCTCTTCTTTTCCTGAATCTATTATGGATCTTGCAGAAAGTCTGCCCAAGAATATATCTCACTGATCAGCCTACTCAGTGAGCCAGAACTGTACTTTGCCACTGCTGTTGCTGAAAAGCTGCAGAAGGCTGGTTTAAAGGTCTCCTCTCTCCCCCTAAAACTGTTCTCCATCCATGATTAATTAGTGACTCTGAGGTGAATTGAATCACCAGCAGTCCTTTCCATGCATCCAGAATTTATACAGTGGTTTCTCATTGAAGAACTGTGGGGCAATAAACAGCCCACATTTGTGGGGTGGGCAGAGGAGTAATGGTGTCTGCAGTCATGGTTTCTTAACTCCTTCAGTCCTTCAATTCTGCTAAAAAGGTTATGACTCAGGTTATTATAGCCTTGCTTATTTAGGCATGAGGGTGATTAGGTACCAACACACACACACACACACACACACACCCCCTTAGAAGTGCATGCCAACTCTTTAAGTAAGAGAAAGCAGAAAAAGTCATATTGTCATTTCTGCATTCCCAGAGCATTAAGGAGAAAGAATAAAATGGATCATAATATTATTAATTATGGGCATGAAAGATGCAGAAGAACCCATCATCAGGTTCATTTATCCATGCATCATGTTTTAATAGTAGGTGCTTTGTTTAGTGCTGGAGATCCAGAGACAGGAAAACAAAACAAAACAAAGCTGAGAACACAGTGTCACAATAAACAGGGCTTCAAGAAATCCTGTTTCTTAGAGACTTAAGAAAAAATGAGTATGTTTAGTCACCATTTGGGGAGGCACCTGAATTACTTCTCCCAGGGACCAAAACATGGGAATTGCAGACATCATTTTACATTGTGTGCTGTGATATCAGAGCACAAAGGAAGCAATCATGTCCGCCCTGTATCTCAGCATCCCTGCATGCTGAAAGCAGCCTCTTTTGATCAGCCTAGATCCCTGCTTTTTAAGATTAAGACTCCTGGGTACTTATTCATTCTTTAATTGGGCACAAGATGTGTTCACATGCTAAAGGAAAATCGGCTAGTTGAGGAAAGCCTGTCTTTTGGGAAAATAAGTGAAGTGTAGCAAACTATATGGAAACTAGTACCTAAAATCTCACTGGAAGTCCTAATATATTGACTTTAAGCATAGTGAGTGGTTAATGAATAGTATATTTATGTATTGAATGAACCAAATTACTAAACTTGAGGTTCAGTGAAATCTTTCCCATGTCTTGGTTTATCTGGGTTCTGGACTTCTTTTCCCGTATCCTTCTCCTTCCTTTCCTCCTCTTTCTCCTTGTTCTTGAATATAAGGAAATAGAGGATAACAGAGACTGTATGAATACATATTGTGACTCAGTCTTGTAGAACATCAGAGTCACAGCTAAATTTTATATTTTTGAAAGTCCAACCAACTGTTTAGCCAGTAAGCCAGACAACTAGAGAAATGGAGAAAAATGTCTCTTTTCTCTTCTCGCCCATTCCCTCCTGACACGCTGCATACTGGTGATGCCTTTCAGAGAGGTTGTAAGAGACTGGTGATATCTGATCAGTGAGGTTACTTTCATTTTATGTCTTCTTCTGAATACTAATTCCAACTCTTAGTCATAACCAACGATTAGAGGAGAAGAGTTTTAATAGTATCGTTATTTATATTGCGGTGCTACTGGGCTTTTCCCAGGAGGTAGATAATGTCACGACCACCACCATCACCATAATCATCACAATCATTGCCCTAAGGTTACCCTTCTGGAATTCATTGTGCTTTGCCTCCCAGAAGTCTGTGTAGGGCCACAGAAGTTCTCTTCTGCTGTGTAACATAAAGCTATAGCACTGAATATTACCACCCTCTTTGGCTTAAACTTAGGAATAGGGCTACACATGTGGAAAGGGTGCCAGCATCTAACTTGGAAAACCCCACTTCAGTTATACTGGCCTCCACTGAGGATGCATCTCCTGTGTGCTTTAAACCTACAGAAAGCATCACCAGGAGTAAGTCTATGGTGCTAGCTTCCATGGTATTGGCTCCTAACCATTCTGTACACCTCCTCTTGGCTTTGATTGCCCCCCAGATTGCAAGCAGGCTTGGATTTCCTCTTTAATCCTAAATCTGAATTGTGAAGTAACCTACAATTCAGTGTCGTATTAGTCTCTTCTAGAAAACAGGCCTAATTCATCTCACAGAACCTTGTAGTGTCATTACTCACTTGTTAGGTAGTTCTGTGGTTCCAGCTTTGATATCTGTTGAGGGCAGTCAAATGATGTAACCTGTGCAGTGCAGCCTCTGAGAGCAATTTGGGTGGTTTTGTACCGTTGGCTTTTATGTTCAGGATGAAAGCCCATGGAGAAATGTAGGATACTATTATTAACTTCAAGCTGACAGCTCTCTCTGGGTACCTACAGATTCATTGTTAGTTGGAGGATCAACTTTAAAGGGAGAAAACCTTGTGGTTAGTGATAACCTGCCTTTTGTGTTTCTTTATTATAGGAACAGGGGAAAATTGGAGTTGTCTTCAATATTGGCACCGTTGACATCTCCATCAAAGAGGAGAGGACCCCGGTGAATGATGGCAAATACCACGTGGTGCGCTTCACCAGGAACGGTGGCAATGCCACACTTCAGGTGGACAACTGGCCAGTGAATGAGCATTATCCCACAGGTACATGTTCTGCTCTCAATGACCAGACTCTCTTTTACTTTCCCATTCTTATTTCTAACAGGTGATTTTCTCATGACTGTCACCAAATCATTAAAACACTGAATATTAAGCACACATTCATATTTTGTGGATGAGAAGATGCATTATTTCTTTAGGACTCAGTCCAGTATAGGGAGCTTCTGGAGACTTACTAACTATGCACTGAACACTTCTTTTATTCATCTGATTAATACTGCCTGACTGGCTCATCCCAGATACAATGATGTTGGAATTTCCTGAGCACTGCAAATGATGAGCAGTGGATAAGGGGTACCATCTCTGACAAGCTATTGTCAGGAATCACGGAATAATCCATTTGAAATCTGGGCTTTGTGGTTCCATGTAGCCAGGTGTGGTTGAACATACAGGTGGCCAGAGATGGCAGAAAGACTGTAAAAGAGAGTATACTGAACTTGAGATGATGCTCTTTGTGAATGCTCCCATAATTCTTAAGTCAGAGTAACAATGAGAGAAAAACTAAGAGTGAAATTTCATTCATTCGGTTGACTTTGCCAATTTTCTCTCTCTCACTTACACTAGCCTGCCTTGATTTTCAGAGGTTGGTCCTAGTAGGCATTTTAATAGCAAGCATGCCGGTGTGGGAGGGAGAGGGGTTAATCATCTGTTTAAATTTTATAGTCAAGGAGCATTCGCCAGCAAACTCCCAGAACCAGATGGCCGAATCAAGGGCGATGGGAGGAAAGGTTGCCTTCTTTACAAAGTTCATGCAAATAATCCCTTAGCTTTCCCTCTCGTCTACCACTTCTCCTAGGAAAGAGCCCTGAACCCTGATCGTAAGAGTGCCAGGAATGGAAGGGAAAATACTTTGGCTAAAGGCCTTTGCTCCATCATTGAATTCTCACCTGGTGGATGCAAGAAAATAGCTCAGAATATTGAACTTGTCAATAACATGGGCATTTGTACTATGTCTAACTATCTCCTACACTCCAAATGGCCCATCATTTTCTCACTGTTATCGTCTCACTTCCTTTATAGTGGGCACAGAGGTGAGGAAGCTGGAAGCACATTTCCGGAAGTGTAAGAGCTCTTTAGCTAATAATCATCACATTTGAGAGAACTGTGTAAAGTAAATTTGCCTATTTGTGGCCCAAGAATGTTGAATGAGTTGAAGGCTGTGGTTATTTTTTCATGCCTAAGTTAGCATTACTTTTCTTTAAATGCCACCGGAAGTAAGTGTGCTACTGGGTTTTTCCTCTGTTAGCCAGAGCCTTCCTATGTCTGGTTTAAGAATTACGGGAGCATTTGCAAAGAGCATGCAAGACCCCCAAAGTACTGACACAAAAAGCCTCACCCACTCATTTATCTACCATCTCAGTCTCCATACAATATCCGGCTGAGTCTTTTCTGGGAATCTCTGGACATACTCTTAGCACTTCTTAGGTTAAGGTACAAAAATGACCTTATGTGTTTATCTTTGAGCCTTTGAAGAAATCCAGAGGTGTTAGCAGTTACTGTGAATGCTCATTATCATCCAAATTCACTAGACACTAATAGATCTGATTTTTAAATGCTTCTTGCTTAAACTGCGGGGGATGAGAGATGGGAGGAATCAAATAGCCTGAAATCTTAAAAACTGTTCATTTGTTCATAGGAAAAATCAATCCCTCTCCATGTGTTTTATCATTGGCCCTGCTACTGCTGCTGTTTGTTGTGTTTCTATTAGGAATTTCAAAGATTCTAAATTGATACTAACCACTTGCCCTGAGCCAATATAGGATTCACGAGTTTGCTGCCAGCAATGAGAAGGCTCTTGAATGGTCATTTTTAAAGCCACATATGTGTGAGAAAACCAGTGACCCTTGCTGTGTGCCTATCTCTTTGTATCTTTAGTTCCAAATTGTGGGTTGCTTCCTACGTTTTCAAGACAGAAACCTTTCTTTAATGGCATTGCTTCCCACTGAAAACCATTATTACTAGTAACTGTTGGTAACTGTTATTTAGTAATAATAATGTGTTATTATTACAGGACATGATACAGTATAGCAGTTATAAGTATGGGCTTTGGAGTCAACTGGCTGGAGTTGGGATCTTGGTGCCATTAGCTGTAATTCTGCAGCACGCTAGATTAAGACCTCGAAATGCCCTAAGCACTGAAATATTTGGTGCATGTCCCCACATATAATTCAAAATATAACAACTGTAAAGTAAATGTAAGAATTTCTAACAGTTCCAACTTTGCTTCTCTGATAATCACTGCAATGCTTTCAAAATATATCAGATTCTTTCTCCCCACATTCTCATTTGTTAATCTCTCTGTTGGTTCGCTAGGTAAGTGCTTATTCCTCCCGTTTGGTGGTCAATTGCAAACCTTAGGCAAGATATTGAACCTTCCAAGTCTCTGTTTCCTAGTCTATAAAATGGGATGATGCTAATACTTACTTTCTAGGGCGAATGTGAATATGCATGTAAAATACCCAACATAATGCTGGGTCAGTTAAATCAATACTCAGTAAATGTTAGTTATGAGGATTAGCAAACATTTGAGTAGCATTTTTTACTATTACATATTCACTCATACAGACTGCTTCATTTTGACTATAAATATCCTGTAAATTGGGTAGGGTAGGTATTTTTATTCCTGATTTCAAATTTCAAATGAAACCCAGGGAGATACTGTGTTTTTTCAAAAGTCATAAGAGAATAGTAAATGAGGGACAGAACCAGGACCAGATTCTCTTATTCCTAGCAGAGCACAATTTCCAATATTGCTCCCATAGCAAATTGGGGGATATTTTGAAAAATGCATAAGTAGAAATGAGCATGTTTCTTGTGTCATCTCAGATTTAATCCTTTTCTTAAAGTATCATTATTACAAAAATCAGTACCAGTAACCACACAAAGGTGGTTATTGTGAGATGTAGAGTTGAAAATCCTCTTTTAAAAAAGAAAAGTTCTCTTAGCTGTGCTAAAGACTCATTTGTAATGTGACCAAGCTGTCCTCCTAGCAACAGTAGCAATATGCTTCCATGAAACAATTGAAAGAATACTGAGTATTTAAAGGAGCTGTCACCTTACTCCACTTCCTAGATTGGAAAATGGCATTCAGAAGTCCAACATTCTAGTTGGACTAGGACTTCCTTAGGAGTGTCTCACCTTTTCAGCTTTGGATACCTTATATTTTCTCTCCTACCTGCTTTCAGTGCTACTGAAAGGATACGTTTTACCAACTTTAAAGCTCCATTAGAGCAATCTGGCAATGTTTATTTAATTTATTTAAACCATAAGATCAAAAGACCCCCTGTATCTCGGTATCAAAGAATAAAGCCACCTGGTCAGGCAATCTTGACACAGTTTCTGCAAAAGTGACAGTTTCTTTCCTAAGCCATTCTGTTTTATTGATGGTGATAAGTCTAGAAACCACTAAGAGCAGTTCAGTTGTGTTACTTGTCTATAGCTAATGTTTGAACAGTAGAGAAATATAACTCCTACAGAATATTCACTTACATCATCTCATTCTGAAGACATGCTCTCAGGAAACTGTTTCTGCTCACCAGGTTCCTGTGCACCAGGAGGAGTGGGTCAACTCCAGAACCTTCTTATAGACATTTATAGGATTTTATGTGGCTCTACTGAAACATCCCACTGTGAAGTATTTAGAAACCAGCTGGGCCCATGGCATGTAGCATTGGCTTTTTGTGAATCAGGAAGGATCCAAAATGAAAATAGTTCTATAGCCACCAGAATCTTATATCACTTAATTCTGGGAGATACAACTCAAAAGCAGTTTCTTTCTTTGAACCTGAAAATAGAAAGGCTAAGGAACAGGAGAGGGAAATAAAAGAAGAATCAGCCCAGAGTTATCATCCAGGCACTGACAGATGTTCCTTATAAAGCCTCTAATTGCTGTCTTGACACAATGCAGTGGAGGGGACCAGGGAGGGGAGGTGAAAGGTGAGTGGAGCTTAAGGAATTAATTTTAGCCCTGGCTCTAGATCCCCTGGGAGGCTGAGCTGACTGGGATTGTTAAAGATCCTCTCTCTGCTGTGAATAGGTGGCTGGTTATGTCATCAGGACTTTCAGAGCCCTGAACATGGTACAGGAAGAAGCTTTTTAGGTCAGAGCCAGGCTTCCTGGAAAACGAAGACTGATAAGCAGCTTCAGTGTGTAAGAATTTCCATCTTCTCATAGCAGGTGGTGCTGAGGGCAGTCTCAATGTTTTTCTTTTGTTCTTGATATCACAACTAAGTTCATTGACGTACTCTGGACTGGATTCCCTTTCTTCAATCAGTAAAATGCTCACTGATGACCTATGCTTCCATTCTGTTTGGCCACCCAACTCAGATCATGAAAAAAGATGTAGATATGGCTCCCCTTCAAAGACACTGGGTCAGAAAACTCTTTCTTTATATTTGAATGTGTTAAATTCCACAGAGCTTTTTCTTTATAGGGATTGAAAGTAAAGAAAAAACAAAACCAAAAAACATTGCTATCATGCTTACTGATGCGCTAAGTGCCTTCATATACACTACTGAATTTGAGCCTCACCCCCTCCTGTGAGGCAACTGGGTTTGGTACTATTACCACCATACTCAGATTACGGTTACATTGTCAAGGCTCTGAGAGTCAAAATAACTTACCCAGTATCACACAGCTTGAGGGGCAGACCCAAGATTCCTGTCCTGATCCTCAGATTGTACTCCGTCAAATTTCTTTTTCATTTTCCTATTTCTCAGAGTCATAATTTTATGGGTACTGACACTAGGTTATTAGGTTTTTATTCAATTTTTTTCCATTAAAGTATTCTCAAATAGAAGTCCTTACCTGGGCTCCTTTAGTTAGTAGGGTTTCTCAGCCTTGGTGCTATTGAGATTTGGGGCTGGGTAATTCTCTGCTGTGGGGGCTGCCCTGTGCATTGTAGATGTTCATCAGAATCCTTGATTTCCACCCATTTGATGCCAGTAGCATCTCCGCAGACACTTAATGTCTGCTAGGGGACATATTTACCCCCATTTGAGAATTACTGAGTTAAAGAAAGTCTCCAACATATTTTATTTCAAATGCCTATTATCCTGTCATTGTTTAGACAGTATACATGGGGATAAGAGAGATTTTTGTTTTGTTTACACCTCATCCTAGATTACTGAGACTTTGAAGGGTTAAAAACAAGTCTGTGTACTTGACATGATGCTGAAATTTCTCAAGCCTTGGGTTTTCATTAATTCCTAGCCAGGAGGTTTTCTTTCCTTTTCTTTCGTCTTTGCCTGCAAACATTTGAGGCCTTGCCAGATTTGAAGCACACATTAAAACAAGCCCCATCTACCTGCTCATTCATCCATTCAGGACTAGTGTTACTTTCAGTTCAACTGGAGAAAAAGCATAGATAGTGAAGTCCTGCAAAGGGAATAAGAAGTGTAAATACAACGAAAAGGGAATGCCATGTTTGAGCATGGTGTCAAGACTGTAGAGATATAGCATCAACTAGAGAGAGGCTCACCTAATGAATGTGTTTGATCATTGCTAAGTACATTTTAAAACCATCTTGCAGTAAGTTCTTCAAACATTTGGTCACAAAATGTATCAATTAATCAATCAAACCAGTGTATGCTGAATACTTGCATTGCTAAATAGTCATTTTTTTCTGATTTGTCAGGAACGAATTAGGATTTGCAGGTAGGTGAGTTTCCAAGGGACTTTCAACTTGATAGGGTTGGTTTTTGGTGAAAAAAAATCTTTAAAAAATTATATTACATTATATTATATTATATAGTGTGTGTGTGTGTGTGTGTGTGTGTGTGTGTGTGTGTGTGTGAAGCAGCAGTCTTTAACCTGGCTGCAAATAATAAGATTCCCTTGGGAATTTTTAAAAAATCTGTGGGTGCTCAGGGCCCAGTGCCAGGAAATCTAATTGTTCTGGGGTGTGGCCTGCGCATCAGCAGCTTCAGTATCACCTGGTAGCTTGTTAAAAATGCAGAATCTTGGGCCCCACCTCAAACCTGCTGAATCAGAATCTGAGTTTAACAAGATCCCCAGGTGATTCATGTGCATGGTAAAGTTTGAGAAGCAGTGATCCAGACATCGGTATTTTTAGGGAACTCCCAAGGTGATTCTATATGCAGCTAGGTTTGAAAATCACTGATATTTAGAAAGCTAAAAATGCCTCTTTTTCTTCAATCAGACTGTATGCCAGTGCTGTTCATTGTGGTAGCCACTCACCACAGGTAGCACACTTGCAATGTGACTGGTATGACTGAGACCCTGAAGGTTTACTTTCATTGTGCAATTATTACATCCTAGGCACTGAGGGATTAAATACATTTCATTCAATCCTCAGGCTAACATTCTGAGACTGTTGGCTGGTGGCTGGTATTTGACAGTGTGGGACTAGGATATACTGTCTCTTATTTCCTTCTATCTGTTTTATATAACGTAAATCTTCATTTACACCATTTAAAAAATAATGGGCATTTACCTTCATATACCTTCTGAATTCATCTAATGTATTTTGTCTTTCCACAGTCACTGGGATAATAACTCCACGCAATTCATGGGGTCGTTGTCCCAGAGATGTAGAAAATGGAGATGCCACCATCGCTCAATCAAACTCATCCAGATGGTGATGGCTGCTCTTGGCTGAGCATTTACTACATAGTCTGTAGTTCATGTTCAATATGATTTAGCTTTAATATAACCCTAGAGGTCGGTGTTAGTACTATCCCCACTTTACAGATTAAAAATAGTTCTAAGAGCTCAGGTACTTACCTGGCTCACATAGTAAGTCAAAATGCTGGTGTTCCAACCCAAGACCATCTGACTTGAGAGCTCTAGTTTTTAATCTCACTCTGCTCCATCCAGGAATTCTCTTTAATAACCCAGAACACTTGCAAGTCCCAGAAATTCTGGTCTTATCCCAAGTCTTGATAATTTAGAATTTTTCTCTCAGGTTAAATTTTCAATTTCTGCCAAGTTGGAAGTCAACACTTACCTGGGCATTTATGACATTTGCCTTCCTCTACACCATCACTTGTGCCTTGGGGACTCAGAGCCTCTTTCTTTTCATGATCCCATTTTACCTCCTAGCAACATATCTAAGCAGATTGGAAGAGCTTTATTAGATGAAAGTCTATTTTACTGTTTCATGGTCTTACTTGGAGAATGAGAGAGCAGCGAGAGAGTGCTTAGTATTTTTTTTCTTTAATTTTTGTTTTATCTTTTCTCTCTGTGAATTCCCAGCTACAAGATAAATAGCCTTGTATCTTACAAGTTAAATACAATTACTGCTATCAAACCTAGAGCCTTTCTCTCCCCGTAAATGTCTCTTAGAAGCTGATAAGAGTTTCAAGGCAAACTGTGGGCTTCTGGCTAATGCTAAAATTAAACATAGCCACCCAGAAGATAAAAAGACAAGGATGTGTACATAGATGTATGTAAATTATATATTTACATATATTCACATATGCTTGTGTATATACTTCATCATCCTATGGAAGAGAAGAACATTTCCGATAGAGGGAGAGGGGCCCCATGAACACATAGCACATGGGCACTGGGACACATGGTATATGCCTCTGAGACATTAAGCTAACACATGACTCAAGGTTGTTTATAAAATAATTAAATAGCACATAAAGGAGCTTGTTATAATGATGAAAATGTCTATCAGATAATATGATAGCAATTATAGTAACTAAAAAGCTTATCCAGAATTCATTTGTGGACAGGGCAGTCCTTTTTTTTTTTTCAAATGTTGATTGATTGATTGATGGCTGTGTCGGGTCTTAGTTGCAGCATTCGGGGATCTTTCACTGCAGTGCGGGCTCTTTGTTACAGCACATGGGCTTCAGAGTACGTGAGCTCTGTAGTTGCTGCATGCAGGCTTAGTCGCCTCCCCCTGCATGTGGGATCTTAGTTCCCCGACCAGGTATCAGACCTGGATCCTTTGCATTGGAAGGCAGATTCTTCACCACTGGACCACCAGGAAAGTGCCAAGGCAGTCCTTTTGATCTAGAGGGCTGTTGAGCAAAATAATAACTTTCCTGGAAAATTCTATAGGGCTCTATAAGATGCACACCTTAGTCTTAAGTCCTGGTTTATATTTTTCTCATCTTCAATAGACCATCTTGGGATTTAAGGAAGCTGGATTTTTACTGATTAAAAGGTGCATGATAATTGTTTATTTACCCATAAGTTAAATATTATAATATTATAGTCCAGGGACTTAATGAAATAAGTAATGAGAAATTCAAGGGTCACTTCTAGGCACTATTTAAGTAGGGATGTAAGAAAAAAGATTTCTTAATTTCTATGAATAATGAGTACATTTTTATTAAACCAAATCCATGGAATGATACTTTGAAGATTACAATGACAGTATGGTCACAATGTTATGTGATTTTCAAAATTTCATTTGAGATAGTGTGACATAAAAATACTAATACCATCTTACTCTATGCAAGGCCTTTATAACAAGAATTCTCCTGAATTAAAACAATCATCAAATATTGCATAATTTCAAAGCTGGGCTAAATGAATTACAAGTTTTGTTTGTCCTATTGTCACCAAGAAGCTCCGGTTTAAGTAGTAAATGAAATTATGGCCTGCAGAATTCGTCTTTAATTATGAAAATCTAGAATTATTATCCTAACCTAAAACACAATTACCCTGTACTGTTTTCTCTCTGCCCCAGAGTTATGTGAGCAGCACATATCCTAACATCCACCCAAAAGTATAGCTTTATTTATAAGAAAACTTTCCAATTTTCGGTCTCCACAGTTTAAGCCTTGCACAAGTTTGCAGGGTCCCTGTAGTTATTTAAAGCCTAAAAAAAGAATGTTTATCTTCTTAGAGGAAGATAGTACATAAATATCCAATAATAATAATATATATTCACATACAGTATGTTGTTTATAATTCTATAAAGCACAGAGTGTAATGAAAGGTGCTCTAAACTGTAAATCACTCAATCGATTGTAATCATATTGCAGCTCATCTCAAAGAGATAAAGACCTTCCACTCCTCTGAAATCCCTGTCAATACCCCAGCAGGCTGAGGAAAGGGAAAGGAGGGTCAGAGGAGGAAGGACAGATGAGTCAAGGACAAAAGAGTCACTTTTAATCTTCAGTTCCTGGAGTTAACATGGATTGGATTAGATTCCCAGTGATAGTTACAGTTTGCTCCATGAGATGTATTTCTTTTTCACGTGGTACTTTTACAGCTTTACAGTAAGTCCCTGACACTGTGTTGGCCTGGATGGGGGCGGTTTGCCAAACGCCAGTGATGGATATGCAGTGCTGCATAAGAACACTTGGGGACCAGGTGCAGAATTAGAAAATGACAATTCAAGCCAAAAGCCAAAGGTTATAGCAAAACAAATGTTGCAAGTAAGTGGATAAGGGGCCAGATAAAAATTTTATATTACATTTTCAAATAGCAGAAACACTTCAAAAGTCTTTTTATTAACTGATGTTGCCTTTCATACATATAAAAAAAAGATGTTGCTAATCCCCCTCCTCATGAGTGGAGGGATCTCCTTATGCATTCATTCATTCACCATTCAACAAATATTTATCCAAAGTCTCCTTTACATGTGAATCCATGCTATGTGATGGGTATTCAACGGGAAGTAGAACAAAACCCTTGCCCTCAAGGATTTTATACTCTAGTGGTGGAGAAATGCATGTCCCCAAGCAAGATAATCTTAATACCTGAATTTGATTGTGCAGTTATTCAGTGTCAGGCACAGAACTGGGTTCTTATATTAAATCTTCACAATAGCCCTAAGAGGTAGAGACTATTTTTGTCATCATTTTACAAATAGGAATATGGAGGTTTATGACATTAACTCCCAGAGTCATAAGCTAGTACATGAAGACCTGGAACTCAAGTCTGTATCTCTTAGAAGGCAAACCTAATGCTTCTATGTGCTACAATACATTGCAGCTGCAGTTCCAAAGAGTACAATGGGGTGCTCTCAGTCAGGTGAGATCTGGGTTCAGTGGCGCACGTAAGTGTCTGATGGAGCCTGGGGACCAGACAAGGGTGGGCATGGGATGGAATTTGGGCTGTAACCTTGAGCTCTCTGGGACAATGCTAACAAACTCTGCTCCCCTACCTAGATATACACAAGCATGTAACCTGACAACTTACACCTTTCACACTGAGGGAACTAATGGGCCAGCGTCATTCATAGATTGTTTCACTTAGTGTAATCTGCCCAGTGAATGCGAGACAGAAATATTAATCTCCCCCTTTTACAGATGAATAAACAAAGGCTCAGGGAGTTTGAGCGCATTTGCTGCAGTCACAGGGCTGGAAAGTGTCCATACTGGGATTCTACACAGATTTGTTCATTCCTACACCCCAATCCCTTTCTGCTACCCTACCTTTCCATCTATTTCCCAGGAGCATTCGAGTTTGCACTGTATATGGAGCTCAGATTCATTTGGTTGACAGATGTACATTCACATGCAAATTTACTATTGTTTCTCACATCCCGTTGCATGCAGTACATTCTGTAATCACATTATTAAACATTTACTAGAAATGTGCTTCTGCCCGATGCACAATTGCCAGTCTCAATGTTTAATTAAACTCGATTTGTCTTCATTTTAATCACATCATAGAAATGTGGTTTTGTCAGAGTTCAATGGTGAAATCTTCATTCCAAATGCCTGCCAGTGTTTCAGGGCTGTATATTCTGGAGAAGAGAATGAGGATAGTACAAAATATCCTTGCATAAAAGATTTTAAGGGAGTAATATTAGTTAATAGTAGATGGTACTGATATAATACTTATTCTGTGCCAGGTTCATGCATTATCATATTGAATCCTTCTTACAGCATACTGGAAAGGGATTCTGTTATTATTCCCATTTTAGAGATGAGGAAACTGAGTCTCAGAGAGGTTAAGTAATATACTCTCCAGTATCATGCAGCTGGACAGGGCCAACTTGGATTTGAATACAGGCAGAGACCCTGATACCTTTATTTAGAGAAACTTTTTCTGTAAAAGGCCAAATAATGAATATTATTGTCTTTGCAAGCCAAAAGGTCTTTGTTGTAGCTATTTAACTCTGCTGTTATAGTGCAAAACCAACCATAGACAATACAAAAATGAATGGGCATGGCTGTGTTCTAATAAGACAATATACGAAAACAAGCTGTGAAGAGCCACATTTGCCACTCCATTGTAGGTGGGGGGGCCCCTGGTCTAGATTATGCATATTTTAAAACCTATAGTTCTGTTTTTACAGATCCACAAGATTTATTTTATGGGCTATGTCATTTCTGTTTGGAAGAAAGGGAGAAAGATAATCTCTAAGTGGATGAGTTAAATCCCAAGAGACACAGAGAATACTACTTCTATGTAGAGTACTGTGTAGAGTACTGTGTAGAGTAGCATAGACCCAATGGTGAGGGTAATTCAGGATAATGAAGTGGAAGGATGCATCACTGGGACAGACATCCATTTATCTGTTCTTAAACAAAAACCCAGCCATACACCACTTTCCTAACTGAGCACCAAAGACATAGGTTCAGTTCACCTTTATTTACGTTATGCTGTACGTTGCTTAGAGCTCAATTTGACAATAACCAACAGGAAGCTTGATTATTTCTCTAGCTGTTACTTCTGTTGATACTTAGTAACTGTAAGTTGTGAAGCTCAAATACACTTTTCTCCCTCTCTCCTGAGAGAAGGTGCATACTTTCCTTTGGAATTTGTGGGGTTTTTGTTAGCCACTGGCTTAGGGGGCTTCACCTATACTTCACAGCCTTTCTGTATAAAGGTGCCAACTGACTTCTTAGCATTTATCTTTTCTTCTACCTGCTCCCTGACGTGTCCATGTTCTAAGTCCCAGAGAACATTCTCTTCATTTTGTCGGCATTGGCTGTCCCTAACCTGCTGATGAGAGCATCCTACTTGAAATTCTGCTCCATTTCCGGCCATTGATCTGTTTTTATGAGGGTGGACTCTCCTTAGATGTGACTCAGTCCACTTCCTGCTGTTGAATTTTAGAAACTTTAGAATCTGTTCTCCTAGTTATTAAAGGAACAAGAGCCAAGTTGTATGTTTTTTTTTGTATATACACACAATTATGACAAGTTTAAAACAAATTTTTAAAAAAATCAGTCTAAAACAGACCAGATTTTATTTATGCAAAGTAGAGTTTCCTTCATTTTACTGGCCTCAATATTGATTGTAATAAAGTTATTAATAAAAAGTCAGAGTTCCACCAGCAGAATAGAAAGCATATACCACCAGACTTGGCTCCTGATAGTTCAAGAAAAGTGATCAAAGTTTTGCTAATTCTTCCCCTTTTTTTGAGTCAAAGCAGCTACATAATACATGCTCAATAAATGTTAAACTGCACAACTGTACTGTGATTATTGGAGATGACTTCTAGAGTCATTTTTTATTTTATTACCTGCATGTACACAATAGCAATATATGCAGATAAAGAGCATCCTTTACAAGCATTAAATATACATAAGAAGTTCTTTTTAAAGCAATAGAAAAATATCAAATATTTTACTATAAATAATTTTTAAGATTTTACTGGAGATTTTTCCTTTGTTGAAACAATTAAATTTGATTTTATTAAAATATCTTTTACATTAGATAATTCTTGGTAGGTCTCAAAGGATGGATTTCCCAGTGTACTTAGACAAAGTAATAAAAGGGAGAAAGGAGAACATTTAGGCATCTACTGAAGTTAAAAATAAAGAACTAAGTATAAATCTAAAATAAATGTAAAGTAAAAGTAAATCTAAAGTCTTCTCAGATTGCCAAGGTTTAGAGATACTTATTACTTCATTTTGAAACCTATATAAAACTGTTTTGAGATGCTGACTGTTTCAGATAAAATAAGAATTTATATAAGTGAAGCACAAACTGAAATAGAACTGAAATGCTTTTAGACTTTCAAAATGAATAGTTGGGTATTTTTACTGAATTTTCTGCATGATGAGGGTGGGGCTGGACCTCCGGGAGAGGTAAAAATGAAGGCAATACGTGGAGAAGAATATCTTGTTCTCAGGCAGCAATTGAGATCTCCTACAGGAGATAAACCAAGGGAAATCTAATAGTTTTGCTTCATTTTGTGACTTTCTCCCACTATGGCCTCAGAGAATTTTGAGCTCCAAGTAGGCCCATAAAGGGAATTTTGAAATATTCTTAATAGATCTGTTCTTGAAATAAGTCAGCTGAACTGAGCGAGGTGCTGTGCCAACACATTGACTCCCAGGCCTGGCCAACCCTGATCCCAGACCTTTACAGCAAGTCTTTAGTCTCATTTTCATTCTCAAGAGTTGTGTGCGGTTCACCTGCAACACGTGTTCCAAGCCCACCTTCCTGGTGGTCTGGTTGAAATGCAAAAGTAGTTATGGATGTTGCCCATAAACACACAGGCCAAGACGTTAATGAACTTGTCGGCCAGTAAATCCAGCGCGTTCTGTGGCTGTGTAGCCTCATTCTGCCAAGTTATAGTTGCTTTCACTTTTTCTGGTCAGATGGAATAGTCAGCTTAAGTGTACTTTGTTCCTCTCTCTTCTGGCTTTGATTCCTTGGTTTGTGCCACTACCCCCACTGCAGCTACTTAGGACCAGCAAAGTGTTGACTAGAGGACTGAAGAGTTTGAGCAATAATTGTGTACCTTTAAACCTCACTGCCTTTCATACGTGTAGTTGTGGCTAAAATACCAATGACACAGCCAACCTCTAGGGACAGAAGCGACCTGAGTATCAACATTCCTTTGTTAACAGAAACCATTCAAATTCTTCTCTGAAAGTATTTATTAAGCATCTATCTCTGTAAATCCCTGTGCTAGGAACTGAATAATAGGAATTGGACCATTATTCAATTACAATTTACTTAAGTCCAATAGGATAAGTAAGGAGGAAATCTACGTATATCTTTACTACTCACTGTGTCTAGGTTCTCCCTTCTGAGTTGCATTCAAAGGTAAATCTTTGAAAGAAAAAAATAAATGAAATAAATATATGGGCAGCATCCTCGAGTTGTGGTTAGACGGGAAATTTCAGCCTCTGTTCAGAAGTCTAGGCACTTGTGAGGATTCCAATGCAATTTAAATAAGCTACCAGCCCTGGAAATCAGAAATGAAAACATAAAACCAAGAAAACTGCATGCTCTACTCTACCTGTCTCATCTCTTGTCCTATTTATACCTTATACTCACTAATGTTCTAAGTGCTTTTTGACAAGACAGCAATGGTACATCAATAGATACTGCATGAACTGGAGTAGGCAAATCGAGTCACTCAAGGCTTCTTTTAATCTCTTGAATCATTATTGCAAAGATAAAAGTAGGTTTCTGAACGAGTAAATTTCAAAGGAACCTAGCAATTAGAATGTTGAAAATACTAGGTCATCTGGTCCATTTCCCTAGCTGATTTAGAAATTTCTATACAATATGGACTACTCTAATTTGACTAGTATAATTGGAAATATTACAGATGATAGAGTTTGCTTCTTCCACCAGGAAAATAGATCTGTCTGATATTTCCTCCTTGGCTTTTATAAAAAAAAATTTTTATCACTTCCATTATTATTAGGAATGACACCTGAAATTATTCTGATTCATTCTTTAAATCCTGTATATTTATTTCTTACAGATATCTAGGAGCTGTTTCTTGTTGAAAAGTGCAAGGTTCTATGGAGAATATGGAAAGACATTCTTTCCTTTGAGATATTTATAAAACCTCTCTTTTTATACAGGATACATATACACACACATCACTGGGTAAATGTAAAAAATGTTGCATTTGTCCAGCAAAAATAAATATATTTAAATATAAAATAGCCTACAGATCTTTAGATGTATTCTTCAGATAACCAAGATTTATTATCCTGTATTTAATGTCATATTAAATGACTAAAAGAAGGAAGAGTCATTAATATTTTATTTATATGACTCACATTTGTAGGTTTTCAGAGATGATAAGAACTATAGTAATCATCTAACCTTCAAAGCTAGGTTTAATAATTTGTTGGAGTCAGGATACCCGCCTCTGTTTGAGGTAGCAGTAGTCATCAATCTCATGAACATTCTTGAGCACTTAAGATGTGTCGGTGTTTGGTACCATTGTGTGTTGGGGAGGGGGTTGTGGAAGTAGGATGCTATAAAAGATTGTTTAACAAAAAACCCAAAATTTGGTTAAGGTATTATAATTTCATTCCAAGGGGAAAAAAGCATGCGCACAAGAACTGATGCTGTATAGGATAGTGGAGTCTAGGTGCCAGGTAAATATTTGGAATGTGTCCGTAATTTTACATAATCATTGAGCACTTCCTTAAAAGTATATAAAAAAAAAAAGCCCTAACTTTTAAAAATTGCTATTCTGGCTGTCACATTTGTAATATGAACTAATATTCGAGTCAAGGCATAAACCATGATATACTTCTAATTATTGACAAATGTGTGTTGCTTGAGTTGTCAGTCAAAACATTTAGCAGTGTTAGTTGTCCTTTCTCTCTATTGAACCCCTTAGTCACTAAATTTTGGTCATTTTTAATGCTTTTCTCTAGAGTCTAACTGCCATTAACATGCTAAAATAATACTATTCTGATACTATTCTGTTAAGTCCCGGGAAAATGACTTTTAAACTCACCCATGAATTTATAAAGGCAGCTTTTGGTAATCCATAAGTTTAAAAGGGGCTGAAGAGGCAGTGCCTGATTTTACAAGCCAAGGTTGCAAGGCAGGAATGTGTTTTGTCTGGTTTTGGTCTTTAGTTCAATATTTTACTTTGTTTTTATTTTGTATTAGTAGGAAGTGTGGTAGGAAATATCCTTCTATTCTAAACCTCAATAAAACTATTCGTGACCAGAGATTATTTGTACCTTGCAGGAACATAAATGATTTGATTTGGTTGGGTTTAGGAGGTTGGGGTTAGTGAAGGCAGTGTTTGCTCAGAAAAAGAGAAGGCACTCCTTCAAGGTTCCTCATGAAACCAGTTACGGACTAAGAAATCCATTGTGGGGTGGGGGTTCATGTTCTGGATAAGTACAGCCTGCTTTTCTTACCAACCTTCTGTCCACCCATCATTTAAATAGTGATGCCCCCTTATTAGGTCTATTCCTTGTTACCTATAGAGTCAACCCCCACCACTATCCCTGCTTTCCCTTAGTCTAAGTCTAGAAATGGACCAATGGTATCAAAAGTATCAATCTTCTCTCATTTTTTCTACCCCGTCCCAACTCCCTCAGTCTTGACATTTCCCTCCCTTCTCATGGAAGCTGCATTATTGCATCCCTTCCCGTGGACTTGGTAATTCTCCCTTTAGAGTGAGGAAGAGGCCTAAGGGTAGGTAACAGGGGCCTGTGTCTCCCTGTGTCCATTCCAAGACCCCAAGGTTTTTCCCAACACAAACTGCTTTTACTCCCCAGACAGTTGAGAGCTTCCCCCTCCTCCTGATGGGCCTTGATGGAAACTCAAACAGGGGAGGGTGCTTTGTTTACCCCATCTCAGCTTCCCCGTCCTGCCTGGATTTCCTGACTTCCTGGCTGTTTCTTTCAGTGTTTGCTACATAACAAATCACCGCAAACCTTTCTTTATTGGCTCATGTTTCTGTGGGTCGTGCGGGTGTTTCTTCTGTTCCAGGCTGGCTTGGATGGAGCTAGATGGTCTTGATGGCCTCACTCACATGTCTGGGGGCTCCACTGAGCTGGCTGAGCTGGCAGAGTAGGCTTCGGTGGCTGGGGCTTCTCTTCTTGTGGTCTTTCATCTTCCAGCAGCCCAGACCAGCTTCCCTCAGATGTCAGTCTCAGGCTGCAGCAGCATGAAAGGGCAAGCACCAAGATGCAAGGGCTGCTCAAACTTCTGCTTCCATCATGCCTGCTAGTATGCCCTGTGCCAAGCAAAGCAAATCTCAGAGCCAACCAAGAATTAAGGGGTGGAAAAATAGACTCAGCCTCTGATGGGAGGAGTGATGAAGTCCCATTGCAAAGGGGCATGGATATTGGAAAGGGATTATAGCTATTTTGCAATTTAACACACTAGCAGAGAGCTAATTATTATAATCTACAAATATTTTCCTCTTAAACTTTCTCCTTCTCAACTCTCAAGGCCTCAAACAAGGTTGGAAACTGATGATTTTCACTGATGAATTGCCCTTTTTGTTTTTCTTTAAGATATGACATTTTGGAATTAATCTTGGTTCTTCCTGCCATATCACACAGTTTTCTTTTTTCTTTTTTTTCCCCCTCATTACATCTTATTATTCTGCCTTAAATTGAGTTAATGGTGTTTTAAAACATTAAATGTCCACTTAAAATTTTTCTGATCTTTTTTTTTTTATTTCCTCTTGGATGCTTTCAGATACTTTATCTGCCTTTGTTTGGGGTATTTATGATATATTAGTGTTATTTATAAAATGTGTTTTATTTGTACAGGCTATATTCTCCCTTTCATTTATTTTCTTTCTTTTCTTCTTCTCCTTTTTTTTTTAACAAAGCCATTTATGTTATAAAAACAGCCCCCAAGCTGATCTATACTTTTCTCTAGATATTTTCTCTGAGCTGAATACACTGTTGTTTATCATTATCTTTTGTTTGTAGCCAGATTTGAAGCCGTGCTGCAGTTCTCACAAACAAATCAATTTGAATTAATTTGCCAAGCAGAGTTAACAAGGCATTGTATGAATTCAAGATATAGTGCACTGACACCGACCACATTCCCTGAGGTTATTCCTTCACTGGGAGAATTCTGATTCTTGTACCACATTGTAGTTGTGTATACCTGACCTTTGAATCTTGCACTAAATGATGCCTGGCTGCCAACTGGTTTATTTTTTGAAAAGCCTTGGAAATGCCTCATAACCAAACAAATCGGGAGTATAGACAATTCTTTAATTAATACCTTTGTGGCGGAAGGGTGGTCTTCAAGATGTACACTCTCTGATGTTTGCCTATTCTAGGAGTCCAATTGCTAATGATGTTCTAAGTGAAAGTTTGAGAAACATATTTCTTAGATGATCTTTGAGTTCCCCTCAACCTTAAAAGTGTAGACTCTTCTCGTAATATAAACTGTAAGTTCCGATGACCTCTACTCCTAGAAACTGCTTTATAATTATGAAACACAAAAAACGTTTGCTTAAGAGGGACCACAATGGTTATGTGGACTCTCCCTCCCCCTCACCCCTCTACCCCCACGTCCCCAACAAGTTCTCTAGCGAGGAGGGTTTCCTTCAGACTGCAAAGGCTAGTGCAAACAAGTAGGAAAATGCAGGCCTCCTAAAAGGTGAGGAAATGGTAATAGAGTTCCTCAAAGGAGCTCAAATCTCTGGGTCTTAGATGAGTAAGGTTCCAGGATGCTTAAGAAGTTTGAACGCTAAGCCCCTGTTAACGTTCACCCAGAAATAATGATGTGAGTCAGTCAGAATAGAAAACTATTTTGTGAAAAGTGTTCTAAATTTTACGTTGTCCAAAAAAAGTGCCTCAGAGTTGGAACTAATATATAAGAATTCTCATGTGTTTTATTGGACAGATAAGTTGGTATACATTTAACAATATTTAACAAAGAAGCTGGTGATAGCTTGGGCTTTTCAAAACACATCTTACCTAAATAGTCTAAATTCCCTTTGGATGGCATTAGCAAATTGGCAAATGAGGAATATGTTATAAATAAAGTGTATCTTCATTTCCTTAAAAGAGTATACTGTAAGGCAAGCTATGAGAGCCTCTTAAGGAGATCTGCCTCTGGTTGAACTGAAACACTCAGATGGAGCTCTCCAGTTACTCTGTATCTATTGCTGTATAACAAATTACCCCAAAACTCAGTGGCTTCAAACAACTAACATTTATTAGCTCACAGTTTCTATAGGTCAGGATTTGGTAGCAACTTATTGCGTGGTTCTGTATCAAAGTGTCTGATGGATTAACGTCCCTAATCTATTGACTAGGACTACAGTCACCTCAAGGCTTACCTAGGTCTGGAGGATCCGGTGGCATATGGGTGTCTTAAGTGTCCTTATGACACAACAGTAGCTTCCCCAGAGTGAGCCATGAGAGAGGGAGAGGGAGGAAGTCACAGTGCCATTTCTGATCTAGTCTCTAGAAATCACAAATCGTCAATTCCACCATATCCTATTCTTTAGAATTGAGTTACTAAGTTCAGCCCACGTTCAAAGTTGGAGAATCAAGTTCTATCTCTTACAGACAGGAGTTTCAAAGAATTTGTAAACATTTTAAAGCCACCACGTAATCCTCCTATTCTGTAAAATTTCCAGGGTCTGGAAAGAATGTACAAAAGATATGCTTATCAAACTTGCAAGATGACACAAAACTAAGAAAGATATCTCCTACAGGAAACAAAAGACCTAGATTTGAACATTTTCTTATCAGGTTGGAATGCTGTTATGAAAAAAAGAATAAATTTAATGTCATTAAAGTCCTGCTTTGAAGTTTATAAAGTATACCGCGTGAATGCAAGATAGCACAAACTTTTGGGGAAGCAATTTAATTGGAAACTGTCTTGGGCTTAATAATGTGAATGTGCCTCAAATGTGACTGTGCTGTGTTGTGTTGTTTAGACAGCTGTTATAAACCAGCATATTCACCAGGTTAAGGGTGGGTGGTACATGGGACAGTGATTGTTATTTTTAGATCCCTTGGGAATAACATATTCATTTGTAGGCCTGAGGTTCAAGGCTGGTCTAGAAGACCTGTCATTTATAAACACCAGAGACTCCATAAGATCTAAACAGAAATAATACTGTAGCATAAGCTTATTATGGCATCAGCAATGTTGATATTGGTATGAATTTCCTATTCACGAGGATGAAAATGTTATTTGTTGCACATCGAAATTGTCCTTCCAAACCTCTTAACTGTTCTCTGAGCTGTGCAGTGACACCGCACATGCATATTTGAATGATCAGAATTTTTTTTTATCAAATATTCTAGCATTATGGCTTTTAAAATCATTGAGTGTAATATCCCCTGCATGAGAGGAATGAAAGAAAATGGAAACTGGGGGCGGGTAGGAAAGAAGGCATCTAGAAAGGATTGAATCAACAAGACTAAAGAGTACCAGAGACCACAGAGAGGTGGGTGTACAGGAAAGAATGGATCAGGGGAAGAATGAGCCCCAACAGAACACGTGGCTTTTGCAACAGTGGAGGAAATAAGGGATAAGAGGAAGGGCACCTGGGGGAATCTTGAAAGGATCATGTGTCAAAAGGTTGAAGACCGAACATTAAGGTTTTATGTTGAAAAGGAAATTTGAGAAGATTTGACACTGAAAATTGTATGGTGAAGTAAATCTTGTTAAGTTTGCCTTCTTTTTAGTTTAAACCTTCTGAATCAGGTACTGTTATGACAATAACAACAACAGAAACAAATCATGTATTGAGCACTTATTTTGCATATGCTGTGCTATTTTACACATGCTTAGTTCTCAGTTAATTCTCACAACAACCCTATGTTGCAGTTATTATTATAATTTTCATTTTATATTTGAAAAAACTAAAGCTTAAAGACACACAAAGACATAGATATACTTAACATGTTTACCAGGAAGGAACTAGACAAAAGGCAGATTGGAATTGACTAGTCTAGCTTCAGGGTCTATTTTGGAATAATTATAGAAGGCAAAGAAAGACACCACTTGAAGAAGGAAAGCAAATTTTATAGTCAGTTTTGTTAATTTATAGCATGTCATTTCTGAAAGAGAATCTTAAATAAAGAACAAGTTCTAGACAGACCTATGATCATGAAGAAAGTTCCATTAGATATAACTTGAAAATAGTCTTTTAAAAAAGTCTTTAAATAGTCTTTAAAAAAAAACAAGATGAACTTGTTTGGTTCATCTTTCTGGGATTGAAACTATCCTTAATGGATGAGAATAAATAAAAACTCCAGGATCAGTGGGCTTCTGGAAGAGAGTTGAGAATGGCTTCAAAATACAGGGAAAGGAAAGGGATTGGTGATATATGCTCTAATTATTGCATCAGAGTGAATGGTGTTTAGTATAATAGCACTTCAACAGAAATGGCATTTTAATTTAGATCTGGGATATGAAAGAGAAGTTCAATATTAACGTGTTTGCACACAAACTCACCTCAACCAGCCTTGACAAAGGTCAAGGAATAGGGCGTGGTCACTTGGATTAGTGGACATGGAGCACCAGGGTTATGTCTTTAGCACAGTCCCTACTCCCATCCCCAGAGAATGAAAATAAATCACAGACTCACTCTACTCCCAGCCTCTTCCAACTCCCTGTGAGTGTCCTTGCCTGGATCATTACATTTAATTTGTATAAAACTTTACAATATACATATTATCATCTTCTTTGGAATAGATGAAGAAACAGACATCTAGATTAACAAAATTGTGCAAGTTCACAGAACTGGTAAATATCTGAGATAGGATTGCATCCAGAATCTGAAAGGTTCCATAGCCAATGCTCTTTTCATTCGTGTTTGAGCCATCTTTGCTTAAATAGCTCAACTCCTATAGCCTAGAGATGGTGGATCAATACCATGACATGAATATAGGAAGGAATTGATAATATGTCTGTCCACATATACTTTCCATTTCCAAATATACCCAGGAAACATGAGGCAGTGAGCTTCCTCAGCCAAGTCAGGGCATGCCTAGGTGACCCACACTGGTTTCTAGGGGTAGACATCTCATCACTTTGGAAAGGTGGTTCTCCCTGGCTCCTGGAACCACTTAAGTGAATCTGGAAAAGCTCCCTTACTTAATAATGCCCTTGTGCTCTGAGTCTATTAATTTACTTCCCCCAGCTGATTAGTTTTCTGCTTCAAAAGATTAATTTCCTTGCCTTGGCACACTAAAGGATTGAGGCTTACAGCATACCAATAGTTCTTTTTTTTTCAGCCCCAAAGGTGTGTTGTGAGGATTAATGAGATGATGTTTATAGCTGCATTTTGAGCTCCTTGGTCGAAAGGCACTTTATAAATACAAGATATTAATTCTTATTGAGGTCCATTCATCACTTACAAGTGGCTGAACATTCTAGATGCCCATTGGGTAGCACAATACCCCCCATCTGACTCTAAGAGAGTTGTCTGGGTCAACACCAGGAACAAGACCAGAGCTGATCTCAAAGAGTTTCCCTAGTTCCTTGTCTTTAGTGTCTGATGTTTGCTTTGAAACTCACAAAGTGTTCTTTGGGGAGAGAGACATTCTAAGAACCTCTGAAATGCCTTACTACTTGAGCCTATACACATCGATTTTCTTTTGCCTCTAGCTCTAATACATAGTATTCATTCTCTGACTGTTCATTAGACCCATGGTCTCATTTTTTAGTGTCAACAAAGCAATAAAGAAAACTTTCCCTTCCTTTACTCCAAGACTCAAAACAAAGTGCAAAAATACTTCTGGCATTAATTTTGCACAGATGAATGTTGCTACGATATTCCTATTAGCGTGTCCACGTGCTTGACAACATTTCCGATGGTATTAATAGTCTACCTGCAAGAAAGCGTTTTCTGCAAGTCCAGTGCAAATTGCCAAAACCTTTAAGCCACTCTTCCTCAACTTAGCAGCAGTATATCATCATTACCTGTGGCTGGACCCAGAAATCTCATTTGTCAATGCCTGAATTGCTCTTTTACTTTCAGTGGTTTCAGAAACCCACTTTGTTTCGGAAATGGGGTTAGCCGAGTATATTTTAGAAGATATAGAAATATAAAAAGCAACAACCAGGAGATTTAGGGGGATATGTGGGATGTTTCATTTTCTACAGTCAGTTACTCTTTGGATGGTAGTCATTGTGGGACCAAATATAATACGGTTATCTTTTGAAAGGAGGCCTGGAAAAGTTCTGAGACTGTGGAAGCACACCATGGAATTAATGTGCTTCCTTTTGACTATTAGGAAAGAGCTGAACCATATTAGTAATAATAATAATAGTTTAAATAAATTGGATTTTTTTTTCGTATTCCGGGTTCTGTATATGCTCTACCTTAATATCCTATACCAAGTCCTATGGTGACTTGGGAAGTGGGGACACTGAGGCTAAGTGACTAACACAAGGCCAACTACCAAAGTTAAAACTGAAAGCCAGGTTTGTCTCCAAAGCCCATGGTCATAGCTCCTATGCTGTACTGATTATGGTTTTTAGAAAATTAGTATAACTTCTAATGATCTATGTTTGGACAGAGTGTAAAAATGGTATTGTAGAAGATTTTCTGTGCAATACAAGAGTTGTGTCTGTCTTTAAGTTCTTCAACGGAAAGAATTTTTACTTCTTTGGGGCCATCAACAAGTTTCCAGATTACTTCTTTGGGACCTTAGAAGAGGGACTAATGTATTGGGAAACTATTCAAGGGTCAACTTGCTTTCTTTTTCTTATCTTCCTCTGTTCTCTTTTTCTTTTATCCTTAATGGATTAACCTACATGTAGTAAATGTGACCTGTTTCTGCATAAAGTTTGCAGCTATGTGTGTGAACCAGCTGGGCCTTAGTAATTTCATCTGAGCGCATTCTGCTCTTCACAATATTATAATTCAACAGTGCATGTTGTATGTGTCTCCAGGAGCTGAATATTTGATAATAGAACCAATAGTATACAAACAAATGATAATAGGAGGCCAACTGTATAAAAAAAATTGATGGAGATACACACACACACACGCATACATACATACATACATACATACCTCTGACTTTTAAGTAGAATGAAATATGACTAGTACTTTTTTCTAAATTTCAGTCCCATGTGGGTGAATGTCAGATCCACATAAGTAATTTAAGAACTGTCTACTTGAAGACCACATTGTGCAATTTACAGAATCCTCAGTGTGGTTGAGAACTGCAGTTATTACATTTTTGGGGTCTAATTAGTAATGCACATATGACTCTTTTTAATGACATTATAACATTACTATTCATAAGGCCATTCTTTCTTGAGCATAGCATCACTTTCTGTTGAAGAATTGATTTTAGTCTTCGTTTTAATGTTCATACTGTTTGCTATATGAAATGTACAACTAAATGTCATTAAGGATTTACTATCAATTTATATAGATTTGATGAGGTTTGCTCAGCTTTCAGAGTAGTCCCTGTGTATGAATTTGATATTTAGAATGTTGTTTGCCCTTCAGTCAGTCTAGCAAATGGGGCTCGGGGCAAATGAACTCATTCTCAAGCACATGTTTCTAAAATATTTCTCACTAATGTTTGAGATAAATTAAAATAAAAACCAACAAGAGCATGAAAAGAGACTAAGAACAATGTTAATGTGGCAATTTAAACCAATTTGGTTTTCCAAATCGCCTTCCATCTTTCACAACTTTTAACAGTATGCAAGATCGCTATCCCTAGTGCCAGATACTGTCAGTCTGGCATGGAAAACTTAAAACTTTTTTCTAAATGTCTTTAAAGCTGAGATGGAGGAGAATGACTCTCTGTCTTTCACTTTCTAAGGGGTCTAAGGTTGAATCGTGGCTATGCTGTCCTCCCAACATATCACCTACTGACTCTCCAACATTGTTTCTTATTTTTTCTAGCCTGTACCATGTCCTAAAATGATTTTCTATGGAGCTTTATGCTTGACAGGGAGTGGATGGGGAGGGGGGATGCTTAGGAGGACCAAGACTCGTATATTTGTGGAAGAAGCAAGTCAATGCAGCTTCTTAATTAAGTGGGTGCGTATAGAGCTGTTAGTTTGGAAAATTGGGTACTTCTGATTATGTCTTGCGTGTTACGAAGAATATTTAGCTGTATATTTGCTATTGACTTCACTAATCCATTCCATGGTGAGTGGAACAAAGGTCATTACTATACTTAATATTGTAGCCAATGACAGTTACAGAAAACCTGAAGTAATAGGATATATTCAAGGTGAATCTGGCATAATCCATTTGCCGTTTCTCAATTTCTCAGTATGTTGTTGTGACTAAAACTTGAGAGCGGTCAAAGCTTATGAAGATGGATGACATCTCTTGTGTATCTGTCTCCTGCAGGGTAGAATTCAGTTATAGAGATATAGGTTCTTTTCAGAAAAGTGCATGTTCCTTTCCTATTAGGACATGTGAAAATTTATTTTGGATTAGTAGAATTCTGTGTACCCAGATCTACCAGGATGGTCATTATAACGATCTCTAGGTAGTATTTACATTAACTGGTAAAATTAACTTTTTTCACCATGGGCTTATTGAAATACCAAGAAATTAAGATTCCTTTCTATTTATCCTCCGAGCTTATACCCTCTCTTTTTTTTCTTCTGTGAGAAATAACAATTTGAGGAAAACTTTAAATTATATATTGCAATCCAAAACTGTTAATTGTTCTTTCCATTCATTGCACTTTATCCTTTGATATGTTAATATATTAGGCTTTATGCCAGCCAGATAGGGTCCCATAAGGCAGGCTGGGAACAGATCCACAGTCTCCTCTTTCATGAGCTTTTTTTTGTTTTTATTCCTGGATAGTAAGAATAATGAGTCCGCTCCTTAGAATAATTTGTTCAAAGGAGAAATGAATGGGGAATCTTTTAAATATCTCTCAATGTTTCCACCCTTCCCCATCCCATTCCTTACGTAAGGCAGGTACTAGTTTACACAGGTGGAATCTTCTCTGCCAGTAAAAATCCTGCCTGAAGGTGGCCCTGAGATGGAGATGCCAGGGCAAGCTTCTATCCACCTGATGATGTATTCAGTCCTAATATTCTCTCTAGCTTTTAGACTTCTTGATAAATGGTTTCTGAGCCACCTGTTTTGAGATTTTGATTTCACCTTTAACATTGGTGATTTGGGTTGGGCTTCCTGAAGTTCTGATACTGTAAGTCTATGAGTCAAAAGTAATTTAGAATTCGCTAGTTTCTGCTTGATCACTGTGAGGTTGGTTGACAAGACAGAACAGTTCGCAAAGCATGGCTTCATTATTTTGTGATTTGAAGCATACTCATTAGGGGTATGTCTTCACAACACCACTCTCCATGTCTGTCCTAATTAGACAGACCATCCGGGGTGGTAACAACATTTACAAAAGGAAGAAAGGGGCATACTAACAGTTAAAAGCATTATGTTTGATCCTTGAAACTAATTAGATATTTCATGCTTGGAAGAAGTATCGCTAACAGGCTTTATGAATGGATGCATATTCAGGAAGGACCTCTCATAGGATAGAAAGAGAGAGAGAGACTAGGTAAACATATAAAACCTGTGTCTGTTAGTACTGATAGATTATAGGTGCTCAACAGTCTGAAAACACTATATCACTATATGTTTAGCTGCTTTTATTTATAGACATTTACTTTGGGGTTCCTTTGATTTTAAAATGTGGAATAGATCTGGACAAAGAGATAGAGATTAAAAGAGTTACCTGTAATACTCTATCTGTTTTACATGGGTGATGGGATGCCAGGGCCCCCTTTATGGAATAGGAAGTCTCTGGTGGCCATCAAGGCTTACATTGTCTTCTTTGGCTCCCCTCTGCCAGGAGGGAGAGCAGTTGCACACACTTGAGAGGAGAATAAGGAAGCGCATGCCCCAAGCTTCTGATAGGATACAGTAGAGTGAGTGTGTAACATGAATGACTAAGAGAGTGAGCATCCCCTACCATATTATGAAGCTGATCTGATACTCACCAGTCAACGGGATCCTTGTTCCTCCACTGACCCAATTAAGGTGTGGTTGGAGTGAGGTGGAGAAGGGAGAAGGTAAACCCATCTCTGTAAATACCCGAGCCTCCTCCTGATGCCCATCCCGAGGCACACTTCTAAAACCTATGGAGCACTGCATAGCTAAGAATAACCTGACCTCAAACCCGTCAACCAAGGGCAGAGTGACTTCGACTCCACCTCCACTAAAGATAAATTGATATCTATCTCTAAAAACTTCATAAAACGCACCAAAAACCTAGGATGTTTTTGAATGATTTATTGACTTTTCAGATTGTTCTTTAAGCTGTTTTTTAAACTTTAAAGGCAACACTGATAATGAACGCTTCCAAATGGTAAAACAGAAAATCCCCTTCAAATATAACCGGCCCGTAGAGGAGTGGCTGCAGGAAAAAGGTAACTGTCGTTAAAACTTTCATTTTAAAATCATTTGATTCTAAACCCTCATTTTTAAAGCCTGCAAATAAATGTTCCTTAAATGATAATCGCCTGCTGCATAAATGACTGTTTTAATTTTCATTATAATTTGTGTCAGCTTCCACCTGCCATATGTTGATAAATCATGCTATAATACATTGCCATTAAAATACAGTTAAAGGGACTAACATCTAGCTTTCTATCAGCATGACAACCACAAACAAGAAATTCCAGGAACCTCTAAAAAGAAATGTATTATGGCAATTTAACCACTGCATGACATTATTTGTTAATTTGTTTTAAATTACCTCTTATACCAGAGCTTTCTAAAGAAATTTCAAAAGAACTTATTAAACTTGAAGCTGTTTTGGCTTTACCATCTGTAGCGTGGTTAACAACAACAAAAAAACCATAGATTCACTCTTGTAGTTTAAACTGCTTAAACAACTGATATAAGGGGAGCGATTTTTTTTTAACATTTGTTTTTAAATGAAGAAAAGAATGAGAAAGATGAATTTTGCCTTTAGAGTTAAACTTACAGAGGCAAATATATTTCATAAGAAGTTAATGGTGTCCTAGTTACCGACTGAAACTAAAAATCTAAACAAACTTATCCTACACTTTGGTTGTGTGATACCCTTGTGTATTTGATATTTATGCAACAAAAGTGTAAGTGGTTGGAAAAGGAAAGGTTAATGGAAGGCAAAACAGCAGTTTCTCATTTGCTGAAAAAAACAACCACTTTGTTAATGAAAGAGGGCAGCGGTTATACCTGATGTTAGAATTTTCTGTGTGGCTCCTATTTATAAGGAACTAAACCATTGTTTTCAATGAAGAAAAATTTTTATCTTTAAGAAGCTATTAACTCTGTTCTTTCCTGAGCCAATATAAGCTACTCTTGTAGCTTGAGTTTTTTTAAAGTAGACATTGAGTTTTTAAAATATGTAGAGACTTGATTGAGTTATTTATAAATAGTAATGGGGTATATTAATATGCAACTTAAAAAACAAAGGACTACTACAGTTGTAAGTTGAGTGAAAACATTCAGGCCTTTAAACACGGAAAATCCTCACTGAGTCTTAACTGTTTGCCCTGTTTTTAACGTACGTGGTCTAATTAAAAATAAATTAAGAATAACTCTAAAAAGCAAATAATTTTGTTTAGTAATCACCAGCTCATAAAGTCCCTTTAACATTAAAGATGATGATTGCCTCACTTCTTAAAAAGGAAAAGACAACTAGATGCATGTCCGAGTCTCATGTGCCTGAGAGAATTTTTTTGTTTCTTTCAATTTTATGTTAATAATATTTTATTTTACTCCATTGCCTTTTGAAGTCTAAGTTCAGTAGCATGCCAGGCATTTTCATTTGTACAAATCATTATAAAGTTATCAGTAGGCTTTTAGTTTTCCTTCTGATAGCATTGTTATGAGTTGGCTTTCATACTAAAGGATGCTTCCAAACACACAGCGAAAGTTGAGTTGGTGGGACAGGGGTAGGGGTGGTTTGGGTGGGAGGCAGGGAAGGATTCCAGTTTCTTAACTGAATATCTATATGCTTATATATGCGAATAATATTGGAAAGAATTATTTGCAAACTGGGAAGTTCTCTTTTCTGCATTATTTTAACCGAAATTACTTTTTTGTTTGACTTTGGTAAGTAACATTTATTCGATCTGTTGCTTTCCCTCTTCCTCTGTCTAGCTAACTTGTCCTTCAAAAGAAGTAGAAAATATATGCCAAAGACCTTGTAAGGACAGTGAGCCAAAAAGAAAAGGTAAATTCAGAAAGGTGATTAGGCAGAGATATTAAGAAGTACTTGGAATCTTCTTTGGAGTTATTTCTGTCTTTGGGGAAGAGATCTGGGTCACAGCATTCCCGAGTCTGTTTTCTGGCTCTGTCTGCTATTGACTGACTTTCTGACCTTATACAATCCACTTAACCTCTTTATATCTCAGATTTCTCATCTGAGGAGAGGAGAAATAATACTGCCTATTCCCCAAGGGTGTTCTGAGGTTTAATTAATTAGTCTTTGTGCAAAACTGCCTAGGGACGTGCAAAGATTTAATTTAAGCAATATGTGAACTTGATGTCCAAATGAGGTAACAGTTAATGACTTTCAAGAGGATGAGCACCCAAAACAAAACACAAAGTAACCTGCTGCAAATCCTGTCCTGGTGTGATCACCAGATTTTGTATTATTGATAATAGAACAATTATCAGATTGGGATATAGATATAATAATGGTCGCCCCTTATAAAAAACATGGTTGATCATAATGAGTGACAATAAGGAGATCTGGCATTGATTTTGAGAAATCTTGGGCAGTTGGTACAGCTTTCTCCAGTCAATCTCTTATATCCTTCGTAGGGAGGGAGTGGTGATGATTGTTTCTCATTTATTCACTTACTCCTGCTTACCTGAGAGAGAGAAATTGATCAGAGGAAGAGATGGCAGGAGACTTGAATATCCCACTGTTCCTTTAAGTGCCTGCCAGCTGTCTATTAACCACCTAATTTAAGGTACAGATAGTTAGGAAAGGGTTTTAAAACATAAGAAAAGCAGATCTAGCCAGAAATAAGCCATGAAAAATACAAATACACAAAGATACAAATACTTCCCAGGGCATGATGGAAATCTGAAACATAGACAGCATCCTTCCCTATTTTACCCGACTGGTGTCTTATTCTCAAGAAGTGCTTGTTCAGATCTCTCCCTGAAAGCAGGAATAGCCAGAAGTGGAGCAGTGGCAAAATCGTATAGCACAGGAAACACGTCTTGCCTTTCTCCACGCTTTGGTCAGTCTTGAATAAGCAAAGACTGTGGAGTGAACTATGGCAACTGGAATAAAGGAGATGCATCATTTCTAACCACTGTATTCAACTTTGCATTTCAATTCTCTCTGACCTTCTTTTTATTTGTAACCATGGGCAGAATAATATCACTAGGAAAATAAGAGGAGGACCGTTATAGATGTGAAGTACTTTTGGAAATATTAGAAATATAAAATCTTCTACCCCTAATCAGTTATAACCATTAACTGATCATCAGTACTGTTTTACATATAAAAAAAGGAGATGAGTAAATATGGTTGGCCAACAATTATGTGAATGGAAGAGATAGCTTGGCATTGGGGCTTTCTGGTGTAAGATACTAAATTTTAGCCCTAGAGATCTCCTATTAGGCAACTTATTGTGTTAAGCTACTCCAAATGCCTATGCAAGACTGAGGGCATATTTATTTTCCCCTTCCATCATGACATTTCTTTTTGTAGTAAGCTTAGAACTCCCAGAAAAAAAGCTGTTGTGAAAAAATAAATAGTAAAGATGTATGAGCTCCAGGCCATTACCCAGTATTATTGGGCATTGAACTTTTTGCTGCATCTTATATGAGAAATGAGAGGCCAAAGGATAGGGAATGATGCATGTACACAGGGCACTGAAGAAATTGGTGGGAAAATAATGGAGATCTATTAGATCTATTTGATTGGACCCTTAGGATCTGGGTAATTCTGTTATCATTAAAGCCAGCAGATTCCATTTCCATACTCCAGATATTTTTATAGAGAGTATTTCCACTATAACAAAATTATCTGGCCAATTCTCCATACTGTAGTGTTTGAAGCTTCCAAATTATTTATAAATCATTTTTGACTAATATGCCCTTAAGTGTTGCTGCATGAGGGGACTGGGCTCTTGTACAAAGAGTTCCCTTGAGCAAATGCATTTTCCCTCCTCTGCCCCTTCAATTTCATCCATTTTTATATATTATATACCAGAAATTCAAGGATGGCTAATCACTATATAGACTTAAAGGTGATGTAATAGTGGTAGAGGTTAAGAACCCAAATATCACAGTATGCCTCTATTCATATTAGAGATTATAGAGCAAAAACCTCTGTCTTTAAAAAATGTACTCCTTTTAATTAAACAGACAAGTATAACAGAATGTTGTTTCCAGTCATTAATAGCTAAAATAATTCAGGCAATTAGTTTGAAAATGAATGAAACAGTATTTGATCACTGACTAAAATGGAGAAAAATTCAAAAAGGATATATTTAATCCCATTAAAAAGTTTTTCCTTCTTTCTCCATATGGAAAAGCAGAAGGAAATAATCTAGAGAAATTATAGCATAGAAGGATTTATCCTTTAAAAGCTATTTTGATTTTTCTGGGAAAGATCTCAAACTTGAGAGGTTTTTTAAAGTTGGAATAGTTGGAGGGAAGATAAATTAAGTTACACTATTCTAAACTCCGTTCTACCATAATTTCATTCTGATAGTTTTTCTGTCCACAGAAACTTTAATGGTTCCCCAAATGGGAACTTCAAACAAGGTGAACTACTGTTTTCTTCAATCCATTAACATACTTCTGTAACATTTTAAGGTGTTTTATATATTGCTTTTTTCATTAACACCTATTTCTCCTCTCAGAATTGATTTTAAATGACATCTTTTTTCTTCCCCCCCTTTCTCACTGACATGATCAATGCCTACTTATTTTACATATCTTGGAGATTTAATTGTGTGACTGTAATCTCTTCCCTCCCCCAAATTAATAAAGATAGGAAATAATCTATTTAATGATGTTTATTAAATAGCAAGTATAGGTAGAATGTTATGCATTAGGAAGATTTCTAGGAAATGAGGTGTTTGGTGACCAAAATATTTATTTTTATAAGTAAACAATAAATCCAAGTCTCTTAACTAGAATATAATTTAACTTCAGTTCATTTAATTATTAGACCTAGTGTTTTAATTCAATGTTCTGAGTTACCTCACTGAGTTTTTATTTGCCATATATAATTCTTTTTCATTTTCATTATGTTACTTTGTAGCTTAAAAATTAATACAATAAATATTTATGATTTCTTATTGTTATCACCTGATTTGTTTTTTTTTTTTTTTTTCTGTCATCTGCAACTGCATAACCAGGAGGACTACAGTACTGCTTATCATTAAACCAAGATTTCTCCTGCCTCGCAATAAGGAAATAAGAGACACAGTTGTTCAGGTTAGCTAGGATATTCAGCTAGACAGTGGAAGAGAAAAACACAGTGAAATGTTACTTGCCAATGTCTATATTGAATTTTTGTTACCCAATTTTCTTCCTTTCAATTGCTCAAGGAAGCCTGTTTTGATGTCTGGTCCATTCAGACCAGGTAAGGCAAACAGAGAAAATGTATAGGAATAATGATGTTTCCTTCACCCAACCCACTAGGCCGGCAGTTAACCATCTTCAACACCCAGGCGCAAATAGCTATCGGCGGGAAGGACAAGGGACGCCTCTTTCAAGGCCAGCTTTCTGGGCTCTATTATGATGGTTTAAAAGTACTGAACATGGCGGCTGAGAACAACCCCAATATTAAAATCAATGGAAGTGTCCGGCTGGTGGGAGAAGTCCCATCAATCTTGGGAACGACACAGACGACCTCTATGCCACCAGAAATGTCTACCACTGTCATGGAAACCACCACTACAATGGCTACTACCACAACCCGCAAGAATCGCTCTACAGCCAGCATTCAGGTAAGCTTTTCTCCAACAATTGATTCCGCAGCTTGGTCTTTCAGATGTTGCTATTGTGGTCAGTGTTTCTATATAGCTAAAGTGTCTGAATTACTGTGTTTGTAGGAAGGATGCCTACAGATGCTCATAGTAATAAGATCCAGGAGTAGAGAAAGACAAAGTCATTGCTAAGGAAGTTAGAAACATCTTGTGTGCACTTATGGCTTATTATTCATACTGTATTTATCGCTGATATAGTAAAACTCTTATTCAAAATGAGCAACATTTTCACTATGCAATACTCCCTTCTCTCATTTTATTACCTTTCTTTTCAATAGCAAAAAGGGAAAAGGGGGAAGAGAAAATTTGTTATCATAGGAAAGACTATATACTAGTTCAATTCTATTCACATCCTCCCGATGGCTTTGCTAGGACGTGAATTGTTCATTTTTGAGGCCAATGGGTAGCATTAAATCAAGGGCAGATGAAGCTAGAGGGTCAACTAATCCTTATAAAATGCAGTGTTTGTATCTGATAAGTGTTGATTAATCACTTGTTATTTTTGGCCCAGTTTGTTTCCTTTATATTATATGGACCAAGGTCCTAATTACATTAGAAAATTTGAAGGTCTGAGTTTAGCTATATAAGGAGTCCTTAGTTTTGTGGTTAATGTTTTTCTTTTGTCGCTTAAAAGTAATTATACCCAAGCTAAAGCTTAATGCTTTGCTGACTCCCTTGGCATCTCATAAATCTACTTAGTAGATGGGAGAAGGTTAATCGAATTTTTAGCCTTAAATGCTCTGGCAAAAAATAAGACATTCCGATTGCTTGTGGGGAAATGACCCCAGCCTAGTTAGTATCTGTAGAAGATTCAGTAGATCAGTACTTGTCCTTTTTGTTTTTTGGTTTTAAGACATTATCCAGGGGTTCAATTGGGTCTTTGACATCACCCTTTCATTGAGTTCAGAGGACTTTGTAAACCTAAAGTCAATAATCAATTAAACCTCTGATGTGTTCCCATTCTTCTGAATTAAGTTTACGTGAGTTAGGCAGTGGTAAAAGTGTTGTCTTCCTTTTTCCTTTTCTTTGAGTATAAATATCCAGACAGTTCCTTACATGACTCCACAGGAACAATTGGAAGCTGATGCACTGATGATGTCATAAGACCAATCTAATGTGTTTTAGAAAGGCTACTAAGAAGCTGGTTACTTAGCAGTCTTCTAGTTGCATGTGTTGTCACATGTATACCTACCCACATGCTCCAAAAAAATAGCTTCTTCTCTACTGATATTAAAGCAATAACTCCTGACACTTCACTATACTCACTGAAAAGAAGATAAAAGGCAATATATATTTCTATTATGACTCTCTATAGCTCAAGAGCAGATTGGTTTATTGTTGGTGAAAGGATAGTTCTGTCTGCACAGGTCTTGGCAGACTTGTTCTGTTTCTGTCAGAATACATTCCACTTACTCTGTGGGAAGCAGAGGAGCAAATGGCTTTTTCTTCATAGGGATGGATGGTCCTGTGGTCTTTTCCAAGACCAAATTTTCACTGACCTCAGAAGGATTTAATGTTACATGGGGATTCAGGGATTAAGCCATGGTAATTATCAGTTTTGGGCTTCCCTTCCTGCAGCAAATACATAAATATGAGCAGATTGGGTGAGTATTTGTATAAACTAAGAAAGCCAGAGTAGGATACAAGGTACAAAAGTCTTGTGATTATGAGTCTAAACATCACTGAACCTGTTGTCATTTTAGAAGACAGCAGCTGTAGACAGCTGGAGGATGCCCTCTCTGACAGTCTCCTTTCCAGTGTGTTTCTTTCCTTTTAGTCCAGTAATAATTGGATTACATCTACATCTTTCCTTTTGCTTCTACAGACAAGGCTATAAAAACGAGTTATAAATCTGTTGATGCTCTTTGTTTTTAAGGGTATATAAATACTCTTGGAGGAAAGGAGACCAGCCAGAATTGGATTAGGTTGGGATGAGGGATAAAAAAGCCCCGGATTCTTTGTAAAGATTAGCTAAAGGAAATAACCATGCCAGAGGTTTTGAACTTTTTGTTCTGCCAACTAGCCATAAGAACTTTGCCCTGCGCTCTGTAAAAACTCGACAGCCTGCCTGTCTCCAAGCTTATCTGTCCCTGTCTTAAGTACATTCTGTAGATCATGTCAAGCTTGTGTTAGGACTGAGGACCCAGCAACCCTTGGATTCTGTCCAAGGTTTAGGACAGTTTCCAGACTCTGAAGACCTTGGGTGAAGAAGGTCAGTCTCAGGAGTTCTAATATGCCCGGTGTGAGCCAGCTAATTTTCTTAAATGAAGTGAACTCATAAAGATTTGATCTCTGGGAAATCTTTAGAAAGAAAAAGAAAAAGAAGTGGGGAAGACTGGATTTCACACTCCCTGGATCCATCATTCATATTTTCAACTTTGTGTGAAATCTTACAGCCATTTCCAAATGATACTCTGTTCTGTCTTCCTTTGCTTTGATAATATTGGTAGAGTTGTCCTAAAATTAGACTCTTCAAGAAGAAACAATATAAGCATGTGTATTTACATATAAATATCTGGTTATTAAAATCCACTGATTATTTCCATAACCGTAAGGTAAGAAAACATTATTTGAGCAGTTCATTTCTGATAGACCTTGGTTAATGTTGATTTCAGATCAAAGTAAAACTGTAAAGTGCTTTTAGTGATGCTCTTAACTGTGAATGTGAACAAAGCATTTTTGAATTGATATGGTCCTCTAATGCTCTAACCTCCTGGAAATAATAGGTGCTTTGATCTTTCTGATACTCTAGTTTGTTACAAAATACTTGTGAATTACATGGACTGTGTTAAATTACTCACAGCTATGGTACCAAGCATCCGGTCTTCACCCTACATTAAGAAGGATGTCTCTAGTTGTCCCCCGAATAAAAAAGATAGTTAAGGTTCGGAAAGCAGGTGGGTGCATTGAGAAAGCAGGTGGATAGGTGATAATTCTCAAATAAAGGTCTGGCCCTTAGTAGGTGCTCAAGAAATATGTGTTGAATCAATCAGAAAACAAGATAGGCTTTATTATGGACCTTATCATCATTTAACAATCAGAAGTGGCATGGCTTGTGGAAGGTTTTGCCATTAAGATGATCAGTGTGCTTTGGACAATTAAATTTTTTTTTCCATTGGTAAAACTATCATGGAATGATTAAATGCATGTACTTAGAGTCAGACTGCCTGCGTTTAAAACCTAGTTTCTCTTCATATTAGCTAAATGACCCTGGGTGAGTCACATATGTTACAGTTACCTATTGCTGTGCAACAACCTGCCATAAGTTAGCAACTGAAAACAACACCTACGTCATTAGATCTCACAGTTTTACAGGTCAGAAATTTGGGCAGGGCTCAGCAAGGCAGTTCTTCTGCCTCACATGGTATTGACTGAGGTCACTCAGTGGCTACTGTGGTCTGGAGGATCTGGCTTCACTCATGCACCTGGTGCCGTGGTGGGTGAACCGGAAGTACTGGACTCACCTAGGTCCATGTCCCTCTTCATGTCTCTAGGACTGCTTTCATGGAGGCTCAGGACTCCCAGAGAGAGTTTTCCAAGTCTCAGTTTCAGGGAAGGATGTATAAACCTCACTTCTCAATGGGAGGAGTAGCAAGAGTTTGTAACCAACCTAAATCTACCACATTGTGAAAAATTGGAGGCAAAGAAAGGTACTACTAGTGCTTATATCATAAGATTATTGTGAGGATAACTGAGTTAATTAAAGTAAAATATTTACAAGAAGTATATCATGAAGAATATAATTAAATATGTTTTAACCTTATTATTATTATTTTCTCTCCTCAACATTTGGTATGCAAGTCAGTACCCTCTCAAGCAAGGATCTATCTCAGAAACTGGGGCTGCCTCTACTGATAGTAGTGTCTGTAGTTCAGAGTAGGGCCAAGAGATCTGGGGGGGATTAGGGATTTGATGGAGGGTCAGAATAGAATTTGGGGGCTGAAATTAGTTCTGGCAAATAAAAAGTCTGTAAGATCTCAGGAATCGACATCTCACTACCCATCTTTACTTTTCTTTTCCATTTTTAAATAAGCCAGGAGTTCTGTGGGCCTTGGAGAGTATGTCCTGCTGTGAAATATGCCTGTCCACACAGTGTTACAAAAAGAGGAATCCAGGTTCCTTGCCATCATGGAGCTTACAATGTAACATGGGAAAGAGGGCTTGACATCAGCTATTAATATGAATGATGGTGTGTTGGGGGTGAGGAGTGGTGTAGGGGATGGCTTGGTTGGATCTCATGAATGATGTGAGAATGGAACTGGGCCTTGGATAGATGGGGAGAGGAACAAATCTCAGGTTGGTTGTACAAAGCTAAGTTGACAAAATCAGAGATGATGATTCCTAGAGAGATAGCCAAGTCCAACTAGAGTAGAGAGTGCATAGAGGGGAGTTGTAAGATTTTAATTTTCTTTTCCAGTTTTAACTAAGAGATTCAGATTCTGAGAGTCTTGGCTTAAATCTGACCCAAACAGGAGAGGTCCAAGAGGGGAGAACCGAATCAGGCTTTCAGGCTCTCTATGGGTCTTCCTACCAGGGATGCCCCAGAGATTGTGCAGGCACATCCATTATATTACATCTGACCCCAGTGTTGGCGAGTTGCTATCACGACACTGATAGGTCAGCGTCTAAAATGGAAAAGCTGAACTCAGGCTACACTCAAATTCCTTACTCTTCCTTCAGGACAGGAGGCAGAAGCGAGAAATAAGAGTCTTTGGGGGGTAATTATCAGCCACTGTGACCAGAATGTTCTTGTGAGAGAGGAAAGGGCCAAGAGGAAAACAGTTCCAAGAATAATGTATATTCTCTTACCTTAGTGCTGCAGACCAGGCTATCAGTAAAGAAAGAACTCAGTGTGTTCTGTGCAGATCACCATTTGGAATCATTTATAGGCTGTTAGCAGGATACTGATCATGACCCACTTTTTCTAAACTGGGCATTGGTAAAGTCACCTTGACATTGGCCAGGGCTGCCTGGCACCAGAAAATTACCAGAAAATCATAATGCTCAGGCTGGATTGGAACTAGTAAACAGTAGAAATGAAAGACCTGAGAGCTTTGTGAGATTTCATTCTTATCTCAAACTCACAAATTTGGTGAGCAAATGTGAACCACTTTCAAAAATTACAGAAGGCAGCCACAATTGTTCAGGTTTTATCACAATACCTATATGGAAAGCCCCCTTCCTGTCTGCTTTTAGTTTTAGCCTGGGGACAGTCAGAAGCACCCTTCAGCCTTGATATTGATTATTGCAAAAAAACAAAAACAAAGCTAAACTTATGATTAAAAAGTTGGTCCTTCACCCTGAGTGTCCTGGGTGGAGTCCCAGTATGTTGAAGGAAAGAGAGAGCAACTTAGAGTCTGAATTTCTGGGTTGGACCCCAGTTCCTTAGCTATGTATCTCTGGGTGGGTTGATTAGCCTCTCCAAACCTCAGTTCTATTATCTGTAAAATGGGCACAACAGTATTGTTACCATGGGCTTGTTGTGAGTAATAAATACAACCAGGTGTGGAAAGAACTTAAGCCATGCCCTGCCCCACAAGTTTGCACTTAATGCGTCATTTGGAAAACCACTTCAACCCAAGAAACTCTCCCAGGACTCATAGATCCTCACAGAGCTTAGCCTCCCTGTAGGGTTGGATAAGCACAAGAACAATTTTGTCTACACCCACACAAACCCGTAACCACTCAGGATTTCCTTTGAAGGTCCCCTATTGAATTATAGCCCTGAACTCATCAATTACAAGAGATTTGCGGAGTGGGAATTAGCTTTACTGAGTGGTTATTACATACAAAGTGTTCTATTAAGGTGAAGCATATGTTGCCATTTTTATGGATCAAAATGGTCAAATATCAGCAGTTTCATATGGTTCAACAAATATATGACCCATACACTTACAGCCTGTTGTTTTCCATGGCATTTTGAGATTCTGGCTAGAACACCGAACTTTCTCAAGGTTCTTTGAATAATCAAACTGTCTTGGATTGGGATACAAGATTAACCTACCTTATTCCAAATACCATGTCATAACAGGAGGTAGATTATGTTATGGTTACCCCCCCCAATTATCCCCTCTAGGCCCCTCCACCTTTTGCCTGCTGCCACCAGCTTGATAGCAGTGAGACAAGGAGACCACACACTTTTCCACCCCTCCCTTTTACCAGGAGACAACAGAGCCTCCAGGGGAAGTTTATTTTAGGATCAGGGCTCAACTAATATTGATTAACGGCCTTACATAATGTGCGGCTCCAGGGCTTGTTCCTTTCCTGCCAAGCCTCATAACTGGAGGGGCACTGAAGATTTGTCAGTCTAATTAGACTTTAGCTGCCAGCCAAGAAATATCTTCTGTTTCCTCCTTACCCTCACGCAGGTACTTTCTTTTCTCCTCTCAGAGAGTAATTGGGGGGGAGGGGGAGGAGGAAATTGGACTCTAATTTACTCATTACCTGGTAGAACTCTCCAGTGACATTTTCTTTCCGGAATTACATAGTTCTAATGGGAAAAAGAGGAACTTGATGGGTTTACCTACCTCTTAAAGACTTACGTGTTGGCAGTACAAATAGATCAGTACTTCCCAAAGCTGAAAAAGTCCCTCAAAAGATCTCTGAGAAGATCATCATCACATACAGGCAGGAAGTCTGTAAGATGCTAGGAGAAGTTGAAGAGACGCCCTTCTCATTAAGTCATAATATTTCTACAGTAGAATTTTCCACCAGAACTGCTAATAAAGCGTTGACTCTTATTTTGAGCCATCTGAGTAGCTGAGGGGGAAGTGCGTTCAGTTCTTGGCTACTCACCATGGAGGTCCCCAAATGTTTCTAAAGCTCCAGGTGGTTCTTGCAATCACCTAACAGACTACCTGGCCAAGTGTAAAGCTGGAATCCTTACCGTGCAGTGTACAGGTCTCCTCCTTGCTCTCTCTCTGACCGTGTTTCCTATCACCTTGCTCCAGCCACCCAGGTCTTCTTAATCTTCCTTGAACTTAGAGCCAGGAGAAGGGAGGGGCGAGTGAGGGTTGTACAGTTGCAGAGTTGGATCTTGTCTCCATTTAAAATGTTGATTTTTTTGCTTATCGAGGATTTTTTTTTTTTTTGTATTGATGTTGACTTTAAAATATTGCAATAGTGTTCTTTACCTTGATGACTGAGTCTGGGGCCATTCCTTTAAACGTTACGCAGTAGAGGAGCGCCTCCCCATTAGTCCCAGCCCTGCGCGAATATACCAAGCACGTCTGTGGCTTTTCACTTGCCATTTCCTCTGCCTGATGCAGCTCTTCCCAGCTATTGCATGACTCACTCCCTGACTCTCTCCGGATTTCTGTCCATATGGCACCTTCCAGAGCGGCCCTCCTTGACCATCCCCTGTAAAATAGCACTCTCTGTCACCTTCTGCTTCACTGTCTCTCAGAGCAGTTAACCCTACCTGACATGGTATCACATATGTATCTGCTTGTGGTCTCTATTTAGTCAAATGAGAGTGCTTGGATGGTAAGGTGTTTGTTTAAGCTACAATCAGAGCACAAAGTAAACCCTCAGTTAGTATTGCTTGAAACAAATGACTGGGCAGCGATCCACCAGCATCTTCTCAGGGAGTACACATGCCTTGTGATACTCACAGACTGACTCTCACTTCCAAGCACTATCCCTGTCCCCACCCACCTCCCCCACCCCGCAGAGGCCTGCTCTCTGGTGAGTTATTGGCAGGTTTCTTTTCTTTTTTTTCGGCTGTGCCTCTCGCTTGGCTTGTGGGATGGAACCTACACCCTCAGCAGTGAAAGTGTGAAGTCCTAACAACTGGACCACCAGGGAGTTAACTCCCTCTGCAGTGGTTTTGCTGCTCTGGGTTCCATGCCTTAAGAATAAGGAGTCCATGGGACTTCCCTGGTAGCACAGTGGTTAGGAATCTGCCTGACAATGCAGGGGAAACAGGTTTAAGCCCAGGTCCGGGAAGATCCCACATGCCGTGGAGCAACTAGGCCTTTGCGCCACAAGTACTGAAACCCACGTGCCTAGAGCCAGTGCTCCGAAACAAGAGAAGCCATTGCAATGAGAAGCCCATGCACCACAACGAAGAGTAGCCTCTGCTCACCGCAACTAAAGAAAGCCCACACGCAGCAATGGAGACCCAACACAGCCAATAAATAATAAAATAAATAAATAAATAAATAAATAAATAAATTTATATTAAAAAAAAAAAGCAGCAGTCCAGAGACGTCCCCTTATATCTGGTGTGCAAGATTGTTCTTGTTGATTTCTGGTCTTAAATTCTCTTTCCTTAGAACTTACTTGTCATCCTAATAGCAAAAGCAGCTTCTAGTACTTAGACTTTTCAAAGCACTTTTGGAAATGTCACATCACCCACTTTCCCTCTCCAATTTCATCGCCATATCCCTTTCCCAAATTATTTATTTCTTAATTCTCCTGAAACCTACCTTTAAATATAGGCAAATAAAAATTATTTTAATAGACCACTGCTTGTCTCCTATTCTGTTGGTATAGATAGAAAATTAACTTGACCTGGTTTTGCGTGTGTGAGTTTTCTATCTGCTTTAAGTCACTTTTTTGTTTTTCTCTAACAGCTGAGTGCATTATAGGAACCTATTTATTCCTGGTCATTTAGTATCTGGCTCTGTAGTTCATGATCTTTTGAAAAGAAGATTTTGGAAGATACTATGAGAAGCCACTAGATTGAGAGAAGGAATAATCTCTATGTAGTTCCTCACTCCACATTCAGCACCTGGCACAGTGATGGCCACAAAGCAGGGCTCTGTCAACGTTTGCTGAAGAAAAGAAAACTGCGTGGAGTGAATGAATGTTTATCTGCAGAGGGAAGAAGCACAGGAGGGGGCAATATTATTCACGTTCAAGGTCAACAAAGACAGCCATGAGGAAGCAGCATGGTATGAGGAAAGAGAGCATGGAAACAAGCAAGGGTCAGAAGACTTCATTTGTAGATAAAATGGTTAAAACCATGACTCGAGGTGGACCTTTGTTTGTTAGCTGTGGGATTTTGGCTAAGTTGCTTCTTGGAGCTTAGTTCCACCACCGAAATATGGAGATTATAACATCGACTTCATGGATAGGTTACAATAATATATGTCAAGGGCTTAAACTGGTACAACTCAATAAAAGATTGTTGTTATTTTAAGTGAGATTCCAATCCAGGTCTCTTTAGCATCTAAATTTTGTTTTTTATTCTTTAACCATTTGGCCTATGACATGGCAATTATGTCCCTTGAGTCTCCACTCTTTCCTCATCTAACATATAAGGGTAGATTCACTCTGTCTCCAATATCTTCATTTTCCTAACAGGAGCTAACATGGTGCTTTGCATATACAGTGACGATTGAATGGATGGATAAATGAATTAGAGCAGGGGTCTGCAGCCCCCAGGGATCTAATACCTGGTGATATGAGGTGGAGCTGATGTAATAATAATAGAAATAAAGTGTACAATAAATGTAATTTGCTTGAATCATCCCAAAACCACCCCCCCACACCCTGGTCCTTGGAAAAATTGTCTTCCACAAAAATAGTCCCGGGTGTCAAAAAGGTTGGGGGGTCACTGAATTAGAGGGTGAAAGGGGAAGAAAAGTTGAGGAGAGAAAAGGAGAGAGCAAGTAAAAATACTCTGTAATTGTGTTGCTGTAAGAACTATCTGTCCATTTCATGGATTGGATGGCTAAGGTTGAGAGAAATGAATAGAATATCTTTAATTAAAATTATCATACAAATAATGATTTATTTTTGTATTCCCCCCTCTTTGTTGAAAGCTTTCAAAAGGAGTTCCATAATGACCACCCCTTCATTGAAGATAAAATGTTTAATAAATGTCTCTTGAGTTGTCAAAAAGAATCAATGATTCCAATTTAAGCTAAGGTCCAAGAATTTTCTTTTTTTCTGAAAATGCGTCTCTTTCTTTCTATTTATATACAACAAGGAAATGACTTTAAGCAGCAGTCATTGCTAGCCAGGATTCAAGATAGATATTTCCATTCTGCTTTTGACAAGGTGGTAGGAGGGATGGGATGTGCTTTCATACCTTTCTGGCGCATGTTTGAATGATTATAAAAATTAGAAACACACTGAGGCTGTTATGACAGCCCTGCCTTTTGAAACCTTCCAATTAATGCCTTGGGTTGTCTAGAGAGCTAGTTCTGTTAGCTAAATGGAGCATGTAAGGTTCTTCTTGGCTTTTTTCGTCATCCAGGGATGATTGTCTGGGGAAGTAAATGCACATCCTATCTGTGGTGGCTAGCAGTCACCGAGAGGATTACGTGATGGAAATTTGATTGACGTATGTACATAATGTGGTCTCTTCTCTCTCTCATTCGATCTGATTGTGAGTGTGTGTGTGTGTGAGAGAGAGAGAGGATGCTCACATGTGTTTGCATGTATTAGCTAGAACAGTGCTTCCAAAACTGTTAGTGTATACAGATTACCTGGGCGATCTGATTAAAGTGCAGATTCTAAGTCAGTTCTGGGTGGGGCTAAGATCACACATGTGTGACTAGCTCCCTGATGATGCCAGGCTGCAAATAGGTGGATCTCACTTTCTGGAGCAACAATCTAGTAGATATTTATAGTTCCTCTCTGAGTAGTGGTAGCACCTGTTTACCTATCTCTCCCAAACGGTCTCCCCAAACTTAATTCAAGGCTCTTCAAAACAGGAAATCTTGTGAGCCCAAAGCATTATGTAAGTGAAAGAGTGGATACCCAGCTGAGAAAACAAAGAAAAATGTATCCCATCAGACAGTCCTGCTCCTGGTTCCACTGGCTGCCTTCTCCTTTCCCTTCCCCTGCTACATACCCCCGAGGCAGATGGGGAAAAAAAAGTAGGTAGAATTTAACCTGTCACAATATTTACCCCCACTCTGAGAGGTGACCTACAATGAAAGCAGAAGGACATGAATGATTTTAATCCGCAGTAACAATGGGAAACCAGTCCTGACCATCTTGAGCAGTATAAATATATAAAATGACCGACTTTTCTCCTCTGCCTCCTCACGTCCTCCTCCCAGGTACTGAGAGAGACACATATTCACGTACCCACAACTCACACTGTAACGCACAATGAAATTTCACCCAGCCTTTATCTCGGAGCTGCTGTTCTGATGACTAATGCCCCAATGGCTGGGAAGCTATTCCACTGCAGAAAGACAAGGAGAGGGGAAGACACATGAAATATATCTCTGAAGCCATTTCTCATTATTATTATTATCATTATTAGTTCCTTACCGCCCTATCTATCCTGTTAGAGAATGCTTGATCTATTGGCAAGGGGGAGGGGATGACATTTGAAAGCGGGTTTCACGAGGGAGAAATGAGCAAGGACAAAGGTGGAAATAGACACTTTTTACTAACGAGAACTGACCTGGATGGGGTTTTGTGGTGGTTGTCCTTTATTTTTGTTTTGTTTCATTTATTCTTTTATTTTTGTTGTTTTCATTTTAAAGCCAAATAAAATAGATGCCTCCATCCATGTCTGCTGTTCTTTTTTCCCCCCCAGGCATTTATTTTTTGCATGTGTTCTTTTGTCTTTATTGAGTCTCTGTCTGCAAAAATCAATATGCTATAACGTATGCAAATGTTATTCCTGACCACTTATGCAAAAGACTGGACAGAATAGTTTCATTGCTTTGTAACTCCTGTAATATAATCGCTTCCATATCCTGGTTAATTTCAAGTTTCTGAAAAGGCTACTTTAAAAAAAATAATTCTATGTATGGCTTGTATAAACCACGGTGTCTGATTCTCTCCTGTTTCTCATTCAAAGAAAGGGTGATTGCTAACTAATGTCTGGCTCTATCGTTGAGAAGGACTACACAGCAGTGGTCCTTGTTGGAAAAATGGGACCATAATAACAGCACTATTGCAACACATGCATCTACCGATAAAATGGCAGATTCATTAACCTAGACAGAGAGTACTGTAATCTGATTTAGAAAATGCTGTCTTTCCAAAGTTGAGTTTATGAGGATATGGAATTTATAGCTGTGGTACCCACATGAAACTTCAGTTTTAGTTGGATTTGTATTCAATTAACAAATATTTTAGTAAATTGAGTGCCTAGTATGGGCCACACACCATTCTAGGCATTTGAGGTATAGAAATATACAAAACAGACCAAAAAAACCCTCTTTCCTCATGGGGCATATATTCTATGACACAAATATTGGGCAACTCATGGGTGCCAGGCTTTGGGGAAACAAAGAATGAAATAAATATATTTCTGCCTTAAAGGAATACACACTCCAGGAGGGCTCTTAAATATTTTCTCAATCTGAACAGATTCATTTTTAGGTCAGTTTTCTACAGAAACTTTAGCACACTGATCTGCTATTACACTTGCAGAGACAGCAACCTCCTCTGTTTATGCAGGTCAACTCAACTGAAGAATAACAGTTAAAGTATAAAGTCTTTAATTTCTATTCCAAGAGAACAAGTTTCAAATGTAAACAGTGTCTTTTCTGACTAACAAAGATGGCAACTGTAAGCCATGTTAAAATAAATTATTGCATTTGAAACGTATTTTGGTCTCGAGCACTAAGTTTACAATAATTATTGCAAATAGTTTGGTTATTAGTATGACATTATAGTCTCATGGAATGTTCATATTCGAAGAATCTCACAGATTGTCAAACTATTGAGCCCCACACAACCAGTGGAGCTTTAGAGATGGGCCAACCTGGTTTCATCAATCAAAGTTGTCTCTCCAGGGGCAAATTGCTTGCCCACCCTTTGTAATTTAAACAATAAGCATTGGGAACTCCCTGGCAGTCCAGTGGTTGGGATTTGGTGCTTTAACTGCCAGGGCCTATGTTCGATCCCTGGTCAGGGAAATAAGATCCTGCAAGCCAAACGATGTGGCCAAAAAATAAATAAAATAAAATAAACAACAGGCATATATTAATTTGATGTTTTAACTTAATTTTTATGTAAATAATGCATCTACATAGCTTAAAACTTCACATAGCACCCAAACTCCCATTACTGCAGGGCAGAGGCATCCGTATTTCCGCTGCTAGGGGTATTAGCTGCTGTATTTTAATATGTATATATATAGATATATATATACACATATACATAGTTTTAATAGGTATATATTTTACCTACACTTACTATCAATGAAAAATTCCAGTAAGAATTATTGTACTACCAACTCCTTCTGTATACTGAGACAAAGCTTTCCTTAGGGACCTCTATTTTTGTGGGTTTTTTTTTCCTTTTCCCCAATACTTATTCTTTAGCCATCTCAGCATATGAATTAAATAATACATATAAGTGCTTTGAATATTTTGCATCCAGAAATGAGCATAGCTTAGTCTCTTGCTTCACACCAGATGCTTATATTTTTGAGAGAGGCAGGTATTAGAATAGTCACTTTGGAATTTCTATGCTATGAAATGTCAGACAATGTGTGTGCATGCCATTGAGATCCAACATACAGTGTTTGGTGATAAAGTCTGTTCACTGGGCTCTCAGCTTCCTTCAGCTTTATCATTGTAATATATTTATTAGCTTTTCTTTACATGTGCTACTTGACGTAGACGCTATAGAAAAAGAATTACTCCACATATTCCCTGTAACTCAATAGGAATAATACATTCTAGGAGCACAAATAGGGCTCCACCAAAAAAAAAAAAAATCAGTGAGTTAATGTTAGATATATATGGATATAGATACTAGAAGTAGGATTTGATTAAGTAACTACACTAAGTATGAGCGAAAGGTTACATCTATTGGAGGAGAGATGATAAGAGGCCAGTGTGAAGAAATCACAAATAGGTTTCAGGGGAAATGTAAGTGGAGATGATGAGGATGATCCCAAGGCTGTTTCTATAGGAACTCACTTCCATCAACATTGCTAACCAGAAAACAAAGATTGCTAGAGACTCAGAAGTAAATCAAAATACTTGAAGAAGAAAGAGGATAAATAGCAGAATCCACTTCCAAAGCCATACTGAAAGCACCATACAGCCATACAGCGAGCACCTATAAAATGTTCTTTTGATAGCTACCAAAAGACTCATGGTTTTTTAATTTGGGGGATTTGGGGTGAATGTCTAGACAATTTATTTTTGCTATGTTGTACTCAGCAATATGCATAATAATAACTAGCAGTAAATATAAATCACATAAAACAATGCCAATCAAGTCATTGATAAGAGGGAAATTAAGGTGTGTTTGTTTCTCTTTCTCTCCTCATTTTCAGTAAACTACATTCTTCTTGTTTTTTTCCTCAACACATTAGGTATTTTTGTAAGAGAGTTTTCCTCTTTTTTCTGTTGTAAACATTTTTTCCCAGCTCAGCATCCTTTTGAAATTCAAGACACATTTTCCTTTGCTATGTACAATGAAAGGCGATTATGTTAGAAAATATCAGAGATGGCTTTGTCATGTCTGGCGCTGTTAAATCACGTTGTGTCCTAAAGAGCTCGGTAAATGAGGCTGAGGGAATGACTTGACAATTGAACAAGGCCTCAGTCAGATCTCCCAGCCTCCCCAAAACTCCCTGAGGAGAGAGAGACTCAGGTGATGGGTGGAAGTATTTTTCCTTTAAAGGATTGTAGAGATTCTGGCAAACCTTATTTTTGGTTTTGCTTGCAAGGCAGAGCCAGCATTTGCAAAGAGGGTCTTTGTAATCTTTTTTTTTTTTTTTCTCAGCATTTAATTTGAATTCAAGATGGTGTTAGGGAATTAAAAGAGGAAGATTAAGTGCTTAATAGCTAGTGGCTACTGCCTACTGCATGGAAGGATCTGGATGAAGATAGAGGGTGAATAAGACAGATATACACTACCTGCCTTCATGGAGCTTACATCGGGAAGAAGGCATAAAACAGACTAATTTCACAAGTAATTATTTAATCACATGATGAGTACAATGAAGGAGAACACGCTGCTAAGGAGACAGCGATGTGAGCTAATGTTCTGATCCGGGAAGATTTTCTTGAGGATGCAGTGTAGGAGCTGCACTGTTCAGGATGAGAAATTAAGTAAGCAAAAGAAGAGGACAAGGAAAAGTGTTCTAAGCCAAGGGAACAGCCTATGCTAAGGCCTTGCTGTAGGGAGCATGTTGTATCATGTTTCTCACCCTTTGGTCCGCAGTTTCCCTCTAAAGTCTGGAAACATACCAGATCTGACCATGTTAAGCGACCAGTTAATGCCCACACTTGAAGGGCTAGCAGAAGGCCACTCAAAAGGTATCCAACGGGATGAAGTACCATCCCATTACTCTGACAGAGTGATGTGGGACTGGTTTGAATGAGTTTCCAAAGCTGGAGTGAATGGCACTGCCATGTTAAATGGGCTTCATGATCTCCTGTTCTGAACCCTCCAGATTATTAGCTCCATGGTGTGCGGAAGGCACAGGCTTCCTCCATGAAAGTCAGAGATACAAGTAATTTAGGGCAAAGCCTCCCAGACACATATGTAAGGATTGATAGAAATGCGTGCATACACTGTGTTTATCACAGTTTTGCATAATACATTGAACTATATTTTCTAATGAGTGACCATACACTTTGAACAGATCATGTAATTGTCAGGGATGTCCTGTCACAGAACCTGTCATGTATTGTAATATCAAGAAACTGTTTAGTCTGTATATGTATCTAGGTTTCCAGACTTTATAGCCATCCTGTATTTCACTCACTTGTTTCTTCACTAGAACACCAGTAACCAGAAATCAGTAATTTGAAAACATCTAATTCTTCTTCCTATTTTCTCATGCTTTGCCTTGATTTTTCTTTTTGCTTGTTGGAAACTGCAGAGTTCAGTGGAAGTTTTCCTGCAGTCTGATTACCCTCTCTATTTAATTTTGTAATAAAAACTCTGAACCAGAAGCGGGAGATAATGTGCCCAGTTCAATTCATATATGTCAATTTCTTTTTAATTGTAATTCTTTTCCCTAGTTCTTCCCACTCAGCTGCCCAGGCACAGCTGAGGCTTGGGTGATTATAAGACATCATGCCTGCGCTGTCAGTTATGCCTCCTGCTTTAAGATTAAATTCATTTATTATCATCGTTCTGATTATTAGTAGTAATAGCGGGCATCTCCAGCCAAACTTGGATGAATCGTAGTTTTCACAGTCTTTGCCTTCAAACTCTGCTTGTTTTAGTTTTTCACCCAGATGATTCCTTCCTTCTTTAATGGCATGGAGCGTTCAGTTTCCTGTGTTACGTTTAAATGCTATTTTAGATCATTCAAAAGACAAGGCTTTCTTAGAAGAGTCTTCTTGGTGTGGCAGGATGGCGTATTTCCCTGGGTGTAGGTTTCACCAATTAGTGGATGTCCGTGGAGCCTTCTTAGGTAACAGGACTACTGTTTTGAAGAAGTATTTGAACTGGCAAAGGATGTCTATTAGCTATCCAGTCGTTTTTTTAGAAAGGCCCCAGGTTCTTATCCTCAAAAGCACACATGGCTTTGACTCCTGTGCTAACTCCAAAAGGAACACTTCCCTGTCTGCCTTTTTGATGGAAGTGTCCCCACCACCATCACTAACAGAACAGCAGCATGGCCCAGCCAACTTAAAAATAGTATTGGCCCTTCAGCAACATGTGAGTTCTTTCAAACTTCTTTCCCAGACTCAAATCTCAATATGTCTTCTGTGCTTAAAACTACATGTGTAGTAAGATCACCCAGACAGCTTCAGGAAAAGAGATCAGAGAGAGGCTTGGTGGAGAGTCCAGGCTTTTATTTTATTATTTTGCACTTTATCTTTTGTCAAGTCAGAAGAAAGCAATACAGTTGAATTATGAGTAGGTAAATTGTTTACACTTTCAATGGTAAATACCGCTTAGTGATACTGCTTCTGCACATAATGCTCCGTGGACTTTCTGGAAGAATAATTATGATGACTCATCACCAGGTTTAAGGTGCCCAGGCTACTACACTACTCTTTCTTATCTTGGTTTTGTTTTCCCACAATGGCTCCTTGATACAATTTCCTAACCCTCCTTACGTAACAGCCTCTTAGACCGTTAAACGTTTGCCTCTAAAATGAAGGGTGTGTCTCAGAATCCCAAAGACACTTTCAAGGTGACCAGTCTCTCAGCTCACTCATACAACATGAGCAGGGAAGGCAGGGTGATTACTACCATGGACCAAGCACTCTTCTGGACTCTGACAAAAACAAAACAGATCATTATGATTGTGATTCTAGTTCTTATGGAACATACATCCTAGGGGCAAGGGTGGAGACTGCCAATCAATAAATCCATGAGCGAATATAACGTGTGCTGACAAATGCTCTCAAGACAGTAAAGCAGGGCGATGTCACAGGGTCAGTGGTGGATGGGTACTTTAAACATAGTCTCTCTAAGGAGGAAAAATTTAATCTGAGATTTGAATGACAAGCACGTAAAATCTGGGGGAAGAACATTTGTGGCAGAGGGAGTGGTTGGTGTGAAGGCTCGAGGTTGGAGCATGCTGGGGGCGTTTGAAAGAAGGTAATGCAGCTGGAGCAAGAGGAGATCTGGTATGAGGTGATGTCTGAGAGGTGAAGGGGAGCTCAATGATTCAGGGCCCCTTAGGGTGTGGAAAAGAGATGGGATTTTACTACAGTTCAATGTGGAACTATTAGAATCTCCTAAGTAGTGGAGTGACATGCTTTTTAAAGATCACTCTGGCTGCCATGTTAGAAGAGATTGTAAAGGAGTAAGAGGTGGGTCATAGATACCTGTTATGTGGCTATTGCATCAGTTCAGGTAAGAGACGATAGTGGCTTTAACTAAGATAGCGACCAGACCCTCCCTACACAACAACCTGGCTTGAAGGCCTTGGGCTATGTCTTTGCATTGCCCTGAACTGCTAACTCTGAAACCTTAAACCCTACTATGTCAATTCTCCTACTTAAATCCAGTTGCTTTCCTGCTTCATCAAGTTCCTATTAATCTATAAGTTGCCTCTCATTATGGCACTCAACTCCCTTCTCCCTCTGTTGTATTCATTCTAGATCATTCCAAATGGTTTCTACGATCTGCCCAACTGGAAGAGTGCCTTCAACCTGCCTTAGAAGACTTTCTTTAATTAACAGCCTCCATGCCTCTAACTTTTGATTAGCATCCTTTCAACCTCCCAACTCAGTTCCCTTCTTCACCTCTACACCACTGAGTTTCAAATGCTACTTTCTTTTGGAAGAAAATGTTCATCGATCATGAGTTTCTTCAAATTCCTCTACCTCTAAGTTTATGCCCATCAGTGCTCACCTTAGGAGAAGCCCTCCATCCCTTTGTTTAAAATCTTGTTCTCATCATCCTTCCACCCTGCACTCTTCCCAAGCTCTCTGACATCGTTCATTGCCTTCACTTCCACTGGTGCCATTAATATAATCTCTTCAGCCTATAAATATATCCAGGGCTTTTCCATCTTAAAAGCAAAATCAAAATAATAAGCATGTCCTATGAACCTGCTTCCTACCCTTTCCATCAGCTACCTACTGTCCCCAGGTGAGGACACTCTCTTTCCTTATACTCAAATTTCATGAGTATTATACTCTCAATGATTTCTCTCTGTAAGCAAATAATACATATATATTGCTGAGAAAAATCACAGTTAAACAAATTCCAGCTGTGATCTCACTCTTCATGCCGAATCATACTTATAAGGCCCGACAGGTTCCCACCTCTGTCCTTCTTTCTTTCCTCATCTACTAATACTTCTCACATGCACCCAACGTTCTAGTTACACCCTGATATAATTTTTAAAATAAAGATAATAAAAATATCAACATTTCCATAGGACTATCGACAAGAAAATGAGTTCATGTATTTCATATGCTTAGACTAGCACTTTGTCCATAGTAAGCACTCAATAAATGTTAGCTATTATTATCATTATTAGTTTCACTCTTTTGCCACTCTCTGTGCCTGGAAGGGTAACAACCTCTCAAGGCTCAGTTCACATATTTCCTACTTGGTGAGTTACCTACCTTCTCTGTCACCATGTCTCACTCTGCCGAGCTCAGATTGGTGTCCTTGTCTCAGTGCCTCCACAAGTGCAGTAAACTTCTGTGCATACCTTATACCTCTTCACATTTCTCAGACAGGTGGACTGATGGAGGGAATTTAAGGACCTTAGCTATGTTCCAAGCCAAGCAGTGGTCGGGCTCTCTGTTTAACACCAGAACCTCTAGAGGACCCATCTGTGCTACCGTGTGAGTCCATAATGACTTCTCAATTAGAGTCCTAGTCCATTTCCAAGCATTTCTTCTCATTGAGATACTTCAAGCAGATATGAATGGGCCATAAATAAGCTGCCTAAAGATAAACCATTATATTCTTCTCAATGTTATCAGAGCATTTCAACCAACCAGAGAGAAATTCTTCAGAATGGTGAGTGTTGTGTGTGTGTGTGTGTGTGTGTGTGTGTGTGTGTATGTGTGTGTACCATGGGAAATTTCTGTCTGTAGAGAATCAAAGAATTACATTTAAATAAATGGTAAAAGTTGGGAGCTTTCATTTGAAGTTCTGTTTTGGACAATATATGTAGATAGAGAAAACTTAAGAGTTAAGATACTGAGTATCACTCTGTACATTTCTACATCTATGATAGTGGAGGCTATAAAAAGCAGTATTTATCTGTATATGTGTTCCATACCGATGTAATCTATCTCTCTAATTAGATAGTCAATTATTTTTAAAGAGCTGCAAATAAGCCCTATAAGAATGTCATAAATGCCTTCCATTTAGAAACATCTTGCAAATAAATTTTATTTTTATTCTTAGTACATCCTCCTGCAGCCTTAAAAGAACAACAAAAAAATCTTACTACTCAACTAATTCCAGAAACAGGTCATTACTGCCTAGTAGTATGTTAATCATGCTTACCATTCCTTCTCCTTTGACATCATTATGCTTTGGGAGAGAAAAGGTGGGTGGTGTGTGAGTCTCCGTGGAGAAATGAACAGTTGGAGTAGACAGGCTTCTCAAGAGATATAATGTTATTTTCATGCAAAATTTCCCAAGTAATAAAAAGGGACTTTAAAATGGTGAAAACGTGTGATGTATAAGCAGAATTATTAAACGCACTGTAGCTTTTGCTTCCATAGAATCTTTCAAGATGTAGACAAATCGGAGGTAAACTAGACAGAGGCAAGAGGATTGATTAGGGGAACTGAAGGAAAGACTTATGAAGGTTTAAAGGAGCTAAATGTGTGTATTTTGGCTAAATGACAAGTCAGAGGAAATGACGTTACGAACTACAGATATTTGTAAGTGGCTGGCCACAAGGAGAGCAAGGAATTACTTAGGTAATGGAATGAAATCAAGAGAAGGAAAATTGTAAACTCAATATTTGGATTCTTGTCTTGACTGTGAGAATTAATAGATTATAAAAGAGGTATCCCAGAACCTACTGCTTGGATTAAAGCAAGAGACAGAGAGACGGGGTAGGGTAGCATGAAGTTGGTAATAGTTTACTCGATGCTGAGCAACTTGTTTCCAGGAAGCACTTCTTACTCATTTTTAATCCCTAGGATTTAAAAAATTATAAGAACTCCATAGAGAGATAAATCATGCTCAGCTCAACAAGAAGAATAAAGTCACTGGAGTTAGACATTGAAGATTTTATGATATTTCCACTGGTTTGTTATTGTAGAACCTTAAGCAAGTTACTTAACCTTGCCAAGGCTCATCTGTAAAGTCGATATTAATATCCACCTAACAGGATTGATGTGAGGTTGACACAGGTCATCTTGACATCTCCTTTTACCTATTAGTAGCAACTAAGTCCACCTCTCTCCATCATCGCTGCCATTGTCTTGTTTACTTTAGTAGTTTCATAACTGGTTTCATGGACACCAGTCTTGCCCATCTTTATTAGTTTCCACAACACAGTCAGGGTAAGTTTTTGCAGGGTATATCTGCCTAAGCCATCTCCTAACTTAAAACCTCCAAGGGATCCCATTGCCTTCAGGATAAAATGTGATCTTCTTAGGATAGCTAGCATCTGCTTTCTTTCTAGTCCCAACTCATATTACCCCACTCCTCTCACATAATACTCTAGCCATGCTGACTTGCTTGTCAGCATGAATTTCCAAATAAACTTTCCTTTTTTAAGCCATAAACATGCTGGTCTCTCTGGGGAGAACCCAATATCTCATTCTTTTTCTTCTGGCTAGCTCATAATTCTTCGCAAAACAACCAGCTCAGATTTCACCTTTTTTGGGATATCTTATCTGGGACCCAGGTGCCTTTCTGTTGTGTTTCCATAGTAATGGAGCTTATCATTATCCTACTATTAATTCTACTATATTGTAATTGTCTTTTCATATCTGCCTCTCTTAATAGACTTTAGGCTTCATTTGGGCAGATACTAAGATTAGTGCTTGCCACTTGGTAGGCATTCAACATTTTTTAAAATAAAAGAACAGTGGATGGAAGGATAGATGGATGGGTGGATAGAATGTAAAAAAATACCTATCATATAAAAGATCATCACTTAAGATCATTTCTCTTCTCTTGAAGTATTGAAATTAAGGAATGCACTTGGCTATCTCTGGTAACCATGGTCTTAAATGAGTTTTATTCAGAGTTATTTCTGTTTATTATACCATCCACCCATGTCCACCATGTTGAAAAGATACTGCAGTCTAGGAGGAACAGCAGGAGTCTAGGACACCGGAATATATATGAGTGCATGTCAGAGAGAAATACCTCAATATAATAACCTTGAGGTAATACTTGAAAATATCCTGTCTTTATTGGTAAATATGGGTCTTCACTTTTACAACTGGATGACTTGTGAATTCTGGGAGCCTGACTGGAGAGAGATGGAAATGAGGACAAAGGGACTGAAGTGGGAGTATAAGGAGGAATGAGGGAGAAAGAGACTAAAAACAAACTGTTCCTTTTACAGGTGCCGTGGCCCTCTCTGGGGCTTGCCCACGGGCCAGTTGCTTAACCTTAAGACACGTGGCCAGCCTGCCTTGTCTAGACTTTGCCCTACTCTCTGGGTGCATTGTAGCATCTTAGATGATCAATTGCTCACACCAAGAGCAGAATGTTAAGATTCATGAAATTTGAGTCCACTCCATTAATAACCTGGGCAGGGTTTTCATTCCTCCTTCCCCTTTGTTTTCTCCTTTGTGAAGTCTCCATTCTCACTCTCTTGTGTACGTGTGTGTAAAGGAGACAAATGAAATTTCAGACACAACAATGAATCGCCACCTGAAAGCACACCCCAGGGTCCCCATGTCCCTTTGCAGCTCTTTGATAAATTGCCATCTTTAGAATTAATTGTTACCTTTTCAGGAAGTGTTTACTCATTTTCGTCTCTTTACTGGTTCACCAGTGAACCTCTGAGACAGAGAACCACACTTTCCTTTCCCCTTTCAGGAGCTTGCCACGTGAGGCAAGAACACCAATTAGTTGAGCTGACAGGGCAGAGTATTGCCTTCGTGCTGGTCTCTGGCACACGAATTTAGTGCAGACCCAGCCATTTAGGTTGCTTTTTAATAGACTAACTCATTTCTGCTTTCTTTTGGCTCCGAGTTCAAATTTCTATGAAATTATACTCCAAGCTAGATCTCCAAGGCTCAGGGAAGGAGGAATATTCTTTTGGCAAAGCACTTTTCTCTGCTTTGTCAGATGGCTGCCATGTTCAAGAGCTAAAATCAAGTGATCTATTTCTCACCACCTCCTTACAAATGTCACTTAGCCTGCTTAGGCTTACACAGGGAGTGCTAAAACACATGCGACCCAGTCCTTACTCCATCCTCAGAAATAAGTTGACTAAAGCAGCCTGCTTAAAAGATGGCTCTGAAGGGCCCACTGTTGAGAATGAACTTGAGCCATATTGTGCTATACTTTTATTGATAACCTCTCTCTAAGCCACAGAGATCCAGAAAGGTTACAATATACTCTTTATAACTAGTACCTCTATTATGGTTGTCAATGTAATATATTTAGTGGTTCTCAATCAGGGATGATTTCTGACCCCTCCACATCTCCCCACCCCAAGAGGACTTTCGACAATGTCCGAAAACATTTTGGATTGTCACAGTTGGGGCAGAGGGCAGGTGTGGAGGTGTTCCTGGTATGCTGTAAGTAGAGACCACAGATGCTGCTACACATCCTGTAATATACATTAACTCTGAAATATGTAAATCAAGTAAATCTCTGTATCTTGCCTGGTATAATATGGGAGATACTTAAAAAGTATAAGCTATGACTTCTATTCTCCAAGCATTAGGGAGAAAAACAATTCACATTTATTTTTGAGCTCTGGCTATTTGCAAAGCTCTCTGGTAACTGCAAAACAATGGCATGTCAGTGTCCTCTAGGGATTTACGGTCTACTGGAGAAACTTAACATCAAGTAAGAAACTAACTCAGATATACCCATATTGAGTGACATCAGAAATGCTTAAATTCAGTAGTGAATTTAATAATAAAGACTAGATAGGTTTCAAGAAGATTTAATGGAGAGAGAGGAATTTGACCAGAGTTGTGAGGTGACTGGATGAGGAAGCAGAGAGGTGGGACTGGTTGTGATGTGTATGGAAGAGTGGAGAGGACTGGGGTGGGGGGCCTGGGGAGAGGTCATGAAGCCCAGTTGACTGCACTCATTGCCACCCCTTCAGCACGCCCAGCTTAGCCCGTTGCAGAAGTTGCACATGTGTCTGGAAGATCAGAGAGGAAATGTCTATCTGATTTTCAAGTCTTTTTAGAACCGTTCCTTAGAATAACTATTTTCGGTCTGGAAAAATAGGTAAACCTAAGATGTGGCGCAAAAAACTTAGAACTCCTGAAGGACTTTCAGATTGACACATGTCTGACAATTTCCATTTTGCAAAATAGGACAAGGCAGAAATGACAAGTGGGCTCGGAAGACAGACTTTGGTGCTCCATTTCTTTCAGGTTAACTGAAGCGGGATTTTAGACACACAGATCATCCATTCTATGAGTTCCTTAAGGAAACCTGCAGTGTGCCATGTACTCCTTTCTCTTGGGCTCATCCTTGATGATTCTTCTTTACCTCCAGCTCCCACTGGCTGTCAGTTGGGAGTGTGGCTTTACAGAAGGATTAGGATTTCAAGTGGAGACTTGAATTCCATTTCTTACTCTCTACTAACTGGCTGAGTGACATTGGGCAAAACTGCCAATGTAGAGGTTGGACTGGGCTAGGTCACGTCCAGTTCTAACCCTATATATCGATTCCCCATTGACTTCCCTGTTCCATTCAAAGAGGTCAGAGAAAGTGTGGCCTATGCCAGGCACATTTTGTGATCTTGCGGTGAAATGTTGGAATAAGCACTGTCAGCAGCCTTATGCGCTCACTAACAGTCTGGTATACCTTATGAATAAACAACACCAGTTTTTTGTTATTGGATCTCATTCTCAGTGTAGTTATAGAGTCATAACTCTACAGTGTTTCTTGACAGAGATTCTAGAAGGGGAAAAACGACAGTGCAGTTGTTTGCTGACATCTGGGTGCACTTTTTGCACATGAGTATGGCCCCAAGGAGAATTGTTCCAAGGCAGGAAGCTAATCTGATTCATATTTCTACCTAGAGGCACTTAAAGAAACTGTCAGATGGTTCCCACAGTGACAAATTTCACTCCTAGGGAGCTTACAGAAGTAGAGTTCAGATACATTTTGGAGGAAATTCCTACTATCTTTTCAAGGGAAAGACTCCTGCCATATTTTTTGTTAATCTCTTTTTTGTGTTGGCAGCAAAGAAACCAGAGACTGAAGCTGGATTTTTCTGTTCCTCTTGTTGTCTAATTTGTTTATTTTTAAAAAAGCAAATTTTAATAAAACTCACGTGACTTAGAGACTTAGATGTAGGACCTTTGCAAGAATTTGCTTTAAAATGCCTCTGTCTGACTCAGTTTCTGCACTTTAGAGACAGCTGCCTTAGAAGTACTAGTGTTGTTTCCTCTATCATGAGATTGACAAGCTCTTTCTGGATAAGAATATTTGATTGTAGAACTGCTTCCATATAACTTCATCCATTATAATAATTCAACTAGCAGAAAAGACAAAACAAAAAAACAAACAAACAAAAATGCTCCCTGAGCAACTCTTTCACACTGACCACAACCTCATTTGTTCAACAGAAGGACTAGTCTGTTGAATCTGAAGTGCACAGAGTACTTTTAATTGACTTGTACAAGTTAGTTGCTCAGTGCTGGTGAAGAGTTTTGTGATTACTTCATCTGAATTATCTACCGGTTATAACTATCACTTCCCTGAATACAGTGCTTACCAGGTGCCACACATGAAGCAGAGAGCTTTATGTACACAGTACTATTATTTCCTCAGTTTACAGATGAGGAAGGCAACGTGTAAGACAAATGATGCGTTGAAAGTCCAGGGAAATGAATGCCTTTTGTTTAATCTATTGTTGAAAAACTTGAGTTTTGGATTATATAATTATATATAGTTGTTGTTGTTCACTGAGGATTCAAGTTCATGCACAATACCAGTTTCAACATTCTGATTCTCAAGTAATTATTCAAGAGATAGATGACAAGGTAAAGAGAGTGCCTTGAGGTCAAGCAGACCTATGTCCAGTTCCAACATAAAGAGAAGCCATGTGACTTTGCCAAAATTACCTTGTTTCTCTGTTTGCAGTGTTGTTGGGAAAATTAAAAAATAATTTACATAAAGTGCCTAACAGTATCTGGCAAACTGTAGGTGTTCAATAAATGTTGCTGGTGTTGTTATTGAACTCGGGTTCAGCTGCTTGCTGCTCAAAACCAGTGCTTGAAGTATAAGTGCTGGTGGGAACAAAAAGGTTGCTTACTCAAGGGTATGGTAACCTGGGGAGATGGCAGACTCATGTCCAAAAACCAACTCTGAAGATTCTGTTTGACCATGAAAGTTTTTAAAGGGAGAATCACTTGGAGAGGGGGTCAGAGTCTTTGTTATCTTCCACTGTGTGCAGACTGTCTTCTGATTAGTTGGTGGTGAGGTAACAGGGCAGTGATCCAGGAAACTTACACTCAGCCAGAATTTACCATCTACCACCTGGGTGGTGGGCCTTAGTTCCTGCAGAAGAACTCAAAGGTATTGTTATGTATATTCCTTGAGAAGGAACCAGGACCCTGCCCCACAGCTGCACCATCGTTCCTTGACTATTCCTCCTTAGTTTCTGCATTCCCTCCCTTCCCTGATTAGCAACTGTTTGAATCTGCCCTTTGTAACTCAAGGAAGGTCTAGGAGGCTGAATGAAGCCTGTTTCCTACAAATAAGAAACTGGGGGCTCAGAAAGGATTTGTACCCAGGAGGGCCCCATAGGGTCCTGCTCCATTGCCCCTCCCCTGCTCCAGAGGGGCTGGAGATTGAGCTTCATAAAATTTCTTGAACAAGGAGATTCAGAGAGCTTTTGAATTGGGGGGCACATCCATGTGTCAGGAGGGTGATGCACCCCTACTCCAAAGGGACAACAGCTCCTGCACACAAGATATTTCTGTACTGCGCCCTAGGTACCTCTTCATCTGGTTGTTCATTTGCATCCTTCATGGTAAACTGGTAAACATAATTAAAATGTCTGAGTTCTGTGAGCCATTCACGAAAATCATCAAACCTTAGGAGCCAAGTTGGTCAGAAGTGGGGGTAACCTGAGAACTCAATACTTGTGCCTGGCATCGGAAGTGAGGGCAGTCTTGTGGGGCACAGCTCAGATTGGGACTTGAACCCATGGTCTTTTAATTGAGGTCACACACCTGGTCTCAGGACTTAATGAAGCTCAGGTTCTTGATGTCTTGTTGCAGAAAGAATTCACTTGAGAGACAAAGTGAGAAGTAAGAAATAGATTTGTGTAGAGAGATACACATTCCATAGACAGAGTGCAGTCTGTCTCAAAAGGCGAGAATGGCCCTGGGAGAAACACACTCCACGGACAGAGTGTGGGCCATCTCAGAAGGCGAGAGGCCCTGAAATATGGGGTGGTTTGTTTGTATGGGCTTGGGAATTTCATAGGTTAATGAGTGTGAGGATTATTCCAACTATCTTGAAGAAGGGGCTGGGATTTCCAGGAATTGGGCCACTGCTTTTTTGCCTTTTATGGTTAGCCTCTGAATTGTCATGATGCTGGTGGGTGTGTCATTTAGCTAATGTATCACAATTAGTATCTAATGAGGCTCAAGGTCAACTGGAAGTCAAATCTTCCACCATCTTGGACCTAGTTGGTTCTAACCAGTTTATATCGTATCCTCAATATCATTCTTTTAAAGGTTGTGCCCTGCCCCCTTCCCTCCTGTTTCAAGACTGAACTTTTAACCTGTAGAATTTGAGGCTAACTCTGGGTAGTTAGTATCAGAATTGAATTGAATTGTAGGACACCCAGTTGGTGTCCAAGGAATTGGAGAATTGGTTGTTGGTGTTGAAAAACACCCCAGACTACTAAAATCTGAGTGAAACCATAATAACAATAATACCTACTTATTTAAACTTTTTTTTAAGGTAGACTATCTTTTTTTATGTAAGTTTTTAAAATTGAAATAAATTTACAATCTTGTGTTATTATTTAAACTTTTGATTGACTTCTAGTTAATTGCATTTTTACTGGACCAGTGGTATATTGGCAGCTAGTTTTAGAGGAACCATGAACATTGGATATATAGAAAATCCTGGCTGACTAATCAAGCTGAGAATACAGATATTATTTTCTGAAATAAATACATGCTCTTCTGGAGACCTATCCAGCTGTGTGATGCCACTCAAGGTCACTTCAACTTCTCAGCAAAGAGCAAGGGACAGTGCCTATAACCACAGGGTAGCAGGAAAGCTTGCATGTCAGGCCTAGGATGACATAAATTTAGAGGAGCACAGCCCAAACAACTTATTTGTTCCAGGTCGCAGCCCCATGTATACCTTCAGGTGATTAAATGTAAGAAGAACATTGGCCAGTCTAACCTTTGAGGCTAAGAAATTACATTGGCCAATGTCTCATTTCTCTTTTCTTTTTGTTTTACTTCATCGGCTGTGAATGACCCCTATTTTCTTGTTGCTATTTTATGACAGTTAAAAAAAAGAAAGAAAGAACTCCTACTGTGTAAATATTATACTCATTTCCTTGGCCTGGAGGGAAGCTGCTACAAGAGAAATCCTGGATTTTTTTTTTTTTTTTTTTCATTTAGATCTGAAAGGAGATGCCAGGTTTTGAGCAACCCTTCTATCAGCCCCTGATCTGAAGCTAGGATCCCCAGAACCTTGGGTGGGGAAAGGGAGTAATTTCACATGTGTGCAAATCAGAGACTGAAATTCAATGAGGCTCCCCTTTGCAGGAAAAAGGGACCATTGCCTCTTCAATTGCTGGCCTCAACTGAGAGGCACCTTCTCCCTGAAACAAAGTCGGAATATTCCTGTGAAGATTTACACAACTCACCTCTGTTTTAGGATAAAACATTTTAGAGCTAAAATAGTCTTGCAGTACATTAACTGAGTAGGTGTTTCTACTGTGGCTTTAATTTAGTAGAAAGTTAAAAGCAAAAATGAGTGCATGGAATAGCAGGGTCTTTGTATGTTTGAAATTTAGACCAGTTAGTTGATGGCCTGACTCCTTCTCCCAACACGGGGAGGGCCGGTGGTGAGCCGGGTGGTAGGCAGCTCCAGGATTTCCAGCATGGGACCCCGCTAGAACTCAGAGTCCACAGGCCAGTCCCGCTGCTCACATCCACCCAAATCTTCCTCCTGCAGGGAAACAGCTCCCTCTCCTCCCCAATTGCTTGCTCTTATGAGGAGAGGGTCGATGGAACCCACTGCTTCCAGGGCAGCCCTTTACACAAGCAGTGGGTGCCTTTGAAAGGCAAACTGCAACAGGAAGGCTTTGAAGGCAAGCCTTCATCTTTGCAGTCCCCAGCCAGAACATTGGTTCTCAGTGCAGTACAAGCAGTTTCAAAGTTATCTCCCATGCTGATATGCATGTGGTAACACGGAGCAGAGAGGTACCATGACGATTTCCTTTCAAATGGCAGCCTCACCATTTATCTTCACACGCTGTCAAAGACTGATATGGTCGGGAGTTAGCAGTGGCATGGAATAATTAATCTCGCTCTGGGGAAGTAAGTTCCTCATTTGTCTCCTGAGAAATTAGCATTGCATCGACAGGGAACGTGGATGATACAATGAGAAAGGAGAAGGGGTGTGGTATTGTTGACTCCTGGAGCCAAATTGTAGAGTTTTGATTGAGCACCTACTATGTACCTAGTGCTGGGGATGCTGATGATGCCTGTGCTGGACTAGCTCATGATCACTTGTGGGTCATGTAGTGTTTCTAAATGCTTGTCACCTTTACAGAATGTCCCAAGCTGTTATGGTGATGCTTGGAGCATCATCTCAAGAAGAGCCGAATTTCACTGAGTGTCTGTACTAGGTATTGTTAAGGCTCAATTTCTATAAGATGGAGCCCTCTTTCCCCCACCACCAATACAAAGTGGCTTAAGATGGTGACACTCCAGAGGTTAGTGGTCTAGGGCTAATGGGCCATTCTGCCACTCCCAACAGGGGGCTCTCATCTCTGGATTCAAGTCTTTCCTATTTTCCAGCCAGTGGGAAGAGAAACAGGGAAAGACCATGCCTTCTGTTTAAGGGTAAGACCCGGAAGTGGCACTCATCACTTTGTTGATATGTCATAAGGCCACGCCTGCTTGCAAAGCAAAAAGGCAAGAAAATATAATCTAACTGGAAAGACATGTACCTTAAAACCAGTTGGACTGTTCTCTTCCTAAAGAAACAAAGAAACATAGATATTTAAATGGATAATAAATAATCTCTTTCACAGAGATGTTGGGTCAGTTCCTTTTTGCTTCTCTAAATTTCCAGCAACTCACTTGAGGGAATTGAGGGAGGCAAGCTCTAGAGTTTACTTCTGTTCCAAAGTCAATAACAGCCAAAGGTGTTACCAAACCAAACTTGGGTCTGCTCGCCCATACACAGCAAAGCCAATCTGCTGACACCAGGTTGTGGTGAAGGAAAGTGCAGCATTTTATTGCAGAAGTTGTGGACAGCTAGTGCTCAAAACACTCAAACTCCCTGATGGGTTTCGGCATGTGGGATCTTTTCTTGCAGCATGCGAACTCTTAGTTGCAACATGCAAACTCTTAGTTGCGGCATGTGGGATCTAGTTCCCTGACCAGGGATCAAACCTGGGCCCCTTGCATTGGGAACTTGAAGTCTTAGCCACTGGACCACCAGGGGAGTCCCTCAGGAAAGCATTTTTAAAGGCCAGGTGAAGGTGGGGAGTTGCAGGATACTGACCAGCTTGTGCACAGTTCTCTGATTAGCTGATGGTGAGTTAACAGGTCATGTCACAGGGGTTAATATTATCAGTCCTCAGGCTCCAGTGGGCCTGGGGGCCACATGCTGGTGGTTATCAAGTAGTTAACATCTTCCATTTGGTAGGGGTTTTTTAGCATCTGTAAAGCAACTCAGGAAATGTGCATCAGATACTCTTATCTGGGTACTTCAGAGAGGAGCTAAAGCAGAGGATATGGGGGTAGGGTCCGTCCTAGGAAGGCCCGGTAGGGTCCTGCTCCTTTACAAAGGCTCCCCCTTCTTCCCTAGGTTCTGCCATGAGGGAGGCATAGTGAGGGACTCTGTGTGGGGAATTTTGTTTTGAGGCGGTTTCTTTTGTTTGGAAACATCAGATGCTAGCCCTACACTGGATTCAAATGAGAGCAGGCAGTGGTTCTAAAAAGCAGTTTGTGGAAAGAGTCAAGCCCGTAATCCCCTTCCTTTAAAGCTGTAAAGGCACTGACTGAGCCAAGCAAGACAATGGTGTGAGCCTGGTGAGCCAGAAGCAAGGCATTACTGGTGGGTGGTCAGGGAAGCCTTCTGTTGTAGAGAGATCCACAGAGGCATGTTTCCTCAGAAGGAAGGGGGATGCTGGCCTAGGGAGAAAAGCAGAGGACCAAGGGAGGCCTAGAGATGCTTTAATGGACCATGACAAGCTGCCAGATTGCACGTATCGTGGAGTCTGATGGTGAATGGTTTCTCCTATTTTTCCTACTGAAGGGAGCGTGTTTTTGATAAGGCAGCTTCCCACATTGTGCCTATGGAACATTGTTGAGTCACCCCAGGTGGTTGAATGGGGCCCGAAGTCATCACAGTCCCCGGCAAGTCCTCTGCAATCATGCAGAGCTCCTCCATCTCCCTCATTTTCTCTCTGCTCTGTGATTTGGAAAAGAGTGAAAAGCACTTGATGGAGGCTTCCAGTTAGAATGGGTTCACGCTAGACACTGGGGAACTAGCTTAGCTGGTCACTATGGTGATTTAAATAAATAGTTTTATCGAGACACATCAGTGAATCAGTTCTGGTGTTTCGATTTCCTCTGTAAGGTGAATCATGGGAAGAGGTTCATTATAATAATTAAGGAAGATTTGTGCAGTGAGTACTTTTTTTTCTGTATCTGTTACATGATTGGTATTTTATGAACAAAAAATGAGTTCTAGATATTAACTATGTAATTCCAAAAATTAGATGCTCCTGAATGAGCTATTTATAAGTTAAAATTTAATAAATGGAAACTTTTTGAATGTGCCAGATTAGAAAAATATTTAAAGGAAACTTATTGCAAATTCCTTAGTAAAGTGAACAGTCATCCTCCACCACCCTACCTATTAGCTTTGACGAGGTCAGTAAGTTAACTCTTTGGCCTTTGGCAGATACCACATCTCTTTGTAAAGGAAATTCAGTTTCCTCCACTGTAAAATGATTTTCAGTATGGAGGGGGCATTAGCAAAGTGATCCCAGCATTTACTCTATCATTCGGAGTTGATGTTTTCTTTGGAAAAATCCACGATTCAGAAATATACTGAATGAAAATCTCTCACCATAGGAAAACTGTGTGTAGATTGCCAGAGTGTGGTTTCTGTGGTTGGAGTAGAGAAAAACAGTGGTGTTTTCTGAGCTCTTGACTCCGCAGCGCAGGGTAGATCAAATGAACAGAGCAAGCCACAGCCACTTGTTCTGCTTCTGTCTGGTTTGTTTCTCCAGAAATTTCCCAAATTACAATGCCAAAGCGCCTGTTAGCTTCAATGGAAACACCTCATAAATTATTAAATGGACAGCTCAAGTTTAAAAGAATTGCCTTTATTCTGAGCAGTGATTTTATTTATATTTCAGTCATTCCTGCAGATTTTTTAATATAAAAGCTTTCACAGAAGCATCATGTGAAATGATGAAACATAAAGCATTCTTTAGACCTCATCCTGTTTAGGACTGATCGCTGTATCTTTCAATTGAACATCCATTCCTTTCAGATGTCTTACTCATTTTTTAAAACCATTATCAGTTAAAAGCTACCATTTAAACACAAAACTCTTAACTAAGAAAATGGACCTGAACTCGTTAAATATTTCTACCCAGTGAGCTTCTTGGCTCTCTAAATGACCCATTTTTCAACTTCCTTTTTTTTTAAATTAGAATTTTCTTTCTTTTATCTCTGATTTTCCTTTAAAAAAACAAAAAACAAAAAAAAAACAAAACAAAATGCAATTCCCTGGATTATCCTGTCTATCATTTCATTTATTGTGGCCCCGATTCTAAAATATCTGCTTTTTGTGGTTTTCCTACAGTATTTGACACACTTCAGCATGAGTTGAATAGAACCCCTTTACTCTTCCATCCCATGCCTCCCTCAGGAAGTTCCACCTAGAAGTATAAAAATACAAATTAAATGAATTGGTCATATTTTTGTGCCTGGTCTAGCCCTTGTGTCTCTATTTCTGCCTTTAGCCCATAGTCTCCTGGAAGGTTGGATTTTTTTTTTTTTCTGAGACCATAAAGTACACTGTGCTGTATTCACCCTATCTTAGATGCTTTCTATTTTTATCATAATGGATCAATCCTATATACCATGTCTTTGGGATCTGGCTATATGTCTGATAAAGTAACTCAAGCTAAGGTTGTTATAATCAGTAAGGTCTTAATGTTTATCCTAAATTCAATCTAGTAACAGGTTTTTTTAGCTGAAAACTGTAAGTCCTTGTGTATATGGAAAAGAAGGAGTAGGAAAGTGGAAAAAGTAAGAAGGGATATTGCATATAAGAGGTTCTATCTGGTGGACTTAAATTGTGCTACTCAGGCTTGGATCTCATATGCGTAACGTAAGACCAGCCTTGTCTGTTAGGCAAGAGGAAATTTAATTTGCAGTCTATTTTATTAAAGGATAAATTAAGGTACCGTGTGGGAATTGAAATCATCTAAGATAATGGAACACGGAACTTGCCTAGATTTAAAACTGGGTCTTTTGTGAGTTTCATTCATAATGACATTGTAATAGTAGTTACATGTGTTAAGCACGTATAAGCCAGGGACTGTTTAATATACTTTTACATTTATTAATTCACTTAATTCCTACAACATCCTAATGAATAAGGTTCTCTTGTCTCCATTTTATGTATGAGAAAACTGAGGAACAAAAAAACATGAGAAGTTCCTCTCAGTTCATACGGCTGGTAAAGTTTGGATGTGGGATTTTAACCCGTTTACTCTTAATCAGTATTTATACTGTATTAATGTGGTTTGATGAAAATGATAAAAAAAGCAATGACTCTTTAGGGCTCAAAAGAAACTACTCAAACCCATATTTTGGTATTATTATTAATACCAGCGGGATCAGCTGTTAAATAAGTGTTATATATAAGGGTCTTGCCCTTGGATAACACTAAATCTTTCTCATGAATCTACTACTGTGACCAAACTGCAAAGTATGCAGTGGATGAATAATTAAATCCAGATGTCTCTTCTGGCAGTAGCAGCAGCAAAACCTGGAGGAGGGAGGGTGAAGGGAAGATAGAAGTGACAGACTCAGTGTTCATAAAAGCCATGATAATTAATTTTAAAATCAAAATGTGTTTTAAATGCCAACCCTCCACTAATCCTACGAATTGCACAATAAAAAGTAAAATCCTCCTGCCATTTATCAGCCAGCAATACAAAAACCTTACTGTGTCAACTGTAATACGCAGAGCTGGATTCCCAATTTGGTTTTCTTAAGGAGAAATAATTTAGTTATCATTAAACTCTTTGGGAAACTGGTTTTAATAACATTCTTTGGTTGCAGGGGTATCGTTTTTCCTTCAGGCAAAGAAGAGAAAATGTGCAGCTAAAACCTTTACTGTATGTGATAATGAAGTCGGTCCATTTCTGTGCAGGACTGCAACAATTCTTTATCATTCAACATGAGCAGAGGTGTGAAAGCAGGCAGTTTCTCAAACTGTAGGAAATTGCTGAATTCGCAGATTTCTATCACAACACGATGAACTGGTTGTATATTAAATGAAGCCCAAGTTTGGTCTATTGGACTGGTTTTTTTAAGGACTGTGATTATTTTTTTAAAGAATTAATAGTTGGAGGAAAACCAAAATCTGTAAAAAAAAAAAATTTGTAATTGTACCAAAAAAAAAATTTGTAATTTTTTTTATTGCAATACATAAGAAGGGTAGGAAAAAGGAGAATTACTAAGTTGATCTTCATACTTGCATCTTTATTTCCCTGTGTAATTTTCAACATAGGTATGTTCCTTCCATGACAGGAACTAAGGACATTCCATTGCCTTGTTTACTCAGAGAACGTGCCAGGAGCTTGTCCCAATGCTACACAACTCATTAAAATTCTAAGCATCATTCTGGCTAGCTTCAATACAGTCCTGCCACCACCACATTTTCTAGATCATTTCTTTAATATTCATTGACTTGCAGTCACTGAAGGTACCAAATCTTTTATCAAATACCTTTCTTTTAGGTACGGTAAACTTTTTTTTTTTGGCCAGCTCATAGTCTGTACCTTCCCCAGCCTCACGCAATTCTGAGCTAACATATTTCTCCTTTTCATTTCTTTGCCCACTCAGTTACCACTCCAATATTCCTTTATAAAATTGTTCTTTTCTGCTGTTGGAAAAGCGAGGTACAATTCTGTGTATACTCTGGAATTCCGTTAAAAAGTGCAGGTTTTTCATTTCGGGAGCAAGGCAGGATATAGAGTGTGACAGTTATCCTGAATGACTGAAATGGCATGACATTTTGCAATCCAGATATCGTGGCAAGCTGGGAGACAGGGCAGCTTGGCTGATTATTAGATGGCAGATGTCCAAACTGTCTCCCATAATACACGAGTTTTTGCATATTTGAGGCTTGCAACCCTAGCCCTGAGAGATAAATGAGAAATCACTGCACCCATATAATAAAAAATAAATTAGTTCTCATAATATTGTTGCTTTTAAAATTTTACATATTGGAAATAGCATACATAAGAAAACAAAAGTCACCCATAATCTTTATTTTGGTATATCTCTATGAACATAAATATACTGGTTATTATTATTTTTACTTTTTTATTTTTTTTCCAAATGTGAACTCCTACTTTCTACAAATGAGAGAACTGGAGGCTCAGGGTAGTTAGGCGATTTCTAAGATTACCCAGTTAATTAGTGGCAAAAATGAGATTAGAATCCCACAGTCTCCTGATTGTCACTTCAGCTTTCTTTCCAGAATACCTCTTAAAAATTTTTTTTCCCAGCTTCATTGAGCTATAATCAACATATAACATTGTATAAGTTTAAGGTGTACAATATGTTTATTTGATACATATATTTTGCAAAATGGTTGGCTTTAGCATAGCTAACACAGTCCATCAGGTCACATAATTACCGTTTTATATTTTTGAGGTCAGAACATCTAAGATCTACTCTATTGGCAACTTTCAAGTATATAGTACAGCGTTATTAACTTTGATCATCATGATGTACATTAAATCCCCAGAACTTATTCATCTTACAACTGAAAGTATGTATTCTTTTACCAACATCTGCCACCTCCCCCACTGCCTCTTCTTGTTCTTGAATTTGATTTTAAATACAAGGAAGCCCATTGTTTGATCTCTTTCTTTTTTTCTTTTAATTATTTTTATTTTTTACAATAAACTGCATATATTTAGAATGTACAATTTGGTATACCAATTGCCCAATTCCCCCCCCAACCCTCCCCGCTTTCCCCACTTGGTGTCCGTATGTTTGTTCTCTACATCTGGGTCTCTATTTCCACCTTGCAAACTGGTTGATTTGTACCATTTTTCTATAGTCCACATATATGTGTTAATATAGGGTATTTGTTTTTCTCTTTCTGACTCATTTCACTCTGTATGACAGTCTCTAGGTCCATCCATGTCTCTATGAATGTCCCAGTTTTTTGTATCCATTCAGCCAGTGTATGTCTTTTGGTTGGTGCATTTAGTCCATTTACATTGAAGGTAATTATCAATATGTATGTTCCTATTAGCATTTTCTGAATTGTTTTGTTTTTGTTTCTTTAGGTCCTTTTCTTCTCTTAAGTTTCCCACTTAGAGAAGTTCCTTTAGCATTTGTTGTAAGGCTGGTTTTGTGGTGCTGAATTCTCTTAGCTGTTGCTTGTCTGTAAAGCTTTTGATTTCTCTGTCGAATCTGAATGAGATCCTTGCTGGGTAGAGTATTCTTGGTTGTAGGTTCTTCCCTGTCATCACTTTAAATATATCGTGCCACTCCTTTCTGGCTTGCAGAGTTTCTGCTGAGAAATCAGTTGTTAACCTGATGGGAGTTCCCTTGTATGTTATTTGTCATTTTTCCCTTGTTGTTTTTAATAACTTTTCTCTGTCTTTAATTTTTGTCAGTTCGACTACTCTATGTCTTGGTGTGTTTCTCCTTGGGTGTATCCTGCCTGGGACTCTCTGTGCTTCCTGGACTTGGATAGCTTTTCCTTTCCCATGTTAGGGAAGCTTTCAACTATAATCTCTTCCAGTATTTTCTCAGGTCCTTTCTCTCTCTCTTCTCCTTCTGGGACCCCTATAATGCGAATGTTGGTGCATTTAACATTGAGCCAGAGGTCCCTTAGGCTGTCTTCAGTTCTTTTCATTCTTTTTTCTTTATTCTTTTCTGCATCAGTGATGATCACCATTCTGTCTTCCAGGTCACTTATTCTTCCTTCTGCCTCAGTTAATCTGCTATTGGTTCCTTCTAGTGTATTTTTCATTTCAGTTATTGTGTTGCATATCTCTGTTTGTTTGTTCTTTAATTCTTCTAGGTCTTTGGTAAAGTTTTCTTGCAACTTTGTGATCTTTGCATCCATTCTTTTTTTGAAGTCCTGGATCATCTTCAGCATCATTATTCTGAATTCTTTTGCTGGAAGGGTGCCTATCTCCTCTTCATTTAGTTGTTTTTCTGGTGTTTTATCTTGTCCCTTCATCTGGTACAAAGTCTTTTGCCTTTTCATTTTCTCTGTCTTTCTGTGGGTGTGGTTTTCAGTTCCACAAGATGAAATACTGCTGATACTGCTTGATTCTGCTGTCTGCCCTCTTGTGGCAGAAGCTGTCTAGGAGGCTTGTGGGTGCTTCCTGATGGGAGGGAGTGATGGTGGGTTGGGCTGGGTAGGCGGAGCTCAGTAAAACTTTAATCCGCTTTGGTGAGTGGAGCTCAGTGACACTTTAATCTGCTTGTCTGCCAATGGGTGGGGCTGTGTTCCCACCTGGTGGTCATTTGGCCTGAGGCCACCAAGCGCTGCAGCTTACAGGCTCTTTGGTAGGGCTAATGGTGGACTCTGGAAGGGCTCACACCAATGAGCACTTCTCAGAACCCCTGCTGCCAGTGCCCCTGTCTCCTCGGTGAGCCACAGCTGCCCCCCACCTCTGCAGGCAACCTTCCAACACCAGCAGGTAGGTCTGGTTCAGTCTCCTGTGGGGTCACTGCTCCTTCCCCCTGGGTCCTGGTGAGCACACTTTTTTGTGTGCCCTCCAAGAGTGGAGTCTCCGTTTCCCTCAGTCCTGTGGAGGTCCTGCAATCAAATCCCGCTGGCTTTCAAAGTCTGGTTCTCTGGGGATTCCTCCTCCTGTTGCTGGACCCCCAGGTTAGGAAGCCTGATATGGGGCTCAGAGCCCTCAGGACTTTTGTGGTATAACTGTTCTCCAGCTTGTGAGTCACCCACCCAGCATTTATGGGATTTGATTTTAACATGATTTTGCCCCTCCTACCGTCTCATTGCGGCTTCTCCTTTGCCTCTGGATGTGGGGTGTTTTTTTTCGGTGAGTTCCAGTGTCTTTCTGTCGGTGATTGGTCAGCAGTTAATTGTAATTCCGGTGCTCTTGCAAGAGGGAGTGAATGCATGTCCTCCTACTCCACCATCTTGATTCAGGTTCACCTGTTTGATCCCTTTCTGAGTAAACTCTTAAACCAATCTCAAGCAGCTTCTTGACAAAACTGGGCACAAAGCTTTAAAGCCTTGGTTAATGTATTCTAATTAAATCTGCGTGGTTCCAAGGTGATAGCCTAAGGTTTGGAAAATTCTAGTTGGTGGGGTTGATTCATTTTCTTTAATTTAAAGAGTGCTTTGGGAAAAATGTAATGGATTCATCACCTAGCCATCCTTGAGTTCCAGCCATTGAACCTCCAGTTCCTAATAGAGCATCTTGTAACTGTAGACTGTTAAGATTTATTAAACCTCCTTTCTACTCTGTTACATAGCATTTTTCTTTATCTTTAATGCTTAAAGTCTAAGACCTTATGGTTTAAAGGCAAAAGTCAAATCTATTTCTTCTTTTGTGGTTTTGTATACAAGTTCGGGAAAAGAAGTAAGGCTGGTCACTATGTAAGTTATTTTACAATACAAATACATCAATTGCCAATTGTTACACAAGAATAATTTTTCCTTTAGCAACAGGGAGAGATTACTATATTTATAACATTTCAGAAAGAAATCCCGGTTGAAGAGAGCTGTCTGTAGAGAAATCAGTCTTTAAAGCCTCGAACTTCCTGGGTTTGGCATTGGTTTAAACTCATTGGTAGAAAAGTTTAGGAGAATATGTTCATCTGTTTTATGAGCTATGGAACCAGGAAAATGTGGGTTTTCCATATTGCCCAGATATATTTTTGCATACACACAACTTAAAAGCTATAAGCTTTCAAACTTCAAACTTCACACATGGCTATTGTCCTCAGAAGTATAGTTGGGTGTTAGTCAGAAGGAAATGACTGGAAAAGAACAAAATTATAAAATGTCTGAACGCGTCTCACATGAGGATCCAGAAGAACTTCCACAGTACTGAAGTTGCATTATTTTCTCACCTAATAGGGCATTTGAGGGGGGAGCCTTTCTATTATTCCTGAGTTATTGCCTGTTTCTGCTAGGATGTCCTGCTCAGTTCTCTGTCCTGTTCCCTTCTATCTTTGGGAGGGTCTGATGATGCTCACCAGTGGATTCAGCTCTACCCTTGGCTTGGGCACATCTTGTTCCAGGGCAAGGAGGAGCTTTGGCTCAGTCTTGCTACTGGTTCCTCTTAGACTTTTAGAACTCAGTCCTTCAGCCACTTGTTTCCCCTGAAGGGAACAACTCTCCTTTTCTTATGAGGCAAGGATTCCAGTTACTGGGGTTCTACCTTGTTCCATTGTTCAATACTCTTCTTCACCCAGCCTGCAGTCTAGCTCAGCACTATTCTGTATTTCCAAATAGCCACATTTAAAAATTAAAAAGAAGCAAATGAAATTAATTTTAAGGCCATAAAAAATATAATAATAAATATATTTTATTATGTCTTCTGAACAAAGATACCACCAGTACAATGTCCATGAATATTTAAGAGAGTGAGTATTTAAGCTTAACCTATTTGACTTATGAGGTTACATATTTTGAAATGTTATTTAAAAATATTTCTTGATTTTCCTGACCTGGTCAAGTATCTTATTAAAAACTTTTATTAGACTTGCAGAAATGTACAAGGAGCTTTACAATGCTCAAACATGGTTTAAATGTTCAGCAAAATAAGTGAGTGTCTTCTCTGCTGAATGTAAATGTAAGTCTATATATTCAGCATGTTTGATGCTTGCTGTGTATAGAGATATGTTTGTAGATGTGTTTGAATAGGGCTTATAAAATAACAGGGCCTGACTGTGGGTGAGAGGAAAGATATAGCTTCTTAATAAATTTGGAATGGCTAATGTGCTCCTCTCAAATGAATCATTAGCTATGTCCGTATGACTCCAAAAGTAGCATATTCAAAAGTAAAAAGTCTTAGTTAATCCTTTCAACTATTTGATGTACCTCAAGCACCCAGATATTCAAAACATCCAGGCTGCAAATTTTTTGTTTTTATTTAAAAGTTTTACACTTGCATATGTTATTCCTTTTCACAAAGACCACATACAGGATCTAAATTGTACTTTTCAATTCACTCTTTAAAAGTATAGTAACATCATTCCAGATTTGTGGAGAGCTCAGCTATTGGCCCATGGGTTCTCCACTTTGTGGTTTGAGTGTTGAGAAGTATTGGCTATCTGATGGTTTCCCTAGTCACTCAGAAGTTACCCAACAATAACTTATACATTTAACAAGTGCAACAATATCCATATTATTCTAAAGTTGCTTCAACGAAATAGTAGAAAATTTGGCATATCTAATAAAATTAAACATTAAATTATCCACTCTTAGATCTTCTATGCTACTGACCCCCTTTTTAGTAAAGTGATTAAAAACATTGACTACAGTAGTGTTTTATTGCTACCAGCAACTATTATGTCACTATATAAATCTTTATTTCTGCCACATATATTATGTCTCAGCATGGAGTTTATATTATGTATTTCATTTTAACAATTTTCTAATTACTATCATTTTTGTCAGGTTGCATATTTTGTAGTCTACAACATTGATTTCATCTTAATGTCACCAGTGGGAATTGATGATCTTAGGCTTGGCATAATATTAACTAAATCCATATGTCACATATTGTGCAGTGTTCTCAGGAAATATTCTAATACTTAGGTGAAAAACTGAGATTACTTCTAAAAATGGTGGACTGAATATGGACTCCATCATGTGGTAACAGTGTTTTGAAGACTGGGATGAATAGGTTTAGAACAACATTAATATCAAAGACCAGATCCCTTTTAGATCAAAAGTCATGTCTAAGCTACCATCATGACATTCAGGATCCCACAAGGAAGAACTAGCTGGGAATGTTACCCCAGGGTGGCTTGAGAGAGTGCATTAGCCCACCTGTATGTAGCAGGCTGAAAAATGTCCCCCAGAGACATGAGGTCCAAATTCCTGGAATCTATACCTTTTGCTTTATGTGGAAAAAGGGTCTTTGCAAGTGTGATTAAGTTATGGATTATGGGAAGAAGAGATAATCCTGAGTTGTCTGGGTGGGCCTTAAATATCATCACAAGTATACTTATGAGTGAGAAGCAGAGGGAGATTCTCTGTAAGCACAGAGAAAAGGGTGATGTAAAGATGGAGACTGAGAGTGGAGTGAAGCAGCTGCAAGCCAAGGGATGCTAGCAGCCACCAGAAGCCAGCACAGTCAAGGAACAAGTTCTCCCCTAGGGCCTTCCAAGAGCATGCAACCCTGCTGATACCTTGATTTCAGCTCAGTAATACTGATTTTGACTTCTGGCCTCCAGAACTACTAGAGAATAAATCTGTGTTTTAAACCAACCATTTTGTGTTAACTTGTTACAGCAACCATGGGAAACTAATACATCAGACACTGAATTATAGTAATAGCAGTAGTTACCAAAGAAAGAAAAAGTATTAAAAGTATGTGTAAATGTATTTTTGAAAGTTCTATTATTCTGACATACAATGTAAGTAAAAAACACATCTTAGTATGAGAATTGAAAGTTGCAGAATAAGTCTCCTGACTTCCCACTCCAAGTACACCGATGATCTTACACTCTTCTTATTTAGAGTTACTGAAGCCATCACTGCTTAAGGGTTGGGTTGAAATAAAGGCATATTGGTGTTTCAAGGATGCATTCTATGACTGAGAGGCAGAATGGAAGAGTGCAAAGTCATAACCTGGTGCTAATAATAGGAGTATATAAAATATGAAGAATAAGGAGAAAGGAAGGAAGAGGGGTACCTGAGAAAGTTGACAATGATTGGGTGAGATCCAAAGTACAACTGTGGCAAGGGTCATTTAGAATTCTGCCCTCAAATGGAGAGATGGTGCCAGGCCCTGTTGCCTATTCTGGTCAGCATATGTTATGATGGCAGTGCTAGCTACCAGAAAGGGCATTCCAAATGTATGTGTCTTATATTGTTTACTACTATTCCCCAAATGAAACCTGTTTCAAAGAATTCCATCTTTAAAGTGCCTCACACATACATGCTTTCAATTCTGCATCCTTATTCATGCTGTGATATAATCGGAGTGAATGCCTGGACACCCTTGTTTTAATCTGTCTTCTCTCTTGAGTTGCAGTTCTCAGCTGCCTCCTCAACACAGCCAGAGGATGCTGGCTGCCACCTCATACTTCCTGAATAAAACTGTCTTGTTTTCTCTACGAAAGCCACTGATGATCTTGTCTGAGTTAGTAGATCGCTCTCCTGAGCTGAGTTTCGGCCCATCAGCTGAAACCATGGAATCATCTTCAACTTTGCTCTTTTTCTTCATGTTCAATCAACTGACAGTCCCAATATTTCCCCTCTTCTCTCATTTATTTATTTTGCCACTGTCCTACTTTAGGCCCTACTCTCTCTTTTGAAATATAGTAATATTTCAACTGGCCACTCTGTTTCTAGCTGCTCAGTGGTCCAATCCCCCTTGTCATCTGAGTTTTCTTTCCAAAACACTGTCACGACTTGTCAATGTCCTTGGAAAGTCCTGGGGGCCTGCAGAAGTCTCGGTTTCTAAGTGTGCATGCATAGCTCTCCACAGTCCGGCCTCCATTTGCCAATCGTCCCTCCTGATACTTTCCATCACTTCCCCTTTGTCTCAACCAGCGTGCCTGATGTTTTTTTGCATCCCCTTGAATCTATTCATACTGTTGTTGGAAAGTCTTCCTCTGCACTTCGCCTTCTTTGACGTGTATGCCCGTCCCTCAAGGCCCAATAAAAGAGTTCTGCATGAAACCCCTTTTGATTCCTGACCTCCACTATTGATACTTTTTAACAGTTATGACTTATCAGCACTTAATAACACTAATTGGTACTTACTAGGTATTTATACTTTGCTTGTAGTTGTATAATAAAACTTACTTCTGCTTTTTAACACATCATTATTTCCATGTCTGTCTTCCCTCTCTCCAACACTGGACTGCAAATTCCCAGAGGCTAAAACTCATATTTTTATCCTTTAAGACCAAGCTTTAATGTCACATTACCCATATTGATGAATGCTTTTTCCTTTATCTCAGCTCCAAAATATTATAAATGCATATTACATAATATAATACCATTTTAAAAATTAGTTCTTGTTCCTGTGTCTTATCTCCCAAATTAGATTGTAACCCTCTCAAGGTTAGGGAGCCCGTACTCTGTTGAACTCTTGTATACTCAATATATTATTACACAACTAATACTTGATAGATGATTCACCTGGCATATCTTCTTAGCAAAATAACAATACCAGGCTCTTCAAATAATTGGCTTTGTGACCTGAGACAAATCATTTATCTTCCAGAGGATTTAGCTTACTGTAGTGTGAAATAGATGGTACCTTCATTTCTTAAATGTAGAGCTGCATTGATGTGTTCCTTTAAATCACATGCTAAATCTAAAAGCAACATCAACCAAAAAAAACAAAAAATTCAGAATCAACTGCTTGTTTTCTGAAAGCAATATGAAAGGCATTATTTAACAGAATGCAGTATTATTCTAATTTCTTCTCAGAATTTTAAGAAATATATCAGACAACATTTTTCCTGTCATTGTACATTAAAATATATGTATGTTATATATAATAAGTATGTATATATGCACATACACATACATGTATATATATATATATCTGTATATAGGTAAAGGTGTAATATATATAGTTTTTTTTTAAGCCATTTTAAGATTATTGCACTAATGTTTATGTAAGATACCAGTTCACAGGCTTACCTCACGTTGAGATTCTCATTCACCTTTATCGGCTACTGTTTTTCATAAAATCTAAAAGAGAGGACCCTAATGTAATATTGTGGTCATTATACTTTACTCCATTTTGCTTATCTCTTTCCAATGTATTGTGGCAGGTTGAGCAATATGTGTGATTAATTCTTTTGCTTTAGAATTATAGTCCCGCAGTTGTTACAACAGGGATTACATTAACAATACTCTCCAAAGTCAAGTTTTTCTGGACATTTTAACCATTAGGTAGCAATAACAGAAAACGTTCTAAATCTTTTGGAGTTTTGCAAGATATTGTACTTCTTGTTAATTGAATTGAGAGATGATTGCCCTATGATTACCTCAATTTATTCATGCCCTGTATAATTTACCATAATGATAATTAACGCCTCGTACTGAATACAGTAAAATGTGCATGTCTTTCTCTCTCTTCCTCTCTCTCTCTCTCCTCCTCCCTCCTCCTTCTCTTTGTCTCACTTCCTCTCCTCTCCTCTGCCCCTTCCTGTCACAGAAGTAAACATTTTACATATAGTCTGACACAATTTGTTTATAGAGCCTTCCTACTTATATTACTATGTCAGTCAAAGTATTATACTTCTAAATAAAAGTGAAAGGCCATTTTTTCCCCAAATTCCTAGGTGATTGGTTGCTACTTATTGCTTTGATCTACTTATGTCTTGGTTTGTGAAGGAAGGACCTTAACCTGGCCCGTTAGGTGATATTTTTCTTTCTAAGTTTATTTGTCCCTAAATTGCCCACAATGCCTCAATATTTCAGAGCTTATATTGCCACCGTTTCTTCTACACTGAAATCAAACTCCTATGGAGTTGGTCAGATGATCAAACTAATGTATGCTTTATAAAAACCTTAATTCTAGGATAAGGAAAATTCTAGGATATTGTAACTCACAAATATGTAAATGGTTTCACAAGTTTGATATATGATCATTCAAATTGTTTTAGATTAAAAAAAAAAAACCTGAAGCACAAAGAAGCTAAGCAACACTTTGTGTTTTCTTCCTTATAATAATATAATCAGGCAAGTATTTATAGATGAAAAGATATGATTCTGGAGTTGCCTCCGAATAATCAGGGGTGGCTAGGGTAGGAAGGTGATTGGGCTTAGAGATGGGACAAAGTCAGCCATGAATTGACCATTGTTGAACCTGTGTGATAAGCATCAAGGTTCATCATATGATCTTATTTACTTTTGTATATGTTTGACATTTTCTCAAATAAAAAAGTGTTTAAAAAAAAATATAATGAGGCCTCTGTAGTGTGGCACATGTCAAGGGGCCCAGGTTAGAGTCCTGGCCCTGCTTGACTTTGGATGGGTCACAACTTCTTAGACTTCATTTTCCTGTCAGTAAAATGAAGGCATGAGATGAGATCAGTGGTTCCCAAGAAGGTGGAATTGCCTAGGAAGCTTTTTTAAAATTACACTAACAACTCTAGAATTTTTGTTTGGATTTAGGAGGTTGAAGGGAATGTGTATTTCAAGACAACTTCTCAAATAACTGTGATACTGCCATTCCTTACATGCACACAAATTTGAAGGTATCAAAGAGAGTGACTTAAGGCCTTACCCCCACAACATTTTATGAGGTCTAGGATAGGTTCTACGTATCCTCAGATTTTTAAAAAGCTCTCCAGGTTATTCTAATAGGGGTCCACATGCCACACTTTGAGAAACACTTTTCTAAATCACACCCATGGCCCTTTCCAACTTTAATACCCCATGATATTCCCTGAGCATTATCTTTTTCCCCTTTTCTGTTTTGTACCATTCTATGAACAACTGGTCATTTAATTACAAGTACATAATGGTCAAGAAAATGATGTTGTGTTTCTTGCTTTGAGTCATGAAACAAGGTAGAAGCAGTGTCTGGTTTAGTTAAAATTCATGATTTTATATATATATATATGTGTGTGTATATATATATATATATATATACACACACATATATATATAGCCAAAATTCTTTCTGGGGGAAAGAGTTTCCAAAGTAAATTTAGCCCATCAATTTTACATTGATTACTTAAAACAGATAAATTATTTTAGTCTATTGTCTCTAGTCTTGCTTCCTAATGTTTACATTGCATGGAGTTTTATTCTTTATACTGATCCTACTGGATGGATTAATAAATTGAGATTAATGAGATTCTTCCTATTCCACCTGTTTTTAACCAAATGCCTGCATGCTACGTGAGCAGGTGGGTGACTATTATTGTTGATCACCAAGCTTCTTTGCATAGTAAACAAGGGTTAGATGTGAATGTCAGAAAAAATATTTTGATAAATTTCTGCGTCCAATAAAGAACCAGAAATATAGGTCAAAAAAATTTTTAGGCAATCGCACAAACTTGTGTTTTAATCACAACTTCCAAACCTAGAAATTATAGTAATTTAGTGGCCCCAAACTGCATTCTGGGGGAGAAGACAGTATAAGTAAAGCTGAAAAGCAGTCAAAGCCTTGAAGTGTTTAAAAAAAGAGAGAGAAAAGAAAAAGCCTCTTCTTTATCTTTCCATCCACTTACGATTTTCTGACCAGAGAGGAGATGGCTTTATAAAGCATCATACTTGTGACTCAGTTGATTTCCTGTGGTTGACAATGGGAAGAATGAGATGTTAACATGTCTTTAAGGGACTTCCTAGGTGCTGCAGTGGTTAAGAATCTGCCTGCCAATGCAGGGGACACGGGTTCGATCCCTGCTCCAGGAAGATCCCACATGCCGCAGAGCAACTAAGCCCTTGCACCACAACTATTGAGCCCATGTGCTGCAACTACTGAAGCCCACGTGCCTAGAGCCCATGCTCCACAACAAGAGAAGCCACCACAATGAAGAGCCCATGCACCACAATGAAGAGTAGCCCCCGGTTGCCACAACTAGAGAAAGCCTGTGTGCAACAACGAAGACCTAATGCAGCCAATAAATAAATTTATTTTAAAAAGTCATTAGAATGAGTCTGAATATATAATGTTAACCTTAAAGAAATAGACTGCCAGATATTTCTCCATCAAAGATTGGTTTATTCAGGATCAGCAGAGAGTTGCAATTCGAGATCTGCAACCATGTTGAGGCACGTGCAAGTCCCCAAACTGTGAGAGAAGGAGAATACTTTCATAGGGAGGAAAGGAGAGCTGGGAGGCTAAACATAAAGCCCTTGGCTTCTCATTGGCTGAGTCTGCCAGGAAGGAAGAAGAGTCTTTCTTCTTCCTGTTGGACCTTGCTCTTGTCTCAGGGTGTAAGAGCTTGCCCTCTGGTCTCCCAATGCTATTTAATTGAGGTTTCTGTTTATTAATTTTTTACAATAGAAAAACCAACTCATCTGTGGGACATAACATTTGACAGTGACAATGAACCTTGCACAGATAACTTTGCCGTTTGTGCTTTGTCTCGTTCTCAAAGCTTTTCAGGGCTCAGAAATCGCTGTAATGTTCTGTAAATGTGTTTAATATTTTATTTCCTTAAAAAATTTACTACGGAGTAAAGGACTTAGATAAAATTATAACTGACTCTTAGTCAAAGAATAAAATCTATCTCTGCTCCGATGAGCACTGTTGTGTAAATCTCATCAGAAGGGGTAGCCTGTTCTGTCACTATATCGCATAGTAGTAAGAGCCACACAAATACAGACACAGGTAAATGCCTCAAAACCTAAATATTTTATTTGAAGAAATTTCGATTCAGTAGTTTCTGTTCCTGTGGCCAAAGTCAAGCTTGCTTCTAGAAAGGAAAGATGGCAAATTCCTAACAGTTGATTGCTAAGTCCATTGTATGTTTTAAGATGACTTTTTCCCCAGAAATACAGCTATTGGGATAGCCTTGTGGATTTTTTTTTTTATGCATTTACCTGTAGATAAGTTGAACAATTCCATGGTTTTAACTAGTTCCATGGTTCTTACTAATAACAGAGCATGTTATTTTAAGGATAACTGATGTTGGAGAAAGTCAGGATTGGGGTAGCTGTATGGATGTGGTAACCAACAGACTCTGTTCCTATTGTCCTGGAGTATCCAGAATAGTCCAGACATCTGCAAGTGGACCCAAGTCAAGCCTATCAGGAGCCGCTAGAAAAACTTGCTGAGACAGGGCCTCGGGACCAGGACTTCTCAGAAGATACATTTATTAGCCAGGATCAGTTTAAGTCAAAAGTTGAATAGAAAACATAGCCAGGGAAGAAAACTCAGCTGGTGGGAAGGCATAACTATTTTTAGTTACCTCTAGAGAAAGTACAGGACTAAAAATGTGAATCCAAGGAAAGGATAATGAGCTGAATGATGTAGAACTAGGGTAGAAATTAAGGACCAAGAAGTCCAAAAGTAGAATACACTCTACAGTTGGTTGATTTGGTGGCTCAGTGATGCCATCATAGACCAGGTCCTTTCTCTCTGCCATCCTCAATATAAAAGGTTCATAAAAGGCCATCTTTCCCCTATTACCTCAATATGTCAGCTTTGTCCTTAGACTGGCTATCCACCATGCAAGATGTCTATATCTCTTCCAAATGTCAGATCTAGAAATGACAACATCCAAAGGAAATAATCAGCTTCTTAGGTGCAAGAAAACCTTTTCTAGCACCATCAGCACCCCTAAGTTCCTCTGACACCTTATTGGTCAGGATTAAGTCACATGTTCATTCTTAAAGCAATAAGAGGAAAGGAATACCATGGCTGCAGTATACAGAAATGGAATAGATTTTGGAGTATTAAATACAAATTTACTCACACAGCAGAAAATGGGGAGAATTCACATCTCGCTCCCAATCCAACGGGCCATGGTTGATCTGTTGTAACCTAGTCCTAAATTTGGAACTGAAAGAGGCCTTTGGCAGTTGTAATTTCCTAGGACTGCTATAACAAGATACCACAATCTGGATGGCTTAAAACAACAGAAGTTTTGGTCTGACAGTTCTGGGGGCTAGAAGTCCAAAATCATGGTGTTAGCAGGGCCATGCTCCCTCTGAAACCTGTAGGGGGTTCCTTCCTTGCCTCTTTCTAGCTTCTGGTAGTTTGCTGGCAATTTTGGGGGTCCCTTGATGTCAGTCCATTTAGGCTGCTATAACAAAATAGACTTATAAACAAAAGAAATCTTTTTCTCACAGTTCTGAGTCTGGGAGTCCAATGTCAAATAACTCACAGATTAGGTGTCTGGTAAGAACTCACTTCCTGGTTCGTAGAAGGCCATCTTTTCCCTGTTTACTCACATGACTGAAAGGGCAGAGATCTCTTTGGAATCTCATTTATAAAGGTACTAATCCCATTAATGAGGGCTTTGCCCTCATGACCTAATTACCTTTCAAAGGGCCTACTTCCAAATGCCATCAGATTGGGGATTGGGATTTTAACTAATTGTTTGGGGGACACAAACATTCAGTCCATAGCACTTGATTTGCAGCTGCATAACTCCCGTCTCTGACATGCTTATCACATGGTGCTCTCCCTGTGTGTCCTGTCTTCTTATTTATTTATTTTTATTATTTTTTGGGGGGGTACACCAAGTTCAATCATCTGTTTTTATACACATATCCCCATATTCCCTCCCTCCCTCAACTCCCCCCCCACCCTCCCTCGAGTCCCCCCCACCCTCCCTGTCCCAGTCCTCTAAGGCATCTTCCCTCCTTGAGTTGGATTCCCTTTGTTATACAACAACTTCCCACTGGCTATCTATTTAACAGTTGGTACTATATATATGTCTGTGCTACTCCGCTGTCTTCTTATAACAACATCAGTCCTATTGGATTAGGGCCCCTCCAGCATGACTTCATCTAACTTAACTAATTACATCTTCAACCTTCCTACTTCCAGTTAAGTTCTCGTACTGAGGTACTAGGGGTAGGATTTTAATATATCATTTATAGGGTGGAAAACCTTTAACCTGTATCAGTAGGCTTTTCTAGACCTTTCCAGTTTGTTCCAGTCTAGATCCAAATTTATGGGGTTTAGCCTGATGAGCTAGAGCACTATTCCCTAAACTTGCTGAACATAATAATCACTTGAGGCCCTTAGTGAAACATAGATTCCTGGGCCTCACCACAGACATACTGAATTAGGATCTCTAAGGAAGATGCCTGGAAATCTGCTTTTCATCAACTACCCTAGTTTGATTTTATGATCAAGCAAATTTGGGAAACATGCAGTTAGGGGGTCTAGCATGTACTGAGCTGAGGCCATGTTATTCATGGCTGTGAAAGACATCTTATATGTATCTCTTTTAACCATCACACCAATCCTCATTGCAAACATGGAGAAACTGAGATTAAGTAAGAGTGGAGCTGGGATTGGAGCTAGGTCTGAGCTCAAAATATATGCTTTCTATCATGCTAATAGGAACTTAAAGAATCTCTTGATTCATCCAGCCCACTGTAGTTTACTCTCCTTATCTTATTCACAGGGTTAAACCTTATTACTTTTGTTCTTGTCCTTGGAAGAAACAAAAGACAGCTGGCAGCTCTTCTCCACTTACTTTTGCATGTATTGAAAAGAATCTTCTTCCCCACCCCCTTAATCCTTTACTTTTGAGCCACTTGTTGTTTTTTTGTTTGTTTGTTTTTACTTCTTTAAGAACCTCTGCAGCTATTCTGTGATTCTTTAGAGAAGAGAAAAATTCCTTGAAGCAGACTTCCTCTGCTATCTTACCTTTAGCAGGGCTGAAACAAAAGCTCCCTGTCCCTGTATTTCCTTTCTATCCTCCCTCAGGTACAAAAATAGTCATGTGACTCTCAGCAGTTTATGCCAAGGTCTGCCAGGGATGAAATGATACTTCAAACCTTTCCACAAGTTGAACTTGAGTTTGAAAAGTTGCACATATAACTGTTCAAAGGACAGGTAGTTTACAGAAACTATTATGTGGAGGAACTGGAACATTGTTTTCCTGAGAACTTTGCTACTAGGATTTTATTTTCAGTGCAATGAGGAGCCACTGAAGGATTTTAAAATAGATGGTGACATAATAAAATTTCATTTCTAAAAATTATGATGGCTGTTGGGGAAAAGTATATTGGAAGAGGCGAGAAAAAGCTGGAAGGTATTTCACAACCTCTCCAGGAAAATAATGCAGTAGGAGAACCACAGACTCCAAAAGTGTGGCTCATTTCCTGCCATATGTTTCCCTACATCCAAAATATTATGTTGTGGAATTTAATGCTGAAAACTTGGCCTCTTTGCACCAGTGCTGTATCAAATCTTGGAGACAGGTTTTGGGTGAAATAGAAAAGAACGGCTTTATTGCTTTGCCAAGCAAAGGGGAACACAGCTGATTCATGCACTGGTGTCCCAAACCAGGGGGACTTGATAAGGAGTTTCATAGCAATGGTTCAAGGGCGAGTTGCTGATAAGGATCAGGGTGTTTGCAGGGCCTGCATTCCTTTAATCTGGTCTCAGGTGGCTTCTGTGATTCTGGAGGTTATCAAACTATGACCTTTTTTTCTGGAATGAAGAATGCTTCATCAAGTAGTTAACATCTTCCATTTATTGGGGGTTTTAGTTCTGCAGAGGAGCTCAAGATATTGTTATGTGTATCCCTTGAGGCAGAACCAGGACCCTGCCCCAAGGCTGCACTATTGTATCTTGACTGCTCTTCCCTTGTTTCTGAATCCCCTGCCTTCCCTGATTAGCAACTGTTTGAAGGTGCCCTTTGGAACTCAGGGAAGGTCATGCAGGCTGAAGCCTATTTCCTACAAACAAGAAATGGGGGACACAGAAAAGCTTCCATGCCCAGGAGACCCACAGGGTTCTGCTCAGTTTCAGATTCTACTGGCTCAGGTTAGTTGCTTCTTCAGTATTGCAATGTACAAGGACTGATCTACTAAAGTCATGTAGTAGGTTTAGGAATCTGTATAACTCAGCCAACTGACGTTTCAAAATTCAACCAACAAGTCTAACATACATTGCTATTAACTTCAGATTGTAAGAATTGGTTTCTTAGAAACAAAAGCAAGAGAGAAACTAAATGACTCTCATAGAAGTGACCATATGTTTAATGCTGAGTCCCTGATGCTTATAATCAATTAGTACACAGTGGATAAAAATTTGAACCCTTGGGTCAAACTTCAGTGGCTCTGCCATGCCCTTGCGGGGTGGCTTGGATGGGTTATTGAAACTCTGTGTCAGTTTCCTCATTTATAAAATGGGAATAATAGTATCTACCTTGTAAATTCTAAATGAGATAATAAACTATAAGTGCTAGGATAGGGCATATAATAGACGCTCAACAAGTGAGTGTAGTGGTTGCTGTTTTATTGATAGACATTGATAATTTTATCCAAGTTATTAAGCAAAAACGTTGGATGGGGAAAAGCATAAATGTGGATTATTAAGGTCTAAATGGAAGAACAGAGTTAGAGATGTTCCACTCCCCCCACCCCCACCACACACACACAGTTCTTTGCCCAGCTACCCAAATGCTCACTCTCCATTTTTATTGGTCACTTTCTCCCAATAAAACAGGGTATTTATTCCCCCCTCTGACAAGCACATGAAGAGTTGCTTGCCTCTTCCACAGTGCTGAATTATAGACGATGTATTAGAAGCTATATATTTACTCTGTCTTCCCCACATGTACCTAATAACCACACCAGAGCTCAATAAAAAGAGGGCACTGGCAGGTTTACTCATCTTTTTATTTCCTTGTTCCCTCTACTGTGATCTCCACGCCTGGAACTGATGCTCTTGCCCTCTCACCCCCTTTCTTGCCTCAGAGCTATTGTCAAATGTATAAATACACAGTGAATTGGAACAGTTTCTGGGGCCAACTGAGAGAGAAGGAGCCTGTTCCCCCCCATAAATATGCTGTCAGCTGAAGAGTTTGCAGACATTGTGATTGCAGCCAGTTAAAAAGGAGAGCAGGCTAAATTGAAAGGGAGGCAGTGCAAAAGGCTGGAGCAACCTTTCAACTGAAGGTCTGAAAGAAGCTGATATATATAAAAATATATATATATATTTAATATTGTGACGAGAGGGAAAATGTTGTACAGTAAATCTGTTGAGCTGCTTCAGGAGGGTTTTCTCTTGATCTAATTGAGCTGTTCGAAGTGTGCTTGAAAGTTCTCTTTCAGCCCATGTCAGCATCCTGCCTGCTATGAGCTATGAGAAGTTAATCATCTCTGCATTGTTAGGAGAGATTTTTGGGTATCTGATGGCTGTCCATTCTGCATGACAGTGTGTAAGTATGGAAAGAGCGTGTGTCCATGTTTATCTTTGGAGCATGAATGTGCTTGACTATGCGTGAGAACTGTAGGACAGGAAAAAATACCTTTCCTTTACACACCTTAGGTTTTCCAACCAGGGCCCTGGTAATTAGACTGGCAAGAGACAGATTAACAAGAGAAAAAAATGGAAATTTCTTAACATGTGCATCATTCATGTACATATGGGAGCACCAAGTGATGAGTAACCCAAAGAAGTGGTTAGAGCTTAGGCTTATATACCATCTTAGGCTAAATAAAGGAAAGGGGGATTTGGGCTTCTGGGCTAGGGAGGGAAGTTATGTGAAGGTGACCAGGAAAAGTATTGTAAACAGGGGTTGTTTAGTAAGGTTTGTTATACAGACTTAAGTCAGTGCCTTCTCCATTGATAGGAGGTATTAAGAGTTCTCTACTTCCTGGTCAGGAAAAAGAGAATGCCTTTATAAATGTAAGTCTCCTTTATAAATGTAAATTTATTTTATAAAGGAAAACCTGTTTCTAGAGCTTCTCCTTTGTCTGCTAGTTCTCAATGGCTCTTAACTCAAAATGCCCAAAGAGGCATCTTTTGGGATGGCCTATTCTGGTACCCTGAGAGCCAAGCATGCCCTCACCTCCATCCAGAAGGTACCTGCAAATAGTGTCAGTGCCAGATAATTCATGTCAAATAGGCAGACTATCCCAAAGACAACTGTGATTATCCATATTACTGTTCCTGCTTCCAAGCCTTTGAACATGCTATTCCCTTATCTGAATCAGTCTTGCACAACCATCTATTTTATACATATTAGTATATATATGTCAATCCCAATCTCCCAATTCATCGCTCCTCCCCCACCCTCTGCTTTCCCCCCTTGATGTCCATACGTTTGTTCTCTACATCTATGTCTCTATTTCTGCCTTGCAAACTGGTTCACCTGTACCATTTTTCCAGATTCCACATATAAGCATTAATATATGATATTATGATTGTTTTTCTCTTTGTGACTTACTTCACTCTGTTTGACAGTCTCTAGGTCTATCCACATCTCTACAAATGACCCAACTTCATTCTGGGAAGGTTTTCTTACCTCCCATAATATTGAGGTTAGGGGCACCCTCTATGTTCTCCTAGTATCCTGATTTCCCATTTAAATACCTAATGTACCATACTGACTTCTAGCTTAGATATCTGAATTTATTCCTTAGTAGCGTTACTGAACTGAACTTGGGTCCCCTCACCAGCTACACAGCAAAGCCAATCTACTGACAACAGGTTGTGGTAAAGGAAAGTATGACATTTATTGCAGGGCATCAAGCAAGGAGAATGGGCAGCTCATGCTCAAAAGACCTGAACTCCCTGATGGCTTTCAGGAAAGGGTTTTTAAAGGCAACATTGGGGGTGAGAGTTGCAGCTCTTCGACTTTCTTGGTTGGTGGTGAGATAACAGAGTGATGTTTCAGGAATCTTAATCATCAAACTTCTGGTTCCAACCAGTCTGCAGTGTAGTACTTGTGGTCAACATGTACCCACCAGCTCTGCCTGGGTGGGGGTCTTAGTTTCTGCAAAACAACTCAAATATATTCATTAGATTGTTATGTATATCTCTTGAGGAGGAACTAAGACTCTGTTTTACTGCTGAACTATTTGTTTTTCCTTTGTTTCTGTATTCCTTCACTTTCCTAATTAGTAATTGCTTGAGTCTACTCTTTGAAATTCAGGAAAAGCCTAGGAGACTAAAGCCTTTTTCTAAAAACAAGAAAAATTGGGGACATGGAAGGGCTTTTTTACCCAGGAGGGCTCCACAGGGTCCTTCTCAGTTTCAATCCCCCCTTTTTCTTTGATATCTTCAATCCTGAGGGGAACAAGGGCAGGACAAGAAAGGGAATAAAGTTTTGGATAAAGAAGTTAATTATAAACTTAGCAGAGGAACTCGGTTTTAGGAGGATTGGGTTTCAGCATTTCATACATTAAGTGAGGTTATATTGTATTCATCCCAGAATTGAAAGCAATCCCCAGTGTGTAGCAGATTGACAATAAATTAATCACCAAAATAATTGAATAAGTATGGTTTGGGAGGAGAGAGATTGTCTACGAGCCCAGAAGGCTAGCTCATGACTTGTAGATTGTCAAAAATCTCTCAGTTTCCAGTAATGTTGATGGCTTTTATTTCATGCTCTTCAGTTTACCTATAGCTGCAAAATTGTGTTCTTAATAGTCTGTGGAATTCCCAGCTCTTACAATTGACCAGCACCTGATAGTTGAGGGTGGGTCTGCAGCAGAAAAGGGCTAGATTAGGAAAACTCAGGCTCTCTTATTCTGATTAGTACTCAGCTTTGGGAAGGGATGGGGACTCAGCCCAGATGGAGAAAGAATATACAGGGCATATTCAGAGTGAGTCTGGGTGATGAACCAGGGAGAAGTGACAAGGCAAATCATTTCAAATTTGTTTTATTTTATACATGAAACTCTTATTTGTTAGAGTTTTTTAAGTAGTTGATAAACTTGACTCTGTCCATGTAGTTTCACTCAAACTGTGCTATGGATGTAGCCCTCTCCATCGATGCCTTTGGACTTGAATCTTTGTTTTGTTTTTTGTGTTTTTTTTGCCCTTGTTCTTTTTGAGTTTAGTCTTGCAGCAAATTGTCTTTATGGTTTTTTATTCTTCCTCTGACATGCCTTGCAAATTCACCCATAACCAAATCTGTTTAATGAAGGTCACAAAAACTAAGTCAACCTGAGACCTGGGAGTGAAATCCAGTAGTCCTGATTTTTTTCTGCACTAAGGAACAGCCATCTCCATCCCACCCTCCCACCCCCATGTCAGGGCAGGTTATAGTATTTCAGGCCTTTTGTCTTATTGATCAAGTCATCTATCTCCCATTCTGCAGAGTCAGGGTCCTTAAGTAGTTCGGTGGAGCCATAAGGACTCTTTCTCTTTAGCCATCTCTGACTTTGTCATTGATATTATTTACTATGTCTGATAATAAGTATTTTTTTTTTAAAGTAAGAGGTCAGAGTAAGTAGGAAGGATTAAATAGGACACCAAATCTCTCCCTCCCGGAGAAAGGCATAAGAATATACTGTCCTCATCATGAGGCTGATGTTACATCTCTGAACAGAACCTTAACTTCTTATCTTAGAAATTCTTATTCAGCTGCTTAAGACTGCCATTTTTGTATGTCTAAACTATATCTATAATTTATTATTATTACTTTCCTTAGAACATAAGCTAAATTCTTCCACAGTGCAAGCCCCTTACTTTCTGTTTAGTCTTCACTAATTGATAAAAGGATTTTATTTCTGTCTTGGTCTGAAAATACCTTGTTAGCATCATTTATGAAAAAAAGATCCCATGGGTTTGGTTTTTTTTTTTTCCCAGAATTAACTTACTATTTTCTCTACCACTCATTTTTAATTATTTTTTTCTTAATCTTTCCACTATTCCTATTGTTTCCCAGACATTTTTTTTCTATGATCTTAGAGAGACAACTGCAACTATACTTAACCACATCTTCCACATTTACCTGTGTGGCTTTTACCTGGGGCAGCTTGCTTTATATGCTGGGCAGGTTCCTGAAGAGGCAGATAGGAATTGAGTCTTTGGAAATCAAGTCATTGCTTAAAGATGTGAAAGAACTTGCTATTTGAATAAACCCTATTATGAACCTTTTCCCAAAGCAAATAATCACTCTTTATCTTACTTTCTATGCAAATCCTGATTTCCACATTTCAGCTTTACTTAAAGCAGAACCCATTTGTATAGTTATCTTTACATAATGGTCATTCGCCAATCTTATAATTGAAAATTAGGTAATTTTCATTTACTCTCTGGCTTTTTTACCTGAAAATCTCTTATCTCTTTACTTTGGTGATTCTCTTAGAGGCACTATAGTAGTCCCTGTAAAATGATCATATCTCTGTTTCAGTCTGAAGACAAAACAGAACAGGGAATGAGGTACCCAGAGCCAAGTTAAGTGAACTGTTGATGACTTTTCAAAAAATTGCAGTAAATCATGATTTCCTCACAAAATATAGACATGTCTGATTTTGGCATTTAATTTTAAAACATACTCAGATATGTTTTTCTTCTCCCTCTCCCACTGGGTTTATATGTTCATATAAATGAAAAGTAAGTCATCTTGACTTTGAGTCATGCATGAAGAAAGTTTTCCTTTTCGAGTTCTGAGAGTGATTATTTTCCTTTTGGAGAGGATCTCTCCTTCTGGGGCCAGCGGAAACATCAATGAAATAAATATAATTCAGAATTGAAAGTGAAGATGAAACTTAACTTGCCTTTTTACAATTAAATACATATTTGAAAAATGTGCTGTTCCTTTATAAATTTTCTTTCTTTGTCACATCGTTACTGATTCGAACCAGAGAACTAAATCTCAATATTCTACTCAAGATATTGTACAGTTTTGTGGCCTGTGCCAAAGCAGAAAATTCCAGTAAGAACTGGGGAGGTCCAACCAGCCCAACTTTGTTAAACTTAATGGCCTTGGTCATTTCAAAAAGCACTGGTGATCAAGATGCTCCCAGTAAGAGTATTTTGCCAACTGAATCTTACCCAGTTCTCAAGTCTGCTCACAAAGGAGGTCTGAAAAGGAAGCGAGATGTAGAAACTGACTATACTACTGAGAACCTGAAAGTTTAGCTAGGAGAGGGGAAGAAAAAGACTAATAGGGTGTTTTCCAGTGATCCTGCTTCTCTGATTGGTCTGTACCTGTCTCGTGCCCCTTTTGTATGCCTTAGTTAAGGGTTCATGTGAAATACACTGAAGGCTGTGGCCTGATTGGATGCCATACCAATTTTGATTCCCAGCACTCCAAGGTCCAGCTTCATCTTTGGAACCAGGCAAGCTTCGTGCACGCCGCATCCCATTGGTGCTCAAGCCTTTCATTTCAGGACGTTATTTGGGTTGGATGCCCCTCTCCAAGCAGGCTGATGGACTGTAGTTGTGCACACATTAGTTTTCTTGAAGAGCTATTTATGGCTCTTAAATTAGCAGCATATTGAAATGAAAGCAGAAACAAAGGCAGTCATAAAATGAAGACACAAAAGAGATGCAATGTTTCTGGTCTTGTTTGTGCATTGGTGTCAGAGCACCTGGGTGAAATAGGACCACTTTGGTGTTTTCATCACTGGTCTGTTGGTGGTCTTATCTTGCTGAAAGACCCAAACAGAGGCTGTGGCCATGTCTGATCATTGATGGATTTCTTGACATTTTTGAGGACAGGCCAAATTAATGGTGATATTGTCTGACTGATTGATCATAAATTCTCCCTGCAGTGTTAATTAGCTCTTCTCTTTTTCTCCTCCCAGTTTAATCTCAAGCATATGTGTATTTTTGTATCATTAATTTAAAAAGTCTGCAAAGCACTTGATTATCTAATTTGAAAGATGCAGCATGATGCGGTGGGAAGAATGCTGGACTAGAGCTGAGGACTCCTGAGTTTCTGTCCAAGTCTAGTACTAACCTGTAATGTGACCTTGGACACAGCCTTTCAGCCATATTAAGTCTTTGCTCTTGCCAGCTTACAAAGCTACTTCAAGTCTTTGGGCAATGAGAAATATAATTTTCCTCTTTATTAAATATACATTCTCCTTTAAAGCAGGGTGTGTTATGAACTGACATTAAGGAAATTCACAGACTATGTTATTTTTTTTCCAGGAAGGAAATCCTTTATGGAACAGGATAGGATTACTTTCATGGAGCAAGTTTAACAAATTCCTTTAATTTTAGGTCATTAGGGTGATTTCCAGATCACTCTTGTTAGCTTTTTCCTCCTTGACTTCCTAAAGGACAAAAAAGCATAAACTGCATTTGGTATCTCTAAATAAATGTCCAGTTGCTCTTAGGTAATGTCCAACACTGTCAGAAATCCAGAGAGAACCAGAGATGGAGTGGCCAAGTAGAAAGTGAGATAAACTTTACATACTCGGTGTTGGAAGACATCTCAAAGATTCTTTAGTCCAACCACCAAAGCATTGTTCCAAACACTTCGTGCTTCTCAAGATTTGGCTTTCTATCATAGGTTTCTCAGTTACAACTGCCCAGGGGAGCCGTTTAAACTCCACAAGACTTAGCTTTCTCATCTATAAGAGAGAGAAATTGGACCCAATTATCTTTCAATCTTTTTTGCCTTAATATCCTCTCGTTCAGCTAGACATTTTCTGCATTTCAGAAATCTGCTCGTGGAGAAAACGATGTTGAGGGCAAAATGAAGTAGGTGATAATGAGATTTTTAAAGTAGTAGTAAAATTAAATGCTTTGAGGTTTGGCATAATGGTCCAGTAGTTTAGTTACTTGCTGAGAGTAAGAAGTTGAGGAGACCAATTGGCTCTTTCAAGCCAGAACTTCCTGTTATAACTGGGTAATAAACATACTTCTTACTTAATAAGAAGTGGCTAAAGCTCAAAGAAGACCACTGCTAATACCCACAAGCAACCGAATAACGTCTTGATTATTGACATTTCACTCTTCCATAGACCTTGTCTTTCAATATTGACAGTATTACTTCTCTGCTATTTTTATGACAAAAACAGCTCAATTAAGTGTAAACCTTGTTTTCCTAAATGATTGCTTCTAGGGGTATTCAGATTAAATAGAAAAACACCCTACATATATTTTTGTAAAGTGTTATTCAGAGCAATTAAAAGGCATTATCTTCTTTCAGTCTTCTGAAGGAAAGCACATTCTTCTAAAAGTAATATTTCCACTTCTATTGCCATGATCGCTTTATGATGTGACATTCAAAACAGACTTGAAGTCATATATGTAGTAAAGAACTTAATTTGATAAATAATTTAGACCAGTACTTCAAAGTAAAAATTTAATATTCCTAAAATAAAGTTTTAACCCAAGCTTGGTCATAAAGTTATCACATAAATAATAAGGGTTACTCTCAGGATGGAATATAATGTCTTGATTAGAAATCTGCACAAATGAAAGATTAATTTCATGGAAGAAAGGAAATCTGGGCTATTTATTTGGCAATAGGAAATCAGATCAAAATATATTTGTATGATATTCGAATAGGGTCACGTGGGTAGACAGATCTGTCTTTACAAATATTTTCAGTCTCTGACATGAGGATGGGATTGGGGAAATGAATCCTGTATGTTACATGACTAAGATGCATGTTGCATGTTAGAACTGAGGCAGGATGATTTCTGAAGTTGGTATACTGGAAAGTTATCTTCCACATACAGCTTTTATATACACACACATATATGTATAAAATTTCAGATATTTCAGATATAGATAATTCAGATATAGGGAATTTTAAAACAATTCCCTGAACTTGGTCCATCCGCACATGGAATGGACTTGTCCAGTGGGAAAAAGGTAGTTTTTCATAGGGCAAAATTCAGGTGGGATTATACCCAACTGTGGGCCAGCAGGCATAGTACATCTCAAAAAAGATGAGCTAAGTCCTAGCAATAGTTGCTACAGTAGTTAGTACTGGTAATAGCTAAACATCCAAAGAATACTTAACCCTCGAAATAGTGCTAGTAACTGACTAAAAGAAGGACCCCAAACTTCCTAATGCAAATATCAGTTTTATTCCTAGGGATTTGGAAAAATAATAATTATGATTCCTAATTCCAAACCTTAGAGCATATATTTGAATAAGTTAACCTTTTCTAAAAAAGAAACTTTCTAAGAAGTAACGCAGCTTTTTGGCCTGAGGTATTTTCTTTAGAGGAAAGGAAAGAAGTTAGAAAAAAAAAGTGGAAAGTGGGGAAGGAAATGAGAGAAAATATTCAAGCAGAGGATATGACTTAAAAAATTATTTCTCAAAGAGCAAAGGGGAACTTAAAACAAAAATAAATTTGCTTTAAAATGCAAAGAAAGAGCTTTTAGCCAAGGGTAAATCTCTTAGATCTTCCGTTTTGCTAGATGAGTTTGCTTCCCCCTACGTCTGCTGACTTTTATCGGTTGCTATCAGCAAGAGAGCTGCAAAGAGGCCATTGGCACACAGTCTCTTCTGGGTTATCATGGCTCATATTTCCTCACACTGACAAGGGGCACCTATCATGAATTAGGGCAGCACAGAGATATATGTGGGCATGCCTGCAAAATCTTCACTGGCAGCTGGCATCCCCTTTGCCGTATGAGCCTTTGGCTAATGTATCCCACCATGATCACTGAAGGTGGCCCCAGGACGGATTTACTTCATAATCATTCCCTGTCATTATGTAAATAGCAAATGAAATATATCCAATAGAAAAAAAAAGTTATTGCCTTAGGAGGAATGGGGAGCTGATATGGCTGAGAGAGAAAGCAAGAACCCTCTGGTGATATAACAGAATAGTGAGAGAGAATGCAAAAAAGAAAAAAAAAAGAAAGAAATATTTAATATACCTTTATACAGTTATTATTTATCTTTTGTTATTGTTGACCCCAGCTTTTGACTCACCAGTAACTAACAAGGAAACGTTTTCTCACCCAGCAGACCTTCCTTCACTGGGCTTCTGTATTTCAGTATCTCATGAAGAGGCAGTGAACTTAATGCTCAGTTTAATACGATTATCTTTCATCATAGCTGTGTAGGAAGACTATTCTTTTCCCAGATGTGGCACAGATTTTTTGGCCAATAAATAAGAAAGGCATTCTGTTGTCCTCCAAATACCTTTCTCATTAGACTGTGGAAGTTTGAGCAACAATGGGATGGATTTCATTTAAATCTTAAATCTTAAAATTTCTATAGAAATTCATCTCACTAGAACTCTTCCCAATTGAGCAATAATATCCAGTTTTCTATGAAATAACTTATATTTGATTATATGTATTATTTAAGCAACTGAGTCAACTGAAAAGCAAAATAAAAAAAAAAAATAAATCTTTAACTCTTCATGTGGGCTAAAAGCCAGATCTTAAAAGGAAGAAAGCCCTTATCAGATACTTGTGCCTGAAGAGGCTCTTTGAAGCCATAAACTTGAGCGCAACTTCAGCTCATTCCTGACTTTGGTGCTGCATTTGACATGAGCCATATGTTTGTGGCAGTCACTCCTGTATGACTGTATAAATTCACTGTGTCAATAGTTTGCATCCTGAATTAATTTGTGTAAGGTGCCTGGGGGAATGCTGATTTCATATTGGAAACAAGGTTAGGTGGAAGCCTTGAAACTGACTTTATGGAGTTCTGTAACTCAGCATATTCTAATTCTCACTTCTACCATACTCTAGAGGAATCAGTCTGGTGACTTCATGAGATTAAATATTGGAAAAATTGCCAGCACTCCTAAATCAACCAGATTCTGGAAATTTACTCTTTGCAAGAAAATTAGTGCATTAACTCTTTCTTGTCACTGATTGGATTAGAATTGCACATAATCTGATTTGTGAAATGCTGTCCTTGTGTATGCAAGTGGTTAGAAAGAAGAAAGTGTGCCCAACCAGATGTCCTGAGGGAGGAAGACTGCTTGAAATGTAAAGGTGGTATGAAATGGTTTATTCATGGGTATGACCCAGAGCTTTCAGTGTTTTCCTTCTCATCATGCTCCTAATTTAATGATTTTTTTCCCCCTAAAGAAAGAGCCAAATTTCCAGGGCACTGAGTGTTCATACACTGATATCAGGTAGATTGAGTTCACATATTCACCACTTATTAGCTCTGTTAGCTTGTTCAATTTATTTAGCTTCTCTAAGTCTCCATTTCTTCTTTGTAAAAGGAGCATTTGATACTAGAATAGCTATGTAGAATGGTTGTGAGGCTCAAACGTGGTAACCCTTGTTATTTATCTAGCACAGTGCCTGACACAGTGAAAGATCCAGTGAGTAGTAGTGGCTGTCTTTCCTATTCTGATCATCACCATAATGCAAAACAGATGCAAAGTAATGGTATCATTCAAACATTTTCGTGCAGAAGTATAATGGGCATGTGCTGAATTTTTTTTGTTTTTTTTTCTCAAGTCTTTTTAAAAAAATAATCAGGTTAAGCCTCAGGTTGCATAAAGATAATGCCATGCCTGATGATAATGCGTTTGAAGGGAAGATGGTAGTCAGTAGGAGGTGAATTTGAATCCTTATTTCCATCTAAGTGCTTTACATGAGCAATTTATTTAACTTTACTTCATTTAGAAAATGAAGAAATAATATTAAGCTATATGTAGGAGTGGTACAGTAAGTTATTTCTAAAGTAAAAATTTAATGCTTTTGTAAATGTGGTATTATTAAATAAGAGTTTGCCTTGCCCAGTGATACTTATTAGCTTTTTTACTTCTGGAAAGAAGTTATTAGGTTGCTTCTTTTTTCTTTCTTTCTTTCTTTTTCTTTCTTTTTTTCTTTTACTTTATTTTTTTATGCGGTGGTATTGTGGTCTTGTCCTTAGTCCTCAAAACACTGTTAAACAGGGAACATCTGCCCCTCACTTTCAATCGCATTTCTTCAATGCCAGCTGCCACCATGTTTATGATCTTTTTTTTTCCCCTGTAGTGAAACCAATGAAGGGAAGTGGAATCCATTGAGAAAAATTCCCTGGAGGGTGACTCAGCCTTCAAAAAGAAATCAGCCATGTGAAAGGGGAAAATATTTAATCACTGAGAGCAATAATTACATTCTAAATATTCTAAATTACATTCTAAATATTGGCCCAACTTATAAGGAGTGAAAAACAAAAAGAGAATGAGGGAGCTGCTTCGTTATTTATCTTACTTGATGCCTTTGTTTGCTGCTCTGGAATCGGGGCCTTGTCTGGGGAAGGAATCCACTACAGTTACATTGAGAGTCACGTACTAAATGATGCTTCTTTCTTTCTCATCTTCTACACTCCATTCCTTCATGTCCTTCTGAGCTTTAAGCTACGGAACTGCCAGTTATACAGCATTTCCTTATATACTTCTCCATTACCCTTATGCAGAGAACCTGGAATGGCATGTTGATGGCCAGTCTGCTCAGGAAGAGAACACTTTGCCCTTTGACTTTATCTGGGCCAAGAAGTATGGCATTAAAATATGCAAAGCCAACATCTACCTAGACCAGTTCTCAAGGCAGCGTTTATTCTAGTTTATCTGCTCATTCCTTATATTATTTTGTTTTCTATCATGTCACCAATATTATGAATTTTTTCTTATTACATGTGTTGTACATTGGTCTTACTCCCCCCCACACACACCTTCTTCCAACAATCTCACACACACACACACACACACACACACACACGTACATACTCCAAACACACCACAGAACTATTCAGTCAGTTAAGACCAATGATTTTGCCTAATTCATCATAGCATTTCCACTTTATTATTTGTCAACTTGCTTGGAACATTCATGCTTTATCCTGTGGACATTTAGGCTAAAATACTGGTTATTTCTAATTGCATAGGAAGCTCAGCTTCAACCTATCTGATTGCATTGCTGATTTATACAGTAGGAACCAAGAGAAAAGAACTATAGGTGAGCATAATAAATAGAAAACAAAAATGTCCCTAAGCATTTCACTTGTAGCCTATCCAAATCCTGCAAACTCTACCTTTAAACCAAAATTTGGTACTCAGTGCCTTCAGACATACTCCCAATCCTCTTTCAGCAGAACAGCTTGTTTCTTTTTCTCTTTCTACTCTTTATTGAACCTTTATTGTATCCCAAGTGCTAACGTGGGGCACTTTACATTTCTTTGGCTCAGTTACTCTTGCAGTAACCCTGTGTAGTGTGGTACCATCCCATTGTAGTGCCAGCATCTGCTGTGACACTGTGAGAGAGAGATACAATGGATGTGTGCCTAGTCATGCCTCCGTTGTGTTCTATTATAATAGATTGCTCATTTATTTGCTACTTCCCTCATTAGACTGTATCTCATTTATTTTAGCTATAGCCAATAGCATACTGCCAGGTAATTCAACATTGTCCACATAAATGAAATCCTGCTTATAAGTCAAGAGAGGGTCATTCTGACCAGGGACTCACTTCCTCTGTGATAGGAGACCACAAGTTCAACCTGACCAGTTAGAAAGTAAGAAGGAAACTTCTGTTACTATTTACATTCCCCACTTTTATTTCAAAAAGTTTCATCAACTTCAAGTATTTAAAAACATCAGGGTTATATGGTCTTATAGCTTGATTTTAATAGTTACCTGCATACACATGCATTGGCATGAGAAGATGTTTCCAATACAAAGTTAAATGGGGATAAAACACAGGGTTCATAATAATGTATATAGAATAAATCAGTTTTGGAACATATAGATGCATATTTGCATATCTATATCCAGGTATATTTTTATTCTTCATTCCTATTTAAGTAATCCCCTATTATTGAATAATTGGGATATTGCTAATGTTTTATTACTATCATTATTAGGGGAAAAAAAGCCTGCATTGCATATCCTAGTACAATCTCTCTTGTGTGCTTATCTAATTATTTTGTCAGGATAACAGAACCCATATGTCCACTTGAATGCAGCTATTTGATGTGCTCTGCCTCTCTGCCTCCAGGAATGGGCTCTTCTCCTGGGAGTAGTGGCTGCCACATTATCTGGTGCCTGGAGTAATATGAGTTCATGTGACATGATTAACAGAGCATGCCAAAGGTCACCTACATCTTATTTATCAATGAGTTATCTGACACCCCTGAGAGACACTTAGCTTTTCAAAAAGCCCATTCCTAAGCTGAATTCCTGTACTCAGATGCAGCAAAGGCTGAGTCTTTTCATATCAAGATAATCATATCTAATCTGATACACATGACCATTGGGCAGAAGGCCCTGTCAGCTGAGTTCTGTGGCATTGGGTTCAATTAGAAGAAAAAAAAAAAGTGCCTTAGATACAGCAGGGATGGAGAACTGACTCTTGCAACCAGGGACTTCAACATGCTTCAATAGCACTAGCATGGGACTAATGTTTTAAAATAAATTAAATTTACAAGACTTTCTGAAATAAGGAACCAAAAAAAGTGGGAGCTCCTTGCTGATTTTCTTGCTGCTCATATTGAATGTGTGGTCTCACAAAGATCTCCCTAGACCCTGGGTAGGCTGATCCTCACCAGGACCCTCATGTTGAAATGAGTGGAGACCCATGCATGCGGACAGCAGGTGTTCCTTGAGGACCTACTGTTGCCAGTGCCATGTTATTTGCAGATGGTGAAGCTGTGCCATAAAGGATGACAAAGTTACCAGGCAGAGAGAAGGAAGGAGGGCACTGCTGGCAGAGGCAGCCACGCACAGAAGGCAGTGGGGAACCTGCTGAATACATTTGGAATTGCAAATAGTCTGGCTTTGCTGGAGGTGGGTTGTAAGCTGAGGAGTAACAGGAAATGAGCTAGAAAGCATACTGGGAGGGGCAGGGGACAGAGGCCCTGCAACTCTGTGGCACTTATCACACTACCTGCTCAGCTGGTTTTTTGATGAGAACTGAATGGGAACCTCAGTATGAATCCTTGTTCTCGCCTATCAGAACCACTTCAGTGGCTTCCCATTGCTCTTGGGGAAGACTGAATCCTTAAGGCAGCCTACGGGGTCCTGTACAATCTGTCCCCCACCTCTTTAGTCTCATCCTCACCAGGCCTACCTTCTTCCTTCCAACCCCACTCTCTGTGTTCCAGCCATATTGGCTTTCCTTGAGTTTTGGGGATGGGGTGCATTGCTGCCTCCTGACAAGGGGCCTTTGCACATTCTGTATACTCTTCATGGAATCCTCCTTCCTCACTGACACTCTTGCCTGTTTATTTCCTCTTACCCCTCAGGTCTCAGCTCAATTATTTTTAATTCAAGAAATGCATCCCTAAATGGGAAGGAAATCCAAAAAAGAGAGGATATATGTATACATATAGCTGATTCACTTTGCTGCACAGTAGAAACTAACACAACATTGTAAAGCAACTATACTCCCATAAAAATTAATAAAAAAAAAAAAATGCATCCCTGAGTTCTCTGATTGGATCTAACCTCCCACTTATATGTTCTCATAACACCATGTAGTTTTCTTTCACAGTACTATAGGAAGAGTAATTATCCCTGATGTACTGATATAATTATTTGATCGATGTTGGTTTCCTCCTAATAAGTAACATCACCATCAGTACCATTATCATTAAATCAGTCAGTATCAGTAAGGGTGCTTACCATATGCCTCACTGTTCTAAGTGTTTTACATATATTAACTTATTCACATCCCAGAACAATTCCCATTATCCAAATGATAAAACTGAGGGAGATAAAAGTTAAGTAACTCCCCACAGTTACACAGCTAGTAGGTGATGAAGTTGGAATTTGAACCCAGGCAGACTGGATCCATACTCTTCACCACCAACCTGTAAGTGGTGACCTGTATTTCTGCTGACCTGTAAGTTCCAGTCCTAACACATAGTGTTAGTAAATTAAGTAAATTAATTAATGGACAATATGAATGGATAAGTAAATTAATTAATGCAAACTCCATACATGCACAGGTCTCAACTGGGGGTGATTGGGCATGACACAAAAGAGCCATGATAGGCACTTAATTGGGAGGAATATATTCTGGAGAAGATTCAGAAAAGTACTTTAGGTGATTTGTGATGAAAATCTTACAAGATGTTAACCAAAGAGATTAGTTCTGCTGTTTATGTGTCCATCATCATGACCTTTCCCAATATTGACTTTTAGGTTTGTTCAAAGTCTGTAATCCTATAGGCTGACATTTATAATCTTGAGTGATTATGCTGTATTTGCAAAGAGTTTGCTATACATGAAACATCCCTTGGAAACTTTGAAATACGGAGAGCAAGTCAATGATAATATTATCCAGAGCTCTGCCAGCCTGTGGTTGTTTTACTTACCCAAACGCAAATTAATTTCCTCTTTCTCTATACGATAAGTACTTTACAGCTTTGTGTTTTTGTGCACTGAGATTTTCCCCTGCATCAGAGAAGACCTTTAGATAAAAAGAGGTAGAGCAATGACTGAAACTAATTCTAGGACCTTAGACATTGGATTATTATCTGAAACCCACAGTCAGACCATGGAACTCCCTTTGTATTACCAGATCTAATAAAGCAAATTCAGTCTGCTCATGGACTTGCCTTCACATTCCCTTTGCTGAAAGTTCAGGTGGAAAAATCTGCCCACATTGTTATTTCTATGTAAATAATTGTGTGCATGTGGTTTGTTTATATTAGGTGTTATTCCATTATCAATTGCGTTCAAGCAGTCCTAACTAGATGACCAATGCTCCCATTCTACCAGATAGTCTCTGCTTTCTGAATTTGTTATAGGATAAAGGAAGAAAATATGTAGGGGAAGCATTTGGTGATGTGGGAAGGATGGTTTGTGACTCATGATATTGGGGTGGGGGGAGCAGGAAGTACATTAAATATGTAGTACAGTAAGTTAGCTTGCATTTCCCACCATTGAAATTGTTGAATGGGGTGGTGACTTAGACACTTGATTTCTCCACTCTTGGATTTACTGGTAAAAAAGGAATATAGTATAAAGAGCAAGGCAATGTTGGTCTGGGGTAGTAATGCAGTATATAATTCTGTGACTATTTATGTCACAACCAAAAGATTTACATTTAGCTGGTTTTTGTTTAGACTTGTGCATAGTACAGTTTTGTATTAAATATCAGTAGAGAATATTTAATATATAAAACCATGAAATTAGTGTTTATATATTTTGGTACTCATGCCAGAGTTGAATGTTTTACCTGATGGAGAAAGGGGAGATTATGACTCCAGGGATTACTTTTAGGCATTCTGGACAACCTCCACAAACCCATCAAACCCAGGATCAATTCAATCATAATTGTACGCAGTCATCCAATTTCAAGTTAGGGTAGTAGGATGTGGATTTGGGGGGTGATTCTTAGTGCCAGATAAGGGTTGGATTATTCATAGGGGAAGCTATTCAATGTAAGATGGGTAAGACTGAATTCAAATTTCTTCCCAGGAAATAAAGTTATGTTACTGAACTGAACTTGGGTCCACTTGCCCACAGCACAATGAAACCAGTTACTGACACCAGGTTGTGGTGAAGGAAAGTATAGCACTTATTGCAGGGCACTAAGCAAGGAGCATGGCTAGCTCACGCTCAAAAGATTTGAACTCCCTGATGGCTTTCAGGGAAGAGATTTTAAAGGTGACATTTGGGTTAGGGTTGCAGGGGACATGACTTTCTTCTGAGTGGTTGATGGTGAGGTAACACGGTGGTGTTTTGGGAATATTAATCATCAGCCTTCTGGTTCCAATTCATCTGGGGTCTAGTGCTTGTGCTCAGTGTGTAGTCACCATCATCCACCTGGGTGGGAGTCTTAATTCCTGCAGAACAACTCAAAGACATGTCATATGGTTACGTATATCCCTTGAGGAGGAACCAGGACTCTGTTTTATTGCTTCACTAGTGTTCCTTGATTGCTTTTCCTTCATTTTTTCATTTTCTCACTTCCCTAATTATTAACTGCTTGAGTCTGCTCTTTGGAATTCAGAGAAGGCCTTGGAAATGAAAACCTTTTTCTACAAACAAGAAATCGGGGACATGGAGGGCCTTTTGTACCCAGGAGGGCCCTGCAGGGTCCCACTGTGTTTCAATTCCCCCTTTCCTTTGATACTATTCAATCCTGAGGGGAACAGGGGTGGGACAAGAAAGAGAGGAAAGCTCTAGATAGAGAAGTTAACCATAAACTTGGCAGAGGAACTCGGTTTTAGAGGAACTCAGTTTCAGTTACTATGGATGCAACAAAAAGCTAGACAAGTGCCTGGATTGGAGGTCTGGCTTCTAACCAAGATAATCTGGAAGCAGAATCCAGTAGGAATTGAATAAGTAGGCCAAGTTCACATGTCAGCCTGACTTCAGAGTTTGAGTTTCAGATGTCCCCCCTACCACTCCAGGTTGGAATATGGGAGAAGATGCAGGTGAGGGTGTAAATGAAGGGACAGTTGGGCACTAACAGACCACGTAGACATTCTAGCCAACTCAGTAGAAAGGCCAAGTTTGGAGGTTCTGTCTGATTCTAGGCATGTTGATTCAGTAGATAAGGTAGCCACGGATTAGATTATTTCCAAATTTTAATTACTGGTCAGTAGAGAGCAAACAGTATACTCCCACCACCTGCTTTAGAACTGGTTCTGCTAAGCCAGCGTTGCAGCCCTGGGTCCCAGTATAGAGCCTACCACACAAAGCAGGTGCTTCATAAATGGTTAAGGAATGAATGTGAGTAGATGAATAAATAAGCGAAGAGTTGGGGTGGATGGGTTGGGACTGTGGCAGATAAGGACTGACATCATCCTTCAAGGACCAGCTCAAAATGCCACATTTTCATTACAGCTTTCACATTAAGTTAATTATTCCTCTCCTGTGTTCCTATGGTGATTTATTTATTCTGCTTTAATGGTATTTATGAGTCATATTGTAATTACATTCCATGAATCCCTCTCCCTCCTTGACTATGAAATCCTTGACCGTAGGGATTTTTAGTTTGTATCTACACTGCTGTCTACAAAGCATCTGACACAGACTAGGCACTTAATATTAACAAATACAATCTAAAGTTTCTAATATAGCAGTGGGGTTTGTGAGCCATGCTTTATTCATTTAAATAAGATCACAGGGCTTTGTGATCATGTGGCAGTCACATTACAGAATCAGAGCAGTAACCTCTCCAATATCAGGATTTCCAACCACCCCCCCCCAACCCACTTCCTTCAGATTCTCTCTGGGCATGATTCTCTCTTCCTTCGCCACTTGGAAATTATGTATTGGAGGAGGTTGATAATGTGTGCTGCTTTAGATTTCCCCATAGTTCATGCACTTCTCTAATGAAAAGAAATGAGCTCTCTATGGAATTATTCAGCATTAAGGGACCTTCTGCACTGACACAGATGCTAGGACCACACTGAGAAAACACAGAATGTGATCAGAGGCTTAGAGGGACAGGACAAGAAAAGCTTGAAGAGCATGAAGAAGGAAGCTCCTCTTTTCTTCCCTGTACTGGGGAGCCCAGAAGTGGCATCACTTTGTACTCCAATAGTGACATGTTTAATTTCTAAGATAAGAATGCACTGATCACCAACTGCAAAAATTGATTTGGTTGTTCATCTGATTCAACTCATGTCAGAGTTTGAAGATAATTATGATAGTGGAGCTGATAGTCAGGCAATTACATTTTTGTTCACTCGCTCTTCAGCTCCTTCCCCCTCTCTTTCCCTCCCCATCCCTTTACCCTTAAGATTATTCTTGTGGGAAGGCGAGGGAGTCACAGGACAAGGGAGTAGCTTTTGGAGGAGTGGTATACGGACTCCTACAGCACAGACCGCAATAAATAGCATTGTCTTGTCTAGTCCCTTATCTTAATCAAATTTTGTTAGCCTCCTATGAAATCGAACCAGATGAAAGAAGCAGACTATTTTGTACCCCTCTTGAAAGTATGAAATAGGAAAAGCACATGTACTGCAAGGCAGTTACTGCACCTGACTTGAACTTGAGTTGTCTTTATTATACCTATAGAAATGGGGTGTTTTTTAAAAAAGGTTTCCTCCAAACCATAATGCACACAGGAGCCTGGGGTAAGGAAGGATTTAGGCAACATCTGTGTTGGGAAACAGATTCCATGGGAGATTGAAAATAACCCTTGAAATAGTGGTACAAGAAACAGAACAAAGTGTTAGAATGAAGAAAGAAGATTTTTTGCTGGAAGCAATACCTGGCATGTAAACCTAAAATAATGTAGAAGATAGAGTTTAAGAGTACATCACAAGGCAAAAATTACTTTTTAGATGGATGGAAAGATTGATAGATGAATGTGGATTTCTTGATCTATTTCTATTTTAAAGGATATTTATTTGCAAACACTACAAAATTCAACGCTTTTGACCCGGCAGAATGGCTTTTTCTGGTCCAAAGCTAATGAAATCAAAAGCTGAAGGATTGGGAGTCTACTCAGTACAGAAAATATTGGAATATCTAAATTATTTGAAAATGGCTTTTTTCTTGACAATATAGGGAAAATTTTAAAGACTATACCAAAGCTGAAAGTTCAGAATCACATCTCTCTTCTCAGGGAACTTATGGCTTAACAATTCAGTGTAACTACCTCAAAATTTAAAAAAAAAAGAGAACTTCCCTTAAAAACTTTCCCCCAAGGATCCAGGCTTTTCTATACACTCTCTAACTTCTCTGTAAACCTCCTTTCTACTGCCTGGCCATTGCAATTTGGCACATACGCCTTTGTAAATGTGTCAGATAAGGTTGATTGAATTGATGCAGGAGTGGTAGTGTGGAACGTGCCTTTGGCTTGAGACTATACTACCCAGCAGGGAAATGTTAGGGAATAAAATAGACAACCCCCCCCCCCCCAAAAAAAAAAATTTCAACTGCAGTTTGTATTACTCACATTAAATAATGGAGAAGTATTTTGTTTTGTTATTTGTAGATCATGTATAAAGGCCTTTCCAAGAAAAAAAAATAGATGTATAGGCTCCTGGGTCTATAGAGTCTACACAGTTCCTAGGGTCATGTAGTTCAAAATACAAATGAATTGTTTGGACATTTTTGTTTAGTGATTTTACTTTATATCTGAGCATCTTTAGGTGCATTTCACTTTCTTAGATTTGCTCAAAATCCCTTTTACTCACTTCTTGACCTTTGTACTCTGTCTCTGGCCACAGGTTATGGTTAAGAGAAGAACATTAGAATCAGACAGATCTGAGTCAGAATTGTAGCTTTGCTATTGACTACCTGCATTCCTGAGCTTTCTGAACCTCGGTTTCCTCCTCTGCAAAATAGAAATGGGGAAGCTTATTTTACAAGGTGTTTGAAAGGATTAAATAGAATAGACTGGAAAAACTACTTAACACAGTGCTTGGCACACAGTAAGTGCTTAATAAATGGTGTACAATTGTTATCAATTTGTTACTATGGTAGCTTTAAATAGATTCACTCTGCTACCCTACTCTCTGAGTAGAGACTTTAGCTTGTCTCTGAATCTTTGGAACCATCAGGTTCTCTTCTGTTTGGACTTTAGGGCTTTCATTTTAAAAGCACATAATCTCTGCAACCATGTCCTCTATCTTCAAAGCAGATGACTAAAAAGCTTCTTCCTGTGGATTCAGAGTCCTTTTTTGGCCTTTATCACCAGTTTTCTAGGCACTCTCTCTGCCTCTTATCCCATTAACTCTCACCATAAATTTTCAGGTAAGCTTCCCTATTACACTCACCCATCGTTCCTGCAGCTCTCAGTCTCACCCGCGGATGCTGGTCTAGAGTAGACTGGACTAGCTCTTTCTGAACTCTTTTCTTAATTAGGCAACACTATGTGCAACATACTGGGCCTCCATAATTTCAATATGATCCCTCTTTATAACATCTACGTAAGGGGGTCCACAATTCTATACTCATACTTCCAAAAAAATGTAGACTAACATTTCCACATATACTTCTGGCCTTTAAGGGAAAAGCCATGCAATTCACACTTTTTGAGGAGGTAATTTATTTCTTTTTTATCTCCTTGCTATGCATGTTGAGATAGCTACTTAACTTCTATGCCTCTTAGTTTATATACCAGCTTTAAATCTATAGGGATTTATTTTTTAATAATTATGAAACCTTTACCATGCGTATTAAGCTGGATCCAGTACAGTCTCAACTTGGAATACTCGAGAGGTGGAAAGTTCCATCTTATAAATATCCTGATCAACAGAAAACCCTCTGTTAAAATGTTGCTGATGCAAATATTTCTGGTGTATACTTTTCATCTTTTCTATCTTAGAAAGCTATCATCAATGTCACGTGACCTCAGTTCAGACCCTGTCATGCCTAGGGGTCATTTCAATGCCCCAAAATGTGGAAATGTAGTAAACTGAGCTTCATCTGTATCATCTACTATCTTAAAAAACCCTGTGGAGAGTATTTTTTTAGCAAATCTCTGGCATTACCTTAATCTTTGTACAAGACATACCTCTCCCTTTAAATTCAAGCACATTGAAACTTCTGGTTTAAAAGGTAAATTTGTTTGTTTTTAAATAATTGATGAAACTCTTAAAACTAAATAAAGATCTGCTTCCGATTTGTAAAATTAACTCCGTTACGTTAGGGGTTAATATAGTTTTGGGTTGTTAGATGCTAAAGAGTTATTTCTCCTGATTCTTGATATTCAGTTTTTCTACCTACCCATTTATTTTTTTAATTCCCGATCACTAGCCAAACTACGTACCATAAATTGGTTGATCCAATTCAAATGGCTGGCTGTATTTTAGGAAAGAAAAATTCATTTTGTGAAAAATACATATGAGGTTAAGAAGTTAGTGGTGGTGTGATACAGGAAAAAGATTAGGATCAAAATGCATGGGAAGGTATATGATATGCTGTAGGGTACAAGCCAAGGAAGATAGTGAGCTGACACCTGTTACCACCCAGTAGCATCTGATTCAGCGTTCACTCCTTCATTTCCTTCATTCACACTCCATGGACTTATGCAGGCAAGAAGAATTCACGTCATGGTCTCAGTTCTTCTCTGGACTTCAGGATTGCAGCTCTCTGATCCATTGTCTCATCATAGGATTCTAAGGATTCTAGAAAGAGCTTCATTTCACTTGATCCAGTTCTCTTTTTCAGTCTGGAGCTGGTACACAGTGAAATGCAGTAAGGGCTGACACCCATTGGCACTTTGCATGACTCAGGATATAAACTGAACCCACTGATATAGGCACAGCTTACCATACAAATAATATCCCCACTCCCCTATACCACCACCAAAGCTAATGTTCAAGTGCTGACCTTGCTTAAGAGTCCAAAAGCATTCTTTTGTTTTACTGAGGCTACTCATCAAAATGTATTTACTTCACTATTTAGTGAATGGAAAGGTGGTGGAGTAAAAGGCTTCTCAAGTGCTCTATGGAGTTTTAATCTATGCTTCCTCATGTGGTTTGGAGTAGTGAGATTTGTATTTTACCTGCCTGGTTGAAGAGTCTTGCAGCATGTGCTCACTGCATATGAATAAACTTGCCTCATTCATAACCACTAGTAACTGACAAACTTTGGACTCCTTCCACAGCTTGAAAACTCTTCTGTCCCTTGAAAGCATCATGCGACAGTATCTGTAGTATTTGTGTTGCAGTATTCTGTGTTTTTATTTCCTAAAAGGATGTGTTTTAAACAAGTTGTCACTTAAAGGGAAAGCTTACAGAAGCTTTAACAAGTTGACTAAAATTTAGAAGATATTAAATACTTCTCACTCTTCTCTGTGGTAGCCATGAGCCCAACTACATCCATAAGCCCTAAGTCTGTTACTTTTCCCCACAGTGTCATGGAGCAAAAATAGTAGATGGAAGCCAGGAGACCTGGGTTTGGTCCCGTCTGTGTCACAGCTAACAGCGTGACTTCTGACTAGCTATTATAGGGCTGTGCATCATATAGAAACAGTATTCTGAAAACAAAATCCCTATACAAATGAAAGTATGATGATCATAATCTTTTGAAGATTTAACAATATACACTAGTATGGAATAGCATGATAGATGATGTTCATTTTGCTTATTCCAACATACATTGAAATCTTTGGGGGCATTATAGCTCTAAAATCTGAATCAGTAATGATTGTCTGGAAACCATTAGCCAACAGTATTACAATTTCCAAGGTACTGCCTAGGAGTGCTAAAGAGCTGACTATAATAGATAACATACATGATTACAATATATAGAAAAGAAAGAAATTGAATTCAATTAAACCTGGAGGGAGAAGCCCATAGAATGTAATCTGATTTTGAGGTTTTGTTTTTTGTTTTTTTTTCTTTCTGAGATTTATTGTCTCATATACTAGGACACTGGTAGATCTACCATGACCCAAAGAGATAAGGGTTATAGCCACATGTACAAGACAGCACTTAGCACTTCTATTCGGCAGCTCCTCCTTGAAGTGTCCCTTTTAAGTCTCCGTGTGGTGTCTGATATTCACTCACACATATGGGGGAGGCGAGGGGATTTGTCTTCTCCAGTCAAGGTCTCTCTGCTGAGGATTGGAACAAGGGGACACATTGCCACTTGCCTATCCTTCGGAAAAATGACTGCTGTGATAGCACAAATGTCCCAAGAGCTTTGCCTTGATAGAAGTGTGTTTTTAATGATATGATTTTGGTACCCAGCCCTCTGTGGATAGCTTGGCATATGTCTTGTTATATTTAAACAGCAGCAGTGACTGATAAAGTGGCTGTTAATTGGCAGTTAGTGACTAGGCTGCAGGTCTTTGTTACCCAGCCTTTCAGCTAACTGATCATTAACTGGGAGGAACTGTTTGACCCAGAAGGTCGTTACTGTTATTAAGTGGGAAAAGAAATTAAAATGCTCCAAATTGCTTCTTTATGAATCAGATGAGGATTTAAGAAAGAAAGAAAGAAAGAAAGAAAGAAAGAAAGAAAGAAAGAAAGAAAGAAAGAAAGAAAGAAAGAGAAAGAAAGAAAGGGAAGGAAGGAAGAAAGAGAGAGAGAGAGAGAAAAGATAGCTTGTGTTATAGTGGAACCAGCATCTGTTTACAGGCCTGCCCTTTTCCTGCCCTTTAAAGACCAAGTGGTTGGTGGCTCCAACCTTGTGACTTTGAAGCATCTCCAAGACAAATAATTAAAATATCTGATGACGGGTAATATACATTCTCATGACAGTTCCTAAACTTCATTAAAATGGAATTGTGGGGAGGCAGGGGAAAGGTTATTTGTAACTCTTTTTCAACAATTTTTATTATAAAATAATGTCTATCATTAAAAAATAAATGTTATACAACCCTCTAAAAAAAAAAAAGACCAAATGGTCATGTTTATGGGGGAAGGGGTATATTTCCAAAATCTCATTGCTTCATTCTCTAGAATGTTGCTACTTTGACATTTTAAATCAGAAATTTCAAAACATTCTTCAACCTTTTCCAAAGAATGCAGCTCCTAAAATTTTCAAAGGAAATCATTTTGTCTGGATGCCATGCAGTTGCTTAAACAGGCTTTGAGTAGTTTTTTTTTTAATGAATATATGACTAAAAGCAGTATGATTGCATACATCTTATGTAAAATTGTAATAGTATCATGTATGTCTTTAGAATTTACTTTTTTATAAGCTGTTTGTGTTTTATTGAGTTTTGTTGATTAAGCCTTAGTACCTGCCTTGTGAGAAAAGTGTGAATTCTGATGTCTTCTTGATTCATTCTATGACCTTTGCAAATTTGCCTCTTCAGTAGTCTCCTCATCGCTCTTCTAATGCAAAAAGAAAATAAAAATTGTCTGAGGGGGTGCTCTGAGTCTTGGCAATTAAAACTTCACATGAAAATTGTCTCCTGAGACAAAATATTACTCTTCCTTTTAATAAAAGGATACAATTAAGCCCTCCCTCAAACCTCTCCCCTTCAAATGTATTAATATCTTATGTAAAATATGGAAATGGATTCTTGCTTCGTTGAAAAAAAATGAAGCAAGAGCCAAAAATATTTCTACCCATAAATTGGTTTATGAATATTAAATATTCACCACATTGGCTCTGACTAATAAAAACAAGAAAATGGAAGGTGTGGTGTGGTCTGTGCTTATTACCCTGTTGATTTAGTTCTGGGTGCAGTTCTATGCCCTTAGCGTTATTGCCTTTGCTTTCTTGGTTGCATGATGCATTAAGGTTTGGAAATGCCAGTGTTTTACCTGTAGGGCTGGGATTCATGGGTTTACCTTTTACCAATGAAGACTGGAGAAAGCAACTGAGTTGTTTGGAAATCTCTTTAAATTAGGTTTCAAAGGTACTGGGTTTATTTTTGCATATCTTTTTTTTTTTTTTTCCTTCCAAAGATTAGGACTAGACTTTAGAAGACTTTTTTAGCTACTTTAAAAAAAGAACTGTATCTCTGTATCAAATAGGACTGAAGATGTGCTGAGGTGTTTGAAGGCAAGAGCATCTGATCTCCAAAGAATCAGAAAATCTCTTCTCTAGTTGTATTTGTAGGTACTTTTTGTTATGTTGCTTTTTTTTTTTTTTAAACAGGTAAAGCTCAAATGAGCACAGCGTGGTCCAGATGGTGTTTAAAGATGACCAAGTTTCTTTTATGTAACTTTCTCTTCGAAAGTATGTTCCAGCTGGGAATCTATTGGGCCGTTAAAACTAACTTTGTCCCCTTTATGTTTTTGTTATTCTGACACACACACACACGCACACACATACAGACCCCTCCCCCCACATACACACATGCACACATACAGGCCCACACACAGGTGTGAACATGGCCATTCCAAATGTGAGGCATTCCATCATATCCAAAGGGGCTGAAAAGAACTCTGCAGGACTTTAGTTACTGTCTCTCAGGCTAAACATTTTATTCAGTTGGAAGACAGAAAAACTCTGCAGGATGATTTTCAAAACAGAGAGTAGAATTCTTACCCACAGAGAGGAATTCTTTGCCCACCTTTTCATAGGGGCCTTACTTAAGAAAAGGTGGAAACAGGCATTCCATTCATCTCTGAAGTGTATACAGTGATGTCCTCATTCAGCTGTGTCCCCAGCAGTGAAAATTAGCTTGGTGTAACAGTTTCTTTAAATGCCTGGGACATACATTTCTTCTGAAATTAAACAAATAACATGTGCTAGCATTTGTGCAAAAAAGATCACTTTGCCAGTGCACCGTTAGTGTACATTTGATTTGGTTTGTTTGTCAAGAAACAGAGGTGGGTTTCCCTGGAGTCCTCTGGTTCCACAACCCACGTTTGCCATACTCACCCTGTGCTCCAACTAAACCAGGTCAGTCTCTTATTCCCATCCCTTCCTTTCTCCTCTCCTGCTTCTCTGCACTGAAATATGCCATCCACCTGGACTGTCTCTTCCCACCTCTGCCCATTAATATCCCATTATCCTGTCAAAGCCAAACCCAAAGACCATCATCTCCATGAATTCCTCTCTTCCATTCCAGTCAGCATTTACTGTTCAATCCTCAGAGCCCTTTTTCTTTCTTTTTACTATTATTTAAGGATATTTATCCCAGACGCTTACCTACTTTATTATAAGCTTCTTGAGGACTGAGGCCACTTCAGATGTCTTTTTGTTTCCTTCAAAGTATTATCCAGAAAAGAGCTGTTGAGTGAGTGAATGGTGAGAGAGCCACCTGGGCACAGCTGGGAATACTCTTGGAGACCACTGAGCAGAATTTTCCTCAATTCAGAGGCATCTGTTCCGAGACAAATTCTCAGTCTATCACCTTGGCATCCTTAGCATCATCAGCTAAACAATCTACGAAACTCTGTTAACATTATTGAAACACTTTGATACTACCTGGTAAATAGCCACTACCTCAAGACCCCAGATGACCTCTACTTCCAGGCCACCTGCATCCCTCTCACTAGGTCTCTCCTCTGCCCACACCGCAAAGCAGATGGAGGCCTGGGACAGCCAAAGCTTCTAGGATCCAGCTGCAGCGCTATGGCCACTGTCTGTTCTGATGAATCAGTTCTCCTGCTGCGCTAATTGTTAAATACTGACTGTTAAATTTAATATTACCCCTGTCGATATTGTTATAACCAGTGTGACACCCACAGAAGACAGTTAAAGCCACATACTGTTTCTGGTGTTATGTCCACCATTCACTTTAGCAGAGAAGAAATGAGTGCTCTGAATAAGGACCAGGGATCTTTGAGCATTTTCCCAATTTGGTTGCAAAAGTTAATGAAATTGGGACCCAAGCTTAAAATACATCTAGAGCTATGAATATATCCTATGATATAAGTATAGAGATAAACTTGTTTCACTGAGGAGTAACTAAGAAATTAGATTCCATTTGGACCTCTATGTGATGAACAATTGGAAGTGTATTAAAACTATTTTAAATACAAGCATTTATTTCCTTTGCCTATTAGATATGACTTATGTGAGAAAGAGTCCCGTCCAGTGTGTTCCTGGGTATACAGCCTATAAAGATATTTAAAACCTGAAGTGTATTTATTCTGCATTTAAAGATGTTTAGAGACTGCCTTGTGTGTTAATGTGTGCTCTGCGACTAGCACCGTATAAACACTCTCCCCCTGCACACAGTAATGTGTGCATGGAAGGGAAGGAGAGCAAGGAATGATAAACTGTGTTAACTGTGTAACATTCAAGTAAGATTTATCTAAGAAAGAACAGTCTAGTGCATTAATGTGAATATTCAAAGATAGATGTTTATCTTAATGGACTCAGAGATACTTACAAACAGCGTAATTGCTGCAGTCATTTTACAGGGCATTTATTCCGAGCGGTTACGCTTACTCTTTCTTTTATATAAAGAATTCTGCTTAAAGATTTAAGTGACACTAGGATTAGTGTGGCCAAAGAACCATAGGTTGGTTTTTCTTGGGCTCTGCTTAGCCAATGCTATTTGGAATGGTGAGAAGCAAGACCCAAGTCTCTTTGAGGGGCATTTATTGGACTTTTTTGCAAAAACTGGTCTATTAAAATTTTAAGTTGTCCCAATTTCCAGAATATTACACGATATTTGGCTTACTTTAAACCTGTAGTCCTGCAAATAAGGAACTGACTCCCTGGAACATGGTTGTAGAATTGCAAGATGAGTTGTTTATGGGCTTGTCTGGACCAATGAGACATTTTGTATGTTGAAGGCCAATATACTTTTCCAGAGCAACCCTTGTTCTTAATGAACAGCTCATAGAGGTATTCCTGCTCCTGACACCTCCAAAGGTCAGAATTAATGAAAATTTGACAAGAATGGGGAGTAGTTCCCTCCTCAATCCCTACTCCACTCTTCAAACGTGACTCCTGGACTTCCTAGGTGGCACAGTGGTTAAGAATCCACCTGCCAGATAGGATTAAGATGGCGAAGTAGGAGGACGTGCGCTCACTCCCTCTTGCAAGAACACCGGAATTACAACTAACTGCTGAACGATCATCGACAGAAAGACACTGGAACTCACCAAAAAAGACACCCCACATCCAGAGACAAAGGAGAAGCCACAATGAGACGGTAGGAGGGGCGCAATCACATTAAAATCAAATCCCATAAATGCTGGGTGGGTGACTCACAAACTGGAGAACAGTTATACTGCAGAAGTCCACCCACTAAAGTGAGGGTTCTGAGCCCCATGTCAGGCTTCCCAACCTGGGAGTCCAGCAATGGGAGGAGGAATCCCCAGAGAATCAGACTCTGAAAGCCAGTGGGATTTGATTGCAGGACCTCCACAGGACTGGGGGAAACAGAGACTCCACTCTTGGAGGGCACACAAAAAAATGTGCTCACCACGACCCAGGGGGAAGGAGCAGTGGCCCGATAGGAGACTGAACCAGACCTACCTGCTGGTGTTGGAGGGTTGCCTGCAGAGGTGGGGGGCAGCTGTGGCTCACCAAGGAGACGGGCTCTGGCAGCAGGGGTTCTGGGAAGTGTTCATTGATGTGAGCCCTCGCAGAGTCCACCATTAGCCCCACCAAAGAGCCTGTGGGCTCCAGTGCTAGGTGGCCTCAGGCCAAACAACCAACAAGGTGTGAACACAGCCCCACCCATTAGCAGACAAGCAGATTAAAGTTTCACTGAGCTCCACCCACCAAATCAGATTAAAGCCTTACTGAGCTTCGCCCACCCAGCCCTACCCACCATCAGTCCCTCCCATCAGGAAGCACCCACTGAGCCTCCTAGATAGCTTCCTCCACAAGAGGGCAGACAGCAGTATCAAGCAGTATCAGCAGTATTTCGTTTTGTGGAAATGAAAACCACAGCCATGGAAAGATAGAGAAAATGAAAAAGCAGAGGACTTTGTACCAGATGAAGGGATAGGATAAAACCCCAGAAAAACAACTAAATGAAGAGGAGATAGGCACCCTTCCAGGAAAAGAATTCAGAATAATGATGGTGAAGATGATCCAGGACTTTGAAAAAAGACTGGATGCAAAGATCGAAAAGTTTACCAAAGACCTAGAAGAGTTAAAGAGCAAACAAACAGAGATATGCAACACAATAACGGAAATGAAAAACACACTAGAAGGAACCAATAGTAGATTAACTGAGGCAGAAGGGCGAATAAGTGACCTGGAAGCCAGAATGGTGAAAATCACTGATGTGGAAAAGAATAAAGAAAAAAGAATGAAAAGAACTGAAGACAGCCTAAGAGACCTCTGGGACAACGTTAAACGCACCAACATTCGCATTATAGGGGTCCCAGAAGGAGGCGAGAGAGAAAGGACCAGAGAAAATACTGGAAGAGATTATAGTTGAAAATTTCCCTAACATGGGAAAGGAAATAGCTCCCTAAGTCCAGGAAGCACAGAGAGTCCCAGGCAGGATAAAACCACGGAGAAACACGCCAAGACATATAGTAGTCTAATTGACAAAAATTGAAGACAGAGAAATCTTATTAAAAGCAACAAGGGAAAAATGACAAATAACATACAAGGGAACTCCCGTAAGGTTAACAGCTGATTTCTCAGCAGAAACTCTGCAAGCCAGAAGGGAGTGGCATGATATATTTCAAGTGATGAAAGGGAAGAATCTACAACCAGGAATACTCTACCCAGCAAGGATCTCATTCAGATTCAACGGAGAAATCAAAAGCTTTACAGACAAGCAACAGCTAAGAGAATTCAGCACCACCAAACCAGCCCTACAACAAATGCTAAAGGAACTTCTCTAAGCGGGAAATATAAGAGAAGAAAAGGATCTACAAAAACAAAAACAAAACAATTAAGAAAATGGTAATAGGAACATACATATCGATAATTACCTTGCATGTAAATGGACAAAATGCACCAACTGAAAGACACAGACTGGCTGAATGGATACAAATACAAGACCCATATATATGCTGTCTACAAGAGACCCACTTCAGACCTAGGCACACATACAGGCAGAAGGTGAGGGGATGGAAAAAGATATTCCATGCAAATGAAAATCAAAAGAAAGCTGGAGTAGCAATAGTCATATCAGATAAAATAGACTTTAAAATGAAAAATATTACAAGAGACAAGAACGGACATTACATAAAGATCAAGGGATCCATCCAAGAAAAGGAGATAACAATTGTAAATATATATGCACCCAGTATAGGAACACCTCCATACATAAGGCAAATGCTAACAACTATGAAAGAGGAAATGCAAGGCAGGAATAGAGACACAGGTGTAGAGAACAAACACAGGGACACCAAGTGAGGAAAGCGGGGAGGGTTGGGGGGGAATTGGGATACCAAATTGTACACTCTAAATATATGCTGTTTATTGTCTGTTAAAAAAAAAAAAAAAGTACCTCCCTCAAAAAAAAAAAAAAAAAGGAAATTAATACCATATAACATAATAAGACTCTGGGTAAGTTGTAGTGAGTCTGAATAAGTATTAGTGTTCTCATTTTGTGTGACCAAAGGCCCGTGATACGTAGTCATGTTTGGTTCTTCAGACAAAAGTGTAGACTATTATCTAGTAAGGGGGCCTCACCGGCTAGCCAGCATCCAGCTCTCACTGCAGTTTTGCTGTTGTCCCTACATCACTGAACATTTAGTGACACGAACTGGCACGATCATTTGAAAAAAGGTCACAAGGTGAGAAAGAAATTAGTAACAAGTAGACAAGTTAACAAGTGGTTCACTTGTAGTGTGAGAATAAGCACAAGAACACTCTGGATTGAAATGTTTTTCTTTGAAGTATAGCTGGTTTACAATATCGTGTTAGTTTCAGGTGTACAGCAAAGTGATTCAATTATATATATTTTTTTCAGATTATTTTCCATCATAGGTTATTATAAGACATTGACTATTGTTCCCTGTGTTATACAGTAAATGCTTGTTGTTTATTTAAAAAAAAAAAAAAAAAAAAAAAAAAAGAATCCACCTGCCAACGCAGGGGACACGGATTCAGTCCCTGCCCCAGGAAGATTCCACATGATGCAGAGCAATGAAGCCCGTGCACCACAACTATTGAGCCTGTGCTCTAAAGCCCATGAGCCACAACTATTGAGCCCGTGTGCCACAACTACTGAAGCCCGCATGCCTAGAGTCTGTGCTCCACAACAAGGGAAGCTACCACAATGAGGAGCCCCTGCTCCACAGTGAAGAGTAGCCCCGCTCACCACAACTAGAGAAAGCCCGTGTGCAGCAATGAAGACCCAACGCAGCCAATAAATAAATAAATAAATAAATAAATAAATAAAATAAATTTATAAAAACAAAAAACAAAAAAACCATGACTTCTAGCTTGCCCAATTCTATTTAAATCAACACACATTCCCTGAGCATCTCCTATTTAAATATCTATTGTGCACCTAAGCTCTGTCCAGCACTGTAATAGTCCTGTTGGTGATTTCAAACCAATAATAAATAATGTCATAATATTAACAACACATCACAAAGCAGTAACATCTCTGAGTCACTGATATCCATTTTAATCCACATAATAACAGCATGAGGTAGATGTCTCAAATTTACCGAAGAGGAAACTGGAGGACAGAGCTCTTGTGATTGCCCTGGGCTTCCACCCCAGGGGCAGAGCTCATACTTTCTGACCCCAATACAACACTTGCCTTGATATTATAGCTGTCTATAGATGACACTCCTTCCCTCTCTCAAGTAGCAATTAAGTAGAAGAGAAAAATGTAAGCTAGATATGTATTATCAGTCAGAATATAATAAATATGTTCAGTTAGATTTGAAGAAAGTACTGAGTTAGCATGCTAGAGTATTTTATTTTTCAGCCACAGGATCAGGAAAAAGCTGCATGAAAAATGAATTTGAGTTGGGCCCTAAAGAAGGATATATAGAATTTTACCAGATTTAAGTGGAATGAAATGCAAATAGAGCTGGGTAGGGAGCTGTATAAGCCAGAACATTGTCAAGAATTTATCAGGCTTGTTCAAGGCACAGCAAACATTTATTTAATAGTCAGAATGTGGAGGTGCTCATGGGGCAAATGGCAGTGAAATATAGTGTTACAGAGTTACATTGGAGCCCAGAGGTGGAGGACCTTGAATTAAAAAAAAAAAAAGTTGTCTAGACTTTGATAAACAATGGGATATATTTAGGCCAGCAGAGTGGCACATTGAATGTTTTGTTTTTAGTCTAGTGGCACTTTCTAGGGTTTATTGAAGAGACAGAGGCAGGGAGTCTGATTAGAGAATCTCAGAAGCCATCCAGGAAAGCAACCAGGACAATAGAAATGAAAAACAGAGCAACAGATTATGAGAGCTGGACTTCACGGGCGTTGGTGCCTGGAGGTGTGATGCTGAGCAGGGAGGACTGAAAGATGACCCTGAGAGTTTGGCCTTGTTCCTGGAAAGTGATGACACCACAGTCCGAGGCAAGAAGGGCAGCAGCGAGAGGAGATGATCGATTACGTTACGTTGATTGCAGATACTTACAAGATATTCAGTCAAACATATTTTCCTTACTAAGGTAAAAATGTTTCTCCCTGCTTACCCAACTCCAGAATGATCTCTCCTCAGAACTGGCATGTTGAAGAGTATTGTCATTACTGTGGAGCTTCCCAAGTCCCACTCTGGGTATTATTAAAATGTGAGTGATGGGCACCAAAGGCAGAGACCCCTCACACAGTGCTTTCATCATCTCTGGCTCTGGCTGCTCTATTTGGATTATTCTCTCCATTGTGATTGTGTTCAGCCTCTAACAACAGAACATTTGACCTGCAGTGACTGGAGAGATCAATTTCCTTACTTGACAAGAGTTCTGGAGTCTGGAATGTAGAAAACTTCTTGTTTGGGCTCATCTCGTGTATTTGACAATATCTGAGTCCGTGTCTCAGGTCTCTTAGCCTTTCGCTCACACTTGCCACCTTATGGTCACAAGATGGCTGCTGCAGCTCCAAACATCCCATCCAATCCAAGGAAGAAGGGAAACCAGTTGGACTAGATAAGCTGTCCTCTTTTATCAGCATTTCTAGAACCCCTGGAAGACTTCCTTAATCATCATCTTGTGCAGATAAATGCCACATGGCCACCTCTAGTTGCAAAGGAGGCTTGGTTAGGCTGGACCCTAGCAGGGAGGAAGATTAGAACCCGGTAGGAAGATTAGGATGGATATTAACAATGTCTCCAATACTTGCCTTTCATGCTACACTGTAAACACTTGGAAGGCAGGGACCATGTCCTTCAGGCCCTATTCCCATATTGGGCCATGGACTCCTCCTCACCAGGCACTTTGCTGGACATATAGGGGTCTAGAATGGGAAGTGTTTGAGGAACCAATCCTTGCCTAGTGTGCTAAGACCTCCTTTTGTCTTTTGGTTCCTCTGAGCAGCCTGAGGAAGGAATGTAGGAGCTTTTCATTACATGTTAAAGAAGCTCTTTTTCAGTATCTCTCAAAAAGAAAAAAAAAAAAGAAAAGAAAAAGACTCCATGCTGGGAGGAAATCTATGCTGCTGTAAAAATAGACTAGGGCTCAAGTGCATTCTTCAGCAATGAATGCATGAAAAGAAGCTTCTTAAATTATAAATGTGGCTCCTCTTTTTTATTGCCCAGTAATCCTGCTTTATTGATTTCTGTTTATTTCCAATCACCTAGAATGAGAGGCTGTGTTGCTTAGAGATCTTGATCCCTAGAAGATTGTCATTAAAGCTACTCTCCTGTATTTACTTGTTTATTTTTTGCTTAAAGTGATTGAATCAATACAAATACAAACACAAACAAAACACTTTTTCCTTTGCTCCTTAGAAGACTAGGGGGAAAAAAACCCTACAGTAAAGCTAAATAAAGATACTTGAATAAAAATAAGGTCCCATCAAATGACATTGATTTTTTTCAAAGAGACAGAGTGTAAATTAAAAATATTCTTCTGACACAGTTTTAAAGATGCCACTGACTCAGCAGAGTTGTTACTTATCGACTTTCTCTTCCTAGAGGGCTGGTTTGGAAGGGCAGCCTACTTTTCCCAAGATTGGCTGTCTCTCTGGGATCTCAGAGGGAAGTTGCCTTACCCGCAGTGCTAGCAAAGCTCCGTGGTTCTGTCTGATCTGTTCTCAGTTCTGGTTTTGCCATTCACCACTGCCTCTGTGTATGTTTAAAGACATAGGAAAAATTTTCAGAAAATTATGCTATCGTGATTCTTTCTTAAAGTGGTTGTATTGAAACTCTTCTCAGAATTGGGAAGATGAAGACATGGGAATAACCAAGGCCTGGGACTTTATTATGGTATATTCTCTGGAATGTTATTAAACACTGGTCTAGGCAGATCTGGAGGAGAGGGGAGGCAGGGGCAGTAGAAGTACCATCCCAGTATAGGAGCCATACCAATATAGGAACTCTTTCTCCCAGAGCACTCTTTTTTTTTAAATTAATTAATTTATTTATTTACTTGGCTGCATTTGGTCCTTGTTGCTGCTCATGGGCTTTCTCTAGTTGTGGCAACCTGCGGCTACTCTTCATTTCAGTGTGTGGGGCTTCAGTAGTTGCAGCACATGGGCTGAATAGTTGTGGCTTTGGGGGTCTAGAGCACAGGCTCAGTAGTTGTGGCACACAGGCTTATTTGCTCCGCGGTATGTGGGATCTTCCCGGACCAGGGATTGAATCCGTGTCCCCTGCATTGGCAGGTGGATTCTTAAACACTGCACCACCAGGGCAGTCCTCCCAGAGTACTCTTGAGAAAATCAGACTAGTTATGCCCCTCAGTCATGAGGCCAGGAGTGAAGCACAAGGGACCCAGTTTTAGGAGCATAAACCATTTGTCGTAATTTGAGTTTCTGAAAACCACATCAGACCCCTTTGACCTGTTCAAAAACATTTTGCAGGATTGTTCTCAGGGGCAGCTTCGAAACCCACAGGAACCAGTGTAAAAGAAGGAAGAAGGAAGAAATATTAGGGGACGAATTCAAATAAAAATGTTTGATTCATTTTACTCCCATACATGATGAGTCCACAGAATCTTGTGCTCGTGGGGCATCGGAAACTCTATATGTAGATGGGGTGGCCGGGAGCGGGATGGACACACAGTGCATGTGTCTCATCTGCTTATGCATATACTCCCTTGTTTCACTGAACTGAACTTTACTTACAAAACACAAATTCAGGCATAAAATGCTTCAGATTTTCAAGATGGTGACAGTGGAGCGTTAAACCAAACACAAGGTCCTTGTGAGCACAGAACTCTGTGTGACTACATAGGTCTCAGGCCTGGGATTACACCTGCTATATTTCCAGCCCTCACTTTAACAGTAAATGGATACTGTCGCTTGTAAACTAGAACTGGAAAAAGTTGTTCGCTTTGCTGTCCATCAGAAATGAGTAGTCTTGGCCCTTCCCACACAGAAGTCCTCTTGAGTTTGGTTTTATAGATTGTTCTGAGTCTATGTGAAGTGTGGGGTTATCCATTAAAGGCTGGTTGCAGCCTCGGAATGAAGACACGACTTCTGGTGGGTAACTGAGTCCATCTAGGTTTCTGGATTTCTCATGTAACAGTACCTAAAGACTTCCTCTCACTTGGGACTTATAATACAAATCAAAGAGCTATGTTTGAACCTGTCCCCCCATCTTTCCTTGTGGTAGGTTGGTATTGTCTTCCAGACATGAGTAACCAGGGATAAGTTTTCATTACAAAGCCGAACTCCTTTGCGTTTTCCCTCTCTTGGGGTTTGATATCAGGCTCTTCAGTTGGCCTTCATTTTTCTCTGACTGAGTTTTGACTCAGGCTTGCTCACTGCAGGTCACCTGTAAATCAGGTGTCAAATTCTCAAACCTTGCTTTAACTACTGCTGTTGCTCTGACACCCATATTTGATTTTTCTAATATTATGTTACATGGCTGAATGGGAAATACTGTTTTCAGGGTAATAAGGAATAGACAGTCTTGTGTTTTTTTACTTGTATTTTACATTCAATCTATTGCATTTGATTATCTTGGGTACGTTTTCTGTGGCACGTACTAAGTTCTGGGTTATACTAATGTGCTTTTCTTTCTCATGTTCACTCTGCATGGTCTTGAACTTGAATGTCTTCCTTAGTTTCTTGTTTACTAGGCATGAACTTCCATCATGCTTAGTTTTGCAAGGTAACCATTCTCAACTCTTTTCTACACCACAGACCTGACAGATATTCATGTGCATTGCACATTCTTGGGGGTAAGTGGCCTTCCTTCGACAAAATAAAGACGAGGTTATGTGTGATTCCAAGCATTTGGCTGTTGCCTAACTCCTTTCTCTCCTGCTCAGCTAGCATGCCTTAGTTCACATGAGACCAAAGATTGAGAGCCACTGCTGTTCATTCTGGACTGAATAGCTATGTTGCATCTTTTTTCAGACTTGCTGACCAAAATCCAGGACTGGCTTTATCCTATGACATCTTGTTCTCCTCTAATGTTGGGGCTTATTAAGTCTTTTAAGCTGTGCTCTCAACCTGCCAGGAAGGGCTGTTTCTCCTGTGTTCAATGATAAGGTTAAGCTACAAAAAAAAGAGAGCCAAGAGGAAGATCATTTCACAAAGAAATATGACTCTATTTTTCCAAATTTTTTCTCCCCAAAAAACCCATTCCTTCTCTCTGAACTATAGAGCAAGAAAGAACCTGGGGAAATGAATCATATCAACAGAACACACTGATGCTCTCCAGGATACAGACTATTCAGAATTTCAACATCCATTGACTGATACCCACATCACTATTTGTGGGTCGCATTAATATTTGTCCCTGGTCACTCGTCCTCTAAAAACAGAGGCTTAATTTCAGTATTATCATTGGAATAAAGAGCCCACTTAGAAAGGAACTCCCAATTCAAAAAAAAAAAAGAAGAAAAGAAAGAAAGAATAAGAAAAGAAAAGAAAGAAAAAAAGAAAAGAAAAGAAAAGAAAAGAAAAGGAAGACAAGGGGGCCAGAAGGTGTGCAGGCAAGAACCATAGATTAGGTTGTTGGAGCTTGAGCTACATGGGCATTCCCTTGTCGTGGTTAAATCCTGAATACTCAAAACAAGGTTTGTGGTGAAAGCCAGAGGAGTTTACAGAGAGAGCACAGCCGAGCCTTTCTGATTAGCAGTCCTGGAGACAGCTGCATCAATAAAAAAAGCAGCCATTAAAGCCAAACTTTTGTGTGTGTATAATCAATAGGCTCCTGATCTAGATTCCTGGAGATGCTGTGCAGCTGGGTGGGCAATTTTTTGTTTTTTGTTTGTTTGTTTTTTTATGGTTTTTTTTTTTTTTTCCTGCCTTCTAAATAATATATAATTTCTCCAGGCCAAGAAATAAATTGAAAGGATTTAGAGGGATTTGCTTATCAGTAGAACACCACGTAGCATTACATTCCTCCTGCTTTTGGGAAGGTACATTGAAGTTTGGTTAATCTTCTGTGGTTCAATACTCCTCTTCCCTCTGTCAGGCTGCCTTGAACAACAGATAGATTAATCCCCCTTCTACCCATTCTCTTCTCCCTCCTCTCTCCCCCCTCTCTTGATCCACTCTTCCTTTTTTGAACAGATGGAAGGAAAAATCTTAAAACTGAAAAGAAAAGAAAAAAAAATATGCTGCATCACATTTGTGTGTATAATCCTACAGGACCTCAAAGATAGAAATAAAGGACTCCAATCCTTGGCACAAAACATGGCTAAGCTTAGCTTGGTTTTTCTACTGTTAATTAAATCTTGAGTCTACAACGGGATTTCCTCAAAGGTTAATTCATTAGCAAAAGTTTTTATAAACCATGTCATTCTTTATCCCGCTCCCATATATGTGGAATAGGAAAAAAAGGAATAATGTGGAGGCTATTTACAGTGGGTGGAGTTTAAAGAGAAGCTGGTGATACTATTCACTTGGATTCCTACATAATCTCCTGTCTTTGAAGACAGGGAATAAATAATCAGTTTTTTACAATGGGTGCCATGTACAAACCTCACGTTAATATCAAGTTTTTGTAGCTGATGGTTTAGCATCACTCAATGCTTTCTAGTTTGGCCTGGCTTGAATCCTAATAGTCTTTAAACCCCATGAGGACAAGGACTGGCTCTGTCTAGCCCACAATGATTGACGCATGATAGGCTGTAGTAAACATTTGTTGAGGGAAGACTGATTGAGTAAATACATGCATCCGTAAAATCACATATCCACAAAAATGGTTTTTTGTTTACTTTTGTTTTTTATTTTCAGTTTTCTGACAGAGCTCTGTTGCAATTAACTAATTTTGGTCATGCTGAATGCAGTGTCTGTAGCCCAGGGCAATTCTCTTAAAACCTCATTCCATGGAAATACGAGCCAAGTAAAATCTGTGTGTCGTCATATCTTACTTGGCAAGTGACGGTCTCCAAGTGGAGAGAAGAAAGTAATATCTTGAAAAACCACAATGACATGAACTCCAGAAGACTTAAAAATTCAGTGTTGTTCCAATAAAGATACTTTGGCACGTAGAGGTAAGATGCAAGGGGAACTCAGTATCTTAGCCAGACTGGAACTTTGTCCCTTTGTTTTCATTGTTCAGAACCTCCCTCATGGTATGCCCCTGTCTTTTATACTTGAGTATGATCAGTTCAAATCATTTATTTCATTTTCTAATGTTGGTTCCTTCTTTCGAAGATGACTGTAAAGAGGATGTTCAGAATAAAATGAAGGTATAGATAATCATACTCATACAATCTTACCATGCTTTAAGGTAGTTTCTGGATTAGACTTGAATTGGGTGAAGTGGTGGGGTTGGTGGGGAAGAAGGGAGGGATGAGACCATCACTTCTGATAAGCTTGCCCAAATTCCAGGGTTTTCCTATCTTTGGTTCAGTCTAAATATCATCCAGTAGTTAGTGTGTGCGCACGCGCGGGCAGGGAGGGGCGGCAGGGTGTCATAAAGAAAATCTTAATAAATAAATTTAAATTGAGATAGTCAAACTTTTCAAATCTCATTAGAGATTATTGATTGATCTAGAGTGTGTACTTTAATTAAAAGTATCTCAGAAATCTTTTTAAAAAAATAGAGAATAAATACTCATAATGAAGCTGAATGAGACCCCCCCCACATTAAATATTTAACTGCAGCACCATCTCCCAGAATGGAAGTATAGTCACAAAAAACTAAAACACCAAGAGTTTGAAGGAATTTAATTCTTTTTAACATTAAGCAGCTGCAGAGATGTATGGCTGTTTTCTGTGGGACTTCAGGATATTTATGGGCCTTTCTCTTTTCCTTTTTCACTGGAAGAAAGGCGATCATCATTCTCGAGTGTGTTATTTATAATTTCATAAAGCTGTTCTGTGGCAGGACTTATTTTATCTTGCGCTTAATCTTGGTCAAATAACCGTGCTTCCAAGGAGCTGGGTGGAAAAAAATGATTATCCCGCCGAATGATTAGCCTATTCTCAGCATAAGATAAAGGGCTAAAGGTTGGGATTTTGAAGTCACAAATAGACATCTGGGCAGTAAGGAGGGGGCATAGTGAAACTCTCTTGAGCTGTTCTGACCGCAACAGCAGCAATTTTTCTCCATGGCAAATAACGGGTAACAATGAAGAATGGTGTGGAACCGTCCCTGTACTGAGATGAGGTAGAACCCTTCAGAATAAATAATTAGAAGCAGGTGATTATAGAAACAATAACTCATTGGAGGAAAATGAGAAGCCAGGTTTGTGAAACTGAGAGAATTGGAAGGTAAATATACCTATAAATTTACTTGGGTGGACAGAGTTTTGAGGTTTCTTCTGTCCCAGTTTATTCTAAGGTAATTTCAATAAACATTGGTAGGGAAAAAAAAAGAATATAAATGCAATAAAAAAATCTTTCAGGAAAGGAATAAAGAGGGCTCCTACCAGAGAGATATTTTATTGAAAGTTATTATAATACCTATCTTTAGTTTTATGAGTCCTAATACAGAACCAAGTAATTTCAACATGTGGATTAAAAATATGAAATACATATTTTAAAATAGGGTAATATGAATTATTATTTTTAATATAGGACTTGGCTAATATATAAGGACAAAAGAATTTTTTCCTCCCCTTGAGAAGGCAAGGAAAGGACTTTCATTTGCACAATGGGGGGAATGGTGCAGTCAGACTCATGCACTGTGTTCCGAAACCACGTGTATGAGCTCCCTAAGGAAACGTGATGGATGACACTGGTGAGACGTGGGGCGGGGAAGAAGGAGAGGAGTCTGATAGGGCACGAAATTAAATTCATGTTCATTTTCCAAGTTTGCAAGAACAACACGGTAACTCAAGGAGCTGTCATACTGTCATTCTAGTACATCTCTTCACTCCAGTCGTCCTGTACCACTCTTGGGTATACAAATGAACTGTGCTCTTTCATACCTCTGAGCCTTTACAAAGACTGTCGATTTCACCTAGGATGCCCTTCTCCTTCTCAAGGGGATGCCCTTCTCCTTCTCAAGGCTCTCAGCTTTCCCCTGCTTCGCTGCTGCCTGTCCCCGAGGGCTCATCTTCCACATCCCCCTCTGCCTGGGTGCTCTCCCTGCTCCCCAGCTGTTTGCTCCCTTCCCACTGTGTGCTTACCCTTGTCAGAGCATTCAGTTTACTATGTCAAGTCTGCCTGTTTACCAGACTATCTCTTCAGAGACCGGGAATTCCTGGAGCAAAAGAATTTTGTTTTTATCTATCACTTTATCCCTCCTGTTACAAGGCTTGACATATAGGTGTTCAGTAAACATTTATTAAAGCAAAAAAGGAATGAATGGACAAAGCACCTCGATGATATAGTTACTTATCACTGATGGTGGACCTAATCACTTAGCCACTAAAAAGCTATTTCGTTGGGAAGTGGTTATGGATCTTCTATTTTTCCTAGAATGACTGACAAATAATGATGATATTTAACATGTGAGAACCCCAGTATGTAAACATTTTAAGCTTAGCCATTGGGAATTATGAGAGCTTTAGACAATCATTATGAGGGGAAAAGTTTTGAAGATGACATGGAAGGCACCTTGACGAACATTCCTCACATAATTATATGAATAGAGAAATTTCCTAAGGCAGTACGGCTACTTGAAGGAGCATGGATGGTGGGCAGTTAAAAATAGCAGATGTTGCTATAGACGTCTATACCCTTGGTTATTATGAGTACGAAAAGAGTTAATATGTGTTAACTGCTCAGCACAAAGCCTGGGTATAGCAAGTGTTTATTAAGTGGTAAGTTAGTAGGCATGATTCTAGAGTTCAAATATCGTTTTCCTCTCAAGAACACTAACTACTCTTCTTTCTAAACAATTATGAGTAATAATGAAAAATGTTGTCATTGTGAGAAAATACATACACACACTCACAAACACACTCACATACACAGCCTAGGGCTACTGCGTTTTATTTAAGAAAATAAAGTCCAAAGTTCCATTCTACTTTTAATAATTGTACCCCTAGCCTGTGAAATACTACAACAGTGAAACATACATCACCAGCCATGGGAACCAAAAGTCAAAGAAGTGTGCCTTTTCTCCCAAGCATCGGAGTCAGATCCTGCATTTGCTTGTAACTGGGGAAGGGCACGGACAAGAAAAATTAAAAAGCTACTAAAAGAAAGCCATGGGTTTTCTGAGAGTAATTTTGGATCAAATAGCCATTACTTTAGGGTGTGATCCTAAGTGTATATCCAAAAGCCTTGGTTTGTAATTTTTGTTGTTGTTTTTAGGTGGCAGGGACAGAAGTAGTTTTTAAAAAATCCCTAAACATAGTGATCTTAATCCTGAGCCCTTTGCAAATCAAAGCTTGCTGCCCCTGACAGAGCAAGCCTTTCTGAAACTACACAGAGTTGTGTAGCAGATGTGGCTGTGTTAGATGCCAGGTTCTCCAGATAAACAATGTTTACCACGTTGGGCAAGGAGAGGATTGAGATGTTTGTAATTGCTTTGAGAGTTTCATTGGCTGTGGCTGTAAATGGTGATGGTGAAGTTTGAAGGACAGAAAGGAAGGGGCTGAATTCACATAAGACCCACACAGAATGTTTGGACCCACAGCCATTGGAAACAGATCATATTCCAATGACTTCTTCAGCTCTCTTGGCATCTTCATGAGTATATTTTTCTTTATCACTCTTCGTGGCAGATCCAACAGAAATGGTGTTTGTACCGTTAAATGGAGGTGAGGAATTACCAGCAATAAAGAGCAGTTCTGATGGGGGATAAATCGTTAAGGATAGAAGGCATAGGCAGATAGCAAATCTATTTAAATTAGGAGCAGCTACCACGTTTGACATTCCTGTTATTGACTGATTGATGGATGGATGGAATTAGATAGTTAGTTTTAGCTTATATTTATTGAGCATGTACCATATGCCAGGAACAGAGCTTCACTTTTAACATTACACTTAAATCACATGCTCAGTTGGTAACAAAACACTCTGTTGAATCCCAATTTGCAGATGAAAATAATTGAGGCCTGGAAAAGGGAAGTAACTGGCTTCCTCAGGTCACAGACTGTAAGTGTAGGAGCCAGGATTCGTAGCTCTGTTGTCTAGAGCCACGCCCACTTTTACAACACTCTCTAGACTGCCTGTCACCTCATTTTCTTTGAGTCTAGCCACCATTTATAGGAGCTATTGGTAAAATGTGCTTCTGTTGCCTGGGAGGAACCTTGTTCTCATCCATACTCATGTAAAAAAACATCTCTTGGTAGTGGGGCACAAGGCAGTTAACTGGGGAGAAGGGGAATGAGAACATCGGTGAATGTACGTGTGGGGCCTGCCATGGGGATTAGGGGCCCACTAGATTTTCATTAACTCACCGGTTTTCACTCATTTCTAGGGACCAAAGCTAGTTAAGTCCTACATGCGCCATTCTCTAAGGTCCTTATAATCAAGTCACCAACAATTAATTTTCAATTGATTACATTTTAGAAATGTATTCTCAGCCTCTCTTTCATTATCACCATCTAAGGAGACGTATAGACCTGTTCCTAATTGCCCTTCTCTATAAAATTTTAATACCAGATATACCGCATATTCGTTCAAGTACTGTGGCTTTTGGCCGATCACAAGCCATTTTCATATCTAAGATCCTCCCCCTTTTGCCCAAAACAGTTATTGCTGGCTGGGGGGATGGGGGGTATCATCCCCATAGAATATACATGCTTTTGAACTATCAAACAATGATTGTGGCCCTTCCCAAAATGGTGTTTGCCTCTTATAATTGCCTCTGCCTTTGTACAGTTAACATTTATTCTCTTACCACCTTCCTTCCCTAAATGACCGGAAGTGGACCAGTATCAGGCCCCATCATAGCAGGAAACTCCAAGAGAGTGAGCTGATGATCTCTCTAACAGGAATAATGGTGCTTGAGGATACAACTGCCAGCCTCAGTTGCTAGAAATGAAATGCACATGTCAGTAGTGTCTAATTGAAAATGAAAATAGTATGTTTGATAAATCTTTTTCTATTCCCTTTAAGGCGAAGCAGGAGTTGAAGTGTCTCCCTGACAGGTGTAGGATAAAGATCAATAACGTGGTTTAAGGCACTTCTCTGCTACTGTCAGTTAAGCAAAATTAATTACCTAATGTGGTTTTTCTACTGTTCTTTGCTGTGTCCAGCAATTCTATGCCTTCTATGTCTATTTCAAGAAAGATGTTATCTGGAAACACTAAGCATACATGTGCATTGCCATGTATATTCATTTGCTAGGGCTGCCATAACAAAGTAGCACAGAGTGGCTTAAGCAACAGGAATTTATTTTCTCACAGTTCTAGAAGCTAGAATTCCAAGGTCAAGATGTCAGGGGGGTTGGTTTCTTCTGAGGCCTCTCCCCCTGGCTTGTAGATGACTGTCTTCTCCCTGTGCCTTCACGTGGTCTTCCCTCTGTGTGTGTGTGTGTGTGTGTGTGTGTGTGTGTGTGTGTGTGTATGTGTGCGCGCAGTGATAATCTCATCTTTTTGTAAGGACAACAGTCATATTGGATTTACTTACCCAAATGACCTCATTTTAATGTCATTACCTCTTTAAACAACCCATCTCCAAGTATCAGTCACATTCCGAGATACTAGGGGGTTAGAACTTCAACATATGAATTTGGGAGGGGGCACAGTTCAGTCCATAACACTGTGTAAGAAGGGGTATAAAGAAGCCTATGCAAGCTACAGAGGCAGGCTTTGACTAAGATGTATCTGTTTAAATTTTCACTATGTTTTTGACTAGCTGTGCGTCTTTTAGCAACTTGCTTAACCTCTCTGAACTTCAGTTCTTTTTAAAAGTATAATAATTCTCTGAGTCCCAAAGGATCACTGTGAGAATTGTGTCTAATTAGTTGGTAATAACTATAACTAATAAGCATATATACAAGTCTAGCACAGCATCTGACTTGTAATTGCTTTTCCTCTTGAATATAGATTCAGACTTCAATGCATTGGGAATAATAAGACGAGCAAGTTGGTTAATATTAACATCAGGAAAGAGAAAGCAATGAGCATTTGTTGAACAACTGCTATATACTGAGTACTCTTATGTACAGAGTAGGACAAAAGTTTGGTTTTTAGGCAAGATCTGTAGGTTAATAATTGATTGACTGGTAATTAGTTGACTGATTGAAAAAGTATTTATTGTGCATGCAATATGTACCAGGTACAGAAAGTAGTCTTCTCGTCTACTGTGTAGCGAGGGCTCTTCTGACTGCCCACACCCACAGTCCCCTGCATTTCTTGCAGTAGCGGATTCCCTGGCATTGGGGAATTTCTGCAGGATGCAATAAAAAAAAATTGTCTCAAATTGAATTACTATTGTTGCAATCAAAATTTTTTCTGCTCTCTTCAGAAACAGCCTTACCTGTGTCCAGAGGCTGTCTTGTAGTATCTTTCTGCTGGTCCACATTACTAATTCAGCTAATTGCAGCAATTACATGAAGAAATTGCTGATAGTGAGAGAAGCCATTACGCTTTTCCCGAACAGACTGCATTCCACAGCGTTCATTAATTATGCCAGCCTATAGATTCATGACCGCCAAATCATACACTTGAGACTGCACACCATATGCATTGAAACTCTCTCCAAGCTGCAGTGCATTTCTGTGCTGGCTTGCTCTCTTGTATTGCCACCCTTTGCAATAGCCCTTCTCCTGCTCTTCTGATTCTAGAAATTGAAATTAAAGTCAGGATAGAGTCAGGCTGCACAATGTGATCTACGGGGATGGGATAGGCTTGAGCCTCCTGGAACTACCTTGGGTCACTCAGCTTTACATGAGATCCACACAGATTGTCTGGACCCAGAGCCATTCACAGCTACACAGGAGTTAAAATTTTCCGCCCTACAGCATGCCCTCTTTAGAGTAGAGAGACAGTAGTGATGATGGAGGCAGGACACAGTGATAAGTCTTTGATGCTTTTGTTCATTGGTTTCCTTATCTCTCTCTCTCTCTTCCCCCTACCTCATTATTTTTCTTTGACATGCACAGCCAACATCAGATGACCTTGTTTCGTCTGCTGAGTGTTCAAGTGATGATGAAGACTTCGTTGAATGTGAGCCGAGTACAGGTAGGTTAGGTCAGTCTTGTTTTGCTCGCTTTATTTTTTCATTTGCAAAAAACAATACATACATATATGTGAATATACATGTGTTTTTTATATATATATATTATAGTGTGTTAATTTGTGTATTTCCTATATCTATATATGTATACAAATACATATATAAATATCAATATCTAATCAAAAGCATCAAATCCCATGGAAGGTGCCGTGAGATCCCAGGGAGATTTAAAGTCAGCTCCTTGACTAGCTAAAGAGAAGTCCATAGGACATAACTTTGAGTAATCAGACACCCAGAGTAACTACTGGAGCAGCAAATGTATAGCAGCCAATGGCAGCTATGAAATTGACAGGGGGTGAGGGCGTGAAGACGTCTATGTTGATTGACATCAAGAAAACATAAAGCCAAAGTGGAGCCATAACAATCATTTAAACCTCATGAACTGTTCTGACTCTAAGTGGCAAACAAAACAAAACCAAAAACCAAACAAACAAATTTCCATGGGATTTCAACAGCAGTTAGCATGGTATTATATTTATACTAATTTTGTTCATTGTGTGTTTAGAGAATTTGTGCAGCAATATAGCATAGTAAATACAAAATTAGTACAGAACCATGCCATGTTAACCGCTGAGATGCTTCAAATGTATCTACTGTGCTGAAGTTGAGAGGACTTTGGCAATTAGAAGCTTCAGTGTGTTCCCCATTTGCACCCAGATACATTTTGATGTTTTATGGTCTTTCTTTATAGTGAGCTATATATGACCTAATGTCCAGCAGGCAACTGCAGTCCCCGATTAATTCCTATCAACTTTCCCAAGTCGTCTGTTTTGAGACTTGCTATTAAGTTAAAAATTTATATTTTTATATAATAGAGAACAGATATCATCGAATTTCTGTGTATGTTTGATAGAGTTAAAAGCTGGAATTGGGTTAAGACCTTATTTCTGCAAAGGCTAAGAGAGATAAATAGAATTTTCTAGTTGATTCTTTGGGTTGCTTTAATTTTCTTTCCTTTTCTTTAAAGAAAAAAGGAGAGCCATTTAAACATTTTCTTTTGTTAATTTTAGAGAAATTTAAGACTTATGAAAAAATATTAGTATACCAAAAGTAAAACCTTCCATTTGTTACCCTAAAATGACTTACAATTTTCAGATTTTGTGGAAGCCTGACTGCTTGGTGTCTTGCAAGTGGCTTTGGATCCAGGAAGTTCTGTGGGTTCCTGTTCTTAGCATTGCATAGGGACATATCAGTAATATGTAGGGCCTTTCCATTCTGGAGTGTAATCTATTCCTTTGGAAGCTCAGCTGTGTGGGAAGAAAGTAACTGTGACCTGGTTAATCAGATTTTTTTTCAGATTTTGGGTCATAATCTCAGTGTACGAAGTGAGGTTTTAACTCTAAAGGGAAGGTATGTCCAATCTATACCAGAACGTGCAACAAATTTTCATTCATTCATTAATTCATTCATTTAATAAATATTTCTGAGCCCTCAGGCAGGATACAGTGTATCTCTAGATTTGAATCCCTCCTAATAGTTTTCACAAACAAGCTGTTGGAAAATAGAATATGGAGCTTTACTTCCTAAATTACCTCTCCAACAGAATTCACTTCAACAAATATTTTTTGAAGGTCAGTTGTGTATGTTAGGTATGTGCTAGATATTACGGAATTAGATATGAATATGGTATGATCTCCAAGATGTATGTGAAATTAACTGATTTTGTGGCTAATAATTTAAGATACTTAGACTTTAATTTGGATTCTCTGTTTACCCTTACTCTGGTTTTCTTGCTTTCATAGCAGTGATATCTGTATATATGTAACAGTATTTATCAAATCTTTAGATTTTTTAAGTCTTCTTATAAAATCTAGGCTTAATCATTCTGAATTATCACCACTGCCTTCCCCTACTACCTCCCCCTGCCCCCACACACAACAGTCATCTCCATAGCAACCTCCTTATGAAGACAGAGGGCTTTTCTAGATCTCTGATTCACAAGGTCTACAGCTCCCCAGGTTGTGGGTATATGTTACCATTTGGAATTGAACATAAACAAGCCCAAACTTGAAAAGCCCCAGACTAAGTCCATTTGCGTTTCAGTGGCTGCACAGGTGTTTCATCTGATTCAAAAGCAGAGGACAGAAATTCAATGCCAGCATTTCTTGAGTGATATAATTACATGGGGGCGGGTGGGGGAATAAAAACAGTTTTTAAAACAATCTGTTGTGTTCTGCAAGGGAGTATGGGAAGGAATATATAAATAAAGTAGGTGGCAGAGTGCCCACCCCAAAGGAGCTAACCTGTAGCTCTAAGAGACTGATATTCATCCCCTCTGTCTGGGATTATTTAACTCTTCACTTGTGAAGAATGAGCATTTCTTCTTTCTAAATTTACTCCATAAAATATTCCTGGTAAGTAATTCAGATGCACAGGGAAATATGTCAGAGGCATATTTAATGCAAGAAGGAGACAGATATTCCTATTGATGCAGAGGTTTTGCCCTGGGGACCTGATTAATCCTGATGAAGATTATATGCATGGAGCTATCAAGTCCTTTTTTACATTGTATGAGAAATATCTCTGTAGCCTTTAGATTTTACAGAAATAATACAGATTAAAAATCAGGAGCATTCAAAGCAGTTGTTTCTGGGGCTAGGTTTTCACACAGCCTAAAGAGAAGTCTTCTATTGCCCATGCAGCAATGGATAATGTGGCATTTATGTAAAGTTGACATAAATTGTTAATCCTAAAACTCTATGTGAATACTGAGATTAAAATTCTAGTTTTGAACATTCTAATTCACTACATCGGTTTCTAAAATTTTACTCTTTTCCAGGCCTTATGTTTGCTGGAAAAACACTACATTTGGCTAATCCTGTTCTATCTTACTTGAAATTACCTTATCTTCTCTCACTTTGTTAGCAAATTTATGATTTTCTAGGCTGTCTCAGTTATAAGGCATTTAACTTCTACAGGTTCTTTCCTGATTAATTTAGGTCCACTAGAAACTCTTGCTTTTTATAAATTTGAGCAGTTTAGTATATGTTATATTCAACAACTTTTGTTTTCATGTGGGCATCAAATTTTAAATGAAATGATTTTTCTTATTTAATTTTTTTAAATCAAAATAGGCTTCAATGCTGCTGGTTTTGAGTCAGATGTAAGCAAATGACTTTTATACTCATAACCCACTTGGCATTTAGGGATCACCCTGGTTTGGTGCAGCTTAGTCATATCATGTTTAGGGACATCTTACGTTATTTTAGTTTGATTGACGATAGTCTAGAAACCTTGTAAATCCTTTGGATCTCAGGTTTTCTCTTTATATTTTTGCTGGAACATATGTAAATGAGTTTTTTTAAAAAGCCTAAATCATGAGAGCAAGGCACAGAATGAAAGCTCAGTTAGTACTTGTTGACTAAATTTGTATGACTCTCAAAGTACCTCATAATCTTAAATTAAAATTTGAAATTTTTCATACCTCTCACTTCATCTCCCTTTAAACAGCTAAGGCCCATTGAATTATTTAAAATATATGATTTCATACAAGTAAGTATCACCCTAACAAAATCCACATTTCTTTAGCAAAAACAATTCTCTACCCTATCCTTTCTTTTGCTGGGAATTAGATCATTTTATGGTGAGTTGCAGGTAAAATTGCATTTTCTGAACATTTGCTTTGAGAACCCAGAATTGAAACTATGAACTATGAAATCATAATGAATCCATCTGTATCAAAGAAAAATATTCAGAAGAATATTTGAATAACTAGCTAAGTACCTAAAGTCTGAAGGTCAGGATTTTAACTTTCCTAATTTGTAAACATTGATTGTGTCCCCTACAAAGGAAGTATCTAATATTTTAGATTTGTGTCTTTGCGTATAAACCCTTTCCTTCCCAACTACACTTCTATTGATATTAAATTGTGCAGTAAAAGCATATTTCATTGTCCTTGTTACCTCTTTGTAATCAACAACAAAAACTAAACAAGCTGGAGAGGATTCAAATAACCACTAGGGATTCTCTCATGCGATTGTGGAAGCCAAATAAAAATTAAGATCTTTAATAAGTTCACCTTCAGGATCTAAAATGTGGGAATGAATTCTGAAATATAGATAAAGTGATGAAATTCACTTTTCATTCCTTCTCTCTCCCTCTCCCAACTCCTATGCCCGGTGTCTCCATCTTCAGAAAAAAAAAAAATCAAAACGGATGTATGGTCAGGTTAGCTTTTGTGTAATTAAAAATCATCAATTGCCTGAATTTTATGTGTTTTATGGATTTACAATTCTAAAAATCCTGGGGGCAGGGTTCACAGAGCAGAGGAAAAAATAAAAGGAAATGCCTTTTACACCTGAGAAATGGGCATGGCAGTAATTAACAACTATATTGATTCATCCAGCCATTATCTAGGGATACATTTTTCTGGTTGTCAGCCAGGTTTTTTGCCTCCACTTTCATTAAATGTCCTTTGATCAAATCTCAAGGGATGGCACTTCCACCAGAGGGCAGACAGTAAAGGGAAGTAAAGGTGAAACACAGCCATCCATCAATAGGACTGTGCTAAACAGCTTTCCTAATGGTTGGAATGAGAGAGAGGTTTAAACTAATGGCGTAATCTGAGATCCCAAATAATTACTATTCCCAGAGTGATTCTCAGATGTATTTTTGCTCCTGAAATCTACAGTCCTCACATTTGCAGTTGGTATTATTGCTACTTTGTTCCTCTTTGTTAGTCACACTCTAATACCTAACCTGTTATGGTGAAATTTGAATTTGGCGAAACACCAAGAGCTTATCCCTATTTATGTTCTCCAGGTGGAACTGGGTTGTTAATCTTTATCAGTTTGAGATGCCTCAGTAAAGTATTTATAATATGAAAATCTGGCACTGAATTGTTAAAAGCTCACCAAATCCTTAGAGTTTTTATTTGCTGGAATATTGGTGGAAAATGAGGCTGAAGTATTAAGGCAATAATAATTTTCTAATAAAGGATAAGAAGTAGAGCTTTATTTTTCAGAATTTATAGATGAAAAACAATAGATGTGCTGGTTATCGACCTTAAATATGATGTTTGTAATGTTAAGTGTTTATAGAAATGCACTTTGTCATTAGTGTCTCCAGCAAGTTTGAAGAATTAGCAACTTGCACATTTTTTATAACAAAGAAATTGATTTTTAATTTTAGAAAATTTTTTTCTGTGTGAAAACTCATGATTGGTAAATAGGATCATGTTTAAATATCATCAAGCAAGTAGCTATTCAGTGTATAGTAGAATAGTAAATGCCTAGAATAGTAAAGGTCTAAGTAAAATGCCATAGGAATGTCTGAGTATCACAGTGTCCAGCACTCACCTTGAACTTTAGGGTCAATTTAGAAACACTCTAAATAAAGGTATAATAGAAGTAATCTGAGAAATGTTTTAGCTTTGGTAAGAAGAATGTGAATAGATGTAAATTTCATTAAATTAATCATTATTGGCTGTGGCCATGAGTATATTTTTACATTTGAGCTATAATACATGTCTAATGTACACAAAGCAAACAGCTATGCACATATTTAGGTCTAGGCTAAATCCTACCAATTTTTGAATTTCCTTCACTGATTTATAAATTAATGGAGTTCATTCATGTGTGTATAATATTCCTAATTTAATAGTATAGTTTCTGTCTTCATTCATTAACTCACTCAGTGATAGGTTGCATCACTTTTTAATAACCCAACTCCACCCCAACCCAAGCTAATTTTTAAGCAATTAGAGCAAATATGTGGCCTTTAAATCCCTAATGATAAAATGCTTTGAAAATTAGAAGAATAGAAATATAAGTATAGAAAAATCTGCTCACTGACTAATAGGGAATTAGGCAATTGATAGTGCAGGCATGGTGTGCAAGAAATGTGTTCATGGATTGATCATCATCATAGATTTTATAACCAAAACAACAAATCTAATAACAAAAATAATAAAAGTGAAAAAAATTCTATTCATCTCCATTACCCAAGATTTTTCGTGTATGTTGGGAAAGAGAGGGAATCAATAAGATCAACGTGTAAGTATATACACTTCTATTTGAAAGTTTAATAAATCACTTATTTATGCAACAATTTTTAGTGACTACTATGTGTAGACACTGGAGTAGGTGCTAGGAATACAAAAGATGAGACTCCTTTCAAGAGTTCATAGTCGATTAGGGAAGACAGATTACAAAAATAAGGGGACTAAAAGGAAAGGAGGGATAAGAAGGGAAGAAACAATGTCGACAATGAGTGGAAATGCCTAGAATATTATCAGAACTCGAAGGAGAGGTCTCTAATTCAGCAATTAGCAAACCCCATCCAAGGGCAGGCAAGACAAATCACAGGTGATGCCAACCAGGGGCAGAATCAATTAACCCCAAGGAACATTCTTCTCTATCTTAGTCTGGGGGTATAGAATTTCTGATTTGTTATGATTGAAAAAGTAGTACTGCACATATACAGTATAGCCTAGGGCCGGGGCTTCTTAGGTAATAGGTTAAGGATGGGCATGTCAAAGGGAGAATTTCAAGCCAGATTCATGAGAACTTCCTGATTTCAAATGCCAGTGCAAGCAGTTGATAAGGAGTGAGCTTAATGAAAACATTAAGCAAGTCCCCCAACCCGAGAAAAATTAGTACATAAAGAGGGATTGGGTTTTAAAAGAGAGATTTTTATGCGTTTTCTTTTACTCTTTTTGTTCTGTATTTTTTCTCCCATAAGCCCCAATGTATATACTGTGTGTACATATATATTTATGTATGTGTGTACACTAAATATATAGAGCCTATCGTTCCGTATATATGTAGACACAGTATAAAGATGTTAGACTAATGTAAACAGAGATTAACAACAGCCCCTGCCATCAGCCATGTGTTTACACAGAAATTCACACCATCATTCTTACATCAGCCAACATAGACATGCATGATACTCTTTCAACTTGGCGAAAAAGCATGTTAATTTTTCTTTCGGTTTTGTTTTTTTCTTTATCATAATTACAGTGATGATTCCATAACTCAATTATCCTTGGGAGGGGTGGGGAGAAAAAATTATACAGATATATCTATCCATATATGCACATTCCTGTGTATATATATAAATAGATATATATTTTGTGTATATTTGAAGAACATTTTCTGTTGTTTCACCTCATCTTGTGCCGCATGAATTTTTGGTGGTTCAATTTATTTTGTTTTGATTCATACTTAGTATTTTGGTCATTATGGCTATTCTTAACTCATTGCTATACTTTTTTGAGTCATTATTTTTTTAAATACTGAGAGATATATAGATATACAAATCAACCAAGGCAACAAAATCTTTTCTTGCCATCCTAATCTCCAACTTCTCCCCCTTCAGCTTATCCCTCCAGTATTTATGCTCAAAACAAAACAAACCCCTCGAAATCCAAGAAAGTTGTGTACAAAAGAATGAAGTACTTTGTTTTCCTCTTCTTCTGCCTCTATATTTTTTTATTTTGATTTTCTTCCTTTCCCCTTTTTATTTTTCCTTATATCTGCACAGGCCACTTGCCTTTCCTCTCCCCTCCATGACAATGTAATTCCTTGAAAAAAGGACAAATGAGCCAGAAAAACAATAATAATAGAAGAAAAACATGCAGAAAGAACAGAGAAACACATCCCTCTCCACAAATTTCAGATGGCATAAAAAGAATTTTATTGCAGATATAGACTATTTGCTGTATCTTTTATTTCTGGACAAGCCCAGGATCATTGTGTGGCATGCAGTGACAGTTTTGTAGCTAATCAACTAACCATGGCCTCCATCACCAGTGCATGGGCTATAATGACACCATCCTGTGTTTCATCCAAGGGACACATCCAGGCTAACCCAGCAAGTCCAGTGTACAAGTTGTGGGGGTAACTTTCTTTTGTAGTTATAATTTCATGGGTTCTCATTTTTATTATTAGTTTCATGGGGTCACGGCAGCCCCAAGAGCTGCTCTCACAGCATCTCTGTACGGTTTTGTTCTTGTGCTTGCTTTCCTCGGCACAGCAGTCAAGCATGTGTCTCGTCTGGCACATCTGTCTTGCCATCTTGTCTTGGTGTCCACTGTCCTGGTGTCGTTCTGTGATTCTGTTCTCTGTTTGTAATATGTGGTTTGAAATCCTCTCCCTTTATTTCTCACTCCCCTATTGTTTCTACTTTTAACCTTACCCTTAGGGAACTTCACAAAGAAGCAAAACAAATTTTCAGCCGAATTATAAGGCTGATAACCGGTTTGCATCTGGAAGTCATAAGTTGCATTACTTACCTGGCTAAGGAGGCAAAATTTACAGTGGGAAAGTACTAATGATAATAGCTAAACAATCACCCCATCAACAACAATCAGAAACCCTTGTTGATTCCTTTGGCATGATTAAATGGGCTTACTGTTAAAGGGATTTCATGTAAGAGCTAATTTCCAAGGAGTTTTCCCATAGATTATCAATCTTCTAGTTAAAAGTTTTCTTTAGGAACAGATCCACAGAAAATTTTTTCAGAAGATGTCAGTGAGGGGCATCATCATTTCTGCTGTGTAGAGCAGTGTCTGTTCCTGAATTGGCGAGGAATTTGTGGAAATCTGAATGTGTTTCATTATAAAGTTTATTTGTTTATGTGTTTTAACCTAAAATATAAATGTGTTTGGCAAGGCATCTGAAGGAAAGAAAAAACAAACCTTTTTAAGTCACTGGTTCTACCTTATGCATATTTCAAGGTAAGATTATCTTTTCATCTTTCTGAGTCAAATGATATACATTTTATTTTTTTTAATTCATGGAAGCATTAGAGAGCCAACACGTCGACTTAGACCTAAGTTCTTTTTCTCTTTCCAAAGAATAAGGCATACACAATAGCAGTAGGTCTGAGAATTGAGTCGGAATTTCTTGAGAGAGAGGTGGAAGAAAGTGCCCAGGTAATTATTCAGATGCTGGATTATACCTGTGACTACCCAGGAAATTTGCTGCATAACCTGGAATGATTTGGTTTGTTTGATACTAATAGTGTAAAAATGAATCTTTGTAACAACTTCAACTTTTTATCTATAAAAGTTGAACAAGAGAGTATAAAGTAGGTTTAAAATTAATTGATAGATTGATTTTTGAAATAGGGTCTTAAGATGAGTAAGTCCATATGTTTAACCTGGAGAAGAGAAAGTGTTTCAAGGCAGATGGTTTTATGGTGAGATGTTTCAGTCATGTCAGTGTAGGTTTCTGCTGTTCTTAAGGGTACAGGGGAGAGGCACAGGAAGAGGAAATTTGTGGGCTCTATGGATTAAAAACTTTTTTTTTGAAAAAATTATTCTGTGTATTTTTTTAAAAATTATTTATTTATTGGCTGCGTTGGGTCTTCATTGCTGCACACGGGCTTTCTCTAGCTGCGGTGAGTGGGGGCTACTCTTCATTGTGGTGCACAGGCTCCTCATTGCTGGGCTTCTCTTGTTGCAGAGCACGGGCTCTAGGCATGTGGGCTTCAGTAGTTGTAGCACATGGGCTCAACAGGCTTAGTTGCTTCCTGGACCAGGGATCAAACCTGTGTCCCCTGCATTGGCAGGCAGATTCTCAACCACTGCACCACCAGGGAAGTCCCTGGACTAAGAACTTTCTAATGAAGAAAGGGAGGGAGAGAGCGAAGGAGGAAGAGAGAGAGGACAGGTAAGGGAGGAGGGAGGCAAGGAGGGAGGGAGGCAGAGGAATTCCTAACAAGCCAGGTATAGCAGCTTGCTGATAAATGATAAGAACCAGCACATACATAGACACACACAGCCCTTATCTGTAGTGTGTGACAGTTTCTGTGGTATAAAATATCCCCACTGTGGCTGATTTCAAACCACAGATATGACAATATTAAACTCAGAATTGGGAAGTAATGCTAGTAAGCACACGATTTTACAGCATTTTCACCCTACAGATACTATAGATATCAGTGACTACAAGAGCATACATAATAGTAAAATGCAGCAAGATAATTAGAAAGTAATGAGTTTTAAGCTTTTATTACCTTTGTTTTTAATATAATGTATTTGATTATAATGTATTGGGTGGGCCAAAAATGTTCATTTGGGATTTTTCCTACCATCTTACAGAAAAACCCAGATGAACTTTTTGGCTTGCCCAAGATGTGATTATGGCTGTGTTTAACAACCGACCTGGCAAATTCCTGAAAATGTGGTGATCAGAGCTGGCTCTAGCATGTCACTGGCCCAGGCACCACGCTGTGCCAGGTGCATTCAAACATGATATTTTTCTTTAAATCTCATTTTCAGTTATCATGACATAGAAACTATTGTGGCCATATTACAATTGAGAAAATTGGGACTCAAAATTTTGCTTTTCTAAGGTCTCATACCTGCATATAGTGGCAGAGGTAAGATTCAAACCCAAATCTCTTTGAAAATGATTATTTCTATTGCAATGTGCATAGAGGATTGAGCTTAAACACTTATTAGAGCACTAAATTTTAGAACTATGACATGCTCATTTGTGGAGCTTTGAGTAATTTTCTTTCCTCAAAATAGAGTTGCCAAAAATTCCTCCCTTAGTAACACTGAAGATGAACAGGATATTTCTTAGGTTTCCAAATTTTATTTCTCAAGCTTTGGAAAGACTATAATAGATGCATTTCTTAGCACATAATTATAGTATTCAGCATGATTCCATTACTCAGTTGTTATGTTTTTGTAACTTTTAAAATATAAGGAACTTTATTTAGTTACAGTACTTGATGCATGTTAATTAACGAACTTCACAGTGAAATAGATCAGTGCCCTTTACTTCCACATTTTCTCATAAACTGGTATATTAATACTTGAAACAGCATGAGAACCATTGTATTGCAGAAAATGACTACAGCTTAAAAAAATAATTTTATTGTTAGATACTTAAACATTGCTTTGTGAAAGGGTTTGGGAAATCTGGGGATTAAAAAGGAAAGTGTGGATCTTACTAGCCCTTCTAATTTAACAAGATAGAGCCTTGTAGCCTTGATACAATATTTTACTGTGATTTGATGTCAAGTTTAGCTGCCCCTGTGGTCAGCTTTCAGTGACAGCACACATAATATTGAATAAAGTCCCTTGAAGTGATTTCTAGTCCTTCATCTATGTTTTCCACTGCTACATCTTTATTCCTTCATTCACTAGATATTTATTGAGCATTTACGATAGGCAGGTATACTTCTAAATACTTCCATTGTTAACTTCTTTAATCCTCATAGCAGTCCCATGAGGGGCTTTATCATCAAACTCTCCATTTTAAAGATGAGGCACAGAGGAGCTAAATAGATGGTCCCAAGATCACACAGTAAGGAAGTAGGAGAAATGGGATTTGAACCCAAGCTAGCTGGGCCCTGAGCCCACAGGAATCACTATGTTATACTGTCTCTTATTGTATAGTATTCTCCATAGACCCATATATTTACATATTTACCTGTCTCTGTGATAATAATAAAAGAAGATTTGTGTATTGAGTATATGAAATGTTTGGTAAACACTTGTTGGATGGATTAATTGCTATGCATCTCAAAGACTTTGAAAACCTTGCTTGATAGGGGTTATGAAATGGTTTAGTTATGATTTATCCAAACAGCTGTGATTTAAATGACGTACCATGGTTTCCTGTGAGGTGGAATCGGTCCAGTATTCAGGATGAAAACCATCATTTCTGTGAGGTTAGTCCCTCTTGATGTCACCTATGCAATAATTTGTGCACTGGGGGCTTCTAGCTCACTGGTGATCAGCAGACCTATTGAAAATATATGATCAGGGAACAGCCATCTCTAACTGATGTTAGGATTCTAAGAATAGAGGCTCACAGTGAGAGCTCTGGTGAGATGCTGTATTTTCCTCATTTCTAAGATAATTCTGTTCTTTAGAACACAGTGTTTCAGATGTTACAGCTAATAGAAAGCAACAAAATAAGTGAACGTGTACCTAAGAGGATGCTTTTCTTACTTTGGTCCCTTTCTGACATCTCTGTGCTCTTGACATTTCTTAAGTTCCTACCCATCTGTTTATCTTCTCTTTCATTTTTCTCACCCTCTTGCATTATATGCCTCAAACTATAAAAAAGGAAATATCAAAACAAACAAAACCCCAAACCTTTTCTGGGCCCTTGAATTTTCTATGCAAGAAAAGAATCTTAAAGGAGTTATTAAGGACTAAAATTCACATTGAAATACAAAGTACTTTTTTAAAGCTAGGTTTGCTTTTATTAGAATCTTTCCAAGGAAAGTATAGTTTGCTTACACATCTGAGGGTCTCATTACAAATTACTGTATATCCATCCTGACCAATCCGGAAGCCTAAGCTGGAAAATGTGTAGAGTGCAAATGCTTAAAGACCCTCTGTTGTTGAGTTCTGCTTTCATCTTAATTTTGAAGCAGATACCCCATTTTGCTAAAAGATCATGGCAATATTATATTGCTAAGTATTCAAATTTGTCAGATTAATCACTCAGAGAAAAGGCCAGCAAACTTTTCTTTTCTATAAAGAGCCAGAGAGTAAACATTTTAGACTTTGAGAGTCTCATAATCCCTGTCGTAACTACTCAACTCTGTTGTTGTAATGCAAAGGCACCCATAGACAAAAATAAGTGAATGATTATGGCTGTGATTCAGTATAACTTGATTTTAAAAAGCAAGCATCAAGCTGGATTTTGGTAGTCTACTGACCCCTGATCTAGAGAAATCTGATAAGTTAGGAATTTGTGCTCATTTTCTTTTTTTAATAGATGAATCCTTGTTGCCCATTTTATAGTCAAGCTTAATAAACATTTGTTGAGTTCCCCACTAAGCACGTGAGACTGCATAGGATATGGAAGGACATTGAAATCTCATTTCTCACCATTGTTTTGAATATGCCCATTAGCTTATATATGAAACATGATTTAAAAAAATAAGCAAATGTACAAAACCAGGGTCCCCTCCCCACAGCATGTACACTGGATTTTTTGTAAGCGCTTGATTTTTTTGCCCTTCCTTTTGCGCTCAGCTGGGGGCGTGGGCTGCGTCCTCCCTGCTTTCAGACCTCTTCAGCAGTAGCTTCTTTGAACTCCAGCCTGCATACTGTGTCACATCCCAGTAATTCTTCCCCAAACCTTGGCTGTGGGTTATTGAGCTGACAAATGTCTAAATGACTGAGATATGATATTTGCAACCTGCTGAGAACCTCTTCTTTTCCTGTACTTTTTGATTTGTAGCTTTATAAGTTTTGTAAGGAAAGTGAGAAAAACATTCTTGGGGACATAGGCAGTGAATGAGGAGAACAGAACTGAAGGGGCACGATATATTGGACTCCTTCCTGCATTGCAGGCAAAAGCATTTATTTATATCTTAGTCCTCTGAATGTTGGAGGCAAAGGATTATACAGTAGGGTGCAGGAGAAGAGTCCAATATCCTGAGGAGAAGAATATGTTCTACCACCTGGCAACAGATTAGACAGGAGCAGGCTATGAAAATACAGGTACAAAGCCACATTTAGTATCACTGCAGAAGTGGTGTCTTTACTTAGGATTTGATTCCATAAATTAATGCTTAGTCCCTTTAGCATCTTTAACAGTAGAAATCTGAAGAAAAGGAATATGAAAGACATATATGAACAATTTCAAATAAACTATGAAACCAGATCCTAATGTATCCCAACCCCAGGGGGAGCATAAGATTAACTTTTGGAAGCCAGGATGTTAAGTAATGACATTATGAGCCTTCTCTATTAGCAAGACTCCTTGGTGTGGTATCGTGCCTGGAGTTGTAAGGTTCTGAACTATGGCTCAGAAAGAAAGCAAAAAATGAAGAGATGATGCAGGAAGGGAAGAAAGATGAGCCCACTGGGGGGACTTTGGAGGCAAGAGGTAAACGGGTTGACTTTTAAAACAAAGTAATTTAGAATTAGTATTTTAAAAGTCTCTGAGATCAAAGGACTTATAGAAAACAAGAGGGAAACAAGGGTAAATTAAGCATTATTGATGACCTGTTAGGGACATAGCAAAATGCAGTAAAGTCTGCATCTTTTCTCCCTTTATGCTTGCAATAGCCTAGGATTTTCCTATGTGGTTGATTTACTTGCTTGTTTGCTTGTTTATTTCTTTATTTACACTTAGTCATTACTAGCTTTCCCTATAAAAGCAAAAGGGCAAACTCAGTTCCCAGGGGCTAGCCTGTGTAACATGATGAGATGAAATAGACCAAAGTGACACAGGTGACACAATAGATGACATATCAGCAATAGTGGGAACTCATCGACCAAGCAGAACACGCCCTTCCTTAACAGAATTAAAATTAAATATTTTTAAAACATTAAAATAAAAATAGACCCTGTGAAAGTCAAGCAAGTTTCAGCAATGAGACACATAGTTGTTTTTTTTTAGTTTTTATTAGAGTATAGTTGATTTATAATGTATTAGTTTCAAGTATACAGCAAAGTGAATCAGTTATACATATACATAAATCCACTCTTCTTAGATTCTTTTCCCATATAGGCCATTACAGAGTATTGAGTAGAATTCCCTGGATACACAGTATTTTTAATTTTATTTTTTTAATTCCTTTAAATCTAACCTCTTCATCAAGTTTGAAGAATGTGCTCTTAGTAAGATTTCTGGTTAAGGTATTACTTGATGACCTTGAGAATCAAATTAAACAGCAGTTCCTCTTTTAAGCTCCCATAAAGCTCAAGACCTTTTTTGCTTTTCTTTTTTTTATTATAATCTTAAAGTTTACATAACTCTTAAGACTGTAAGCTTGAAGAACTTTCGAGTTCATTATAATAATTTTGTTTTAGGTGACAAAAGCAAAACCTGCCTAGGTAAATTGATTTGTTCAAGGTCTTTGAATTAGTTTCTATTAGAGTTGGAATTAAATCCCGAGTGTTCTAAATCCATAATCCATGCTATTTTACTGATATTGTATATCAAGTTTTTTTTTTTTTTAAGAGCTCAGAGCTTTTTATTTTAAACTGAGATAGGATTCAACAGAGAATTCAGAGGAAATGTGTGAAAACTGGTCGTCTTCTTTCCACTGGACATTGTGGCAACAAGACAGTATATTACTGACCCATTTAGGGGTCAAATCTACAACTCTCTATTCTGTTGGTCACTAGGGGACCAGCTAAGAGTTTACAGATACATGGTAAAGCAATTCATGGAAGTAGTTTGTGGTACACGCTCAACAAATGCATGCTCCAGAGATGCATGGTCAGTGATCTCACCTTCCTACGTGGAGGACAGATTATTAGGCAAACTAGAGCAGTGATTCCCAAGTTCAAAAGCAAAACTAGTGTCAAGCTATGCCCAAAGCTTCATGAATCCATGGTAAAATGAGAAAAGTAAGGACAAAATAGTGAGTTTCCACAAAATTAAATTTACAGACCTTCCCTATATTCTGAGATTATATCTTGGCGGGGCGGGGGGAGCAGGCAGGATTTGATGGTTAAAATTAATGTCTTTTACAAAAATAGTGTTTTGTTACTGTTTGTAGCATCTTTAACTAGCAAATAAAAGTTGACAACTGGATGTTAGTTGTTCCCCACAGATTTTTCTTTCACATTTTACTTGTCTATGAAAACAAATAGGCCAACCTCCCGAAACTGGAAATCTTTAAAGAGATTTAAAGTGTTACCTACGTTGCCACAGCTAGATTTAGTAGATTTTGAAGACTGAAAACCTTTCTCAGTCTAAAATTTTATTATGAGCTAAATGATCTTAAGACCAAGACATTTATTTCACTGAGGCCCCAGGAAGTTACTATTCCAGGCATAGCTCTCTTAGATATTAAGTATAAGAGAGTTTTTAAATCTCAGTACAAAAAAATAGATTAAAAGCACAAAATAGAATGTAAAATTTACCCCCCCCCCCAAAAAAAAGTCTAGAATACATGTTACTGGAAGGCCAAAATCAGTGTATAAACAAAAAAACTTAAAAATTGAAATTTCTAAGGACTCAAATCTAGATCTAGAATTTTTTTCTCATTTTAAGTCTTCATACAAAGTAGAGAGGACTATTTTTTTTTAATTGGGAAGATATTCTGTGTTCTTGGAATTAATATTGTGAAAATATTCATACTACCCATGTGTTCTATGGATTCACTACAATCCTTTCCAAATTCCAATGGCATTTTTCTCAATGGGGATTTAACATCATGGATTTAGAGTAAATGTGATTTGTGATTACAGGGGGCTCTGCTTGGGTCAGAGCCATTTATGTCCCCAGCAATTTCTTCTTTACTCTCTCCCTTTCTTCTCTGGAATTTTCTTTCTTTTTTTTTTTAAGAACTTTTATTGAGATATAATCGACATACAATAGAGAGGACTGTTTTGAAGAGTTGAATGAGCCTATATTTGAGATAACGTGATCCATGTTTGTGTCAAGAGAAGGTCAAAACCTTAGTCCCCAGATAAAAGGAAGCATGTGACCTGTACTAACGGCAGCTACTGACTTTGTCTCCATAGTCCTTATTTCCTCCCACCTTTTCTGTCCCTTGGGAAATCTCTACCAGTAACCTATTGCTTCCTAAAATTTATTATCTAAATATTGAAAATATTACACTTAATTTAGCCTAATAAAATGTCATGTCAATTTTATTGAATGTTTATTGGAAATCAAGGTTTGATGTCTTGAATCTGGTATAAGGATTATATTTTCAGTAACAGACTTAACAGCTGGTGGTCAGTGGGTGACTTTTATTTTGTTATTCGTACTCCAAAATTTCTATGTTGAGCATGTATTACTTTTGTAATTAGAAAAAAAGGCTATGTATATATATTTTTTAATGTAAAAGAATATTAGGAGGCCAACAAGGGAACTCTTGTGAATATTTAGATATTGAAACTCTGCCAGGCTAGTAATTTGAAAAAAATCCTGAATCATGTCTTTCCATGAGTTTGAATTAAATCCATGATTTGAGGCCCTGTAAGGAAAGCCGCTGGAAGAATTTGAAGATAATGGTGGTGATGATATGTAGGACTCTGGGTAGCTGAGCACACACCAATTCCCTAGGGTCATTCGTGTTCATCAACTGACAAATGGTCCATGGACACACCAGGTGGTCATATAGCAGCAGAAGGCACGAGGTATCCTGCAGGTGACCTATATTACCAGAAAGTATAAAGTCTGTGCTTGGAAACCAGGAACACAGATTGGATGTGAAGTAGCCTTCAACAGACACTTGGGACTATGATTGGTTCTTTAACCCAGACTTTAGGTGCCATGTACATCCTCACTGTCTGACCACCCTTCATCTATGTAACTGCTTGTTAGATGTAATAAATAGATGAAAGAATGCAGTTGCAGAGAAGTAATTAAAAACCTTGCATTCCTCTCACTCTGCATCCCCTTCTTCCCTCTCTCCCTTGATAGGATGGCCAGAAAATTAAGCCAGCTGTAGATTAATTGAGACCCTTTTCCATGTAGGGAACATCTGTCACTGCTGCTACAAGGATTGTATGAAGGAATTAAAACATTTGATTACCTTTAATCCAAAAAGAATGTGGCGGTCCCTTCAGTCATGTAGCTTATTGGAGTTTTTTGGTGGTTCTTTTTTTTTTTCTTCCACAAAACTTATGACTGTAGTCCTTCCCTGAAGCTGTGAGATCTTTCAGCAGATGTTGTTTTCCATGTCTCTACCCTTTCCCTTGTGGAAGAGGGGAAAAGCCCTCAACAAAAGCAATTTTAGAGATAGGCAGAAAAGGTCTGCATCATGAACATATTTTTAGAAACAGCTGGTAAAACAAATGGTCCAAATGTGATGCCTGGAGCATATCTATTCAAACAACAAGGTTGTTTAAAGATAAAAGCAGCCACTTTTAAATATCAGCACTAGCAGTGATGTTCACAGTTATGTTTAAGAGATGAGAGAGCTTGCTAAGACTTTTTGATTTCTGTTTTGTTTTCTGGGACGAAGTCTTTCACTATTTTGGCTTTGTTAGTGAGTGAATTTATCAGAAGCTGCCCATCAAATAGTTAAAATTGTGACTATCATGACATGGAAAATATTTTTAAATTTACATATAATTGATTTTTTAAAACTGTGCTTTATGCTTCTGAGAATGTTCCTTTTTGATAGTATCTATGTGTAGTCCAAAAGATCGAAATGGGAAATTGATAATGTGCTTAAGTTATCACTGATCTTATAAGTCATGTTTTGAAAAAAAGTCAGGCAGTGCTGCTAAAGGGCAAACATTTGTATTTGTAGCCATTGAAAAATCTGATGTCACTTTTCATTTGCCACATTCAGAGTCTGCCTTATGACCTTCCCTTGTCATGACTTCATTTGTTTACTGAATTGTTTTGTTCTGGAGCCACTGCCAAATGCCATGTCACAGGTTGGTGAAATAATTCTGTATTGTATTTTTATAGTAGTTCCAATTTCCAAATTACTTACTGAGTCTCTGTGGGTCAGGCATTGCACAAATGCTGATTTGTATTATTGAACTTGATAAGTGAGTGTTCACCTTATCAGCTGCCATTCATGGTGACTTTTTCCTCCACTTCCTTCACTGTGGTTCTATTTTCATTTCAGAAACTTTCAGTAGTGCCTCAAGGAGATGTAGTCACCATGTTGGACCGGGTGGGATCTTACCCACTGAGAAAGTCTCCATGTTTTAGTGATGTACAAAGAACAATCTTCAGTACCTCCTTCCCTTCACCCCCCACCCCATGAGGCACAAGGCTTACTCAACAGATGGAACTGAGAAATTTGAAACGTACTTCGCTTTCATTTTATTCATTAAATAAATGCAAGAAAACTATCTTTTCTAGAAGCCAATATATCTACAAGTGTGTCTCTTTGCTATTTTACCACAAACTGACCTACTTGATGGATAGATTTGATGTTATACAGAAATAGTCTAGGATTGATTTTTTTTTTCTATCTTGCTGGCTCTGGAAAACATGATCATAAATACTGACAACCCAGGTTTTTAAATATACATATACATATTTATGTTTATACTCCTGCAGTAAAGCATCAATCTGTAACTTTTATGGATGGTTCTTTTGATATAAAATTAACTCCATATTGGAGTTATAGGTCCTGTAGCACTTATCGCACTGGAAATCTGACCAAAGTCTGCATATATGTGTGTATAAATAAGATTGTGATTATGCATCTTAAGTACATAAAATTGTACAAAACATACATATACTTACTTCCTCAGAGATTTTTTTTTTAATTCCTGATTTTCAAATAATGTCTAAAGTTAGAGAAAAGGTATGAGAATAGTACATAAAACTTCCTAGTGTCCTTTACTCAGATTCCCCAGTTGTTAACACTTGCCACATTTGCTAATCACTCTCTCTCGGCATGTGACTGTATATAAAAAAAAATACTTACATGTGTCTACGTATGTGTATACACATATATCTGAGCCATTTGAGAGTATGTATAAAACATCATATATTTTACGATGTTTTAGGTAGATATATGTATATATAGATACATATAGGTAGATTTAGATGCGTATAGATGATAGATTTCCCCCTGAACCATTTGAGAGTAAGTTGCAGAAATATATCCTTTACCCTGAATCATTCAGCATGTATTTCCTAAGAAGGAAAAAAAAAACAGGGTGCAGTTATCAAAATAAGAAATGTAACCATGTTAAAAATCTCACCTAAAGTATGTATTCAGATTTTACCAATGTGCATACTGGGCTTTAAAATTATTTTTTTCCAGTCCAAGATGCAATCTAGGACCACATACTGCATTTAGTTGTCATGCTCAGGAATTTTTTGAAGCATTGTCTTGAGATATCATTTTGTTTAACTTGTGCTGGCCACAGATCAGGAAGAGCGAGTGGATGTCTTCAAGTCCTCCTGGATGGATTGCGGAGGATGCAGGATTATATAGCCTGTGCTTTAGCACAGGAGTAAGATTTCCTTTCTTAGAATTAACTAACTAGAATCATAGCAAGGAAGAACTTGAGGTTTCTCTTATTTTCATTCCTCAGAGGGCACTGAGAAACAAATTTCCTATTTCTGACCAACTGCTCATTAACGCTTTCTGTTAACAACTGCCTATTGAGCACTTAGGATGTACTAAGTCCTGGGAGAGGCACTGGGATACAAGCGTGAGCAAAAATAGAGATGGCTCCTAGTGAGTCTAGTTGGGGGACTGTCACTGATTAATCAAGTGATCTCCAAATAAATACTTTGATGAGTGCTCTGGAGCACAGGCACCTGCCACATGTCATGGCGGGGCATGTGACAAGGTAGGGGTGAGGGATGTGGATGCAAGGTGGGGGCCGGGAAACCTTCTTTGAGGAAATGGTATTTCAGCTGAATTATGTGGGATAAATGGAAGTTAACTGGGCAAAGAAGAAGGAAAAAGCAAGTCAGCGTGCAAGAAATTGTAGGCGTGAGGAAAAATCAGCCACTCTAAGAGGGAGTCATTTGGGAGCAGTAACTATCTCACAGCATTTTGTGCAAGCTATAAAAGAAAGAACTTTCACAGAAATAGGTTTTGGTGTCCTTTTGCGTCTTTGGGTGAATGGAGGTGAGAGTGACTTTACTAACCCTGCAGGATCCCTTGGTGGAGAGGGAGTGGGCTTTGTGAAGAATGCAGATACAGTGAATAAATTAATGAATTCACAGGAGGAAAGTGGACTTAAAAAAAACAGTGAAGCTGTATTTTATTTTATTTTTTTGGCTGTGTTGGGTGTTCGTTGCTGTGCGCAGGCTTTCTCTAGTTGCATTGAGCAGGGGCTACTCTTCATTGTGGTGCTCAGGCTTCTCATTGCAGTGGTTTCTCTTGTTGCGGAGCATGGGCTCTAGAGCACAGGCTCAGTAGTTGTGGTGCACGGGCTTAGTTGCTTCACAGCATGTGGGATCTTCCCAGACCAGGGATCGAATCCATGTCCCCTGCATTGGCAGGCGGATTCATAACCAGTGCACCACCAGGGAAGTCTGAGGCTGTATTTTTTGGTACACCAATTCCTACCAATAAAGGAGAGGGTGACAGGAATATGTGTCTTAGGCTGGAAGAGTCACCAAAGCCATTTCCAAATTCTCAAAGTCTTAGATGACACTTTACAGTCTGGTGTGTGACTGTGTGTCATTTCTTCAAGCACATACAACTTGGTCATGAGAGACTGAAGACAGCATCCAAATTCTAGGCATTCTTACACCTTGTAGAGCCTATTGGTGAATGAGTCACTCAACAATTTTTTAAAGAAACAGTTGTTGCCTCAAGAGATTGCGCTGGAGAAGAGCATTGCATTTCAGTGATGGTAGCGAATAAGCAGAGATCAAATATCGATTTACTTATAATTTACACAATCCCACCTTTAGAGAAAACACATTCCTTCTTCCCCACCACCACCTCACCATTACAGTCATAATCAGTCAGCTCATTGGATACTGGACTTTAAAGTTGCTGATCATTTCCCAGTGTGATTAATGATTTTGAAGGGAATGGTTTGTACATGCACTGATTTCTTAATACTTACCCCACAGTAAAAATTTGTGCTTCTGCAATTAGAATAAAAGAAAAATGTTTTGTACTAAGATTGTATAATAATAATAATAATAATTTTGTATTTATTATATATATATTCTATATTTATTATAATTAATAATTATTATTATTATAAAGAAATACTCTTTTTACCAAAAGGAAATAATTAGAAATATATTCCAGGATGACTCTTCCCACCGCAAGAGTGTCTAAGTCACATTTTGGATTGCTAATGGCATCCCACTACTGGGTTGGAATCTAAACATTCCTTCTATCAATTGGGAAACAGAAGTTTTTCTTTCTGTCTGTCATTTCCCATGTATGGCTTCCCTTCTGCTTATAAAAATCTATCACTCCCGCTGCCCATTGCACTTTATAAGATTACTACTGATTACCATTTAGATTTAAGTGACATAGCACATTTTATGGAGTCAGGCCAAGGTCAGTAGCCATCAAGATCAATAGTGGTAGCCTGAATCAATTATAAATGAATTATTTTATTGCCTACACAATGATCAAAGTATGTGCTGCTGCAAAAGCTTAGTTCTAGCCCCTGAATGAAAATAGATAGATGATAGATAGGTAGATAGACAGACAGACAGACAGACAGATAGATGATAGATAGATAGATGATAGATATAGATATTTAGTTTTATGAGACAACAAATTTTTCTAAAATTTTCTTCCTTGAGAGAGATTGTTTGTAAGCATCTTTTTCAGTGGAATAGAGCTGAATTGTGGTAACAACATCATCTACACACCCAGCCTACCGTGGCCACAGAATCCAATGACTTTTTCCTTAAATGAAGGCATCTGTGTATCCACAGGACCACTTACTGTATTTCATTTACAATGCATTGCTTCAGTCAGCACACTCTGAATGAAGGAGATATGCTCCATGGCTTCAAATTCAGGCCCTTCCTCCAAGCAGGGCTTGTTTATCTGTCTGCAACACACTTGGAGCATTTGAAAGGCTAGTGATGAGGTTCATTCATACTGTAAAAATGTGCTGAGCATCATGGCTGCTTCTTTCACAATGGCCTGGCATGGAAGGATGGAGAAGGCCATTGTTACCACACAAATGACTGTCGATTTGCCTCTTGTATGACTTATCCAGGGAAGTTGCATCATTTTAAAGTCAATGAAGTTCTAGGGAACATTTATGACTATGGTACTTTAGTTGTAACTTTGTGAGACTGTTTAATAAGTTTGCAAAGAATAGGTTTGGAATCTAGAAATAGTTTGTTCTATTTCTGGGTGAAAAAACAAAGGATGCTTTGTACTTACATAAGATCCTTTATCTGGACAGAGTTTGGATTCAGACTCAAGAAGTGGGCTTGGAGTCATGTTCCCTTGGCTCTGAATAATGAACAAAATCAACAAATGCTTTTCTCTTTTAATTTTAGAATGGAGCCACCTTTATTTCTCAAAGTACACTCAGCAAACCCCAAACGTATGACTCTTGTATGATAGAAGAAGAGAGTCAGAGAGAATAGCTTGATATATGACTGTTTTTCTTCTATAAGCACTCAATTAGGAAAGGAGCTTGGTGATGCTCGAAAGGAGGCTGTTGCCTTTTACAAAGCATGGAAATTAGAGCCCATAGGCTGAGAGTCCTCCCGGACCCTTGCCTGATGCCGCTGGCCAGAACCAGGGAAAGAAGGTCTTGGTTTACTATTCAGTGGCATAGATACACCCATAATGCAATGGAGGAGAACGAATATGCGTGTCCCCTCTCTGTAAAAACTGTATTTACCAGAGTTTAAAGAAATATAGACACAGGCAAAGCAGACTCTCCTTTTGGACTTAATGATCTAAACCACCTTGTTTTGTTGCCCACCTCCTAAGCCATTTCATCTGTGAAAGGAGATTTGCTCAGTTAACTATTCAGGCAACTCTGTGAACTTTCTGTGTTACCTGGTGCAAGGCATTGTTAATAGCTGTAAGCCACCTATTTTTAATCCTCTCTCTCTCATTTCCTTCACACTGACTGATGAAATGCAGAGGTTGAATAAGCTCATTTTTTTTTCAGATGACACAAATATTCAATTGACAGATAAATTCCTAGGAGGTTTCAGTCCATTTCAGGAAATTGTTGATATGAGGTCTTTAAAGGGTTGACAGTCCTATGAAAGAGAGAGAGAGAGAGACCACCAGGGAATCGTGAGGAAAAGAAAAATGAAGAAAATGTCTAGATTCAATAGGAAAGTGGAGGTGTTGAGAGCATTTTAAGAAAAATGCTTGGTTTTTCACCAGCTGTGTCATTTTGTTCAAAGGGACTAGAAATTTAGTACTTTCTCTGAAGTGTAATAGAACTGCAGACTTATCTCCATAACTTTTACTCACTTACATAATCTTGCCTTTACCTAAAAGCTGGTGAGTGAGTGTTTTCCCATGAGGACTGGTCATGCACAGGGTGTCAACGCAAAACTGGTTCAGACTTTAGGGTTTCATGCATGCAAGGTGGGAAAGCTCTTCCTCTGGTTAGATTAAGGTGTGTGGATTGTCCAGGCTTCTAGGCATCCCATGTAATCATGAAAAGTGAGGATATAGCCATAGATTCCTTAAATATCAGGTTCCTGAGGGCCTATATATTGTGTCTGGTTTTATTTTTTTATCTGGCCAAGTATGGTTTTTCCAACTTCACTTAATATGTCTGGAGAATGAAGCTATTTCTGTTAGGCACAGCTCTGCCACTCTTAGAAACATTAAAGATGAACTTTCCCTGTTTGTACCTGCTACCCACTAGAGACCAAAACCTGATCATTTGGTTACTGGCAAAATTCCACTATAACAGCTAATAGAGTGTTTTGGAAAGATGCTGATGGCAGCCAGATTGAATTAAATACCTAAACTACTATTTAAGATCAGTTCTGCAATAGGGGATTTGAAATCAGTGGCAGATATACCTTCTAGCTTCCAGCTTACTTTAGGTTTTTCATGTCTTCTCTGATTTCCCCCACATTTTTATCTCAAAGTGGATTCTCTCTCTCTGTCTGTCTCTCTCTAATACATTCATGCTAATGTAAAAATTTCATAATACTTCAGAATTTAACAAGCACTTTCATATATATTGTTTTATGCCTTCTAGATATGTTAATAGTATTACGATATTATCTATGTTAATGATATTCATGGTTCAACAGAAACACTAAAGGAATCACAATATGGAATATCTCGTAAGTTGCGTTGCAGACCATGGCAGGAGGGGAGAACTAGATATCGGAGACGTGGGCTGTAGCCCTGGCTCTAGTGCTCAGTGTCTTCATGACCGTGAGCCGATGCCTTACATTCTCTGCAATGTAGTTTCTTTACCTTTACACCAGTGGTTCTAAACTGAGGGTGATTTTTGCCCCTAGGAGACATTGGGCATTTCTGAAGACATTTTTAATTGTCACAACTGGGGAGGTACTATTGGCATCTGGTGGGTACAGGCCAGGGATGCTGCTAAAAACCTCTGGTGCACAGGACAGCCTCCACATCAGAGAATTATCCCACCCAAAATGGCAGTAATGATGAGGTGGAGAAACCTTGCTTTAAGATGTAAATAATATCTACCCGGGATTATAGGATTATTATGGGGCTCAAATGTTCATGAAGACATGAAGTTGCCTTCCATTTCTGATATTAATTCTTTCTGGTATTGCACAGATGGACACCAAAATTGAATCTTGGAAGGAAAATGGATTTAGTCTTCTAGATTAAAAGTTATATATGAAACTATCAAATTAAAATATATGAAATACATCCACTGAATCTTGCTCCGTAATTTTATAGTTTTAAACCAATTCTCTAAACATAAGGAGAAACAATGAAAAAATATTAATCTTAGAAGAAACCTAGCATTCAGTGACTAACATAGATAAAGGAAATTGGAATCCATGCAACTAACAGACTTTTCTATTAGCATACAGCCATAACACATCTTTCCTAATAGAAGCAAGCCTGAAATGATAAGTTGTTTGGATCACATTAATTAACATTCAGCTCTATTAGATTTGCACCTGAGGTTGGGTTCATTTTACCAGTGCTGATGAATATCAAACTTAACAATATCTAGCCACATTATATTAGAATAAAATATATTTTACACTGAAGGCAAATTTTAGACTCTACTCTTAATAATGGCCTTTTACATTAACTCAGATAACTAGAGATAGTAAAAGAATGAATTAAATTCCAGTGAGTCAGACTACAATATAAATTATGGTAGTAATGAGAATGAATCCTTTTTGTTGCTTTCATTGTGCAGTTGCCTCATAAGTTTATATATAACTCTAGAGTTTACAAGGCATTTTTACAGATATTACTTCTTGCCTGATTTTTATAATGCTGCCCTCTTAAAAGTTTAGCTTGGAATCCATAGACAAGATCTGAATGTCTACACAAAACTTTATTTACATAAAAATTTTTATTGGGAAAAAGCACCCAGTCTTCATCAGATTTTTAGTAAGTTTTGTTATCAAAAAAAGTTGAGCACTCACCCTTAAAATAAAAGGCTCATCTCCTAAATGCTCATTTTTACCAAGTTGTCCTTAAGTGATACTGTATTTATTCTATCAGTATATTAGCAAATCATTTCTAGAGTACCAAGTGATCAATAGTTGTAAAATTCTTCATTGACATCCACACAGATTTTTTTTTTTAATTTAAAGATTCTGATTGGAAGGTCTGCCATACAGCTAAACTGAATAATTATGCAAATACAAGCAAAGTGGTTTGAGATTCAGTGTAAGTATAGGCAGTTAGGATTTCAACACTAAACCGCATCCCTGCATAGAGCACGTGGGTTTTGTGGTTGATGATCATAATAGTTCCATAAGAAATTTGACAGTGACAGCAAGGGAACATTACCCTATCAGACTTAGCCACTGTTAGGAGGATGCAATTTAACCATCCACAGATATGCATGCCTATCTGTGGATGCTTGTTAAAAACTACATAGTAAAGTTCAATCAGAACTCAGTCCTTGGCAATTGATTTTCAAGTTCCCACAACTCTGCATCATTAAGGTAGAATCCTTTCTAGTAAGATTTCTTTCTAATGTTATGTAGAGAAAATCAGAACAAAGTTATTCTTCTTAACAAAGTTCAGTTGGATGCTACTAACAGTTCAAAGAATTTGGACTAAAATGGTTCTGTGCACTGGAGGGAACCCATTGGCAAATGAAAAAGAAGATGCTAAGTGTGATCTGTAGCTATTGTTTTCCAAGCTCATGCATTTCCACTCTGCCTTCCCAGTTGGCTTTCCTGCAGCATCCAACTCCAAGTTTAAGACCACAAGGTCATACTTGAGTGGTTCTCATCGAAACTCTTGCCAATTGACATCTGATACACTTAAAGATTATTAAAACCAAGAGCCCATCTTTGACTAGGAAATGTTACACTTTTAGTGTCATCCTGGTTTATGAGAAAGTTCCACCCACTATTCAAGACAACAGGTAAAGCTAGCCCACATGACACAAAGCTACCTGTGAGGCTTTCTAACTATGCTTTTCTTTTCTTTTTTTTAAAGCTCTTTATTGGAATATAATTGCTTTACACTGTTGTGCCAGTTTTTGAGGTACATGAAAGTGAATCAGCTGTATTTATACATATGTCCTCATATCCCCTCCATCCTGCGACTCCCTCCCACCCTCTCTATCCCAGCCCTGTAAGTCATCACCCACCATTGAGTTGCTCTCCCTATGTTATGCAGCAACTTCCCACTAGCTATCTATTTTGCATTTGGTAGTATATATCTGTCAATGCTACTGTCTCACTTCGTCCCAGCTTCCCCTTCGCCACTCCACCACTCCCACACCCTGTGTCCTCAAGTCCATTCTCTACATCTGCATTTTTATTTTTGCCCTGTCACTGGGTTCATCAGTACCATTTTTTTAGATTCCACGTATATGAGTTAGCGTACAGTATTTGTTTTTCTCTTTCTGGCTTACTCTGCTCTGTATGACAGTCTCTAGGTCTAGCCACCTCATTACATATAGCTCAATTCCATTCCTTTTTATGGCTGAATAATATTCCATTGTATATACATGCCACATCTTCTTTATCCTTTCAGCTGTTGATGGGCATTTAGCTTGTTTCCATGTCCTGGCTGTTGTAAATAGTGCTGCAGTGAACATTGTGGTACATGTTTCTTTTTGGATTATGGTTTTCTCTGGGTATATGCCCAGTAGTGGGATTGCTGGGTCATATGGTAGTTCCATTTTTAGTTTTTTAAGGAACCTGCAAACTGTTTTCCATAGTGGCTGTACCAACTTACATTCCCACCAACAGTGCAGGAGGGTTCCCTTTTCTCCGCACCCTCTCCAGCATTTATTGTTTCTAGAATTTTTGATGATGGCCATTCTGACCGGTGTGAGGTTATACCTCATTGTGGCTTTGACTTGCATTTTCTCTAATGATGAGTGATGTTGAGCATCTTTTCATGTGTTTTTTGGCCATCTGCATGTCTTCTTTGGAGAAATGTCTATTTAGGTCTTCCGTCCATTTGTGGATTGGGTTATTTGCTTTTTTGGTATTAAGCTGCACGAGCTGCTTGTGTATTTTGGAGATTAATCCTTTGTCAGTTGCTTCTTTGGCAAATATTTTTCTCCCATTCTGAGGGTTGTCTTCTTGTCTTGTTTATGGTTTCTTTTGCTGTGCAAAAGTTTTTAACTTTCAGTAGGTCCCATTTGTTTATTTTTGATTTTATTTCCATGATTCTAGGAGGTGGGTCAAAAAGGATCTTGCTTTGATTTATGTCATAGAGTGTTCTGCCTATGCTTTTCAAAATCTATGTAGTTTTCTTTTATTTGGCCACCATTACAACACAGGCTATCCAACAGAGAAAGAGCTGCTTGTGGTTTTAGAATACAGATGGGTAATTATTGTGATGCAGTCTCAGAAGACCTTGGATGGAGGGCTCCAGAGAACATCATACATCTGAACACTAGCACAGTACAAAAGATAGAGACGTAGACCTTTCTGAAGCAATAAAAGTCAACCATGCCCAACACTTTCCTCTAAAAGCTAGAATTGCCAGATTGAACATTTATCATTGTCTATCTATCACCTAAAAAAAAAAAATCCCTGACCCACTAACTCCTATGCTGCCTCTTTTGGTCTATTGATCTGTTGATGCCTGATTTCCATACGGGATTCTCCAAATGGCTAGTCTGTACAGTGGGAAATCAACTTTCACACCTTTATCCTTGGATTATTAGTTTCCGTTCTTTCTCTGCTCAATATGCCATGTATCCAAGATAATACTTTTAGCACCCTATCCTAGGATTTTGTCATCTCACTGCAAGAAACAGAAATTATTACCCCTTCCTAGGCCCACTAAGGAAGGAGTGTTGTGAGGTAGTTAGGTAATTGATTTTTGATTCTTCAGGAAAAAAATGCCACATAAAACATATGCTTCCATGATGTAATGACATAGAGTTAGGCAAACTGTAAATATAGTCAGTTTAAAATATTTGAGAAATGGTATTATTGGCTTTGGAAAATTTTTGAGCTTTATTAAGAATAGCACTTACCTTCCTTAAGTCATTAGTTCTTTCCAAAGATCATCCTGTCTAACCCTTACATTTACAGGCAATAAACTGGGGCTCAGAAAATTAAAGTCACTTACTGGAGGTTACATAACCACTAAGTAAAATTGCCTCCATGCCCTGCTTCCTAATGTCATCTTTTCTAGAAAGATCAGGAGAACTTATTTTATGGAAGCTTTGCTTGCTAGCAAGAGGTAGAACCTGTGGGAAAAGACACAACAGCATTCAATTTTACTTATCTCACTGGTTTCTCTGGAAACATTGAATAGATACTCCCTTGCAAGGCTTTATTCTTTGGACCACAAATAGTGAATGCCACTAATTTACAAAGTTATTCCTTTTTACCATTAATAGTTCTTTTGTGTTACTTTTTGTAAAAGTATCAGAGAGAGTTATTCTCTAGAGACTTCTAGAAAGTTGAGTCCTTGCTTTTAGATTCTTTCTATCTAAACCAAAGATATAAGTCTTAGGGACTGTAGGTTAAACAATCTCTTCAAATATGAAGGCTGTTTAGAAGCTAAGATGCAGAGACACTTAAAATGCAGTATCTTTCTGTCTTGATTTGTGCCTGCTAGTCAGGTCCACAGGGTACGTTGGGAAATCACTTTTTATTTTTCAATAATTATTTATTGGGTCCTTATTATGTGCTATGGCCACATTGCTCCCTCACTGTCTTTCCCCATCTGATCAACACTGCTCACAACCTTAAGTAGCAGTGACCAAAGACAGTTGTCCACTGTGTGCTACTGTCCTGTCCAAATATTGGCTGTTTTCAACAGAACTGAAAGGGAGGATAGGGCTTATTCAGAGTAGTTATGAATGCTCTTCATAGGTACAGAGGTAACTTGCACGGGGTTATTACATAGGATGGGCAGGCCTTGCATTGTTCAACTCAAGGGGATACTGCTATACAGTGAGGCACCTCTGACTTTCAAGCAGACAGATACATGCAAGTACCATAACAGTATATTCTCTTGTTTCTGGCTGAATAATATTTTCAAGGAAATAAGATACCCTCATTTGCAGGGAAAATTTGTATTGAGCCAAAACGAAACCAAGGATGAAACTAGTATGGTAAGAAAAAAATGATTTGTCTAAGTTTTCATGATACTGCTCCAGCTTGACTTCTTAACTGGATTTGCTTAGTGGCCTCATTTATCTGTTCTTTAAAAAAAAAGAGAGAGAGTGGTTATGCCAATCACTATCAAAAAATTTTACCTAGTGTCCAAGATAATAAGGATTTTTCTAGTGAGTTGTTTACAGGAGGGCTAATGTATTTTGCACTGAATAACCAAATAATATGTAATAAAAAAAAGGTAACCTTATTTTTTAAGTAAGAGAGACTCCAAAAAGCCTAACCCTAGGTTCCATGATTTTGCAGAGATAATACTTAGTACTTTATGAATTTTAAGTTTCTTCCACTTGAAAAAACAAATATGACCTTTTGGCTAATAGCATTGGGGGAAACATTACTATAGATTAATACTATGAAACAGAAATAAAATTAATGAGCAAACATTCTAATGGAGTCACTACATGTGAGCACATTAAACTTCTGCGTAAAGATAGAGATTGTAAGTGGGTTTCAGGGTTTCACCATGCTGACTTTCTCAATTCAACATGGCACCGTTGCTAAAAATAAAACCTTTAATGTTTCTCACATCTTTTCTTTTTTAATAGATATCTCATATGGTCATCACATGTAGCATGAAAACTTAAAGATCAAGTAACATGTTCATCTAAAACAGCACAGGGAAAATACATCAGGGTCTGTTTACTCTCACCATGGAGAAATAATGTTGGCGACCACATTGAAAAAAGGTGATGTAGCCTGGCCGAGGAGATATTACACGTGGCCAGATGGCTGTTGGCACTTCTGTTTTCAAAGCTGGCTATAACTCTTTCTCACTTGGGGACACTAATCTACAGCCATGCTAGTGTCTTGTCCTCATCCTAACACCATGTCACTCTAACAGACGTGGTAGACTCCATGGTTCTGAAAGGACACAGTAGGAAGTTAATTCTTGTGTCTTCTGTCCTACCTGAGACTGAGAGTAGCATCTGTGCCTATTTGATGAGTGCAGAGAAAGCCACTTTTCTTAACATTTTAGAACAATTAGTGGAGCCTACCAGTTTGGAGTTAAAGTGTAGAATAAAATAATAAGGTATGAAAAGAAAAATGTGATGAAATTCTCCAACTGTTGGTTTATAGCACTTTTTAAAATTTTTGCATAAAGTCAATGATGGATTAGGATATAGTAGGAAAGAAAACAGCATGGGATAGAGATATTCAGAGAGAATTTGTAATTTGATAACTCAGGAAAAGAGCAAAGGAATCAAATCATTTAGACTATTTTGATAAGCACTTTGTAGATAACTGAAGCTTCCACCATGTTACATTTAGAATAGGTAGAATATCCAAAAACATTTATTGTGTGGTCCTAAAATTAATGTATTAGTAGCTATTAAGTAGCTTTTGATGTGCCAGTAAGATAATTATTATTCTTATAACATTTCTGAAAGTATGTATATATGTGTGTGTGTGTGTGTGTGTATGTGTGTGTGTATGTATATACATTTTTAAAAGTGCTTGTATAGGTAGCATGTCCTTCTGTTAATTCAACATCCAGTGAAGTTTATCTCTATCTTACAAACAAGAGAGGTTGTAGCTTAATTCATGGTCATAGAGAGTGGATCACAGCTGGGATTTCATCCAGGTCTTTTGATTATGAGCTCAATGTGATCTTGCATAAGAGCCATTTGGGGAACTTTAAAAAAAAAGCAGATATTCAGACACTGCCTGTCATCCTGTCCCCACTACCCTCCACAGAGACTGATTTAGTAGGTCTGGCTTAGATGACCTGAGATTGTACCAAAAAGAAACCCTCAGAGCCCCTCTGAATATCTCACTGCGCAATAATTATTTCAAGGGCATAAGAGTTTGAAATAAATCTTTAGAGATCCTAGGATCTCCTGTGGAAATTGTTTTAGTGCCTAAAGATTAGCTCATTTATAATTTCCCATACTCACTGAGAACTGAATATTTAAAAACATTCTGGTTTGCAGTGGCATTGTGGTTTAATGTAAAATTTATAGGATTGAGTTTGGTCATGGCTATTCAACTTCCTAGTTGTATAACTTTGAACAAATTAACTTCTCTCAGCCCAAGTTTACTGATAATATAAGATGTAATTGAAATGATTAAGTGAAATTAAATATTTAAGGTGCTTAATACAATGTCTGGCAGAGAATAAGTTCTCAATAACTCTTAAGAACATGTCCCTCTGGAAGTAGGCTTCTGGTTAATTTAGTGTTTTAACTACATAATTATAATTTATACTTTCTTTCTCTTTTCTCATATTTGCGAGGATCACTATGTCAACCATTTGATCATACGCATTTGTCTCTAAGCGTGTATCTTTACTAATCTAGAGGCTCATATGCATTGAGTTTTTGGACTGACTAGGGAATTAGTCATAGCTTCTTTCTAATCTACAGTAGTTCAGTTTACAAAAATTAAAAATAAATCTCATGATATGTGTGTTGCCCATACAGGCATCTCTGTAGCCTTCTCCTCTCTGGTCAGTCAGCTGCTTGAGGCTTAGGTCAGACATAGTCAAAGCCATGCAGTCATGGTACATCATCTTGATGTCAAATGCATGAGTCTTGAGCAAGCTTTTCATATTGTTTGCATATACTAATTTCCACTGAGTATAAAAACGCCTTGGTGGTATTGATTTATGAACGCTGACATTCCTTACAATGAAGATGGATTTTAGGGGGAAACAGGGTGTTTTCAAGATATGGTGAATTGTATTGTAACATGTCGTCAAGGTCAGCTATTTCTCACTGACAACGTAGAGAACTTAAGGGCCCCTAGAGAGAAGGCAACAGGTGGAATACCAAGCTGCTATCACCAAAAAAACACCAGCACAAAGAAAATGGTCAGAATTCTAGTCATAATGACAGAATAGATGAGCTTTTGTGGAAAACAGAAGCAAAATAAACCTTATTGAATAATTTATTACTCTAAAAACACAGTCATAAAATGTTATGATACCAGTTCAGGAAGAAGATCCCACTGCTGCTGGATTCTGCTGTCAGTGGCTGCAGGGCCACAGCAGGCAAAGATAACCAAGTACATTTCACTTCCCTGATCACCATTCCTCCTACTGATAATTTGTTTGGCCCATTCCTTCCTATTGCCTGAAGACATGCATCAGATTCTGGCAGCTCTAGGCCTGATTCTTCTGTTTATTTTATCTTTAGCTCTCAAAACTGCAAAGGAAAGCCTGAGTTTTTAATAAACATCCCAGCACCAGTTTATGAGAGGGAGAATGAGTTAGTGATGTTTTGGTTTTTTGTTGTTGTTGTTGTTGTTTTCAGAAGATTTTTTAAGCCAGCTGTGGATGAGAAGGTCCAATTTGCATTAGAACTGCTAGTTAGAATTCAGGGAAACCCCATCTGGCTTAAAGAAGAGTAAAAGAAAATAAAACAGAATAGAGGATGCAATATTTCAATAGTTAGTTTACAAACCATTTACTCAACTCCTCACGTGGGAATAACACTGTGCTTGGAGCTACGGAGGCCTGAAAGAGAGAAGAGTAGAGTGGCCACCCTTTGCGAAGTGTTTTCAGGCTATTTGAGGCATTGTTCCTTCACAAAGCAGTGATTTCCTGAGCTTTCACCAGGTGTCCAGCACTGCTCTAAGTACAGTGGAGAATAAGACAAAGTCTCTGTTCTCATGGAGCTTATATTCAATAAATAAATGGGCATGAATCAGGTAGTAATTACTACATGGAGAGTCATGAGGGGATGATAAGTTAGTGAGCGGGTTGCTTGCTAGAGAAGCTGTGGATGACCTCTCTTAGGAGGAAAGTTGAAGGAAAGACCTGAACCATCAGAAGGAAGAAGCCAGGCAAAGAGTAAGACAAGGAGTGTGCTTGGAAGGGAAGCTAGAGAGTGTGGCCAGAATCTGAGACATCCTGGGTCAGGGGCTGCTGTAGGAGATGAGGCCAGAGAAGTAGGCAGCTGGCAGATCACAGGGGACTTTCACAGTGGGTCATGGTACAGAATTTGGGTTTGGAGAATTCTACCTTTGAGGATTCAAAGCAAGAAAGTGACTTGATCTGCTTTGTATTGTGTACTTTTTATAAAGATCACTATGACTTCATTATGGAGAATGGATTTTAGGGAGCCAGAAGTGGAGGTGGGGAGATCAATTGGAAGGCCACTGCAGAGTCCAAGCAAGGAATTATGGTGGCTTTCTGTAGGACATGGGTGATGGCAATGGGAGAAAGTCAACCTGAGGAGTTTGTTGTCAAAGTAGAGTTGACAGAACTTCCGGTACACTGGATATGTGGAGGTGAGTTGGGGTAGGGGCTCAAATATCATGACTATTTAGAGGCTTGTACACCTGGGTCAAACCCAAAAGATGGGAAATTCTAGGAGAGGTGCAAGTTTAGGAGGAGAGTAAAATTCAAAGTTCTCTTTTAGTCCTCTTGAATGTAAGGCACCGCTTAGATATTTAAGTAGAAATGTTGAGTAGACAGCTGGATACAGGAAACTGGCATCTGAGGAGCAGGTTTGAAATGCAAATCACAGTCATATAGATGGTAGATATTTACAGCCAAAGGGAAGGATGGGATCACCCAGGCTAGGACCACACCTGGGACCAGCTATGAAATGGAGAGATAAAGAGTCAGAACTTTTAGAGGGGGATAGTTGGAAAAATCTTGGGCTGTTCAAGCTGAAGGAAGAAAGTATTTCAGACAGAGCCTTCATTTCTGACTGGCACACAGGTGATTTTTATGTGGATAAAATAAATCCTTTACATTACGTACTGTCTTGGACTTTAATAGTATTATAAGGACCTAATAGTTTGCAAATAATAAGCTATATGCATATATTAGCGCTAAAAATCCACAGAGAAGCAAGGCTACAGAAAGGAGAACAGTTGCTAAGTTCATGGCTTTAAGCCCTACTTATACTGCTATTTCTCTTTGTTTCACTTCATGAAGATATTCAATGAACATAATTCTTGATTAAATAAATTAGCACCAACAAGGATAACTTTTTTTAATCCCACCCACTTCACAAAGCAGAGATCCAACTCTTGCAAGCTCTTCTATTTTTGTAGTTCAAGTCAACAAATATGTACTGAGATCTATGGTGTGTCCTGCTCTATGTTAAATGGATTAAAATCACAAAATAATTATAAAGATTCATCTTGTGCATCAAGGAGTTTATAATATCCTGAGTGAAGAAAGGCTGACTTACACTAATATCTGATTACCGTTAAAACAAAATGAAAATAAGAATATTAATTCCTTGAAATTTCTTAATTGAGTTTTCCCTTTCGTGCATCTGAACCAGTATTAACTCTTTTGGCAGAAAAGAGCTAAAATTCTACCTCAACCCTCCATTCCCTCATATCCTCATCTTACCCCACAGTTCAAATGCCTGTTGGGATGTGTTTTTTCCAAGGGAATCTGATGAGAGTTCCACCCTTGTCACCATCCTCTTTGGTCTCTTCAGTAGTACCAAGTAGTGCTGAACTCATAGAATATAGCGAATAACATCTTCTTGCATTTTAATTGAATATTAAAGTTCCGAAGTAATTTTACTTAAATTTACATACATTTGTGAGCTAGAAGGATGAGTCTTCCTGATTTTATAAATGAGCAAACTGAGGCTCCAGGGGTTCGGGTGAGGAGTGAGTGACTTGTCTCAAGTCACATGGTTTGAGAGGAAGGATTCCCATGAAAACATATCTCAATATGACCCCTTCAGGGCTTAACTCTAAACCCCAGAAAAGTGAAACAAAGTAACTGTAAAATTACATGCAGAAATAACAAAAATTCACCACTAAAAGATGAACTAATCAAGCTTTAAGGACTTAGCACTATTGGAAGGGTAGGAACAGGGATTCAATGGAGGTAGTAATAGTGGTAGTAATAGAACTTGGGTTCAAATTTTTGATTGAGGTTATTATTTGTTTGATGCTGAAGCAGGTGCTTCAAGCATCAAACTTGGAATAGCACTGACCTCAACTGTGTAGGTCTCATTCTTCTCTGAATAGGAAACCCTCATTTTATAGCTGATACTATGGTGTCAGCTTTGAAGAAAATAGTAAAAAACATTTGAAGAGCCCTCTATAATTTATAAACACACATTCAAAATATCAGTTGTATAAACTTACCCTTTGAGGTAGGTAAATTGACCACACATTATAATCTCTATATTACACATGAAAAAACAACCTCAGGGACATTAACTGACTTTTTCAATGTCCTAACAAACTAGTATAGTAGGCAATACAACCAAGGCTGGAACTTAGGTCTCCGGACTCTAAAATTTCTATCCCATGTACTAGATTTCAGGTACAAGGTGAGCCACCTTGGTGATTTAAGATTTTATTGTGTTTGTGGAAGCTCTAGGCTAGTGTAATGTTAAAAAAGAGCAACTAATGATATTAATTAATTTATTCAGTCATTAGTTCATTCGATAAATGTTTGAGTGGTTATTAGCATTCTGGTTGGTAGGAAAAATAAAGATTAAAAAGATGCTATTCTTGTCCTAAAGTTCTTACAGTCTAGCTAAAAATGAGAAGAAAACAAATTAAGTGCAATGGGGTGTTAGAGTCAGTAAAAATCTGTATAGGATACAGTAAGTTCACAAAAAAGAATGGAGATTTGGTGACAGAATTACAGGTACAAGTTAAGGGTTTTGTAAATATAGAGAAAGAAGTCATTAATTTAAGGCCCTTCCATGTGTAAACATTCTATCTTACCAGGTTTGAAAATGTAATACCACCTTTTGTACTGCTTTAACCATTCTTATCAATCTTCTTAAGTATGAAAAATTACTCTGAATTGGGCAAGCAGATCATTAATACAGAAATACAGTTCTAAGTATTGGGCTTGATGGTGTTCTGGGCTCTTTTCCATCTTGGAGGTTTAGTTTTTCTCTTTCTCCCTATTTACTGTAATTAGGTGTGGAAAATGTTGGGGAACAGAGAGTACATGAACTTTTTACTTGGGACGTGTTTGTTCAGCGTTAAAAAGAAAATGTTAAACTTTTTGTTTAGAGACAAATACCATGTTTGAAGCAGTCTTCACCGTTTCTCTGAGCATCGCTCGTATCTGAGGAAGAGATTGTGAGAAGTCGGAGTAAATGCAGGGCTCATTTTGTAACACGAATGACAGCCACCTTCACATTCCTAGGATTCTACATCCATGCACTGTGTCTCTGTTTTTATTCTAAGCCAAACCATGATTCAGAACTGAGCCACTGATTCTCTCAGAGAAATCCATCCCTTCATCACACAGACACATAACATATCCATCAATGAAAAGGTTGTGTATATTTCTTAGGAGGGAGCAATGATGAAGACATTTATCTCATATATCTGATGCAAAAATCTTGAAAATTCTCATTAGGTATTTGTTTTCCAGAATCATTTCTTAGCCTTCCCTGCTTACAATTTAAGTCTTTCCCTGGTGGTGTTCTGTGACTCCCAAGAAGGTTACCGCTTCCCTCCTCTTTCCAGTATTTTCAATGAGAAATTTAAAAAATTTAATGTAATGCAAATAATTCACTTGGACCTTCTTCTTGGACCTCACCTGTGCACCTTATCAAGCAGGACCCACTCTCCCAAAGAGGAGGGTTTGCACCTTGAGTTCTTTGAGTATTCGTCTGGCTTCTCAAGCGCAACCCCAAGCAGTTTAGAAACATTTCTTTGAAACAAGTGCACTTTCCAAGATGCATTCTGAATAATTCCATCTTATTGCATTTGATGTTCTTAAAAGTCTGATTTTGCATTTAGACAGGGTTATTTGGACATGATTGGATAAAAATGGTCACATCAAAGTATGCTGTTTCAAGTCAAATTATTCTATTATTTGTTCTCAATGGCAAGAATAACCCCAAATCATTCTTACCACTCAGTAGAGGCATAGATACAGAACTATGCAGTTATTGGTAATAAAAACCTAGTGTAGTTATGTAATAAAAGATGAAAGTGAAGTTGTGACCTGATTATAAGCTACTAGCAATATTATTTTCTGTCTTATATTAGAAATCAAACAAGCTTTGTATATATTAACTGATGGTTGACTTATAAAAATGTGTATGCACTGATATAGTGCTGTGTTGGCTTCATTTGAAACTGTGGCTTCCATGGATTTAAAAAATACATATATTATTTTATTTGCAAAGTGACAACCATAAATTTTGGTATGTTCAATTGTTTAAACCAGTGATTTCCAGAAAGTGGTGTCCTACTTGTAAGAGTTTTAAAACAGGCAATTTTGAAATAGTAAATTACTCAGTAGAAGCCTTAGGAGACTCAAATTGCTGATGTATCTTCCTCAAAACATCTCTTATTTTCCAGGAGTATGTATACGCTGGACATATCTTATTCTTTATAAATCTCACACTTAGACGACTTATGTTTCCTACTTTAAAAAATTGCCTATGAAATGGAAAATAGCCCATATGAATGTTATTAAAACTAACTTTGTTCTACAGAACTAATTTGATGCCTTGTGAGGCAGTATGAACATTTACAGGGTCTTCTCATGCAATAAAATTCAAAGTTAAAAGAATAATTATTCAAAAAAATTAAATGGCAACAAGGGTTTTTCTTTTCCTATATTATTGGGATTTTTTTTCTTCCTCCTAAAACGTCCCAGCTGTCCTTTGTGAAGTTCCTGGAATAATGATTAACATTATAAAACCAGAGACTAAAAATCTTGGTACGGACTGACCCATGGGGACACATTACTATTATTATTTTAAAATAATAAAAGGGGCGTCCTATAGGGGACAAAAGTCTGACTCCTCCTCACAATTTATTCTATTTGTCAAAGTCACCCAAAAAATTTCTTAGGAGTGGTTGGAATTGGCTGTCAGAACCAGGTGCTCTCAAGTGTCTTACCTTTGTGGTTCGCCTACCCGGGTTTCCCAGTCCTTGGTTGAACATTAATGTTCTCACGGGGATAAAATATTTAATGTAGTTCTTGTGATCTCTTCCAGTGGAGGCTGAGGCCATTTCTAAAACCTCCTTCCCCATGTCCCTTCTACAGTATCTTCTCTCACACACACGCGCGCGCGCACACACACACACACACACACACACACACACACACACTTTGTCTCTTCTCCTTTTCTCAGTGTAGGTTGAATCGAGCCTTTGTTTCCCACATGGTCTCTCGAAGATTGCTGGCACAGTTTCTGCCAATGTCCTTCAAATAAGCTGCACTCATTTCCTGACGATCCTGTAGTTTACTGATGCTGTGCCACTATGCTCTTTAGAGTGGTGGGATGGAGAGGGGTTTTGCCCCTCTTATTTAAAAGAAAAGCAGCAATCTGTTTATCAGCTACATTTAATTACCACAGTCATCACTCATGTGCCCTGTCAATTTGGCCAAGCCCAAGAACATGTATTTGGAGCAGTGTTCATTACAACCCCTCTGTGTCTTACAAAATGTACCTTCTGAGGCTGTGAATGAATAGGGGCTAAGTTTCCTAGAGCAGAACCCATGAACTCATCTGTAGTTTTACCTCAATTCCTGCTACTACAAGCTTTACTTCAACTCCCAACACACACACACATATACACGCACATGCTTACAAGAATGCAATGGGCAAGAAGCCTTGGGATGCCCTTTGCCCCTACTGGAAAGGCATGAAACTAAATCCAGTACCCTTCTCCTACTCTCAAATTGGTTTTGTCTTGCTGACCTCTTCCCAACCCTAGCTTGCTGTTCTGTTTTTCTATTTTCCCTAAATGCAACTTACTTTAAGCATGTATGAACTTGGTTAACATTCCTAAAGTTAAAGGATAATAGACAGTTACCCATTTGTCAGTCTTAGCCTCTTTCTTCTCTCAAATGTCTACTTATGACGTACATCCAGACTGCACGCCCTTTTTATTTTTTTTAAAGAATCAAAACCAAAAAAGAAAATTGTTAGAGAAAATGCAAAATTTGTTTTTACTGAAAATGCAAAATTTGTTTTTAATGTTGGCTCTCACCAAAAGGGGGATCAATAAGCCAGAAAATATAAAACAATAAAAAAGTGTCCCCTGACTGCTCTGTCTGTGCCTCCTCAGCGTGTGCATCTGGTTGTTCATCTCTGAAAGTCTGTGAAATACTTTTCTCTTTAAATTACTTTTTGTTCTTTGCCCCCTTGTTTGGGAATTAAGTGCTTTTTGTATTATATCTATCTATATATATATATCAATGTGTTTCTTTTTAATTGCTAGATCTTTAGATTTGGTTTTATCCAAAAGTATGACAAAAAAAAGTTATGAATTGTTTTCTGCAACTTTTCCCCACTCCCTCTTTAAATGTGGAACAACTTCAGCTGCAGAACCCCCACATCCACATCTTTCAAATAAACCCGATCTCACTAGAATTGCATGCACCACAGGTGGCATGGGGAAGACAGGTGACATCATTCAGACAGTACCCTTTCTATATAGGGAAGTAATGAATGACCCGGCCAGTGGGCTCCCAATACAGCTTTGTCTTTCAATCTGAAGGTCTCTAACCCCCTCCCCTAACTCTAGATGGGGCTGTGTGGCTGCCGATGAAGTTGTTCAACTTGAATGCATAAATCTAGCCTCCTTGTTTTTGCTTTTAACTTTTTGATCATTATTATAAGTATTACGATTATTATTTTATGTATTTTGGCTACATTTAGTAGGGACAAAAGTTTAACTGTTTTTATTATTGGAAAATCTTTAATGAAACTGTAATGATTTTTGGAGTAATTGCATGTTGAAGAAGTTGCAGCTTAGGGTGTGTGAGATTGTCAGTGTTAGAGTTCTGTTCTTTATTTCTGTAGATGGGCATGTGTAGGCTCATTTGTTTTTGTATATTGCCCATCCCTTCCTTACAGCCAGAAGCTCTAATGCAGCTAGATCACTCCGTGCCGCCCTTACATGGACATGGCGACTCACTTACACATTTACTCCCATCATCTTCATCTCTTGTGTAGTACACTCATAGTTATGACCCTACCCTTTCTGCATCTTTCCTTCCCATACCCCTCCTTTCTTTAGCATTGTTCAAATTTATGTGCTGTCATCCATCCCCTTCGATTAAAGGAAGTCTAACACTTGTCAAAAAGACAAAAAAAAATTAAAATTAAATATATATGTCTGAGAACCTAGAATACTGTAGAAATTCATCCAAAACCCTCTAGATTCATAGATTTTTTTAAAAGGCAAATTATAAAATTAAACAGGTTTTTAAAAAATTTTTTTAAATCATCGCAATCAGAATAATTTCAAATTCAAAACTGATGCCCTCCCAAGCCCCTTAAAGTAAAAAATTTGTTAAAGTGCAGATTTTTTTTTCTTTTCATGTTATGTGGTGTGGATGTATGTGTTGTTGCCTCCCTCTATCATCCTCTGTTGTAAATTATTATATTTGAAAAATTAGACATTTTGCTCAAAAGTTCTTAAAGAAATTGACAACAAAAAAGCAAGTTACAAGAATGTGGCAATTCTATTTGTCCAAGAGCATTCTTACACAACTTTCTTTTGTAAATTTTTCTTTCATGCCAAAAAACATGCGGGCAATTTGTTGATGTAAGTTGACTATAAATTAATACAGTATGCTTTATTTAATTTAAGTTATTTTGTCTATATGGAAATGATTCCTTTGTTTTTTTCTGAAACCTCCTCTATTTTTTATTTGCCTTTTGCTTTTCTTTCTGTCCTTATATTGTGAATGCCTTGTTGATGTTATTTGCTCTCTTTCTCTCTAGCTTACTTTGGCCCTGAAGTTGTTTTTATTTTCTACTATATGATTTTGAAGACAGTATTAAATGTTTTATTTCATTTGTGTCTATTTGCTTAATTTTCACTGTTATATTTTGTGCTGAATTGCTTCTAATAATCAATGTGAATTCTACTCTTGGTAGAAGGGTGTGGGTATATTGTTCTTACCAGCCAAAGGAAGCCTGGCCTCTTTGCCTGAACCAACTTTTAAAGCCTTAAAAGTAATGGTAGGCTCTACAGTGGGATATGAAATTGGATACAACCTACGGGAGGCCGGTATTCCAGAAAAAAGTTAGCTGAGTTAACTGCAAATGTTATTAGTGGTAATACATTCTAATTGAACTCTTTAGAAAGCTTTAGGGGAAATCAGTCCTTTATTTTATTTTCCTTCAGCAAAGGGGAAATAAGGTACTCTCAAGTGACTATGGTAGAGTTTGGTTATCCAGGATTAAAATATCACCATCACTGCAAGCTACAAAATCAGTTTTACTGAGAATAGAGAAGAATCCCAGGCATTTAGTCCTGTTGATAATGATGCCTTCCAATGTGTAAAACTAACCACTGGTGAAAGCACACCTGCACACAGTAGGCATCCAATTCTCTCTTTCTCTCTGTCATTTTCCCTTTCTATTAATATTTGCCATTTCTCTCAAGGATTTAATCAGGTAAGCTTTAAGAGGATCCTAAGATTCTACCAAGAAGAAACATGATGATTTTCACATCTAAAGTTTTGTTTAGGAAACGTTTCAGGTAGGTATTGCCATTTTGTATGACTTTACGCTGAAAATACCCCTTGACCTTAAAGGTATTTGAATCAATGTTGCCTTATCAATTCAGGAAACATAAGATCGGCAAGAAGTGCTATATAATTTTTAAATAAAAAGCTTACTTGCTTCACTTTAATTTTAGGTACTGTTACGGAATTAGTATTACTGTTACAGAAATATCAAACTGAAGAGTGTATGAGGGATATGTTTCCACCCCAGCAGTTTCAATGAATGAGCTTTATCTGCCTCAGTTTATAGGATTTTATATTGCCTGACAGGGATGATATTTTAGGTTTAAAACTAAGAATCTCCTAAATGGAGTGTTATTTTATCTAACTGAATTGAAAGCTTTTATTTTTCTTGAGGATGCTATCCGTAAGTGCATTTGACGTAAGGCTAATTTTTTTTTTATTTTATTAGTTATCTATTTTACATATATTAGTGTATATGCATCAATTCCAATCTCCCAATTCATCCGACCCTCCCTCCAAGGCTAATCATTTATTTTAAATACAAGCTCTTAGAATTATTATAAATCATTCTTTAAACTCTGCATTTAAAATAGTCTAGATTCTATATAATTATACCTCAGCGTGATACTAGTACATAAGAAAAGGTCCAAAAAAAAGTGATCAATGATTTTAGTCTCTATAGGCTCAAAACATTAGTAGAAATGATGCTAGTAATTCGCATTTTGGAGTAGCAGTAGTTTCTGTGCTACGTAACATGCATTTTAATTCACATTAACACGCATTATTATTGCTCATGTTGGTGGCTTGAGGTTGGCTGTGTTATCATTCCCATTTTACAGAGATTTTAATAAATTTGACCAACTCATATGGCTAGGAAGCCACAGAGCTGTGATGTTAACCTGAGTCTGCGAGACTTCAGAGGAAAAGTTTTTAATCAATAGGCAGATGAAAAACTCCACTAGACATTCCTTCTTTTACGATGTATAATGACATCAAGGGGCTGTAGCTCATCTTACCTGGGCATATATTGAAAAAATAGGATCTGCAGCCTTTCAGAATCAAAACCATTTCAGATAAACTAGGGGAAAATGTCCTACCTAGAGAGTCTCATCTCATTAAAACGCTCATTAAAAAATTAAGCCCCTTGGGAACATTTGCATTTTTCTGGTGTCTTCTCCCCAGGGACTTGCCATGTCTGACCATAATTCTTCTTTCTGAGGCTTGATACAGAACAATTTCATGGTTCTGAGCTTCCAGATACTGATGTGTTGCAAGTACATATTTCTGTGGCACCAAATAACTAAATGAATATCATTTAATAACTAATTTAGTGGGGAAAAAGATTATTTCTTCCCATTGTATGTGAGTTTCCCAGCAGAGAATTAGAAAAAAAATGCAAATAAGTGATGAGGTAAAGAACCTAAATATAGATAAAAGAAATTCAAGGAATTGGAGCACGGTGTCCTCTCCCAGAGTCTCACTCTTCAGTGTCATTGTTTTTCCTATTTTTGTGACTTCTTAAACTCAAATGTCTCCAGAGAGGCAAAGGTTGGAGCCATACTGAAATTTTGTGCTGCTTTTCTTGTTTTTTGAGATGACCCACTACATCACCATCACCTACAACATTCTCACAGTTCAGAAGAGTTCTATTAAATTTTTAATACACTGTCTTTTTCGATGGCAGAATGCCCCTTTTGCTGAATATCAGCCCTAGACGCATGAATTATATATCTATAAATACACTCATAAAGCAAAAAAGCAGGGCAGCCTTCAGGGCTAAAATAGACCTTTTATATCCCTAGTGATCTCTCTGGTTTAAAGAAAAGCACAACCCTGTCAAAAAAGGGTATATATTTCTGATTTAAAATGCTAACTTTAAGGAATACAGATAGTTCTTATTCCAAACCAAAGAAAAATTCTGGGATGGAATAGGAAATTAGAGTTTTGATGGATTACACGTTTTGTATTATTCTGCCTGCAACCCCTTATGACTTGAAGCTTCTTGCTTCTGTGAATACTTTTGTAAGCAGGGACATCTGGTAGATCACTGACTTCCGGGTCTTTGGGCAGTGAAAAAAAAACTAGCCGCTCCAGCATTTCTGAGGGAACTCACTTTGGATTAATACAAATAAACATGAAATCTTAAATGGCCTTCAGCAATCTAAGTCATTTCTAGTAAGGATCTAATGATGGGAGAACAACATCCTTTACCTCCTTATCTCAGATGATGTGTACACTTGCACTCCCCAGGACACTAGAATCATCTGAAATCTCAAAGATGAAATTTGACATTAAAATGGACTATATACCCCAACTCACATACTTGTGCCAGGCACCTTCCACATTTATAGTTACCTAAAATTTTCCACCTACTTTCACTGTAATTCCCCTTTGTAATACCAGCCCCTACATCCCAGTGGACTCCCTTTTAAATGAAAAACATTCTTCAGTTTCTTGACATGCCAGGAGAGGGGAGCTATGAAAGTTTCTACGATCTCATTGATTAAACACTACCAGGATTGGTGCTCAAATGTCCCTGACAGGGGCATCATTTATCATTTTTATCACTGCTACTAGGATTAATAACTAAAGGGCAAAGAAAATTGAAGATTAGCAGTTTTAACAGATTCTGTTATTTAAACTCTGCAAAAGCATACCCATCATTTTAGTTTTGAAATAAGCTCTTACCATTTCACTTAAGGGCTCACCAGCCTTTTAGAAGCTCTTTGTAAATTAGTGAGCTTTGAGACCCTCTTTCCATCCCATTATGAAAAGAATGATTTTCAGTTTTTTTTTTTCCTGCTCCAAGAGAGATGCCCACTTTAGGGTGTTGAATGAGAAGTGAATAGCAAAGGAAAGTAGAAGTGATTCAACTGCAGAATGAGCAGTTTGTAGATTCTGTAGATTTTTAACAACAAAGACACCGTGGAAGCTTTAGTTGGGATTGAAAAGACAGAGAGGAAAAAAAAAATAGGCAAATCTAAGACGCCAGTTGGGTGTCACAGATGGTACACTAAAATTGCAAATGAATGCCACTCTGTAATCATGAAGACAGTGATCTTAATATCACTTAAAGGGACACTAGTATCCTACTTAAAAATTTGCCTTTATATTTAAATTATTTGTATCAGGACTTTGCCTCCCAACAAATCAGTCATTCCTGTCCTTTATCCCAGTTTACTCTCTGCTTAATATAGACTGGATTGATTTTTATTGTTGCCCTAAAAAAGCAATGACTCTCAGTATTTGTGCCAGAAAAGAACACACATGCTAAACCTTTGTTCTAGGTGAGATGGGTAAAAAACTCCTATCCTGTTCTCCAAAGGAAAGTAAAATCATCCCTGAGCATCCCCAGGGAACCTTTAAACAGACTGCATGAGCCTTCACTCCTCTCTCCTCACTGCTCTTTTCTTACTCAAACACTGCCTGCTTCCATACATTATCACTTTAAATATAGCACTCACGGCCTCCCTACCAAAGAATAAGGAGAAAAGGTACCTCAGGGTTAGTTTTAGGACTGGTCTACCTTTACGGACTTGTGTTCCAAATCCCATTTATAAAAACTAGAAGTGTGTAAATTATGCATTAAATAAGCTGCAAGATGTATGAATTATATATGTTCACAATGTAACATATAAAGAAATGTAAAGGAAAAAAAAAAGGCATACTAGTTCAGGAAAGCAAGTCTGAAGCTTTGTCAAATCTGCAAAAATTGGTTTGCTCAATAGTTTCAAACTCTCAGCTAGAAGAGAAGCTTGGGATGTAGAGCACAGACCAAAATATCATCTTGAGATTCTCAGAAAGGTTCTTGTTTTGTTTCCCCACATCTGCTAACATCATCCATCGTCGAGTAGGCCGGGGATGACTGTACAATGCTCTCTTGTGCCTTCCCTTCTATGTGATATGTGTTATGGACATTGTTGCCGCCCTCCCCAACTCAGCTTCTCTCTGCAGAGAATAAAAGCTTCTGATGTGGGTGCCAGCAGTTCTTCTCAGGTGTTCTGAAGGTGTGCAGTAGCTTTCTTCTCAGGAGGCTTTTTCTTGGCACAACTGAAACCTAGATGCTTTAGATGCAGCAGGTCAGAAAGAAGACTTCAACCATAATATCGCATTAGCATCTCAACTGTCTGACTAACTGGGGCAGGTACTCATCATGCCATCCCTGCTAGAGGATTTTGAAAAAAAGTAGTTGGAATAATTTTAAAATAAATTTGACAAAGAGATATGAACTGTGACTTCTTGAGATTCTTTCTCTGTTTGAAAATAATGCTGTAAAGAGACACAGGGGAGACTGATTATCTTGCTTACATACAACATGAATAACATCCACCACAGAGTATTTGTGGTACCCATGATTTGCAGGGCACTATGAGTTAGTCAACTATTCTGAACTTCCTTTCCTGACCTATTCCTAGTATGTTTATAAGTGCAATAACTAGGGTCTGTGGGTAAACCAATAAATACCTGCCACTCTAAATGAGAATCAATGATTTTAAAAACTCACTTTGCTATCTCTACATTTCTGAATCTAAAAGTGAGTTTCCAAAGTCATGGATATGTGGGCTGGGTATTTTAAAAATCGAATGTCTGCTCAGCATATATTGCATATAGAATTAAAGTAATGTACAAATATAATATTAGACCAACGCAAAGCAAGTTGTTGTTTTATAGTCAGGGGAATTTCTGGGAAAGCATAGTCAAATGGGCTTGTTAGATGAACATTTTCAACCTATTGTAAGTTTCCCTTACTTTGCATAAAGTAAATGAAGACTACACTTGATAACTGTGAAAAAAAAAAAAGGAGTAACTTAAAATACTGAAGATGAGCTCTTTTGTGTTCCTTGATCTTCATCTCAGTGACATGGAAAATATGTCATTCTCATCCTAATGGGAGCAAAAAAGTAGAAACCCAAGAAGAAAATCAATTCTATGGCTCACATGCATGTGTGCATGTTCATATACACACACATATGCACAATTTTGATGGTCAGTATTCGCGACAGTATAGTTGAATGTTATCATCCCTAAGCAGATCCTGGAAAAAGCCTGTTTGAATTCTATCTAAATAATTACTTGAGAGTATCTTTAAAAATCTAAGCCCCCAATCTAAGGATTTCAGGTTTTGGTGGCAAGAGGCATAGAATGGGCTCTGAATCAGCCTAGCACAGTTAGGCTACAAGGAGAGATGAACCGTATGTGGATCCAAGTCACTTTATTATAATTTCTGAGGTGTAACCTAGGGACCACACTCATTGGGCTTGACTGTGAATTGTGTTCTTCTACAAATATACTAATTCTGTTTTTCTTTTTCTTTTCAATCCCAGGAGGTGAATTAGTTATCCCTCTTCTTGTAGAAGACCCTTTAGCTACCCCTCCTATTGCTACTCGTGCACCTTCCATTACACTTCCCCCTACCTTTCGCCCCCTCCTCACCATTATTGAGACCACCAAAGATTCCCTGTCCATGACCTCTGAGGCGGGGTTACCTTGCTTGTCGGACCAAGGCAGCGATGGTTGTGATGATGATGGCTTGGTGATATCTGGGTATGGCTCAGGGGAAACCTTTGACTCTAACCTGCCCCCTACTGATGATGAAGATTTTTACACCACCTTCTCCTTGGTAACAGATAAGAGTCTTTCCACTTCAATCTTCGAAGGTGGCTACAAAGTACATGCGCCCAAGTGGGAATCCAAGGACTTTAGACCTAACAAAGTCTCCGAAACTAGTAGGACTACTACCACATCTTTGTCCCCTGAGCTGATCCGCTTCACAGCTTCCTCCTCGTCTGGGATGGTACCCAAATTGCCAGCTGGCAAAATGAATAACCGTGATCTCAAACCCCAGCCTGATATAGTCTTGCTTCCGTTGCCCACTGCCTATGAGCTAGACAGCACCAAACTGAAGAGCCCACTAATTACTTCCCCCATGTTCCGTAATGTGCCCACAGCAAACCCCACGGAGCCGGGAGTCAGACGGGTCCCGGGGGCCTCAGAGGTGATCCGGGAGTCGAGCAGTACAACAGGGATGGTCGTCGGCATTGTGGCTGCTGCCGCCCTCTGCATCTTGATCCTTCTGTACGCCATGTACAAGTACAGGAACAGGGACGAGGGGTCCTATCAAGTGGACGAGACGCGGAACTACATCAGCAACTCGGCGCAGAGCAACGGCACCCTCCTCAAGGAGAAGCAGCAGAGCTCAAAGAGCGGCCACAAGAAACAGAAAAACAAGGACAAAGAGTATTATGTGTAAACACGACACCGCTAACGATACGCGAATTTAAAACACAGAAGTATTTCTATATAAATATATACATACTTGGAAAATGCGATTTCACAGATGTCAGAACTGTTCTAACTATGAGATGGGGTATACCATGACCATGGTGGGGAAAATCATTTTTAAAAGAACACACACAAAGATGTACCTACCTATAAGGTTCAGCCATGGCTGCTTTGATTCAGTCACTGCTCGGAGACAGAAAGTTCTTTCTGCCCTGCTGTGCTGTAAAGCACACACTTTGCGCTCTGGAGCGAGCACATGGCTCCCCCACTTTCGAAGCTTCCTTCTCTTGAGGACCTTTCATCCAAGGTAGAAGACTTCATGGCTTACTTGTTCCATAACTCCAAGTGAGTCTGTAATAATGTTTGTGAAGCTTGACTGTAATAATGTTTGGTTTTTGTTTTGTTTTGTTTTTGGTTTATGTAAAAAAAAAAGAAAAGAAAAGAAAAAAAAGAAAAAAGTTAAAAACAAAAACAAAAACAACCCACCCTTATCTGGTTCTGGCCAGTGTGCGCGTAACTTTTCAAGATCTGAGGGGAAAAAAAATGGCTTTTGGGTATTTGTTTATTTATTTTTTTTGAGAATAACTGGACATAAGTTAAGAGGAAGAAAAAACAAAATCTCAGCAAACAAAAGTAAGAGAGACTATTGCCATACGAACTCAAAAGCTACCATGATATTCACTCTACATATCAAGTTGTGGTGTTTCTAGAATCTGTTGTCTGTTTCTTAGGCAATGATTTGCTGAACACAAAGCAAAATCATGGGATGGATGATAATATTGATTTGAAAAGCTGGTCCCTCAGGATCGAATTCCAGAATTTGCCACCCAAACCCTGAACAGATGCGGTTAGGGCTGGTTTTATCAGAGCTATTGGCTTTACTTAACAATACTGTTCCTGTCCTTGAGCCCAGCCAAATTGTGGTCAAGGAGAAAGCCCCACAAACTAACACAGAGCCTTTCCTAGAGAAGGGGAATGGGGGTGGGCTGGATCTGTGACTGATGGAAGTGCATGCAAATATACAAGACAATACAAGAAAAGTCTGTTAAAGACAGAACAGACAATAGGGGAGTTCAACTTGTGATGGAACCACAGAAGGTCACACAAGCCAAACACAGCGTGACAGAGTGCAAAATTCATAGTTCTTCCCCCACCCCTAACATGATAATGTTTTTTCCTAGTGATCTAATTTTGCAGCCTGACATTTATGGATAACTCTATTCTTCCATTTGCTCACGTCTCCCTTCACCCATCTTTTCTAAAAGTAAATAAATAATAAATGAATAAAGCTGCTGTGACACAAAAAATGGAATTTAATAGTATAATATATATAAATAAATATATATACAGATATATTTATCACGGTATGTTTGATGGGATGACTGAAACAAGAAAACTGTTAAAATCTCGAAGTGGAATGAGAATGTTGTTTTAAAAGAAAATGACAAAACAACAAAAAAGTAAACCTTAAAATGTGAAGAAAGTGTGAGTTTTAGTTTTGTCACAGTTAACTGTGTCAAAGAAAATAAAAAATCTTCTCAGATTTTGTTTACATATTTTACTACATTTTTGCTGGTATAATTCCTTAGCCACCTGTGTACATACTGCTTTGGGAACTGTGCTTTCCTTTCTGTTTGTTTATTTCAGTTTGTTTGGTTTATGTTCCAGTTGTCTTTCTTTTTGAAAAGAGGAAACAATGTACAGAAAAACAATAAACTGGTTGTGTGGCCATACCTATCCCAAAAGCAAGAGACAAAGCAAGACAAATATTCACACAAAAATGAAATGTGTTCTCTAGATGGTCAGATATATACAGTTTCTTTTGTACAGATGAAAATCAGTCAGCTATTTAGATTTAGAAATCTACTCTTGCTGGTCTTTGTAAGTTGCATGAATATTTGACTTTGAAAAAATATCTTAAAGACGTGGAGCAAAAAACGCAATCTAAAGGATGGTAGCCTTTATTAATGTGTATGGAAAGAGGTGTTCCTCATTATCTGATATTTCAATGTGTTGAGTTTTGGATTATTTTTTTGTCATTGAAAAAGACAGGATTATAAAGAGATATCAAAGCACGACTTAGATAACCCAAATGGCCCAACCTATATGAAGTTGATTATATCTCGATGTCTGTAAAAGATTGCTGTTCTTGGAGTCTTGAGGTCTTGTGAACTGATTTCCTGCTTTCTTTCTTTACATTTTTTATTTGAGTAAAAATACATTTGTTATATTCCTTTTAGTGTAAGTTTCTATTTGGACAATTTTATGGGGACATGTGCATTCTGTATGTGAGCTTCTATCATATTCCTGTTGTTTTATGAGCAGACTCTTAAGGAATTATTTTATGATGTTGTGAAGTTACTGCTTTTTTTTTTTCCTTTTCTCTTTTATTTCATATTTGCATTTTCGTTCAAGGATATGCTTAGCAATAAAATGTTCTTCCCAAAACCTTGTATGATGATGCATTTTTATTTTCCAAACATTTGGTAAAAGATCTTGTACTGGGGCTAAATATGTCATATCATATTAAAAGCCAAATAGTCTAGGACCACGTTCATGTGAAATAAAATATTATAACCAGTTACTAATACTTATATAAACTTATCAAAAGTGACATATTTGGCAGCTAAACAATTATGGTCTGTCAACTCAGGCATTATTATTTAGATTGCTATGATAAAGTAACCAGAAGGGAAAACACTTTTCTGGACAGGTAAGATGACAGAAGCATTGTATTCTGGAAAAAAAAAGTTGTTAGATACTATATTTTTAAAAATGTTTGTTAACTTTTAAGTATTTGCTGTAAGTTAACAAACTTTCAAAAGTTTTCCAGAACCATGTTCATGTTTGAAGCACTGGAAAGCTTTAAGTGTATTCTTTCCAAGCCTTCCAGCATATTGAAATATTTTAGAAAAGTACTAAATCCAAAGTTAAAATTTAAATGAGTGCTTAAATTTTAACAGCTTCTTTCTAGATTCTCAGGTTATAAAATTCTATAAGCATTCATTATGGCTGGAACTTTTTTCATATCTCAGATGCCCTTGATATGCTGGTTCCTTAAACACATGCTTACTTTGCCAATTGAATGATCCATGATACTCTACATTTTTCACCATGATCTAGAAATATGGGTTAACTGATCACCTGTACTCTAGCCATATATTGGTTACCAGTTTTTAAAGGGTTAGAATTAAAAGCAAATATAATTAACCTTGTCCTTCAGATTTCATTAGTGGAATGGTTATGCTATTAACTATCATGGAAATGGAAAAAAAAAATGATGCCAATGATGTCCAACTATGGAAAGTTCCTTTTTTGATTCTTGCTCAGATAATTTACATAAAGCAATTATTTATCAGTGCCCATGATGTGCCAGGTACTATGTTAAGTGTTTTGGCTTGTGTAGTCTATTTAATCCTTGAGTGGTAGATAGCATTTCCCTCATCTTAAAGATGAGGAAACAAAGACATGAAGCGCTTAAGGACAGCTTGGCTAGTACATTTCTAATCATGTTAAAAGTCAGGCCTTGCTGACCTGGAGGTCAGTGGGATGTCATGAAAAGGGTATAGGCACTGAGGCCAGACAGAGTTGGGTTGGAATCCCAGCTGGACTGTTCATTATGTATGGGCAATTTCACAATCTGAGATTTGACTTCCTCATCTGAAAAATGTGACACCTCAATGACCTTGACTCGCAATGTAGTTTAGGTAAAAAATGAAATAATATAAAGTGTTTTAATTGTGATTGATACAGAGTAGGGGCTCAACAAGGTTAGTCTCCATCACTTGAGTTCCATATTAGTCACGTACAATAGCTGCCTCCTAGAATTAGAAATTCTATAATAAATTCTATAATAAAAAGATTTATTTAGTAATTGTCAAGAAATGTTGCCAAGTCATGACTTGAATTTACTAGCTATAATTGATAAAACTAGTGTTTTTCTAGTCATATACTTTGATTGCAGGCATGACTACAACCAGTAAAACATGATATTGATAACTGGTAGCATAAATCTGTCTGACAGCACGTTTTAAGCAAATGGCCAAAATTTGGGGTAAGTAAAGGAGGTATAGATTTAAGAAGATATTAAACTTGCTAGAGAAACTTCCAGATGATGGTTACTATGGTAAAGTCATCAAGATCTGATTGGCATCTGCTCAGATACTTTGGTTAATGTCCATGAACAGAAATAATTTTTCATTTTCTCCACGAGGGAGTGTTGAGACTGTACCATCCCTTTCCAGTGTGTTTAACCTTGGCCATGGGCTTTGGAATCAGAAAAGCTTGGTTCAAATCTCAGCTCTGTCCTTTACCAGCTGTGAAACCTTGAGTAAAGTGTGCAGTGACTCTAACTTCACACATGAAATTGGAACGATATTGCCCCCATCTTAGTGCTGTTCTATAGTTAAATGAACTAACGTGTATACAAGTGCCTGATTATAAGCACAGTGGCTCGCCCGTAGCCCTCAAACAGTGATGGCTAAAGTGTCTTATTAATCATCTGTTTTTACCCTAGAAAAAAATATCCAAATTCTTTCTAAAAGTCTATAGAAGATACACATAGGATCGCTCCAGAACAATCATTTTACTTCCGTAACCTAACATCATAATTGTTTTTATTCCTATTACAGTTGAAATTACATCAATTTATTGATTCTTTGAGCTCTCCTTGAGTTTTCCACCAGAAATGTGTGTACCCTTGTAAAATTCTTTACCTCAATCAACTTCAGTAGGGACCCTAGAAAGGTTCAAATGGTAAACTATTCCTTGCCTCAAAGGACAGTCTTCTCTACTTCCCAAATCACAGAGTTATTATTGCCATAGACACACCTTCAAAATTCTATATTAGCTTCCCCCCCTTAAACTTTCTAAATGTCACTATTTAATGTGTAATCCAAGAACCACTTTAAACATTTACTCTTTTGATAATTCAACCAACATTACTGAACACTTATGTGCCAGCCAATCTACTGTTGACTATTGTCACTTTGATTCAATGAAAGCTGAAAATGGAAATGGGAATTTTAAGCCTTTTTATCTCTTGTATAGATCCATACAGGCCCAGGTTCTCTTCATCTATATAAAAGTTGAAGTTCGATTTTTCTCCAAAAATATCCAAAGCGTGTGTTTCTCCCATTGAATTGAAATCCTGATACTGTTTGAGATCAGTTTGATTTTAATGTATTTATTAGGCATTATTAAATGATTACTATGTCTTAAATTGAGAGTGTTAATGAGTTCATAGTCTACTAAGAGTTGCACAAACAAGCTGTCAGAAAAGTGCAAACTAAGCTCTTTGGGGGTTCACAAGAACTTACTTAAGGTCAGGTTTCACAGAGGAGGTGACACATTAGATAAACCTTGAAAAGTTGATAGGCAGAGATCAGGGCTGCATGCCATTCCAAGCAAAGTACTGAAGTGGGAGCCGGTAGGGTCAAAATCATAATTTGGGTGGATCACAGATTGTATAAAGTACACTAGTGGAAGATATGGCTCAGAAGGTTTTGGAAATTTGTCAGTGAGAGGGAAGAGAGAGACAAGAGACTGTCTTGAGAAGTTCTCAAGGTCAATGGCTAATTTGTCATTGAGTGAAGAAGACACAGGAAGACAAAGGCAATAACTGATACACTCTCAGAGAAGGTGAAAGATTATTGGAGTGATCAAGTTTCCAGATAGAAATGTTACTCTGAACAGTAAGTTGTTCTTCTGATATAGTAATAAAAAAGGAGAAAATGGAATCAGAAACTGACATATTGAAAATGGAATCAGAAACTGATATATTGCAGTGGAGGTGACAGAATTTGAGACAGCTCTAGTCAGAGAACCTCAATATTCTAGGGAAACCAAAGGCAGAGTTATGTACCTAACAGTAAGACTGTGAGCACATGGCAGAAGTCTGTTGACAACCTGTTAGGAAGGCAGTTAATGAAAGTGTTAGTAAGAGGTTGGCTGTTTTTATCTGGCATCAATAGTAATGCTTTATATTTTTGCAACATTTCTTTTTATTTCATAACTTGAAATCCAATCTTGTGGTTCCAAGTTTAGAGCTCTTTAAATTACATTATGATGGCTCTAGCAAAACAAGTCATTTTATACATATATTTTAAAGCACTTGGAGCTAAGGAAGAGAATGACAAGATGTTATATTAGTCTGTTCAGGGTGCCATAACAAAATGCCATAGGCTGAGTGGCTTAACAACAGAAGTTTATTTCCCACAGTTCTGGAGGCTGGAAGTCCCAGATTAAGATCCAGCAGGGCTTGTTTTCTGGTGAGGACCCTCTTCCTGGCTTATAGATGGCCACCTTCTCACCCTGTCCTCATATGACCTTTCTTCTGTGCATGTGCAAGAAAGAGAAGTATAAAAGAGAGAAGAGATCTCTTCTTCTTTGTATAAGGCCACAGTCTTATCAGATCAGGTCCCCACCCTTAGTACCTCATTTAACTTTATCTCCTAAAGATCCTGTCTTCAAATACAGTCACACTAGGGGTTAGGACTTCAACACATTTAGCGGGGGCAGGGGGTGGGCACAATTCAGTCCATCATAGAGATACATGGTGTTGGGAATTGGTAAGGTGAAAATTTTCAAGGCTCAAAGGAGTCAAGGAATCCAGAAAAAACCCTAGCCTTGTTGATGTGAGTACATGTGCTGGATAGAAGAGCAAATAAATCCAAGAGAGACTAAACCTCAGAACAGGATAGGATCATAGGAATAGGGACCAGGATTAGGAAGCAGTGTTAGGGTTGTATGAGAGGACCTAGAAGACAGGAACAGGTAAAGGGAAGCCAGGCCCAAATTGGGAGCTGTATTAAATAAATAGTGTAAGTGTCAAGAGGCTATGAATTTTTCTAGTGGTTAGGTTCATGGGTTCTGGAGTCAGAATGCCATGGCGTGTGTTCTGGTGCTATAACTTTGGATAAAGTACTTAGTCTACCTAAGGCTCAGCTTTCATTCATAGAAAAGGAAATTATAGATATTACCTATTGTGTAGGTTTGTCAGGAAAGATTAAATAAAATAACGCATAGAAAAATGCTTAGCCTATACCCGACACTTAATAAACCTTAATAGAAGTTGATCATTAGTACAATTTGGGCTTGTTACCTGACTCAGGTAGGATCAAAAGTAGCTGCTACCTGCATGGCTAGCCAGCACTGAAACTGCATAAATATATAGGGTAGGCAATCACTTGAGTTATTTCCCTAATTCTTTCCTTTGCCAGTAAAATATAAAATGCTATTGCCAGCTCATTGGTGAAGTTTTCCCTTTACTACCACTGAAGTTCTCTGCTTCCAAGATCCAGCTTGGATTATGCCCACGGAAGACTCATATCCTGAGATTTTCACTTCTCGCCTGGGTTTCTAGTCCTCAGATTTCCTGTGACAGCTGGTCGATTAAATACTAGGAAGCCAGGGGGTCTTCAGAGACCCTTTCATCCCATTAGTGATATGCATTATTTGGTTTTTTTTTTTTAATGTTTTATTTTATAGTGACAGGAACGCTTAACGTGAGATTTACCCTCTTAAATTACTAATCGACAAGTATAAAGTTTCAGTCAAGAAGAATAAGTTTTAGAAATATGCTGTACAACATTGTACCTACAGTCAACGATACTGCTTGTACATTTTAAAGTTCATGATCTTTCTTAAATTCTAAATTTGTTCAGTTAATCACCTTGAACTGAATTTGAATCTTTCTGTATATGCACATAAAGCATAAGATCACAAATTCGAGAACAATTAAATTTTTTCTTAGTTAATTTGAACTTTTCCCCTCACTTTAATCCAGAACAATTTATTAATTGTATTCCAGTGGGCCAATGAACATTGATAAATGTAGTAATTAACTGCACCTGGTCACCAGCAAACTGATAACCTAGTCACACAGCCCTTCATCTCCAAAGCAGAGAGGACCATGATCCCTTCGTCCACGCCAGGGATCTCTTTTTGTTTTTAATTTGACTTTTCATTGTGAACATTTTCAAATATTTTTAAAGGTAAAGAGAATAGTAAAACAATACCCCCATTTATTCATTATCTGATTTCGAGAATTACTAGTATTTTGCTATTCTTGTTTTATCTATGCCCACCTCTCCATGAAACAATATCTTTTAATACCACACAATGTTAAGAAACACAAAAGAAGCATTAAAAGAATAGTTATTGTTGGGTCTCTTGACCTGAGTCTTATTCTTGTTCAGTGTGTTTCAGGGTAACTAAACCTAATGCTCTTTCCAATGGACAATTAATGGCATGATCCCAGTTCTTTATTCAGTGGCAACATGAAAGATGAGATTAACTGCTAAGTAGACTCTTCACCATTTAATGAGATTGCCTGAAAACTGAAAGGATTTTTCAGCTTGTACGTATTTCAACTGTGCTCACTTTCTGCAATGAATAAAAAAGTCTATAGATTGTATACCGCTGCTTAATCTTTTGTAAAATGTGACATCTTGGAATAGAATCCATGTCCTCCTTCAAGGGGATGGGTAAGGGAGCATACTACTCATTTGCACCTGTGGAAGCTAAGAAATTCTCTGTTTTACCTCTAGAAATGTGATCACAAATCACCTGGCATATTTCCCTAGGGTTATATTCATGTGTTTGCAATAGCTGTAACTACAATGAATTTGCATGAGTCTACATAGAAGACTAGTTCATTAAGCACATTCTCAAGTTATAATGTTATCACTTCTCCACTGTCGGTTGAAAGTTGTGATTTTCTCTTCTTTGCTCTCACTCACCTGCAATTTTTAGCCTAGAATTTTCATCAAAAAAGTGTTATGAGAGAGAGAAAGAGAAAGTTATAGACTATTTGATAGTATCTTCTTTCCCATCACCAAGTCAAAATAACTGTTAGGAAAAATGGATAGAACCACCACAGACTATTGCTTCTTGTTTTCAGGGGGCAGAATGAAGAGTAGAAGAGTAGGTTTCAACAAGTAAATTGTTTTCCTGTTTCTACTCTGTGGTCAGCAGTTTGCCTGTTTTATTAATTAATTAATTAACTTATTTATATTTTATTTTTATTTTCTGTGGCTGTCGGGGGAACCTAGCAGACCTCACATATTCTTCTTTAAATAAACAAACAATAAAGGTTGTCTAGGTTTGCAAGGAAGGACAATTAGGCAGGGTGAGGGGTGGAGTGCAAGGTAGCTTAAATTAAGGGTGTCATTAAAACTGAAAAACTAAAATTTGTTTAATATTATGATGTAGTTTTCAATGTTAATATATCACCCCCAGGAAAATGTGCTTATGTGCATCCATGGGCATGATAACCAGATCTGGAGGTTTTTTTTGTTTGGGAAATTTTTCTTTCTTTTTTTTTTTTTTCTTCTGCTAAAAGCTTTATTGTTTCCATTTGGCCCAAGGCTTGGGCGAGGGCTCCAGGGTGGTTAGAAAACTGCTTAGAGGCTGCAGAGAAACACCAGGGGGTGCTCCTAGTCATGCTCCTAGTCATGCTTGAGGATAAGCCTCTGGAAGAGATACTCACCCAGCCCAGCCTGGGGCCCAGCCAGCCTGCGGAGGTTAGTCAGGTGGTTGCCATCTGCTTGATAAGTTTCAGGTGCTCATCCAGGAAGCGGCTCTCCAGGAAGTCACAGAGGTGGGGTTCTGCTTGCACAGAACCCAGGGCATGGAGGGCCACGAGGGCCTGGTTCAGGTTCTTCGCCATGAGAATGGTGGCTACCCTAGCGTCCTGGGTTTTACCTACCCATCTTGGGACACCTTCTGCTCATCCTGGAAGAGGGCACTGCTGCCTCGCTGGTTTTGCATTTTCAAGAGATGCTAGGCGCCCTCACGCTTCTCTTCGGCCAATTTACAGAAAAAGTGGTCCACACCTTCCAGAGCCACATCGTCGCAGTGGAAATAGAAGCCCAGAGAGAGGTAGGAGGCGCGCAGATGCATGTTGACCAGGTGGTGGGTGATGGCCTCCACCTCAGTGGAATAATCCCGATGAATCTGGGAGCCAAAGAATGGTGTTGGCTGGTCCCGGTGGTCAAGGTTAGCTGAGTGTTTGATTCCCAAGGTTGTGAATGGAAAATAGGTTAGCGGGTGGTCAGAGGCTGGAGCAAGGGGCATCGCTGGGTGTTTCATCCAAATGCTGTTGAAGCAAGAGACAGGTTTGTGGGACTGCCCAGAACACTGCCCAGACCTGTTTTGATGTCCAATTTGAAATGACAAAGCTAGGATAGTCGTTCCTTGTAAACCAAACAAGGAGGGACATGTGGACAAGAGGAGGAGGGCAAAAGCAGAACTGCTCCTAAATTCCTGTGGTTTGTAATTGCTCAGAAGATAGGTCCAGAATTAGAGCATCTAAAACAAAAGTCTCCCCTTCCTCTTTCCCCCTCCCCCTCCCCCCTCCATTCCAGAAATAGTATCAGCTGTTAATGAATAAGCTCTAAGTTTACAACACACACACACACACACACACACACACGCACACATACACATACACAGTGTGCACTTCTTTTGTAAAAAAGAAAACAAAATTAGGTACTTGTATGGTAATAAATTGCAAAATGCTTTAACCACTGTGTTGGTCTTTTGTGATGGTGCTTATGTATCTTTTTTAAATTTAAAACTTCCTTAAACAGTGATATTATAAACACCATTTCCTTAATATATATTGTGAAAACATAAGTCACATGTCTGTGTAGTTGGCCAGGGCTTTCTTGACTTCCTCACTCGGCAGGTGCAAGCTGCAATTTGATAACATATATGTGCACTAGGGAAATAGCTTTTTTGAGTTTTGTTTCAATTTGATGAATCCTAGTTTTTCCAGCTTTATTGAGATATAGCTGGCATATAACATAGTGTAAGTTTAAAGTGTGCAAAGTGCTGATTTGGTACATGTGTATATTGTAAGTCTGTTGTATATTACCACAGGTTTAGTTAACATTCACCAATTCACATAATTAACATTTTTGTGTGTGTGACATTTAAGATTTACATTCTTAGCAGCTTTCAAGAATACAATACAGTATTGTTAACAGTCACTATGCTGTTCGTTAGAGCTCTAGAACATATTCATCATAGAACTTGAAGTTTGTACCTTTTTACCAACATCTCCCCTTTTCTGCTGCCACCCTACCCCTGGCAACCACCAGTCCGCTCTCTGCTTCTCTGGGTTCTGCTTTTTCATATTATACGTGTAAGTGAGATCATACAACATTTGTCTTTCTCTGACTTATTTCACTTAGCAAAAGGCCCTCACGTTTCATCCATGTGTTACAAATAGAAGAATTTTCTTTTTATGGCTGAATAACATTTCATAGTGTGTGTGTATCTATATTATATATATTAAAGATTATATATATATATCACACTTTATTCATCTGTCAAAGGACATTTATATTGTTTCCATGGCTTGGCTATTATGAATAATGCTGTAATGGACGTGAAGGTACAGATACCTATTTTGGATAGTGATTTCATTTCCTTTGGATGTATACCCAGAAGTGGGATTGCTGGTTCGCACATAGTTCTATTTTTAATTTTTTTTTTATAATTTTATTTATTTATTATTTTGGGGGGATATTTTTAATTTTTTGAGGAACCCCATATTGTTTTCCATTGTGGCTGCACCAGTTTACATTCCCACCAACACAAGAGTTCACTTTTTTTCACATTCCCACCAGCACTTGCTATCTGTTGTCTTTTTGATAATTGCCATTCTAACAGGTGTAAAGTGATAGCTCCAGGTGCTTTTGATTTGCATTTCCCTGATAATGAATGATACTGAGTGCCTTTTCATGTACTTATACTTGTATGTCTTCTTTGGAAAAATGTCTATTCATGTTCTTTGCCCATTTTTAAATCATATTAGCTGTTTTCTTGCTGTTGACTTGTAAGAGTTCGTTATGTATTTTGGATATTAGCCCCTTAAAAGAGATATAGCTTGCAAACATTTTCTCCCATTCAGCCAGCTGGCTTTTCATTTTATTGAATTTTTCTTTTGCTGTGCAGAAATTTTTTAGTTTGATGTAGTCCTTCTTCTTGACTTTTGTTTTCATTGCTTGTACTTTTGGTGTTATAGCCAAAAAACATTCCCAAGATCAATGTCAAAGAGCTTTTTCTCTTTTTCTTCTAAGAGTTTTACAGTTTTAGTTCTTATGTTTAAGTATGCAATCCATTTCAAGTTAATTTTTGTTAGTGGTATAAAATAGGGGTCCAAATTCATTGTTTTGTGTTTGAATATCCATTTTTCCCAAAATCATTTATTGAAGAGACTATCCTTTCCCCATTGGTTATTCTTAGCTCCCTTGTCAAATACTAGTTGAATGTATACATGTGGGTTTATTTCTGGGCTCCCAATTCTGTCCCATTGGTATATGTGTCTGTTTTTATGCCACTACCATACTGTTTTGATTATTATAATTTTATAGTCAATAACTTTATATTATAATGTAATATACATTGAAATCAGGAAGTATGATGCCTCCAGCTTTGTTTTTTCTGAAGATTACTTGGCTACTCAAGGTCTTTGTGGTTCCATATGAATTTTAGGATTGTATTCTCTATTTCTGTGAAAAATAACATGGGAATTTTGATAGGGATTTCATTGAATCTCTACATGGCTTTGGGTAATATGGATATTTTAACAGTATTTAACTCTTCCAATTCATGAACATGGGATAATTTTCCATTTATCTGTGTCTTTTTCAATTTATTTCATCAGTATCTTATGGTTTTCAGTATACAGGTCTTTCACTATCTTGCTTAAATGTGTTTCTAATTATTTTATTCTTTTTGATGCTATTATAAATGGGATTATTTTCTTTATTTCTTTTACAGATAGCTTACTGTAAATGTATAGAAACAGAGCTGACTTTTGCACGTTGATTTTTGCATCATGAAACATTACTGCTTTCATTCCTTCTCACTCATTCATTGGAGTCTTTAGGGTTTTCCATATATAAGACCACGTTATCTGCAAACAGATATAATTTCACCCCTTTTTTTCTGATTGAATTTTTATTACTTTTCCTTGCCTATTTGTTCTGGCTAGGACTTCCAGTACTATACTGAATAGGAATGCTGAGAGTGGGCACATTTGTCTTGTTCCTGATCTTGGAGGAAATGCTTTTAAACTTTCACTATTGAGTATGAAGTTAACTGAGTTTGTCATATATGCTGAGATACCTCCCACCATCTATACCTACTTTGTTGAGAGTTTTTATCATAATGATGTAGAATTTTGTCAAATGCTTTTTTTTTGCATCTATTGAGATGATCATAGAATTTTTATCTCTGATTCTATTAATGTGATGTATCACATTTATTGATTTGCATATGCTGAACTATCCGTGCAGCCTAAGGATAAATCGTACTTGATCATGGTGTATGATCCTCTCAGTATGCTGTTGAATTTGGTTTGCTAGTATTTTGTTGAGGATTTTTGCATATATGCTCATCAGGGATACTAGGCTGTAGTTTTCTCTTCTTGCAGTATCCTCAGCTGGCTTTGGTATCAGCATAATGCTACTTTTTGATTACTAATTCAGTCTAATTTCTCATTATCCATTTGTTCAGATTTTCTATTTCTTCCTGATTCAGTTTTGGTAGGTTGCATATTTCTAGGAATTTATGCATTTCTTCTAGGTTGTCCAATTTGTTGGCATATAATTGTTCATAGTAGCCTCATGTGATCCCTTGAATTTCTGTGATATCAGTTGTAACATCTCATCTTTATAATATTTTTGAGTTATCTCACTTCTCACGGTAAATCTAGCTAAAGATTTGTCATTTTTACCTTTTCAAAAAACCAACTGTTAGTTTTGCTGTTCTTTTCAATTGTTTTCCTGTTCTCTATTTCTGCTCTGATCTTTGTCATTTCCTTTCTTCTTCTAACTTTAGGCTTAGTTTGTTCTTGTTTTTCTACTTCCTTACAGTGTAAAGTTAGGTTGCTTATATGAGATCTTTCTTTTTTCCTTAATAGGCATTTTAGACTATAAATTCTTAGAACTGCTTTGCTGCATTGCATATATTTTCAAGTGTTGTATTTCCAATTTTTTTTTTTTGTTTCAAGATATTTTTGTATTTCCCTTTAAATTTTTTCTTTGATCCATTAATTGTTCAGGAGTGTGTTAATTTCTACATATTTGTGAATTTTCCAGTTTTCCTGCTTATTGATTTCTAGTTTCATACTATTGTATTTGGAGAAGATACTTAACATGATTTCAGTCTTTTTAAACTTGCAAAGACTTGTTTTGTGAACTAACATAACTGTCATTGGAGAATGTTCCTCATGTGCATGAGAAGCATGGGTTTTCTGCTGCTGTTGGATATAATGTTTTGCATAGGTCTGTTAGGTCCATTTGGTCTACAGGGTAGTTCAAGTCCAATGTTCCCTTATGGATTTTCTGTCTAGATGACTTATTTATTGAACTGCATTATTAAAGTCCCCGACTACTATTGTATTGTTGTCTGTTTTCCCCTTCAGATCTGTTCATGTTTGTTAAGTATATTTAGGTGGTCCAGTGTTGGGTTAATGTATTTATAATTGTTTTATCTTCTTGATGAATTGACCCCTTTATCATTATATAATGATTGTCTTTATCTCCTGTGACAGTGTTTGGCTAAAAGTCTATTTTGTCTGGTATTAGTCACTACCTCTTCTTTCTTTTGGTTTCCATTTACATGGAATATCTTTTTCTATCCCTTCACTTTGAGCCTATGTGTGTCCTTAACACTGATGTGAGCTTCATGTAGGCAGCACATAGTTTTTTTGTTTGTTTTTTTTTTTAAGTTCATTCAGTCACTCTTTACCTTCTGATTGGAGATTTTAATCTATTTACATTTAAAGTAATTATTGATAGGTAAGGACTTACTATTGTCATCTCATTAATTGTTTTCTTGCTATTTTGTAGTTCCTTTGTTCTTTTCTTCCTCTCTTTTGTAAGTTGATACTTTTCCATAGTGGCATGTATATACTGTAGTTTTTTTTTGCATTGTGGTTACCACTAGGATTACATAAAACATGAATATAAAAGTCTATTTTAAGCTGATAACAACTCATCTTTAATCTCATACAAAAACTCTACCTTTTTAATACCCTCCATTTCATTTTTTTTCTCATGATTTACATTTTTTTACATTGTGTATCTATTAAATTTTTTTTAAGCTATGGTTGTTGTTAATACTTTTGTCCTTTAACCTTTATATTAGAGTTAAGTGATTACTACATCACCATATTACAGTATTGAAGCATTCAAATTTTACTGTATATTTGCCTTACCAGTGTGTTTTATATTTTCATATGTTTCATATTAGTGTCCTTATATTTCAGATTGAAGAACTCTTTTCTGCATTTCTTGTAAGGCAGGTCTTTTAGTGATGAACTCCCTCAGCTTTGGTTTATTTGGGAAAGTCTTTTTCTCTCCTTTATTTCTGAAGAATATCTCTGCCAGGTAAAGTATTCTTGGTTGGCACTTTTTTCTTTCAGCACTTTGAATGTACCGTGCTACTTTCTCCTAGCCTGCAAGGTTTCTTTGGAGAAAGCCATTGATGGACTTACAATTGTTCTCTTGTATGTAAGGAATTTTTTTCTCTTGGTGCTTTTAATATTCTCACTGGATTTGCTTTTAGTTAGACTTTTTTTTAATAATGTGTCTTGGAGAAAATATTTTTGAGTTGAAATTTGGGGGGAACCTATGAGCTTCATGAATCTACCTGGTTGCCCATATCTCTTGCCAGGTTTGAGATGTTCTTAACCATTATTTCTTTAATTAAGCTTTTTGCTCCTCTCTCTCTCTTTTCTGCTTCTGAGACTCCAATAGTGTGTTGATTTTTCTTTTAACAGTTCTTATAATTCATGTAGTCTTTCATTCTTTTTCATTCTTTTTTCTACTCTGACTAGATAATTTCACATGCACTGTCTTCAGGTTCACACATCCTTTCTTCCACTTGATCAAGTTTAATATTGAAACTTTCTATTGAATTCTTAAGTCATTGTCTCTAGGATTTCAATTTTTTTTTTAATTCTTTCTGTTTCTTTGTTGAACTTGGTTCATGTATTGCTTTCCTAATTTTGTCTAGTTGCCTGTCTGTGTTTTCTTATAGTTTACTGAATTTCTTTAAAATTATTTTTCTGAATTATTTTCATATATCTTCATTATTTTAGGGTCAGTTATTAGAGCTCTATTAGTTTCCTATGGTGGCATCATGTGTACCTGATCCTTCATGATCATGTTTGCTTGCATTATTATCTGCATATTTAAAGAAGCAATTTCCTCTTCCAGCCTGTCTCAGCAGATGAGTGGGGCTGCTTAACTTCCTTCCCTACCCTGGTAGGATATAGGATGTGTTGCAGAGCTGCTTCATGTCTCTGGCTAGGCTTCCTGGTTGGGTAGGGCTAGAACATCCTTGGCAGTTGGGTGGGGCCAGTGACTTGCTTCCCTGTCCAGGCTCAGCCTATAGATATGCTGTGAAGTTGCCTGGCATCTCTGGCCAAACTTCCTGGTTTACCAGGGCTGAAGGCTATGCTTAGTAGTTGGCCTGGGCCACTGTCTTGCTTCCCTGTTCATGTGGGTCTCTAGACTGTGCTTTCTGGATAAAACAAACGGCCAGCTGTGGATCCAAACCAGGCAGATATGGCAACTGACCTCCCCAGCCAGATCGGGCCACCAGTTCAGCTCTGCAGAAGAGCAGACCCACTGGTTGGCACTTGTACTTGAACACTATCAGCAGCAGGAATGTGGTCTTCCAAGATCCACAAGCACATTGCTTGTGGATCTTCCCATTTCTTCTTCTCCAGCTAATTTTTCCACTGATGCCTTCTTGAAAGCATCCCAGAATCTGGATGTCCCTCTTGAGTTCTCCTCTTCCCAGTGGAGAAACTTTTCATCCAGAGGGTCTGCTTCAGTGTGATACTGCATCATTCTGGGGGAGGGGTCTTGCAGTCAGAGTGAAACCACTTCTCTTACCCTTCTAATGTGTTTTTTTCTCTTTTTTTTGTGGTCCAGTGGGGTGCTTTAACCTCACCCCTGAGTTTTGAGATGTTCACAAAGTTGTCTTGTCTATGGATAGTTGCTCTTTCCGTGAGGGAGACTGAAGTTGAGAATCACCTATTTTGCCTCTTACTGACATCACTCTGGGCAATAATTTTATAATTAGACAGGTTGATGTTATGTTGCAATAGCAGGCAAGTGTGTGTTATGGAGAACACTGGGTATAGATAAGTTAATGGGCTGTGGGGGGATAAAAAGGTGAAAAAGGAAGTTGGACCACTCCTCAATCATATTTAACATTTGAAAACAGTAATTCTTATATTTTTAAAATTCAAGGATTTTTACAGGTCAGCATTGACATGTGACTTTGATATTTCCATCACACAAATCTGTTGAGATGAGACTGTTGATCTATTGAAGTCAAGTTTAGTAACCTCTGAAAATGAGATTCCAGAAAGCCATACACTTACCAAAAAGCCTTCTACATGTTCCACAGCTCAAGCCAGTCAAACAATGCTCAGATGAAAGAGTGGATTTAAGGGCCTCAGTTAACAAGGCCTTCAGTTCCCTAGCCAGTGGGCATTCAAGTGTTGGCTTTGGCAGGCAGGTGCTGGGTGACACACAGAAAGCTGTTTCCCCTTACACCACTTCAAAGAAGTTTGGATTTTCAATTTATTTTTTAAAAGCAGATACACAGTAAACATCGGAATGTGAGTTTTATGCTAAATACATTTTGGTTTCACAACAGTTATCTCTCGCTGCCAGAATAGCCCTGAGGATTAAGATGGTTTATTGGGATCAAATGCCTAAGAGATTTATTATAGTGCAGACTGTATACTCATCCCCATTAAAATGCTGATTATACTTATTTCTTTGCCTCTCTCTTCTACCTCCCCTCTTCCCTCCTCCATAACCCATATTTCATTATTTTATTTTCCTACTTTAAAATGAATCTACTTGGATTTTTATCCTTTATCAAAATTGAGTCCTTGAAAACTCTCTGACTTTATGGGGGCCAGGGAGTGGCAATGGCATATTATGTTGCTCATTAAGGTCTTGGGAACACGGAGTCCCTGGTTAGCAACACAGAGCAATAAAAAAAAGTATTTTCAGGGACTATATCTGATGACTGGAGAGAAAGGTGTACATTTGGAATATGTTGTGAAGGATCACAAACATCCTAGCTATAATCATCTACAATTTAGAGACATGTATGAGCAAAGATAATTTGTTGTCAGGTATTTGCTTTACTTGATAAAAGGGAAGATTACTTATTTTATAGCCAAAGTCTATGTAAAACATTCAGTGAGACAGATGAGTTTATGTACAATATATAGGCTCTCAAGAATCGACGTGAGACAGAAAACATGATAACTTAAATTAGAAAGCTACAGCCCAGGAAATAATTCTACAGGGCCTGATAATGCATCCACATTTACAAGAAAGCCAATCAGTGAGTCCATTAGACTGTGTTTGATATACCCAGGCAAATGTTTGCTATACTGTGATAAATTCATCTTGAATATATCAGTGCCTGGCATGGAAGAGATCTCCAGTGAGCTTTTGTGGAAGGAACAATTGAATATAGCCAACCTGATGCTCATGGGCTGTGCAAATACATTGCTATCATTTTCCTTTTTTTTTTTTTTCTGATATTATGCTTGGGAAGATCTAGACCAACTGTAGTCAAATTCAGCATGTATGAGAATCACCTGGAGAGCTCTTTACAAAACAGATTGCTGGGCCCCACCAAAATCAGACTTTCTGATTCAAGAGGTCTAGGGTAACATCTGAGAAGCTGCATTTCTAACATACAAAAGTGATGCTGTGCTGCTGGTGCATTTTGAGAACCATGCAGCGGATAAAGTGATGAAGGAGCAATTACACACTTGAGGGCAAAGAAGCACTCAACTCTGCTAATTTAAAAAAGCATAATTAGGGCTTCCCTGGTGGCACAGTGGTTAAGAATCACAACTATTGAGCCCATGGGTGCTGCAGCTACTGAAGCCTGTGTGCCTAGAGCCCGTGCTCTGCAACAAGAGAAGACACTGCAATAAGAAGCCCGCGCACTGCAATGAAGAGTAGCCCCCTCTCTCCATAATTGAGTAGCCCCTACTCTCTGCAACTACAGAAAGCCTGTGAGCAGAAACAAAGACCCAATGCAGCCAATAACTAAAAAATAAAATAAAATAAAATTTTTTAAAAAGCATGATTTACATCTATTGGACAGACTTGGAGCAGTTACTGTCTGCTGCTAACATATCCATTACAGAGCAAGGGAAAAAGCATCCTCATGCTTGCTTTTTGTCTGTTTGATTGAGGCAGCCAAGATTGAATAGGGGAACATGGGAGAAAAACATGGTATAACAGTGAAAAACATGAAGAGAACTTTTGCAACTCAGAAATGATCTTGTAAACAATGACCTGTTTTACTCCAAAGAACCTAAAATTTGACTTTACATGAGAAGAGTTGGAAAATAGTTTCTGTACACCCTCACATTCTGGTTGAGTCTACTTTTTCAAGCTTAAAGTTTAAAACTATTTAAATTAAAAGCAAAAAAAAAAAAAAATAGCATTACTTGAAATCTTTAGTTGCCTGAAGGCTCAGGTGCCTTCCAACTTGAAAATTCTTTGAGTCTCTAGTGAATTATTTGAATCCCTATTGATATGGGAGAGAAGGAAGCTGATTTATTATAGGTAAAAGACATAAAAATTAAAATGACTACTGCAAGTTGAGGCTTTGTCAGGCTTTCTGCTGAACTTTCTACGTATTATTTTATTCATTCCTGATAACAGTCCTTTGAGATCAGCACCATTTTTCTCCCCGTGTTGCAGCTGAGAAAAATCAGGTTGAGAGAGTTTAAGTGACTTGCCCAAGATCACACTTCCAGTAGGTTGTGGAATCAAAACCTGATCCTTTCCTGATACCCAAGAATTTAAAATATGTAAGTCAAGTTCCAAATAGGCCATGGTAGAAGAACCAGCACTAACAGCAACAATAGTGCCAACTGTTATTACAGCAATTAGAATATTAGTACTAAAAAGTACTATGATATAGGAATTACTATCCTCATTTTATGTTTGAGAAAACTCAAAGTTAAGCAATCTTCCTAAGGTTATATAGCTTGGCAAGACATGAACTAAAGACTAAGGATTCTAAAGCTCACATTGTTTATACACCACCACCAAACCCTAATACCAAGCAATACCCTTCCTAGACCCTTTAATGGCAATCCACATATTAAATACAAACTATTACATTAACGTAACTAGAAGGTTCCACAAAATAAAAATTCATTGATTCCCCATTGACAGCAGAAGAATGCTGTGATGAACCACCTTATACATATTGTCAAATTTTATGTCCACATCCAAAAGTTTTTGGGTCCAAGGGTATATTTATTTTTATAATTGATTTTTATTTGTATCAAAGAAGAACATACGCATAGCCTAACAGGACAGATAATAGTTTTATAATAAATAATAACACCCCCTGCTCCTGTTTTTCTCCCTCCCCCCCATCCTGCTTGCCAAAGGCAGCCACTTTTACTCTTTGCTATCTTATTTGGTATTTACGTCTGCATTTCTAAATACAGCATGCAGCTATTTTTTGATGCACTAATGTAAAACATTATTCACTGACTTCCTAATGTGGAGCATTAAGATTTTTCTCTCTCATATACACCCCCTTACTCTACTTTATTCTTTCAATGTAGTTATATTATACATTTTGATTGTTATTTGGTGCTTTCTTGAGTATGACTACATAAATACTATTCTCTGCTGAGTAAAGTAGTATGCTATGATTATTTTTGTTTTCCTTTATAAACCTTTTGTATAAGTTTGGCTTTTTCTAGAATTGATAACCTTAATTTTTTTCCATTTACTTGGATTCAAATGGACCTACAGCTAAATCTTCTTAGTTCCATTAATGGCTTTGAAAAATGATTACCAAGATAAGATTTTACATCACCAAATCTGTCCAATCATCTAATAGTTCCCTTTTGTAACTCTTGGAGATATCCCCCCTAGAGTTCTCTAGTTTCTTACTCCGACCTGAACTGGTTGTTCTTTCAGTCACCTTCATGGTTGTCATCCTTTGTCATCAACTTGCTATTTTCTCACTCTCTCCGGTGGTGGATTTCCAGTTTCCTGGGTTCCACATCTTTCTCCTACTTAGTGTATCCCCTTGTTTTTGTTTTTGTTTTGTTTTGTTTTATGTATTACCTTTTTTTAATGAAATACTGTTGACTTACAGTATTTTTTTAGCATTGTATTCCCTTGTTAAATAAAGCACATTCTCTAGGAACTTCCTGCAAAAAGATGCATAGTATATAGTTTTTGAGATTTTGCATACTTGGAAATTTCTTTATTCAAATTATTGATACTTTTGTTTCAGTACAGAGTTCTAGGGAGAACTCTTTTTCCCTAAGAATTTTATTCTTCCATGGTTTTCTATCTTATTATGTTGCTTTTGACTAGACCAGTGCCTTTTTGGCTTTATGTCTTCTGTGTGTGACCTTGTTTTTCAGAATCTTCTCTTTATTCGTGGTATTTGAAATGCCATGATGGCACACTTTCGTGGTTGCTGCTGGGTCAGCCATTTATGAATCTGACAATTTTGTCAGAGAAAGGAATGAAGATTGTATTCTCCAGAATTTATCAAAAGAAATCCTTTCTCCCTTTTTTTGACCTGCATTCCTACAATGCACATGCCTGTGAGAGAGAGAGAGAGAGATGCTACCTGTCCAAATGGTCTATCTGAATTTAATAAGAAGCTAGTGTGAGTGGTTGGTAGTAATAGAAGAGGTAGAAGATGCATTTACTTATAGACAACAATATGTAAAAGGTGTAAAGATGGGAAAATGCACATCCAAGAATAACAGATTGGCTGGATCTTAGTTGACACGTGGACAGATGGGAGTTACATAAGTGGAAATTTGGGATCAAAGCGTGTCAAGCCTTGGATGCAAAATCATTTGGTAGGGGGAGTGATTTTTTCATTCATTTCTTCCCATTTACTAATTCATATTCACTGACTCAGTACGGTGAGCCAGCCCTTGTGCTGGGTGCTAGAGAGAGACCTGAAAGAGACATGGTTCTTGCTCTCAAGCTATTAACTACCGCATGTGAAGGTAGTTGTGTTGGCCTCATGTTTGCAAATTTGGCAAATGAAGTGTGAATAAGATATATTAGGATCACAGAGAAAGGAGCATCTAGATTGCCTGGGATGTTCAGAAAAGGCCAAAAAGAAACAATGGCACCAAGAAGGAATCAAATAAGCTGTGGCAGTTACCAGAAGCATGAGCGGAGCATTCCAGACAAAGAGAGTATACAATCAAAGGCACAGAGATGAGGGGGAACATGGCATATGTATTCAGTTACTTACTCATACTACAGTTTTTTATAGGGTATTTACGATGTACTAGCCACTGTAGTATCCATGCTGGGGGAACTACTGACCTTTCAATACAGAGCATGGTGTCCCTTCAGACTTAGCCTCATGAAAGCAAGAATTATGTCTGCCTTATTCATTGTTGTGTCCAATACTTAATATTTATTAAATAAATGTATGTGGGAGCATGGTAACGGATATCCATAGAAAAGAGGATAACTACAAGATAATAAAGAAGTCTGTGAGAGATGTTTTGAGAATTATTAATATATTGTTAATTAAAACTGGGAATATGGATAAAATTCACTGGAGATATATATATATATGAATAGAGGGTAGGGACTTCCCCTGGTGGTCCAGTGGTTAAGGCTCCATGCTTCCAATGCAAGAGGTGTGGGTTCAGTCCCTGGTTGGGAAACTAAAATCCTGAATGCCATGCGGCATGGCCAAAAAATTAAAAATAAAATGTGAAAGTCAATAAAAAAATTTTTTAAAAAAGAGAGTAGAAGGTAAAGAATGGAATACATGAGAATTCCAACCTTTCTGCACAGAAGAAGAAATCACTCAGTAAAAAAGAGTGGGTGTCTACCATGCCTGAGGCAAGGTTTATTTATTTGTACCCCATCTATGCTCTGATAACACTTGAACCATTTGTGTTTGGAGAACTTTTTAAGTTCCTCCTTTTAAAAACCACAGTGGTGCCTTCCCACAGCCCTTGCACATTTGGTTCTATAAGCCAACATCAGTCCTGCCCCGTTATTGGTATTTCCACTTTACCTTTCTTTAGTCATTGAATCTTAGCTTTATTCGGATTTGAACTCAGTTCATTCCTTTTACTCCTAGAAACCAATGTTAATGCTCCATCTTAGTAGAGAATAACCATACTCTCAGCCACTTGACAAGCACCACAAACAAAACAATCTTACTTCCTTTCATGGGGGATTAGGACACTGGGAAGGAGTGGCCACATAAGAAGCAAGTAAACTGGGACTTTCTTGGCAGTCCAGTGGTTAAGACTTCACCTTCCAATGCAGGGGACGTGGGTTCGATCCCTGGTTGGGGAACTAAGATCCCACATGTCTCATGGCCAAAAAACCAAAACATAAAACAGAAGCAATGTTGAAACAAATTCAATAAAGATTTTAAGAATGGTCCACATCAAAAAAAAAAAAAATCTTAAAAAAAAGAAGGAACAAGTAAACCACATTAGAACATTATCAGCAAAGCTTTAGGGAGGCGTGAGGGAGAAGTTTCTTCCCTCAAATGCAGCATAGCAGTTCAGGGAAGACTTGAAAAGTACTGTAAAATTCTAGGGATAAAACAAAGTTCTTACCCTCAAGAGACTGGCAGCCTTGTAAGGTGCGCCACTCTCAATAGAGACATACTTAGAGTTCCCCCAACATACCTGGTTCTTGGTGCATGGTGGGTACCCAGTATGTATTTGTAAAATAAATAAATGTAAATGCAGGTGCCATGCATTCTCTCACTTCTGTTTCTTTGACTTGGGTTTGACAGCTAGAAGGTCATTGATGGCACAGATAAGAAAAGCTCCCTGTAGAAACAGAGGCAGAAGTCTAATAGCCGGAACTGAAGACTAAATGGGAGGTAAGGAAGTAAGAAAATGAGCAAGGACAACTTATACTGTTGTGGAAGGATCATGTTTTTAAGAGATATAATTGATTTTCCTGGTGGCACTTACTTGAGAACTAAAATCGCAATGCCCCATGATTTTGCAATGAGGGAAGATTCACCATATTTCTTCTACCCGAAAAGGACATGAAAGACAAGTAGTCAGTTTGCTAGAACTCAGGAGCCTGAAATTTCTCAAGGACAAGAACCAGGTTTTATTATTGCATTTCTTGCTGTTCTCAGCTCAGAGCTTAGTGAATACAAGGTGATCAGTTAATATTTGTTGAATAAATTAATGTATAAAAGCATGTAAAGGATGTGTTGGCTAATTCTGCTTATCCAGAGGATAACCCAGGGGAGAGGAATACATAACAATATAATAACAGTGAAAGATGGAAAGTGGAGAAAATATATCACTTTGCCACATTTCATATTTAACCCTTATAAAGATATATAAATTGTTGGTGATAAGTGACTGAATGAATGGCCAAATGAATGAATTAAGCATTAAGCAGAAAATATCCAACATCTGTACAGCAATATGAATTAGTGAGCTATTTTAATAGTCAAAGGGTCTGGCTGGTGGTTGGTATGCTTCTTTAGTCTACATGTGTTTATCAGCATGTGGCCAACATCCACTTGCCAAGCATTTCAGGTAAATTTTAGCAGAATAGACTAAGCCATCTTTAAAGATAAAACAAATGCGCCCAGAAGGAAAAGAAACAGGTCACTTTTCCTGCCTTCCCTTCCCTTCCTCAAAGGAAATTGACTGCCGAAGAGTGCCATCTCTCTACTTACTTTCAATATTCACAAGAGACTGGGGGACATGGTGCCATCCCCTTGTCACCATTCCGCAGACATGATCAATAACTGCAGTAATTGCTCTATGGAGGCGGGAACAGATTGCCATAATTCCTTAACTTGGGTAGAAAGCAGTGCATGCATCGTGTAATTTGCTTTGTAGGTTTTTAAAGTGATTGGCACTGCGGGTTACATCATGTCATTTTCCTTTTTTTGTGTGTAAGAGTGCATAATTCTAGACCTTTTTGTTTGCCAGCTTACAAGCATGGGGCTTTATCACTTACCTTGAGTTCTCTTTTCTAAGCTCCTCCTTCTAAAAAAATGGCAACGCCTGTCTCCTGATGGCTACATCACCATTTTTGCTTTGCAGAAGAGAATATACTGAAATAAGTATCAAAAGAAGGAATTCATCTTTTTTTTTGAAAATGGCAAAACCTATCGTATGGACTATCACCAGTGATAGAAACTTCTTCTACACTGTCCCTTATATTCACCATAGCAACCAACACTCTACTCTGGGACCAGAACACAAGCAACAAACAGCTCATCCTATAGAGAATCAAAGTCATTTGTGGAGTAGAAAACCTTTTTTTCCTATACAAATATCCATTTTATGGCCTAAGATATTAAAGTTTTAGGTTGCTGTATTCAGAAGGTCAGGAAATACATTCTCAGTTGAAGATTATTATTAATTGGTAACTGGCCCAGCTTTGCTTAGCTGAAGCATGGGTCTACAGTCACTGGTAATACATACCAAAGCCTGTGGAACCCCTCTTACCAATGATCACTCTGCACCTTGTGCCACCTTGATGGGAAATGTACAAATCTAGGCATTTGTATCTACAATGGGCTACTTTCCCAGAAGAGGCAGGATAGCTATTACTATTACCTGAAATGTTTCCTCTCTAACTGAAATATCCTGTTATGGCTATCCCAGTAGATACAGAAATTCTAGGAAGCACCTGTTTCCAGAACAGAGTTGGTTATTCCATCAATAGCTTGACCATGGCAGAGTAACTGATTATTAAGAGAGTCTTCCAGAGAAATGACCAAAGAATTCCAAGTTGGGACACCGGGTCACTTGCTTTATTTTAGAGTGCTGGGAAAAAGAAAAAAAAAAAAAAAAATAGAACAAAAATGAATGTATGTAAGGATACTTTAGTAAGTGTAAAACACAAAGGATACCTCTTTATACCGGAAGTAGTTTCCTTTGAACTCTTGGACATTTCCAGGGGATTTGAAAAACAAAGCCTACTTGAAGAAAATTATAGCACATAATTTTATTTTTCCTTTATTTGTATAAAAATCTATTTTATGTCTCCTTTTTTATTACTCAGTATATACAATAGTTTCAGGGAAATGGGATATTATTTTCCCACAAATATTTATCTGTTTCCATTCTCACACATAATTTAAATTCTTTCTTCCAGTAGCTAAAGCTGGTCACCATGCAGATTAGGGCAAGGGAGGAGAAAATGACAGAAGTATTAACAGGGAATTTTGGTTTTCTGAGAGTAGAGTCATGAGCTCTGCCTGCCTTTCAAAGTGAGCAGGAGTTGCCCTCCCTTAGATGAGACAGGATGCCAAGCATACACTTACATTCTTTGTCTCCTATTATGGGAACATTGCTTATTTTTAAGGTAGATTGTATAGAGTGCTCCAATAGGAATTCTAGTGCTTTTCACTGTTTTAGTTCAACCTACTTTTTGGATTAAAATTCAATTCCAGACCCCTAAATGTTTCCGAAGTCCAAGGATCCATTTGTGTTGTTTTTTTTTTTTTTATTCTTACTGTTTCCAGGCTTCCTCCCTGAAATAGCCTTAATGAGTTCCCATATTTTGCCTTGGTGAACTTTTCCTCTTACCTCCCATTTGCCCTCTCCAATCCAACTTCTTTAAAAAACAAATGTGCTGTCAGAAACTATAGCTTTGCATCACTGGGGCCTCATTGCATTCAAGAGGCAATGACTGATTGCTATACTCTAATCCCAATTTAGGGCAACTCATTCCACAGTTTTATGACTTGGTGACAGTATCTCATGAATAACAATGAAAGAATAACCTATCGCTGCAGACTCCCTTACAAAGTGGTGATATGTAAATGCGAAGATAATTGCCATTTAAAAATAAAGGCTTAAAAAAAAAAGAAAAATAAAGGCTTTTTTTTTTTTAAACACAATCAGTTGGAAATAAAAACTAGTCAAAACATATGCATTCTACTGCTGGCATTTTAAAAAGTTGGCTTCAGTTTTATTACTGCAAATAGAATTTGACCTTAGCATACTATTACTTAGAAAGTTGCATTGATCTATAAAGGAAAATAAAAGTAACAGAATTCCTACTTAAAAATTGACAGTATGCATTAGATGTAAAAAGATATCTAATAAAGGAGATCGGTACATATGCAGTTAGAGATTCAAGGATCAATTGTTCTTTTAATTACTCAGCAAATCAGGAACCTGATCTCAGTTATCCAAACCATGTAGGCAAGTCTTAATTCTTATGGCAAAAAACAATCTGGGTAGTTGGAATAATTGCGAATCACAGATAATCCCAAACCCTTATGGCAACAATTCATTAACATCTCCTTTCTTAGAGAAATGGTTTTATAAGAGCTACAAATCATTACTAAACTGTCTGGTTTATGTCTCCTCTCCTTCGATTATCCCTCTACAATCTCTGGGGAGGGCCATGCAAAGCAGTGAAAAAGCCCAGAGCAAGGAAAGAAGAAAGGGACAGAACCTCAAGGAGAAGCCATAGATCTCCCAACAGACTCAGTTTACAGAAAAAGGCTACCAGTGGTGAGCCTGACGTGCAGAAGAGGTGAAAGTAGGATTTGCATCATTCCGTTTCAGGGAGCAGTGAGCAGTTAACCTATCGAAGAAGGTGTGTGCAGAGCCAGGTGGCAACGCCCTAAACCATGAACGTGAATAATTTCTAGTTGGGTAACGATGAAGCGGGACTATGTTTTAGATGTTTTTTTTCCCTTATTTTCTGCCCTCTGTCGATTGGCTTCAGTAATAGCAGCATCTAAGATTCTTTGTTATACTCAAGTTAGGGAAAATTGCAACACTCTGTTACTTTACCTTTCTCATTATTGTTATTTTTTACCAGTATACCTGATGCCTTATCAGTCACAACCTGGGCTGAGCTATAATCCATTACAACCAGGTTTCCAAGTTGAGTCACTTCTAATTTCAGATTCACTGGGTTTCTTGATTAATCATTCCTTTTGTCTTCAAAATTTCATTTTACAAGATCTAGATAAACATCTTCCAGCTCGTGTCTTCATGCTGTCCCTTAAATAAGAATCTAGAACATTCAAAGCAGACTTCATCATTCTCTCTCTCTTTCCCTCTCTCTCTCTCTCTCTCTCTCTCTTTCAGCAGTCTGTCAAAATCTATGTTTATGCACTTGGCAGTCATTTTCATCAGGATGTTACAAATACATTTCCCATAATGGAGAAATGAAGTTGTGCTTAGGGATGCCATGGAGGACATTGACTCATAGACAGTTGACCGAGAGGGGCTTTCCTCTTTCTGAGGCATTCTCTCCAGCTTGTAGGAGAGGCAGATGTAGAGAGCACACCTGAGAAGCAAGAGAGCAAGGGGTATAGACCTGAAACGGATAGGTGTGGTTTCAGGGGGCTCTGAGGAGCCTGGTCCTTTATGTCGCAGTGCAGAAAGAATTCAGTGAGAGGCAAAGTGATAGATAAGAATAGGCAGATAGATAAATAACATTTATTAGAATAGGACACCTGTGAGGCGTACAAGTGGGCGGGCAAGAGGGTGCCGTGCCAAGAATTTAGTGGGCTACAATTTTATAATCAAAGGAAAAGTGGGGAGAGGGAAAGGATCTTCTTTGTCTTTCTTGAGTTGACATCATGCTTCTATCACCAGCTCCTCCTCCAGGTTGGGCAAGGGAGTTTTTTGTCCCTACATGGTCAAGCCAGGACTGTAAAAATTATTTCAGGTCTTTGTACAATGAGCACCTTTCCATAAATTATTGTTTTTTCATATGTGCAGAGAGCGTGTCCTAGGGATCATTAACTTACTGAGCTCACTGGGCAGGATGTGGGTCTCATGCCACAGTTGTTTTATTGTTTCAGGGCATTTCTCGTACTTGTGTCACATGGTTTTGTTGCTAAGCAAGCCTGCTTGGTTTTGTGGTTAAGGAAACCTGCTTTCTTGAGTAATCATTAGCTTACAGGGGTGTCCCATACTTTTTTCTACTTATAATCGCCTAGTGGGATTAACTATTTAATCACCTACTTTGTCCCTTTACTCTGTCCCTATCAGACCCAACTACTGAGATAACCAGCTAGTCAAACTGGGCAATCAATATGTAACAAATACAATAATCTCATAGTTGATGCATCCTGAAATTTTACAAAAAATAGTGCCTTCCTTCCCTACTCTCTTCCTACCTCTTTTCATTCCTTCCTTCCTTTCTTCCACAAGTACTTCTTGAGTACTATTCTAAACCCTATGAGCAGTGCTAATAAAATAGTACATAAGATAGACTTAGGCCTGGATCCAGAGCTTTCAGTCCAATTGGAAAGTCACACAGTTACAAAAGTCAAAACAAGAAAAATAAGGTAAACTGGTACATCCAGGCGTCAGGTGTAACTAATTTTTAGTCTAGGGTCTGGGTGGTCTAAAGTCCTCTTTAGTCAAGGAAGACTTCCCTATGGAAGTGACTTTCACAGTGAGACCCACAAGATGAATAAGAGTTAACAGGGTAAACGGCCCAGCAGGAAGGCAGTGAGGAAGCAGGAAATAGGACTCTTTCAGGAAAAGAAAAATGGATACAGAGAAGAATCAGAGAGCTCAATTTCTCTGAGGAACAGAAATGAGCTTTGTCAAACTGTGGCAGAGAGTTCAAACGAAGAAAATGCAGAGTGATGAGATTGTAGAGGTAGGCAGGACCCAGGTCGTGCATATTCTTGTCCTCTGTGTGTGGATGGTACTCAGGCCATAAAATTCAATATGAAAGGTATCTAACTCTATTTTACTTTAACCCAGCCTACATTTTTCTTTTTAACATTTTGAGCACCACAATAAAGATTGACTAGCAGTTTACCAAGTCTATTTCCCCTTCCTCCTAGACACGTGACCTTGGAAGTTGTGTAGAAAGAACATCACTCCCCCACCACACACACACATACACTCTCGCATTGGGTGGATGTTATAAACAGTAAGTTTCTATTGTATTGTACTAAGCCTTTGCCATGTGGATGTTTAACCGTTACACCAGCGAGTCTCAAAATGTGGTTCTGAGAGCAGCAGCAGCAGTAGTACCACCTGGGAACTTGTAAGAAGTGCAAATTATTGAGCTCCATTGCAGACCTACCAACATACTGAATTAGACATTCTAGAGGTGGGGCCAGCAATCTACGGTATATGTATGTATATATGTGTGTATATACATATATATATGTATTTATATATTTGTGCTTTGTAGGTACATATATATATATACACACACAGACACATACATACATATATACACCATGTACACATATATATGTACTATATATATACACATAACTTTTCTTTTTGGGGCCGTACTCTGCAGCTTGTGGGATTTTAGTTCCCCAACCAGAGATCAAACCTGGCCCTCGGCAGTGAGAGTGTGGAGTCTTAACCAGTGGACTGCCAGGGAATTCCTCAATCTGTGGTTTATGTATAAGCCCACCAGGTGATTCTGATATGAGTTTAAGTTTGAGAACACTATATGATTTTCCATTACCCTAACGCATCTCACTTGGTAACAGAAATGAGCTCAGTTAATTCAGGGAGGTCACAACCAATTCAGCATTTCGTTAATCAGTTCAACCTATATACATTGCCAAGGCATAAGATTGGTCCATCTGGACCTTAGTTATTATCTTTTATTAACCTGTGGTATCCTTTGCAATTTCTATTTTTTCTTTCCTTCCTCCTTTCTTTTCTTTTCTTTTCCTTTCCTTTCCCTTCCCTTTTTCCTTTCCCTTCCTTTCCTTTTTCCCTTCCCTGCCCTTCCTTTCCCTTCCCCCCCACCTTGATTGGCTCTGGTTGTTTCTCCGTGATGATTGGGTTGGCATAAGGAAGACAAAGCACCATTCAGGTCGGGTCTCCAGCCATTTTTGAATCATCCTTTACACACAAGAAGGCCTTCTTGCTAACTTCAGGGAAACCCAAGTTCCCATGCAGCTGTCTCTACTCCACGTTTCCCCTACTATGCCAGATAGGAGATCCCTTTAAGATCTTCAGCCTCCTCAGGCTCTCCCCAGGGTGTTAAGTCCAGGTGTTCTGTACTCTTTTCTGTTTTCCCCCTCCAGCCAGATTTATCTAGTGGAGGGGCAGTAGCAGGACCTTGTCTTAGGGGCAAATAACATAATCTACATATTTGGCTTCCTTTTAAAATTTCCCTGAGATATCAGCAAATTTTCCTTCTCTGGCCTGTTATGGGGTTAGGAAAACTGACTCTTAAATATGGTGATGGTTTCATGCATTTTGCTAAATCTATTCTTTATGGTATAAAATTTCTGTCTTAGGTTTTTTGTTGTTTTTTTTATATTTGTTGTTTTTATATTTGTTGTTTTTTATATTTTTAAATATTTGTTTTTTATATTTGTTGTTTTTTATATTTTATATCATCTGACACACCCGTGATTCTCTCAACTTTCTCCTAAGAAAGTTATCATCATGAATTTTCAATAAGATTTCATAGTTCAAAAAGCTTAGATACACTTCTGAATGTGCCTTATTTCAATAATTCTTTTAATTTCCTTGTGATGTCTACTGTTTTCCACAAGTAAAATAATTTTTTTCCTGTATATACATGTATTAATGGACACTTATCTGGGAACCTTTCTTCTTCTCTGTTATTTTCTTGTGGTAAGAGTACTTCACATGAGATCTACACCTTTAATGCATTTTTAAAGCTAAAATGCATTACTGGTGACAGTAGGGACAACATTGTACAGCACATCATCCAGAACTTAATCATCTCCCTTAACTGAAATTTTATGCCCAGCGGTTAGTAACTCCCTGTTTCCCCCTTTTCCCTGACTCTTTGAGTCCATGAATTTGACTATTTTTGATATCTCTTATAAGTGGAATCATATAGTATGTCATTCTGTCATTTCACTTGGCATAAAGTCCTCAAGTTTCATCCATGTTGTTGCTATTTCAGAGTTTTCCTTCTTTTCTAAGGCTGAATAATATACCATGTTATGTATACACTGACTTTTTACCCATTCACCCACCAGTGGACATTTAGGCTTGGCTATTATGAGTAGTGTTGCAATGAACTTGAGGGTACAGATATCTCTTTGAGATAGTTGATTTCCTTTGAGAAAATACCCAGAAGTGGAATTGGTAGTACAGGGTAGTTCTATGTTTAATTTTTAAAGGAAACTCCGTACTGTTTTCCATAAAGCCTATACTAATTTATATTCCCATCAACAGTGTGCAAGATTTTCAATCTCTCCACATCCTCATCAACAGTTGTCTTTTTAATAACAGCCATTTAACAGATATGAGGTGATATCTCACTATTGTTTTGATTTGTATTTTCCTGATGCTGTTTAACACCTTTTCATATACCTGTTGGCCATTTGTATGTCTTCTGAGAAGTGGCTCCTCCCAGGTCCTGTGGCAGGTGGGGCTGGTTGCAGGAGCATAGCCAAGTTGCTGCAGCTGAGTCCGTAGAAATGGGGATGCTTTTGGTCTATAGCTGGGACTGTGTTCAGCAAACCTGCCACCAGGATGCAGGCGTGCCTTCTCAAAGCAGCTCTTCTCAGTCTTGGACTTAATTGGGATTTCACAACCTCCCATCTGGATCCCAAAGCTCCCACAAAGGCACTTTTGTTCATGGATGGCTGCCAGCTCGTTGTTTGAGGGGGGGATGTAAGCTGGGGACCTCTTATTTCACCATCTTTGCTGACATCACCCTCTCCCAATGGCATTTTTTATAGAAATAGGAAAAAAAAAAAACAATTCTACAATTCATATGGAAATAAAAAGACCACATATAGCCAAATTAATCCTGTGTCAGTCTTAATGAAGTAAAGACAAGCAATAAACTAGAACATATTTGAAGTATATATAATACAGATTATTTTATATCTATCTATCCATTTATGTATTTATATATCTTACTAACCAGTAGAAAAAATTTAAATATATTTTTATTTATGTGTATCAGTATATATCTTACTAATCAGAAAAAACAGACATACCAATAGAAAAACAAAGAGAAAAGAAGAAACAGCTATGTACAGAGAAGAAAGCACATACGGCTAATCAATGTGCTCAGCCACATTCGTGCTTTGTAGAAGGAACTCAAGACTATAAAGATAAGCAAATCACACACACGATATAATTTGATTCCATTTAATTGTTAAAAACAAAGCAGGCAATTCCAGAACAGAGATCAACAGAATTTCTTATACAGACTTCAGTGAAGGGTAAATTGGTACAACCATGCTTCAAGTACTTCAGCAGTATCTATTATGATTGGATATCTCACAAAATTGCCACATCCCAGCAATTTCCCTCCTACTTACCCAAGAGTAACTCTTGCTCATGTGTCCAAGAGCCAAATTACAAGGGAATGATAAACACAAAATCTGGGAGAGGGTTACCTCTGGGGAGGAGGTAAGAGGATAAGCTAGAGGAGGAGCATATAAGCAGATGCAAGTTATTGGTAAGGTTCTTGTTCTTGGAGAGTATACTAGGTTATGGCTGCTCTTTACGTTATTAAAAGTAAAACAAATGAGGGTCTTGTATGAACTGATGGCAGTGTGTTTCATAAACCAAGGTTTATATAAAGTCCATAAGAAGAAAGAAAAATAATCTTTTTTTGTGACCAAAAGCTTTGATTTCTGAAACTGTTATGTTGTTGCTGTTGTTATTATTATTATTAGCTTCTCATCACAGTTTTACTCCCCTGAGGCATTAGATAAATTCCATGGAGTAAAAGAAATCATTACCGGGAGCAAAACAATGCTTCGGTTAATATATGAAAATATTATTGACAAGATGTTTAGATTTATATGTCACGGGCTTTTCATTTAAGCAGAATTATAGGAGTTTTGTGAACCACCTTGAATGTTAGTAAATTAATGTATCCCATATTTTTCAAAAAGTCTGAGACAGAAAGATGAATTTGCATGATTACTTACTTTCTAGTCATTTATCTTGAGACAGAGCAATTATTCCCATTTATTTGTGAAACACAAATATGTATCATCTACTTAACTTCCTCATGGACATGCAAGGAAGAAAGAAATTTTCATTCTTTCAAAGAAAGCTGATGCATTAGTGAAAAGTATCAGTGAAAGAAAATCCTGATACCTAAACAATCTACTCAAGAATAAATGTGCTTTGTAACACAGTACCTGGGTTAAAAAAAAAATTTCCCCAATCCAAAGCATCATTGGTAGTAGTTCTTATCCAGCAACATGGATAACATCCAACATCCTAAGACTGTAAGTTATTACTTTTAATAAAGGATATTTTCTTTTTACATGTTTTTGAAGCATCAAAACAATTTAATACTACTTCTTCAATTTGGAAAATAGAGGAGATATTATAGAAATAGAAATAGAGGAAATGGAACTAGAGGAAAAAGTATGACCTCATAATCTCCTGACAATCATTATGTGATGAACATAGTTTTGAGATATACTAATTGCATATCCTCACTGATAAATGCCTAACTGTATTAATTCAAATTATTAAAGCTGAGTAGAGATAATCTCCCCTTAAGCAAAGTTAATAGACAAAAGGAAACAACATGAAGTCCTAAATAGATTTTTTTAAAAGGAATGGTTATTTAGCTAATAAATATATATTACATTTATTATGTTTTAAATAAAGGCCTAATTTGTGCTTTGTGGGATTTGATTTTTTTTGTTTTTATATATCTATATTTACCATTTTAAAAACCACTCCAGTTATGAATAACTATAGTTAACAAAGTAAACATTCAATTATTTCTATCATTATTTATATATTAAAATAGAAAAATATTCAACAGCAGGGAATTATTTAACTTATGCAACATCATTAAAATAATGCAATTAAAATAATGTTTACGCTTTGCAGTACTTCATTAAATCATTTTAAAGACATTAAAATTCGTGTATATAACAATTTATCAGTATGAGCAAAAGCTTATGACATGATATTAAATTTAAAAAGATAAACAATTAATGACAATTAGGTACAGCCATTATTAATAAAAAATGACTAGAAGGTAAGTGCATTATGTTTCATTATTGCCATGTCTTTGCGGTGGGATAGCGAGTACTACTTTTCCGTATTACCAAATTTTTTTTATAGAATTACAACTACCATAATAAACATCCTTGTGGGAAAATCTCTGTTCATATCATCCATCATTGCTTTACAGTAAATTCATGTAACTATATATATTAGATCAAAGAATGTTTCAAAACTTACCTACTGCCAATTGCTGTCCAGAAAAATTTGTACAAATGTACAGTTCAATAAGCAGTAAATAAGGATGCCTCCATTCTAATTTTTAAAAGAACAGTGATACAAACCATCAATATTTGAGCCTCTTTTTTTCCCCAAAAGTGGTTCTAAGATACCATTGTATTTTATGATTACTATGGAAAATAAGTGAAAAAATTGAGAAGAAAGCATGAAGTCACGTGCTGTTGCTTCTAAGCATGGTAACAAGTGCATTTGGAAACTGCCTAACATTTTCTCTGATTAGAAAGCTTTGTAGAGATCCCCAGGAAATATAATCCCAACTTTATGTAGTCAAAGTAAAGAAAGTCCTGACAGCTCCAAGTGAGACCACTTTGCAATTACCAGCCTTTGAAGACCACTTCTAGTCTCTGTGGGCTATGTAAAGTAATTTGTCTTATTTTTCTCACTGTTGAGAAGAATTCTTATTTTTATGCAGTTTTATTTCTGGTTTTCTCATGCCAATGTTGAAATATTTTAGCCAGGATTTTAGTTATATCTTTTAATAAACTATAGGATTTTAAAAATGTAATCCCAGTACAACCATTTCTCATTCTAGTTACTCTGTTAGTTATTCCTAGGAAAATGGCAGAATACTTTCTTATTTAAAATGGAAGGTTCAGCTTTCTTTTAATTTTATGTAATTTTGGTTTCGTTGTAAATTGCAACACTTACCTTTGCTTTGGACATTGCTGCCTGAAACTTTCTATCATTGAAACACACTGATACAATACAGAGGTTAAGGAGGCACAGTAAAGTCTGCAACTAGAATATCTAGATTTGATTCTTTCTCTTTATGCAGCTGTAGTTCCTTCATCTAATGTGAGTACAACAATAGTAACTGCCTCGTAGGGTTTTTCTGAGTTTACATAAGATTAATGAAAATTAAAATGTTAATAAATTTCAATACAATATATCACTAAGTAGGGACCAAGAACTGTTCCATGTATCATCATATCACCATCACCATCAAACTTAGGGTGGAAAGCCTTCTTAACCAGTAGATCTCAAAGCCTGGAGAGTGCTTTTAAATGAAGATTCTTGGGTCCCACTCCCAAAGATTCTGACTCAGTATGTAAGGGGTGGGACCCAGGTGATTCTAACATAAGTTTCCAATGGACTGCATTTTGAGAAGTTCTGAACTTCTGACTTATTTGGAAGTCAAGGAAGAAATTTAGCTCTCCTAATTTGTTTTTTTATGTCCAATCATACAAAAGTGGAAATAGCCAGGAAAACTATTTCAACAAGGCGACTCACTTCCAAATTGATTGTCCCATGTTAAATGTAAACAACAGTTGGGAATTCCTTGGTGGTCCAGTGGTTAGGACTTCATGCTTTCACTGCCAAGGCCCCAGGTTCAATCCCTGGTCAGGGAACTAAGATCCTACAAGTTGCACAGCACAGCCAAAAAATAGATAAATGTAAACAACAGTTGATACTCTCCCAAATGGTACATGTATTTGGGGATATATTGCTTTCCCTCTGGATGTTTTCCTTCCAGGGAATTGTATTGCTCTGTGATGCCACAAGTGCGTGGTGGATTACAACAGAAAGAGGAGTGAACCCAAAGCAGTGAACCCATCAGGAAGCACCAGAAGAGTGGTCAGGACTGGAATACTGATGCTGCATGGCCTAGGCACATATGCTGGCTTAATCCCTTAAATTCACTGTGTATACTTTCTTGTCTGTAAAATAGGGAACTAATAATATCTAACTCATTGCCTTGTAAAAATTAATAATGGGACTTTGAAACAGTATGACTCAAATTAAAGTGCTTTTTAATTAATCATCTTTGTCCAGCTGCCTTCCTCCCAAAAGGTTGGCAGTCATTGATCAAATAATGTATCCTATCTCTTCCTCTCCCCGGGCAAAGATGCTGCACACGATATAGAATACAAATTATAAAAGGAAACATGGAACACTGGTCAAGCAAAATGTATTGCTCTGCCTGCAATTTCCCCTTCTCTACTCCAGATATTAAAAACTAATTCCCTCAGTTATTCATTGCTGGCAGAGATGATTAATTTAATCTTTATAGATAAAGTAAAATGTTTGGACGAAAGGAGCAAATACTCTGCTGAGGCTAATTGTAAGGCACATTCGGGTGAATAATTCATTGTGTGCAGTATAATGATATCATAGATGGTTAGCCAAGAACAAACATCAATTCTATAAAGAGAATTAAACTAAAACCAAGTCCATTTGGCAGCAAAAAAAGAACATAGTCCTTACAGCCAATATGGATCTTGTTTTCATAAATCCTACCAGAGCCCAGGAAGATTCCATTATTACCAATTTATGATAACCTATCATGTGTGCCTTTGTTTCTCAGTACAAATTCTCCACATTAAGTAAAATATTTAGAGCAATCCCCTGGTGTTTTAGAAATGTATTAGAGTAAGACAGACACTGGAAAACTCTCACTAAGTTTGGTGACTACAGTCATGTGACTTAACCTCCGTGAGCTTTCAGTTTCTCACCAGAAAAATGGGGAAAACAGACATCAGGTGTTATGATGATAATATGAGACTTATTTAAAGCATCATTTAATATAGTGCTGGTCTTATAGTAAATACTTGATCAGGGAGATCTATGGTGACATGCAATCTATATACATGCACATATATATATAAGTATATATACATATTACAAATAACATTTCTATCTACTTATGGTCCCATCATCCAGCTAGCTTCACATTTACCACTCAGCCCTGTTCATTTCTGTCTTATTTCAAGGTGTTTTCCTCTCCTCTACACATTTTGTAATCCTCATCAACAAAAAGAAAACAGAAAGATTCTTTTTCTTATTAGTAGTTAAAAATGCAAATTATAGCACCTTGGAAACGAGGATTTTGAAAAAAGATAACATAAGCTGATGTGGCTAAGATAAATCAGTTCCTTACTAACAATACTGTACAGTCATTTGGTAAAGCAATATTTCAAAAGTAAGAGCCATAAATGCACTAATAGCCCAGCATCTCTTCTCTAAAAGTATATCCCAAAGAAACAATCTACCAGATACAAAACTTTAGTGACACAATTAATATCTTCATGGATAGATCTAAAATAGCAAAATTAAAAAAACAGCGCAAAGGAAAGGTTGTATAGTTTGTGGCACAAACAATGGAATGCTATAAGCCATTAAAGTGGTAAAAATATAACATGTAAAATATGTAAAATGAGGAATATGTATGACAATGTAAGCACAAATAATATAATAAATTGTATACTGTGATTACGACTATTTAAACGTGTATGTGTGAAAGGTTAAAACAGAAAAATTAAGCTTTCAATGAGGTAGAATTATGAGTAATTTTTACAATCACAATTTTTCAAAAATTTTTAATCTTGGCTTTTTCTTTATTGAAAAGTGGAGATTAACATGGACTACTCTGAAAAATATTCCCAAATGCTGACATTATATGCATTTTCTTCTCTTTTTAAAAATAATACAGTACCATTATAGTTTTAGTACTTTTTCTGGAGCTTACATTATATTGTTTTTCTCACTTCTGTTTACTTAATCTCTTTCCAGAAAGCCTCCAAACCCTTTGAGGACAAAGGTTGGGTAATTTCCATTTTAAAAATCTCTTACACATCTAGCCCAGACCAGGAATTCAGTAAAGATAAGTTGAAGAGAATTGCAAACAAATACGAGTGAATCACAAAATCATTACCAATATAAAATTAATTTATCAATTTGGGAACTGGTTAGCCAAACCAAAATGTCATTGGGCACCTTCATACAGTTCCTAAGATAGAATATGGAATGGAAATGCCTTTGGGGCTTGGTTCTCTAGATCCTTCCAAGGTTCACCCTCCTATCTCTGTTGAAGTCTGGTGTCACTAATGCCTTATCTCCTGCAGCTGTTCTTTCTGTCCTACACTCTTCCAGATGTGCTCACGCCCTTGATTTCTCCCAAACACCATTCATACAAGCCATTTGTGTATCAGACTTACTAAAGATTTGGCAAAATAGATATAAACACACACAAAGGAAACTTTTGAAAATTGAACATTAGACACTTCTGTATTAGTCAGGGTCAAGTTAGGAAAACAGAAAACACACTAGGCATTTTAACAGAGAGAACAGAATATAGGGAATTCACTGAACAGGAATTGGAGGTGAGCAACTGAATGTACAAATGAACAATGGCCTGTCCGTATATGACAATAGAACTCTGACCATCAACCTCTGTTGGCAATCAGCTCAGAATGATCAGGACTTGACCAATGACTGCCAGCTTCCCCATTTTTTTTTTAACTGTCCCCTGTGGGCAGCGTAGCCGAAGCCAAATATGCTCCCCCAAACAGTCACGTAAGACAGCCTGCCTCTAGGTAGCCTGCTTCCAGCTTCTGCATTCCAGCAACCTCCAGTCAGAGCATGCCTAAAGCCTTCCTTCTTTCTTCCACTATAAAAATTTCCTGCTCTTCAGTCTGCCTTTGATGGTGACTAACTCTTGCTATGTAGAAAACTCTGAATAAATAGTCTCTGTTCTTTGTTTTGGGTGTTCTTTATTTCCACAGTAAAATAAAAAGAGGTTACACTGAGATGACACAAAGATTATAAACACTGCAAGCAACAACTACCCCCAAGGGTAGAGTAAAAAAAAAAACACGATGATATCAGAACCTAGAAACTCAGACCCTGCACAGTTGGGAGAGATCATGTGGCTGATGCTAGCAAATCAGGATCTCGTAGAGGGCAGGGCTTACCATGGGGTTGAGCCCTCTGAGGAAAGAATGCTGCCTCTGTAAGTGCTGGCACATCTGAGAGGGCGCAGTGAGGCTGGTTCTGGAAGCGCCAAAGGATAGAGACTGAAGTGAGTGCCTCTACTAGAGTGAAGGTCTTTGTCAGGGGGATGGTTGCAGAAACAGCAAATGGGCTCCGGTGACAGGAACAGCAAGCAAAGGAGAAGGAGCAAGTCCCCAGACTCACATATAGATATCAGCATAGCAAAGCAGAGTACAGACGGGCAACAAAGGAGACAATCCCTTAATAATTAACATACCTCTGTCTAAAAGAATTGTAACCACCCAAAAGCCACTATTTTGCTTTTTCTTCCATTGTTTGCTTTTGTTTTTGTTTTTTCCTCATCCCTTCCTGGATCATCTTTGTTTTCTCCAACCTCACAAGAAACTTGACTCTTTCTTACGTTGTATCCTTCTAAACTATGTCCTGGGAGACTCAGTGTTTGTACCCTAAATCAGCCAGTGGAGGTGTTGCTTTACAAAAAGCCTTTGGCTCTAGAGGGAAGTTAACCACTCCCTTGGGGGACGGAAGCAGCTGCCCGCCAATTGGGATTTCTAAAAGGCTTTTTTGTCCTTGTTCACTTTGTTATGCATGTTTCCATGATATCTGTGCATGTGTGCTGGCAGATGCAAGGGTGACTGCAGAGGTGAGGCTTCTAGAAGGAGGTGGGCATTTTGCAGCATCTCACTGTGGGAAATGGCATGTTTGACAAAGGTAAGGGCATGAAGATTCAGTGGCTGGGGAGGGTGAATGTATGCAGACACAGGGAATGAAGTCAAGGTTGGGAGAACCCTCAGAGATTCCTTACCTCCTTCTGTTTACTTTTTAGAATAACATAATTTGCAAAAGTAAAATATGGTCATTGTAAATAGCAACAAAACAAAACAATATGTTAGTATGTAAGGAAGTAAAAAATCCTTCTTCATCCTCCATTGATTTCCCTCTCCCAAGTATGTCCACTCTTCATTACCTGGTGTGTAGTGTTTTGGGCTGGTTTTAATGGGTGGTCCTCTCCCATACTGACTCTGAGTTGGGCCACATGACTTGTTTTTCAATGAGATGATCGCTAATCTGACCCAAGTAGAAGCTTGAAGAAAACTTGTGCATTTAGGTTTGCGCATCTTCCTGGACACCCTAACCATCCCTGCCATTCCAGAAGGTGCCCGGACATGTGAGTAAGCTCATTCTAGACCATTCATCTTCAGCTGAGTGAGAACAACTTCTAAACTAATTCACCAAATCATAAGAACCAACAAATGTTTTAAGTAACTGAGTTGTGAAATGGTTAGTTGCATAGTCAAAAGTTAGCTCATAGAGAAAGGTGGATTTTGATTGAAAAATACAAATACGTGGACAGAAATAGATTTGTATATATACACACACACAATACAGGTATTAAAAATATTTTTAGTCACAATCACCTGAATAATTTATGACTATTCTTTAAAAATCTGAAAGACGACGAATAAAGTAAAAGAATCCTTTAATTAGTGGCCACAACCCTAGTCTTTTAGATACTGCCTTTCATCAGTAGCTGTGTATTCTTCTGGATCTATTCCTGCTTTGTGAATTAGAAAACAGAAAATTTTACTTCCTTTACTTTTTCTTTATTCACTCAATAGTATGTCTTGGAAATATCCCCATCCCAGTAAGCATAAATCTGTTCCTACAAGCACACACCATACTGTTTTACTACCTGAATCTTTATAATTTGAAATCTGTTAGATCAAGTTACTCTCAATGTATTCTTTATCAAAACCGCCTTTCCCTTTTTTCATATTTATTCTTTCACTTGAATTTTAGACGCAGCTGGTCAAGATAGCTGGGGGATTTGGGGGGATTACATTGAATTTTTATGTTTGAAACAACAACTTTATTGTATTGCTTGTATTTCTCTTACTTAGGTCTTTTAATCAACTTCAGCAAATTTTTATAATTTGCTAATATTATTGTATATTTATTTCTAGATTCCTTCCTTGTTTTATATATTGTGTTGCCATCAGAAGGATCTTTAAATCTACTGTTTTGCAGGTACATAAGAAAGCTTTGGATTTTTTTTTAAATCATTTATCTTTTATCAGGCCACGACACTGAACTTTCTTAATCATCCTGATAAGAAAACTAAGATAATCAACTGATAAACTATATAGGTAATCTTATCACTTACAAATAATAATTTTACTTCTTTTTTTAACATGTATAATTCATATTTTTTCCTTTTTTAAAAAATGAATTTATTTTGTTTATTTTTGGCTGTGTTGGGTCTTCGTTGTTGCGTGTGGGCTTTCTCTAGTTGTGGCGAGCAGGGGCAACTTTGTCACAGTGCATGGGCTTCTCATTGCGATGGCTTCTTTTGCTGTGGGGCACGGGTTCTAGGCGGGTGGGCTTCAGTAATTGTGGCACATGGGCTCAGTATCTGTGTCTCGCGGGCTCTAGAGTGCAGGCTCAGCAGTTGTGGCACATGGGCTTAGTTGCTCCACAGCATGTGGGATCTTCCTGGACCAGGGCTCGAACCCGTGTTCCCTGAATTGGCAGGCAGATTCTTAACCACTGCACCAGGGAAGCCCCATATTTTTTCTTATTAATTTGGAACTCCACTGCAATATTGAGTATTAAAGGCATTAGCAGGCATCATTATCTAGTTCCTGACTTTGATGATAATGTTTCTAGTGATTCATCATTGACCATGATAGTTGCTCTAGGTTACGGGTAGAAATCTCATATCTAATTAGAGTTGTATCTTCATTCTCATTTGCCTAGAGTGTTGTTGTTTTTTTTTTTTTAATAAAAATGCATCAAGTGCTTTTTCATTCTCTGTTGAGACCATCATATAGTTTTCTTCCTTATGTACTGAATTATTTTAATCAATTCTAATATTAAGCTACTCTTGCATTCCTGAGATAAATGCTCTTCAACCATGTTGTATTATTTTCAAATACATTGCTGTGATCTATTAGTGGTATTTTATCTGAGATATTGCACCTCTGTTTACAAATTAAATTGTCCAGTAGTATTGTTTTCTTATTTTCTCCTTATATAGATTTGATAACAGATTAATACTAACTCCTTTATCCTTGTTAGACTAAGATATGAAAATGATATCTCTAGATATAAGGTATTGTGTTTGTATGTGTCTATTTATATGTGTTTTGCTCTGCCAATGACATGTCTATATCAAACTCAGACAAATTCTTCTCATCTATCATCTCTATCTATCATCTGTCCATCTACCTATCAATCATATATTTATCTATATATCTACTATCACCTCTTCAGAGTAATTTCTATTCCCACCTTCTAAAGCAGTTGCTGAAATTTCTAGTTCTAACTTCAATGCCTCTCATTTTGGCTTACGTTTTTCTCAGCTTTTTGAGGTAACATTTTATAATGATAGTGAATACATAGCTCTTTATACATAGGCACTGTTCTTAGTGCTTTACGTGTGTTAACTCAATTTACTCTTTATAACCACCCACTTCTGGTTAGAAAACTTACACAGGGAATTGGTTAAGCAAGTCTCGGAATACTGAAAAAGCAAAATGAGAACACTGAGGTATCTGGAGGTAGACATTCCCCTATTGATGGCCATTTTAGTTTGTTTCAATTTTTACTATAATAAACAATACTACAATAAGCATCCTCATGCACTTTTCAAATTATTTCTATAGACTAGATTTTTGAATGTAGGTATGTAATGTCAGAAGGAATGTTCATGGGATGTGGTTTTCAAAGAAGTAGATAATTCTTTCTTCTCCATGTTTTTGTTAACACCCAGTTGTTTCAGGAAGTGAGACCCCTTCCAGGGCCTGAGAGAGGGCTCTTGTCTAACACTCAGAAATGAATTGTCTGAGGAGACACACGTGCTGACAAAGCAAGATACTTTATTGGGACAGGGCACCCGGGCAGAGAGCAGAAGGGTGAGGGAACCCAGGAGGACTGCTTTGCCACCTGGCTCGCAGTCTTGAGTTTTATGGTGATGGGGTTATTTTCCAGGTTCTCTCTGGCCAGTCACTCTGACTCAGGGTCTTTCTTGGTGGCGAGGGCATCATTCAGCCAAGGTGGATTAAGAGAGAAGGATTCTGGGAGGTTGGTAGGACATATGGACTGGAGTCTCCTCTCTCCTTTTGACCTTTCCTGAATTCTTCCGGTTGGCAGTAGCTTGTTAGTTCCGCATTCCTTACCAGGACCTCCTGTTTAAGATAACTTGTGTAAGTGGTTACTATGGTGCCTGGCCAGGGCAGGCAGTTTCAGTTAATGGTTCCCCTAACAAAATTGCATTAGCTCAAGTTTCTCTTTGTTCTGCCTATTTCAGTCCAGGGAATGAAGTGCCCAGGCCCATCATCTGTGTGTCCTCACTGAGTCAGGGAAATAGCACCAGGACAGAGGAGACTATTCAAAAGCATCACTCATTTATTCCCAGAACATTAAAAATGGGACTAAAATATCTATTGATAAATAAATGAAGTTTTTTTTCTTCACTAAAATGTTTACTTGGCAGTATGCAGAAAAATAAAATGTCCTGAAGTCAGATAAGTAATTTCTATAGATCCTCTGAAACTTTCCACGGGCTAAGAAACATTTAATCCTTTTCAGCAAAGAGTTCTTTCCTTCACAACCTAAATCCTTCTTCTCAATAAACTCAAATCCCAGCATCTGTCTTCATTTCACTTTTAAACATTTTCTTACCCCTGTTCTGGACTTCTTTCCAACAATTAGCACTTCTAAATTCCTTTCCTTTCTTTTATCCTCAAGTTTAAACTCCAAAATGCCTGTGTCAGAACAAACATCTGGTAGACCTATCAGAATAATCCTAGGTACAAAGGTTATTAATCTACAATCAGCTGATTCATAGCAGATGACCAAAATATCGCTAGAATTTACTAGAAATGTGCTTTCAGTGTGTGACTTATTTTCCTTAGAAACTATAAGGAAGCAAAGATGAAACATAAAAAAGGAAAGAAGAGAGAAAGAAAAAAAAAAACAATTACAGTGGCAGACTTTATTTTTCAAACATGTCCACAGCCATGTTTCCAGTCCCACAATCTCAGAACCTTGACATTTCTCTTCCATCAAAATGTGGAGTCTAATTTTCACCCCTTGAATGTAGGTCAGCCTTTGTGACTGCCCAGTAAATAGAATGCAGAAGAAGAGACACCTGTGTGACTTCTGAGACTAGTACACAAAAGGTGATACAGCTTCCATCTGGCACTTTCACTCTAGAGACACTCATGTTTGGATCCCAGACACCATTTTCTGAGGAATATCAGGCCACGTGGAGAGGCTACCTTCAGTGATCTGGCTGACAAGCCTAGCTCAAGTCCCAGCTGATAGCCATTAGTATCAATCGCCAGGCATGCAAATGAACAGCCTTCTGATGATGCCAGTCCCAGCCTTCATAGTATCTTCCAGATGAGGCTTCAGAAACAATATGGGTCAGAAACAATCCATCCCTCCTGTGCCCCTGTCAGATCCCTGACATGTAGCGTTACTGAATTAAGTTGTATGGACCCTGCTTGTGCCCTAGCCCAGCCTCGGCGAGGGGGAAGAGTTCTTTTTCCATTTGTGTCTGAGTAGGAGAATAAGAAACCGAAGCTGAGATCAATGCAGAACTTTATTCAGCAGTCAAAGAATGGGGAAGCGGGAACTAAGTTCACAGATCAACCTCTCACCCACGTGGTGAGAGTGATTTAATTTTAAAGAGTGAAGACAAAGGGAGGAGGAGTGCGGCTAATGATGGGGAGGCATAAGCCTTAGTCTACCAGGGAAGGGGCAGGGCTTTTTCTGAGGGAGTGGAGTGCCACCCCCTTTTTATCCATATTTGGTCCTTAATGTCTGGTCATGGCCACCAGTAGGTGTGTCCTTCAATATGCTAATTTAGTCAAATCAACAAATAATGAGACTCAGAGTGTGTTGGAGGTCAGATTGCCATCTTGGTCCCAGCTGGTTCCATCTGGGTTTTTGTTTGTTTGTAGCTTCCTTTCTTATCTCTGGACCCTTTAACTTAAAGATTTCTGTTAACTCCTGCTAACGGTGGGGGGTTAGCAGGACATGTCTGCTACAGGTGGGGATTGATGGGTTGTGAGCAAAGACCTGGAGCAACTCTGGGAACAATAGGGAATCTTTAATAAATGGCTGCTTCTGTCACTAAATTTGGGGGAAGTGTTTTATGCAGTAATAGTAAGATACCACCCTCACCTTTAGGAAAATCAGACACTTGCCTTGTGCTATTGAAATAAATAAATATTAGAAGATATATGTATAAAACGTTAGATGTGAAAAAGGCTGGACACACACCCTCCCATCACTGATACTAGCTCTAGTGTACAATTAATTCTCTTACTAGAAGTGAGGATCAGTATCAATGAGTCTTAAAAAGTTTCAGGTGGGCATCTTTTTCTGTCCTCGAGCATTTTCTCTGGTCTGTGGTTGGAAATGTTTAAAATTGCAATACATTCTCTTAACATTTAATTGAACATTGCCCTTCCTATGTTTTAAGGCTTTATCTCCAAGGTTCCTTTCAAATAACTTACCAGTCTTGACCCTCCCATTGCAGGAGATAAACTATTGAGATTCATTTCTCTTCCTTGGCATCTGCATTTCCTCACTGTTAGGCTTGGTAGAATTGGATGAGAATTAATAATTTATTCATTTGGAAGGAATTGATAAGTTTATTATTTAGCAAGTATATTTCAGAATGCCTTAGGCTCATCTATTAATGATTCTTTCTCCTTTAGCTTTTGGAAAAAGCAATAAGGGCTCTACCCTAGCCACTTATTAGAGGTCAACCCTGCAAAGAGAAATTAAATTGGCTAAGATCTGGTTTTGTTTTTAGTTTTACTGGGCAAGACTCTCCTTGAACTAAAACTTGATGTAGCAGCTAATGAGAAATTCTCTCTCTTTCCGGTGTGCAAAATAGTCACACAGTTGAGTGTGAGGTTTATATTCAATCAAAGATTAAAGCCCATGTTCCTTTATGGTGTCTCCAAATCTGTTTTGGTAATGAAATTTAGCACTTAAAAAAATTTACCCTGCAGCTAGTCCCAACACAATTGCTGTCTGACTGCATTTATAACCCCTGCTCTACCATTTATGAATAAAATAAAGAAATTTCACAAAGGATTAATTTGATGTCCTCAGAGGAATCTTCTTTAATTGCCCAATGTGGCTGTGTGAAAGAAGAGGGAAAAAGATTTGGGAAACTAGATTTTATTCCACTGCTGGGATTAGATCTAAAGCAGCTAAGAGATGTTCCTTTTCTAGGTTTCTCCAATGGAAAACTTTCTACCAATGTTGGTCTTTTATTTCCATAGGTGAGACATAGTCAATGGGATGTTGCTGCTGATTTTGAAGATGAATATGTTAGTGAGGTGTTAGGATTAAATAAAAATTTAAATTTTGTTGGATTAAATAGTCTAGTATTACTTTAAAATCACTAGCCTGTAAATAAAAATTGCCAAAAGTGATTAAAAATGAGAAATATGTAGTACTGATGCTCTACTCATTGTGTCTTGAAAACCAGACACGCTTACTACTACCAGCTACTTTGTTTATGGTCTGGGTATATATGTATGTATAAGTATGCAGTGTATAAATGAAATAAAGGCCAAAGAAGTATGTTGTCTGAAAGAAATTGCATAACAATAGGAAAAGCCTTTTACCCAGGATTATTGATAACCTTCTTTCTAGTCCACTTCAGTATGTTTCCGTCAGATAGTTGTAGATCTGAGCAGATGGGACAGAGCCCACCCACAAGATGTCATACCGCTTCTTCTGCCCCTTTAGAAGTAGATCATTATAAGCTTCTTGCGTTAAACAGTTTGATTAAGGACAGTTTCCAACCTTTCTCCTGCAGTCATGACACAACCATGTACATCAGAGACCTCTGAACATAGTGGGTGTTGCTAGAACATCTTCATTTGCTATGAACTGAAATATAAGCGGCTGGAAGCACGTATGTGTGCTCATATGAAAAACATTTTTGGTTTAAACTAGGTTTCTCTGTTTGTGGGTTGAGCTTCATGGTCGAACCATGGAAGGAATTTTCCAGGTGTATTTATTAGGCAATTAATCTACTGCTTTCTAATCATTATTACAGAATTTTTGAAGTGGCTATAATTTTTTTTCTGTCTCTTTATGCACCACCACAAAGTACCCTCCCCCTAGTCAACACTTAACTGTGATCTATGATGCGTAACCAAATCTAAGGGTGAAGTTATCTGTTCTTGCAAGGTTTTGCATCTTGCATGCAGATTTTGGAGATAATTAGTTTATATTCCACAGTCACAGATCTTTTTCTTTTAAAGAACTCAGGATATTATTCTTAGACCATTCAAGGGGCAAGTCTTTCTGGCACTTTTTCCTTTAATGGCAATAACCACCATTAGTACTACCACTGTCATCACATTTTCATGGATAACTACCAGATGTCAGACACTGCTCTAGATGGTGAACATATGTTATTGTTTAATCTTTGCAAAGCAGGTATTAGTCCTGTTTTACAGGTGAGAAAATCGTAGTCACATGCATAGTGGAAATAGGAGAATTGTTGGTGTCAGATTTGAACTCATTTTCTACCACTTAGAGGTGTATCATGATTGTGTAAGTCTTTGGAATTTTTTGAATCTCAGTGTAATACAATATAAACATATTTGATTTGAGGCAACCATGAAGCAAAAAGCAAATGAAAAAGAAACAAAAACAAGCAAATGAAACATAATTAAATTTTAGAAACTTTTTTTTTCCCCTCCAGGTGCCTAAACTATTGTAAAAAATGACCAACAATTAAGTCAACTAGGTGAACTTTAACTTCTAATTTTTTTCCTTAAATTTTAAGAGTGATCATTCTCACTGACATGCTGAGGCTTTTAATTAACCAAGACATGAATTTTGTGTGTGTGTTTTTATATTTGCATTGAAATTCTAAACTGTCTAAAAATGTGATTTTTATCCTTACTTTAAGCTTTCTAGAAATTATGACTAAATCTGTGGTTAATCAAGAGTTTCGCCCATTTCCCTTTAAATCATTCTCTGATTAAGGAAACCTAAGTATGAACTGGACTGAGGTTGATTTTAAGTCATTGTATCTCTTGGCACCCTTCCTTTTCAAACGAAGTACTGTTAGCTTTTTCACGGACACCTTTAAACCAAGACATTTAACTGACACTAATCGAGAGACAGACAGACAGACAGACACACTAAGAGGTATGCATGGGAATATTTAAATCTCACCAATGAAAATATGCATATCCAGTCTTCTAGGATGAATGCATATTTTGGAAGACATCAGTCTAGCTATGTAATGCTTCTTGGTTAGATTTTAAAGCTCTCATGTGGCCCAAGATATGAGGAATCTTTGAAGCTGCCTCCGGGCTGAAGTGTATGCGATAGATATCACTTCTGTTTGCCCACAAGAACTTCCTAACCTTCAAATCTGACAGGTCTCTGTGATATCCTGTGTCCAGAAAGGATGAGCTGTGTGTTGCTGTGTCATATACACTACCAGAGTGTTTTCCCTTTTCATCTTCTGTTCTCCGATGGTCATAGTAATCCATGGAGACCATTATTCTGTGCTCAGAGTGTCTTTTTTTCTGAACACTTCAAAGTGAAACTATCATTACACCTGAGTGGCAATCATTATTTGCCTCCAAAATCCAAGTGAGCAGAGAAGTGGTGGCTGTCTAAATGGCAAGAGGCTTGACCACTGACAGAATTCTAAACCTGGATTCCGAACCTATCCTTTGTCATGAGGACAATGACATGGGGCTAGATTTTGTATTGATACTAGAGAGATTCAGTAGGAGAGAGATGAGCTCTAATTGTGTGGTTGGGGTCTGTTCATTCAAGAACTCTCAGCAGGCACTTGCTGAACACCCACCACGTGCGATGCAGGCCCTGAGCCCTTCATTCTCTGGGAACTGTCCTTCCATGGAGACAATAGCCCACAATCCTGAGCAAGTTCTTAACAGCTGTTACTTTAAAGGATAGAAGTGTGGTTTTGCAGTAAAGTTTTCCAATTGGAATTAAATTCTGGAAAGGCTTGGGAGTCAAGGACATAGCTAATTCCACATCCTACAGACAGATACAGAAGACTTAATTAGAAAAGACTTTACTAGAAACATGATTCACCCTAGTTTGAAGTGTCTCAAAGGGAAATGTTTACAGTTTCTCATGGAGGCCCAAACACAGAGTCTGTTAGAAGTTGCTATCCTCCTGTTTCCTTGAATTTTAAACAAAATAGTTTTCCTTCCCTTTTGAAACTTTTCTCCTCCTGTTATTTCCTCCTAATGTAATGCTTACTCTATTCCATTATCATTTCCACGTAACTGTGGTTTGGAATTTGATACCTAAACAATTTCTGAAGAGTTGGCCAAATACCTCCCCTTTCTTGGAAGGTATCTTGATGATGGTCTCAGACCCACTAGAATGTCTCCAATTTATATCACATACAAATTAAGAATAAGTACATTTTTGAGGTAAAATACAAGGCTGATAAAGCCATATTTAAATAACTCTGGGAGAGTCTCTTTCTTTTGTAATCCATTCTCTAGTCCCCTATTAAAATCTGAGGTACATGAAGGCACCAAGGTCCGCTGCCACTTGGATCATTAATTATCTGCTTTCCTTTGCCGGACAGTAAAAGACAGGTTTCTGCCTTGGTTTTCCTTCATTTGTCTATTTAAAGAATAAGGCCTCCAGGACGTTGACACATTGCATTTCACATCCTGCTCAGCCTTTCCTGGTGAAGAGAGCTTGGGTTTTCTTTCTTTGAAGGCCCGTTTACTGAGAGACAAATTACATGAAATGATCGGCAAAGGTGGCCTTGGGTGATGAACACATGCCTGTGCTGTTCATGTGCATGCCTTTCAACCCAATAAAATTAATTTTTAATCCATTAATTTAATCATTAGCCCCTTATCTCTCTCTTTCTCTCTCTCTCTTCCATGGTGCCTAATACGATGCTATATACTTTATGATTGCACTAAGGAAAGGGTGCCAGCATACTTTGAAGTCATAGTAATATAATAATAATAAAACCTTCCATTCTCTTTTCTAGTGTCTTAATCTAAATTCTGTATCTTTCTATCAATCACTCTTACAGTTCCCCTTAACTCCCTTCATTTCAATTATATTCTTCCGGTAAGAAAATGAACAAACCAATGTCAATTTTCACGTGGCAATCTCATGCATTTCCATGGTTTTATTTACTATGTATGCAGGTGACAGTCAGCTCATTCCATCAATCACGGAGGTAAATTCCCATGAGTGCCCAAGATGCCCTGATTTATTATCCCTGGACTATTCCCTTTGAGAGATTTATCACAGAAAAGGTGTTTCAGAGAAACCTAACAATCCTCGCATTCAGGTTCACTCAATCATTCAGATGATCTAAGGAATCACATTTGGGAAGCCTCTTGATGCATAAAATATTGCAAAGAGAGAAATAAAGCTCACACTGAACTTGCATTAGTGGGAAAGCCATGAGTGGCAGTGATTAAAAATTCAGACTTTGGATTCAGTCCGTCTGAGTTCAAACCATAGCCCACCAATTACTGGCTGTGTGATCGGGGATAGTTCCTGAATCCCAGTTTCCTCATACGTAAAAAGGAAGGAAGAATATCTACTTCATAGGACGGCTGTGAAAATCAAGTGAGATAATGACTGTAAAATATGAAATCCAGTGAGGTGTCTAGAATATGTTGCATTTTCCTGAGACTATAACTATAGTTGTTCTTAGAGGCTGCAAAATGGTTACTCTCACTGTGAGAAGTTGTGTCATTTCAGTTCCAGAGAGTCTTATAGTTAAATCACATCTTCCAAAACATCTCTATCGAGCATGGTATGGGAGTAGATATTATCAGACATAAGCTCTTCTGTGTTGCCACCTGTATAGCATGATCAAGGGGCAGGGGGCCATCTCCTCACAATATGAATTTGGCAGAAAGATTTCTTAAAATGCATAGTTTGAATTATAGGCCATGTGTTAATTAGTATAAAAGCCAAAGGAGTACTTGATTTTAAGTTCAACTTGAAATTTTCAATTTATTTCTCAGTTCTGTGGAACAGTAATATTAATAGCTAATATTAATGGAGTGATTACTCTGTGCCAGGCACTTGATTTCCTAGCACAAATATGTCTCAATTTAGAGGACAGTTCTGTAGTGTCCCTGGGCCAATAATCCTTGGGGAGGCAATAATTACCATGTTTTTTCCTTAAATGAATCAAAATTCAAATCAAGTTCTCCTTTGACTTTGGATATGTTAACTTTTGGCAGCTGCTTGGACATCTGTGTCTCACAAGGCCATTTATAACTCCCTGGCTTTCTCTTTGCTCTGAAGGCTGATTTTTCAAGGATTCCTCACCAATGTATTAAGGCTTTAAAGCACAGTGGATTGTCATAGTTAGATGAAGATTTCCAGGGGACAGCTTTGCTATCTTGACAGTCATTCGCACCATCACTGGGACATTCCTTATTGTCCGTTCTTAATTTGTGTAATTAAAAAAGCAGAGGTACTGTTAGTTAAAACTGTTAACAAAGAATTCTGCATCTGAAAAACTTATAAGTAGGGTGTCTAAGGGACTATATTGGGCTAAAAGCAGTAATTTCATCATGGGGAGAATGCCTAAAGGTCTAATTTCAAATTCTGACGATGCAGCAGATCTGGACACCAGCATTTTATGGTAATGCCTGAACTGCCGAACACGAACCAGAAATCATTGTCCATGATACAGGTGGCACTTTATCATGGTAAATGTCACCACAGGGAAGACCTGAAAAGCCAAAAAAACAAGAAGATTGGACACAAAGCTTATGCATTTGGACTTTCCTCTCAAGAGGAATTATAAATTCAGTTACAACTGGGTGATCTCTGCTCTTTGCCAGTTCTCAAAAAGGTCTCTGGGTGGTATTGTTTATAGCTCTGCATGATTACATATTAAATCTCCTTACAACAGAGACAGTCTTTGCATGACAAAAAGATTTCCAGGTTCTAAGTGATAGCCATGTATTTCGAGCTAACATTCAAGTTGATAAAATTGCAAAGGAGTACCAAGGTTGGAGTTGGATCCGTCCTTGTAATCAGTAGTAACAAAATTTAACTCTCAAGTTATTTTTTGCAAGTAGTAATAATTTTTAAAATCAGAAACGAATCAAAAGATAAACTGAATATATCAGCTTGCCCTTTTAGATTTAATATTTTTATTTCTATCTATGATATCATAGAAATCTCCTATTAATGTTTTTAAAACATAAAACAAGTAAAACACAGGTACTTGAAAAGCTTCGAGGATCCTTGTTCCAGAAATAAAACCTAAATCATTGGCAGAATATTAAATCTTTCTGAATGGTAACTTTCCAACTTAACTTTCCAAACTTTTCTCTCATTTCCGCTCACCTCTAAAATTTTTACCTAAACCATAGCCACATGTACCTATGACAGTTTCTCCAACATGTCATGGACTTTATCTCTCTGTTTCTCTGGCTCAAAATGACTCACTTCCCTTTTCTGGGTGAATAATTACAAATTAGCCTTCAAACTCCAGCTCAGCTACAATTAACAGAGCTGGTTGCCTCCTCCTCTGTCTGTGCACAGTGACTCTATCACAGCTTCTGCCGCGTTGTACTGGCCACGGACCACATCACAGACAGTGAGCAGCTCTACTTTGCCTTTGTAGTTTCACAGCTCAGAATGTCATTTGGGAATCAGTAGACAGTAAATGATTTTTTTCCTGAATGAATCATCCCCAAGACTGCTGTGTATATCCATGCAGGTCTCATGTACTGCATAGCTCCAGGGACCACAATTCAAGAAGATTGAATGGGATGCCCTGCATCTATTTTAAGTAGTAAAGAGAGCACTGATAGTCCATGGCATGATCTATCACCATTGGATACTTTTAATCAAATACTACAAGAAGCAAGAATCTGAGTGACCAGGTATATGATACTTTTGACCATTTTTGGCAAACTCACCATCTTAAAAGTTTAGGAAATAGTCTAAGTTCATTGACTTACCCAAGGCAGCAAAAGCTAACATGGGAGAGGTGTGTCTTAAACTCACACTTACTATGATTTCGATTGATTTTAGTCCTAGGAATATTTATCTTTTAAAGTATTCCTTCCTCTGTGTTCTTTTTTTTTTTAATTAATTAATTAATGTATTGGCTGAGTTGGGTCTTCGTTGCTGCGCATAGGCTTTCCCTAGTTGAGGCCAGCGGGGGGGTGGGGGGGCTACTCTTCGTTGTGGTGCACGGGCTTATCTTTGTGGAGGCTTTTCTTATCGTGGAGCACGGGCTCTAGGCACATGGGCTTCAGTAGTTGTGGCACGTGGGCACAATAATTGTGGCACACAGGCTTAGTTGCTCCGCAGCATGTGGGATCTTCCCGGACCAGGGCTCGAACCCATGTCCCCTACATTGGCAGGTGGATTCTTAACCACTGCACCACCAGGGAAGTCCTGGTCCTAGGAATTTTTTTTTTTTTTGATATTAAATGACAACATTTAATGCTAATGTCAACAATCCACTAAGTCTCATTTCATTAAAATACTCCTGATCTGGAGAGAAGCCGCTTGTCTGATCAGGTAAAGCACTTGACTTTCACCTCTAGTTTCCATGTGTAAGTGCAGTTGGTGAGCTGTAATTCAGCTGGATTTCATAGCTTTTGGCCAAGGGGATTGGAACTGAAATCTAGTTAACATAATCAGAGTAAACCTTGGGTCACCTGGAGAAGACAGCGTTAAAACCAGAGATTTTGGCTTCATTCCCTGTGTAAATCAGCTTGTCTCCGCTCCCCCCCACCCCGCCCCAAATCTTGATATAAGAAAGTTAAGTAAGAAATTAACATAGTTAAGAAAGTTAATGCATTTCACTCCTTATTCTCCCTCCATTTCTTATCCTTCACAGCCAGCTTCAGGCCTTTCATTCTTTTTTTTTTTTTTTAATTTTTATTTATTTATTTAACTATACTGGGTCTTCATTGCTGTGCTTGGGCTTTCTCTAGTTGTGGTGCGCAGGCTTCTCCTTGCAGGTCCTAGGAATTTACATATGAATTACAACTTGCACTTCTCTGGAAATAGTTGAGTACTTTTCAGAAAGATCACAATGCAGATGCTGACTAATGATTTGCTAACAATGGAGGTGGACATAATCCAATGGAATTAGTCGGGTGTAGGTCTTGTCCCATAAGCAATTTCCATAGACTAAACAGAACATAATAATGTAAATAACTCAAGAGATCCCTGACTGAACTTGGTAAGAACTAACCGGCAGTAATGAGCAGAAAGAAAGAAATTTGAAAACTGGATCATTTCTTCCAATCAATCCAGAGTTGACTACGGGGCTGCTTAAATTTGAATGCTGTAGCTGCTGATTGGGGGCTGTAGCATGTTGATCCAAACTCCCTGAATGGGCTGATGTATAGATTCACTAGGAAGTAAGCTGAAAAGAGAAATGTTTCTGTATGGTCTAGCTTTACATTTTTTAAAACTTGAAATGTTTCTCAAAGCGTTGGTAAATAAACTTCCTCATCAAGAAGGAGTAAGAGGCTGTAAAACTATATCCAATGCACAAATGTTGTAATTATGATAAATATTTGTCCTTTCTGTTTTCACTACAAACTCAAAAATCCTAGTGTCTGTGTTTGGCACATGCAGGAGATTACAGCCATCTGCTGGGAGACAAAGCTGTCAATTATAAAACAATCTGGCTTCCCATTCCGTCCCATTTCCAGGTTAAATGTGGCCCAACTGAGGTAGGATCTTTTTATTATTATCATTAAAATCGGAAAGTTCTTGACGCCCTCTGCCCTATGCCCTTATTCTCAGGATCCCAAGAGATTTGCACATCGCAACTTGGAGTTTCAAACTCAAGGTCAGCATGTCTTGTACAGGCCATTTAATAAGGTAAACCACCCTGAGGTAAGGCTCTGAGCTCTTTAACCAACTTGAACACAAAATGATGGTTTCGTTCAATTAAAACACTGTTTAGGCTAAGGAGAGAAATTATGACAAACAAAAACAACTAAATGGAGATGGGGTGTCTTCCAGCCAGAGTGACGAACATTTAACAAAGAGGCTTTGAGGTTAAAAAAAAAAAAAAAGCCAATAAAACATGGAGAGCAAAATGGCCAATTTAATAACAGTATTCAGCAACTTTGAAAAGGAATAGTTCAAAACCATAGTAGAGACACTTTAATGGAAGAGGCAGTGGCCCTAAAATTGTGCCCATTAATAACCTAATGGAAGTGAGTTAGCCTTTGTTTTGGCCTGATTCCATATTAGAAAATTCACCCTGCTTTCTTGAATTCTTCCTGCAGTTTTACTGGAAACAGTATCTTGAGTTTTGTCTTAAGACAGTTAAATTGCCTTTTAACAGACTATTCAGAAACTCTTCTATTCCTCAGCAGCAATGGAGGAAAAAGTGACTTTTAAATAGACATCTAGTAGTAGAGAATAAAAATTTTCCCACCTAGATCTGTGCATGGGTGAGGCCTGAGGACACCTCTCAGGGCCCACTGAGAACTCAGATAAAGGCTCTGTTTACTTAATGCTAATTACAGTGTCTTCAGAAAGAGTTCTTCTTCAAGGCCATTAGTGACCAGAGGAGAGTGAAAATGAGTTTGAATTTTCCCAAGTGCATCTGATTCCTCACTTCAATTCAATTCAACAACCATAGTTTGCATTTCATAATGGTGACCCAATCTTGGTCAGTAATTTCACCTGCTGACTCTTGAAATTAAGGCAAACAAACAAACAAAAACTCTGTGCATGGGTCAGGACTGAGTCCTGAAACCTAATTCATAAATTTGCTAATGTGTATCAGTTAAGTATAACCTAAAAGGATTCAGTTTAAAGTAAACTGGGTAATAATTAGGGCATCTGGCTCCAGCCATGAAAAGAGATTTGGCCTCCTGGTTCAGGGAGAAGGTTAAGTTGGGTTTCAAAGTTACCTTCTACTCTCCAGCTGGCTACGTCCTCCCCATGGTGACCACTTACTATAGCAGCATCCACAATGCTACCATTTTGTTTTCTGTTCTCTCTGCCTCTCTTACCCAGCCGTCAACCTTTATTCATCCCAGGTCTCATTCTGTCCACCAGATTGAATGGTAAGCCCCTGGTAAAGAACAGTTGACTTATCTTACTATCTAGTGCAGCAGTGCTCAGCTGCAGTTTCATAATATATTTCTGGGCCATGATCAACTGTGAGGTTTATCATAATTAATTGAACACCTACACAGAGATGACTCCTCTTAAGAACTTTCAACTTTAGACCTTTTATAGACTCAAATAAAACTTCAACATAAAACTGTCAACTTTCCTCTCCTCAATAAATGGCAATATGTGGGGGATCTTGTAGATAGGTATTGATGGGAATCAGGATATGTCACCCCAAATTATGCCATTTTGACCTAAGGATGGTTTAAGCTGAAAGCTATTCAGAATCAACAGATGCAGGATGAGTTCTCTGCCCTCCCCTTATCTGCCTAAAAGCAAAGCATAAGTTTCCCTTTGTGAAGGTGACCTCATTATCACTAGAAGAAAAGAGTGACTATCGCCTGCGATGGGGAGTCAACAAGATGAGTTTATAGAAACAAACCTTACTAAAATAACCCTTATCTCCCATTAATTCCCCCAAATATTTCTTAGTCACAATTTATCCCCACAATTTGTGATCCTTTGAAGTCCAAACCTCCTTTCCCATGGTAAAATGGTATAAAATCTCCTGAGTCTAACCACTTCTTTAAGTGTCATTTCTTTTCTATGAACTTCCATAGAGGGAGAGTTTTTCCTCCCCAACAGTGTCCTGAAGTTAAACTTCAGCGGCGTAAGCCTAAGGTCAATAGAGGAGAGGGAAAAGAGTGAGTTTGAGACTGTAAATCCTACATGTAGTAACTTTACTGCTGATGGAAATTTTTCTGGAGACCGTGTATGTTGATTCATACTCAAGACAATTTGCACCTGCACATCATCAAGGTCAGTGGTAAGAAGGAAAATGAGGACACCAAAGAGTTTGTAGAGTTCATTAATGACTTGTGTGGCACCCATGGCTTGTTAACCTATAATACCTATTTTCCCTCTCTTCCTTATTTAAAACATAAGTGTCTTATTCACAACCCTTAATTCCTTATCAGCTCAGATTTCATTCAGGGCTGCAGTGGTTAACTATTTAGACCATTTGAAAGAACTTACCACCTCACTCTCCCTTGCAACTAGGGGATTATATGGCCCCTTTGTGGCAAATGAGTTGCAGCACATGGGCTCTAAAGCACAGGCTTAATAGTTGTGGCACACGGGCTTATTTGCTTCGCAGCATGTGGGATCTTCCTGGAGCAGGGATTGAACCCATGTCCCCTGCGTTGGCAGGTGGATTCTTAACCACTGCACCACCTAGGAAGCCCAAAATGTCTTTAAGACTTTGAAGGACTAGGTCACATGTTGTACAGAAAGGTAATGGATGAGCACGTTAAATTTCTCTTTGTAACTATGGATTTACAAAAGAGAAGAATAAAGAAAAGGACTTACAAACAGGCTCTTTGGCTAGTTACATTTTTCCCATTGTCAAGGAACTAGCATTAGTATATTATTTCTTTTTATGTAAATTAAAATGCATTGAATAATATTCCTACAATAGTGCCTCTGCCACCCTCCCAGCCCCTGGGTTGTCCACTAAAGCTCTCTAGTTGTGATAGAAGGATGGAGCTCTCAGTAGCACCCCTGGAATTAGGCACAGCCCTGGACACACCCTGGAAGTCTGTCCTCCATGAGAATTTCCTTTAGTATATTTGTCACAGGGAACTATTTCAAAACTGCTGGAATAGTAAAAGTAGCTAGGAATAGATTTCTGAATTAACACACTCTTATTTTAACAATTCCTTCTGAAAATGCAGTCTTAACCCAACAAAGTGCTGTAAAAGAATGAGAAGGTGGGTATTTAGGGAATTGGGACCTTTCAGCATTCTTCCAAATTGGTTCTACCTCCACTGATAAGCCTCTTTTAGTACATGAATGCTGGACGGAGTGTAGTTGTTGGAAGAGCTGAAGGGAGAGAAGAAAGACAAGGCCTCCTTCACAGTACTTTGAATATGGCTTGAGCTTTTCTTGGTAGATCTATTTGCATGGTAATCATCCCTAGGGTTCCTTCCACCAGGTAGAGATTCCATTATCAGGTTTGTGGCTTGCACAGCTCCCTCTCTGCCTCACCCTCACTGGAAGGGACAAAATGCATCAATCAGTATCACTTTCCCAAGACTCTGCTTGCATTCAAAATGGCCAAAGCTTTCCTTGTTTATAATTATACCCGCAAAACATCCTGCTAGAACTAGATCCACATGGAGGCTTCCCAACATCCCACATCCTCATCCCAACATCCAGCTCATAAAGAAACACACTCTTTTGTGTTGGGTACAGTGGAGCTCAGCAGCTGTTTAATAGCCACACAGCCCTAGCCAGGGCTGAAAAGCAAAGGCGAAGACCGGGTCTGATTGAACCCTCAGGGGAAATTTCAGGTGACAGAGTGTAATCACCCAAGTTAGGATACTGAGGTTAAATAACACCTATGCTCTCTTTATCTGAAAGGTATACAGGATCTTTATCAGCAGTAAATGACTTGGATCTTAGTTTTATAACCTGGTAGTGAAAAGGGAGGCAATTCTCCAGCAGCACAGCAGTCTCTTGCTTGGAAACACTGTTTCTCATTCGGCACCACCTGCGTGTCCCCTTGGCTGTCCCCCAGCTGGGCACTGATGCAGCCAAACCCAGAGAGCCTGTGAGAGTGGCCAGAAACACAGCAGAAGGTTTTGGCTTCCTGGACCCTCGTTGAGGCCATCTGGACTCTAACACACCTGTTTGGGAGGGTTTCCATGGCTTGGTTTACAAATGTAAGTGCAGCTCAAAACATTCCTGTTCAGGGCTGATCATCCACCTTAATTTTTTGCAGGAGTTAATTATGCAACAAGATCATTTCTGTGCCCATTTTTTCTCCTCCTGTTATAAACTTTAGATGGCAAAAACTGTGTTTCTCAGTATTTTTTTTTTAGTGGAATGAACAGATGTAAAACTGCTTTCAATTCCTTAATAAAGGTGACACGAGGCCAGATTTTATATTACACTGAGTCCCACATAACATTTAAAAATGAGTTTTTTCAACCATAAAATTACTAATTGATCTGTCTTGTAAAAAGATAAAGGAAATGAATGCCTATTTGAGTTTCATTTCTGTCAGGTTCCCGATTCCTTATTTTATGTAGCACAAAATGAATTTTAATGAAGCAGCCTCCACATTTCAAAATATGCCATTACCCTTCGGAAGTAATTGGCATGTTTGACTGCCTTTTCCTTTCTTAGAGTCTGTCTGACTTTCTAATCTTGGAGTCAATGCTCCATTCAATACATTCTTCCCCATATCATCTGAAAGAAGTAAATTAAAACAAGGGGAGGGACCATACCAGAAAGAGTTTATTCAGTAGCCAATCAGCAAATGTTTATGGAATTCCTGCTATATGTCAGGCACTGTTCCGCTTGCTGCAAAGTAGAGCACAAAGTAGTGAAAAATCTCACCTCAGTGTTCATTGAGTAAAATAATATAATAAACACACAAAATATGTAATATTCGGCTGATGATCAAAGCTATGAAGAAAAGTCATGAATATTAATGGTAGAAGGGAACAAATTGGAGAGCATTGTATACTTTATATTGGGGGGCCCAGAGGAGCCTCTCTAGGAAGATGGTATTTGATCAGAGACCTGAATCCGGTGAGAATGTAAACTATTTGGGGGATGCGATCCAATAGATAGAATAGCCTTCCTTCTCCCTCATATCTTTTTTGCCTACTTGTATACACAGCAGAAGGGAATAGTTTTCTTAAAAAAACACTTCTGGCTGTTTTGTCTAATCTGGGAGGCTAAGGTGGGATGACAGTGGAGGGGGGGCAAATTTAATTGAGTAACTACACATGGCAGAATATGTGTATTTCCACATTTCATGAATCTGTATGACAACCCTCTGATGGTCTAATTCTCATTTTACAGCTGGGGAAGCATAGGCTCGGGGATATCAGGTAGCGTGGTGGCTCAATTTTCCAGTTATTTATTGAGGCATTACAAGCTCCTAAATTTTGTGGCTTAAAATAACAACAATTTTTTTCTCATAAATATGAGATTTGGGCAAGACTCAAAAGGGAAGGCTTGTGTCTGCTCCATGTGGCATCAGTTGGGGACCACAGTTGAGGGCTGGGGGATTTATATCCAAGTCAGCCTACTCCCATGACTGGCAAACTGGTGCCATCTATCCAAGGATAGGTCAGCTGAGTCTCAGGGCTGTGGGTCTCCATTTTCTCTCCAGGCAAACTGGGCTTCCTTACAGCATGGTGACTGGGTTTCTAGGACTAATGTTCTAAGAGCACAAGACAGAAGAATGTGGCATCATGATAATGCAGACTTGGAAGTCTCAGAAACTCAGATCTGCATCTCAGTAGTGTTGGGTCTTCAGCAAACAGACATAACCCTAATCCCCAGCAAGGATGCTTTCCCAAATACTAGACTCCTCTGAATCCATCCATTAGTCAGCAAGCATTCTGGAGTGCCTCTCGCACCATAGTTAAAACTCCCTGCTCTGGAGTCCAGTTGCTTGATCTTGAATCCTAGCTCCCCCATTTGCTTGCTGATGAAACTTATGAGATTTATTCAGTCTCCTGTGCCTTTGTTTATGGAAAACACCAGGATTTAAGGAAGGTTCAGAGAATGTCTCATGCACCTAATAAGACTATTAATACTAATAAGACCTGTATAATACTACCATCTCAGCCCCATTGCCTTAAAAAATCAATTTCAAGAAGGAAGGTAAAATTAGAATTAATGGCCCACCTTCTCCAAAAAGACTGCCATGCCTTATATCTCTACAAGAGGTCCAGAACCCATACGATCTTCTTTACAAGGACTCCTCATTCTATTGTGATTCTATGTAACGCTGAATCTAACTCAAGGTCTCATTCCTCCCCAAAGCAACAAACTCCTCCATTTTTCTCTTTGGAATTCATGGTCTGTCATCAGGGGGGACAATATTCTATTTTCCAAGGGATTCTCTCACCTTCTTTCTTTAAGGGAAAATGAACAATTTCCTAAAATACTCTCCTGTGATAGCTGTTTCTCTACCACCATCACCCCATGTAGCATAAGGCTTTTTGTAGGATAATTGTTCTTCTTATTCTTTGCTACCATTTCTAAATCATTGCTTCTCTGACCGTCCCCAAACCCAATGTCCTTTGAAGCAAATGCCATCAAGCTATACTGTCTGTCATCCCTTGATAACACAGTCATCCATCAGTACCCCTGGACTTTCCTCACCCTTCACTTGAGACCTTAGCACCTGGCTCATTCACTAGATTTTTCTCTACTATCATTCCTGTCACCACGTAATGTGGCTTCACCACACATATAAATAATCTGTCCTCTATGTTGGCCTCTAACAATAATTTGCTCTTTGCTCTTCCAACAATTGTGTCTCTTATCCCATCTCAACCATGCATCCTTGTAGCCATATTCTGGATCCAGCTTACTTCTTTCAGCACTTGGATTCCAATAATTATTCAATCCATCAAGAGTTTAATTCACTTTTTCTCATCGTATTTCTCATGTTACTTCTTCCTTCCTTATCCTGCTAGGTAGGACTTTATAGTCCATTACTAATGATCATTCCTTTGCATATTCTATCAGCAACTTTGCTACCTACATATTAGTTCTCTATTGGTGCCATGACAAATTACTACAAACTTAGTGGTTTGAAACATCACTCATTTACTGTCTCATAATTTTATAGCTCAGAAGTCTGGCAGGCTCTTTTCTGGAGGTTCTGAGGGAGAATCCACTTCCAAGTTCATTTAACTTATTCACCCAAACTAGTCCCTTGCAGTTGTAGGACTGAGGTCCCCATTTCTTTGTTGGCTGGAGGCCACCCTTAGCTCCAAGAGGCCAAACTCTGATCCTTGCATGTGGACCACTACATTTCAGAGCCAACAAGGCCTGTCAAACCCTCCCCACACCTTGAATTTCTCTGACCTCCTCTTCTACCTTTCTGCTTTTAAATGGCCCATATGATTACACTGTGCCACCTGGATAACACAGGATAATCTTCATCTTAAACTCAACTGATTAATAACCTTAACTACATCCACAAAATCTCTTTACAGTAGAGCCTAGATTAGTGTCTGGCAGAATAACCAGGGGATGGAAATCTTGGAGGAACATCTTTAAAATTTTGCTTGGCACCACCCATGTAACTTTTACTGACAAACTCCAAATCTACTTAAACCTGCCTCTTGACACCTCTGCAATAGCCCCATTGTGTTTCAGTGTGGCTGAAAGGAAACAATCAATGTTCCGACAGGACCTCTTCTGAATTTGTGATGGCAAAGCTCAAGTAGGGCTCGGCAGAGCCCAACAATCATTCTACATTTCCCAAAACAATTTCTGCTTCCACTCTCCCAAATGGCATTTCACATGCTTTTCTATTCCTCAAAACTCTAACTCCCTTCCTAATATTCTACGTCTACATGATGACTTCAGCTCTTATTTCACTGCGAGGAAGATTCAAGGCAATCAAAAGAAAACCACACTATTTCCCCATCACTCATCTGTCTGCATTTTTATGCATATACTTAGCCTCCCTCTTTTTAACTCTTCCTGCTCTAATGTAATATCAGTCTCCCATGAATGCATTCAATCCCATCCGCTCTTGCCTATTCTAAAACTTTCCTATTGCAATTGTTTTCATTCTACTGCATCCCTTTCTCTCTCTATTGCATTGCTAACATCATCATACAAAACTGCAGAGATATCTTTCATATTAAAAAGAAAAGAAAAAAAAAAAAAAAAAGAAAACCTCCCAGGACGTTCTTGTGGTAAGGATATATGTTTCCAGGTGCCATGTAATGTGTTATAGTCCTCTTTCCTTACGCAGTGCTGGCACTTTCCTGCTAATGCATAAAACCTAAGGACATATCCATGCATTCAACGTTCAATAATTTGGAAATATTAATGATGAAAAGCTGAAATTAAAAGTTTTCTAAGTGGCTTCGTTTGGCCTCCCTCTGAAGCCTCACCAATTAGCCTCTGCTCTTGAATCCCATGCAGCACTGTCCCATTTCTCTGTTCATCTTCATGGTGAAACTTCCCAGAAAGTTGCCTGTACTTGCTATCTTTACTTCCTTAAGAGCTCTTTTCTCTTTAACCCATCCCACTCACAGTTTGTCCCTGCCATTTACTGTTATTCCACTTCTCAAGGTCACCGTGTTCCTCCAACATGCCAAATACAATGAACAATTCCCAGTTCTCAGCATCATCTGACACAGTTGATGAATCCCCTGTTTTTAAGACACCTTCTTTATCTATCTTCTGGATCACTCTGCTCTCCTGGGTTTTCTTGTACTTGTGCCTGTCCTTGTTCAGTTTCCTTTGCTTGATTCCCATTCTTCCTGACCTCTAAATATGGGTCTCCCTCAGGGCTCAGTCCTCAGCCATCTTCTGCTCTCTATCAACATTCTCTCTATAGTTAAGCTAATTAGTTCCAATGTTTAAAACATCTTCTGTATGCTGGTGACTCCCAGTTTTAGATAGATTTCTAGTTCTGACCTATTCCTTGAGCATTACACTCTTTTACCAATTGCCTACTTAATATCTACACTTGGTTGTCTAATAAGGTTCCAAATTAGCATGTCTAAAATAAAACTCATGCTTCTCTCCATTTCCTCTCCCCTCCTCACCATAATTCACTTCTCTGTCTGTCCCATCTTGGTCAATGTTACAACCATTCATCCAGTTGCTCAGACCAAAACTGTATTAGTCAGGCTTCTCCAGAAAGCAGAACCAATAGGATGTTGGTTCTACATATACCTATAGAAAGAGAGATGTGGTTTTATTTTTTTTTAACTTTTTATTTTTTAATTTTTTACCATAAACTGCATATATTTAGAGTGTACAATTTGGTATCCCAGTCTCCCAATTCATTCCCACCCCAACCCTCCCCGCTTTCCCCACTTGGTGTCCATACGTTTGTTCTCTACATCTGTGTCTCTATTTATGCCTTGCAAACTGGTTGATTTGTACCATTTTTCTATAGTCCACATATATGTGTTAATATACAATATTTGTTTTTCTCTTTCTGACTCATTTCACTCTGTATGATAGTCTCTAGGTCCATCCATGTCTCTACAAATGTCCCAGTTTCATTGCTTTTTACAGCTGAGTAATATTCCATTATATGTACCACATCTTCTTTATCCACTCATCTATTGATGGACATTTAGGTTGCTTCCATGTCCTGGCTATTGTAAATAGTGCTGCAATGAACATTGGAGTGCATATGTCTTTTTGAATGATGGTGTTCTCTGGGTATATGCCCAGTAGTGGGATTGCTGGGTCATATGGTAATTCTATTTTTAGTTTTGCAAGGAACCTCCATACCGTTTTCCATAGTGGCTGTATCAATTTACATTCTCACCAGCAATGCAAGAGCATTCTGTTTTCTCCACACCCTCTCCAGCATTTACTGTTTGTAGATTTTCTGATGATGCCCATTCTAACCAATGTGAGGTGATAACTCATTGTAGTTTTGATTTGCATTTCTCTAATAATTAGTGATGTTGAGCAGCTTATCCTCTGCCTCTTGGCCATCTGTATGTCTTCTTTGGAGAAATGCCTATTTAGGTCTTCTGCCCATTTTTTGATTGGGTTGTTTGTTTTTTTTATATTGAGCTGGATGAACTGTTTATATATTTTGGAGATTAATCCTTTGTCTGTTGATTCGTTTGCAAATATTTTCTCCCATTCTGAGGGTTGTCTTTTCGTCTTGCTTATAGTTTCCTTTGCTGTGCAGAAGCTTTGAAGTTTCATTAGGTCCCACTTATTTATATTTGTTTTTATTTCCATTATTCTAGGGGGTGGATCAAAAAAGATCTTGCTGTTATTTACATCGAAGAACGTTCTTCCTATGTTTTCCTCTAGGAGTTTTATAGTGTCTGGCCTTACATTCAGGTCTTTTATCCATTTTGAGTTTATTTTTGTGTATGGTGTTAGGCAGTGTTCTAATTTCATTCTTTCACATGTAGCTGTCCAGTTTTCCTAGCACCACTTATTGAAGAGGCTGCCTTTTCTCCATTGTATATCCTTGCCTCCTTTGTCATAGATTAGTTGACCATAGTTTAGATAAACTTTCTATCGTATTCCATTGATCTATATTTCTGTTTTTGTGCCAGTACCACACTGTCTTGATCACTGTAGCCTTGTAGTATAGCCTGAAGTCAGGAAGCCTGATTCCACCAACTCCGTCTTTCCTTCTCAAGATTGCTTTGGCTATTCGGGGGCTTTTCATTTCCATACAAATCATAAGATTTCTTATTCTAGTTCTGTGAAAAATGCCATTGGTAATTTGATCAGGATTGCATTGAATCTGTATATTGCTTTTGGTAATATAGTAATTTTCACAATGTTGATTCTTCCAATACAAGAACATAGTATGTCCCTGCATCTGTTTGTATTGTCTTTGATTTCTTTCATTAGTGTCTTATAGTTTTCTGAGTACAAGTCTTTTACTTCCTTGGTTAGGTTTATTCCTAGGTATTTTATTCTTTTTGTTGCAATCGTGAATGGGATTGTTTCCTTAATTTCTCTTTCTGATCTTTCATTGTTGGTGTATAGAAATGCAAGAGATTTCTGTGTGTTAATTTTGTATCCTGCAACTTGACCAAATTCATTGATGAGCTCAAGTAGTTTTCTGGTGGCATCTTTAGGATTTTCTATGTATAGTATCCTGTCATCTGCAAACAGTGACAGTTTTACTTCTTTTCCAATTTGGATTCCTTTGATTTCTTTTTCTTCTCTGATTGCTGTGGCAAGGACTTCCACAACTATGGTGAATAGTAGTGGCAAGAGTGGACATCCTTGTCTTGTTCCTGATCTTAGAGGGAATGCTTTCAGTTTTTCACCATTGAGAATGATGTTTGCTGTGCGTTTGTCTTATATGGCCTGTATTATGTTGAGGTTGGTTCCCTCTGTGCCCACCTTCAGAGAGTTTTTATCATAAAAGGGGGGTTGAATTTTGTCACAAGCTTTTTCTGCATCTATTGAGATGATCATGTGGTTTTTATCCTTTGGTTTGTTCATATGGTGTATCACATTGATTGATTTGCATATACTGAAGAATCCTTGCGTTCCAGGGATAAACCCCACTTGATCCTGGTGTATGATCCTTTGAATGTGTTGTTGGATTCTGTTGGCTAGTATTTTGTTGAGGATTTTTGCCTCTAAATTCATCAGTGATATTGGTCTGTAGTTTTCTTTTTTTGTAGTATCTTTGCCTGGTTTTGGTATCAGGGTGATGGTGGCTTCATAAAATGAGTTTGGGAGTGTTCCTTCCTCTGCCATGTTTTGGAAGAGCTTGAGAAGGATGGGTGTTAGCTCTTCTGTAAATGTTTGATAAAATTCACCTGTGAATCCATCTGGTCCTGGCCTTTTGTTTGTTGGGAGATTTTTAATCATAGTTTCAATTTCATTCCTTGTGATTGGTCTGTTCATATTTTCTATGTCTTCCTGATTCAGTCTTGAAAGATTATACTTTTCTAAGAATCTGTCCATTTCATCCAGGTTGTCCATTTTATTGGCATATAGTTGCTTGTAGTAATCTCTTATGGTGCTTTTTATTTCTGTGGTATCTGTTGTAACTTCTCCTGTTTCCTTTCTAATTTTATTGATTTGAGTCCTCTCCCTTTTTTTCTTGATGAGTCTTGCTTGAGGTTTATCAATTTTATTTATCTTCTCAAAGAACCAGCTTTTAGTTTTATTGATTTTTGCTATTGTTTTCTTTGTCTCTATTTCATTTGTTTCTGCTCTGATCTTTATGATTTCTCTCTGTCTACTAACTTTGGGTTTTGTTTGCTCTTCTTTCTCTAGTTTCTTTAGGTGTAAGGTTAGATTGTTTATTTGGGATTTTTCTTGTTTCTTGAGGTAGGATTGTATCGCTATAAACTTCCCTCTTAGAACTGCCTTTGCTGCGTCCCATAGGTTTTGGATTGTTGTGTTTTCCTTGTCATTTGTCTCTAGGTATTTTTTGATTTCCTCTTTGATTTCTTCAGTGCTCTGTTGGGTATTTAGTAGCATGTTGTTTAGCCTCCATGTGTTTGTGTTTTTTACAGTTTTTTTCCTGTAATTGATTTATAATCTCATAGCATTGTGGTCAGAAAAAATGCTTGATACAATTTCAATTTTCTTGAGTTTACCAAGGCTTGATTTATGACCCAAAATGTGATCTATCCAGGAGAATGTCCCATGTGCACTGGAGAAGAATGTGTAATCTGCTGTTTTTGGATGTATGTCCTATAGATATCTATTAAATCCAGCTAATTATTGTGTCATTTAAAGCTTGTGTTTCCTTATTAATTTTCTGTCTGGATGATCTGTTCATTGGTGTAAGTGGGGTGTTAAAGTTCCCCACTATGATTGTGTTACTGTCAATTTCCTCTTTCATAGTTGTTAGCATTTGCCTTATGTTTTGAGGTGCTCCTATATTGGGTGCATAGACATTTATAATTGTTATCTCTTCTTCTTGGATTGATCCCTCAATCTTTATGTAGTGTCCTTTCTTGTCTCTTGTAACATTTTTTATTTTAAAGTCTATTTTATCTGATATGAGTAGCACTGCTCCAGCATTCTTTTGATTTCCATTTGCATGGAACATCTGTTTCCATCCCCTCACTTTCAGTCTGTATGTGTCCCTAGGCCTGAAGTGGGTCTCTTGGAGACAGCATATATATGGGTCTTGTTTTTGTATCCATTCAGCCAGTCTGTGTCTTTTGGTTGGTGCATTTAGTCCATTTACATTCAAGGTAATTATCGATATGTATGTTCCTATTACCATTTTCTTAATTGTTTTGTTTTTGTTTCTTTAGGTCCTTTTCTTCTCTTATGTTTCCCACTTAGAGAAGTTCCTTTAGCATTTGTTGTAAGGCTGGTTTGGTGGTGCTGAATTCTCTTAGCCATTGCATGTCTGTAAAGCTTTTGATTTCTCCATCGAATCTGAATGAGATCCTTGCTGGGTAGAGTATTCTTGGTTGTAGGTTCTTCCCTTTCATCACTTGAAATATATCATGCCACTCCCTTCTGGCTTGCAGAGTTTCTGCTGAGAAATCAGCTATTAACCTGATGGGAGTTCCCTTGTATGTTATCTGTCATTTTTCCCTTGTTGCTTTTAATAACTTTTCTCTGTCTTTAATTTTTGTCAATTCGACTACTATATATCTTGACGTGTTTCTCCTTGGGTGTATCCTGCCTGGGACTCTCTGTGCTTCCTGCACTTGAGTAGCTATTTCCTTTCCCATGTTAGGGAAGTTTTCAACTATAATCTCTTCCAGTATTTTCTCAGGTCCTTTTTCTCTCTCTTCTCCTTCTGGGGCCCCTATAATGTGAATGTAGGTGTGTTTAACATTGTCGCAGAGGTCTCTTAGGCTGTCTTCAGTTCTTTTCATTCTTTTTTTTTTTTTATTCTTTTCTGCATCAGTGATTATCACCATTCTGTCTTCCAGGTCACTTATTCTTCCTTCTGCCTCTGTTAATCTGCTATTGGTTCCTTCTAGTGTATTTTCCATTTCAGTTATTGTGTTGCATATCTCTGTTTGTTTGTTCTTTAATTCTTCTAGGTCTTTGGTAAAGTTTTCTTGCAACTTTTTGATCTTTGCATCCAATCTTTTTTCAAAGTCCTGGATCATCTTCACCATCATTATTCTGAATTCTTTTTATGGAAGAGTGCCTATCTCCTCTTCATTTAGTTGTTTTTCTGGGATTTTATCCTGTCCCTTCATCTGGTACAAAGTCTTTTGCCTTTTCATTTTCTCTGTCTTTCTGTGGGTGTGGTTTTCAGTTCCACAAGATGAAATACTGCTGATGCTGCTTGATTCTGCTGTCTGCCCTCTTGTGGCAGAAGCTGTCTAGGAGGCTTGTGGGTGCTTCCTGATGGGAGGGAGTGATGGTGGGTTGGGCTGGGCGGGTGGAGCTCAGTAAAACTTTAATCCGATTTGGTGGGTGCAGCTCAGTGACACTTTAATCTGCTTGTCTGCCAATGGGTGGGGCTGTGTTCCCACCCTGCTGGTCGTTTGGCCTGAGGCGACCCAGCCCTGGAGCTTACAGGCTCTTTGGTGGAGCTAATGGTGGACTCTGGAAAGGCTCACACCAATGAGCACTTCTCAGAACCCCTGCTGCCAGTGCCCGTCTCCTCAGGGAGCCACAGCTGCCCCCCACCTCTGCAGGCAACCCTCCAACACCAGCAGGTATGTCTGCTTCAATCTCCTGTGGGGTCACTGCTCCTTCCCCCTGGGTCCTGGTGAGCACAATTTTTTGTGTGCCCTCCAAGAGTGGAGTCTCCGTTTCCCCCAGTCCTGTGGAGGTTCTGCAATCAAATCCTGCTGGCTTTCAAAGTCTGATTCTCTGGGGATTCCTCCTCCTGTTGCTGGACCCCCAGGTTAGGAAGCCTGACATGGGGCTCAGAACCCTCAGGACTTCTGCGGTATAACTGTTCTCCAGTTTGTGAGTCACCCACCCAACATTTATGGGATTTGATTTTAACACGATTGCGCCCCTCCTACCATCTCATTGTGGCTTCTCTCTGTCTCTGGATGTGGGGTGGTTTTTTTTGGTGAGTTCTAGTGTCTTTCTGTCAATGATTGGTCAGCAGTTAGTTGTAATTCCGGTGCTCTTGCAAGAGGGAGTGAGCACACGTGCTCCTACTCCGCCATCTTGATTCTTCTTGAGAGATGTGTTTTTAAAGCTGCTCATAAAATTGTAAAGGCTGCCAAGACTGAAATCTGCAGGGACAGCCAACAGGCTGGAGAGTCAGAGAAGAGCAGATGTTGCAGCTTTTGTACAAACACAGTCTGGATGCAGAACTCCTTCTTTGGGAAACCTTAGTCTTTTATCTTAAGGCCTTCAACTGAATGGATGAGGCCCACCCACACTATGGAGGGTAATCTGCTTTACTCAAAGTCTACTGATTTACATGTTAATCACATTCTTAAAATATCTTCATAGCAACATCTAATCAAGCTAACATAAAATTAACTATCACAGTTCACCCCTTGTCAATCTGGCACTTACACACATCTCCTTAAACCATATTTAATCTCCAAAGAAAGGCCATAACAAGGTTATATTCTGCCTAACATGATACAAATATCCCGTGTACAACCAAAAAGCAGTAATATGTTCCCTAGAACAGAATGCAAAGTCGTCAGGTGATGTTCACTTTTCTCCTTGATATCCTGTGATTAAATACCATGATATAAAGTCCATATATTTTATGTTATATGATAAAGGGATAAAACCTCTGCAGATATTATATATATAACATATGTAATGTATGCTATTATAATACACATATAAAATATGTATAATATATAAGATAAATATTTATAAATACATTCATAGCAAAATAAGAAGGAAATAATTCTTATAGAACATAATGATTATAATTGTCATATCTGTAACTGGCCGTATAGTATTTATAACTACTTATTCCACTACACATTCTGTATTTCCTTTGCCCTTAGCAAACACCTCAGCTGGTCATGATTGTTTACCTGGTAAGGTGACCCAGACTTTCATTCTTGAAGGGTCTGGACCATTAGTATTCTTGCCTGAATAGGGTTGTTATAGTTTTCTTTTGACTTTAAACCCTAAAGGATTTCCTGCATTCCACAATACTCTATCTTGCTTCCACTGTGGAGCAGCAGTCCAGTTTCTCCTTAGTAACCAGGATCAATTGTCACAGGCAGCACAGTGACTCCGTCTTTGCTGGTTGATTCAGAGGCAGGAGGAGTCCAAGGTAGCAGGTGGCAGTCTTAACTTCCAGTTCAATGGAGCGATTGCTTTATCTCTTGGTGAACCATAGTGATATTTTGGGTCTCCTGGAATTAGTGCCAATTCAGAGAAGTGTCCAATAATCCTCAAAAAGTCTGATTATTTCCTTTTCCTCAAAGCACAGTTATTCTGGTAGAAAGCTGTTGATCCCTTTGGAAGAGACTGGGAGGAAGAATAACAGTATGCATTTTTGGCAGTGTAGTGGGAGTCCTACCTGAAGGGTAACTGGCCCCGCCTTCATTTATTCAAGGGATTCTGAGCCTGTACACTGGCCCGTGATACCCTGGGATCCAATTACTTGCACTGCATTTAGGTTTTCCAACTCAGTGACAGCAGTTCCCCCTAGAATTTATGACCTACAGAGAAGAGTAATCACAGAGCTCTTCAGGAATGTTGGGGACCTCCTCACACATTTATTTCTCACAGTCATAGAGAAAGATATGTCCTCTGGACCTTCCTAGGGTGGGTGAGCAGGTCTTAAGTGATAAATTCACTCTAACATTTCAATCTCCCAAAGTCTTTGAATCTCTTCCTCTTACTGTATATCAGGGTGATTCTGGCATTTCAGTTCATTCAGGGTAGGCCACTATTTGGGTCATGTCCTACCCCGACAACCAATAAAACTGTTAGAGTTCTTTCTAACTCCCTAATTCTGCCTGATACAATTCTATGACCCTCCCACCACTATGCCCCACCTTTAAGATTCACTCCCACACATGTTCCATGGATTTCTGTCTATACAAATTAGAGAAATCACGTAGTTCTTGTAGAGTGTACTGCACCTCTTCATGGGTCACACTTTGTACCTCGCATTTAGGGACCAATAAGAATCTGAGTCTAGCAATAGGTCTAGAAACAAAGAAGAGTGGTGAGGGCAGGTCTTGAGGAGAATCAGCAATGTCTTGCAAGGCAACTTCCTCAGGGAGGCCATTACAATTTTCTCAGGCAAAGCAGAGTTAATCTCCTCAGGTGGGGGTGGAGCAGCTGCTTCTACTGGCAAAGAAGACTCATTGGAATTTAAAGGTTCAGTGTCCCCAGCTTCATCAGGGTCTTCTCATATGTCCCCATGCCAGTTTTCAGGATTCCATTCCTTCCCAATCGATGCCTTAACAGCATATACCCTGTGAGGCTGGAAATTCAATTTGCATTGTAATTCAACCATTTGCAGCATGAAACTCTGGGTTTGGTTTTCAGCAGTCTCAATTCTTTGGCTACAGGAGATAAGAGTTTCTTTCAGGATAGACATAGAAATTTTTAGGTCATTTATACAAGCCGTGAGCTGGTAATTTGAACCCCTGAGCTCATTCTTTTATTTCCCCACTTTTTCAGGGCAATTAGGAGCAACTAGCCAAATTCATACTCATTATTTTGACAAAAAATGTTCTAAGGTATCAAATACATGGTCACTCAGAAATTTACCTTTTACAGGTAATCGTTTAGGAGTATCCAGTGGTGATATTTTATCAGTCTCTGTTGCCACATTATACCATGGACTATCCACTCTTGTTGTTAACGGAAATAGCCATTAGTGCCTTTAAATCTAATCAAATTAAAGGACCAGTTCCAAAAACTGGGTACGATGGCCTAGCCAAGTTGACACATAAAATCAACCATTATAAAAACCTACAAGACCTCCTTTGTGTCTTTCACTCTCACCTCACACTTTCTCAGCTGCACTTTCAAAATATATCCCACCTCTGGTCGTTTATCACCTTCATCATTATCTGGTGATCCTAGACCAAGCTACCATCATCTCTCACCTAAACTTTTTAAATGATCCCCTTTTGCTTTATTTGCTTTCATTCTGCCTCCTATTCCATTGGCCTCTTACTTTTTGAGTCTATTATTTAGGCAACAACCAAAATGGTTTATTTAAGGCCTAAATCTACTCACCAACCCAAAAACTCCAGCGGCCCCCATCAAACTCAAATTAAAACCCAAACTTCCTATCACTGTCTACAACCCTATGTAGTCTGGTTCTGCCTCTCTTTCTCTGATTTTATTTCCACATTCACCAGTATTTTTATGAACTCCCTAATGTCCAACTGAGGGTGTTTGTGTTCCTTTTGCCTGGAAATCTCACCTCCCCAATGTTCTTATAACTCCATCCAGAGCATAGCTGAGAAGCCACCCCTTCAAAGTCCTTTCAAGATTGCCCTATTTAAATTAACTGCATTATACACTATTTTCTTACACTGATTAACTTTTCTTCCTGAACCTTATTAAAGTCTAACATTATATTACATATATATATATATATGTTTAATGTTTGCCTTTCCAAACAGAATAGAACCTCCAAGAGGACAGGGGCTTAAATGCCTTGTTTCCTGCCAAATATCAAGGTCCTAGAACTAGAGCTAATATACAGTAATGCAGAGATTTGGCAAATGAATTAATGGCAATAATAATAGTACCCTAAGGTTAGTACCTATAAAGTTGTTGAGAGGGTTAAATTTGATAACGTGCTTATGCCAGAGACTGCTAATTATCTCCTAATGTCAATTCTTCCTTCCATCTTAATAGAATCTCCAATTTTTATTTGGGCACATGGCTGCCCAGAGTAAAGACATCATTTCCCACCATGCCTTTCAATTAAGAATGATCATGTGACTAGTTCCTGCCAATAAGGCACAAGCAAATGTACTAATTACAACTTCTCAGAAGAGATAGGAAAGGAAGCAGGTGGGATGGAGGGAGAAGTTTGCCCTCCTTCTCTCCCCTGCTGACTGAATTTGGGCATGATGGCTGGAGCTCCAGAAGCTCTTTGGCATCCAGCTTGTTGCATGAGACGACCATAAGAGTAGAAGTCAAGAGTAGAGTGAGGATCACAAGATACAAAAAGCCTGGGTTCTTGCTACCACAGTGACATATCAGCTCAGACCTACTACCTCTGGACTTCTTGAGTGTGAGAGAAAAATAAACTTCTATCATTTTTAACTCATTTTTAATTTGGGATCTTCTGTTGCTTGCAACCATACCTATTGCTAACAATTTTAACATGTAAATTGACCAAGACAAACTTTTGACCATAATAAGCTTCCATAAATATTGTCTTTTGCTTTGTGTTACTCTCATTGTTTTTTGGGTTTTTTTTTGTTTTGTTTTTTGTTTTTTTCTATTTCTGTATCTCCTTGTCAGCATTGTTGCTGTTGGTATATGCTATGTACTATGTCAAGTTCTGGGGATAAGGACAAGAATAAGATAGAGCTTTGATTTAAAGGGCACTGTAGTTTGGGGAGAGTAGAAATAAAATTACAGTACAATGTGAAATGTGCTTTAATAGTTTAATAAAAAACATGCCATGTGAATGCCAAGGAAGGACAGCATGTCTTCCAGGAGGAGCAGAGGCAGATTCACTGCAGAAGGCATAAATCTTGAACCAAGATTTAAACATATACAGAAAGCTATCATGAGAACAAAAGGCTGGAGAGGGCAGAGAGAAAAGTAAGAGGAATGACTGCATATAGTCTCCCCTGTTAGGTGAGAAGGAATCATTTCGATCTTACCATAAAAAAAAAAAAAAAAAAAAAGCATTATTGCCCCTAAGAAAGCCAAGGCTCTTATCTTACCCAATACTTCATTGCAAAAATGAGGTCACTATATTAAAAAAAAATAAGCACCAAACAATTTGATGAAAAGATGAGTTGATATCTTAGAAAGAAAGGAGGTGCTTGCCTCATGGGATGTATAGAATCAGGAGTGTCAAAAGCAGGCATGGTGGCATATTTTGGTGTGTGGGCTTGTTGGGGAGAAGGAGAGAAGAGGTGACAGGAAACAGTATGTAAATACATAAAATTAGGAAGATTTTTCCAGGGAAAGATAGCCACTTTAGTCAATGATTTCAGAAATAGTTTCTAAAAATTAAACTGTAAGTACTACCTGTTCTATCCCTTACATTGTCAGGCGATAAGTTTTAAGAGAGAATTCACTTGACAATTTTCAGAGTAATGTTTTTGTATAAATTTCAAAATCCTTACCCTACTATCTCAACCATATGTGTTTTATAGTGCAAATCAGAGGGCAAGTGAAGGAGCACTAAGACAGCAAAATAAGGATGGGGAGTTTTGGATTTCCTCCTTAAGACATCTCTACTGCTGCAACCTCAGTGTCTTTGCTGGTTCCTAATTTGGACCCTCAGGACTCTGACATTGTTCACTTAACCTCCTATAGTAAACTGACCTTAAATTTGCTCCTGAACTTTTTTCTTAACCTCTAACCCTGGTTTAACATTTACACCCAGCTTCTCTAACACTGATTCTTGCTGTATATCGTAATACTGTCTCACATTAGTAATTATTTAAAATGTAATTTTTAACGTCTTAACATGTACTTGCCTATGCAAACTTATCTCTGAAAATATCATAATGGAAATCTATCAGAAAATATTATTTGACCTATAAAAATCTGATTTACAGATACCTATAAAAATCTGATTTACAGATTTAAAATTTCAAGAATGACTGCAATAAAAACAAAACAAACAAATAAAAATACACCACAAAGCTACCTTTGTAGGAATTGATTGCTGAGATTGAAAAGGAAAGGGAAAAATAACATTCACTTAGTATTAATCTATTATAATGTATCCTTCACCTTAGCATCTCTTTGCTACGTTCTAAAGAAGCAACACTTCTCATTGACCGTGTAATTCAAATCTTTCTTTGGAGAAATATGCAATAGTTGGTAATCTCATGCATTCTAAAGCATCTCATTTTATGCCCCCCAAATGCATGATTTACTTTGAATGATAAATATTGCTATGAAATGGAGTGTTTCCGGCATTCACAGATCAAATGTAACTGGGGAAGAATAACTCAGATGCATCCTGGTGTTTTATATTTCCGTGCACTAATATTTGCTTCACACCATATGTCACAGTAACACAAGAACGTGATAAAGTAGAACAGCCCAGTGGTTTTCTCTGCCAACATCTGGTCTTCTGAGGAAGTCTTTAGAGATTCATGTTTAAATCCCAAGATAAGTGGGATAATAAAAAGCCCTGTTTAGAGGCAGCAAAGGGAGTGCTGGAAAGTCTTCCTATCCTCATACTGGCATCAGTGCAAACTGTGATAATCTCAATGGAATTAAACAAACAGACCCAGTAGTTCACTGGACCCTCCCTGAAAAGCCACACACAATGTTCATTCCCAGAGCAGAAAAGAGAACCAGATGTCAGCCTTTTAAATGGTGGCCATTCTTCAAACCTTCTGACTCAGCTGCGTTCAAGGCAGTCAGCCCTGGAGACACCAGAGCTACCTAATGAACAAAGGCAACATCCTCTTCCTAAAGCTGGGTTGGCCAGTCTTCAGAGAAGAGACCAAGACCCCATTAGCTAAATTGATGGGACTTACAACACGTGCTCTCCAATCGTTTAACAAAAGGAGGGGGAGATACACTTTCATATTTCCTACTCCCCTGCAGGAATAGATTAGTTATATTTATTCTTTTCATTTCCTCACATGCTCCTTATTCTTCGAATTGGTGCAATATGGCTAGTACCCTCGCCACTTCATAGACGCTACCCACTGAGTTCCCAAATGGCCACCATTTTGCTTCACCACAGCATCTCACATTGGTTGCTGCTCTCTCCTCCTTGGAACATTCTTTTTTGTGTGTGTTAGATGTGACACTTCTCTGTGACATACTTTTTTTTTTTTTGTATATACTGCAATTTTATTTCAATCGCACAAACGAAGTTAGCATGTATGAAATTTCAATGAAACAGTACGGTAAAAATAGCAGAGAACCAAAAACTCTAAAAAAGTAAGTACACCTAAAGCATGAGAATTCAACATTCATTAGTGTTTCATCTTCAGTTTTGATCGACATTTGATGCTTGCAAATTTTGAAACAAACTTTGAGATCGTGATGCCTGCTGTGAAGAGATTTCAGCACCAGCGCTAAGATTTGTACATTTGGTTGGTTTGCAATTGACTTGTTAGCCATTTTCATAGTGTATAGTACAGATTTGTCACAGGTCAGATCACAGTGTTGAAGGAAAGAAGTACCTTCCTGCAATTAGAAAGGATCCCCTAAACTGCACTCAGCTTAAGACGTCCAATGTACAAGAGCACGAAAACCATCAAAATAATGTGGCTCCAGGAAACATAGTTTTGAAAAGGAAAATACCTGTGTCTGTTTCCCGTTTTAAGTACTGAAATCTCTAACAATGACAAAACCGTCACATAGGACAGTAAATGTGTGACACACTTTTCTAATAATTTTTTCTAAATCTTTTTTGTTTGTTTTTGGTGATATCTCCACTTTTTCTAGACCCTCAAATTTTGATGTTTGGCAAAGCTTTGATGTTTAGCAAAGAAGGTCTTATGCCTTCTTCTTTCCATCTGTATTCTCTTCCCGGATAATCTAAGTCCCTATCAAATTTCCGGTTCCTCATCATCTGTATATGGCTTGTGCTGCTGTCCTCTTTGCCCCTCCGGGTAAGCTGTCCACCCTTCTCCACCCTGTTCTGTGCCCTGGGAGGCTGATCTCTATAAACTGCATCTTTGGTCCCTTGGTTAGTGGTTTGTTTTTGTCCAGAAGGATACCAGCAGGAAATTGGGTCTTGGGAGGAGAGAGAGGTAAGATATTATTTCTTTTTTCTTCCTCCTTCCATGCCCGGCTCTGGGTTAGCAGTGGTTGCATTCCTTTACCAGATACCTTCCTGTTAGGTAACCCTCTCCTTTAGTGATAAGTCTTGGCAGATTTCAGGAAATCTTCCTTTCTCTTTACCCCTCAAGCCTCGGGATGGTAGCAGCATTCAGTTGTGTTCATTCCAGAGTGTTTCCCCAACTCTAGCTGTGTTCCCTTAATCCAGCCAATGATTTTGTAAATAGTTCATTCATTAGAGTCTTTTCAAGTGACTTCTTTCCAGGATGCCATCTATTTGCTGCCAAAACTCTGACCCACATGCTGAGATTACCCTAATCTGCATCTCAAGATCCATAGAACTAAATACTGTGCCTACTAACAGGTCCATTTGGATTTTCTGGAGATATTTAAATACTAACGTGGCCAGCAATGAACGTGTCACCTTCTCCTCTTCTATCTCTATATTTTCCTTTTCAGCAAATGATAATGCTATTTGAAAAACTCTGTTTTTCAAGCCAGAAACATGCACATCACCTTTAACTTCAATTTCCTCATCCAATTGAATACTAAGTTTTACTGAGTCTGTTCTAAATAGTTCTTGAACCCTTCCATTTCTGCCGTTCTCAATGCTTCTATGCTAGACCAGACTACCTTCAACTTTTGTCCAGTCTCCCCTACGATACATTTTCCACAGGGGAGTCAGAGTGATCTTTCTAAGAAGTAAATTTCATTATATCAACACTCTATTTAAAAACCTTTAAAATGGATTTTCATCGCCTTCAGATAAAACCAGGGCTCCTTAACCATGATTGTGTGCTCACCCACTACCTGACCCATGCTCCAGTATAAAACTCATTATGCTTTATTGTAATTTGTTATTTAAATGTCACCCGCCTCCATGAGAGTGAAGGTTCATAGGTCAGGTGTTATGGGTTGAATTGTATCCCTCCAAAGTTTACGTGTTGAGGTTCTAATTCCAAGTACCTCACTCAGAATGTGACTTTATTTGAAAATAGGGTCATTGTAGGTCTAATTAGTTAAGATGAGGTCATGCTGGAATAGGGTGGGTCTCTAATCCAATTTGACTAGAGCCCTTATAAAAAGGGGGATTTGGACAGAAGCACAGATACATGTAGGAGAAAGGTGATAAAAGGGGCCACAGGAAGAAGATGGCCATCTATAAGCCAAGAAAAGAGGTCTAGAACAGATCCTTCCCTCACAGCCCTCAGAAGGAATCAATGCTGTTGACAGCTTCTTTTCCTAGCCTCTAGAAGTATGAGACACCCATTTTTTCTGTTGTTTAAGCCACCCACTTTGTGATGCTTTGTTACAGCAGCCCAAGCAAACTAATACAGCGGGAAACATGTCTGTCTAGTAATTGTGGCATCCCAAGTCTGTGGCAGCATCTCAAACATACACAGTTGGTTTTCTATAAATATTGGGTTGGCCCAAAAGTTAGTTTGGGTTTTCCCATACTATTTTACAAAAAGCCCGAATGAACCTGTTGAGTGATTGAATGAATTCCTATAATTACTGTGAAGTAAAATTACATATTTGGCAAGTAGGTCAGACCAACTTGATGAAGCTTTGTTACTGTAGTATCATTAAAACCAGATCCCAAGCAGAAAATTGAAGGACAGTGTTTTACAGTCCCCATCACATTCAATATTAATTAATGAAGCAGGAAAATGGAGTAAATTTTTCATCTGAAAAAAGAAAAATACTGAGGATCGTTGCTCAGCTAGAATAACTTATTTTTAAAATGCTATCTCAGCTTTACTTTATTCTCTTCATGAGCCCTTCAGATTTTACTTATCTAAATAATAGAGAGTCCTTATTGTCAATAGGGACTTAAGCCCAGGGGGTGGAAGAGTTTGAATGGGTCCTTTTTCATTTTTACTTATACCAGAGGCACCAGGCAAGAAAGGTTGTTGAGTTGCTCCTTTAGGAGTTTATCTCTTCATAAGTCAAACCTGAGAGTTTCAACTTTCCCAACAGAGTACTTACGGGCTAAAGTTGGGAAACCCTGTTGAAATTTCATGAACCTTAATCAGATTTATTGGCTCATTCAGCTTTTTTTTTAGTGCTCCTAAGGTTGAGGTGGTTCAACTGAGGTATGGCATGTGGATTTCTTAATGAATAGTGAATTCTGTAAGTTTGTGTGTACTCTAAAAAGCACATCTCTCTCTTTTTTTTTTCAAGTATTATCTTTATTTAATCCTGACAACAATCTTATCAAGTAGATGCTAATATTATCCCCACTTAAGGAAGGGGAAACTGAGGCTTCGAGCTTGTTTCAGGTTCCAAGTCTGATAAGAGGTGGAACTGGGACTTGCATTTGGGTCTTTTGGCCCCGCCTCTGTACCCTTATCTGGGTCCAGTTCCCCCCTGCCCTGGGTGTGACTGAGGTCTTTTCATCCAGCCTGCCAGTGTTCAGCCCTTGGCTCCTACCAGACACCCTGCAGCCCAGTGACTGGACAGTGCGAGTGTCAGCCGGGGATCACAGGATGGCGGTGTGACAGGTGTCTCTCAGGCGCCTCTGATTTCCCCCACTGTCAAGGTAGGGAAGACATCAGCATGCCAGAGTGGGGGACTCCTCTCCGAAGTGTACACGGCCAGCCTCTCAGAGAAGCCGGCAAATCCCTACAGATCCACCACTGGTCACTACTACACTTTTGACTCTAATCTGCCTGGTTCCTCCCTAGTTTGAGTCCATTGAAAACTCATATACCAGTTATGCATCTTAAAAGAAATCTAAAAATGATTTATTCCTAAAATTTAAAATTTTTTCGTGCATTATAAATTTGTGTTTCTTGATTTGCATGTAAATTCTCTAAAAGCACATATCTCTTAACCCAATATCACATGTTAAAGTTAGATAATATCTTGGAAACCAGAGCCTCCTTGCCATTTGGGCACCAGAGGTTGGCATTTCATAAACTAAACAGTCCTCTTTAATTAAATAAAGACCAGTCATCGTGATGAAGCGATGAATATGATTTGAACTAAATTCTATTCTGAATGGTCATGTCTAGGAAAATCAGCAGCCTTATAAAATACATTAGTAGTGACTTTGTACTTGGTGACATCAATGCTCTCTTCCAATCTTGATTCTTCAGATATAAAGTCACATCCATGACATTGGTGTTTATCTTATGGGATGTTACCAAGCTGCTGCCTTCAAAGAATAGAGAGTACTTGAATTTAGCCATTCTCAATAGCATTTTTTCTTACAAATTGCTATTTTCCACGTCCATAGCATAAATCAAGCCCTTAAGTTCATTTAATATTTATCATATTATACTAAGATAACTATATAACCCCAGTAAGGTCCTCCACTAGGAGAAGTAAATGATCAGAACTTTGTACTTTCTTTAAATAATGAATCTGACCACAGCATGTGGCCAACTCTCAAGCAGAGAGGTCCTCACACATACTCCTGGCCTATGTCCTGAGCTCCATCATCTCATCTGAACTGGAATCCATTTTCCTAACATGTTATCAGAATCATCATCTTCTTGAGCACTGCAGGCCCTTGTTCTGATGACTAGCAATGCCTTTCTGCCATGTCTTCTGGCTTCTACCCCAGCTGTGCCCTGCACGTGGCCCCTCATACTCTATCACTCTTCCTCCAGCCATGCAGATTACATGAGCCATTCGGATCCCTATACTTTATCATGCTGTTAGCCATGTGGCAGAGATTTCCCCAGTCCACGAAATGGAAAATCAGATAATAATGAAAGAAGTGAATTCTGATTTGTCACTAGTCTGGGACTCCCTTTTTTATATCCATAGTCCCTTAGAATCCTGGTTTACAAACTCTTGGAAACGTGTTGATGCCATGATGGTTACTCCACAGTTGCTGCCTCAGGTCGCTATGTAAGTCAGAGGTGTATAATTTTACAAAAGCTTATAAATGTTATAGAATACTTCCTCCATCATCGAAATATTTTATAATCCTCTCTCTAGTTCATTCTCCCATCATCATGGCAATTAGAGGACTGATCAGTACCACTGCTCCCTGGAACACAAATTTAGAGATAATTGTCCTGAAAAAATTCTCCTGTAGTTCAATCCTTGCTTGAGCAACTAGAAATTTGTTTGTTTGTTTTTTCTGTTACTTTGCAGATAAATGAGTCCTAGCAAGTCAGTCATCTAATTCAGTCATTCATCTCAGAGACCCTCTTACTCTAAGATTTTAAGAGGCAGGGGATAAGGGTGGAAAAGGAATTTGACTAGTTTAAAATTTCTTGTGTCTCTGAAACACCAGGGTCAGTTTAACAGACTTCACAACTTTGTCATGGCAAATCTTCTCAGCTTCTCACTATTCAGCTGGGGGTTTCAGGTCCAGGTATCCCCAAGCAATCATCAAATCATTGCATCTAATCAGCATGAAATAAAATAATTGTATCTAAAAGTCCTTAGATATTTTTAATTCTGAGCATTTGGAGCTTTTAAAATACATGCAAAAAATAAGTTGTTCTTGAGTTTTGTTTGAACTAAGAGAAAAGAGACTTTGACACTGATATAAATTATTAACAAAAGATTTAAGTATCAATGAATAAAAATGGAGTGTAAAAAGATGTTTATTATAATTTTTTAAAAGATAAACCTTCAGGTTATTAACCTTTCTAACCAAAATATGTAGATAATTATCTCTAAAAGAAAGGGCAAGGTTATTAATAATCATGACATTTAGAAGAATTTGAAAGAGAAGGGAAACATTTTCTAGTGGACTGAGTTCTTCAAAATACAGGTAAACTCAATCTAGCAAAAACATTATGAACTCAGGTTTTTTATGAATAAGTAAATATATTGTTTTAAACATCTTTTTTTCTTTTAAGTTGAGGTATAGTCGCTTTATGATGTTGTGTTAGTTTCTGCTGTACAACGCAGTGAATCAGCTATATGTAATACATATATCCCCTCCCACTTGGACCTTCTTCCCACCCCACCCCCATCCTACCATCTAGGTCACCACAGAGCACCAAGCTGAGCTCCCTGTGCTATACAGCAGGTTCCCACTAGCTATCTATTTTACACATGGCAGTGCACATGTCAATCCCAATCTCCCAATTCACCTCCCCACCATGTCCACAGTCCATTCTCTATGTCTGCATCTCTACTCCTGCCCTGCAAAGAGGTTCATCTGTACCATTTTTCTAGATATAATTTAACCTTTACCTTTTGATAAAATATTGATGGTCAGGATGACAAAATGCACTATAAATACAGTTTGCCTTTAGGGGAAGAAAGGTCATGCCTTTCCATGTTCCTTTTTAGATTGACACTGGAATAATTATACAATAGTACATAAGTCAATAATATGCTATATACGTTTGCCTTAATAGAACAGCCCCAAAAGTCTGCCTACGATTTTGTTGGTCAACAGTACTCTCAATTTTCAAGAAGAAAGCATAAGAAACATAAGCAATTTTCTCTCTTATATGTTGACTTCCAAAGTAATGTCTGTACGGAGCCTCCAGGGAAGCTTGAGAATTGGAACTCTTTTTCAATTAGCAAAGGAATATCAAAGAGAATTTCCAGTCGTGACTCAATTAATCCAAGTACAGCGGGGAGCACATCCTAATAGTTGGAGTAAGAAATGGAGGGAGGATTCCTGAAATACATTTCCAGTCCCAGAGCTTGAAAACTGAGTGGCCTAAGGCGATTCTACTTACCTAACCTGTCCTTCAGGTTTTCCCAGTGTACAAATAGCATCAATACTCTGTAATGGCCTATATGGGAAAAGAATCTTAAAAAAAAAGAGTGGGTATATGTATATGTATAACTGATTCACTTTACTGCAAGCCTGAAACTAACAAAACATTGTAAATCAGCTATACGCCAATAAAAATTTAAATAAATAAACGTGAAATGTAAATAATTTAGGTCCATCGTGTGGCAAATGTTTACAATACTTACATGGTCTACTAATACCGTTCATGGAGCAGCGCAGAGAGGGGGCATAGAGACTGACAAGGCTATTAATTGCTAGTTATGTCCCACATTAAGTTAGTCCTCCTCGGGTCTTCCATGATGTCAAGAAAATTTTCACATTTGTCTTCATTCTCGGACAGTTCTGCTCTTCTGGATGGGGAGATATTTATCAGTGTAGCTGAGGCAGCTTTGATAGAATCAATTTCAGCTTTAAATCTCTCTTGAGAGGCACTCACATCTTGAGGGTTCACCTAGGCTGATTCCAAGGAAGTCTCTTGAGTAAGGGTCCTCAGGCCATAGGCATGCATTTTTAGCTTCTAGCTGGGATTCCACAGAGTTAATAGTTTGTTAACATTGTTTTAAGAAAAATGCTCCTGAATGGTGAGCTCCAAATAACATCTAAATGATCATTTGTGGGGGATGAAAGAGAGTGTTGCTGTCTCCACCAAATCCCTCACAGGTCAAGGCCAGCCCTGAAAAAGCCCAGGGTGAAGCTCTCATCTCGGAGGAAAGACACAGTACCCCCAGCAGAGCATCCCAGAAGCAATGTGGAAGCTGAGCTCCGCCGCAGATGCAGCTCATTATGACAGTGCTTTTTTTCTTGCTTTCTCTTGACTGGTGAAACAATACCTATCTTTTCTTTTTCCAATCAAAATGCAGATTAAATTTCATCATGCATCGCAGGTGCTTTGAAAGCACAAACTAGTTCCAAAAAAACCCACTGAGTAATCTTATTAGTTTATGTTTATTTCTATGTAGAAAGAGTCGTGCTGCTTTTCTGTTTTTGACTCTTTGCACATCCTCTTTCCTCTGGAATGCCTTTCTCCTTTTCCACTTGAATAAAGCCCAATCCTAAAGAAGAAAAGCCTCTTTCGAACCTTGCCACCTCCCACTTGCTGAGTGCCCACGTACGGGTGCCCAGGCCCTCCTGTGATTCCTATTTCATAGCACTTCTCCCACGCGAATATAATGCTTGTCCACTCTCTTAGCCACTAGACTGAGACCTCCCTGAAGTAGAGGACAGATGGCATCACTTTGGTTTCCATAAGGACCTTAAGCTCAATGCTTAGCATGGAGATGTACTAAAATGTTTGTTGAATTAATGTACCTAGTGTTGTCCAGTAATACATGATCTCAATAAATAACATAACTTAGATTTACATACCCTATGTAATTAGTTCAGCACTTTCAACACACACACTATCCTGAAGACAACAGATTATCTTTAAACTCTTACTTTTCCTAGGTTGACCTCTGACTCTTCCTAGGTTGACCTCTGACTCAAATATGCTTTCTTGTAGCCATATTTCATTTACATTCATCTTTTTTTATTAGACATTGAAAAAGGAGACTGTGCCCTGCTTCCTGTGGCTAGCAGGCACAACAATAAATACTTTTTGAGTAAATAAACAATCAAATATGAAAAGACGACTGATGATCCCCGTGGCTAGGTCGAGGGCATGGCTATTGTGATTGACTCAGTAGCTATGCAATTAATCAAATAGTGATGATACCTAGAGTTAAGAAAGGGAGCATAGGTTGGAGCTGGGATAGGGAGAGTAGGAAACTAATAATAAAACTCTCCCACAGACTAAATAATGCTAGCCAGAGTCAGGATAAAAAGATTATCCCCTATATAAAGCTGTTGTCATAAAAGTAGGGCATGTGACCCTACAGTATAGATAGGTTAAAACTTTGTTTATGGCTAAAAGAGGGTTTTGTTCAGCTGAGAATTAGAAAAACAACCTTGAGCTATCCCAATGCAAGGCATGGAAGAGAGCTGGTCTGAAGTACAGATCTGCAAGGGGTGGCTTTCCAAGGAAAAGGACATTCTGATCAGACATAGGGCAAAGGGAGTAAATGGAGACATGATCAGTTTCATCCAGAGACAACTTCCTGAGAATCAAAGAGAAGTGAGGCTGAAAAATCCGTTTTCCACCAAACGGGTGTGTTCATTTCCAAGCAAGTTAGCTTCTTTTTCCAATCTGGCCCATTACCTATTAGAATAGAGAATCTTCTCAGAGGCCCAAAGCACTCAGCCCAGATGCTTTGACAGTACTGGCATGCCTCTCCATTTCGTCAAAGCACCAGGACATCAGAGCATTTTTATTGCATCAACTAGAGACGAGCCCCTATCCCCTGATGCTTGTGTGGTCTTAGGACACATGAACACTTGGAAACGGGAATAACCAGCCACGGTGCCACATAATGCAGCCAACCACAATTACCAACAGAGCCCTACTAACACTAGTATGTGTTTTGTTGAGAGAAATTAAAAAGCTACTCAGCTGTGAAAGCCATTTTCCACTCGATTGTTGCCAGCCTCAAACTGAAGTTATGTAGACCCAAGTTAGCTGTAACACATACACATATACACCCTTCACTTAAAGTTCAGAAACCGTATGATTGAGCACTGAGTCCCTGCAAATAACTAGAAATGTTTTTTCTTTCTTCCCCTTCTTCCAGTTGGCCGACAGGTATAGCAAGCTGACTGAGTCTGCAATCAGCTCCATCAGAAAGTGCAGATAAAAGAGCAAAAGGCAGAAAGATTTTTTGTGTCTAGCCAACAGAGCATCTCCAGGGAAATCTGCAGAGGTGGAAAACATTGTTCAGAATTATTGCAATATACTACCTTTCATCAAAGGTGCTTACAGTGATTGAAACATATTAACTAAATTTCCTTCTCAACCTTTTAGATTGGGATTGTAAAGTATCACTACTATTAGAACAGGTTTGTAGCAAATAGCAAAGCACCTATTATCCAGACCAGTGCTGACCCAGTCATTCACGGGTAGGAATCTTGTATCGCTGTATTTTTTTCTGCAGTCTGTATAGCCAGAGAGAAAATTCAGGACAGTGTTAAGTTCAGACACCTCTGCTCTCTAAAATTTTAGGTATGCTGTAAAGCCTATTGTGGAGGTGGCGGGTGGGGTGGACTTCAAAGACATGCAAAGGGAAAAAAAAGGAGCATGAAAATTGAGGAGTGATATGGTTGGAATTGCTCATGGCCATTTTTACCAACAGGATTTAACAATGATGGATTCAAGCAGTGTACTCTGTTATACCTAATGAAGAGATTAATTAATATAATTCATGCTTAATAGGTATTTAAGAAAACTGCAAGATTTCAGGAAGTCAGAATCATTTGTTATTCTTTCCCCTGTCTTAAGAATCGTCTCTAAATGGATGATTTCCTTGTGTCTGCCTCAATTTGTCTCGATATTTTCATGTGGGCATTTCCTGTTGAAATGTTTCCTAAGCTCTCTGATGGATTCTGGAGATGTTTCACAGAGTAGCTAGTCCTCTTCTCCATGAGCTGCTCTGGACTGTAATTGAGCATCCCTGCACATTGCACACACCTTGTCCTCTTCTAGGACCCTTTGTCCTGTATCACTACACTCTTGTTGTGAGTGCCCACTGGGCACCTGCTTCTGCAGGTCCTGACCTGGCCTCACTTGAGCACTGACTCCTCATCTATCAAAAAGGATGTGAATGTTTCCTGATGGAGAAAAGGGGTGAGATTTGGTATTAACATCTCTTTCTTATTTTCTTTACTGTGGCCCAGATCATTTAACTCATTTTGGTTATTGTCTCTCTCTGCAACATTCAGCTTGTAGACCTCCTGCTACTTGATTTGCCGAACTATACCTCTGACTACCCAGAACATGATCCTGGTGCCAGACTGTCTGGATTGAATTTAGCTCTAATCTTAACTAGGTTTGTAATCTTGGGTAAGCTATTTATTTTCTCTCTGCCTCAGTCTTCTCATCTGTAAAATGGAGTTAATAAACTTTTCTTTCATATGGTTTATTATAAGAATGAAACTTACTAGGTTTTCCACACACCCCACTTTCCTTTTGTCATAGGCTCAGATGCATGCCTCGATATATACCTTGTCCCTAAAAGTATTTGAATTTACATTTAAATATTTTTAGGGTCCTCATTGCCCACCATAAACCCAAGTCTATGAAATAAGTATAATGTCATAGAATACACCAGATTAAATAGATAACCAGTCAAAGTATTTCTTAAAATTAGAGACTCTTCTCTCTAAGCTTATCATGAGACATTTGGAACCCAAACCACCAGGTAAAATTTTACCACCCTCTGTGCCCAATAAGTGAGGCAGTACAAAAAACAGAGCTGGCCCTGGGGGAGCTGGTAATTCAGTTACTCCAAGAAAGTGTGATATTACATGCTCATTTGACAGCCATAAAGACTAGTTGTTTCAAAGCAAATTTTATGTTGGACTGTATGAATATTCTGAGTTCAAGTTGTGGAGAGCAGTATGAGCTGGAGTTGGCCAGTAAGTCTCATGGCCTCGCCCACGTTCAATAAGAAAGAAGGAAGGAAAACAAAGCCTTCCCATCTGGACAAGTATAGGGAAGTCAAGGGCAGCATACATATCTGTTGCAAAACTTTGGTCTAGTTAAATCAACTTTTGATTTTAAGAAGTTTATAATGTCTGCAAGTTCTAAATTTAAATTTGAAGAACTGAAATATATATACACACATATTGCAGTTCTTGCTGACATAGCATCACATATTATTACTACAGAAAACAAACAGTAAAAACCCCCAAAATTAAAATGTTTTGGACTTCCCTGGTGGTGCAGTGGTTAAGAATCCGCCTGCCAATGCAGGAGACATGGGTTTGAGCCCTGGGCTGGGAAGATCCCACATGCCACGAGGCAGTTACTCCCGTGTACCACAACAACTGAGCCTGCACTCTAGAGCCCATGAGCCACAACTACTGAGCTGGTGTGCAACAACTACTGAAGCCTGAGCACCTAGAGCTGGTGCTCTGCAACAAGAGAAGCCACCACAATGAGAAGCCCGAGCACCGCAACGAAGAGTAACCCCGGCTAGCTGCAATTAGTGAAAGCCCTCACGCAGCATGAAGACCCAGAGCAGCCAAAATAAATAAATAAAAATTTTAAAAAATTAAAATATAAAACATTTCACTTAACGACTGGAGACATCTATCTTTAGGACTATCATGGAATAGAAGCCTTCAAATTTTTTAACTGGGTGATGCTTTACAGACTCATTTATAATAAGTTGATGCTGCTTGCAATGTGTCTCTGCAGTGTTTCAGTGTTTCTGCTTTTTTGGGTTTGAGTTTTCCTACCCTTTACAGGTCCAGCATTAGATCTTTCTCCGCCCTTTTATATTTCCTGTTTTGCAAGCCAAATGATTTCATTTCAAACACCTGTAAATCTTCTTGCAAGTCGTTAATAAAAGCATTAAATAATTTAGTGTCTAATTGAATTAATCTTCATGGCCTCCCACTGCACAGCGCCACTTTGCTCTTTTAGCACCTTCCTGCCCCCTTATCCATTCCACATTCTGCCATAGCTTGCTATGTATGAATGATTTTCACCTAGAAATCTGCCAACCTATGTTTGATCCCTAAGCTTGTGTATTTAAAGGATAGAAATTATTTTAAAGTTGCCTCATGATCAAAGGGAGGAAGGAAACCAAGGAAAGCCTTTTACCACCAGATAAAAAGAGACTGGAAGAGTCATTCCCCAGGATACAGACCAACCTAGAAGACGACAGATTTGTGAAAACCCATTCAGCATTATTTGGTGAAAGAGGGCCCTGAAACAACAGGAAGAGTACATTTTGCTGAATCACTTGTTACTTTCTCTTGTCCCTCTTTCCACTTTCTCTTCCTTTCCATCGTGCTTCTGGCTGAAACTTTCTGAACCTGGAAACCTCATTGAAAGAGACATTCGTTATTTATTTTGATGATTTATAAAGTGCCTATTCTTTATGGCAACTGCTCACTGAATGTTAAAATTAAACATAAATCACATAAATTCATCACAACAGGTAGCATTACACTAACTGCTTGTGCCACCACTTGGCATAGATTGCTCTGGCAAGTTACTGAAAAGGAGGAAAAAATACCATCCAGCCGAAAGCTACACCAAATAAATGTGCTTTGCATTGGAGCCCAGGAAAGGCGGGTTTCCAAAGGAACTGTGGAGGTAAAAATTATTTATTTATTTTTTTTGGCGTTGTCACAAGTACCAGGACTCCTTTCAGTAGTTGTGGCCAGTTAGTAACATAGGATAACTGAAAATAGGATAAATATTGGTGTGTCTGTCAGAACCTTAAGGGATTGTAACAGTTGCATGTTTTACATCATATTGGAGAGACACAAAACTGTCTAGTTTGTTACAAGCCTGGAAGGCAGGCTTTTCAAAAGGATATATGGAGATTTTGGCTTCCCAGCCATGTGGAAGTAACTGTTACAAGATGTTTCCCTATGATGTAAACAACAGGTAAATTAAGCAAAATATATAAAACAACCACTTTCAGACGTGGAAAACAGGCAGCACGGGACTGTGGTTCCTGAGAGAAGGAAAACAAATCAGCATTTTTGCGTGGAATCAGCTTCCAGATTTTCATGGAGAGAGAAGGAACTCAAACAGATAGATCATGAAGGTTTCGTTGCACTGAGGAGACAGAGATTAGAGTGCAGAGAAGCTGAGACAGCTGTAACTGTGGACATAGTACCAGAGAGAAGACAGCTACATAGAGACAAAGCTTCAGAAATCTGCACAGGGTATCTTTGAATCTGCTATTGAATATTAAGCTACCCATGCTTAAAGCAAAAGTCCATAAAGCCAGACAAAGAATTCTCAGGGTGCTGTAAACTGAACAAGGCTGAGGGACATTTGAATTCCAATCAGCCAGAGTGGGACATTCAGTAATAGGGTAAAACTGGTCCTGTAGTAAAGACCATAATAAAATGGTGGCACTGATCTATAAGTAAATTTGAAGCCTTCCAAAACATTTTCCAACATTCTTTGTAGGAAGACACACAGAAAAGACCTCAAACAACATAAAATTTACAGTGTCTAACCTTCAAATACAAAATTATTAACCATAAAAATTGAAGGAAAATATGACCAAAAACCAAGTGAAAAATCAGTCTATAGAAACAGACCCCCAAATGACAAAATAATAAAATTATCAGAAAAAGGCTATAAAACTGATATTATAAAGATGCTCACTATGTTCAAAAGTTAAAGAATATGATTATAATGTGAAGGGAAAGGAAAGATATCAGAAAGTTCCGAGAGGAAATTCTAAAGATGAAAAATACAGTATCTGCAGTGAAAAATTCAGTGGATGGGAATAACAGCAGATTAGATTACTGAATTATGAAAGATCAGTGAGCTTGAAGACATTGCAACAGAAAACTCAAATTGAAAGGCAAAAAGAGAAGACTAATAAATACAGCCTCAGTGACCAATAGGACAATACCAAGTGGTCTAGCATGTGTGTTTATGGTGTACCAAAAGGATAGGAAAAGTACGTGAGGGATACAGAGAAATGATGCCCCCAAATTTACTAAATCTACAGATCAAAGGTGTTCAATGAACCCCAAGCAGGAAATACCCACATAAACATGTGTGAGATGTTTATGTTAAGGTGCTATGTTAAGGTGCACGTGTTTGTGTGCACGCATGCGCGTGCACACACACACACAACCAGACCAAAGAATATCATAAATAAATTCCTGAAAATCATGATGAGGAAATTTTAAATCTGCCAGAAAAAAAAAGACATGGCACATAGAGAGGAATGAAGAAAAGAATTACTACAGACATCTCAAAAAAAAAAAAGTCAAGCCAGAAGAAACTGAAAAACCACCTTCAAAGTAGTGTGAAAAACCTTATCAAATTGGCATTCTAAAAGCAGCAAAAGCATCTTTAAACATGAAAGCATACTAAAGACATATTCAGACAAACAAAAGCTGAGAGACCTTGTCATCAGCAGACATGGATGTTAAGAAATGATAAGAACGTTTGTCAGGTTGAAGGAAAATGATTCCAGATGGGATTGCGGATCTTAAAAAAGAAAAAAAAAAAAAAACTCAATAAAAGGTATGGTAAATGACAAGTATATGGCAAGTATGAAAGGCTTTTTAATCTCATGTTCAACTTTCTTTAAAAGCTATTGATTTTTTAAAGCAAAAATGATCATGAAAGGTATCATCTATAACATACAAAACTAAAATGTTTTACAACAATAGTACAAGTTGTAAAGGGAGAAGGAAATGGAAATACACTGCTGTAAGTTTCTTTTTTTAAAATATTTATTGGGGTATAGTTGATTTACAATATTGTGTTAGTTTCAGGTGTACAGCAAAGTGAATCAGTTATACATATATCCACTCTTTTTTTTTAAGATTCTTGTCCCATATAGGCCATTACAATGTACTGAGTAGAGTTCCCTGTGCTATACAGCAGGTTCTTAGTTACTTCTATATGTATATAGTAGTGTGTATATGTCAATCCCAGTCTCCCAGTTTATCCTTCCCCCCACCCCCTGGTAACCATGTTTGCTTTCTACATCTGTGACTCTACTTCTGTTTTGTAAATAAGTTCATTTGTACCCTTTTTTTTCTAGATTCCACATATAAGCAATATCATATGATATTTGTCTTTCTGTGTCTGACTTAATTCATTCAAAGTTCTTATAGCAAAGTGGTATTTGAAAGTCGGCTGTATTAAGTTAAAGATGCATACTGGAAATCCTGGAGCAACCGCTAAAAACAAGCACACAAAAACAAAAAAGTGGTATATCTAATAAACCAACAAAGGACAAACACTGTCAGTCATTCTGTCTGTGGTGTGAATTCGCCCTCTGCCATTAGCTTATGTTATACAAAATCCCCTGTGGGCTAAGCCTAGAGTGGTAAGAAGCAAGACAGGTGATGGCTTTTAGATTAAAAACCTAAATGAAGCTTTAGACACTAAAGCACTTGGAAATGGAAATTTCCATCGGGATCAGCCTAAAGAAGTAAGTGAAATCTGTCTCTCACCTTCGTTATTACTAGCGGAGAGAAACTTTTGAAAAATAATAAATAAAAAATTTAACTTCTTGTTGCACTCCCACCTACCCCCCAGAGCCCTCACACACCTCTTCTCACGGCCTTTCAGCTCCTTCAGCCTGTGCTTTATGCTGTGGTTAATGTAGTGGGCACCTGTTCATTCAACCAAAATTTTCAAATGCATACTATTTAGCATATACAGTTCTTACAAGGAGGCTATTTTCCTTTGCTGTATATACATTTTCCTTGATTCCCCAGGCACAACTTCAAACATGTTCTTCTGTAAGACTTTTCCCTGGTCACAAAAATCCTCCCTTAAAAATCTTCCTTCTCCTGAAGTCCACAATACACTTTCCCTTTCTTACAGCACCTCACTGTCTACCCTGTAGTATCATGATCTGTGTCCATGTCTCTGTCTTACTCTTTGAGCTGTGTATTGTCCAAGTTTTGTACTTGCTTCCCTCTGCAGGGCAGAGGCTTGGACATAAGGAGGAAGCAGACAGGCTTTTGAAGTTATCTGAGCCATCATTTTACCCTTTTATTATTTGGGAAGTAAAAGTGTCTGAGGATCAAGAAAAAGAATTATTACGAGGTTACTTGTAAAGGTCAAGGTCTACTTTTACTTTTGATGGTAAAGTCTCACATAAATAAATGAAGCACTGTACATCCACTTATGTAGAGCAAACAGAAGCCAAAATGAACTGTTAGGGAAGTTCTTAGCCCCTGTTAGAGAGCTTACACACTCCACAGTGAAATTGTGAGGGAGATACAGAAAATAAGCCGGCACTGGGAAATCATGTGTGCTGCTTAGAGAGGTAGGGATCACCCATCCAAGGGGCTCATGAGCAAACCAAGCTTCTGTAGTTGGATGGACCATTGGTGCCATTCAACCGTTTTTCCAGATCTCCTCCTTCTGGCACTTCTCCTGTCCTTGAGATCTAGACGTGGTCAAGTTACTTGCATTGGTCAAAAAGCAGTGAATAGAAACGATATATATCATATTTGTAAGGACCTTTAAGAGCCAGTATACAATACTCCATGTTCCCTTTCCCCTTGCCCAGGGAGCAGCAAAGCTCCCTGAAGTGGAGGCTCACTCTGCCTAGGTCTTTCTGTGACAATGACATGGAGCAGAGATCAAACCCCATCCCTGTGCTGTCACTTTGAGATTAAAGCCAGTCTGACCTGGTTGAGAACATTTGCTGTGATAAGCCACCTCAATAGAAGGATTGGTTGCTGTGACGGTAACCCACCCCACCCTGAATGATACCTCCAGAAGCCTTGCATAAGCACCCAGTGAGCATCTCCTCTGAGCTTAGCAAGATGAGCACCCAGGCAAGAGAGCTTCTGACCTTAGGGAGGCAACACGGTGGTGGGGTGTTATCTTCACAACTATGAATTAACTGGAGAGGATTCGTATGCGTCACATTCAAGAACACCAACAGAAAATACTAAAAAAAAAAAAAAAAGGAAAAAAGAAAAGGACATGCAGTGCTGGAGGTTAGTCAAGCAGAGGTGGGTGACATTTTTGTACCTCAGAGCATATTCTTCACACAGGTGGTACAGCATTTTCCAAATGGTAACGCAGAGGAAAACTCTGTCTTCCACTTGTGATGCTTCTCACCCCAAACGCATGGATTTTCCACACCTAGCAATTCTCCAGTTCTCTGTGGACACCAGCTGTGTGTCCTACAATTTAACTCAATTCGGACACCACCTGGAGTTAGTGCAGACCCCACAGGTTAAGGATTCAGTCCCATGGGGCTGTGCCCCTCTTCAGAGGCCAATCACAAGTAGTGGGTCCACAGGCTACCCACACATCTGTCTGACTCGGCTCTAAGTCATGGGTTTCCTAGACCTCTTCCTCAGATTCAATAATTTGCTATAACAGCTCACAGAATCCAGGCAAACACTTTACTTACTATTACTGGTTTCTTATCAAGGATATTATAAAGAATACAGATGAACAGCCAGATGAAGAGGTACATGGAGTGAAGTCCAGAAGGGTCCCAAGGGCAGGAATTTCTGTCCCTGTTGGGTTTGGGGTGTGCCACCCTCCCAGTACATGGATGTGTTCACCCACTGGAAGCTCTCCAAGCTTTTTATTTTTCATTTTTTTTATTTTTGGCTGCATTGGGTCTTTCTTGCTGCACACGGGCTTTTTCTAGTTGTGGCGAGTGGGGGCTACTCTTTGTTGTGGTGCACAGGCTTCTCATTGTGGTGGCTTCTCTTGTGGAGCATGGGCTCTAGGCACGTGGGCTTCAGTAGTTGTGGCTTGTGGGCTCAGTAGTTGTGGTGCAAGGGCTCAGTGGCTCCACGGCGTGTGGGATCTTCCCAGACCAGGGATCAAACCCGTGTCCCCTACGTTGGCAGGCAGATTCTTAACCACTGCGCCACCAGGGAAATCCCTCTCCAAACTCTTTTGTTTAGGGTTTTTGTGAAGGTTTCCTCTTGTAGGCATGATTGATTAAATCACTGGCTGTTGATGATTAACTCAATACCCAGCCTCTCTATCCCCTCTGGAAGGGATGGTCGGTTCCTCTGGAAACCAATCCCCATTTTCCAAAAGTCATCTTACTAGCCTAAACTCAGGTATGGTTGAAAGGGGCTTAATTATAAATAACAAAAGATGCTCCTTTTGGCCACTCAGGAAATTCTAAGAATTTTTGAAGCTCTGTGGCAGGAGTTGGGAATAAAGACCAAATATCTTTTTTCAGTAATATCACAGTAACACATAATACAATTGATTTGCTTGTGTATCTGCAGCACCACTTTTTGGTATGTCTACTTAGCCCCAAACCATTCTCCTTTCCCAGGAAAATACACCTTGTTGGTACTATGTATTCAATTTCTCTGGCAATAACTACTTGTACCAGGAATAGGTGGATGACTTAGGCTGGGCCCACCCCTTCCATAGTATTTGGAGTTGAAATCAGGAAATTCCAATTCTATCTTGGACTCATAAATTAAGAGGATTTTAAAACTTAGAAACTGCAATTTTCCCACTTTCTGTTACATAGAGGTAGAAGTAAAAAAAGAAAACTGGTTTTGAAGAGAGAGAATGCAGCAGGCATGACCAAGAGAAGCAGCAGTAAGAGAAAGAGAATTCCTTACCATGGCTTTCCATTCCTTGGTTTCAATATGCCAAGATAGTGGCTTGAATTAAATCTCACAGCCCTACATGAATTTTTTTTATTTTAAAACTTTTAATTTTGAAATAATTTGACTCACAAGAAGTTGCAAAAATAGTAGATTTTGCCTTTGCCCTTATCCACCTGTACCTCCCCAAAGATAACTTCTTATGTAAATATTATATACATCAGCAAAATCAGAAAATTGACACTAGTACAATACTATTAACTACAGACTTTATTCTGTTTTTATATGCACTTATTTTCTATTCGTTTATAGTAACATGACATTTTATCTCATGTATAGATGCATCAATTCAGGTGACTACCACCACAATCAGGATACAGAACTCTTCTGTCACCACAAAGCAACTCCCTTATGCTGCCTCTTGATCTACCCTCCCTGCAGCCTTAACCCTGGCAACGAGATTTGTTCTCCATCTCTATAATTGTGTCATTCAATACAGTTATATAAATAGAATCATAAAGCTCTTGAGGTTGGCTTTTTTTCCCACTCAGCATGATGCCCCTGAGTTCCATTCAAGCTGTGCTGCATCAGTATCCTCTTCCTTTTTATTGCTGTATAGTATTCCACTGTATGAATGCACCGCTTTGTTGATCCATCCTCTCACTGAAGGACATTGAATTGTTCACCTTTGGCCGCGCTAATAGGAACGTTCATGTGAATGCTTTTGTGTGAACCAAAGTTTTATTTTCTCTAGGATAAATGTCCAGCAGTGTTATTACTGAATTGTCTGGCATATGCAATATTCAAAAATTCATCTTTCCTGTAATTTTTCCACTCTCGAGTTGCTTTATTTCTTATAAACCAAGTTTCCTAAATAATGCCGTGTCCGTATTCCCCACCCTAATATGAGTCATCCACAGTAGGGGCTCTGTCTTAATAATAATTGCAAACCTAGTGATATGTCCATCCCAGAGTAGACATGAAATGATGCTGCTTGTTTTTTCTTTCAAAAGATCTAAGGCTGCTTGAAGTCATTTCTGGATGTATCGATCACTTATATGGAAATCACTCACGTTTATAGAGAATTTACACAGTGCGGGGAGCTTGTGTGGTACCACTCTAAGTGGCAATTATCTGGGACTTGAATTTCATGCTTCAAAAACAGCCCCATCTACTCATCATCACCACCATTCTGATTTTCTCTTCAATCTCTCTGTACATATCAAGTATAGCTGCCAGGTACCTCGATTTTGAGGTGGTGAGTTGATTATGAACCTCTTTTCTTGTAAAAGGCAAGTCTTTAATCAAATCTCAAGGGAAGTAAAGGACATGATGTAACAGAGAAGGATAGGAAGGACATTTAAAACAAAGAACAAGGTAAGCACAGATAAAAACATCCTTAACAGGAATAAAAAGATTTACAGAGAATTAGACTCCTAAAATGCTCCAATATAATGAATATTTTAATTATTGAAAGCAAGTAATGATTTAGTCTTCCTCTTGATTGTCAACTGGTTGAATAGGTATTATTTTGCTTGAAATAGCAAGTGTATCTGTCACTTTTGCTACCCACAATATTCCTTTGATATCCTATCTCCTTTGCCAAATCAGAAATTCTAATAGAGGGCAATCCCTATCCCCATTCCCTAATCTGAGTATCACAAATTAGATGTTTGCGCAACAAGAGTTCCTCGTACCTGATGCTTCATGTACTACATATTAGGGGCCATCAGCATAGATCACAGGCATCAAGGAACCCAGCCATGGCGGCCTTAGCACCAAGAAGAAGCTAAATGTGCCACATGAGACAATCTTGGACATATTGACAACAAGGTAGCAGTTAAAAATCCTCAGTGTTTTCCATTCATCATCCCTGTGTAGGGAGCTGGGAAATCAAGTGGGCAAAGGAATTTGAGGAAAGGAAAGAATGGGTAGGGACAGTGCTTACATCCCTTTATAGAAGAAAATGCATCTCTTTCTTCCTGTCTTTTTTTCTCTGAAATTGCATGTTACATGTCAGTGATTTTAAACGTGAAATGGGTATTAGGGAAGTGATGCTATTGTCAAAAAGCCAAATAAAGGAACGTTCAACTATATTCAATGGAAAGCAAATAAAAAACTGAAAGTGAACTCAAATCTTTTTACTCATGAAAGCGATAATTTTCTCTCCATGTGTGAGCTGGGTTGATCCAGAGGAAAATCAAAGACTTAAACTTCAACTGAAATGAGTCTTGTTCCTGTGTGAACACCCCGACACTTGGAGGATGGCTCATCCAACAATCCTTCCACAGTTTAGACATGCTATTAGGGAAGACTCGTTTCAGCTGTAATAAAAATGCTCAAGTGACAGAAGCTGCAAATGTATTGCTCTCAGACACAAATGAATTCTGGAGATAAACATTTCAGAGCTTGCGTAGTAGGGCTCAGTGATCATTATATTTTATTGTTCTATCATCGTCAATATGTAGCTTCTTTCCTACTGTCTAAGAGGACTTCTTGAGCCCCATGACGTCTACAATTCAGCGTTAGAAAAACCTATAAAAGTTATCAGCCCCATCTTGTAAGAACATTCCCTAGAAGCTGTGCATGATATAGCCCTTTATATCTCATTGGATAGAAATTAGTTACGTGGTTACATCAAGCTTCAAGGAAGTCTGGGAGTTGTAGTTCATATCTGAGATGAGCATTTGCTCAGCTAACTTTCAGTGGCTCTATTATTAAAGAGGGGAGAGGGAATCTTGAGAGAGTAATAGTAGTCTCTGCTATGGGTTCCATGCAGCAGTGATCTGTCATTTATGGCTGCCCCAAGTCCTTTGAACACAGTCTTTTTTTTTCTTTAATAGTTTCCATCATTGCAAATCCCTAGTGAGAGTGGTTGAGAGGCAAGAAATGAGGCTGGAGAGAGGGCAGAGGCCTGATTGTGGAAGGCCTTGTGCGTCATGTCAAAGAATATGGATTTTATAGGCATTGGATTTAGATTTATCTGGAACCTAGATATGAAAGATGATAGACAGATAGATAGGCATATAGACAGAAATATAATGCTTTTGATTACCAACTATGTTTAAGGCTATTTTAGCATGGAGGATGCAACAAAAGTAAAGTTGACATTCATTGCTCTTAACGAATTTATAATTTTGTAGAGAAAATATACCCATAACTAAAATCCAATGCAAAGTAATAAAAGTTTATAGCCCCTTTTAATAGTCAGAGAACTTCCACATAAATGATTGAGTAAATGACTGAAGCAAAGAAATGGATTCTGAAAAGGAAAAGATATTTTGGGGAAATGAGTAGTTTATTTTGACCAAATAGGAATATATATAAGAAAGTAGTGGGAGAAACCTAATAAATAAACTGAGAATATATTGAGGAATATATAGTCTCTGTTTCTGAATATTTAGAAAAAAACAAACATCAGACCTGAGGATTCCTAAGTACATACATTAAGGCTTGCTTGAACTTATTAAATCTTTACTAAGCCATACACTATATCAGATACTGAGGACTCCAAGCCTCAAAAGACCCACTGACCCCCAGGCATGTAAAAATCCATAAGATCAGCTATGCAAGGTCATAGAAAACTACAACCTGACTGCTCCACCCCTTCCCCTGACTCCCAAGTAGTAACCAGGATATTTGCAATCTGTCTCCAAATATGCCTATCGTTTCCTTATCTATTACTGCATAACAAACCACCCCGAGAGTTAGTGTCCTAAGACAGTAGCAATGTATTGTATCTCAAGTTTCTGTGGGTACTTAAGATTCACATGGTGTCAGCTGGGGTGATAAGAAGACTAGAAAATCCCAAATGATCTCCTTTATATTGTTGGTAGTTGGTACTGACTGCTGACTGAGAGCTCAGCTGGGGTTGTAGACCAGGAGCCTCAATTTCTGTCTACTTGGGCCTCTCCCTGGGGCTTCTTGGGCTTCCTCACAGCACGGTAGTGAGATTCTAACATGTGTCCTAGTGGCAAAGGCAGAAGCTGTAGATCTTTTAAGGACCAGCCTCAGAAGATGCACAGCATAATATCTGCCTCATTCTTTTGTTCAAAAAGGTCATAGGGACATGCCACATTTAAAGAGAGGAGAAATATACTCCATGCTTGAAAAGGGAGCAGGAATATCATATTGCAAAGAAGTATATGGAATGGAAGGTATTCTTGCAATCATCTTTGTAAAAACAATCTATCACTGTCCTCTAGCCATAAAATTCACATTCCTCCTACATGAAAAATATTCCTATACTATCCCCTTCCAAAATCTCGTCCCATTTTAACATCAGGCTCAGATTCAAGGTCCAAAATTTTTTCATCTAAATTAGGTTCACTGAGAATGAGTCTTCTTGGGTGTAGAAAACTATGAACTATCTACCCCACTCCTATGCCCAATAAAGAGTGGGGGGATCGGGATAAGATAATCATAATAGACGTTCCCATTCAAAAGGGAAACAGACAGCACTTAGTGGTCACTTGTTTATAGAAATTATGATATCCAGTGTGGCGCATGTTGCTAAGCCTCCCTGCTCCAGAACCAGGAAATAGACACTGATTAGGACAAAGTCCTACTCCCTCTGAATGATTCTTTTTGGCTCTACAGTCTGAACTCCAGGCTCTCCCACTAAATCAACCTTTCTTTTTCATAAGAAATGGCCTGATTTTGCAGTTGAGAAGTTTTCTCATCCTACTTTCTGACCATAGAATGTTAGGAGTCCGAAAGTCTTGATTAATTTTGAACAATCTCAGTCCTTTTTATTCTAAACCAGCATAGATTCCGTCTAACAATTCTTTTAGAAATTTTGCAGGTTTCTTATGACTCCTTTGAGGTTAGCATCCTTGGACATAAGCCACACACACTTATTCAGGTTAGCATCTTTTGAGCAAAGCCATACACACTTAAAGACAGGGTTCTTTCAACCTTGGGGAGGGGGTTAGCTTGCCATGAAATACCCCCCCTAAATTTTTTCAAGTCCTTTTCTCTACCTGTAAGGTCTATATATAAATCATGCCCTTAAATTTTTTGTAAGCTTTTTTTTTTTTTTGGTCTAGCTGAGAGCAACTAAGAGGCACAGTCTTTAATTTTTATAAAGTTTTAATAATCTTAGAGACACATCCTTGACTTGGCTTTGACCTGACACCACTTTATAGTAGCATCATCCTGACTCTGATATTTTCCCAGAGTCATTTCTCACTTTGCCAACTTGTTGCCATCTGGAGAGGCTTGGAATGGGAAACAGGTTTATTTTCCATCCTTGACAGTTTTAGGTTGAAAAAATATCCTCTAAATCCTGCTTGAAATCCAAACTGTTTCTTTATGTCTTCCTTCTCTTTTGTCACTCCATTATCAGCAGTTAAATGAAGCCAACTGACACTTTCAACGTTCTGCCTAGAATCACTGTTGCCAAATCCACAAGTTTATTAGTTATATTTTCTATCATCCATATTGTAGTAGGTGACAATGTTGTCAAATCTCCCATCACTATAGAATACTGGTTGCCTTTCCTCCAACCTCTAATATTAATTTCCTCATTACCTTTTCAGCCTCTAACCAAGTCTCCTTACTCTTCTTCATTCTACCCACAGTCCAACATCAAAGCCAGTGCCATGTATTTCAGGTTTATATTATGGCTTTACCCCTCTGCTATACTGTTCCAAAACTTAGTTGCTTAAAGCAATAAAACTTTACTATATATCAAAACTCTGTCAATTGACTATTCTGTTCCCTATGTTGTTGGTTGAAGTGCCCGGATGAGCCAGTCAAGGATGGCGTTGCTCACGTGGCTGGCAGCTGGTGCTGGCTGATGGTTGATAGCTCAGCTGGGGGTGTCAGCTGGAGCTCTTGGTTATCCTTAACATGGGCCCCTCCACATATCTAGTTGGGCTCCCTGACATGTTTTATCACATTTAATTTTTCTCTTCCTTTAGCATTGTGAGGTAGATATTATCACTCATTTCTTTTATTCATTTATTTAGCAAATAGCATCAATGAGTAGCAGCTGTATGCCAAGAACTCGAGTGATTTATGAGAATAAAAAGTCAAGTAAGACAGAATTCTTACCCTAAAAGAGTTTGTATCCGGTGGAGGAGATTATCAGTGATTATAATGCAAATCATAAATGGGGAAACAGAAGTTCAAAAATGTTAAGTAAATTGCTTTTCATTTAATAGTGGGCTCAGATATGAACCTCGATCTGCCTGACTTCAAAACTATACTTTCTCTATATCACAACTAAGCATTTAGAAAATTAATATGTATTTCCGGACCGATGGCAATGAAGATTTGGAAGTTGAAATTGAAAAAGGGATCAAATGCAAAAAATATTGCCCAAGCAGAATAGACAGGACTTGATGACTACTTAGATAAGGTCAACAGAAGAATCTGTTTACTTGTATAACCAAAGTTAAGAAATCAGAAGGAAGGATTGGTAGTAAACAACGATTCCATTTGTTTTATCCATGTTTAGCTTGAGGAACTAAACAGAGATATAGGTGTTATCCACAAGCATGGTAAAGATAGGAAACTTTCAATCACTTATACAAATTTTTTGAGCACCTTCTGTGTGTCTGGTCCTGGGTAGGTGAAGAAGAAACCATATGTCTCGTGTCAATAATCTAATGGTCAGGATGCAAAGACAGTCCTGCAGGAAAATGATTACACTTTGATGTGATAAGGACCACCATAAAAGTAAATGCACAAATCAGTGCAAGGGAACAAAGAAGAAAGTAGACACTAGGGAAATTAGCTGCATATAGGTGGCCATTTCACCAGGGTATGGACACAACTGCTAAGGAAAAGAAAGGAAGAAAATGGCCAAGGACACTCGTTCAGGTACCGATTAAAAGTTAGATAGGAGGAAAATCCAAGAAGTAAGAAGAGAATCAGCCACAGAAGTCAAGGGAAGAGAACATTTCCAAAAAGTCACACCAGTCCAGGCAGAGTCAGAGGCAGCCCAGTGGAATGAAACGTGGTCAGGAGCTTTAATATGCAATTGATGTAGGGCAGTCAAAGAGGATAAAGACCAAGAAAAGATGACTTTATTGGGCTTGAATTCAGTCCTTTCTTTATGTTGATATGGAACTCAGATAAACTGTGATAATTCAGTCTTTCAAAGACATTAAAGTGGCTTCCCCACAAACAAGTATATTGGTTATATAGCTCTATCATAATGACTCAAATCCCAAGAAGGGATAAATGAACTATAAGCTGAATGAGAAAGAAACACTTAGCTTAGATAATTAAGTAAACTAGGCTTAATTGAGGGTTCAGAAGCTCCAAGTTTTGGAATGTAAATGGTAGAGGATAAGCTTATTTTCAAATATAGAAGGATAATTTCAGGTTAAAAACTGAGGAGGTCTAAGGATTTAGTATCTGAGCTGTTCCATTTCAACTTTTTGTTCTGTTTGAAGAAAATTTCATCATAGAAATAGCTAGATGTCTGACAAGTACAGAGCAACTATCCATTTTTTCATTTTTAAACCTTCTATTCCTTATAAGAACCATTTAACCAAAATATAAAAGCATCTATAAGTGGATGTTAAAATGTTGGGTTTTTTTGGTTTGCTTTTTGTGTATTTGTTTTTAATCTCAGTTTCAGTTAAGACCCCAAGGACTAAAAACAAAACAATAGGTGCAAAATACCTCTACAATCTAAAATGAGAATACTTGCAAAAGAAGTATTCTGGAACTTGCCTCAGCAATCCTTGCATAAAGACTGCCTCAAGGATATTTAAAAGGTTGTAGAGGCTAAGAAAGAGGATTTTTAGAGAGAATTTCTTTGGAGAGAGTTATTGGAGTGGTATGGAATTCACTACCAATTCTGACTCAAACACACACACCTCACCACCACGGAGGAAGAGAGAAGTGTCCTTACTGCAAGCCAATTAAGTGGACATGAAGGAAACAACTCAGAAAGTTTGACCTTCATCCCTAGAAGTCTGTGAAATGCACAGATGGATTTCATTTCACCCATTTCAAGAAAAGTCCGAATGTGGGACGTGGTGGAGGCTGCATTGGTAAATAGCAGCACTCAACCCCATGTTTCCTAGGGACTGACTGTAGGGCTCAAACTGGGAGTCAGTGTGAATGGCACCCAAGGGGGTTGTTTAGAGGGAAGACGGGACTGCAACAGAATAGACCGCTGGATGTCCATGGTCTGGGGAGGAATTATAAGCAGACACCGAAATGAGAAACATTGCCTTAACCACAGTGGTTCCCACTGGGGAAATCTTTGAGAAACACATAAAAGCTCCCTGAGAGATAATGAGTCAGCTTTGGACATCTCCCAGGCTCTGAGATCAGCAAAGTGAGATCATGACTGTGACAGCAGGAGCCACGTTTAACCTTTCCTGCCCTTAATATATCTTCTTCCTCTCTCGCTATTCCCCTCCTCCCAAGCTACATCCAAATTGGAAGAAGAAACTTCGTGGAGTCGGGTGAAATAAGAGCTTTAACCTCGAACAAAGCTTGGAGTCTAGATTATTACCATGGCCTGGCCATTTTAATTCTGAAATGAGATTGTTATTGCATTTAGAAGTACAAGAGGATTTTTTTAGCTAAGAGCGCTGAAACCTGACCTGGGCTTTATTGAAGGGCCAGGGAAGAAAGGGTCTGCACAGGTGTTTTAAAGGGGCAGTGTTTTGTTTTGTTATTTGCTTTATTCTCATACTCTAAAAAGTCTCACTTGTTAGTTGTAGTGTTTCTACCTAAATGGTGTTCTTTTTTTTTTATATTGTGAACAATTTTTTTTTTAATTTATTTTATTTATTTATTTTTTTATTGGCTGTGTTGGATCTTCATTGCTGCACACGGCGGGCTTTCTCTAGTTGTGGTGAGTGGGGGCTACTCTTCGTTGTGGTGCGCGGGCTTCTCATTGCAGTGGCCTCTCTTGTTGCAGAGCACGGGCTCTAGGCACATGGGCTTCAGTAGTTGTGGCACATGGGCTCAATAGTTGTGGCTAACGGGCTCTGGAGCGCAGGCTCAGTAGTTGTGGTGCACAGGCTTAGTTGCTCTGCGGCATGTGGGATCTTCCTGGGGCAGGGTTCGAACCCCTGTCCCCTGCATTGGCAGGCGGATTCTTACCCACTGCACCACCTGGGAAGTCCAATGGTGTTCTTTTTAGTAGAGTGTAACAATGATTAGAGGTGCCACTGTGGTGTAAGACCTAGATTCAAATGCCAGCTCCACCACTCACAAGCTGTGTGAAATTGGACGAGGGACTTAACCATTGCAAACTTTCTCTCCTGGAAAATGGGGATAATGATTTTTCCTACATCATAGGGTTGATGCGAGCTCTAAATAAAATTATGTGGGTAAATCACTTAGTACGGGGCCTACCACTGTGAGCACTCTATAAGTAGTTGCTATCATTATTAATATTTTTTTTTACCAGTCACAATTAACCTCTTTTTCCTTCCTTCCAAGAGTGTATTGGTTGATATTTGTTTGCCAGACTATTACTTGTTTCCCTGTTACTCATTATACTCACCTTTGGACATCTAGTTTCTTTAGCTCCTCTCTGAAATAAAAGTCTGCAGTCATTCCCAGCAGCTAGGCACCACTGTAGGATGGGGAACAGGAAGTACATCCAATTGCAAGCTGCAGGCAGAACTTGAGCAAGCGAAAAATGATTGCTTTGCCTGGCAACTCCGCAGTTCCCTGCAGAGTGAAAAATCCTCTGCACCCTTAAAAGGAATGGTCTAGGATTTTTGAAGACTTCTGGGTTCATCATAGTGATTTTCCGCCACTTTTGAGAGAATCATTTCACTGAAATTCTAGTTGCATGGGGCACATAGCATTCTGGCATTTTCAGATATTTCTACTTAAGGATGATTGTCCGATTTCTGTCTTCTGGGTGGGGAGGGAAAGAATCAACATAATTTAAGCTGGACATTCTTGAAAATTGAAAGTCACTCATCTTAAAGAGCATTAGGTAATAATCTCAGGTGCCTCCTTTTCCCTCTAAAATCTTAAGGAAAAAAAAAAAAACAGTCCATCAAAATGAGCATGCAACGATAGGGCTACCCAAAAGAGAAAAAAAACAAAGAAAATTGGCAGAGAGGGAGCAGAGTGCACGTCAAACAGCTATTGTTGCTGTCTAGCTGCATCTGGGCGTCATTGTATTGGGGCATCATTGTGCTAGAGGTTCTTATAATTGAATGCAGCCTCAGGGGTTTTCTATGTGAGCCCCCTCCATCCCCTCCTATCCTGCCGGCCCATCCTAACCCTCCCAACTGGTGATCCCTAGTTTCTGCAATGACTTGGTGGACTTCCAGAATAGTTATTTTATTTTATTCAATGTTTTCTTTTAGAGATATAATACATTTACTTGGTTCAAATTTTTAAAAGTCCCAAAAGGGTGCACGGTAAAATGTTTCTGTCTTATCCTTATTCACAGGCAACCACTGGATCTTCTGGAAGGGAACTAATGTTATCAGCTTAACATGTATCTTTTCAGAGCACAAAACTGGAGCAAGGAATGTGTGTGTACATAAATGTACCCCTTGTCTATCACATAAGTTGCAATATATTGCATAATGGGTTTTGCACCTTGATTTTTAACCTAATTTTTTTTTTTAGAAATTATTCTTTAACCACACATAAAGAGCTTTCTCATTTTTTATAGCTGTATAATTTTCCATTGTCTGCAAGTACCATAATTCATTTAGCTAGTTCCCTATTTGTCGACATTTAGATTTTTTCCAATATTCTGGTATCTCAATGATATGATGAATAATTTTGCATGAAGGTGTTTCCCATATATGCTTGAGTACATCTTTAGATGAAATCCCAAATGTGAAATTACTGAGCAAGAGGATACATGGGTTTATAATTTAAACGTGTCCACACGAAGGTAATGGATACACACACACACACACACTCCTCATGTTACATGATATGGGAGAAAATTAGGTTTATTGGGAAAACTCACAGATGTAGGGCTAGTAGCATGTAAATGTTTACTGTTCTGTTAAGGTCCCCAGGGGAGGCATTCTGGGCGGGGCACAGCTGGATGCACCATGGAAAGCGTTCCAGGAAAAGGACCTATCCTCATTCTGCTCTTTGTATTTCTAGGGTGATCTAGGAGAGAATACTTTCTTTTTTGAAACTAATTTTTATTAGTTTGCAATGTTCTGTTTCTACTGTACAGCCAAATGAATCAGCTATAGATATACATGTATCCCTATCCCCTCTCTTAGAATGAAGAATACTTCCTTAATTCCATAACAGGTGATGTTTCCTGGACTGGGAAATGTCCTTGTGGGACCAGAGCTCACCTAGCGCTTTTGCATACCAATGCTGCTATTAACCAGAGGTCTTGTGCTAGCCTAAGGACCCAGCTGCATCCTGCTGAACTAAATCATTGCTAAGCTGCAAGAAGGGGAAGGAAAAAAAAGTCAGGGGAGCCAGAGAGTTGTGGTGATTCTTGGGAGTCAGAAAAATTCCCTTTCCTCAGCTAGTCACAGTCAAATAGCCCTTCAGAGAGGTTATGGTAATTTACATTCACACCAATGAATGACAGCACCGTTTCCTCATACCTCGAACCATGAGGACATTATTATCTTTTTTCATCTTTGATACTATGGTGGTAAAAAGTAGTATAGGCTCAGTATGGTTTAAGTTTACATTTCTTCTGTTATCTAGACTGAGCATCTTTTCATATGTTTTAAAATAACTCATTTTCCCATTTTGTGATATGCCTGTTCATATCCTTTCCTGTTTTTATATTGGATTATTGGCCTTTTTGTTATTGGTTTGTAGGAGATTTTTATCTCTTATATATATTAGGGAATTAATGCTTTGTAACATGGATTGCAAGTGTTTTGCAGTTTATCACCTGATTTTTTACTTTGCTTATGGTAGATTATATCTTGCAGGAATTTAATTTTTCATGTAGCTGAATTTATCACTTTTCTTTTTTTGGCTTTTGGATTTTATGCTATATAGAAAGAACTTCTGTACTCAGAGATTATTTTAAAAAGCAAAACTTGTGCTCTGTGTGTGTTTTAGGACTTTTGTATAGTACTTCTTTCCTTTTTTAAAGAAAAAATTTGAATCTTTAATCTATCTAGTTATTTCTAGCTTTTCAAGTTGAGGACGCATCATATAAATCTGTATATCATTTTTGTATCTAAGGAATTAGGAGGAGTTGTATAAAGATGTAGCACTAAATCTTGTTACCTGTTCTTTTTAAGTACTTGATTACTTTTGTATGCTAGCTACTCAGTCAGTGGATTCTTGCCTTGTTTTGCTGTGACTGTAAACTTTCTTTGGATCTCAATTTCCCTAGAACTTTTAAACAGATAGACAATAGTAAACTTCCATGAAGCTTACATACACATTTTTTTTCCAGATTGTTTTTCTATCTAGCATTCAGCCATTCTTAATGAGTTTTAGCCAGTATTACATAACTTTATCCAAGTTGTTCACAAAAATTTTTTAACGAGAAAGAAAAACCCACCTTTTAGTACACACAGCAAAGTTGAGTAAAGGTTGCAGTTGAAAGGTTCTAGAACCAATTCCAATGCAAGGGGAGGGGGGGAGGGTTCCCCACACATCCAAGCAAGCAACACTCCAACACCAGCTGGGTGTCCTACTGTCAACTACAAATCGGCTCTTCCCACGGGCACTTGCCATCTACCTCCACAAGGATTAAATCAGGTGCCGCTGCAGCTGCTGACCTTCAACACCCCCTGAAAGGAATTCAGGGTGGAGAGCAGGATTGAGGCACTGGGTGCTCTGAGGAAAACTGGCAGAACAGGTCTTCAGAGAGTGACATGTTTTCAGGAGCTGATTTTATGAGCCCCTTTCTTGCATCTCCTCATATCTAGAAAAGCATTCAATGCCTTCCTGGTGATGTCTGCTTCTTGTGACTGACAGTCACCCTCACGAGACCTTCTGCAAAAACATGTGCTTGACTACATGTACCCTGCCCTTCACCAAAATCACACATATACTGACTTTCCCTCCTGCATCTTTGGAGCAGTTTCTCAGAGTTTTCTGAAATGCTGTCTTCCCGGCTGCAATCCTCATTTGCCCCAAATAAAACTTAACTCACAACTCTCACGTTGTGCAATTTTTTAAGTCGACACTAACGGTTCAGCTCAGTTCTGACACTATACACCCAGAGACAGCATCAGATCCTGCAGGTTAAAGGCTCCATCCTACAGGACAGCCCTCTACTTCAGATACAAATCACAAACTTGGGTTATGATCCAGGTTTCTGAGATCTCTGAACAAAGTTTATACACAGAGTTTGCAGCTCCTCCTCTCTGTCTCTCTTCTTTCTGGGCCCCCCCCACCACCCCCTTTGCTTTTCAGAAATTGTAGTTCCTCAACTCTGTCCTCTGCTTTTTAGGTAGAAAAGACTGTGGGTTTTCTGTCAAATTTTCAGCTGTCCTGCCTAACTCTGCCTGCCTGCCACCTGCCCTAAGCTAAACCCTGATGAAAAAAAAAAAAAAAAAAAAAAGAAGAGGAAGAGGAAGAAGAGGAGGAAGAAGAAGAAAGAGGAGGAGGAAGGATAGGAGAAGGAGGGAAAGAGGAGGATAGATTTTGAAACTCATCTAGTGAATTTTACTTCTCCCAAGTGTCAGCTCCCCTCCAGAATCTGTTAATTGTTTAGTGTTTTCCAGTACTTTGTTGTATTTTGTCCAGGGTTTGTAGTTGTTATCTGTGGAAGGACATAATATGGCCTTACTAGAAGCAGTGAAAAACAGAATATTTAAAAGATGCTTGTAATTAGTGCCTATTGATAAAAAGAGGGCAGCATTTCTCTTAAAGAAAGAACTCTTGGGAAACAGTTTAATGGTCCCTTTGCTTATGTAAATGTTAAGCCCAGAGCTAGTAGGGATAAGGAGAATTACAACAAATGGGATGCAAAAATTGTTATGCATAATCAAATAACAGGAATATAGTTCCCTGGAGATGAGAGTGAGGGCATTTCTAAAATAAGAAGAAAGGATAGGGAAGAAGGGTGACAGCAGAGTACAAGAGGAACTTGGCTGGAGGTAAGGTACTAAGAGATGAAAGAAACAATGAAGAAAATGAAGGAACCCCTGATATAGAAGAAATAGTATCAGAACTGTCTGATATTCAAGTGTAATTTGTATCTCTGTTTTTGTTTTATTCCTTCTCTTTATTCCAAACCCACTAATTGTAAAGTTTTTTTAAAGGGAGCATAGTCTACTCCTTACCTGATTACTTTCTTGTATTGATTACATACTACTTCTCTAGCAGGTATATTATCTGAAAAATCATCACTAAATTAACTCTAGGACAATGGGCTCCTAGAAAGATTAATGATACCTTTATGAAAGAAGCAAGCATCCAATAAATTAGAAAATGCATACCATCATCCAATAAATTGTTAAAAATCCCAAGCGCTTGCCTTACTGAGTATTTGACAAATGGATTTCACATTCATTCAATTACATCATTACTATTTTCATGTCACTTGCTCTATCGTTTGCTTAAATGTACGTCTTTTCACTAAAAATGTTAGGTGTACTTCATTCATTCTGTGTCCAGGAGGGACACTCAGCAAGGATGATCATTTTGGAACATTAAATACACCCTAATCATTTGTCACTGCTTTTACTGCTTCAGATTCCTAGGTTTCAATAATAGTCTCGTTCTATCTATATATAGGATGCCAAAAGCTTAAATGTATTTTATACAAAAGACTCTTATTATTTTCTACACAGCCCATAATTCCATGTTGTGAAATATTTGTTTCCAAGTAACAATTTTCTTTCTCATTTAAATAGGAAAAATTATGTAATTGGCAAGCAGAGTTTCTGCCTGGGTAAGAACAACAACTAGGTTGAAAGAATCCCATCTAAACACAGAATATCTGTGTTTCAGTTAGCCTGGTAGCATTTTCATAGATAAATATACAGGATTTGTTTTCATTTACAAACAATGAAAATGATGAGCAAAGCCTACACCAAGATACTAGTTTTTATGTCCCCCATCCCCAACTTCCATTTTTCTGAAAACCATATCTTTCAAATCCTTTGATAAACAACCCCTTCACCTTTATTATTTCCCTAGGGTGACCATAAGAAAGTACCAAACTTGGCGGCTTAAAAGCAAAGTTCTAGAGCCGAGAAGTCCCAAATGAAGGTGTCACCAGGGCTACATACCTTCTAAACCCTGAAGGGGAGAAACCTTTCTTGCTCTCCTACCTTCTGGTGGTTTAGTGGCAATTTCCAGCATTCCTTGGACTACAGCTGCATAATTCCAGTCTCTGCCTCCATCACCACATGATGTTCTTCCCCTTTCTCTTTACCATTGTCTTCTTAGACACCCGTCATGCTGGGTTAGGACCACCCTACTTTATTATGACCTCATCTTAATTAATTATGTCTGCAATCACCCTATTTCCAGATGAGATCATATACTGAGCTACAAGGGGTTAGGATTTTTAACATTATCTTTTGGGGACGCACAATGTTACCCATAAAATCACTATGTTCAGTCATTTGAATGTATCTGACTCCACTTTTAGCTCAAGAGACTGGCACATGGCTCAGGCTTTGTCAATCAGAGCATCACATTCTCCTGACCAAGGTGCTTGGTTCAGGTCTGTGCATATGTACAAGTCAGAGTGAATTAAATACAGTGGGGATTTTGTTGAGATTTCAAAGGGAAGGGCACTCTGGTTTAATTTTGTTGTTTAATTTTTTTGTCTATTGGATTTGAGCCTGAGTGTATGAAGCCTAGACTCACTGGTAGCAGCTCTCTTACCATGAATGGTGCCCATTCATGGAGGTACGTAGAGGAGAGAGAAGGAAAGGGAGAGGGAGAGAGATTAGTCAGGGTTCTCCAGAGAAGCAGAACTAAGAAGTCATCTCCTGCAATAATGGAGAGTGAGAAGTCACAAAATCTGCAGTCAGCAAGCTCCAGACTTAGGTCTCCAGCTAAGAGAGCTGGTGGTATAGCTCCAATTTGAGTCTGAAGACCTGAAAACTGGGAAAGCCGACGGTATAAATTCTAATCTCAGAATTGGCAAGCTTTAGACCCAAGAAGAGCCTATTTTTCCAATCAAAGGGTAGGAAAAGACTGACATCCCAGCTCAAACAGTCTTTATATTCTATCCAGGCCTTCAACTGATTGCTTGAGGCCCACCCACATTAGAAAGAGGAATCTGCTTTACTCAGTCTACTGATTCAAATGCTAACCTCATTTCATCTTTTTTAATTTTTAAAACAATTTTTTTATAAATTTATTTATTTATTTATTTATGGGCTGTATTTGGTCTTCGTTGCTGCCCATGGGCTTTCTCTAGTTGTGGCTAGCGGAGGCTACTCTTCATTGAGGTGCACGGACTTCTCATTGTAGTGGCTTCTCTTGTGGTGCAGCACCGGCTCTAGGTGCATGGGCTTCAGTAGTTGTGGCACGTAGGCTTGCTAGTTGTGGCTCTCAGGCTCTAGAGCTCAGGCTCAGGAGTTGTGGTGCACGGGCTTAGTTGTTCCGTGGCATGTGGGATCTTCCTGGACCAGGGATGGAACCTGTGTCCCCTGCATTGGCAGGCAGATTCTTAACCAATGCACCACCAGGGAAGTCCCTAACTTCATTTTAAAACACCCTCATAGACATACCCAAAATAATGTTTGACCAAATTCCTGGGAGCTCCATGACCTAGTCAAGTTGATATGTAAAACTAATCATCACAGAAAGATAGAGATCAGTTTCCTTGGCTATGACTTTAGCTCCTAAATTCAGCCAGGCATACCTGAAGTACTACCCTTAGGCTTTTCAAGTAATGACCTATAAATCCCCATATTTCTTAAGTCATTTCAGTTGTCTTTTCTAATTGAAACATCCATTATTTTCTTCATACTGTCCCAGGACCCATATGGCTCCAAGTGGAAATCATTGGTAAATATCACAGCTGAGATTTTATTCTCTATCTATCATCATCCTTAGACCTTTGGCAAAAAACTATAAGTCTGTGCTTCACTTGGCCAATAACTTGAACCATCGTTACCTATTCCTTAGACAACAGAAATTACATGCTATAGTGTTCCTTTTTTGCTTCACTAAGGAAAGAAGTTCTTTCTTTTGGCTAGATTATGCTTGCTGTTTATGCTTTTTCAGAACTTTTCTATCTATTATTCACGATTGTGTTCCCACACCAAAATATCTCATTGAAATATTAAAAACACAATCAGCTAATAGTCCAGGAGAGCAAGTAACTTTATGTCTTAGCATAGTGATTAGAGGATTTATACAACCCAAGCAGATATTCAAAATTCCCCACAATTTCAATACACTCTATAAGCTGACATTTTTTATGACTGTATAGAGAGAACTCAATCAACCAAGCAGTACAATCAGACTGTTTTCCTTAACACTTGCTTTCTGTAAAGTTTTTTGATTGCAATGACACACAAACAGAAAAAAAAAAAAACTTTTCTCTCCACAAGACAGGAACTATACCAACTCAAGGATAAAATAAATCATCTAAAGGTAGTAAGGGTGCCAAATATTAAAAAGATTCATTTTACTCAGAGGATATCTGAAAGTTTGCTCCACCTTGTTTGGAATTATTCTGGGCCTTGCTTCTGTTCTTGCAAGTTAATTTCAATAGTAAAGAATGGGGTCAAACTCCTGCATCATGTGATTGATCATTGCCTAGCCGGAGATTATAGATGCTTTTGGAATGTTACTTATAAATTGATTCACATTGGAGGCTCACTAGAGTAAAATTGTTATCTAAAGGAATTATACAAGAAAAATTTTTTAAAAGCAAGGCATCTATTTGGTAAAATATAATGTCTCAGATTTGATGTTCATGTATAAATTTGGTTTTTCTTATTTTGGACTTGCTTTAAGCAAGTCTAGAGTTCTCTTTGAAATTCATCGCAAACTAGATGAAATTGAGCTTTTAGACTAAAGCAAGAAAGAGCAGAGGAAGTAGGACCTAGTTAAGTGAGAACCACGTGTAAGTGAAATTAAAGTCTTTCCCTACTTTCCCTTTAAGCCTAATTTAAAATATTTAGATTGAAATTTTATATGTATATATACATATATATATAGAGAGAGAGAGAGAGACAAAGACAGAGACAGAGAGATAACATATTTTCATTTTGGTAAACAAAACTATCTTAAAAGTTATAAGAAGGAAGAAAAAAATCTTAACCTGGAGAGTTTTGGATTCATTCTATTGCAAGTGACAGAGACCCATTTCAAATTAGCTTGAGGAAAAAAAATACAAAGATAATTTACTGACTCATTGACTCCTTAGTAGGATAGAAATATCTAATTCTTCAAACCTTTGCTGATGGTAAGAACTGCCAACTTTTCATGAAAAGACATCTCATTATAAAAATTTTCTTTTCTAGATTATTAGTGATACTAGAGATTTCTTCATATGTTTATTAGCTATTTGATTCATTTTATTTTGTCAATTGCCCATTTGTTCATTTTAATTGAAATATTTTAAAATTAAAGATATTCTTCCTTTTGTTATCAAGGATTGTACATGTTTTCCTATTATCCTTTGACCTTACAATATGGATTTATTTTGCCTACCCTTTAAAATTTTTACATAGACAACTCTGTCAGTCTTCTCCTGTAAGGAATTATGGGTTACTGGACACAGAGAACTACTGCAAAATTATTTGTTCCTTTTTAAGTTTTTTATTTTTTTCATTTAAATATTTTATCTGGAATTTTGTTGTAGGAAGTACCTATCTGGCAAACTTTCATGTTTTATATCTTTGGTGCTGCAGTTGTCGGTCATACAAAGTGAAATGGGGGCAGAGACAAGGAGATGACACTTTGCCCTGGCAAAAATGGTAAATTTTCTTTTTTGCTTTGGTTTTGTTAACTATTAGGATTCTTTTGATGTAAGTGTCATAGTTATATGTTGCTGTGCATAAACAAAAACAAAACACAAAGAACTACCCCATACAAATTATGACTTGGAAATAACGGATTGTTATCCTTACAGTTCCTGTGAGTCATGGATTTTGACTTCTGAGTGGTCCTGCCTCAGGGTCTCTCATGAATTCTAGTCAACATGTGGGCTGGAGTTGCAATCATCTGAAAGTTGGCCTGGGGCTACAGATTCTACTTCCAAGGAACTCACCCCAATGGCTGGCGAGGTGATGAGGTCGCAGTTCCACCCTACATGGAGGCCTCTCTGCAGGACTATTTGAGTAACCTCATGAATGGAACTAGTTACCCCAGACCCAGTGATCCAAGAGAGAACAAGCTAGGTGAAAGCCATGCTTTGTATGCCCTGGCATCAAAAGTCAAAAAGCATCACTCCTGCCACATTCCAGCTACTAGAAGAAGGTTACTAAGGACACAGGTAAAGTCGTCAGGATCGGAGTGCTTTCTCCATCTTCAAGCTCAGCTTCCTGTGTTGACTTTAGTCCCAGACAGATCTTTTCTTGGGTTGTAAGAGGATGACAGCTCTGGTGACCACATACTATCATCTTGATATGCTGATTTGCTTAGCCCCAGGTCACATGTTCTCCCCCTACCACTGGTGGTGGAACCATACTCAGACCACATGAATTAAGAGTGGCAGAGGAATAGACCCCTGCACAGAAAGCAGAGAGATTTCTGAAAAAAGGTAGAATTAATGTTACTGAGACAAACAACCAATACCTTCTATACTCTCCATGTACACATATACCTGAATGATATATTAGTATGCTTTAGATTATACTTCCTGGAGGGCAGGAATTATGTTTCTCAAAGTTACTTTATATAGTGCTAGTTACTATATCATACACAAAGATGTACTTATCAGTGCTTCTGTATGATCATTGATGAATGATATAAAATTATATGATCATTGATGTTCCTGATCAGGAGACATATAGAAGTACAGAATACTGAAGTATAGAGTGTGGTTAAAGGCACCTGGGTTTAATGGGTATTGAAACAAGAACTGTGCATTGCTAGGAGATTTTCATAGCAGCCTCTGAGATTGCGCAATTGAATAGATGGCAACACCTAATGCCTGTAACCACTGAAGAGGAACAATATCAAATTCCATTATGAACCCAAGTCATTTCAATTTTTAAAAATTGAAAATTCATGATTGAATATCCCTTTTTATAGCATATGTTCTCTGATGTTTATCCAAATTTGATAGTAACATATCACAAACTTATACCACAACTTTCTCAAAGTTGACGAACATACCAGAGATATGCTAATGTTACACTGTCTTAAAAACTCCTCTCTTTTGCAGAGGACTCTTGGCACCTACACTACAGAGATCTCTTACCACTCACACCCCCGTTCAAAGCATCTGATAGGCTGAATGCCAACTGGGAAGAGGCAGAGGAGAAGGATCCCATGTAGAAAAGAGGAAGTAGTCCAGTACTTTTCCACGAAGCCCTCTACTACACAAACACTGTCCCTGTCAACAGCAGCCCCAGCAGAAAGATAAAGTTGCCCAAAGAGATCCAACAAATTGTACAATTCATGTTAGTTCATACTGTTTCATTTTAAACAAACTCCTCATAATATAGCTGCGTATCCTCAGGCTCAACACAACCCATTGTGTGTTTAGCTACATCCTTGGCATGACTTGAGGGATGCCAAGGCCAATTCTGTCCCCCAAATGCCCTTAACTTTACACAAAGGCTGAAATCCCATAAGGGTGATGCCTTCAGATAAGTTTTTTGTCACAATGCTAAGGAAAGCAACAAAAAGTAAATAATCCCAGAATGCGTTCATAAACACACATCAATACCTAGGAAATGAGCTTCGTAGTTTCTAAGCTGCTACCTGCTCCATAGCAGAGAGGCAGCCTCGTGGCATTTTAAATTTCTGCATGGTCCCGTGGTGGATACATAAGAACATATGGCCTTTGTATGGTAGGATGAAGATGATGGTGTGTGTTAGAAGAGGACATAAAAGAGAGGAAAACATGGGATTGAGGATGAACTTTATTTACTTCAATAATTTGGCCAGGGGAAGCCCCCACGCATTTGCTAGGAAGTAGGAATTGAGGCTTTAGCATATGATAGATATCACACTGGTTAGTCAACTATAGCCTTTGAGTCCATATTCTCTATTAGTCAGGTTCCTCCAGAGTAACAGAACCAATAATGTGTGTGTGTGTCTGTGTATGTCTGTGTGTGTACAGTTATTGATAGATGATAGATAGATATAGATACACAGACAGATAGATAAATAGATACCTGATAGACTTTAGAGAACTGGCTCATGTGATTGTGGAACCTGGCAAGTATAACATCTTTAGGGTAGGCTAGAGACCCAGGAAGCCTGACCTTGTTGTCTGCTGGCAGCATTCCTCTTCCTGGGAGGAGGTCGGTCTTTTTTCTATTGAGACCTTCAACTGATGGAATGAGGCCACCCACATTGTGGAGGGTAATCTGCTTCATTAAACGTATACTGACTTAAATGTTCATTTCATCTAAAAATACTTTCCCAGAAACATCTAAAAGAATATTGGCACAAATACCTGGATACTGTGGCCTAGCCAAGTTGACACATCATGTTAACTATTACATTCTCTGTGGCCACTGATGGAGAAAAAAACTGATGGTTTTAGGACCATATCTTCCAACTTTGTCTTGACTAACAAAAAAAGGCCTCTCTGGATGAGGTTTTCAATCACTCTCCTCAAAAGCTAGGATCACAGAAATGTGACATGCAATGAAGTTTTGGCAAAATGGTGGCCTTTGTCTTATTCAGGGCAGTTCACTGAGCCATGTAATTTGAAGACATAAAATATTTTGCCTCATGGCAAATGTAATGCAGCTCACACAGATGTCAATTTTCGGCCCCTGGGGTACAATCATTAATGTTCAAAGATCTGCAGACAGGCACACCCCTTGTAGATTATCTGAAGAAAACGATCACTTTTATAGTCATATTTATTTGTTCCCTCTGTCAGTAAAAATGTTTAGGACCTTTAATGTGCTAGTATGTGAGTGAGATGCTGAATATATGGAGATTAATCACTTAAAAATCCCTCCTGTCATAATTAAAAGAGAGGCAGATTAATATGGACTCATTTCTCCCCCCGCCAAAAGAAAAGAAGTGTTTTAGAAGGTCCTAATTCCACCTTGGAGGCATTAGGTAAAGGAACAATTTTCGGAGGTGATTTCCTGAAATGAGACTTAAATGATAAGTAATAATAATAACAGAAAAAATAGCAAAGATTCCTTGAGCACTTTTTATGTACCAGGCATGGTTACAAGCACTTTACATATATTCATCTATTTAATGAGTAATACTCTAGCAGATGCCTTGGGTCGGGATGACATTCAAGGTAAAATGTACAGCATGTACAGACACGGTGGCCTAAGAGCGGTAGATACATTCAGGGAACTGCAGTTAACCTAGTAGGGGAACATAAGGCTGCCATGCAGGGTGTCAGTAAATGAGACTGAAAACCCTGCCTCCTGGAGAACCCATTGACAGCAGGCAATGTCCTGCTTTGCTTCTAGCTCTAGTGTCCATACTCAGTGCTTTGGACTGATGCAGTGGAGACCTCCAGGTGCTCACTCAACAAACCAGGTACTCTGATTGTAGTTACCCATTTAGTTACACTGTCTAATGCCTCAGAGTTTCAACCTGTTTCCTTTATTAACCTAGTCAAATAGGAGCACCTAGAATCATTGTCACGGTCATGGCTGCCCTCTTCTTCTGTGTATTTGGGTTCTGGATTCTTCTGATCTTCTCTGTCAGTTGGATTCTACCTGCTTTCTATCTTTAAGGGATTCTTCACAAATTTTGGTTTGATGGCGGTACCTTTTTATCATTCAATATTATTTATTTATTTATTTAGGTTGTGCTGGGTCTTAGTTGCGGCACACAGGATCTTTCGTTGCAATAGGCGGGCTCCTTATTTGCAACGTGGGTGCAGAATCTAATTCCCCCACCAAGGATTGAACCCAGGCCCCCTGCATTATGAGCGTGGAGTCTTACCCACTGGATTACCAGGGAAGTCCCTGTTTCAGTATTATTCTGGATTTCTTCTACCTCTATATAATCTATAAATATATATGCCTTATGTATATATCATATCAAGGACTCGGGGTAACAGGAGAGGTTGTTACATGCTCATTTTACCATCATAATAATTTTGAATACTGGATCAGTGACTTCATTATCCACATTTTTTCCAGGTGTTGCTGATAATTTTGGCTGCACTGGCCTCATGGTGAATATTGCAATCCTCCTGACCTTAAAACCAATGACCCCCATTTGTTTTTTCTTCTCCGGACTTGAGAGACTGTTCATTCTGTCTCCATAGTTTGAGAGTGCAGAGAGAGACAGACAGCATCTGGATCTGCTGACTGTCCCCTTAGGACCATAAATCTTCTTTCTTGATGGTCTTTGTCTAGTGTCCTTTCAAAGACTCTCCCTTAGTCCCCTGCTGAAGATCAAAGGATATAACAAGAATGGCTTAATATGCAAACATAGTAGCTTATAAACTGCTGACATCCCAGGCGAGAGGCCCACTTGGGTAGCTTAACTTTCCTTTTCATATTCTTACTCTGTTCAGTGCTCCTTATATCTCTTTCAGGGTCTGGTGGTGGCAGGGCAAAAACTGTGCAAGAGCGCGTGGACTTGTATACAGTTTAGGATATAGAGGAAATGCTGAAGTTAGAATGACATTCGTAATGGAAGTTCAGAAAGTTGGAAAAGCTGAAGGTCTCTAAGGTCAGTCATTGCAAAAAACAAAAGATTGAGGCGTTTGAAATGGAGGCACTGCCTTGTGGGATGTGGCCACAAGACTAGCCCAAAAAGTCTCAGATTTTTTTCTCAAGGTATCTGGGTTTTCCATCAGAATTTCTGTCATTTTGCCTGAGCGTAGTGCTTTGGGGTTACTGAAGGACCCAGACATCATCTTTTCCTTACCCTCAGTTTTTCTTTCTTTCTGGCTTCCTTCTTATTGTTTAAAACTTTATTTTCTCTCAAAATTGAAAGAATGTTGCTCTGACATCCTTTATTTGCTCTATCTTACTATTTTAGTAAAACTCTATGGTCCAAGCCCTCCATGATTAATTTTTTTTTAAATCACACTTTGTTCCCAGTGGCATTTTTAAAATAAAAGTTTGATTGATACAGAATTCATATACCATAAAATTAAGTCTTCTAAAGTTTATGGTTCAGTAATTATAAATATATTCATGGGGTTGTCCAACTATTACCATGGTTTAATTGCAGAATACTTTCATCACCCTAAGTAAATCCCATATGCATTAGCAGTTATTCCTCATTTCCTTTCTTCCTTCAGCCCCTGGAAACCCTGGAATCACTTTCTGTTTTTATGGATTTGCCCAGTCTGGGCATTTCATATAAGTGGGATTGTACAATATGTGAGCTTTTTTTGTGATTGACTTCTTTCACTTAGCATGATGTTTTCAAGGTTCATCCATGTGGTAGCATGTATTGATGCTTTCTGTATAGATATACCACGTTTTGCTTATTCATTGTTCAATTAATAGAGATATGTGTTTTTTCCACCTTTTGGCTGCTGTTAATAACATTGTTACAAACATTCATTTAGACATAAGTTTTCAATTCTCTTGAAAATTGTCAGTTTATATGAAAAGTCTGTGTTTAACTCTTTGAGGAACTGCGAGAATGTTTTCCATGGACGCTGCACTGTTTTATATTGAGACCAGCAGTATGTAGATTTCCAATTCTCCACATTGTTGTCAAAAGTTCTTATTATATGTCTTTTTGCTTGAAGTTATCCTACTGTGTATGAAGTGGCATCTCGTTGTGGTTCTGATTTGAAATTTCCTGCTGGTTAACAATGTTGAGCATCTTTTCAGCTGCTTTTTGGCCATATGTATATCTTCTTTGGAGCAATTCAATTCAAAGACTTGGATTATTTTTCAATTAGGTTGTATTTTTATTGCTGAGTTACAAGAGTTTTAAAATATATCCTAGATACAAGTCCTTCATCAGATATATTATTTGCAAATATTTGCTGTCATTCCATGAGTTGTTTTTTCACTTTCTTCATGGTGTCTCTTGAAGTACAAAGGTGTTTAATTTTGATGAAGTTCAATTTATCTATTTTCTTTTATCATTTGTGATTCATATTTAGTTTTTTATATACCTAAGGGATTGCTGGAATTTAGAAAAACCCTGCTCTCAATCATGTGGTCTGGCTTTAAAGATTGTTATCTCACCATGGACTTAAGAAAGACCAAACTCAAGGCTGATCAATGACTTCTTTGTGCTAGACAAAGAGGCTATAATCCTTTATGGAAGGTCTGCTATAGGGGTGAAGAGACAGAATAGATTGCTTTTTGCTAGTGTGGACAAAAGACATATCAAGACACTTTTTTCAACTTAGTTAGGGTTTAGATATAGAGAAAGGTGTACAGTCCCTAGGGCATCATAGATCTGCCCAAAAGATATAAGGTTGAAAGGGCTGGTTGCAAACTGAGTCAGAGCAGAAAGTGTGTGGTAAACGATTGAATGCCCAACCAAAGATGAAGTATATTCTCCCATGAAGAAACCATTAGATGTTCTGGGGGGATGGTAGGAAGGTGATTCCTTCTGGGCTTTATGAATGTTCATCTAGATTGTAGTCTAGAGAGACGATTACAGAAAGAGGACTTAGAGGAAAGAAAGCAACAACAAGTCTATAGCAATGAATTAGATGAGAGACAGCGGTAAATGGGAGCCTTGGTAGTTACAGTAGGACAGGGAAGAAGGATGGCACAGATGCTGTGGTGCTGGCTCTTTCAAGTTCCTGGCAGCTGTTGGGATGCAGGGTGGGGCTGACAATAGGAGCAAGAAAACAATCTACTTTAAATGAGAAAAATCTCTCCGATTAAATAAGTAAAGAACCATTTTGAAGTAATCGTGGTGCGTTGATCTGATATTTCAAAGGGGTTGTAGCTTCCTTAACCAAAATAATCTAAATTATATTGTTTTTGAAAATTATTCCTGCAAATATTTTTTCGACCCCCAAGAGAAGGATACTTTTGAAAAGGGGAATTTTTTCATTATGCCGTTTTGACTCGCGCTGCAATGGAGAAAGGAGCCTGCACTCTATTTGCAACTCTTCATGGCAACATCTTAAAATTCTCATTTCTCTATGCAAATGAAATGCACCTTAAATGGTTGTATGTGTTTTCCTCTTGAAGACAGAAAAAAAAAAACGGTTGTATATGTGTGACTGCAATAGCAGATGAGGCAGTGTTCTTTGATATTGTTTTTTCGTACTTATATTTTTATCCACTGTAGGCCCTGGGGGTTCTAACAGATATTGAATTTGTACAGCAGATTTAAGGAGTGAGAAGAAGTTCATTTTTTCTGGCTTTTCTCCTTATAAGCCCTGGTGACTTAACCTCTGAAGAACAAAGATAGCTAACGTAAGCTTTAGGTTTAAAGAATTCAAGAAAAAATACATAAATATCTTCTAAGATATACACACACACACATACACATATATATGTAATAAAGTTATTACTGTAGAGTTGTGTGATGAGATTTCCTTCAGGGCTAGTTCTAATTGTGCTCTGGGTGGCAGCTTTTTGTTTTACTTTAATTATTTTTGTCATGGAACTTTAGGAAATGTGAGGGAAGCTATAGAATCTTCCCTGATATATTTTGCACACAGTTTGAGGGGGCATGCAGATTTCCTTAAAACCCAGTCTCAATCACTCCGCGAAGAGGCCTCTAGCACCAGCATGCTTGAGTGCTGTGGACACTCTTGGAGAATAGTCTCAGGATGTGCACACTGGCATGACAGTCTAAAAATCACAAGTTTAAATTACATTAAACAATAAAAAATGAAAACTCATAGCACAGAAAGGGTGTCTTGTGTACGTTAACAAGGAGGTGAGTTAATAAGAGAGTGGGTAGCTTCTCACATTGTGATCACTTAACAACAGTCATGGTGCAGTCAACCTTTTATGATTCCCAAATAACATAACAGAGTTATATAATAGGACATAAATCAGGAAGATGTGGAGATGGGATAAGCTCTCGCTTCCATTTGCCTATTGAGAAATAGGCAGCTGCAAATCACATGCCTAAATCAAGATCTACTGAGGATGAATTATTCTCAACATTTTACTTGTGTTTTGCTTTGGCAGAATTAATTACGTGCTTTAGTTTGAGAGCACTTTCATTAGACTGCAGATAGAAGTAATGAAGAGGCGCTGCTCCTACAGGCAGATAGTAAAATTGGGGCGTGCTTGATCAGGCCTTAAACTCTCACTGGGCAGCAGGGCTGTCTGTGCACTCATGGTTGTTCATGTTCATCAGGAAGCAGCCTCTGTCCCAGGATTTAGCTCAAGCTATCTCGATAGATGAGCCCAGGACTGAAGATCACAGTACTGGCTCCACACGGCCTCTGATGTAAAAGGGATTCAGAAGCACCACATGCCCCTCTAAAGCGGAGGGAGGTCTGTGAGGACTCAGCAGGTCTGCAAACACCTAGCTTTAAGCTATAGAAACAGCAGAAGAGGGAAGCTTTATGAGAAGCAATGCTCATGGCAGGACCCCCATGAATGGTTGTGCAGGTTGGCCCTATGCCAAGGAGCCCACTGAAGGGGTGTGCAGCTATGATTTAGCCCCCATTCTGCCTGCAGAGTCATGCCCTTGGTGTAGGACTATGTTCACCTGCAGAAGGAATTCCCTCCGATGTAACAAATGCCCCATGTACGCTAGTGGTGGCCGTGATTCAAGGTCAGTGGCAAATAGTGATGTCCTCCCAGAGTCAGTGGAACAACTTCCAATACCACCAAAATCAGTACTGAGAAAGGCTGTTTATCAGAGAGCATGAGAGGAAGACAACATGAAAATCAGGCCAAACCCTGAAGCCTTCAGGTCATGTCAGCTCTCCTTTGAAACAAGACACCACCTTGGGAAGTGAAAAGTGGAGAAGAGAGTCAGCCCTGGCAGGAAATCCAAGATTAAATTGCCTAAATATTTACTCAGATGAGACTGGTCATCCTGAAAGAAATGATGGGAAGTCAAGCGTCTGCTGTAATTCACATTGCCAAGTTTGTGTCCTTCCTCCTCCAGCAGACATACCCAGCCTTCGAAACTTGTTAGAGTCGGTTTCATGTAGGAGATGATAATACTTATAGCAAACAAAGAACCCTACTGTTTCTGCATGATGAAGTGTAGTATGTAACTTTTTTGACTGCTCTATCTGTTCTCGCCTACAGTCTCTACCCCATAGTTATGTATTTATTCATGTATTCCTTGAAGCTCTCAAGAATGCTTTCTACATAGAAGATGCTCCATAAATTTGCATAGAAGTGTTTCACTAATAGCTTAGGATGTAATGAGGCATTTTTAGCTCTTCACTAGAAGACTGGCTGCCTTTTCAGACTCCAGATAGCTTATGTCTTTGTTTTCATCACATTTTATGTTGTCAGTGTTTGGGGTTTTGGCAGAAGATGAGAGAAGGAAAACCTGCTAGTTATATATATGTAATATATACACTCAAATGTTGGCATATCCACAAGCTAAGCCTGATAAAAATCTGTTCAACAGTCTTATTAAATTAGCTCTTTAATCCTATGAAAGGGGAAAAATACTGGGAGATGAATAGAATTCTTGCAAAATGCTGACTTAGCAATTCTCAAAGCTAATTCCAAAGATTTCTCTAGTTAAGTTGGAAATAATGAGGTGCATTTTCCCCCAACATTCCTGTTTCCAAAGCAACACTACATTTGCGTGCCTGGCTGATCCCTTTAGAGGATGACGCTAAGCTGTCTTCTATCTTTTGTTTGTGAGGAGTCCCTGTGACACACCCAGGCAGGAAAAAACAACACTAGGCACGGATATGAAAGGCTACATTTATCGCCTACCTAGAATATACAACAGACCTTCATTGTAATATCTTACTCTGTTGAATTATCTTTTCATATTTATGGAGTTTTTGAAATTATGGGATATCTTTTCTTTCCATAATAAAAATCTTTGTCTTTTTCAGCTTTCTTTGGTAAACCCCCAATGCTTAGATTTTAGCTTTTAGTAATTCATGCTATAAATACTATACTGGATTCTTTTCTTTACTACTACATTGCTTTTTGTCACTATATATGTAGCATCAGGCCAGTACACATAGGATGCCTTCTTGTTTTTTAAAGGATGTCTACTATTACATTGTACAGTCCCCTCATAAATAGCTATCAATAGAAAATAGGTTAACACAGTTTTTGCTTTTTCAGTGTTTTTGCAATCAATGATATACATCTTTTTTTAACTTATTTATTTTTTGACTGCATTGGGTCTTCGTTGCTGCACGCAGGCTTTCTCTGGCTGCAGAGAGTGGGGGTTACTTTTTGTTGCGGTGTGTGGGCTTCTCATTGCAGTGGCTTCTCTTGTTTTGGAGCACGGGCTCTAGGTGCTCAGGCTTCAATAGCTGTGGCACTCGGGCTCATTAGTTGTGGCTCGTGGGCTCTAGAGCGCAGGCTCAGTAGTTGTGGCGCATGGGCTTAGTTGCTCCATGGTACGTGGGATCTTCCTGGCTCAGGGATTGAACCTGTGTCCCCTGAATTGGCAGGTGGATTCTCAACCACTGTGCCACCAGTGAAGTCTTTCTTGAACATATATCTTTGTGCCTTTTCCAGTAAATTTCTCTGGGTGTCTTAAAATAGAATTGCCAACTCTAACTGTATGTGCATTTAAACTGTTGATCTGTATTGCCAAGCCACTCTAGTATAGTTGTACCACGCTAGACACTAACCTGGTACTTTCCATCATTTTTTAGTAATAGCACAGAGAGGAAAAGGTAGTATTTTGATGGCCTTAGGGTGAAGAGGGGAAGGTATTATCAGCAAGGCCACCCAGCTCTAGGGCTGCGGCTGCCTTTAAGGTTGGAGTATCTGTATTCTCACAGCCCATTTTTGAACCTTGTTCTGGAAGTGTTGTTCTAACCAACAGTGTATCCAAGTTTATTGTCCACATTTTAAAAAATCTTCAGTCTTATCTGCAAAAATTGCTCACATAAGATTTTTTTTAATTTCTCTGATAATCAGTTATGTTGAACAGCTTTTTTTGTGCAGATTGCTGTCTGTATTTTTCTAAGAGTTTGCTGTATATGCGCTCTGCCCATGGTGCCCTGACATGAGCCGCCTGGATGTTCCCAAATTCCACACTTCTGAAACTCTCGTTCCACTGGCTAATCACCTTCCCCACATCCTATGAATCAGAGTTCCTGAGAATTCGGCATGTGGTGGAGTTGGTTGTGCTCAGTCAGTCATCCCCTGAGCCGCTCGCTGGCCTGTTCAACATCATTGTTGCCCACGCTGGACACCACGCCTCTTCTCAGTTCCAAACACAGTCTTAACATAAGCCTGTTGTGAGTTGTAAATGTTTAAGGAAATTAGAAGATAATAGGGGGCTTCGTAGGTTGCACAGTGGTTAAGACTCTGCCTGCCAATGCAGGGGACAGGGGTTCGACCCCTGCTCCAGGAAGATCCCACATGCTGCTGAGCAACTAAGCCCATGAGCCACAACTATTGAGCCCATGTGCTGCAACTACTGAAGCCCACATGCCTAGAGCCCGTGCTCTGCAACAAGAGAAGCCACGGCAATGAGGAGCCAGCGCACCACAATGAAGAGTAGCCCCCACTCACCGCAACTAAAAGAAAGCCCGCGCACAGCAAAAAAGACCCAACACAGCCAATAAAATTAATTAATTAATTAATTAATTAAAAAAAAAGAAGAGGATAGTAGGGGCTTACAACATAGAGCAGTCAATAAACTAAAACTAAGTACCAGATTTCCTTGTTCCCAAGGTTCCTGCTCCTGCCCACCAAGGGGAGACTTCCTCTGCTCTCCTGCATCTGCTCTGCTCTTGCACAAGCCTCTTCTCACATCTCCAGACCCTTCTTTTCCTTCTCAGAATTCCTGAGGATTTCCTCAGAAGTATCTGCCCTTCTCAGAGTTCCAGATCCTATAATCTTCCCAGAAATCCTAAATTTCTGGTATTTGAAATGCAAGGCAATCTCGATCTTATATCTAAATTTTTCAATTAGGCTGAACCCAGAGTGGGGTTTTTGACCATACAGTCCATTAAGGTGCTTCCTGAAAAGAAACTCACCCTCTCCTGTGATAATCGTAAGAAGTACTGTAGTCTTTTGTTCATTTCTGTTGTTGTCTTTTTAAAGATGTCTCCCCATTTCTCTAGTGGGGTGTTTGCTTTTCCTTTTTATTTGTAAAAGCTCTTTATATCCCTTTCCTACCACTTGTAAGCACATGCTCTGGATAATTCTTTTAACTTCTCTGCCTCAGTTTCCTCATCTGTAAAATGAGTCTAGGAGTAGCATATACCACATGAGATTGTTAGTAAATTAGTTAAGCTTATTACAATGTCTGGCACATAGTAATCACTGTATATGTTGGTTACTAATTTTACACTTATTATTACTAAGAATATTAAATTTTTTTATTGCAAATAATTCCCCCAATTTTTAATCTGCATTTTCAATTTTGACTGTCTTCTGTTCTGTGAAAATTGTTGTGGACCTGTTAAGTTTTTTTCCTTTATGGTTTCTGGTTTAACATCATGGTAAGAAAGACTTCCTCTACCCCAAGTTTACTTTTAAAAATTCATTTGCACATTTATAGCTACCGTTAAATTATTATTCAACATAGAAATAGTTGTTAAAATATCAGATAGGTGATATGGCACATCCGTCCACCCAAATGAATATTCTTATATTCTCAGACTCTATGAGATTTAAGTTCCTTAAAGTCTGTATTTAGTAAAGACAACAAAAAATTCATCCTAGAATGACTGTACTTTTTTTTTTGTTCCCCATGACATGGGTTGACGTAAGCATAAAATTGATCCAATGTTATAAGCCACAGGCACTGGGTTCTTTAACTCAGTAAGGAATTTGTGAACGGTGAGCCAGGTGGGCCAGGGGAAGATCCTCTTCGAGTGTGGATCTTCTCCTCTATTTCTTTAGCATGATCCTCACCTAACCTAGAGCTCCACACACTGTGTTAGTGTGAATTTAGAGCAATTGTGGCAGCAAAACTTAAATTCCTCTATATTAACATAAAGTCTTTGGTATAAGCGGGCAACTATTCCAATGCAGACCAAATGCAGGCTCTTCCTCAAACTGCCTGTAAAGCTCCTACCCCTGATCCCCGGGCTACTGCAGATCCCTGCAGTAATGAAACCAAAGGAGATCTATTCTTCAATGAACTCAGCTACACTCCTGCTGTGGCTGCCAGTTACTCAGGAACAGCTTCCATTTCTCTGTTCTCAGTGTCTCTCAGTGTGTGTGGGAAGAAGTAGTAGAAAGAAATAGCTTCTAAGCCAGCTCCCACACTCTACCCAGCCCTGAAGGGGTCTATGAACTTTATGGGTCACATTACCACATACACCCCTCATAGATTTTAAAGCTCACATTTCCTGCGCAGCTCTTTTACACCCACTTGGGCTAGATCTACACTCTCCTGTGTAAGGTCACAGGGGGAAAACTGGTTTTACAAACTTGCACCACACCAAACCCAGCCCTAAGTATAAGCAGAGTAAGCAGCTGTGTCACAGAGAGAGAGAGAAAAAAAAAAAAAAATCTCTGTAGAAGAGATGGCTACAGAACCTAGAACTTCACTAACATCCGTTTTATATGTGGCTTCCTTGAGAATGCAGGTGTTCATATTTAACTCAAGTTAGGCATAACCACTTTTAAATTGTAAATTAGGAAAACTTTAGTAAATTAGTGCCCACTTAAAGCACTGAAGATAGTAGAAAATAGTAGGGAAGTGAGCACAGGCAGGAAACATGGGTTAGGGGTGAGGAAAGACAAGCTGTAAAGTGTCCTTGAAAGAATACTGGGTTGTTCTCCGAACACTCCAGTTCATTCATTCATACGACAGATATGGAATGACCACTTACCAGGTGCTGGGCAGTGAGCCTGGCCCTTAGTGCCTGCTGGTGAAAATGACATACATGTCGTTGACCTCTAGGCCGTTTACACTCTGATGGGGAAGCCCGATAAGATCCACGATTATAAATTGTGATATCCCCCATGAGAGTGTCGACTGAAAAAATGCACAACCTAAAAGTTGAGAGTATGTTTGATTCAGCGGACACTCTTAGAACTTCAAGCCCGGGAGACCAGACTCTCAGATAATTCTGAGAAAATTGTTCTGTAGAGGAAGAGCAGAAGTCAGGATACGTGGTAGTTTTTGCAGCACCATCAGATAGTCAGAACAAAAGGCTGCTGTTAATAAAGGAAAACCAGATATCTCAGGTTAAGGAATATAGCGCTTTTCAATGTATGGGAAGACACAAGCATCTGGGCTCACTGAAATCTTTCCTTTGATATGCACCTCAGCTATCTGGGGCCAGTACCCTGTGTTTTCTCATCCTGAGTCTCCTCAGGGTGCACCATCCCGTCCAGGGTGGCTGCAGTCTGATGACTGCTAGATGGTGGGCATTCCTTGTTTCCATACTGTGTTCCCTCCGGGCTCACCGTCGGGGGTGGCTGTGATGTGATGGCTAGATCCTTTGTTTACCGACATGGCAGACAATATTTTATTTCTCAGGGGCAGATGAGCAAGGTGAAGGGTTGGGAGCAGAGTTTGCAGGTGGGAGATTTTCATTTGGTAGATGGGTCAGGGTAGGTCTCTCTGAGAAGATTTTAATTCAAAACTCAAAGGATGATCAGGAGGTGGTCATGTGGATGAACCAGAAGAATAGTTTAGTGTGTTGGAGGCACTTACAGGGAAAGGCACTGAAAACAGCAGGCAAGGACCTAAGATGAGGCTGAAGGGCAGACAGAGGTCACACCGCAAAGGGCCTTACTGGCCACCCTAGGGAGCTTGGGCTGACAGTGGGGAGCCACAGGAAGGTTTCAAACAAGAGCAGATGTGATGTGAGTCATATTTCAGGATTACTCTCTGGCTGCTGGATGGAGAAGTGACTGTTCTTATGATCCTGTCTCTGCCTTAGCTGCTATTAGAGCCACTTCTGTGGGTTGTAAGTGTTCTCTAAGTTCCCTTCGAGTTGTAAAATCTCAGGCTCTTGTTAGCTCTAATAATGAGCTGTGACAGAGAAGTGGGAGAGGAGAGTGTGTGTTGGTGATGGGGTTCGGAGAGGACACTTCAGGTGCTTCCAGGTGGGTACACATGGCCGAGTGGAAGGTAACAGAGTCAAATGGCTCAAGTCCTAACAGCTGGTCTTTCCCACATGCCAGAACTGAGTAACACGTAATTTACTTCACATAGCTTGTCCTCTATATCCATTATTTACATTTTGGGAACCTTGGTCAATAGTCTTTTGTACACTCTCTTACCAAATGTTTATTGAGTGTTTCCTATTTACGTGGTAAGGGGGAGGGAACAAAGAAGGCAGTGTGAGCCAATGGAAAACGTGGGGCTTGGAGTTAGTTCTGAGTTTACAGCCCAGCCCTACCATGTACCAACCCCATAAGGTTAGGTCTCTGAGTCTCAGTTCTCTCGTCTGAGCAGTGGGAATGACAATACCTGCCTGAATGAGATTTTGTACACCAAGCCTCTAATTTTGGTGTCTATCGATGAGTAAACACTCCGTACGCATGTGTAACATTTTAGGGTCTCAAGGATCGTTTCTTGCAAGGAGGGCAAATTAATATGCAGCATATTCTTCCTATATTGTCAAATGGGTTCAAGATCACAAACATCTCTCGAAAGTTTCTGAACGCCTGCATTTCTTTGATCTTAAAAGGGAAACAAGTTGCATAGTCACACTGAGAAGAATAGTTATCTAGAATACCTATTCCTTGGAGAAATTTAGTCTTTCCATTTTTCTCTTAAGAAATAGATGTTTGGGGGGGGGAGTCAAGGGAGGGAGGGAATACGGGGATATGTGTATAAAAACAGATGATTGAACTTGGTGTACCCCCAAAAAATAATAAATAAATAAATAAAATTTAAAAAAAAGGAATACAAAAAAAAAAGGAAAAGAAAAAAAAGAAATAGATGTATACAGACATTTGCAATTTTGTTGAACTTGTATATTGCTGCCCCCCCACCCCCACCCGCACCCCAACCCAGCCCATAGCTCATGAGGCTTGTGCAAATACAGAGGAGGCGTCACTACAAAGCCCTTGAGTTGTAGGTAATACAGTCCTAAAAGATGCTTTCACATAAGGGTGGGGGGCTGTCTTTAATGACTTTCCTTAAAACTTGAGATCTCCTTCAGACACTAGAATCAGAACCACGTCATATTTTCAACTACAGAAAATAGTGCAAGACACTGTTGGGGACAAAGAAAATGTTCCTGTACCCTTCTAGATTCTTCTGGCTAGTCTAAAAATTAAATTGACATGAGACAGATTAACAGGAGAAAATCAATTTTAATTTTGTATGTCTGGGAATCCCACATATATAAGAGGTACAGAGACAGAAAGGTAAAGTGAAATATGTATACCATGCTGAGCTAAGGAATGGGATAGGGACTGGGGCTTCCGGGGACAGGAGGGTCATTCACAGGATGACAAGAAGAAGAGCAGATGTTTGGTAATTAACGTTTGCCCTGCCATATAGAAGGGGCCACTTAGATAAACTTTATCTCCAGTAATAACTCTTTTCTGGGAAATATCCTCAATTTAAATTATTTTAGGTAGCTAAGGGAGGGGCAGGTTTCCCTTGAACCTGTAGGGTCTTCATTGCCTTCAGCTCAAACTAATCCTGATGTAAAAGTGACATATTTTGGGGAGGCTTGTTCTGAACCCCTACACCACTAAAGAATTTCCCCTTTGCATTTGGGCAAAAGATCCATCTGTTTAAGTTGAGTGCCATCAAAGCAGCAGGACTGACTCCTCCACTATTCCTTCTCTACTCGCTGACACTGATGCTTATGTTTACGAGAGGTGAAACACCTTGTTGTGAACAGCAGAGAGACAGATTCCATAATAAGGGTATGAATACGAAAGTTTTATCCTTAGTGATACAAACATTTTGACTGAGTTTTGCATTTTATGATGCAAAGTGGTATCCTCTTTGAAATAGAACCCAAGCAAGAGAGTTACTGGCAATAACAAGCTACAAGGGTTCTTTGGTTCGGAAGTGGGTGTGGAATTAAGAGTTAAATGACAATTTCTCCTTAAAGGACACAGCCATAGTCCAGAGTTAGTGTCACGTCTACTTCAGCATATGCATGTGGTAGTCAACATCCCTAGTAATTCAAACACAGTGGTACCTGTCATGGCCTTATTTTATCTGATGCATTCTTTCTAAGTTGGGGGTTCCCATTGTAGTGTGGAGCTCACCCAGACAGCAACCCACTTTGCTGAGGCCACACGCTCAGGAGATGCTCACCTTGACTGATCCTCCTTGGCTGTGGAATCTTAAAGTGAAATGACAGTTGGGTCCACCTGTGTTTGAGTAGACTTACCTACGTGGTGTTCTTTTTTACTTAAACAAAAAGCATTTACCAAGAATGACTGAATTCCTGTCCTCAAAACAACTATGTGTAATTTAATGAACAGTTATGTATAAATGCAGAAATATGTGTTAGTAGGGCTATAGTTTTGTATCTTTATCCCTATTCTTGATTTTCTTTTTTTCTTTTTCTTTTTTTTTTTTTTTGATTGTGTTACCACTCATTTTGCTAAACAGAATTCTGGTCCAATAGTGCCAGCCTGAAACAACAGTGACATAATTTTGAAACTGATACCTTGGAAGACGCCCTGCATAGGAAGTCTCAGTCAGGTTAATTTAATCTCTCCCTGAGGTTTGATATTCTTACTAAGTGCAATTTGTTCTTTTTGTGCTAAGGATCTTCACTGGTCTTTTATTATAAAATGTAGATAACTCACAGAATTTTTGGAGACTCTAGTCAGTTATTAGTGTTCCTATACTTATCATAAATATGTTTGCCTGAGCAGTATCTCAGAGATGGCTGAGATTTGTGCAGGTATGGAATAGAACCTAGTTATGTTTTGATAGGCATACAGGAAAGAGTGTGGGGAAATAGTCTTGAAGCAAAGGGGATGCCTATTAAATGTGGGAAGACAGTCTCTTGTGGATTCCATGTAATTGGGAGAATAATGTGGAGGGTGTGGGTACCTGGAATAGTGAGAAAAAGAGTAGCCTGGAGTAAGAAAGAGTAAGAGTAGCCTCTGAAAAGGCTGCTGGAGTCTCCAGCTTTCAGTTCACTTCTTCATAGTCTTAGATATGACATTTTTGTTCCATAAGTGATCCTAGCTCAGCATGTAGTGCAGAAAGGCACTTAGCCTCTCTCATCTCCAGCTCTTGTTCTATTACACGACAGCCCAGATGACATGAAAAATTGCTTTCTGCTCAAATATTCTGTGAACTCACCACTGAGGAATGTGGAGTCAAAACTTCTGCATTCCACAAGAATATGCAGGTACATAAATAGCGTGACAAACTGTCCACAATAGAATTTATGCAAGCTGCATGGAAACTGGAGAATCACAGCAGAGATTGGGAGACTGGAAATGGGATAATGTTATTTTTTAAGATATCACCCCAATAAAATGAGAAGTTGCCAGGGGCATGGAAGGAGCTGCAGGTGAATATTTTTGTTAGTTTTAAGGATGTTTGCTTGATTCCTTAGCTGAACTCTGATCATGTACTTACAGTAAAGAATCCAGTGAAAAGAAAAGCACTCTTGAGATATTCTGAAATAAGAAAAAATCAGGGGCGAGGTGGGGGACACCATGGAGTCAACAGTAACCCTTCATTCACCCTGAAAAGAGAACCTATTACAATTGTTTCATGATATGTATATCACCAGGAAAATGTGTCTACTTTAGAAGCACTCACAAGGCTATACACATACATTGGGAGGATAAGGAAAGAAAAGGAATTTTATCTCAAATTAATACTGACATCCTCACTCTCAATTTTTTTTTTCTGAGAATTTGACAGCTGCAGAAAAGAAAAATTCTAAGGGATCTGAAAATTCTGCTTAGAGGCGTCACCAACATTGCTTTTAATTCAACTCCTTCATTCGTGTTTGAAACCCACTCTCAGGCTCTTTAGCAACTGAAGGGCTTTTTGTGCCCTTGTCTTCCTTTCGAGACCTGTGTGTCACACACAGGCACACGGCAGCAATAGGAAGACTGTCTTTTGTTTGAGGAGAGTGATGACGAGGGTCCCCCAGGTGCCAGAAACCACTTCCACGCTGTTTTCTCAAGTCAGCTCCAGAACACCTTTTTCTTAAGGAAGTGAGTCCATTTTTTGAAGTAGCTTCTCAGCTAAATCACAGTCTTAAAGTAGGAAATCTATTTTGCTTTTTATTTACTTACTTTTAAAAATGAACTCGGATTAAAAGGAAGTTGAGAAACCTGTTTATAGGAATATACTTTATCTGTACACACTAGCCCTTCATTTTTGAGGAAGGCTTTGTGAAAAGGTTACTGGGTGTTTTGATGCCCTGTTTTCTTATCACTTGCAACAGAAGCTAAATGTTCTCCTTTTCAAGTCCCTCCCAGGCAGGTTCAGAACGGCTGAGAGTCTAACACAGGAGGCTGTTAAGTGATGAGTAGCGTGATGGGGGCTAGACTTTTCAATCAGAGAGGTCCTCATCGGATCGCCAGTGACTGCATCATCTAGTTGTGTCATTATGCATCCTGGACCCAGAAAAGAGGACCCCTGCCCTGGGTTCTGTGGATTAAAGGGTCTTCATATCCAAAACATAGAAATTACATTTACTAAGGAACCCCTGGTGGCCTCTGTTACTTGGGATCCTGCATTCAGCACTGGCACATAACCGTCAACATCCATTCTCATGATTAACACAATTCAGGACCCAGAGAAATGCTTCTCCACAACTCTTGCTCTGTGTCTTCAAAAGGAAAGTCACCTCCACTCGAATACCATGAAGGCTTGCTGGTGATGCTGTTGGGGACATCAAAGACAAACACTGCTTTGGAGTGCAGGGAGGATTGGAGCTGCAGCAGAGGCATTCAGATAAAAGACAAATTAATTAACTTGTCAAAACTTCCTCTCAGATAGCATAAATGCAATACAATCTTACATAATGAAGTGTCATTTCTAAGTTGTACTGAAACAAATGGCTCCAAAGGCATCTAACTAATTAGAGCAGTTTCTGCAACAGTTGTGTTGGTGTCTAAGGAACATTTTGTAATATTAAATATTAAACATCATAGTACATTCAATTCATACATATATGTGGGTATGTTGAGATGTAACATGAGAAATATGATGCCATCTCTTTACATTGGTGTTTAAATGGTTATTAAACACTATAAGTGGGGTTGGTTCTGTTTTGATATAAACATTCCATGAGATTTTCTTAAATTTCAAAAACTAAAATAAACATTTCACCTGTATTTAAATTATTTTAATATTCTTTAAGTATACTTTGTATTAGGCTCTCTAAATTTAATAATTGAAAACAGGTTAGAAGAAACTAAATTTAAATTCAAAAGAATATATTGATCCTTTACAATTACTTTAATTTACAGTTTTGATAAAATATATTTGGTACATAATATTTGAATTTTGGGAACATATATGCAAATGTTACACACTTTCAATACAATTATACTTTATTTTTTATTCCTTGAGATTATTACACTAATAGAATACAAATTATGTGAAAAATCTTGTTTATAACAGCATAATTATTGTTTTGAAATGAAGACAAGAAAAATATGTTTTAAGGAATATACATAATAGTAATTTATTTTCTCATGTTATTACTCATCCAAACTTTTCTAGTCCAGAGATAGAATACCAAAAGATACACAGTAATAATTAAGTTTAATCACTTTTAATGTTTAAGTAATATAAAAAATATAGCTTTACACATATTTTTCAGTTTTGTTTTTATGAACATATATGTGTCAAAGAGAAATGGGACATATTTATTTACCACTGTGATAGCTTGAGTTATTACATTAAATATGTTGTCATATGGCATGAATCCTTTTATTCATGCCCTCACCCAGGCCCCACAATTTCTACTAATGGGTCTGAGTGAATGATCTTTAGAAGTAAACCTCTTAGAGCTTAAATTTCCTCACCTGTAAAATCGGAGGGATAACACTTCCCAAGGTGATGGTGAAGATGATAGGAACGTGATAAAGCCCTTAGCACAGTGAAAGATGGTGAGAGTTCAGCTGTAGTGAGAGTTCAGTTATGGTATTTACCATTTCCTTACACGAAGTAACATCTAACTAGCTTCTGATATAGCATTGTCTGATTAAATAATATGTTAAGAACCACGACATCTCTTTACCTAGGCATTTAAATATATTGAATACTAGAAATACAAATGATGTTATTTTTATAAAAATATTTAATGAAATATTATTAAATTTCAAAAACCAAAATGAACAGTTCAACTTCGCTTAATTTTGAGAACACTTCCTAAGAGAATGGTAAAGGTAAAGTGAAATGATACCTATAAAGCTGTTAGCACAGTAAGTGCCTGAAAGATGTTGAGAATTCAGTTATGGCATTTATCATTTCCTTACATAAAAGAAATTCTAACTAACCTATGATACAGCACTGTTCTGATTAAATGTGTCCCAACCAAAGTTAACTTTTTTATTTTTTGGCACAGGTGAACATATGAAAATTTACTTTGTAAAGCTTCAACTGCTATAGAACATGGCTATTTTAAAACACAGCACTTTGTTTTCCTCCTTTTATTTACAGAGAGGAAGAGAACATGTGGTATTTTTGGCCTCGGGTATAATCTCTTTTAAAGGCACTTGTTTGGCTCCTCTAATCTTTCTTTTCTTTTTCTATTTTATTGTTTACTATGGAGCCACCACTTTTATAACACCCAGCACATCACTAGGTATAGGAGTTTAAGAAATATGAATTTAATTTTTCAGTACTCCTTACTTTTATTTTTCTCGAAAATTTTCTTTGAATTGGTTAAAAAAGAAAGAAAGAAAAAAAAAAAGACACCCACTATGGGCCTTTAAACTAAAGTGCCTACCTAGTTATCGCATGGATTTCTGGTCATGAAATTGATAGCTCTTTTATGAATCATGCTGCTTATTGACTTAAAAAAATTAATTTGTGCTAGAAATCATAAGAGTAAAACAGAGCTCATAAACTAAAACAACATAAAGGCAGACAGGTCAAAATGAACATCAAATGAAAACAAAGCATCATAAGAAAGATGTCTTTAGCTTATAAACAAAATGACATAACTATAAGCGTTTGAGGAAATGTTACCAAGAAGCTTATCTTCTACTATCTAAAATGATATAACTGAAGCAATGGACACATCTCCCTTTTATGGGAATTGTCAGAGTAGATGTACTTCTTTATTAACAACAACAAGGAAAGTCAAATCTAAAAATCAGATTCACTATTCCAAGTAATATCAAAAGATGACCAGAAAGCTGCTGTAATACCCTAACCCAGGCCCATATTTCTTATCTTCTGAACAACTCAAAGCCATTTAGTTCCAAGTTTCTCTCTACCCTGCTGCCCTTGTCACTTTCAGAAAGTATGTAGAATGCCCCCACAACCTTCCATGATGGGGGGTCCCATAACCTTGTTCTGACATTGAAGATCATCCAAAACTCAGTCCCAGTCACTCATAGGTTATTTGCTTTTATCCTCCATGTAAGCATCCAATGATTCAAACAAACTGTACCTGTCTTTACTACCAGAATCTGCTGGGTCATTTTACTTGTGATTTCTCCCTGGAATGACAGCCTGCCTCCTACCTTCTGCATTAGAAATCCAACCTGTCTCTCAAGGTTCACTGTTCCTAATCTCCCCAATCTCTGGCTGAGCTCTTCCTCCTTTAAACCATCATATTCCATTCCAAAGCACTTTATACTCCTTGTGACGTCTTTAATATTGTGCCTTGAATATCAGGTTTTGCTTGGGTTTTTTGTTTGTTTGGGTTTTTCAGGGGTGATGTACATGGCAAATTGCCTTTCTAGATCATTTCTCCTTCCAAGTAGAAGCTGGGTTTTACTTATTTTTAGAACAATGGCAGCTCTAAGAAATCTGTTGAATTAAGTATTTATGTTGACTCAGTTTCTAGATGTTTAAGGCATTTCTAGACATATTTGAAGTTTGGAATTGTGGAAGGAAAGTAAGAAAAGCTAACAGATGCTGGCTTAGTTGAATAATTTAGTCTCTTGTGTAGAAACATGCCTAAGGTTACTGTCCAAATAGTCTGCTATGGTCTTAATACGCAGAACTACTCAGTGGGTTTCTGTTTGATTTCTATAATCAGGAAAAAAGTCATCACAGGTTTATCTGTTCACTCATGTTTTTCAATATTGTAAACACTCATTAGGTGGTAGGTTCAGCAAAAGAGAAATAAGAGGAAGTTACACATGTTGGTGTATTTTCATCTTTGGTTTTGCAGACACAAAACAAAAGCCAAATGCCTTTCCAAAATGGTGTAATCTACTTAACTCTGATGCCTGAAAGCAGCTATTCTTTCCATTCTCTTTCATCCTCAAATGTTCCATTTTGCACTATTTGAATCTCTAAGTTGCTACAAGTCCCTTTGAACATAGGAGAAGGACAAATAGTGAATATTAATGACTATGTCTGCTAATACTCACCATCTAAATGCCTCTAAAATCCCACAGATCATATCGACACCTCCAAAAATCACTCTGAGGTATGTCCTGCTCTGTTTGGAAACAGAGTGATGAGTAAGATAACCTACTCAAGTTTCTTTCTTGCCGCTATGAAATATCAAGAATTTAGACACCGAGCACATTTAGTCATTAATGGTCCCACAGCACAAATTGCCCACAACTAGATGCTCACAATTCAGACACCTTGGCCTAACTCCAAAGAAAGTAATTACATTCAGTCTACCTGAAATTCCCAGTGCAGTAACTGGAATCGGGTTTTGTATCCTGCTTAGCTGAACTATTATGCAGCATCATTGTATAGCAATAAAACAGCTGCTGTATTTGACTGCCTTCTACTTTCTCCCATTTTGAGCAGCTAAAATGGCTCTGTACCAAATTTTTAATAAGAACTTGAATAGATAAGATCTGGAGATTCCTTCCTCTTTCTCTAAGACCCAGGATTTCTGCTGCCAAGATAATTTATTGACAGGGTTATATAACCTCAGCGTTGTAAAGAACCTAGTTGCAACATGGCATAGACACGTTTTCAATCACCATTAGGAACTCATTTTTTATCATGTTTATCAGCAACAACAAAAAAAATCAGTGGCATGTTCTTCAAAGACCCTCTAGTTGAGTTCCTTCAACAACAACAATAAAAATGTATACTCCTATGATGTAGCACTGCTATTGTCATTTAACCAATGATCCTAAATCCAGTACATGAGACTGGTTGCCTGTTATAGCTTGTTCTTAGCAGCTTTTTCACCTTTTTTATTTTCAGGCCAGGATATGTTTATTAATTCCTAGAATTACAAAACTTTTGTATATTTACTGAATGCCATTTATTAACAGATAATCTGGTAAACTACTGTAGGGGGAGCTCTTAACACTTTTCTTCATTGCTGGATATTTACTCCCTTTTTTACAAGCTGCAAATGAAATTGGCCAAGTCTTTGGCTGGGCTTATTGATGAAAGATCAAGAGAAAGTGAAGCAACATCTCTCAAAAGGAATAGTTAATAATTGCTAGCATTTACTGGGGACCTTACCACATGCCAGGCTCTACTGTGTTAAAGATGTGACTGTGTGATCTCATTTAATTGTCACAGTAACCTTATAAAGTGGGTGGCTTCATATTCTCAGCTTAATGATGAGGAGAATCAGATTTAAAAATAAATAACTTGCTTAATATCACAGAAAGTGGCAGAATTAGAATTTAAATGAGGCAGTACGACCCCAATTCTATAATACAGATGCTAGGGAAATTTCAAATCTCATAGTATCTTAGAATGAAAACAAAATTTGTGAAGAACTGTGACAGAAACTAAGCAATTCTCTCAAGTTCTTTGTAAATAAAATTGTCATTAAATTTCAATCTAAAATTTTTAATGTTCCAAAGGACTAGTTACACAGAAAATGGTAATTGTTCTACGAAGATTTCGAGTGCAAGGACATGACTTTGCTTCTAGACAGCTTGTTCCAGCATAGCCTGTCTTAAACAAGACATTCAAATAACTTGTATTGGTTTTGTGCTTGGCTTTGAGCAAAAAGGAAAGAGAGAGAGAGGGAGACGAAGGAAGGAAGGAAGGAAGGAAGGAAGGAAGGAAGGAAGGAAGGAAGGAAGGAAGGAAGAAAAATGGATTTATTAAAACAATTTTTTAGCAAACATTTCTTCATTACTGAAAAACAATCAGTAATACTTGGAATAATATAATAAGACCAACAGCACATGCTCATCCAAAAAAATGTTCACTTAGGATTACTTTGCTTTGCTGAGAAATTAAAGTAAATGAGCAAATACAATCAAACACTTTTGTTTGCACCTTGTTGAAAATCTAATATGTATTTTGCTTGGGTTCTTTTTTGTTCCTTCCCTTTGTTGTTGTCATTTAACTCTGGGTTGTCGAGAAAATTCATTAAATAAGACAATTTGTTTCTTGCACATTTCCATTAATTTAGGGCTCTCTGTGTCACTCAGTGAAATGGGACACTAAGCTACCAATCCCAGAAAGGAATTTTAAAGCAAACTCTCTTCTGGCAAGAGGGCTGGGTAGGAGAGAAGTTTGTGGAGTGAGCGAATATCTCTTTAATCTTCTACTTCAGGAGCTCTGAAACCTCTCACAAATGCTTTCAATTACTCAAAAGTAGCTCTCTTATTTTTTTAAGGTAATGGTTTATAACATTTAGTGTGCATCAGAATCACCTGACTGGCTTGCTGAACCAGATTGCTGAGCTCCAGCCCCAGAATTTCTAGTCTAGAGTGAGGCCATGGGTTTGTATGCCTGACCTGGTCTCTGGTGATGCTGTTGCTGCTGGGCTGGAGGAGATGCTTTGCAAAACACTTTTCTAAGTTGTATGGAGGCATCCTTCTGCTAGGCTCACCACTGTGAAATCCATAGTAGACATTTTTTGCTGCTTGCCACCCTTCTCTCATTGTGCCACTTTTTAGGAACTCTAGCCATGCAGCATACACAGTAGTGTTACGATTCTAAAGGTGGTGAACACAGGTGACCTTTCCAAGGCTATGCATCTGTTCCAGATTCTGCTAATCAGAGCATTTCCCTGGAAACTTTTTTTTTAACTTGTGATCAGAAATGTGCAAATCTTTCTCCCTCTCTGGACCAGAGTCCCAAGGCATGAAATGTAGGAGCTCTTGGTACCCGTATTTCCTGTACGTGGAGCAGTCTTGTCCAAAGGGCAAAGGATGAAGTAGATTTGCTATGAGAATCAGTGGTGAGAGACAGAAGAACATTGGAGAGTTGAGTTCCAGCTGTCCCTATATCTCTACCTTTCCAGTTGTTTGGATAAGTGAAGTAAACTAGTGACCTGTCAAGCAAATTGCCTTTTCTCTTAGCCAGCCAGAATTGGCTTTTTGTCACTTACTACTGAAAATATAACAGCTCTTTCATCTGTACTTGTCAATGCATGCAAGTATTTCTCATCAGGAGCTAAAACCATGTAGAACCAGGTAGCAAATCACCATTATTTAGTGTATAATTAAACTGACTTATGGAAACACACCCTAAATCACTTGACTCAGAAAACAGAATTCTGATGACAGAGCTTAAGAGGAACAAACTCTTGCTCATATACAGACTGTCTAAGGTCACCATGGCCATTCAGAGACCTGGACTCAATGTTAGTCTCTTGCTTGGCAGCCAGACCACCAGGAACCATAAGGACTATTTCACAAGATGCTCAAGTTCTTTAGCAGCCAAGACCACATGTAAAGCTCCTGAAACTCAGCTTGCTTTTCATTCTGAGGCTCTGGGGTGACCCACTGTTCCTACTTTGACCAAGACTATCCCCAGTCTTAAAAATGAAAGTGCCATGTACCAGGAATCCTCTCAATCTTGAGCAAATCAAGACAGTTGGACAACCTACATTGAGCCCACTATTTACTGAAGCAGTGATTCTCTGCCCTTTTCTTCTGGAAAACCTATGGTCTTTCAAAATGGAAGCTAAAAAATAAAACCTGATGGTCTTGGTTTCAAGAGAGCAGGAATGAATGAAACCTCAGCAAATCCTCACATAACTATTCTCAGCACACTATTGGTCTGTGCCTGTATTATTTTAGGTACTTTTTTCCACATTGAAAACCAAACTTCACAAACTTAGTCTTTTCTTTTTCAACATTTATCTGTCACAGTTAAAAATTTTTCTTCATGCAGACTGCTTAATGTTAAACTGTGTAACAGGTAAAAATGTTGGTAAATTTCCCAATCTATTTCTAGTCTCCTTCATTTTTATTAGCAAATTCACCATAACGTATAAATGGCCGATATTATGTTATCCCCATGATAACATTTGGTTTTTCGTGGAGGACTCTTCTGGACATAATGCCTTAATCTCAGAGAAATTTCTATTACTGAAATTATAAATCATTAATTGACCCAAACTGAACCAGTGTTCATTTTGAAAAATACTATATTAGGAGATTTGTTGCATTGCATTCTAATCCAATTATTATTTAACCAGATGCATCAGGTCCTGTCAAAGATACCAAAGTACAGAGTTAGCATTCACCAAATATCTGCTGAATGAATAAACATATGCCAGTGTGACCATCTGGAATATAGAAGCTTTTGACAAATAATTCAGATGTGTATACCTGCAGTTAATCATCACTTCTGGGTTAATATAAAGCAGTGACTATAATTTACCCAGCAACTCCTCCTTTTTGTCCTCTCTCCAGTTTTCAAGAATCTGCTGTCATGCTTCCAGTTTCCTAAGTTTGAAAACTGGGAGGCTTTCACCCTACATGTCCACAAATCACCTAGTCTTGTAAATGTCTTATGATAATCTCTCTGGTGCTACTATTCTGGTTCAGGTCATATTAACTTCAGTCTAGATAATTATAACAACCTCCGCTGTTGGGGCCCTCAGCTGTTTCTCTACCCTTTAATCCATTGTGATGCTATCACAACATTCATTTTCCTCAAATCTCATTTGATCGTACTACTAGCTTGCTGAACATTCATGACTTATGATGGAATAAAAAATAGATGCATACAGAACAATTATCATTTATAAGATATTTTCAATAATAGTCAGAATTAAAACTGTATTATTTGAAGCAATTCTAACCTAAATTCATTCTTGACATTTGGAGCTGGGGTATTTTTCTAGCTTCCACTGTGGATTTCACATCTTTCCTGTAGTATTTTTGCTACCAAACTTATTGGAATTTCTAGGAGAAGTCAGCACCATGTGGTACATTTTGATTTATAGAGAACAATAAACTGGTGATAATGGAACCAAGCTCACAAGATCATTTTCCATGGTTTTTTTTTTTTGTAAATGCAAAACTCCACAGTTGCTAGTCTAGTGAATCAGCCCAGCATAGAGTCCTAATTTTTCCCTGCATTTTTTTCTCTTGAAAAATGCTATTTATACTCATTTAAGAAATCACATAGTAAAAAGGCAGCACCATATAACATTAACCTAACTATGAACATAAAACATTCCTAAAAATGAATAAAATTTCTGAAAGATTTTAAACAAATGTGAGTCTCCAAAGCCAAGACATCTTGAGCTGTAGAGCTTAGAACTGTTAGGTATTTCAAGGAAGAGTGAAGTTTTTCCCTCAAGTAGGTTAGAATAACTTGACGAACAAAAATAAGAGACAGAAAATAAAAGATGTCCTGAAATCAAGTACTGAAGTACACAGTGCAAGTGTAATTGCCACAAGTCATTGGTAGAAGAGATAAGAGAGGCTTTAGTAGCCTCAGAAATGGCTTTTTTGGAACAGCTATGCCTTGCTCTAAATCTTGACATATAGATAAAAAGGGGGTAGGTGGAGAATAGCAGAAGTGTTTTGGTTGAAGGAAATACAAGTAGGTAAGAAAGAAGTGACTACCTGGGGTTGCAGGAAGGAAAGAGAGTAAACCAAACTGAGGTTTAAAAGATGGGTGCAATCCACCAGGAAGAAAAGTAGAAGGAGACATTCCAGAGGAAGGATGAACAAAGATTCATGAAAAGGGTTTCACTTAGATCATCGCCAGGTATGTAGGATTACCTAAGCCCATGATGATAAGAGGAGGCTTAGAAGTGAGATTTCATTTGAAATGCCTCAGATGGAGAGTTGCCAGATTTGTCAAATAAAAATCATGATACCCACTTTGTACCTTCACCTTCTTCAGTTATCAGAGATGCTCCAGGAAAGACATGGCCACGGAGTCTTCAGCAGTTGGAAGAAGCCAGACCAATAGAGCAGCCAACTGAAGACACATCTGAAGCACCAGCTCACAGGCAATACTCAGGGAGGATGGGGAACCATTCTCTAGCAGAAAGTATATACATTATATCAAAGATCTTCATATGATACTATGTCCCTAATAGGTAAAATAAATGGGTACAGGAACCAAGAAATGGTTGCAGGTATGTTTCCACTTAGAATTACTTCCAGTGATTAATGGAGGGACTTGATGTTTTTCATTCTCATGGCTTAAGGGCTCTAGTCTTCAAATGGAACACACTTTGTCAGAGTCCCATTGAATAATAAGTGTGACTGGCATTTGGGATCTTTGGGTTTCTTGAGTCCATGGACCAAGATTTAAGATGAAGCCACTGTAGCAAAGACTATTAACCCTGATCATTAAGTTACACAGTGGGGACCACATGATCTACTTAAGGGCTTCTTGGTAATTACCTTCCCCATTATTACTGTAATCCATCAGGTATAGTAACCTAGGCCTCAGAAGGGCAAGGTGACAAGGGATTCAGTGCCCTCAGGGATGAGAATTTGGGTCATGCCACCAGGTAAGCCACCAGATTCAACAGAAATGGTAGCTAAAGATGACGGAACAGAATGGCTAGTGAAGAAGGGAATGACGTGTCATTTGTGGATCCGAGACCAAAAGCAATGGTGGAGGCTCATCCCACTAGGCTCTCCCTTCTAAGTCTACTCACAAGAAGAGGAGCTATCAGAATCCTAGAAGATCTGCTCCTAAAACATACATGAAGAGGTGGACCTGAACAACACAGTGGATGGAAGTTGGTAAATACAGAGATGTGTTGCCTAGATTCACCTCCAAGGAAGGAACTGCTGCTCAACTGTGAGCAGTCGAGCCACCTCCTTCGGTGTCTACTTCTGCTTCAGTGAGCCACCTGGTCGAAGGTCATGCTCTTCCCAGGCAGCCTGTATCTGGTGACTGAGGGAGTCATTGGCGTAAAGGCCTGGCCATCTTGACCCAATGTGCAACAACTTCAACGTCTCTCGCAGGTGCTCGCCTGGGTTGGGTGAGGATTTGTCAGGCTGCATTGCTGTCCAGCTTCTCCCTCTGCCCACTAATGATCCTCCCTCTTCCTTTCACAGCTGTTGATCCCTAATAGACATCTCACATTCCAAACCCAACCTGAGATAACTGACAAAGGATTGGCAAGGACTTAAACTGGGTTTCTAGGGATATATTTGGACTTCTGTTCCCACAGGAGCGAATTATTGCTGATAACAATTACATTTGTACACTATCACCTGATGAAGCACTAGAGACAGTAGTAATTGAAAGAAGCCTTTTTTTTTTTTTTTTTTAGATTTTTTTTGACGTGGACCATTTTTAAATTCTTTATTGAATTGGTTACAATATTGCTTCTGTTTCATGTTCTGGTTTTTTGGCCGCGAGGCATGTGGGATCCTATCTCCCTTGCATTGGAAGGTGAAGTCTCAACCACTGGACTGCCAGGGAAGTCCCCCAAAGAAGTCTTTCTTGATTCAGAGAAACTGAGCTTGAATCCTGACTCCACCACACCCTTAGATCAATGGTTCTCAATTGGGGTAATCCCCCTCAAGACATTTTGCAGTATTTGGAAGCATTTTTGATGGTTGAAAATGGAAGGGGATTCTACCAACATCTGTGGATAGAGACTACGAACATTGCTAACCATCCTACAATGCACAGGACAGCATGCACAACAATGAAATCCCACTCACAAATTTCAATAATGTTAAGGTTGAGAAACACTGCCCTAAATAAATAACTGTGTGGGAATTACCTTCTCTTACTAAATGCGTTTATTTCCTCTTGTTGCTGTAACAAATAATCACAAATTGGGTGGCTTAAAACAACACAAACTTATTCTCTCTTACAGTTGTGGAGGCCAGAAATCTGAAATCAGTCTCACTTGGCTAAAGTCAAGGTGTTGGTAGGACTGGTTCCTTCTGGAAAATCTAGAGGAGAACTTGTTTCCTTACCTCTTCCCTCTTCTTGAGGTTACCTGGATCATGGTGCTTTCTTGCATCACTCCAACCTCTGCCTCCATAATCACATCTTCTACTTCATGTGTCTTGACTGTACTACTTCCTTGTATAAGGAGTCTTGTAATTACATCAAGCCCACCTGGAAAATCCAGATATTCTCTCTATCTCATTTTAAGGATTAAGACACTGACACCTTTGGGGTCACTCTATCTACCACACTAAACCTCAGTTTTCTCATCCACAAAGTGGAGATAATGAGAGTAAATGGCTTTTAGAATTGTTGTGGGTTAAGAAGAGTGATTATATGTATAGCTTTTAGCGGAGTATATAATACATAATACTTATGGCTAATATTATTGTGTCCTGACCAATATTATTTAACTAGGGCTATGATAAAAAATAGTGCACATACTATATATATCGTAGTGCACAAACTATTTATATCATAGCATTTTAGCCATGACTTCCAGAGCTTTATCTATGGTGGCAGACATAGCAAGTGCTTCCATATTTCCAGGATACTTCTAGCATGCCTCTGGCTTTGGCAGAGCGAAAGATTTCAACTGGTACATCTTATTACATGGGTGGTCGAGTTATTGAACTCTATTGACAAAGGGCTGGATTTTCCAGCAAGATGGAGCTTCATTAAAATTCTGCAGAGACTGAAAATTCAATAATCTTTCTCACAAAGCACTGCATGAGCAGGGCTGATTAGACAATTTCTTTCTCATTCCATTTCTTTTGCTAAAAGCATTGTTACTTCTTGTTTGGTACAAAAACACAATCATTAAATGAGCATTCACTATTGGTGATTAAGCGGAAAGTTTTAAAGGTGCACCGACTCCTTTCTCAAGGCCTAATTGAGGGCTTGAAAGGGGAGGGAAAAAATTAAACAAAACATCATGACCATATTCTGGACTGAAATATGGAAAACATGATGCTAATAAATATTTTGCAGCTTATTTCTTTTAGACTCTTGATCTCCTTCTTGTTTACTCAAACTTGCTTCTTCTCCACCAATCCATTGCCTTCCTTCTTCTACTGTCCAACCCTCTTTCTACTCTGCTACATTTTTTCCAGAAGAATTAACTCATACTGCACATAATACCCAATTGTGCCCAACGAGCTTCACATTTCCATGATTAAATCTATCATAATTATTGGAATTGAGAGTAGACAACACCAAGTACCTATATTTCAATTCCCACTTAATGTCTAATACCTGATTGTATCAATGGAGTAACTCTAGCAACCTGGACCACCACATGAAAGTAAAATTTCAGGATAAGACTAAGAAACTTTCTCCTTTCATTCATGTATTTTCTCTCTCTCTTTCTCTCCTCTTCTGTCTCTTTATTTTATATCCTAGCAGAAATAGGCTTTGCTACGGTAGCTTTTTCTATAGACAATTACTAACCTGCCTTTGCCATGAGGGCAGAGATTTTTTAAATCTGTTACATTCACTGATATATATCAAGTACTTAGAAGAGTGTCAAGCACATAGTTACTCAATAAATATTTGCTTCATTAGTTAATTAATTAATCTTGAGGGCAATAATAGGTAAGATCTGTCCTGTGCAGATGTCCTATCTATAACAATAACTTGATGGGGTTCTTTAACCTGAGTTTTTATGAAGATAGAAAAAGTATTAATTGAAAATGTCAACCTACACTATGAGAAAATAAAGTTATAGCTGTGCCATTGTCTATTATTTTAGGATTAATTATTTTTAAGGAAAACGGAAATGATATCTACTGGGGTTCTGATCAAAGATTTCTATTTCTCTTTCTTAAGGAGCCCTTGAAAGATTTTTACTAGGTGTTCCTAAGAATCTCTTTTCTAGTCCAGACCAAATTCCGCATTTTACACTATCCCAGTCCTGCTGATCCACTAAGCTCAGGCCATTTTTTTATTGTTCCACAACAACTTGCTCTAGGATGTCACATTTTTATATCAGGGCTTTTATCCTTGATACATTATGAACTATTCTGAGGATCAGATTTTAAGTAACAGGTCTTTATTTACTCTACTGCAAAGAGTATTTTAATCACAGGCAGTGCTTTTGTAAAATACCTGCTATTAATTACTCATCTGGTCAGTTTCCAGCAGGCTCCAGGTGCACTGACTGATTCAAGCACCTACAAGTCCTGCCTCTGTGTCTTGCCTGTGCCTCTGCAACAGGAAGGACATTTTGTTCTGCTTCCTTTGGCCAAAAGAGAAACAGGTATGCTAGTTTACAGGTGAAATCTCTTTATAGCAAACTCCATGGGCCTCCCAAAGTATTGGTTATATGGGAATTAGAAAATATAAAATGAGCACAGACCCTATCTGTAGGCCCCAAAGCTTGGTCTCCCTGTGTCATGAGTTTTGAAAGGAAGAGAAAGAGCATGGGAGATGGAAGAGGGAAGGCACATCCCATCCCACTCCTCTACTTCTCCAGAGCACCCAACTGAGTCTTCCTGGGTTGATAGTGCCTTCCATATGTGGTCTGAGGAGTTGGATGGGATGCACAGAATGGAATGACCAGCAGAAAGGGCAGCATCTTCCTCATGGCAGGCTGGATGGAAGCTCATTGTAGGACAGCTGAACTATGAGCCAAGATATGGAAATCCCAGGCAGGGAAGACAGAAGCTACACTTCAGGAGTGCTGAGATGGTGCCCCGGGCAACAGGAGAACTCCTGCAGCTGACAAACCCTGACAGGCCAGGCTGGGATGTTGAGAGAGCTGGACTCTGTGCAAAGGCTTCAGGTCAATGACAACTACAGAAGGCGGGAAAGAAAGCAGTGACGTGCATTATGGGTAGCAACAGGACTAGGCCCAAAAGATAACAAATATCTATGTAATTTGAGTCCAGTCAGCCAAAAAGCAACAGGATAAGGAATTCTTCTGACTCTAAAGAACCCAAGCTCCATGCTCCTGGCTCTAGTTTGCTCTTCTTTCCACATCACAGTCATGCTGTATGCAAAATCATAAAATAGTCCATGGTTGTATTCAGCTCACATGCTATCTCTTTCATTTTATTGGCCCACCTTCCTTTCCTACTTTGGAATCCTATACCTTCAGGAAATTTTCTTACCTTCCTTGAAAGACCCCACTCTCAAACTGCTGAAGGGAAGACATCAGTTAGTGTTCTGGATGAGATTAGAGTTTGAATCAGTAGACTGAGTAAAGCTGATTCCCCTCCTCAACGTGGGTGGGCGTCACCCAATCTGTTGATGGCCTGAAGAGAATAAAATTGCGGTAGAAGGATGAATTTCCTCTGCTTGACTGCTTGAGCTGAGCATCAGTCTTCTCTTACCCTTGAACTCAGACACCATGAACTCTCCTGGTTCTCAGGCCTTTGGAGTCAAAGACTAAGGTATATTACCAGCTTTCCTGGGTTTCTAGCTTTCAGAGACAATTGTGGGACTTAGACTCCATATTCAAATGAGCCAATTCCTCATAATCTCTTTCCATATATAAGTATGATATCTCTCATATATATGTATGGATATCATATCATAATCTCTCTATATATATATGTATAATATCTCTCTTTATTTATATCTATATATCTGGACAACCGTGATAAATACAAAATGTGATAAAATGTTTCTGATTTTCATTATTAAACACAAAATACAGATCTTAACACATTTCCTTTACTACTCAGAGACAGTATTATGAGCATTCGTTTTCCATAGAATGTTGTGTAGCCACTTTTGAGATGTTGTGCTTTTTCCCTCAGGCTCACAGTCATCATCTCTCATTGATATCAGGATGCCTATCTCCGGTGGAAATAGAGCTGACAAAACTACAAAGATATGAAATAAAGCTTTCAGCTGTACTTATCTGGGACCGAATTTTCTGATTCATAAAAGTAATCATTGTGAGAACTGGAAAAAATAAACACAATCCTAGTGCATAAAAGGTGCTCAAAAATATTAAATATTAACATTATGACAAGCAGCTAATTGAAATGATAGTGTATGTTAGAGGAAGAAGGAGCATGAGGGATAGATGAAGGACTGGAAAGATAATACTGGGGCTCAGAAGTATAAAAACTTCCATATCTTTTCACTGTCCAGTAGTTTGATTCTACCCACTCACCCTCTAAGGCATAGCTCAAAATCTCCACACCAAGAATCCAGAATTATTTTTTAAAATAAATTTATTTATTTATTTATTGGCTGCATTGGGTCTTCATTGCTGGGCACAGGCTTTCTCTAGTTGCCACTAGCGGGGGGCTATTCTTTAGGGCTACTCTTCATTGTGGTGCACAGGCTTCTCATTGCAGTGGCTTCTGTTCTCTAGGCACGTGGGCTTCAGTAGTTGTGGCACAGGGGCTTGACAGTTGTCGCTCACGGGCTCTAGAGCACAGGCTCAGTAGTTGTGGCTCACAGGCTCAGTTGCTCTGCGGCATGTGGGATCGTCCCAGACCAGGGATCGAATCCATGTCCCCTGCATTGGCAGGCAGATTCTTAACCACTGCGCCATCAGGGAAGTCCAAGAATCCAGAATGAATCCCTACATCTGTCAGGGTTCAACCAGTAAGATATATATACATGGTATACATATATGTATGGTAAGGAATTGTCTTATCCAATATTTGAAGATTTCTGAGAGAGGCTATCAAGAAGGGAAGACTGGAACTCTCCTGCATGAACTGAAGCTGCAGTACACACAGGCAGAATTTCTTCTTCTTCTAGGAAACCTCAGTTCTGCTCTTTTGGCCTTTCAACTGATTTAAATCAAGCTCATCCAGATTATCTAGAATAATGTACTCTACTTGAAGTCAAATGACTATGAACATTAACTACATCTACAAAAGACTGTCACACCAACACCAAGATTAGTGTTTGATGAATAACTGGGGACACATAAACTGACCATCACAATTTTTTACTCCATAACTCATATTTTCATTGAAGTAGTAACTATGGTGGGTCTTGTTTTAGAATTAGGTACACAGGCATATGCTTTTCTTCCAACAAAGAAAATATTGAGCAAAAACCATGAATTAGCATCATTGTCTCCCAAAGAACTGAAATTGGAACTGTACACATATTTGATTAATTGTATTTCTCCACAACTTCACTTTTATAAAGAATTTTATTTTCAGGTAGCTGAGTTTGCCAGAAGTTTCATCTCTGCAGCACATTTGGCTAAAGGAAGCAGCTAGTATTCATTTTTTCCATTCTATAGAAGAAAAATTATGTAACTCCAAAATTAGGGTCTTTAGGAGATATACTGTGTGTGTGTGTGTGTGTGTGTGTGTGTGTGTTTGTCTGCGGAAGGCTGATGAACAAAATAAATGACAACTTCATTTTACCTTAATTTTCTCAATGCATTTTATGTGTCTATATAGATCATATATTTTAGAAATACTGTTCATTATTTCTGAACTGTTAATCCCTCACAGAGAGAAAAGTTAGGTGGATATATAGATGTAAATATACTTTATTATTTTAGTAGTGGTTAATGGTTGGAGGACATGTCCAAGAATCACCATTTCTGGAAAGACTTTAGAGTTAATCCTTCTACATGGCCATTAATCCTGCCCGCTCAGAAATAAATGAATAAAATAAGTAACAATGAGGAAATCATTTTATCTTTTAGAAAATGCAGAAATAATCATATTGTGCCCTGGGATATGTTTAAGGATAGAAAGAGGGATGGTGAATAATATTCTAATAGAGACAAATAATGGATAATTGGGAGATGACTAAGGAAAAGGATGCCTGCTTAGAAAGAGAAGCAAGTCCATCCAAGTGTTATCTATGGGTATATCTTATCTCAAAAAGCAAGAAAACTGGAGAGAGCAGCACAAAAGCAAGAACTACTCTTTTGGATCTAATTCTGGACAAAAAAGGGAATTCAAAGGGACCAGGTGTGGCTCAGCAGCAAGTTCTGGTCAGCTCAGGATCAAAGGACTGAAGGCATGTCATACAGCCAAGCGGTGAGGTGTCTAATGGAACGCCTCAAGACAGGATGCTCTGAGCAGTGTCCAGTGGCTTATAAGCCTGCAGGTGGACACAGCTCACCTAAGAGCATACTGATGATGATATCCATACTGAGAGGATGTTCGAAAGGGCTACCCTAAGTTATCTAAATGCACGGCCAAGGGGTACCCACTGTCCTGAAGGAAAGTTTCACAAAGATTTCTGGGGCTTGATAAAGATGAGCCCACCTTGTTTCTCTCCACCAGGCAGGTTCCGAGGCAGGGTGAAAAAAATATGCGTACCTAAACCAGGACGCGGGGCTTTCTGGGAGGAAAGATAGAGCTAAAAATAGTGTGTGAGTGTGTGTGTGTAAGGGAGGAAGATTATAGACTAGTGTAATCAAGAAGCATGGCTACAGGCAAGACAGGATACTGAGTGAATTCATCAAGCAGAGGAGATAGTGGTCTGAGAAGCTGAGCTAAACGGTGGCCTCCAGGGTCATAAGGAAGGCTGGTTCCAGGAAATCAAAGTCCCTCTGTTCACAGTTGCCCTAGGATGGCACAGTGACTTGGAGAACCATGGCTGAGTGTAAAGTAGTATTTTCCCTATACTCTCTGTGAAAAAGCCAAAATTAGGGCAGGAACTGTAATAAAGAACCAGCCTTGCTCAGTAAGTTTAAATCTCCTGACCAAAATAAGTGATTTTCCAGAATACTGAGAGTCCCTGCTTTGAGACTGCTAAACCATTCATGCCAAGTTTTGAAGGACCATGATTAAAAGGAAGGTGCAAGCAGATAGAAGGCGAGCAAATGGGGTTCTGTGAATGATTGCCTGGTGAGATTTTTGTCAATTTGGAGCAATCTATTCACTTAAAAGGTGGGTTTTGAGCACTGCTCTCACAGTGATTATTACTTCATTTTTAAACATTAGTTTGCAATGACTATCTTATATCAGGTCTGCTTAATTTTATTTTTGGATCATTTTTATCCCGGTAAGCTAGAGCAGAGCCCTGTTTAGAAGTAATGCCTCTGAATTTTAGCACAAGGTTGACAAGGTAGCTGCCTTGAAATGCTGTGGCCAAGATGGAAAGATATGCCTGCATAATACACAGTTGGATGGCTTAGTAAATAAATACATACTTAGTATAAAAAATATATCCGGTGAGTGACAATAGATTGATCTCTTAGGTAATGTTCTTTGGATTTGCTCTGTTCAATGTTTCATAATTGATGCTTACACTATTAGGATAGAAACAGCTAACTTTTACTGAGTTTTTACACTGTTTCAGATGGCACCAGTCTATGGGTACTTTCTCATTTAATCTTCTCAGATCTCTATAAGGTAGACATTAATATTATCCCCATTTTAAACAAGGAAACTGAGTTAGAGATTTTCAATCATAGCTGAATAGCAAAAGAGCAGTGATGTCTCACTTCAACTGTTATTTTTTAAGTCCTGGAGAAATCTTAGAAATAAAAGGAAGATTCAGGTCCCAGCAACTGACAACAACAATAGCAATATCAAAAACCTGTGGGAAATTCTTGGCTGGCTTTGGTTGGCAAATCTAGCAAAAGTAATAAAATGAAGACTAAGGCAGAAGTAGATGATTCATGCTGTTTGCCTGTGATGCCTGGAGACAACCATTGGCTGCCACTTTAATGGGAGAAACCTACAGCAACGAACCAGACCTCAGTGCTAATAACAGGGTAGTTCCAAAACTCTACTGAAATGCGGAGTTGAAGAAAATAGGTACCAGTTCTCCTCAGGCATTTACTCCCTACCCCTTCAGATCAAAACCTTCAAGGCTGGTGTGATACTCTAAGGAAATTGCCTCCTTTCACTGCTTTTCCAAGGTTTAGAAGATGAAATGATGACCAGAAGAACTGCATGGTGGAGTGGCAGCAGACGGGAGTGGCAAACAAGGGATCTCTGGTACCTGGAGTTCTCAGTTGACAGGTCCATCCCTCCCCCTCTTCTTAAACTCATTAGGCTTTCACACAGATGAAAGCTTTTTCCTAAATTCTTCTCTAAATCACATTAACAATCAGAGTAGCTGGTGCCCCCAGGGACCACGAACTCACAGGCTGTAATAAGTAGACACCAGAGTGGTACAACTACCTTAAAAGGCACACAGGGACTTGGATTATGTATATACCATATCACATAAAAGTATTAGAAAAGAGATGAGCCAAGATTTTAAAATATTTCAAGAAATATGGAGAAATATAATTATTATAAAACGAGAAAACAAAATCATTGAAAAAACTCACCGGAAATGTTGGGCTTAAAAAATATAATAATTTCTCTTCTTTATCTAGACATAATGGAGTAAATGGAATTAAATTTTCTCTTCAATGGTGAACAATTAGAAAACTAAAATGTATGTCACATACACACTATTTTCAGACATTTGACAGCAGGCAATGAGGGATGATGGCATCTCGGAGAAGGGAAACAAATGTATGAGCTCAATAATTTCCCTGGATTTCTACTTAAAGGCATTTTTCAGGTTGTGGCAAAAATATAACCAAGTTGAGTTGAAGGGCAGAGATTGGAAGCTGAGGCAGGTAGAATTTGTGGGGAAGATGGCTAGAAATGAGGAAGAGCTCCAGAAAAATGCAGAAGAGTTGACTCAAGCCTTTGCCTGAGTACTGAGTTGAGGGTAAAACATTCCATGAGTCCAAGCAAAGAACCACCGTAAGCGAAAAAATTCCCAGAGCTCACATAGGGTGCGGCAGGTCAAGTTTTGACCTGCGAAGTGTAGAAACCTTATTGAAGATCCAGGATATTTATTACAGACCTCATAATGATCATGATTTATTTGTAGATGTGAGCTAGACAGGAGCAATAGCTCTCAAAGTGTGGTCTGTGGAATACCAGGGAAACCTGAAACTCTGACAGGAGTCCAAAATATCAAAACTATTTTCTTAATAAGACATCACTTTGCCTTTTTCACCATGTTGACATTTTACATTAAAGGTGCAAAAGCAATTTTGGGTAAAGTTATTGATAATTTAGCATTAATCAAGGCAGTAACACACACTGTATTAATCAGTCATCATATTCTTCACCTCAATGCATGTGTGGTTTAAAAAAAGAAAAGCAAGTTTCAATTATGAATGTTCTTGATGAAGCTGTAAAAGTAATTAATTTTGTTTAATCTCATCTCTTGTTTACACATATTTTTCTTATGCTAGGTGACAAAATGAGATGTATACATAAAGTACTTCTGCTATATACTGAAGTGTGTTGATTGTCTTAAAGAAAAACATTTGTGCAATTGTTTGAATTACCAGAACAAGTCACTTTTTGCATGTAACTCAAGTAGAGATTTCTTAAAATTTATTTGCAATGTGGCATCTGAAGCCATATCAATGAACTTGTGAATAGTAGGGAACTTTGTCAAACTATAAAAACTACAAAAACCTACAGCCAACATCAGCATCACATTGGATGGTAAAACACTGAAATTTCTTTCCCCTTGAGATCAGAAATAAAGCAAGAGTGCCCACTTTTGTCACTTCTGTTCAACATGATGCTGGAGGGCCTCGCCATTGCAATAATTTTTTTTTAAGGAAAGGCATAAATATAAGAAAAACTAAATTGCCCCAAATTAGAGAAGAAATTATTGCTTACACAGAAAATCACAAGAAATATCCAAAACAACTATTAAAACTAACAAATAATTCTAACAATGTCACAGGATACAAATGTACTATATAAAAATTAATTATATTCTTAAATACTATAAAAATTGGATAGAATATATTTTTAAATTATATGTTATAGTTTCATAAAACATGATACCTAGGAATATATTCAACAAGGGCACTCAAGACCTCTACATTGAAAGCCACACATTATTGAGAAAAATTGAAGGTGACCTAAATAAATGGAGAGATGTGTCACCTTCATGGATTAAGATCCAATATTGTTAAGGTGACAGTTTGCCCCCAAATGACCTATTGTTTTAATGCATTCCCAATAAAAATTCCAACAGGCATTTTTATAGAACCTGCTGAACTGATTCTAACCCTTATGTGGAAATTTAAAAATCCTAGACTAACCAAAGCAGTTTTTTTTTTTCCAAAGCAGTTTTTAAAAGGAACACATTTGGAGGACATAAAATGCCGGATTCCAAGACTTAAATATATAGTTGGTAATCAACACAGTTAAACATTGGTTAAAAAGAGAGAATCATATAGGTCAATAAAACAGACAAGAGTCAAAAATAGAAATCCCACAAATATGAACAATTAAGTTTCAGCAAAGTTGTTAAGACGATTTATGAGAAAAGATTTCAACAAATAATGCTTGACCAACTAAATATTCAAATGATAAAAAAGTGAGTATTGATCCCTATCTCACATGGTGCATAAAAAATTAACTTGATATTGATTATAGATCTAACTGTAAATTCTAAAACTGTAAAACATCTAGAAGAACATGCAGGAGAAGATTTTTGCAGCCTTGTGGTAGGCAAACTTTTTTTAGAAATAAAAAATCATAAACCATAAAACAAAAGTTTAAGTTTAATTAATCAAAATTTAAAACATTTGCTCTTTTAAAGGCACCATTGAGAAAACAAAATGCCAAGCCACAGAATGGCAGAAAATACAACACAAATATTAAACAAAAGACTTGTACAAAGAATTTTCACAACTCAATAATTAGTCAAAAAATCTAATAAAAATATAAGCAAAAAATTTGAGCAGCCACTTCACAAAAGAAGATAATCAAATAGCCAAAATGCATTTGAAAGGCACTTAATATCACTAGCTATCAGAGAGACACAAAATGAAACCACAGTATCAACTAGAACTGACTAAATACTGCTGGAGAAAAGGTAAAATGGTGCAACCACTTTGGAAAACAGTTTGGCAGTGTCTTAAAAAGCTAACTATAACAATTACCATGTGAGTGAGGCATTCCATGTCTAAGTACCGAACAGAAATGGAAATACAGTCACCCAAAGATTGACATACTGATATATACAACAACATGGATAAATCTCAAAATAACTATACTAAGTGAAAGAAGCCTGACAAAAGAGTATGTAAAATGTGATTTTATTCATATAAAATTCTAGAAAATGTGAATTAATTTATAATAGTTGTAGACAGGTCAGTGGTTGCTTAGGGACAGGAGTGGAAGGAGGCATGCATTACAAAGAGGCATGAGGAAACATTTGGGGTGATACAAATATTTGCTATCTCAATTATAGTTTTTCAGGTGTTTGCATATGTCAAAACTGATCAAATTGTACTTTTTAGATACTTGGAATTTATTTTCCTTTAATTATACATCAATAAATTTGTAAAAAATATTTTAAAAAACATTTTCATCTATTTCCACTGCAGCAGCCTAAAAACAATGGCAAACCCAGTAGTGATGAGTGCCACTAGCAATCACTAAGGGAATCAAGCTCCTTGGGAAATATGGTAGGTTCCAGGTCTAGAGTAGGAACTCAACGTTGAGCCTGCAGCATGTTATCATATCAGAGAAGAAGGAAGCTATCAAGGACTATTAAAGTCCTATCAAAAGGAGTCATAACTATGAATTCATCACTACATTAAAAAAACACAAAATCCCTCGAGCCTCCAGATTCACCACCAATGTTTGGGAGATGGAGGGTACAGGCACCTCGGGGATGCAATCAGCCAAATGCAGACTGTAGGAAACAACATGGTTTATCTCATACAGAAACAAAAATTAGTTAACTCTTTCGTTACTTTAGTGAAAGAGAGATAAAATAGCAACTATATATTTATTCCTTTTTTTCATGTCATGAATGTGATTCATTCATTCTTTTTTTTTTTTTGGCTGTGTTGGGTCTTCGTTGTTGTATGTGGGGTTTCTGTCGTTGTGGCAAGTGGGGGCTACTCTTCCTTGTGGTGAAGGGGATTCTCAGTGCGGTGGCTTCTCTTGTTGTGGAGCACGATCTCTAGGTGCATGGGCTTCAGTAGTTGCAACACATGGGCTCAGTAGTTCCAGCATGCAGGCTCTAGAGTGAGCGCAGGTTCAGTAGTTGTGGCATAGGGACATGTGGGATCTTCCCAGACCAGGGACTGAACCCATGTCCCCTGCATTGGCAAGCAGATTCTTAACCACTGTGCCACCAGAGAAGTCCCTCATTCATTTTTTGACGATTGAAATTTCAATATATTTAAAGTACACAACCGGATAATTTGATACATGTACTATACTCTGTGAAAGAATTCCCACCATTGAGTTAATTAACACATCTGTCACTTCACATATTTCTTTTGCTGTTGTTGTTGTTTTCTAGTGAGAACACAAGTTCTACTCTCTTAGCAAATTAATTTCAAGTATACAATACAGTATTATCAACCATAGCCACCATGTTGTATATTAGATCCTCAGACCTTGTTCATCTTATAAATGAAAGTTTGTATTGTATACCAATCTATTTCCCACACAATCCAGCCCCGGCAACCACTTTTTCACTCTCTGTTTCTATGAATTTGCTTTTTATTTAAGATTCCACATATAAGTGATATGATGCAGTGTCTTTCTCTGATTTATTTCACTTGACATAATGCCCTCCAGATTCATCCATGTTGTCACAAATGGCAGGATTTCCTTCTGTTTTGAGGTTAACATTCCACCTGTTTATCTATTATCATCTATCTATCTACCTATTTAATTTTCTTTATCTATTCCTCAATCGAGGAATACTGTTTCCATAACTTGCCTATTGTGAATAGTGCTGCAATAAACATGGGAATACAGATATCTCCTCTTGATAATGATTTTGTTTCCTTTAGATATATACCCAGAAATGGGATTGCTGGATCATGTGGTAGTTCTATTTTTAACTTCATGCTCTTTTCTGTAGTGCCTGTACCAGTTTACATTCCCACCAAAATGTACAAAGGTTGTCTTTTCTTCACATCCATGCCAGCATTTTTTATTTCTTGTCTTTTTAATTTTATAATGGACATTCTAACAGATGGGAGATGATATCTTGTGGTCTTTGCTTTGCATTTCCCCGATGATTAGTGATGTCATGATCCTTTTCATGTACCTGTTGGCCATTTGTAAGTCTTCTTTAGACAAATGTCTATATAGGTTCTTTGCCCATTTTTTAATTGGGTTGTGTTTCTGCTATTGAGTTGTATAAATTTCTTCAATATTTTGGATAATAATTCCTTATTAGATTTGTGGTTTGCAAATATTTTCTTCTATTCCATAGGTAGCTTTTCCATTTTGTTGATTTTTCTTTGCTGTGCAGAAGCTTTTTAATTTGATGTAGCAGCCCCACCCCCCATTTGTTTTTGCTTTAGTTACTCTCGCTTTTGGTGTCAAATCCAAAATTTTATTGCCAAAGTCAATGTCAAGGAGCTTACTCTCCCATGTTTTCTTCTAGCAGTTTTCTAGTTTCAGATATTGCATTCAAGTCTTTACTCCATTTTGTATTGATTTTTGTGTATGGTGTAAGACAGGGATTCAGTTTCACTTTTTTGCATGTGGTTATCCAGTTTTCACAACACTTTTTTATTAAAGAGACTATCATTTCTCCATTGTATGTTCTTGGCTCCTTTGTGAAAATATAGGTGACAATATATTCATGGGTTTATATCTGGGTTCTCCAGTCTTTTCCATTGTTCTATGTGTCTGTTTTTATGCCAATACCATACTGATTTGATTACTATAGCTTCTTAAATATAGTTTGAAATCAGGAAGTGTATGATGCCTCAAACTTTGTTATTCTTTCTCAAGATTACTTTGGCTATTCAGGATCTTCTCTGCTTCCATGTGAATTTTAGGTTTCTTTTTTCTATTTTGGTGAAAACTGCCATTGGAATTTTGATAGGGATTGCTTTGAATCTATAAATTGCTTTGGGTAGCACAGACATTTTAACAATGTTAATTCTTCCAATCTATGAGCACGGAATAACTTTCCATTTATTTGTGTCTTCAATTTTTCATCAATGTTTTATAATTTTCAGTGTACAGATCTTTCATCTCCTTGCTTAAATCTATTTACTATACAGCAACGACCTACTGTATAGCACAGGGAACTCTGCTCAATATTATGCAACAATCTAAATGGGAAAACAATTTGAAAAAGAATAGATACATGTATATGTATAACTGAATCACTTTGCTATACACCTGAAACTAACACAACATTGTTAATCAACTATACTCCAATATAAAATAAAAAGTTTTAAAACATTATTCCTAAGTATTTTATTCTTTTTGATGCTATTGTAAACAGAATTTTCTTAATTTCTCTTTCTGATAATTGCTAATCTTATACATTGTTAATGTGTAGAAACAAAACTAATTTTTGTATACTGATTTTGTATCCTGCAACTTTACTGAATTTGTTTATAAGTTCTAATACTTTTTTTTTATTTATCTAATACTTTTTTGGCAGACTATTTAGGATTTTCTATACATAAAATATGCCATCTGTAATCAGAGAAAATTACACTTCTTCCTTTCTGATTTGGATGCCTTTTATTTGTTTTTCCTGCCTAATTGCTCTGGATAGGACTTTCAGTACTCTGTTGAATAAAAGTGGTAAGAGTGGACATACTTGTTTTGTTCGTAGTTTTAGATAAAAAGCTTTCAGCTTTTCACTGCTGAGTATGATGTTACTTGTGGGCTTGTCATACATGGCCTTTGTTATGTTTAGGTATGTTCCTTCTATACCCAATTTGTTGAGAGTTTTTGTTATGAAAGTATATTGAATTTGGTCAAATACTTTTCTGTATTTATTGAGACGATTATATGATGTTTACCCTTTATTTTGTTAATGTGGTGATAAGACACAGAAAAATTAAGTAAATTGGTCAGAGTCACACAGCTAATAAGGCGTGGTCTTTCCACTACATCACATTGTGAAATTCTCTAGCCTTGATCAGCAAAGCTTTGGCCTCCTGGGCTTTAATGTTTTTTAATTACAATACATCCAGGTGTTCTGTCTTATTTTCTTTTCCTCATTTTTATTATTCTTCTATTTATCACTATTGGTACTAAGAATTTACTTCTTGACTGGATTCGTCATAAAGGAAGCTATAGTTTAAATATACATTAATGGTATTTTGTTCATCTTTTGTTTAGTACTTGAACTTCAAATTTGCAGGACTGCTCTTTCAGAAAATAATACAACTTTCAGAAAGAGGATTTTGTGGTATCCTTTTTAAAAGACATTTACTATCTTCCTAGCTATATAATTTTTTTCAAAAGTAAGTGAGTTGTTTAGTAAGTACTTCATATCAGCCAATTCCCTTAATAATCTCAGGTGTCTGTCTGGCTGATTTATAAATGTGCAAATTTTCCAAGTTCTGTATTCCCTCACCTGATTGTTGCCAATAGCTATTTGGCAAGGTTTTCATTATATCCTAATAGTCCAAATTTGTTTGCTTCATTTTTCCTGTTAAAACTAGATTCAAAGAATGAGTTCAGTCTCTCAGCCCCTTTAGAATCGTCATCAATTCCATACCCATCCTCACTGTTTAGCAGCCTTAATTTCCTCCGTCCCTCTACTTCCCTGGGCATATTTATAAAAGCCTTCTTTTGTACTCCACAACCTGTGTTAGCAGTAGTCATTTCACTACCTTTATCTTTTCCTACCAAGTTTTAACTGATGTGGAGTATTTTTACTCCATGTTCTCCTCTTTAGTCATGTCAAGCAAGAATTTTGCTCTCTCATCAGCCTACTGTGATACTACTTTGAGCGTGTCAGGCAGTTAGCATTGCTGTTTTTCAGAAGAATTGAAGCACTATCCTGATAATTTGGGCTCGAGCTCCACTTCTGCCTGAAGTGTCTAGATAATTGCAGCATATGTGGGTGTTGTGGAGTTTCTTTCTGCTTGAATTATCCAAATTGTTGCTTTACTTCTCCACTTTGCTTTACATATAGAGACACAAACACAAAGAAAGCAGATCTAGAAAATGGAGGAAACAAGGGAATTTTTTATGGGATCTTTATTCTGCTAAAGGCTATGGTCTTATTGCTGAACGGAAGTGTGTGCCTTGGGTCACCACAGTGCACTTGCCTGGTATCCTTCTGTGTTGAGTAGTCCTTGCGGTGTGAACCACTGCTCAGCTGGCTGGGGCTCAAAGGGTCTCTCATAATCCAGAATTTTTTTTTTATTATCTTTAACATGTATCTTTGATGGATCATAATATCCAATAATGTCCAAGATAAAAGGAGCCCAGAATATCAACCTCCCTCCACTGCCACCACCATTTTACGGATGTAGTAACTGAGACCTAAAGGGACAGAGTAACTACATACTTTTTCATATAAATTCAGTGCAGAGGCAGACCAAACACAAGTTATAAGTCAACTGTGGATCAAAACAAAACACAACCCAAAACAAGACAAAACAAAAACCCTAAACTGGTTTACTTAATGACCTTTTCTCTAAGTGCTTATGAAATGAAACACCAGTTGAGTCATGTATAAAATGTGATTTAGGGAAAACTGAGATATGGTACCAGAGGTCCACCACCTCCTATACTCTTCCACCTTTTGCTGAGTAATTCAAGATAGAAAGAAGAAAAGAGTGACCTAGGTACATATTTCCTCCAGAAAGTGCATGGCACAAGGTGGCAAGAGCTATGTTCCCATGCTCTTCCTCATCTTCTGTAAGGCTGTGCAAGAAGCCAGCTCTCAACCACCAGCTAAAACTCTGGAGCCAGCCCTACTCCAACTTTGGAAACAACAGTATCTAAATTTAGATAGGACACCCGTGAGGAAGATGAGTCCTTTCTGTGGCTACTTCCAATAGTTAGGGAAAGAGGAAGGTGAGTGTAGACATGAGAAGTCTAAGGCTCTGAATATGGCATTCCTCTCTCCTCTCACACCTTTCTCTAGTTTCTACAGAAGACTCCGTCTTTCTGTCCCCATTCTCTTTTCCTGCCCAAAGAAAGCTGCTCTCCTTCCTTATCCTTCTCCCCCAAGCTTGTTGCGTGTTTGTGTGTGTGTGTGTGTGTTTGCACACCCTTCCATTGTAACCCAGCTCTAGGTGTCCAAGCAAATGCTTGGATTTTTCCATCTTGCCCTTCAACTTGGAATCCAGGCAGAAGGAATTGCTGACAGTGAACACTGCCCACCACTAGAGAGCAGCCAAAGCCAACATTTTCCTGGGCAAAAATCTCTGTTTAATAAGTTATTTTCAAAGGAGCCAGCTTCTTTTGGTCTTCTCTTCCTCTTTTTCACCTTCTATCTTTCTTTGAGCAAAGTACCCCACCAGTCTCCTTCACAAGGGAACATTCTGTATACCTATGCAGATGTTATGGGAACAGTGAAAACTCTGCTCAGAACATTTGTTCTTGAAATCACACTTTTACTCCATCTGCACAATCAAGCTGACCTATGTGAATCATAAAATGTTGAAGATGGAAATAATTTTGCAGTCAAAAAAAAAATGAGTTAATCCCATAAATTCATGAAGAAACAAAATCAGATCCTGGTAGCTTCTTCCCTAAATCTCTCTAGAGGGACTGATAGCACACAAATCTAAGCAGGGTTCTACGCATGACTTTAGGTGGCATTTATTCCCATGGACAACACGGTTTTTCCAACATTAATAAAGACAGAAATTGTACCTCATATAGGCTGTCATTCAAATTTCAGTAGGTCTATGTCTACATTGGTTAGCTTAATGAACAGTAAAAAGAAAATAATTTTTGGTTAGTTAGGCTGTCATTGTGCAGGAAGAATCCCATGGTTTTCGAGAGTGAAAGGTAAAGAAGGAGAGAAAGGATTTCTGGAAGGTAGTATAACTGAAGATTCAGGATGGTGGACTCTGGATTTGGTTTTAGATTTTTTTAGATTTATATTTAAAATTTGTCTCTACCACTTGCCTGAAGTTGATCTCAGGCAAGTTATTTAAGCTCTCTCTAAACCTGAGTTTCTTCCTCTGTAAGGTACCGGTCATAACTGGTTTTTACAATGGGACCACCATGAAGATTAAAGGAAACAATGTACGCAATGCACTTAAAAGATTAACTATGATTGTTCAAAGGGCTTAGCATGTGCCAGGCTCCCCACTGACATTTTCTGCTTTATTCTGCTACCACTTTATCTCCATATATCCCATTTCAATTTTAACTTTGTTAAATATTCATTTAATATATGTTACATTCCAGGTATAACTCTGATCCTCAAGAGGTTACAATATAGTTTTAAAAAGAGACAAAGAAATATGAAGTGAAATACAAAGAAGACATATCTTACACTATTTGATTCTAAAGGGAACGTATTAGACAGAGTTATACACTATCCAAATTACCTTCAAGATGCACAAGTGCCTGTAAAGTTTAGTGTTGTATACATGAGTTCTTTTTTAACTCTTTATTATCCAGTGTTTCTTTATGGCTTAAATTAATTCTCAATATCACCCTTGATACTGTTATCACCAGCAGATTGCTTGACTGCTTGAACAAGTGGAACATATCTCAGTCATGACAGAGAACTCTGAAATCTGTTCCCACATTCCTTCCGAGGCACTCACCAACAGACAGCGTCGCTTTTGGGTCTGATTGCATTCATCGCCTGTTAATATAGATGATGCAATAGCAGCATTGCCAAACGCCTTGAGTTGGATTCTTTTAACTGATGCCCTGAGCAACGTGACTGTACGCTAAGTGCTAAATGAATGTTCAGTCCACGTCTTGTTAGAGCACAAACTAAAGTTCAAACAATTATTACTGCAGTACTTTAGGGAAGTATAGAAGGATAGAGTTTGACTTGAATGATGAGTTGGATTTTAATAAACAGAGAAAGAGGATGGGGAAGAAAAGGAGGATGTACAAGCCTGAGGGAAGAGAATCATTAAAGGCAGTGAGAAAGAAGAAAAAATAGCATTTATCGATTAACTCCTATGTAAACTAGTTAGACACCTTGATGACTTTAACTTGTTTCATTGTCTTGACAAGTCTGAAAGGTTTACAGGAACAGCTCCATTTTGCAAATTGAGGAAATCATGAGACTGAGGCTACAACCAGTAAACAGCAGAACCAGGATTTGTATTCAGATTGGCAGATTCCAACCTACATGTCCATTACACCACATTGCCAGAGGCATAAAGAAGTATAATCACAGAGGGAGAGAAGCTGAAATAAAAGCAAAAACTATTGCATTGTCTCCTTGAAAGACAATAGACATTTTAACAGGGTTATGAGAAAGGGCTTGCTAAACATTAAAAATGATCACCCAAAATTGCTGCTTTTTCCTCTTGTAACTGTGATTTGCTTGTAGGGGATCACTAACCCTTAGCAACTACGGCTGCTCACGGCGCTAGTAAAGGAAAATAAATCTAAAATTAAATAGACTAAAAGAATCATGAGCTAGTTAGAGAATAATATATGATGAGGGGAAAAGAAACTGTGGATGAGAAAAGAACCTAGCCATTATGAAAATATAAAACGGTCAAATGTTAGTAGAACTCATGAATTCAAAATAAGGGTATTTGTTTCCTAATGCTGCTCTACCATTAATTAAGCTGTCCCAAGTCTAAACTCCCACCCCTTCCTTAAGTAGTTACAAAGATCCCATTTTTATGATCCCAAAGATGTAGCCCAAAAGCCACCTCTTCTTGGAAGCCTTATTTAATCCTTTAGAACTGGAATTAATCTCTCATTTCTTTGAACTCCTAAGAGCACTGTTATTTGGATCTATCTTAGTTAAAATGGCTTAATCTATCCTATTAGACTGTAAGGTCCTGGAAGTTATGGTAAGGGTGATTCATTACTGCGTACCTAAGCTCCACCTTACACATAGTTAAACACTCAAAATATTTGTTAGGTGAATGCTGGAAGTGTTTTGCATGGGTTAGTCATCAGTTTTTCAAATCAAACATCATGCATACATGAATTATTTTCCATTGTTTTTTCATTAGTTGTCACATGGTCACTGTACGAATCATAGATGCTATGACACCCCAGGTGATGGACTGTACTTCTGAACCAATAAACTTGCTGAATCTGGATTTTCAAAGACATAAGTGACTTTAAAAGACTCAGAATTCTGCATATACTTAGTTACAGGCAAAGTACGTATTGTTAATGGTCCAACAGTGGTTGTAGCTTTTGTTGAAGCCACCTAATGAAATTTTTGATCCAAATGGTTCCATAACTTCAAACATCAATATGCTTTTAGCAGTGTCATTAAAAAAGAAAAGAAAAGGAAAGCAACAAGACATGGTTATGGTGAAAAACATGATAAATAACTATATGGACAAAATTCCAAGAAATAGAAAAACATATTTTTGCCTGTAATGAGAACTCAGGATTTCCTCGCTTAATAATTTTCACATACACATGTATATAACACAGAGCTGTTTTAATTATATTTTTCATGTTGTACTTTGTTCTTTTAAGCTCTTTTAACAACTTCACACACACACACACACACACACACACACACACACACACACATATATGCTTTAGCACCACATATATACTTTAGCACCTCAAAAGTAAATAATCCATGGCAGACTTAGGTTTTGAAAAATTTGTACCAGATGGGTACTGAAACAACTCATGGAAGAGCATTAACAGAAGCATTTGGATATCTGCAAACAAAATTTGGACCTATACTCTAAGGAAGGTGAAAGTTTCTTAAAGAGAATCATTACTGGTGATGAGATATGGAGTCATCACTATAAGCCTGAGAGTAAATGGAAGAGTATGGAATGGAAACATCCTCAATCATTGGCCAAGAAAAAGTTCAAAAGTCAACCATCAGCTGGAAAATTGATGCTTACAGTTTTCTGGGATTCTCAAGGACCAGTATCGGAATATTATCAGGAAAGAGTTAAAAAATCAACAGGGATCATTACAGTGAGATGCTTGTTGAAAAGCTGAAGCCTGAACTTTGGATTAAATGCAGAGGACTGCTCTCCAAGGGTGTTGTGATCTTACATGACAATGCACTTCCATACACCTCTGCCCACACTGTCGACACTCTGCAAAACCTTCGTTTTGAGGGGTTAAAGCATCCTCCCTATAGTCCTGATCTTGTTATTCGGACTTTCACCTGTTTGGTCCCCTGAAAGCAGCCCTACAAAAATGAAGATTCACTTCTGATAAAGAAGTGAAGACAGCAGTGCATCTGTGGCTCGCAGCTCAGCCTAAAACATTTTTAAATGAGGGAATACAAAAGCTTGTTGACAGATGGACAAAGTGTTTTGAAAAGCAAGGAGATTATGTCAAAAAATGGTGTATTTATCTTTTCTAAAGGTTAATTAAAATAAATTCTACAGCCAGAGTGCAGATAATTTTTGACTCATTCGTGTGTGTGTGTGTGTGTGTGTGTGTGTGTGTGTAACCAAGAGGTTTTAATTATATTTATTATGTTGTATATTACATCTCTGGTACTCATTTATCTTATAACTTGAAGTTTGTACATTTGACTGTCTTCATCCAATTCCTCCCCCTCATCCCTGTCTCTAGTAACCATAAATCTGATTTCTTTTTCTATGTTTGTTTTCAAACTATAACCGTTTGAGAAAAAGTTTCAGAAATTAGGTCTTTTTACCCCTCAATACTCACATTTTTATAACCATAGTACAATGATAAAAATCAGGAATATAACATTGATATAACACTATTCTATAATCTACAGAAGTTATTTGAAATTTGATCATTGTTTTAATGCTATTCATTATAGCAAATGAAGAAAAAAGCTTCAGGGTCAACATTGCATTTAACTGTCATGTTACTTTCATCTCTTAAATGAGTCTCTTTCTTTTTAAAATTGCCTTTAATGACATCAAAAGTCTTGAAGAGTTCAGGCCAGATATTTTGAAGATGTCTATAACTTATGGTTGCCCGATGTCTCCTCAAAATTAGACTTGTGTTATGCCCTCTAGGCAGGAATAGTATAAAAGTGATATTCCATCATCTTCTGGCTTACATTTTTAAATGAAAAGTTTGCTGTGATTCTTATCTTTTTTTTCTCACTAAATAAATGTGGATTTTTTTCTCTTGCTTCTGTTAAGATTTATCACTTTAGTTGTCATTGGTTTTCATGAATTTAATTGCCATGTTTCTTGGTGTGGTTTTCACTGTGAGTGAGTTTATCCTGCATAGGGTTCATTTTGCTTCATGAAAATGTGATTTTATACTTTTCATCAATCTTAAATTTTTTATGCCAGTATTGTTTCAAGTATTTTTCCGGTTTTCCCTTTCTCTGTCATTTCCTTCTTATATTCCAATTATGTATACACTAAATTGCTTGATATTTTCTCCCAGGTTAATGAGTCTCCTCATGTTTTTAATATTCTTTTTCTATCCTCTGTTCAGTTAGGATAGTTTCTATAACTATATACTTAAGTTCACTAATCATTACTTCTGCAGTGTCTGTTCTGTTGTATGTTTTATTACAATAGATGTTTTATTTCAGATATTGTGTTTCCATAACTAGATGATTCTTTCAGTATTCAATACATTTTCTATTTCTCACTTCTATCCTCTTTGTGTTCATATTTTTCTTTAAATCCTTGAGCATGTTATGTATAATATCTATTTAAAAATCCTTTTCTGACAGTTCCATTTTCTCATTTCTGTGTTCGTTCTCTTTACTTGTTTTTCTTCTCATTATGATCTACATTTCCCTGATTCTTATGTCTTGTAATTTTTAACTAGATATTGTACCTTGCAATTTATAAGTTTTTGAGTGCCTGGATTTTATTGTCTTCCTTTAAAGTTTGTTGGGATGTGCTCTGGTAGAGAATCAATTCACTTCAGGTCAGCTGGATCATTTTGAGGCTTAGTTTTAAGCGTTGTTAGGGCTGGTCTGCAATAGCATTTCCTCTCAGGGTTATTTAGTCCAGCTACTAAATGTGACCCATCTAGGGTCTCTGTTGGTTGTTCAGGTGATTAGTGAAAACTCCTAACTCTGTGTATTGGAGCTTGAACAATTCTTCACCTTCTGTGTGCTCTGGGAATATTTCAGTTTATAGCTCCATGGAAGTTTTTCTCTGTTCAGCTTATGGAATTTCATCTTATAAATGTATGGCTTAATAATCAATAAAGGCCCAAGATTACACTTATGTGTGAGTGTAGTAGTAGTTGTAGTAGTAGTAGTAGTAGTAGTAGTAGTAGTAGTAGTAGTAGTAGCAGCTCTGTTTTCCCTAAAACTAATATACCAGCCCTAAGACTTCTGCCTCCTTGACCTCTGATTATTTCCCTTAACTCAGTGAAATTGCCATGTTCTTCTTCGAACTCCTTTCCCTTGCTGTGGTCTAGAATGTGCCTCCAGTTAGAGAATCAGGTCAATCATAGGACCCACTTTATTTCCTGCTCTCAGGGTCCCCGTCTTATGCTGTCAATTGTCCAATATCTGTAAACAATCGGGTAATATACTTTTGTTCAGTTTCCTAGTTTGTTTACCATGGGAGAGTAACTTTATGCCCTGTTAAATTTTCGTGTCCAGAACTAGAAATCTGCCCCTTCTTCTTTAGTCTCCAAGAAGCATTGCATGTCTAAGACAATTTTTTAGGGCTCCACATTTTTTTTATGTCAGTGCTCTGATCTACCAGTTCAGTTTCTCAGTATTTTTGCACTTAGGGTAAACTTTGTCTTTCTGAGTGTGGTTTTACTTTAATCTTCTTTTTTCTGCACACTTTTGCTCTTTTTTTCTTGTTCTCTACAAAGATTCATTGTGGGAGATCAAGAATCAGCTTTCCTCAAAATTACTGTTTATTTTTCTACTTACAGGTAATTTGGGGTTTGTAATGTTTTTCTGTTTTATAATTATGATGAAGTTTGTGATGTGTGTGGTTTTATTTATTCTTCTTGATATTTTTATAGTTATTTTTAGGATATGTAGGAAAGGTGGCTATCACTATCATGGCTTCCTGGAAATTGTGGCTATAGCTTTAAAAATAAGGTATTATTAACAAATTGAAGAATAAAAATCATATGATCATCTCAATAGAGGCAGAAAAAGCTTTTGACAAAATTCAACATCCATTTATGATAAAAATTCTTCAGAAAGTGGGCATATAGGGAACATACTTCAGCATAATAAAGAGTACAAACCCAGAGGTAACATCATACTCAATGGTGAAAGATGAAAGTATTTCCTCTAAAATCAGGAACAAGACAAAGATGCCCACTCAAGATAGTTTTGTAAGTCCTAGCCACAGCAATCAGAGAAGGGAAAAAAAATAAAATGAATCCAAATTGGAAAAGAAAAAGTAAAGCTGTCACTGTTTGCAGATGACATACTATACATAGAAAACCCTAAAGATGCTGCCAGAAAACTACTAGAGCTCATCAATGAATTCCATAAAGTTGCTGGATACAAAATTAATATACAGAAATATGTTGCATTTCTATACACTAACAACAAAATATCAGAAAGTAAGGCAATGATCCCATTTACCATCACATCAAAAAGAACAAAATATCTAGGAATAAACCTGTACTCTGAAAATTATGATGAAAGAATTTGAAGACAACAAAAACAGATGGAAAGATATACTATGTTCTTGGATTGGAAGAATCAATAGTATTATATGACCATACTACCCAAGGCAATCTACAGATTCAATGCAAATCTCTATCAAATCCCAATGGCATTTTTCACAGAACTAGAACAAAAGATTATAAAATTTGTAAAGAAACACAAAAGACCTTGAATAGCCGAAACAATCTTGAGAAAAAAGAACAAAGCTGGAGAAATCAGGCTCCCTGACTTCAGACTAAACTACAAAGCTACAGTAATGAAAACAGTATGGTACTGGCACAAAAACAGACACATAGATCAGTGGAACAGGATAGAAAGCCCAGAAGTAAACCCATGCTCTTTTGGTCAATTAATCTACGAGAAAGGAGGCAAGAGTTTACAATGGAGAAAAGAGAGTCTTTTCAATAAGTGGTGCCACAAAAACTGGACAGCTAACATAAAAGAATGAAATAAAAACATTCTCTAATATCATATACAAAAATAAACTCAAAGACCTAAATTAAAGACCTAAATGTAAGACTGGATACTATAAAACTCCTAGAGAAAAACAGGCAGGACACTCTTTGACATAAATCATGGCAATATTTTTTTGGATTGGTTCCTAGAGTAATGGAAATAAGAACAAATATAAACAAAAGGGACCTAATTAAATTTAAAAGCTTTTGCACAGCAAAGTAAACCATTGACAAAATGAAAAGACAACCAACAGAATGGGAGAAAATATTTGCAAATGATTCTACTGACAAGAGATTAATTTCCAAAATATACAAACAGCTTAATATAAAAAAAAAGCCCAATCAAAAAATGGGTAGAAGACTTAAATAGACATTTCTCTAAAGAAGACATAGAGATGGCCAGCAGGCACATGAGAAGATGTTCAACAACATTAATTGGTAGAGAAATCAAATTAAAACTACAATGAGATATGACCTCACACCAGTCAGAATGGCCATCACTAAAAAGTCTATAAATAATAAATGCTGGAGAGAGCACAGAGCAAAAGGAACTCTCCTAGACTGTTGGTGAGAATGTAAATTAGTACAGCCACTCTGGAGATTAGTATGGAGATTCCTTAAAAAACTAAAAGTAGAGTTACCACATGATCCTATCATCCCACTCCTGGGCACGTATCTGGAGAGAACTATAATTTGAAAAGATACATGAACCCCAATATTCTTAGCAACACTATTTACAATAGCCACGACATGGAAGCAACCTAAATGTCCATCAGCAGGTGAATGGATAAAGAAAAAATATATATATATATATATAAATGATGGAATATTATCAGCCATTTGCAGCAACATGCATGGACCTAGATATTATCATATTCTGTGAATTAAATCAGACAGAGAAAGAAAAATATCATATGATATTATTTATATGTGAAATCTAAAAATTGATACAAAAGAACTTACTTACAAAACAGAAATAGACTCACATACATAGACAACAAATTTATGGTTATCAATGGGGATAGCAGGATGGAAGGGGGCGGGGAGATAAATTAGGAGTTTGGGATTAACATATACACTACAATATATAAAGTAGGTAGACAATAAGGACCTACTGTATAGCACAGGGAATTATATTCAATATCTTGTAATAACCTATAATGGAAAAGATGCTGAAAAATGTTATATGTATATATAACTGAATCACTTTGCTGTACATCTGAAACTAACACAACATTGCAAATTAACTATATTTCAATTTTTAAAATGGTTACTTTTTTTAATTAAAAAAATTACAAAATAAAAACTCACCACTCCTCCACCCCCCCCCCACCCAAGTGTTATCCTAGGACATAGAAGGACAATGTAAAAGCTGCAAAATTGAAATGATTGTTAATTAGCTCTGTATTAACTTCAACATCATCAGAGAGCAGGAGTACCTAAATTCCATTATTAAGACCTGGATCTTGTCTTTAGATCTTTGGGGTTCTAGGTAGAGACTATTAAAGAATTCCAAATCTATATACATGAAGGAGTGGAGGGAACTTTCAAACAAAAGAATGACAGCCAACAAAATCAATAATCAAAACACAAGTTATCTCCTACACACAAAATAATTAATTTCTAGTACTGATTAAGAAAGGCTATATGTTTTAAGGTGCTCAAAGTAATAAAAAGAGAAACAATTCACATTAAAAGTGATTATAAGAAATATGAAACAAAAATAGGAGAAACATAACAATGCAGGAAGAAAAAGAATTAGAAATTTTGGAGATAAAAAACACCCACGGAATCTAGGCTGGATACTGTTGAAATCTACCATGCAGAAACTATCAGCGAATTATTAACATACCCACAGTCATATAATTAGAAACACATATACACCCAAACAAAGATAGGTTTATTTAGCTTACTACAGCAAGGGAGAGCGCACCATGGAAGAACTGCAGTAAAGGTAATGGACGGTGTGTTTGTGTATTGCCTGGATTATTCAAAAGAGGGGTTAGGGAAGTGGGGAAGACTTCTGAATTGGATATCATTAAGAAGGAAGAGAGTCTAGCAATTCAGCATTTGGGTATATTAGTAATTTATTGGCTTATAAGGTGGCGGAAGCTAAGTAGAACTGGGCTATCATTGGTAAGGAAACAACAATAACAGAAGAAACACTTGTCACTTGTCATTACAGCTATAGTATGACCTTGTATAGAAAAGGTTCTTGCTTGCCATTGCCACATGGTAATGAAAATACTGTTTACAGTTTGTTACTAGCATTTCTGATTTTCACCCTCTCTGTCAATTAGTGAATTAGAATATATAGTTTAAAAGAATTCACTCAGGGGACTTCCCTGGTTGCACAGTGGTTAAGAATCCACCTGCCAATGCAGGAGACACGGGTTCCATCCCTGGTCCAGGAAGATCCCACGTGCCGCAGAGCAACCAAGCCCTCGAGCCACAACTACTGAGCCCGTGCTCTGCAACAAGAGAAGCTACAACACTGCAATGAAGCGTGGCCGGGCTCTCCACAACTAGAGAAAAGCCTGCGCGCACCAACAGAGACCCAACAGAGCCAAAAATAAAAAATAAATTTAAATTAGATAAAAAGAATTCACTCAGAATTTAAGATGAAGAGTCAAAGATATACACATAAAGACAGAGGGACAAGGAAGCTTGATCAAGTGTCTCCAAAGAAATGATTAAGAAGTAACATTTGAAGAGATCAGAACTTTTTCCAGAGAATTTTCTGGAATTGAGTAAAACATTATTCCTCAGATTAAAGCTCACTCCAGTACTGAGTAGTAGTAAATAAAAACAACAACACACTAGATGTTAATAACAAGATGAAAAAAGGATATTTCATGTAATTTTAGAGTATTAAGTTTCTGTGTCTTTAGCTTTGTTAGAACAAATTATACAAACCTGTATGTGAAAATTAAGATAATATCTAATATAATACAAACATTATAACTCCTAAATGTGCAGAGAAAAATTAAGGGAATATTTTTAAAATTATCATTCAAAGAGAAAACCAGGACACAGAAGAATAAAAGCCAATGAAAAGAAGAATAAACAGTAAACTTGAGTTAAAATAGTAGAAGTAATCACAAATATGTCAGTGATTATGGTATATGTTAATTTACAGGTCAGAAGACAGTATCCAAATGGACTTTTTACAAAATATATCTCAACAATCTTTATTTTAAAAAAGTCACACAGGTAAGTTAAACATCACAGGGATATTAAAAGGTATATCAGGCAAGTGCTAATCAAAAAAAAAGCTGCTGTAGCCATAATAATATCAGACAAATTAGAATTTAAGATAAAAATCAGTGTAGTGATAGAAGGAAAATACACCAAGAAGGTTTAAAGACCATGAATTTGTATGTATTTAACAATTAAAAATGAAATATACAAAGCAAAAATTGACATAATTACAAAGAGAAATTGACAAATCCACAATGGAGTGGGGAATTATACCACGGTTCGTGGGGAATTATACCACGGTTCTCTCAGAAACCAGTATAAGAAGCCAACAAAGATTAGTAAATACAGTAAATTTGAATAAGATTAACAAGATCAATCTAATAGATTTTAAATACAACTTTATATCCAATAAATAAAATATATATTATTTTCAGGTACTCATGGAATATTTACAGAAATCACCTACAAATGAGGTTTGGCAAATTCCAAGAAAAAATATTATAGATCATATTCTCTAATCACAATTTGATTAGATTAAATAAATGATTAAAATAGCACCTTCATTAAAACAAACAGCAAATATCCAAAAAGTTTGGAAACTTTAAAGTGCACTCATAAAATCCACCTAGTTCAAGATAAACTGCAAACTAAACTCAAATCACTCCCTACCCACTTCACTTCTACCAATGCATGTAATTGATACACTTGATAGTCATAAGACCAGGAACTCTGCTGTTTCATATTACAAAATGAGTTGCAGAAATCAAAGGGCTGTGTTAAAATATGGAGAAATAATGTACTTGCTAATTTCTAGAATCAAAGAAGTTTTGAAAGAACTAAGATTACCTTTGAGAAATGTGGTAGAAATAAAAAAGCCCTCTATTAATAAAAAAAAATGTTTTTTAACATGCTCGCAACATTTTGGTAAATGAGTGCTTTAAAGTACATACCATGGTGTCTTTTAATATTAAGTACTGAAATAATAGTTTAAGTAGTGAAGTTCCTGGATTATTTTGATCTCTGTCCACTTACATAATTACATTTACCCAGTTATAGCTTCAGCCCTCAGAATATTGTAACTTTTCCAAACTGCTGGTCAATTGAACGTTTAGGAATAGCCAACTATTGTTTTTATTAATCATGCCCATGACCATTGTCTTTGTTGAGGTTATCGTGTTGCTAACAAAAAAATTTTTAAAGGCCATATCTTCATTTCCCATGTTGGGATTTTAGGAGATTTTGTTGGGGATTTTTAGATAAGTTAAGAAGTGCATAAGTCAAGTAGTTGGAGATCAAAACATCCCCTTTGTTACTGATAAAGTTATTGGAGAACATGGCTCAAATGTGGATCAGGGATGGGCTTCCTAATATAGCATCCTAGCATTACTCAAACTTTCCCAATCAGAGCCACTGGCAGCAATGAACAAAGATGGGCATCTCAGTTAACAAAGGAGTAAAGCAGAACGTGGGCAGTCTATAGACAGACAGATTCCAAAGTGGGGGCACAGGAAGATTAAGGGGCATGGTAACATGTTTATTTCATTCTTCTAAATTGATCAGTTAGAGAAGAGACTTTGTCTACAGGCAGGAATGAAGAAAGGATGAGAGAGTTAGGAGTGGTATCTGATGAAGCTTTTCTGGTTAGAATGGATCAAAATATTGAAGATGGAAAAAGAAACATCTCACTTTTTCCATTTTCTTTGGTAATCAGTAAGTATTAATTTGTGTGTAAACTCTCATTCCGAGAGTGTTTTTTTGTTTCATCCCCCAAACAAGGTAAAAGTATCCAAAATCCCTCTTAACGACTCAGGCTCAAAGACACTGGGCCTGTCTAGAGTTTCAGAAGGCAAAGTTGGGCATGGTGTGGAGACGGACCAGATGGCATCAAGTGTAAGATCCCAGTTGAGGTTGGACTTAGGAAGCAAAATAGTTGAAAAATTGCATAGGTCAGTGAGAAACTAAGAGTAAAATATAAAAAGAAAATGTTACAGTAAACACAATAGAGAGTTCCTGAAGCATGACTACACAGAGTGGATCTTTTGTGCAGCTACCCCTTAAAATGGGACTATTTAAGGTGCAAAGTCAGTTGGAAAAATATGAAAGACAAAACTGGCTAAAGAGTTAAGTGTCTGGAATTCTAGTGACAGTCAGTTGAGGAGCTTTGGGAAATTATTTCCTTCTCAAGATAATTTCTCAAGGAAGTCATTTCCTTCCAGTTTCCTCATTTATTCAATAAGGAATTCATCATAGATTGGCTTCCAGTTATAGAATTTTCATGGAATAGTCCATTATACAAAGACCACAATGAAAACTAAAAACAGAATTTTGAACTTTTACCAGAAAGATTATTGAAATATGCTTGCAGGAAGGATTCCATTGAAAGAAATATTATTTTATTTTAGTGTTTTCCATAGCTATGTATTCCTCAGGGCCAAGAATTTGCCAGAAAATGTTAAAGTGTTTTTCTTGTGCTCTGGAACGATGTTTTCAGGAAGGTATGAATGTGATCAGATAGACTGCTAAATCTTAACCAGAGGGAAGACACCTTCTTGAAGAGAGTATCAGCATTTCTAAGGTGCCTTTATAATTTGAAAAATTATTTCAAGATGTATTTTTATATTTTAACTTGATTTATATTTTGAAAACAAAAATAAGCCCTACAGTTTTCATAATACAAAATACTGTCAGTGAGCTTTAATGAAATCTTGACTGATACGGTAGGATAGACTGAATAAACATTGACTCTCAAATAGAAATGTTTATTTCAGGTGGGGGCACGAGACAGATTTGGAGGGGCAGACTGGGATATTAAAAAAAGAGGTCAAAAATATATATGCCTTAGCTTGGATTTCCCTGAAAGTTAAACTTGAGGGAGTATGCAGTAAGTTTATTTAGGATTAGTCCCAGGAATTAGGAGCAAGCAAGAGGGAAGAATGAGAAGAGAAAGCAGAAAAAGCCAATATCAGGATGCTTTCTGCAACTGGGGTTCAGTTCTGATGGGACCTTCCAATCAGATTATGAAATACCTTCTAAAGTATGAGAGGCTGAAACATTTATCCATGGACCCTTATCCCCGTTGGATGAGGATTGTCCCATGGGCAATAACTCCCCTTACTTCCGGTGTATGTTCCCATGATGTTGTAAAAGGCCCTCAAAGAGAAAAAAGAAAGCATATGACGTACATTTAAGGTAAGCTAAGTGACCATGAGGTGAAACTGAGCTCACATAGAACTGACCACCACAGCCACAGCACCAGAAGCACTTACTACTATAGGTATTCCTGGCCAATATTTAGAACTTTTCTTTGTTAAGTGAAATGACTTATTATAGAGTCTGATTATCTGGGTAAATGGCTTAAATCTATGCAGGGGCAAACATTCAATATGTTTTCTTTTACCACAACTAAGCTCTAATTCACTTTCCCAATTGACTCTTCCATTCCCAGGTCTATCTTTTATACTATCCCAACAATTTAGAATATTCATTTACATATTTCTATGATCCTCTTTTTCCATTTCATGTATCTCTTCACTCATTCAACAAACATTTATTTGTTTCCTATTATATGCCAGGAAGTGCTTAGGCACAGTGCTAAGCACTTCACCTAAATAATCTTATTTAATATCCTCAACAATCCTATGAAAGAGATATCATTACTGTCCCCATTTTACAGGTGAGAATATTCAGATAGAAAGATGTAAAGTAACTTGCCCAAGGCCACATGGCTACTAAGTGCCTGAGGCAGCCCTATATCCTAGGAACAGAGCATAGCCTCTGTGCTCAGGCTGATTTGGGAAAAACAGTGTAGAAGTTTACACTATTGCTCCAAGTACTTCACCACTTGTATATGTATACCCTCTCTTGTGTGACGTTGCTGATCCTCAGAGTAGAGGCAAGGTATATTTCTTCATCCTGTGAGTATTGGGCCTGACCATGTGATTTGCATTGACCGATGGAATGTTTACAAACACGATATAAGCAAAAATTTTAATTGATTGCACAGTTAAGCTAGTGCTCTTAGACATTCTGCATGCATGTATGCAGACTTAGCACTGAAAGAAAGGTAGGTATTCTCTGAGATTTGCCACAGCTAGAATATAGGGCTGCACAGAAGAAATGATAACTAGGGTGACCAACTACCCCAATCTGTCTGGAGCTGAGGGATTTCCTAGAATATGGAACTTTTAATGCTGTCACTGTGATATCCCTAGGAAAACCAGCATGGTTGGTCACCTTAGGCTGAAAAAATAATATCATGACCAAGTAGGCAGATGGTTTTTCTTTTCACTTAATTGCTTTATCATTCCACATAAAGTAAAATTAAGGAGAAATGAGTGGAACCTAGGTAATCCTGAGTACATAAAGGAAAATACTTGATATGTACATACCTTGCTAACCAGATCTATGTAAAAATGTACCCTTTTAAAAATATCTCTTCTGGAGTTGTAACTTCACACATACGATTGCACATTTTGCTCACTTGAACACACATTTTAAGTATAGGAAACACCTCAGTCAGTAAGAATGGATCATACTGGCAATGGTTCCAAAAGGGGAGAGCGGCATATAAGAATCTAGAGAGAGGCTGGATTCTGATATAGCAGAATAAAAAGTTCAGTAAATTTTCTCCCCATGAGAATACTATAAAACTGGAAGAAATTCAGGGTTATGGAAATTGACTAAAATAATACACCAAATTGAGACGTGTGTATTCTTTTAAAAAATAAAAAGAAAACTGAGTTTTTTATAATAACAGTGATACTACCAATGCAGGGAAATACATAAAACAAGCAGCTTTGTTTCTGGAGGGGATGCCTCAATTTGGATCAGAACACAACCAGTGGCATCATCTAATAAAAATAATGACAAATGGCATATGAATTGGGAAGCAACTGAATTTAAGTGGCAATGAATTGGGAAAGACAAGAGATTCAGTTAGCCTTAGGTTACAGTTCTGGTTAGGACAAACAATGGAATAGCAAACTAGCCAGAAATTTTATAGAGATATATTGAAAGTAAGGCATCCATAGAGTGCCTTGATAAACCCTCCACACATCTGCACAGGAAAGACTGCCCAGGCTATCCACACATTCATGGCTGATCTTGATACTGCATAAAACTGTACAGGGGACATGAGAGAGCTAAGGGAAAAATAAAATCTGGGCAGATTTAAAAATTGCCTGAACTTTAAATGCACTCCTCAGCACCAAAACATCTCCACCAGTATAGGGTGAAAACTTTTTTGACTTGAAGCATTTAAGCACAACTTCTGACCAACCAATGGCTGACTGCTGAGCTATGTGAAAACAGATGTGACTTCTAGGTAGTCAGGCTTAAAAGCAAAAACAAGAATTAAAAAATAATACTGAACAAAGATATCAGTAGCCACACAACATAGGGAAACAAATTCCATAAATATAGTTCAGGTAAGTTACTAAACAAATAAGCAAGAGCAACAACAAACTTTGATTGGGATTACAATCCAGAGTTGCTGCAATATGTTATCAAAAATGTCGTTTCCAACAACAGCAAAAAATTGTAAGATGTGGAAAGAAACAAAAAGCACATCCCATTTTCAGGAAAAAGAAATAAAAAGAAACTGTCTCTGAGGAGGCCCCACATTTTGGATTTACCAAGTAAAGACTTCCAAGGAACTGTTAAATACATGTTCAAAGAGCTAAAAAATTCTGCTTAGATAATTAAAAGATAGTATGATGGCAATAAGTCAACAAATAAGGAATTATGACAAAAGGATGGAAATTTTTAAAAATGGAAATTTGAGAATGGAAAAGTAAAACAATAGAAAATGAAATTTTGGTAGGGGTGCTAAATAGCAAATTTGGAATAACAGAGGAATCAATGAACTTGAAGATATATTAAAAGCATTTATCCAGTTTTGAAGAACAGAGAAAAAAATGAAGAAAATTGAACAGATCCTAAGAGTCCTATGGGGCAATATCAAGCATAACAATATGTGTGCTATGAAAGTCCTAAATGGAGAAGAGAGGGAGAAAAGGGCAGAAAAATTTAAAAAAACAATGATTGAACACTTCCCACATCTGATGAATAACTCAACATAAAGAGACTCAACAAACCTTAAGTAGAATACAAACTACCAAGTTTTATACCTAAACACAATCTAGTAAAACTATTAAAAGCCAAAGAAGAGGGGTTTCCCTGGTTGCGCAGCCGTTAAAAATCCGCCTGCCAACGCAGGGGACACGGGTTTGAGCCCTGGCCCAGAAAAATCCCACATGCCGAGACACAACTAAGCTCATGGGCCACAAATACTGAGTCTGAGTGCCACAACTACTGAAGCCCGCACATCTAGAGCCCATGCTCTGCAACAACAGAAGCCACCGCAATGAGAAGCCTGCACACTACAACGAAAAGTAGCCCCCGCTCACGGCAACTAGAGAAAGCCTGCATGCAGCAGCAAAGACCCAATGCAGCCAAAAATAAAATAAATAAAATTAAAAAAAAAAAAAGTCAAAGAAGAATCTTAAAGGCCTCAAGAGAAAAACAATTCATCACATCCAGGAAATAAAATTACCATTAAATGACTGAATTTTCATAAAAAGTTATGGAGTTGAGAAGACAGTAGTCAAGTACTGAAAAAGTAACTGTCGACTGTGGATTCTATGTTAAGCAATATATAGATATTCTAAGGCAAAGAAAGACTGGGGAAATTTTTTGTTAGGAGGCTTGTCTTATGAGAAATACTAAAGAAATGATACCAGGAGGTAAACTGAATCTACACAAAGACATGCCATACACTGGAAAAGGTAGTATATGTATAAATATTAAAGACTATAAAAAGGAAAAATAGATATATTTATATAAAGATAGACTTAAAATTGCATAAAATGATCACTTTAATACTATAATTTTACTGTTGGATTCATAACATATATGTAGCAATAATAACACAAAGAGGAGGGAGGAAGTAGAACAAAATTGAAGCAAAATTTCTATATTTTACTGGAATTACATTCATATTAACCTGAAGTAGTTTGTAATAACAACATGCATATTGTAATCCCTAGAAAAACCACCAAGGAAAGAACTAAAATAAAACTTGGGGATAAAACCAACAAAATAATTACAATAGTACACCCAAAAGTATCTGTTTAACAAAAAAGAATACATAAAGAAGAACAAGGAAAATAGACATGAGACATATAGAAGACAAATAGCAAAATGCCAAAAGTAAATACAACTCTATCAATAGCTATATTAAGTGTTAGTGGACTAAACATGGCAACTATAAGACAGAGATTGTCAGAACATATTAATCAGAAAAGATACAGCTATTTTCTGTCTATAAGAGGAACAAATAGTTTCTCTTTAGTTTCAGAGACTAAATAGTTTGAAAATAAAAAGATTAAAAAAGGTAAAACATGAAACCATAATCCTAAGAAAGCTGGAGTGGCTATCTTAACAAAATAGACTTTAACACATAAAAAAACTCCCTCCAAAGACAAATATTTAATAATAATAGAAATAATCACAAGGAAAATAAGCAGTTAAAAATATAAATGCACCTAACAATAGAACCTCAATATACAAGAAGTAATAATTGACAGGACTGAAAGGAGAAATAGACAATTCAAAAAAATTGGAAACTTAAATACCCCATTTTCCATAATTGATAAAACAGAAAATTAGCAACAACAGAGAAGACTTGAATAACACTATCAACTAAATTGGCTTAACTAACATTTATAGAAAATCCCACCAAACAACAGCAGAATAGACATTCTTTTCAGGCACATGTGGAACATTCTCTAAGATCTCTAAGATAAATCATATGCTAGGCTATTGAGACTTGAAAAGTCTCAGTGAATCTTAAACTATTACAAAATATGTAATCCAATGACAATGGAAATTACATTAGAAATTAGCAATAGAAAAAATGTTGGAGATCCTTAAACATATGGAAATTAAACAAAATACTTTTAAATGATACATGAGTCAAAGAGAAAAAAACCATAAGGGGAAACAGGATGATTTTGAATAATTAAAATGAAAACACTACTAAATTTATTGAATACAATAAAGAAGTGCTTAGAAGAGTATTTATAGCTGTGGGTTTGTTTTGTTTTGTTTTGTTTTTGAGACAAAGAATGACAACTTTATTTGGAGAGCCAGACAACCAAGAAGGTGTCAGACTAGGGTCCCCAAAAAACCATCTTAGTATTTATAATTTTAAACACATAAGTTGAAAAGAATAAAGGTTTTAAACCAGTAACTTAAGATTGCAACTTACAAAACTAGAAAGAATAGAGCAAAGTATACCCAAAACAAGTAGAAAGAAGGAAATAATAAAGATAAAAGCAGAAATCATGGCATAGAAGGAGTAAAGTTATAGAGAAAATAACCAAAACGAAAGGCTGGTTGTTTGAAAAGGTCAACAAAACTGACAAACCTTCAGATAGACTGACCAAGAAAAAAAAAAGACAGACTGACAAAATCAGGACTGAAAGAGGAGACATCGCCACCAACACTACAGATATTAACATGATTGAAAGGACTACTATGAACAACTTTATACTAACAAATTAGTCAACTTAGATGAAAAGGAAATATTTCTAAAAAGATACAAATAACCACAACTGACTAATAAGAAAATAGATAGGTATATAAAAAAAGAAATTGAATCAGTTAAAAATCTTCCTGGAACAGTCACCACCTACCTAGAATATTGCCAACTGCTGAGGCAGAGGGAGAGAGAGTCCTACATAGGACTGGCAAATCCACTTTAAAAAAAAACAAAAAACAACAACAAAAAACTTTCCACAAGGAAAAGTCCAAGCCCAGGTGGCTTTCACTGGTGATTTCTAGTAAATATTTTAAGGAGAAATAATACCAAAAATTCACAAATTCTTTTGAAAAATAAAGGAAAGTACAATTTCTAACTCATTCTGTGAGGCTAGTATTATCCTGGTATCAATGCCGAACAATTCACACAGAAAGAAAAGTACAGGCCAATATCCCTCATGAACAGAGATGAAAAATCCTTTTCAAAAAATTATCAAATTGAATCCAGCAACATATTAAAAAAAATTATCCACCATGACCAAGTGGGATTTATCTCAGTAATGCAAAATTAGTTTAACTTTCAAAAATCAGTTATTGTGATAAATGATACTAACAGAATAAAGCAAAAATGATCATCTCAGTGGATGAATAAAAAAGCACTTGACAGAATTCAACCACTATTCATGATAAAGACTCTCGGCAAACTATTAAAAAAAGGAACTTCTTCAACCTGATAAAGCTAGGAGTGGAAAGAGACTGCATACAGACAAGGGAGAACTTATTTGGATGATGCAAATGTTCTAAAACTATATCGTGGTTCTGACTGCACAACTTTATAAATTTATAAAAACTTGCCTTGTACACTTAAAACGTATGCATTCGCATTATGTAAATGTTATTTCAATAAAGCTGTAAAAATTAATATCCAGTAAGGGGTAGATATTGGGGAGGTTTAAATGAAACAAGTTAGGGAACATATTGATAATTGTTGAAGCTACGTTACAGACAATGGCAAGTTACTATACTTGTCCCCTTACTTGTGTGTGTGTTTGAAACCTGTCATAATAAAAAAAAAATGCTTTTTAAAAAAATTAAAATGTTGGGGAAAGACAATAACTAGGAGCTTTGGAGGGAGCAAGTGTAATGTGAAAACACCCCTTAGGTCACGCTGATGTTCTTCTGGTCCTTTGGGAACATGTTCTTAACTTTCTAGATGTTTTACATAGTTTTTTCTTTGGTTAGTGCATTTGATCCTAATATTTGAAGAGAAGTGGATAGACAGAATTATTTTTGCTATGTAGATGAAGAAATCACAGTTTAAGGTGACAAAAATAGAAAGGGGTGGAGCTAAGGACAAAATCTGGATGCCCAGTGCTCTGTCCACTGTACTGTGATGCCCCTTGCACTAGGCCTAGGACAAGGCTGGACCCAAGCTAAGTTGTGTAGTAGGTAAGAATTGTCTTCTGTGTCCTCACAATTTCCCACCTCTCTGAGAACTCCTTTCTCCTCACTTGGCCTCACTGAGGTCTCTTAACCTAGGCCTACAGTCCCCGTCCCCTAAAATACATATATGCATTCTATTTTGATACTCTTTGAAAGGTAGTCCTTTTCAGTTTAGTACTCCATACTCTACTTTTCCTCCATCTTGCCTTCCCTACTCTATCAGCATCTTTTCTTTCAATTCTTGGTTGAAAATACTCAATAAAATATTTATGCCAAAGGATTACTAGATTAACGCTAATTTTACCAGAAGTATGTATATTTTAACAGAGGCCAAAAAAAAAAAAATCACAAAGGAATATTTGTCTCACTGAAAAACTTTAAGGTTCTATAGAATGTTAATAGGGAGAATACTTGAAGGTAAGGAAGAAACTTCTTGGGCCTTGTATATTACCTTTCAGCCTATATATTAAGACAAATTTATACCAAGTTATCATTAATAAACATTGAGGATGATAAATAAGCATCAGTACAGTAAACCAAGCTTCTGTTTATTCATGATGGAAAATGATCTTCCATTGTCTAAAGAATATGAAAGTACTGCGGCAAGTCAGCTATAAATGGAGCTAGTGTGGACCTAAAAGGGCAGCAGGTTGTGTACAGTGTTTGGAATTTGTCTAGGGGCCTCCTCCTTCCTTTAATGTGGGGATGTTCAACAACCTTAAAGATCACTCTGACCTTCAAATGTGTCTCAGTGAATAACAGAATTAGATATTTGGTTTAAGATGGGTATTTTTATCAGAATTATCCCCACAGTTCTTTCCAGTTGAGTCTCTATTCTTTGATCCACTCTCTTGAACACTTTGTTCATTGAGGTTACCATGTTGCATTGAATATGTGCATATTTATTTATTCATCCGACAAATATTTTTGAGCACCTGCTATGTGTCAACACAATTCTGGGTGAATGAAAAATCAGCAGTAATCAAAATAAAGGAAGATCTTGCCCTTGTGGAGCGAAGCAAAGTTGAAGGAGACAGACAATAATACTATAAAAAGATACATGATGTAGGATGTTAGGAGCTGGTAGTCACTAGGAAAGATTAACAGTGCATTTGACCTAACATTGCAGGATGCATATGGTGTTTGAGGAGCTATAAAGAGGTCAGTGTGGCTGGAGAAGCCTGAATGGGATGGAGATGGGTGGGGAAGAGGAGTAGAAGATAAGGTTTGTGATAGACTATATGGGGCGTGGTAGACCTCTGAAAGGTCTGACCCTTCCTCTGAGTGTAATGAGGAGCCATTGCAGGTTTTGAGCAGAGGAGTGGAATCATTTTTTTTTTAAGATTTATTTTATTATTTACTTTATTTGGCTGCATTGAATCTTTGTTGCTGTGCACTGGCTTTCTCTAGTTGTGGCAAGCGGGGGCTACTCTTCATTGAGGTGCAAGGGTTTCTCATTATGGTGGCTTCTCTTGTGGAGCACGGACTCTAGGCGCTCAGGATTCAGTAGTTGTGGATCGCGGGCTCTAGAGCACAGGCTCAGTAGTTGTGGCGCACAGGCTTAGTTGCTAGGCAGCATGTGGGATCTTCCCAGACCAGGGCTCAAACCCATGTCCCCTGCATTGGCAGGTGGATTCTTAACCACTGCACCACCAGGGAAGCCCCAGGAGTGGAATCATTTTATTTATATTTTGCAAAAATCACTTTTGTTGCTATGTAGAGAATAAGGAGAAATGTAAAAAGAGAGAGACTAATCATAAGGCAATTGGAAGAAACTAGGTGAGAAGGGATGGTCCAGAGTGGTAGTAGTAGAGACAAGGAGGTGTATTCTTATTCTGGTTGTAGTAAATATAGATTCAAGACAATTTTCTTCACTCAGGAATAGGTCTATCTCCCTCACTAAACTAGAATCTGGGCATTTCCGGAAACACTGTGTTCAATAAAGGTGTGATTAATGCATTAAGAAATGAATGAATGAATATTGGGTATTATGATCAATCTGAAACAGGGAAAGTAAAGCTATTTCAAGACAGCATGGCCACAATAAACATTATCTGTGGGCTGATAATTGTTATAGAGAACAGCTATAATCATCTTTGGAAACAAAGGCCACTGGTAATTTTCACTTGGAAATATCTGAAATAGATATTTCCAGAATAAAATTGCAAAGTTTTCTGCCTGAGAGTTGTCCTCAGTAGATGCATAAAAAGAACCTTCCTTCATTCAGCAGCTGTTATTAAGGAAGTGTGTGCAAGCAACATACAATTCTAAACTGCTATTAAGTTCCTAAAATATGGTGAGTGGTTGACAGGCCACAGCAATAGCCTTCTAACTCTTATCCTACCTCTGGTTTCCCTTGTTTCCGTAGACCTCCTGTACTACTCCCAGGGTATCCTTTCTAATGCACACTTCTGCTTGAGACCTTTCAACAACCTTTCATTGTCTTCTCACTTGGGAATAATTTTCTCAGCCTTGGCATCCAAGGCACTTCAAAATATTTAACTTTACATTTCCAACCATTGCCTAAACTCAGGACATGTATACTTACTGTTGAGAGGAACTTAATGCTGTGCTAAGGGGACAGGTTCTGAAAATGAGCTTCCTGGGTTCAAATCTCAACTGAGCACAAGAATTAACCTCTCTAGTCTCAGTGTCAGCCTTTGGCAAAATGAAATAGTACTAGTTCTCACTTTATGCCTTGCAAAGATTTATTTAGATAACAAATGTAAATCCTACTAGACTGTAAGCTCCGTGAGGGCAAAACCCAAATTTATTGTATTCCACACTGAACCCCAATGCCATGTATGTAGCAGACACTGAATTTATAACCAGTGAATAATTTTATAATTGAGTATGTACCATCTGCCTGGTACTTTTCTAAAATCTGAGGACATTATAGTCATTCTTCCCATGAATTTCACTTTCTGGTTAAGGAAGACAAACAATAAACACATATTCAAATAAATAGATTGAATTTTATATATTGATAAATGCCATTTAAAAAAGTAAAATGGGGTAATACACAGGAGTGCCTGGTTTTATGGCCATGGAAGAACTCCCTGAGGAAGTCACATATGAACTGAGATCTAATATTGGGAAACAAAAGTCATGCAAAACTAGGGGAAATGAGAACATTACAGGTGGAAGGAATCTCAAGTGAATAGGTTCTGAGGCAGGTGTGTTCAATGACCAAAGACCAACATAGCTACATCATCGAGTCAGCGGTCATGGTGAGAATAATACAAACTGAGTTGAAACAGGTAGAAAGGGCCCTTTGGCTAAGATAAGAAGATGAAATTGTATTTTTAGTGTAATAGGAAGCCACTGGAATTTTTTAAGCAGAGGAATGGTCACAGTTCCTAGGCAGTTGTGTAGAAAATGGATTTAGGAAGACAAGAGTAAAGGCAGGGAATTAGTTAAGAGCTCATATTGTAATCTATATAAGAGACTGTGGTGGTTTGTCTTTGTCTGATGCAATGAGAAAAGAAAGATTTAGAATATAGTTTGAATGAGAGGAGTCAAAGATGGTTTCATTCAGGGCCATATTATGTCATTTGTGGGCCCTTCCACCATGAAAATAATATTTAAAAATACATTTTATGACTATATTGGCATAAAGACAAATATAATCCAAGCTGGGTTATATTATTTTTTCTTTCTGGTTGTAAAAGAAAACATTTTCAAGGACCCCTAAAAGTATTGTGGGCCTGTGTGCTCATAGATAAATTGTGCTCTGTGCTCATAGATAAACTGACTCTGGTTCCATTTTTTAAAAATAAGTTTCAGATGTATAGCATTATAGTTCAACGTCTGTATACACTATAGAGTGACCACCACCACAATCTAGTTACCCCACCATACAATTGGCTCCCTTTACCCATTTCACCCATCCCCAACCACCTTCCCCTTTGGTAATCACTAATCTGTTCTCTGTATCTGTGATTTGTTATTTTGTTTTATTTTGTTTGTTAAGGGGATTTTTTGTTTTGTTTTGTTTTTCTTCATTTTAATATTTCACATTTAAGTGAAATCACATGTTATTTGTCTTTCTCCATCTGACTTATTTCACTTAGGTCTATCCACGCTGTCTCAAATGGCAGGATTGTATCCCTTTTTTATGACTGAGTAATATTCCTCTGTGTGTGTGTGTGTGTGTGTGTGTGTGTGTATCACATCTTCTTTATCTATTTATCCATTGATGGACATTTAAGTTATCTCCATACTGTAAATAATGCTGCAATGAACATAGAGGTGCATGTATCTTTTCTAATTACTGTTTTCCTGTTCTTTGGAAAAATACTCAGAAGTAGAATAGTGGGATCATATGGCAGCACTGCTCTCAATTTTTTGACGAATCTCCATACTGTTTTCCACAATGGCTACACCAATTTGCAGTCTCACCAATAGTGCACAAAGGTTCCCTTTTCCCCTCATCTTCTTCAACATTTGTTTTCCTTGTCTTTTTATAACAGCCAGTCTAAGAGATGTGAGATGATATCTCATTGTGGTTTTGAAATTGCATTTTCCTGATAATGACTGATGTTAAACATATTTTCATGTCCCTGTGGGCCATCTGTGTGTCTTCTTTAGAAAAATGTCTATTCAGATCCTCTGCCCATACCCTGGTTCCATTTTCAATGTAAGAGAATACAAAGTTTAGTAGAATACATTTGATAGCAGTAAGACATTCATGCATATTAACTATCACTTTATTATTACTATTATTATATATGGGACATGTACTATGCTTCCTAATCTCTGTGAATTTGCTCATTGTGCTTCTTAAATTCCTCTTTACCTGTCAAAAACTCATTCATCCTTCAATGCCCAAACCAAATGCCAGCTCTTACGTTAAGTCTTTCCTGAATCCTCAACTGGACTTGGTTTTTCTCCTCTCTGACCCCACAAGTCCATACCAATACCTCTCTCATGGCTCTAATTAGAACCTGCTCTTAACTTATGTACTTCTCTCCCTTTTAAGCTTTTTAGCTTTTTTTAATGCTTGGCAATATATTTTACACCACTGCTCTATCTCTTACTGTGCCTAGCCAAGTGTCTTGCATAGAGTAAAGCCTCAATAAATATTTGTTGACTTGAATATCAAAGAAAACAGCCAGTCGGCCAAGTACTCTCACCAAAGTCTGTTGGGGCAAAACAGGTCTCCAGTATTGCTGCCCAGACCCTGGCACATAATTACTTTGAGACCATCTACTAAGCAACAAAATGCTAAAAAATCTAAAAATTTAAAAAAAAAAGGAATGCCAATTGTGACTCCCCACTTTGCAAATGACGCTGCCAGGCTTCTAAATAACAACTTCATGGTGCATCCATCCAAAATACCATCTGGAGTGCAGACAGAGATTTGTACCTTGTTGACTCCCAGAACCATAAATCTAGAGCCTTGGCTAATCTCCATCATAGTTAATGATGACTGTGATCTATGGCACCTGAAAGATAAGGCTTCTGATTATACATAGAAAGGAAATTAGATCCTGAGTAAATGGAAACATTATTCATTTAAATCACATTTCTCCAGTACTTATTTTATATTAGGCACTATGTTTGGTTTTGCGGAAAACACAAAGAGAAGGAAGATCCAGTTCTTGTCCTCAATGGGGCTTTTCTACAGCAGAGGATAGAGCTGGGAGGTGAAAGATACTGGTGGGGTGACAAATGTGAAGATGGCTTTGTGTCCTCAATGAGGAGAAGGTACTATATTTAGCTCTAGCATGGAAATTGTTGTGTGACCTTGGATAAATCAGCCCAAATTCCTAAACTTCAATTTTTCTCTCTGGAAAAAAGCTACTTGTTTGTCTACCAGGAATGCTGTCTGGTTTCATTACTTAGTAAACAAAATAATTTCTGTGCTTCTTAATAACTTAGAGGTTTTTATTGCTCAGTTTTCAGTTAAATACATGAATTGCATTTAAATGTGCAAGCTACTATTTTGGGGAAGGAGAGAAGGAGTAACACCTCAGTAAATTAACAAACAACCACAACTGAAATAATTAATTCATATATTTACCAACAATTACTTATTAAGCATCAACTAACAGCAAGGCATTTTGTTCAGCGTGAATCAGCAGATCTCAGATAGTGGCTATTTCGTTCCTTAGGGAACATTTGACAATGTCTAGAGATATTTCTTGTTGTTTATTATGTCTTATGCTTTCTGACAAATAGGGGTTTTTTTCCATATAGTTCCCTTCTCTTGGAAGATCGTTCTTAGCATCTCCTTTCAACCAACGTTTTCCTATGGAAATAACCAAGATGATTACAATTGACCCTCGAATAACATGAATTTAAACTGCACTGGTTCACTTATGTGCAGATCTTTTTCTATAAATATGTACGACAGTATTACAGGATCCAAGGTTGGTTAAATCAGACAATGCAGAATCAAGGATACAGAGGGCCAACTGTAAAATTATACACGGATTTTCAAATATGAAGAAGGTTAGTGCCCCTAACCTCTGCGTTGCTCAAGGATCAACAGTAATTTTCAACTAGGGGTATGAAGAGAGGAGTCATGTATTGATAATTTTAGGCCAGATAAGCCTTTGTTGTAGAGGGCTGTCCTGGGCACTAAAAGATGTTTAATAGCATCCCTCACCTCTACCCACTAGATGCCAAGTAGCACTTCCCTAGTTGTGGAAAACGGAATGTCTCCAGACTTGTCAAACAACCCCTGGGAGGGAGGGGGCATGAGCACATCTAGGTGAGGACCACTGGTATAGGGGAATTAGAAAGAACTAAGAGGTGTGGTGAAGTTTTGTAGAAACAGACCCTTGTATATACTGCTATGGGAACTAAAGCCATTTTTCAATCTTTGTCAAAAGCCTTAAAAAATGCTCATAACCTTGGAGCTGTTAATCCTATGTCTAGGGATTATCATAAAGAAATAATCCTAAAAAGATATTTTTAAGTGCCTAAATGTCTAATTTTCCTTGAGGAAACAGGTAAGTAAATTCTAGAATTGCTACATTATGGAATATTATGCAAACACTAGAAAATATGTTTAAGAAGAGATTTCTCTGATGTTGAATGAATAAAAAGCTGGTTGTTAAACCACAACCATATAAGCCATACTCAGTAAAAAGCAAAACAAAGCAAAAAATGTCAAAAATTTTTAATAGTACTGTTTTTAGATACAGGACAAATATGGTTATTTTATCCTTTTTATTGCATATTTTAATTCTTTTTATAAATATGATCAATTGTTTTTTTTCTTATTTTTATAAGTCTGAGTCAGTGTGAAATACTTATGGTGTATCATTGGTAATATCTCTCTGTAATGATGGATTGAGCATTACAATGCTTTCTTCAAGCTTCTTATTGTTCTGATGAAAAGGTATTGGTTCTATTGTTGGCATCCTGCTTATTGGTAGAAAAGAGCAAACTATCAGTAGTTAGTTCTCCTTTTGCTCCAAAATTTGGCATTCAAGACAAACCACTGATGAAATGCATTTGCATTTGAATTATGTCCACCCCAGAGCCAATCCCAGGTCTCTTCCAAAAGCTTTTTATGTGTGATGTGAGTTCTTGTTCAGTTTGTTCCAGTAGTGAGGCTCTCTTCAGAAAAATGACTTGCGGTTTAGCTGAGTGAGGATAAGGCCTGCCAGGAGAAAGCCATCCCTTTACAAATATGAAAACTCCATAAAAGAGACAGTTTCAGTAACTCAGTCCTCAAAGGAGATGTTGCTAGTGCCAGAAATTAGAGTGCAAAGGTGTAGCTTCTAATGCCTACTGTAAACACTGTTTTATAAAACATGTAACTGTATATATTTGTTGTCATCAAACATTCTGCTTTCTAGATGCTTATTTATGAACAACTTGGAATCAAGCAAGATGTTTAAAAACATAGTATTAATGTGTAGGAGTTGTTTTTATAATCCATTGAAATTTTTTCCCAATATCAAATTAAATGGTAGGGAAAAAGGCTTGAAAAGGACACACACGTGCACATACATACACACACACATATACACACATACACACATCATATGTGGCTGCTTCAACAGTTACACTTGAAAACATAATTAGTTCCTTTCTTTGTAATCATACCTCATTTACTCAATGCAGCAATAGTTTGAAAACTGATCTTTTCCTTAGCTATGCTGAGTTTGCATGTAACCAGACACATCAAAATATCCATGTTTTTCTTACATGCCATGGGAAAGTGACAACATCCTCTCTTTGTGGTTTTGGTTAACATTTACACACCCTTCCCAAAACACCACTGATGGGAATGCAATGATATGCTTCACATATGAGATGCTCTACTAAGGATGCCGCCCAAGAAGATCAGAAAGCTACTGTGCAAGCAGAGTAAGTTGTTTTCAATATGAAATTGCAGCCAATGCTTGGATTCATCCCCCCTCAGACACAGTGTGCAATGATTCATCCTTTTCTACTCTTAAGGAGATCCTGTCAGATGTGCAACTGGCTAAGCAGTAAGAAGGAATGCTCTGCAGATGCATGGTTACCCAGCCTGGGCACAGTGATGGTTTTAGTGCACGTCCCAATCCCCTTTTCACCTAACATTTCACATTCATGACTGCCTCTCCTTTTTCACACATATCTTCTTTTGAGTCCCATCCTTCTATCCAAAGACGTGAAATGAGATGTATTTCAGGGAACTCCGCATAGGAATGAAGGTAAAAGATTTGTTATTTTGGACGAGTCATGATAAGCATTACACACCCACCATTCATCGGGCTCTTGCACGTAAAGTGATAAGCACATTGCGGTCTGATGTTTTCTGCTTTTTAATCCTTGAAACAAAATCCTTACAAAATTGACCCTATTAGCCTCATTTTACATATTTAGAAACTATGGCACAGAGACTCTCAAGTTCTCATAGCTGCAATAAATGGGATAAGCTGGGATTTTAAGAAGAGTTTGTTGGGTCTCTAGAGAAATAGTTTAACTTTTCTGTGTTTCAGTAACAAAGTTCTGAAATAATCTAGAGTTTATAGCTATCTGTCCCTCCAAAGCACCATTCTCTTCAGGTCAATTGAGCAAGGCCTCTCCTGCACTTGGCTTTGTATCCAAATGCTCTTTAGCTTTCCTGAAAAAATCCAACAGTGAGCCTCCAAAGATGTGGATACATACCAGGGTTGTAATTATGTTTATTACATACTAAGGATGTGCCTCCAAGAGGGTTTTTCAGAAACAAAGGGGTCAGAGATGTAGCTGAGGTTACACTGAAGACAGACCTACATCAGAAGATGAAAATATATAAATCCAAAGTAGTGACTGAAATCTCAGATACTGTAGATATCATGATAGTTTCTTTGACTCTGAAGCATGGTTCCTAAGATTTATTTACAGAGCAGACTTTATCAAAATATGAAGTATAGGTATAACTGGAGCCATCCATCCTTGTCTCTTCTTTCTGTATTAGTATTTTCCAATTTTCCTTCTTCCCAAATTATTACCAGGACATGGGGCTTCAATGATGTATCACTTATATAAATATTTGCATTAAAAATGGGCCATGTGATAAAGCAATTTTGAAACAAAGGAATACATTCTGGCAGCAAGACTTTGGGCATCTGGCTGGTATGTTGGGGACGAGGAATTTCCCAGGACCGTACAAATTACTACCTACTCAGAAAATGCAGGAGAAAGTCTAGAGGCCACTAGACTTTCTATATTCTCTTTTCTCCCAAAACTGTCCTTAAGAAAGTTCTTGGCACACAAAAAATAATCAGCCAGCATATCTTCATCTCCAGCCTTCAAACTCCCCTGAGTTCCTGCTTTATGTGTTTAACTTCCACTACAAGCCCTCACCTCAGTATTATATAGACATCTCAAATGCATGTACACAACTGAATGCAAGGCTTCTGCCCCTAAACCTGACCTTCTTCTTGTTTCTCATTTTCTGACCATGCCACACAAGAGTCTACAACTCTTCTTGTGCCCTTGGAAGGTTCAAACTGATGTTTGAAGTTCTACTCCTGAAACATATCCTATACACCATTGTACAACCTTCATTGTCCAGTCTCTGATTTAAGCCTTTCTCATCTTTTCCTTGAATCTCTAAAAAGCTTCCTATGTGACGTGCTGCCGAAGTCCCTGTCCTTCAATCCACATCCCACCTTGCTACTAGAAATACAGTCGACCCTTGGACAATACAGGGGTTAAGTGTGTTGACCATCTTAGAAGCCGAAACTCCATAGATAAAATTTATAATCAGCTCTCCATGGACGCAATTCCTCCACATCCATATTTCCTCATTCACAGATTCAACCAAAACAAACTGTGTAGTACTATAGTATTTCCTATTGAAAAAAATCTGTGTATAAGTGGACCTGTGCAACTCAAATCTGTGTTGTTCAAGGGTCAAGTGTACTTACAAAATAGAACCAATGATGTTAATCTTCTGCTTGAAACTATTTATCTATAGGCCACACACAGTCCAGACTTTCCTGTGAGTCAAAGCTGTTTAAAATCTGCCCTCATTTACTTCTTTGTCTCAAATAGGCATACTCTTTACTATCTCAGCAGCCCACAAAAACCACGTGTGAAAAACTCTAAGTTTTCTTTTTTTTCCTAAAAGCAACAAATGGTCTCAAGTGACCATTTCCACACTGCACTAAATCTTGAAATTTCAGAGTAAACTCATTTACTTCTGGATTTTCCCCTATTCCAGTCCAGTAATTTCCTAGTCTATCCTAGTTTAAACCTTAATATAATTTGGTATTTTCTCACTCCTCAGTCCCTTCCAAGTGTTCTCTGCTTCTCCCGCTTCTTGGCCTTGATTCTGAGCCTCTGGGTGGTTCAACAATCCCTTTTATGTTACTACAGAATAAGCAGCACACGTTTTGGCCTCTGTTATCATGCTAGCATCTGTAGCTAAAGTCCTCATTCTGTTTCCAAGCTTAGATGATACCCAGTGCTCGTTTGGCAGGTGGCAACTTATCCATCTGACACTTCTCCGTTAACTCCTATGCAGCTTTCTACCGTCTACATTCCAACAAAGATACAGCTACATCTTCATTCACTCCCTGTAGGTGATCCAGGCCCTCACTTTGTATTGTAATCTTCTGATTGGCATTTTAGCTTTCCCTCCCACCTAATACCTAGGTTTTATTCATGGCTTCAGAAGACATGAAATATTCTCAAAGTCACTTGGGAACCATAGGAAATTGAGAAAGAGTGTCCCAGGTAGATATCCATGCCATTAAGTTTTCTACCCTTCATATATTGGGTTCTTCAATGAAGCTGCTGCATTCAAAACCTTCCAGACAGGGAACAGGTTACAAATGTTCCCAAATCTAGAATCTCGATCGTATAGGCAAGTTTATTCCAGGTATGAGTATAGAGAACGAGGCCTCTTCATGGTTTATCATCTCTTCAAACTCCTTCTTTCTCCCTCCTCCTCAGATCAGAGTCCTTCATGTAGTTAAATAACATGAGAAAGGCAAGAAAGATAAATCCCATCTGTTTTCATCTTCTTACCAGTCTATCGGGGTGTGCCACACTGAGAAGATAGAAGAAAAAATCTAGCATCTTTTATTTAAGATCCCTATATTGAAAACTAAAAAACAAAAACAAAACAACAATAACAAAACCATTATCAAAGGAAATGAAATAATGTTTATATAAATGAAAGGATATACCATGTTCTTGGATTGGAAAACATCTAGTAGTGTAATTCTTTCAACTGTGTTCTTTAAGATTGTTTGTCTTGGCTCTTTGATTTTCATATAAATACTACAATTAACTGATTAACTTGTAAAAAGGAATCCTGCTATTTTTTTGAAATTGCATTAATTTATAGATCAATTTAGTGAAAATTGACATATTTATAACATTAAATCTTCGGTAATGTTTAGTGAAAGAAGACAGACACAAGAGTACATAATGTATGACCCATTTATATAAGGTTTAAAAATAGCATACTTGTTTATTCACCATTTCCTAAGCATATCAAGCCCTTCCATGCTTCTAAGCTTTGTACACGCTGTCTCACTCCTCCATCTTATGACAATCTACTCATCTTTCAAGGCCCACTGTAAATGTCACTTCCTTTGTGGAGTAAAGAACCAGATAGCTGTAAAAGCCTCTGAGGTTAATTGGTTGCATCAGTGACTCCAATTCTTCATAGATTCCTGGGTATTCATCCTTTGCCAGGTAACCTTGTAGTGTGCTTCTGACTCTGGATCAGGCCATGAGGTCTGCCTAAGCCAATGAGATGTTAGCAGACCTGAATTGAAAAGAGGCTTGAAAAGCACCTACATAATTGGCCTTCTCCTCTCTTGATTGCAGCCACTGCCATAAGAACATATCTGGCTAATCTGCTGAAACAGAAAGCCATGTGGATCAGAGCCATATAGTCTAGCTGTCTCAGATGAGGCCTCCTTAGATCAGCTATATGCCAGCAGACATTCAGGCTGTTGCGAATGAGCCCAGCCAAGATCAGCAGAGCCATCTAGAAGAGCTGCAGCTGAGTACAAATGAAAGAGCCAGCCTATCTGAGATTATCATTTTACTCCAGATCAGTAGGACCCTGTAGACTCAAGAACTAAATGTTTATTATTGTATACTAAAGAACATCTTGGCAGTAGAATATTATTATAACCTAGAACTCTTTCTGTCTAGCCAGTATTGAAATACCATAAATATGGTTTGTTTTCTTGGGTATTCATGCATTGTTCCTTTAAAATGTGAATCCCCATTGTTTGCATCATACAGGGTCTCAGAAGAAAATATGGCACAATAAAATTAGGATAATTTCATGATGGTTTAGTAAACAGATTATCTATAAGGGGGCAGGTAGAGTATTTTTAAAAACACAAGAGATAATGCAGTATCTCAAGACAATTACTATCCTTTGACCCAAAGGATCTAGGAGAGAGAGCAGTTATTAGACCCTAGAAGGTAAAAGTTATGTGAAAAGGGCACCTTGAGTGGAGTTGTGACTTTCATTGAAAGAGGGCAGCAAGCCTGAGGCACCCTGCAGAGGGATACCAGGTGACTTAATATCTTGGCTTCATTTTTCTCCCTTCCCCCTATCTTTTGCCAGGGATTGCTGTTGGCCTAACCAAACCTAAACCCAGAGAGTTAGAGAGCTCTTTGACGTAATTAACATATGTCATTGTCTGGGGCAGAGTGCATGGTAAAAAATAGTTAAGAGAGAATATGCAGGGGCAAGCAGGAAATATCCAGCAAAAACAGTCACACATGTATGTACAGTGTATGTATGAACTTGTCAATGCCTTCTCGGGAGCCTATTTCATATTGGGGAGGATATTGCCAGAATTAGGCCCCATAAAATAGGGAAAATAAGGTGTGCAGAAAGCAGAGGCAAAGGGGAATGTGTTTAAACTTTTCCCATCTCACAATGCACTTGAGAATGGTCCTTCCCAGAATATGCTACCCGCTCAGTGAGTAGTAAATAAATAATTGCTAAATTTACTTTATCTGAACTAACACAGAAAATCTAATACATGTATATATTATTGGTCTCTTGGCATCAATGGTATAGGGAGTCTTCACATGAGTCTATTTTGTTTTGGCTGTGAAAATGGTATTGGGGATACAATAAAATATTGCCCTCTGTTGTATTGTTATTCCATAGTGTAATTTTCCTATTTCCCTACGTACTTTGAGGCAAAATTTATAAGATTAATATTTCTCTCTTAAGACATAGTTCTGTTTATTAAAGAGGGGTGCTTGAATAGCAGAGCCCTGTTCTGTAGGAGGCAAGAACCAAGCTTTCATTAGTAGACCTTCCAGAGGACAGTCATTATTCTGAGGTTGATCTCAGCAAAGATTAAAAGATGTGAATCAAATTGCTTCTGGAATATTTTTGTTTTGCTTTTAGTCTCAACTTAATTTGAAAAGATAATTGAGGTGAGTCAATTTGGCAGAAAATATCCTGAAAGCGTAAACGCTCTAATCTTAGAAAAAGACCTGGGTTCAAACTCAGGCTATGCTCTGTTACCTCAGGCTAGTGCCAATGAAATGACAACACTCCCACCTCTATCACAAGGCTGTTGTCACTGTTAGGGGACCTACAGTCTCATCCAAGGAGGTATCTTTGATATCCCTCTTGTCACATAGCCAAAACAGGCTGCATGTCCAGGCTCAACAGAAGAAACCAAAGGAATATAGTAGAATCTTGGTACAAACCACCACACTAAGTACTTTTAAGGATCAAGTCCTGTCTCAGTTGCTAGCACAGGACTATATTATTCACCAGTTAGCCTGTCTTAGTCTGACTGGGCTGCTATAACATAAAGCCATAGATTGGGTGGCTTACAAACAACATGCAGTCATTTCTCACAGGTCTGGATTCAGGGAAGTCCAAGATCTAGGTACTGGCAGATTTGATGCCTGGTGAAGGCCCACTTTCTGGCTCCTGGCTGATAGATGTCTGCCTTTTCACCATAGCATCATGTGGCAGAAGAGCTGAGGGAGGTCTCTGGGGTCTCTTGTATAAGGCCACTAATCCCATTCAGGAGGGCCCCACCCTTAGAACTCAATCACCTCCCAAAGGATCCACCTCCAAACACCATCACATTGAGGATTAAGCTTCAACATATGAATTTGGGGGGAATACAAACATTCAGTTTATACCACTACCTTTTATTCAGTGTTGGCCACGAGTCAGAACTGTGGCTCCAGGTATCCCTGAAATAAGCACAGAATTACAACAGACCAACTGAGATGAATTCTGTACCTATACAATCCAACCTCTGAACCTTGGCTAAACTTTCTTATTAAAATTTTCTCATTATCATTTTTTCTCTCTACATCCTTTACAGTATTTATAAGCAAACATGGTAAAGCCATAGTAATTGAATAAATATTATTTGAATGCTGTTGAATGACATGTTCAATGAGAAATCTGGCTAATGGTTGGGTTTGTGTCTTCCTACAACCTGCTTTTAGTCATCTTTGGTTTGCTGCCCCATTCTTTCAGAGTGATCACTTATTTGACAGTGATATTATGATTAATGACACAGAGGCGACAGTTGAGAAGCTTGTCCATAAGTCCTTCATCCTTATTTGAGGTGTGTGTGAAACTATCATCAGGAACAATGTTCAGTGGCAACCAGAGTGTTGCCTATCACAAGCAAAGGCCTATGATTCTTGCCCCAGAACTCTAAGCTGGACTTTTGAGTACACTGAGCCATTTTGGGGAAAAGTCTAGTATAATTAACTTTTTTCCTCTGAAATGATTCTGCAAAATCAGTTGAGTTCTTAATGATGGTGTATGTGAGTGCATGCATGGATGTATGTATTGGTGTGTTTGTGTGTGTGTGTGTGTTTGTGTATTGACCCTTTGTAATACAAAGACAAGCTCTTATCAGCCTGGCCTTTCCCACACGTGTTTATAGAATCTTTTTAATATAAGATATGATTTCAGAAGTTAATTTGAACAAATGTTTCACCCAAGGAAAGACATTATGCAATTCTGTGGCTCCCCTCAGTTATCCCATCATAAAGAGATTATGTAAAGGCTGGGAGATGGCTGCTCATTTCAGTAGTTTTTGTGTAAGTTATTAAGGTTCTTTATACTTAATGTCAGACCTCTGTTCATTGTAATTTTCCATCGGCTGTAAAGCATATTATTTATAAAATTGAAAGTATTTTATTTATAAAATTGGGGGGAGGGGTAGATAACTGCTCTTAATTTTATTAATAAAAAAATTTTAAAGTGCTCCCTGTTTCTTAAAAACAGAGAAATGTGGAAGAATATGGGTTTTAATTTTGTGTTAATGCCTTATTCTTTTTTTATTTTTAGTTAATTAATTAATTTATTTATTGGTTGGGTTGAGTCTTCTTTGCTGTGTGCAGGCTTTCTCTAGTTGCAGGGAGCAGGGGCTACTGTTCCTTGCAGTGTGTGGGCTTATCATTGAGATGGCTTCTTTTCTTGTGGAGCATGGGCTCTAGGCACATAGGCTTCAGTAATTGTGGCTCATGGGCTCTAGAGTGCAAGCTCAGTAGTTGTGGGACACAGGCTTAGTTGCTCTGCGGCATGTGGGATCTTCTGGGACCAGGGATCGACCCATGTTCCCTGCCTTGGCAGGTGGATGCTTGACTACTGTGCCACCAGGGAAGTTCTAATGTCTTATTCTTCAAGAGTAGATTGCATTGTCATTGAGAACGAAATCATTGAGGCCTTGATGTTGTGGTGTTTTGTATTAACACATATCTTAAATATTTCAAGAGATGAGTGAGTGGTAAGAAAAAGTGGTTTACATTCATTGTAAAGGACTAGAACAGACTCAGAATTCAGGAACTGCTTTTCATTCCTGAGAGTGCCCAAATACTTTAAAGTCGTGAGTCAATGTCACCAAATGTCTTTTTCTGTTAGGTGATGAAGAGACTCAGCACTGGTGGCTTTGATGGAAGTACAGCATAGCAGAAATTGAGTAGCCCCAGGAAGGCTTGAAGCAATCGCTTTGTTTTTGGAATGGGTGCCTCATGGAATGCACATATTTTATCCTGAATGTGATAAATACCAGTGGCACTTATGCAGTAACCTAAGAAAATGACAGTGAAAGTTTCTGAGTTCATCTGTTTTCTTCCTCCTTTGCTTAACCTGGATACTTGAAGTGTTGAGTCAGTGTAGGAGTTTTTTTGTTTGTTTGTTGTTGTTGTTTTAACTTTTATTGAGATACAGTTAACAGACAATAAACATCATATATTTAGAGCGTACAATTTGGTATCCTAATCTCCCAATTCATTCTCCCCCAACCCTCCCTGCTTTCCCCACTTGGTGTCCATATGTTTGTTCTCTACATCTATGTCTCTATTTCTGCCTTGCATTTCCTCTTTCATAGTTGTTAGCTTTTGCCTTATATATTGAGGTGCTCCTATATTGGGTGCATATATATTTATAATTGTTATCTCTTCTTTTTTGGATTGATCCCTTGATGTTTATGTAATGTCCTTTCTTGTCTCTTGTAACATTTTTTATTTTAATGTCTATTTTATCTGATATGAGTATTGTTACTCCAGCTTTCTTTTGATTTTCATTTGCATGGAATATCTTTTTCCATCCCCTCACTGTCAGTCCGTATGTGTCCCTAGGTCTGAAGTGGGTCTCTTGTAGACAGCATATATATGGGTCTTGTTTTTGTATCCATTCAGCCAGTCTGTGTCTTTTGGTTGGTGCATTTAGTCCATTTACATTCAAGGTAATTACTGATATGTATGTTCCTATTACCATTTTCTTAATTGTTTTGTTTTTGTTTTTGTTTTTGTAGGTCCTTTTCTTCTATTTCCCACTTAGAGACATTCCTTTAGCATTTGTTGTAGGGCTGGTTTGGTGGTGCTGAATTCTCTTAGCTGTTGCTTGTCTGGAAAGCTTTTGATTTCTCTGTCGAATCTGAATGAGATCCTTGCTGGGTAGAGCATTCTTGGTTGCAGGTTCTTCCCTTTCATCACTTGAAATATATTGTGCCATTCCCTTCTGGCTTGCAGAGTTTCTGCTGAGAAATCAGCTGTTAACCTTATGGGAGTTCCATTGTATGTTATCTGTCATTTTTCCCGTGTTGCTTTTAATAATTTTTCCTCTGTCTTTAATTTTTGTCAGTTTGACTACTATATGTCTTGGCGTGTTTCTCCTTGGGTTTATCCTGCCTGGGACTCTCTGTGCTTCTTGGACTTGGGTGGCTATTTCCTTTTCCATGTTAGGGAAGCTTTCGACTATAATCTCTTCCAATATTTTCTCAGGTCCTTTCTCTCTCTCTTCTCTTTCTGGGACCCCTATAATGCGAATGTTGGTGCATTTAACATTGTCCCAGAGGTCTCTTATGCTGTCTTCAGTTCTTTCCATTCTTTTTTCTTTATTCTTTTCTGCATCAGTGATTATCACCATTCTGTCTTCCAGGTCACTTATTCACCCTCCTGCCTCAGTTAATCTGCTATTGGTTCCTTCTAGTGTATTTTTCATTTCAGTTATTGTGTTGCATATCTCTCTTTGTTTGTTCTTTAATTTCTCTAGGTCTTTGGTAAACTTTTCGATCTTTGCATCCAGTCTTTTTTTCAAAGTCCTGGATCATCTTCACCATCATTACTCTGAATTCTTTTTCTGTACAGGTGCCTATCTCCTCTTCATTTAGTTGTTTTTCTGGGGTTTTATCCTATCCCTTCATCTGGTACAAAGTCCTGTGCTTTTTCATTTTCTCTGTCTTTCTGTGGCTGTGGTTTTCAGTTCCACAAGACAAAATACTGTTGATACTGCTTGATATTGCTCAGTGTAGGAGTTCTTGAAGTTTTTCTACAAGTCCGTGAGATAGATCTTAGAGCATAACTGAAATAACAGTATCACACCTGGAAATCAGAATTTCCCATTAAGTCCTGGAGAGCTTCAATAACATCAGGAATATTTACCTGAAGCTCTTTAAATCAGTGTTCTCCTTAATGGGTGACATTTGTTTTCTTGTCTGTAGCAGTATCCACACTGATGATCAGGCAATGGTAGCTTGGGCAAAATAAAATTCTGGAAAGATTTTTCTATCCACTAGGGATAGCAAGTTGCTGGAGGAGGTGAGTGTGGAACACAGGCTCTAGCTATAGTACATGTCTTGGTCAGCTTGGGCTGCCATGATATAGTACCATAGACTGGGTGGCTTAAAGAACAGGTACTTATTTTTTCACAGTTCTTAAAGAAAGAAGTCCAAGATAAAGGTGCCAGCATGGTTGGGTTCTGGTGAGAGCCCTCTTCCTGGCTTAGAGACATACCTTCATGTCTTACGTGGCAGAGAGAGAGAACACTCTGTTCTCTTTCTCTAAAAGCCTCACCTCCAAATATCATCACTTTGGAGGTTAGGGCTTCAACATATGAATTTTGGGGAAACACGAATATTTAGTCCATAACAGCATCTTATCTGAAGTGACCCCTGAATTGAAGTTTGAAGGATGGATAGGTAAAGTATGGGCAGTAGAAAGAAAAGCATATTCTAGGTAAATGAGTTATTGATAAACAGCAGGATTGAGGATGTGTACTGGTGGCCAGAGGAAGGAGAGGAAGAGAAGAGATGCACATTAAAACTGCCTGTGTTGCTTGTTCATACATGTACATCCCCACCTGCTCCTTCAGTCTTGTCTTAGGAAGAGGGGGGTGGGCTGACTCATATGTAAGCTGGAAACAGCTCTTCTAGAGGACATTTGCTGTTTTTTTCCTGCCAAGCATCTATTCTCTCTTCTTCTGATACTAGCACCCTGGCATTCCTCCACTCTGAATTTATGCCATTAGAGCTAACCCATCCCTGTTTTAATGGAAGACCCATGAACCAGGCTTGCCCTCACAGACATCACATTTCCTGCCACATGACCCAAACCAGGCCAATGAAAATAAATCTCAGGATTTTGGTTGAAACTATTAGGAAAAAAAGGGACTTGCTTTAGCTGATATCACTTAATTGGAAGATTACAAGGCTGAGAGCTGCTGTTGTTCATCTTTATACTACAGAGGGAGAGCTCGTCTAAGAATGCCCAGAGATCTGACATAACATATTTCTGACAAGATATATGAGGATTTGGGCCCAGCTATGACAACCGGTTCTCCCAGACTCTTTAGTTATATGAACAAATTAATCCTTTCCTTTTCCATAAGGGAAGTTGAGCTTTCTGTCCCTTGGAACCAAGAGAAACAGTGTAATACATTTCCTTAGAAGATTCAGATATGTCCTCCCCGACTTAAACACTGTTGCTCTGAAGAGCTTATAGAAAGTTTTTGGCCTAGGGGTCAAGTAACCTGGATTCTGGGCCCAACTCTGCTATTCCCCATTTGCAGGATGGTTGGCAAGTCAGACAAATTTCAGACATTTCAATCTCCTCATCTAAAAGAATGTGACTAACAGAATACTCAGTGTCTATTTCAGAAGGTTGCCATGAGGCTTTAAATAAGGTGATGAATGAGAAAGCGCTTAATATAAGTAGCAGGCACTGAGGCACGATTCGCCAAGCAGTCAGGGGACAATTAATGGTCAGATTGCAACAATAGGTATATTAGTGCTGAACTGGATTAAAGATTTACTTGCGAGCACTTTTCATGGGGTCACAGCCAAAAAAAAGTCCTACACTTCCTATGAATTCTGGCCAAGTGTGTTTTTTTTTTTTTAATCCAATTTTTGGGAGCAAAGAACAGAAGAAAGATAGGAAACTGTCCACAGCCCCTGGTGCACGTGACCTCCTCTTATTATTTTAATTCCCACCATGGGATTTTGCTCTGTTTAGGTTCACAGATCTATTTGCTCAAAAATCCTATTTCCCCTTAGAACAACACTGATCTCATTACCTAGAAGCTATTCCAGGAAGTAAGAGATTAAACAAGCTTTTCTGTGTATTTTGCTGGATATTTTTGGATTTCTTATGAAGGTGTTCACTTACTTCAGCAGTGTCTGTCATCTCCAGTGGGTCACAAATATATGGCATTGACATAGTTGGGGAAAGAGGGAGGAACTCTTTCCACTTTCAAAACCCTTCCCTTTGTAAGGAATCCACTGGCACAGGGGACTACAGAAAACATTAAATCAAGAACAGCCCAATTGTCCTAAACAGACAACCGTTCAAAGTTTTCATGAAAGCCCTTGTGGCTCTTTCCTGAGACACTATTATTCTCTTTTATATACATAATATTGAGTATTGGGAGGCTTGGGTTTCCTTATTAAGTCAGGCGTGTGTCAAATTTAGCTCCCAGGGGACAAGAATAAACATATTTTCATTCTTTTTCCTCAACCAAATTCCATAGTTCCTCCCCTCCCATACTTCTCTGTTTGTCTGAGGAAGTGACTTTTCGCCCACACTGCCCACTTCCCAAAGAGGTAACTATGTTTTTTATGTTAGCTGACACCCACTGCTATAAGAGAGACAGAAAGCAGGAATATGGAGAGAACAGCCAGGCCCGCCAAAGGCCATCATGAAGACAGTCAAAAATATGACCAGGGCTGAAACTGTGCAAACAGTGGGTCACCACTGCTCTCAAGATGGGTAACATTAGAATCCCCAAAGAGTATTTGGTGACTGCAAAAAGTCTATCCTTGAGTTCATGATTCTTGGCCCAATTGCAACATTCCCCTTCAAAGTCTTCTTATTTTTAGACTGCACCTCCTCCCAGTGGCCTGAAAAAGGTCTACCTTATTTCTTATCCAGAGTGGGAGGAGTAGATTTTACTATTCAAGTCTATATGTGCTTTAGGTCCACGAGATGCCAGTCTCTTAGTGTTTTAGTCTCTTCCTCCTCCTATATACACATACCCCACTGGTGGTGATAGCTAATCACTGAGACACCTTCCTTGGAAATTAACTTTGTGTTTGTGAAAATATGGGAAATAAGATGGATCTTTTCTATACATAGCACAGCTACTTTTTTTTCTCTGATCCACTAATACATCAAAGACGTGAACTGTGAATGGACACCTGCAACAGAGTCCTGCTGCATCCTCTCCCAACATGACAGACTCACAGGACCTCTTTGGATTTCCAATTTGGAGTTGTTTGTTTTGGTTTTTTTTCCAACCTCAATTCCGCACTGAGGAAGAGCAAACTTCTTAGAAAATAAGTCACCATGTCATCTACTCTTGACTTCAATGTCTATTCCCAAATCAGGAATATAAAATGTGACTTTCAAGCTAAAGGTAAAGGTAAAGGTCAAGTTCATGTAGCTGCCTACTGGAAGCGAGAATAACTCTGAACCAATTAACCTATTTGATTAAGGAGGCATCAGTATTAGTCAGACTGAAAATTTTAGTCCACAGAAGAAGGCAAAACCAAACGACCAAGTTATCCCCCTGGGAAGCTGGATTCTGGGTGTCAAAAGTACATATGTAAACTGCAGCAATCTAGAAACAACAGCCAAAATAAAAAGCAGCAAGTGACTTATGAATATAAAGTTTTCTGTTGTGAATTTTAAAACATTTCATACCAATTTTTTTATTTTTTTGCTTTTATGGCTTTCAAGAACCAGCTTTCTTAGAGGGTTGATTTATCCCTCTCCCTGGTTAAAAAAAAAAAAAAAACACATAATCCTAAATTAGGTTTTAAAAAAAATAAAGTAGTCTTACAGTTTCTGAGAAGAAAAGAGTACCAGGCTTCGGCACGTGAGACCCACTGGGAGGGCTTGGCTGGTGTGGTCCCATTTGGTCCGCAGGTGGCAGGAGGAGTCCTTTTGCCTCCACTTTGCTCATACCTGGGCACATAAAGCTGTTCCCAAGAATGGAGATGGCCACCATCCTTCCAGAAAGCGTTGAGAGATATACCTTCCATAGACAACCTCCCAGGAGTCTGCTGGGCTAGAAGATCCCCCTAGGGGGATTTGGTCACATAATCCACATGACTAGTAATTGAAAGAAATATTGGGTATCATTTTTTCTTTTTTCAGGTACAGGGATTGAGGCTCAGTAGAGAACCTTGCCCGGGCTCACACAGCTCTAGTTCCAAAGGGTCACCTATGAATGTTGTGAATGGTACACAGCACAGGATGTGGGATCTAGGGCACTCATAGGAAGCCTGCCCCGTTGCTATTTTAATCATGCCACAGCTGGGCAATAAAGGAAGAGGAAAAGAGTAAGAAGGTTATTAAGGGAATGTTGCCAATAGTTAATTAGATTACTCTATTAACATGCAAATTTTCCTCTCTCATTTGAGCCAAGGTACCAGTATGTGGACATTGAGAAGAGTATCTACAGAAGACAGTGGATTTTTTAAATTACAAAACAACGTGTTGGCCAACAAGGAGAAATCTGTGTGCTACTGTGGGAGAAGAGCTCCCTTGTCGCAGGTCGGGCAGGCAAGCAGCTGCTAGAACTTGGGCTTATGTAAGGCACTGCTCTCAGCCCTTGGGCCCTGGTGCCCGGTTTCCAGCCAGGATCCAAGGGGTCAGCGTGCCAGGTGAATGAAATCCTGCCTTTGTTTGACTGCTCCAGCGTCTCTTGCTCTGGGACGTTCCGTGCAACAGAAACCCAGACACACTTATTATACAGAAACCCGGGAGGGGAAGAGGAAGGAGGCTTCTAGGTGCCAAAGGCAGTGGCAAAAACTGAATAGGCAAGAACTTTCTCCCAGCCAAGTCAGCAGAGTGTCCCAAAGTCTCAGAGATTCCACAGTCTATGAGGATGGGAGAGAGCGTTCTGTAAAAGCAATCCAACTACTGTAACAGCACAGCCATCAAAAATAGCACTGTATACAGAGAATTGTTAAGTGTTTTGAAAATGTATTTTGATACAGGTTTTTAATGGTGTGTTAACTAGATTGAAAGTCGTTGGATCCCTACGAAACAGACTATGTAACACAATAATGACATCATTGATCCATTAAATTCAAGAAGAGACATAATTCAATTTAGGTGATGTCACACAAACTGTGTAATTATGTTTATTATAAAAGGGGTAGAGAAGTAGAAAATAAGGAAAGTATTATTTACCATATCACTAACCTAGCCCAATCACCAGTATATGCAGAAAGTTTCAGTGAGGTCTTAACCTCATATTTGAATTGTCTGTTCTCAGTCTTGGCTCTTAAGGAGCCAACAACAGAAAAGAGACGCTCTACAAACACTCACACAAATGTAAACATGACAAATGGCACAGTGAAAATTTCAATCCAGCAAAATATCAGATGTTTATTGAAACCCTACTGTGTGACTGACACAGCATTATTATCATTGATAGTATTATTTTTGCACGTCAAAACATCTGTGGCTCCTATCTTCAAACATAAACAGTATAATAAATGCATATTTGCAAGACTTCCCTGTTTTAGTTGTTTCTTTGATATGTGGTGGAATGCCTGAAGACACATAGCCTTACCTCAAGGTTATAGTTTCACAGGATGCAGTAGAGCTTTAACATGAGATATAAAAGAATAATTAGCCTCAAAAGTCAGGAAGGCAGTCAATAATACTTACCAAGTACCCACCCCATGCGCAGCTGGGGCCTGCAAGAAAAAAGCTAGTTAACAAGCAGTTTCTGACCATCTACTCAGTATGCAATAGACTAAGTGCTGTGAGAAATAAAAGAGAAGGACATTGAAAATCCATGTTCTTGAAGCATTTTCTTCTAAACACAAAATCCACACATGGGAATTGACTTGGGGACACTTACAAAGAAACATGAGATATTAGCAGACTTCAAACTGATTTTAGAAAATACACATAGAACATGTACTAGACGGGCCATCAAGTTTAGGCAGGGTTTGTCCCACATCTCTCAGAGAGAGGGGAGGTGTAGAGGCTTGCTCATTTCATTGGCAAGTCACGTGTTTCACTCTGCACTTTATTTCTGTAATTCAAAGGTTTTACTTTTGTTTAATTGCCAAGTTAAAAATTTAATCTGAGAGCACTATTCTCTGACATACCGTTTGGAGATGAAGCTCTGCACGAACACCTGGAGAGAAATCTTAAGTAACTTGGCACTGCTGGCAGGGGGCTGTAACTCCTTCTAAGCAGTTCCAGAGCTACTCTCTAGGAGGCCTGTCTAGCCATGATTGGTGGCACAGGAAAAGAATGATGGGACTTGAAAGTGCTAAAAAGTCCTCTTTTTTTCCCTTCTGGGATAGCTGTTTTAAATTAAATTACAAATTTGTCGGTGGTTTCAGCTTTAATTTGTCAAATATGTATTGAATGGGTACTGTGGGCTCTGGAGGAGACAGTCTGTGATCCATCCCCACTCTGTGAAATGGAAGAACCTCTGGTAAGCAAAACCAGGCACATCACAGAGGCAGGGGTCTATGGTATCTATGGTCTTCGTGGAACTGTCTGCAGAGAAGCTCCCCTTTCCCGTGCAAAATGAGAGAGTACAATAGAGCCTTTCCCAGATAGCTGAGAGGAGAGACCCGTGGGGTCAGGAAGGACTGCCTGAGGCCAAGGGTCAGAACAGACTGGCTGTGAAGAGCACCAGGGAGGGGCCATGGAGACACACTAGTCTATGAAAACTATGTAGCCCAGAGTTAGTAAGGCAGCACCACCAGTGATGTCACTGGTCCTGGAATTTTGCAAACAAATATCAGAGACCTAACAATAGAGATTCTCAGCAGGCTTTTCTTTTTTGTTGTTTATTATAAGACAAATAATAGATTTCCACGAGTATATTCAAGATATGCACATACCAGCTATAACCCCATTTTTTTTCCCCTGTGTTCAAAAGGATATTCCAGAAAATGCATGAGAATGATTTTCTTATATGGATATTCTTGAATCTGCTTTGGTTTAATATTGTAATTGAGATTAGTTTTCAAAGACACAAATCAAACATTATTACATATAGGTTACTTATAACGATTATGTTCATAGTATATAAAATGTGACTCAGTTGTTAAAGTATTCTACATTTTTAAGTAGGTAGTCAATCATACAGAAAAAAACCACCTTTATATAATAAATTCACTTATGTAAAAATAAACTTGGAAAAAACATTTAAAGAGTTTATTTATATTTATTAAAATATCAAGAATATTATCTTCATCCCTTCTGAAAGGTATTTATGATGTTTTTAAACACCAAAGGCCAGTAACTGTTAAAGTCAGAGAAGGAGAGAAAAACACTGAAAGACTATGCGCATTTTCTTCTTCTAAAACCTCTAAAATATCACATGCACCATTGTTTCCAGCTTATCTTGTCTAACTCCAAAATTATGATCTCTCTTCCCTAATAAGGATTGTATTGGTGAACTGCAAATTCCGTTTCTTCTTCTCTGATAAGAAATGCACTTCTCTTCTTTGTACCTAATTTCACATTCTGTTTTAGACTTCTCTCATTTGTATTTTTAAAAGGGAATTATTTACAATTCTTGGTACTTTATCCATTAGCAATTAGAGTTGCTAATAGCTCATAAATAACAGCAGTACACTGAGAACCACTGTTTCAGAGGACTGTGCTGCTCAGTCCTGTACTGAAGGGCAGAAAGCCAGAGAGAAAGGGCAGCATTGAGAAGCAATGCTAAAGACAGCTTAGGTTAGCCCATTTCAGGAGCTAGGAAAACGCAGATGATCCCAATGTCCTGAAAGGGCAGCAGGAAATATATAGGTTGTCCTATTAGAAAAGAGAAGCAACACCTTTTTAGCTAATGAATGCAATGCCCGGCATGCGTATGCACATGGGAACAGAAACAAACCTAAGGCAAGAGAGTAGTAACCAACATTAAGACAGCACATTGTGGATACGGAGCGGAACATAAATTAGCGTTAGCTAGTTACGTCTAAACCAATATCTAGAGATATGAACCCAACGAAAGAAGACTAAAAACACATAGAGTCAGCAGGGAACAAAGGTAGCCGGATTGGTGTTGAAAATATGTTCCTAGGGAGTTCAATATTTCCTTAGTGAAGAAAGATCCACGATTAAACAAAAATCACAATCCTATTATTCTAGCTACAATCAGTTACATGAGTTTATATCACATGCTGTTTTTTTTAAAATCCAAGATAAGGTTTCCTTAACTTATCTAAATCAAGAATCTTATTTCCAAAGTCCTAATATTTAAGGATTGTAAAAACAGAAACTCTTGAATTTAGGTGAGCCTAAATAATCAAGGTCATGATTTTGGTGCTCAAACAAGATCTACAGTGATTGAGTTTTTCTTAATGGGTGTATATATTTATTTATTCCAAGATATTTTGTGGCACTTACATGATCAAGGCATGATTCTAGACTCTAGGGATGTAGCAGTGAGCAAGGTAGGTAAAATGTGCCCTTATCTGAGACCCAAACAGAAATATTCCTCTATGTGGTTATACCAAATCAGCTTGCATTCGATTCATCTTGCAACCTTCTGCAGTTGCCTTGAGTTGCAACTATCTTAGAAACTTTTTGGCATGTGTTAAACCAGATTTCCAATACAGACTTTAAGCCAGGGTGCAGTGATTTTCTTCTTATGTTATGGTTTGAGAAGAGAGCTACATTGGAGATATGAGAATAAAGACTTTCTACCCTCCATGAACAAGGAGTTACTCAACACCCAAGAAATAATTAGGCTAATTAGTTCCTTCTGCTCTGGCTGGATAATTTGTGTCTGTGTCTGTGTGTGTGACCTTAGAGTGAAAACTAGGAAGCCAGAAGAAAAGGAGCAATGCTTATTGGACATCCCCAAGCCAATCTCCTAAATGTCATTATTTTGGTTTTTTTTTTTTTTTATTGTTTTAAACTCAAATCAGCAAAGGCAAACACGTAAGCAAGAAATGTCAAAAAGAAAAAATTGGGGCTGATAAAAAATACCAGATTTTTATAATAAAATACTTTTCCACTTATTAACCTATCCACAATTTCCTCATATGAAACATTCCCATGGTTGCATGATAGTCTAGATTCTGCTCTAAATTGTGGACAAATGACCTTTCAAGGAACAAATCCTAGTGACACATAATTTGGGCAGCATTCGCCTTATCACACAATTGTGATGGGAATTGTCTTCATGTGTTGTTTTCTCTGGCAACTGGATTTCTTTCTTTGTTATAAGCCTCAGACTGAAGGCAACAAAAAGGGTAATTGTTTGCAATTTTTGTTTATATAATATATGTATGTTGAGTGTGGCTCTGGAATGATATAATGGCAAATCTCTAGAAACGAAAGTGCTGGGTACTGAAATATATATATTTTAGAGTTGTTACTGAGCCATAAGAAGTAATCTCTTACAGACACTGTATAAAAAACAGATTTCGTGACCCACATATAATCTAAAACCAAATAGGCAAATGAAAAGTAGAGCACTTTTTCCTGGTATCATCTCAATAAATAATTGATCATCAACACCTGGAGTTGCTCCAATCTTTGTACTACTTATCAGACGTCAACAATTATATTAAAGTATCCTTAGGCTGAAATCCAATCCCCTTCCCTCATAAACAGATTGTTCTCTCTCTCTGTTACCAAACCAGGGGCAATAAATTCAGGATTGGCTTGCCTCCACCTTCCCATACCACACCCCTGACAGCAGGAAAGGATGCTGTGATTGATTAGAGATGTGCAAGCTATAACTCTTTGAAAGCATTCTCCACATAGCCCTCCAGGCAGCCATGACCACTGGACTAGCCACAGAGGTGAAATCCCTTTGCCATCAAACAACAAACCAAATTGAGAGGATGAGTTTCAATGAATGAGGTTAGCAAATGCTTCCACCAGGAATAGCCAAATAATTATAAAGTTCGATTAATTATTTGCTGAAACATTTAGAAAATCCATAGCACTTTGCTAGGAAAGGCAAGAAATTTTTTGAAAAAGTGTATGTCATAGTGTATGTCAAGAGTATCACAACCTAGATGAGGAGCCAGGATTAACATATAAACAGAAAAAAAATGTGTTCACTGCATAGGTACAGAAAAATCCTAAAGAAATTCAAAACAGATTGAAATCAGCGAGGTCTAGTTATGAGTAAAATTTTCACAGATGAAACTTGAAATGGAATTTAAGCTGAATAAGTTTTAACTAGAAAAGGGGGAATTAGAACAGCATTCCAAGCTACAAGGGGAAAAAAACCTAATAAAAGGCAAGGATTTGGGAAGAGGTATGGAATAGTCTTCAGAAAACAAAAAGACGAATCATTAGGAAGGAAGAAACATGGCAGGAAATCAAACAATAAGTGGGAAATAAGATAAAATAGGTCTAACAATGCAAGACCAGAAACACCGACAGGCATATTTAAAGTTGGATACAGGAAGCAAGGGGCACCTGAGAATGTTTTCCATTTCAAATCAACTCGATAAGTTTTAAATAGGTAAAACCCTGGTATGTGAATTGGAATCCTGGTTCTCCCACTTATTAGCTCAAACATTAACCACTCTGCCTCAGTTTCTTTATCTGTAGAACAGGGATTACATTATCACCACAAGGTAGAGGTAAGGAATATATGAGTTAATATTTGTAAAATTTAAAGCACAGTGCTGGACAAATGGTAGGTACTATATGGATGTGTTTTAAATGCTTGGAAAGTATGATATAGTCTTCAGAAACAAGAATAGATTCTGAGGTGTACAGAGCAGAGCCTCGCCTGTAGTGAACTGTCTTTTCTCTAATTTTTTTTTTCCTACTCTTCTTAAAGTAGTATCAAGAAAGTGACCTCTGGCTGATAGTACATGACTCCTGGATGTGAACACATAAATCAGGCTCCTATAAGCAATTTGGAGTGCTGAGAAATGAAACACACCCATGATTTCAAAGGACACTTTATTTTATGTTCCTGGAGATGAAGGGGAGGCTTAAGCAAACAAACAACCAAAATGACCTTGAATTTCACTGAATGTGGAAATGAATTCTCACATATGTTCTCTCAGTTTCACACTCTCCGTGAGATACTATCATGCCAACCACAGAAGCTCAAGAGGTCAAAAACTCTGTTTATATGGAATCTTACAGTTTGTTTGCATAAACTTGCTTCCAGGATAACCCCTGAATCCCTGAGAGGTGAGTGAGAGGGATTCTCTTGTCCTATTTTACAGAAAAAACAAAAAACTACAAGTCACAGGCAAGGGGTCAGTTCTGCCATCTCCTACTCCAAAGCTCTTATACTTAGCCATTCTATTCCTTAAACCTAGTTCTTCCCAATGTCTTAAATATTGTGTTCTACTTTCTCTTATTCCCAAAGAAATTATCTTGGGGACCCCACTGCCCATCTTGGAGATGTCTTCCTATTTTGTCATCCACCTAAATGAGGCAGCTCAATCTTGCAATAAGTATTTCCATTTTGGCAGTTTCCAGATGGAAACTATTTCAGCACTCTTCATCAGACACCTGAATCAAATAGATATGTTAGTCATATTGGGTGGATGAACTCTGTGACTAGTTGTCATAAAACTAGTCTAGGTCAGATGGGGACCCACTTCAGAAAGCTGAAGACAGGGTAGTGTAGTGACTAAGCATAGGCTTCAGATAGATGTGAGCTTGAATTCAGTCTGCAGCTCTAACATTTAGCTCTGTATTAGCTGTGTGACCTTGGCCAAATTACTTTACCTCTCTGAGCCTTAGTTTTCAACAACACCTAACTTATGGGACAATAGGGAGGAATAAGTAGACAAATACATGTATATATTTTATACATATTTACAGAAACATGGTATGTGCTAAATAAATAGCAACTCCTATTTTCATTACTCTAAAGCTTACTGTTTGCACAAGCAAAATGAAAGATGGTAGATTGCCATCTGCGGAAGGTACTAAGTCTATTTCAGCCTCCCCTCTTAGGGCTCAGTTGCTGGATACCTGGGGTCAGAGTGACATGGTGGTCATAATTCAAGTTCCCTCCGTCCTCCTCTGCACTGGAAACTACTGCGGGGCCCAAACTGCTGGGTCTGATGCCCCTCTGCCACTCGCTGTGAGATCTTGGAGGAACTCCCTACACTCCTCCTAACTTTTAACAACAAACAAAAAAATTCATAGAGTAGAGAGTGGAGGAGAGGTATAGGAGTGATGGGCAGTGCATATAGAACCTGCCCTGCCTACTTCACAGGTGCTACTGAAGGTGAAATGTGATAATGTATGTGAAACTGGCATATTAACTTCAGGAAGGCATGTAAATGCCAGGAATTATTACAGGTAGTTTTGAATATGTCTTCTATTGGCTCTTTGTTGCATGCACTTTTTATAAGGATGTGTTTTCTCTTTAAAAGGAGTAGCAATCATTTGATCAAACTTCACAAACACCTTTGCTAGTAACTCCCTTCCTAGCACATGCTTGATTTTTCTCCCTATCAGCACTCTCCTACCATTTGTGGAGGTGGTCATCTGACCTGCCTAAGAACTGTTCCCTTTGCTCAACTATCAAACTGACCTCAAGGAAACTCTTCCACTACTCCCTATTTTGCTGACCATTAAAGGAACACTGCAAAGAACATCAAGGTGATCCCATCTCCATATTCACTTCAAGCTGTAAAGTCTGGGGCAAAGTACCCAGAAGTGAATGAAAAACTCCATGTCCATCTAGAACCTTGGCAACTTGCTTAGTTGTGGAGGATCTGATGCAGGGAAAACGGGCTCACCCTGCCCAGACATGGTGAGATCAATTAGACTCAGAAAGGTAGTTTATATTTTACCAAAGAGAAATCACTCTTTCTGGTGATGAAATCAATTTGAGAATCCCAAGTTTAACAGATATGTATTGAGTACCTAATATGCACAAAGCACAATGAATACTACAAAGACATCACCCCTGCTTTTAAGAAGGCTGCAACCACATATGGTATATAAAACACTTATGTCATAGATTAGCTTTCGCTGGAATGTAGGATCCTGATAAAGAAAATAATAGGGCATAAGTTTAGAGTCACACTGTAGAACGCTTGGGATACAGACAGCTACTGTTTTTTGAGTACATATTACTTAGTATCTAGTATCTCACTTAGTATTTCCAAAAGTCCTAAGAAATGGTTATCTCATAGATGAAAACTGCATTTATGAGATATGATATAGCTTTCCCCAAATCACCCAGCTACAAATAGGCTGAGCTCAGATCTGAACCCAGGTCTTTCTGATGCCAAAGCTAATGGAATTTCCACACTTCACTTCCTCCCCAAATGCCTGCATAAGACACTTTTATTAAAGTCTATGCAATTAGGAGTCGTTAAAAATTATTGAGCAGGGAAGTAAAAGAATAGATTTAGGTTTTGAAAGATCAATTTGACATTAATTAGTAAAATGGATTAGAAACGGGAAAAATAATGTGGGAGATGGCTCAAAAGCTGTTTTAATTGTCTGGCTAAAGGAAATGAAGGTCTGATCTAGATCAGTGGCAACAAGATGGAAGGAAGGGGGCAGAAACAAGAGACACTGTAAAGTTTAATTTACTAGATGGCAGTAAATGTCTAGCTGTGGAGAAAACCAGACTAAAATGAGATGGGTCACTGCTGGCTGAAGTGAGTACTTCTACGACAGATGCCTTAGAAGGGTACACTGCCTTGTGCTTCACCTCCCAATGAGATAAACTCCTTTTTAACTGCAACATTCCATGATTTTATGTAGGGTTTCAATAGGGCCTATTGTGTTGAAAAACTGTTGAGATGAACCAGAGTCACTCGCAGTTGGCCTGAATTCATGGTCCACCTCTCCAAAAAGATATTAAAAGAATAGAACTTGGTCCCATATGTCCATTGACTTCAACTAAGGATATGTAGTAAATGGTTGTCTTGTCACAAAAGGGTCTACCTTGTCAAGTGACCAGGAGTTCTGGTCCATTATGAGCTAAAGTTCAGCCTCTAAACTCGTAAGAAAACTTTCAAAGCATTTTAACTTACATTTTTTTTCAAACAGAATAAAGGGGAAGGAGAAATAAGAAGAGCTGAATTCCAAAAGATGCTGTTTTCCAAGATAATGTGCAATTAGAAAGCTTCGTCGACAGTCATTTTAGGTGATACTTATCTCTTTTTAAATTAATGAAACTTGGTAGCTCCAAGAATCCCTCTGGTCACCCAGGATTTATTCCACAGGTGGTTAGCAAGTGGTAACATATAAAAGACAAGATCTAATATTCAAAATGCTTGTAATAGCAAAGTCCTTCCTGCCAGTTTAATAGCATTAAAATGATTGCACACGTCTAGTAAATCTGCTGCCTTTCAACAACTGGAATCAGACCAGATTCACCTTCTGTCTGCTGCATGAAGCCAGAACTCTGAAGACAAGAAAAAAAATTAGTGCTGGTATTAACTGTGACCTCCTGATCTTCTATTACCCCCATTAGACTCAACTCATGAAGCCCAACTTTTCTATCTTTCTAAAAAGGGACAGCTGACAGCAGAGCACAAGGGTACCCAAAGTCTTGTAAAATTACTGAGATGAAATTGCAGAGACGAATAAATGAGGCAGATGTCTCCTTTCTTATGTACGTGAAAAAGAAATCAAACTTCATCAAAAGTAATACATTCAGAACTGAGACAGATGTCGGAAGGGCCTTCCAGTGTGCTAGGATGGAAACAAAAATTATCTAGAATGGTCTAGAATTGTGGTGAACACCAAAGAGAGAAGACTGGAATGATAGTGAGCACCGAAGTAAGAACCAAGATAAAAAAGAGAGAACTGAAAAGATGGCGGCAGAGTAGAGGGACGTGGAATGCATCCCTCTCCACAGATGCATTGGGAATGCACGGAAGGACGCAATAATTCCCACAGAGAACCAGCTGAACACCAGCAGACGGCCTCAGACACAGAAAGGACCGCAAGGAGCCCAACATAACTGGTAGGGAGGCATCTAGGACGGCTCAAAGAGGGTGAAGCGCGGAGCTGTGGCAGACGGGAGGGAGTGAGAAACATACGGAGGGTCCGCAGCGCAGCTCAGCTTTCCCGGACCGAGACATCGATCCACAGCTGAACAGAGGGTCCGGGAGCGGGAGCCTGGGAACCGGAGAGCTGGTTCAGGGTAAGAAACATTGTTGCCAGTAAGGTGACCGACCGAGAGGACAGGAGGGAAGAGGTCCACGGCGAGGAGTGCCCGTCCCTGAGAGCTGCCCGGCCATGATGGCGGCTGGAGGCTGCAGGCTCACGGGCGGTGGGGAGGAGCCACGCGCATAGCCTCTCTCTCTCTTTAGGCGCCTCTGCAACAGGCAGTGGAGAGATGCCCGTGGGCCACCTAAGGCACTCAGGGATAACAAGCACCCTCAGGCACTCAGGCGGGGCTAGATTAAAACCCCTTGGGGAGGCTGCTGAGAAAAACAAAACAAAACAAAACAACAACAACAACAAAAACCCGAGAGAGGCCCAACTCTAAGACTTTCTGTTTACACCTGAGCCACCAGCATCCCTCTGCAACAGGCACCTCCAAGCCCGACTGAAACAACAGTGCACCACTGCTCACTCACTCCCAGGGAAAGGAGCCACTATTGTACCCTCTCCCTCCCACACACCAACGCTTACAGTCGAACAATAAAGGAAGCTCTGCTGGCCACAGAATAATGCAAAAAAACCCAAGGAGAAGGACACTTACAGCTGACACTCTAAGGAAACAGAAATATTAGTATCAATTCCTATTGAACTGGTCCATTCTGGGATCAGTTCTGGATTTTTTTTTTTTCTTTTTCTCTCTCTCTTTTTGTTTTTTTTCTTCTTTATTAAATATGATCTTAGCCCTAACGGATCTACAAGTTTTATAACATAATTTTTGAATGATATTTTTTATTCTTTTTTTTTCTTTTTTGCCTTTTTATATACTTCTATATCTAGTTAAGTTTTTGGTAGTATGGACAATATATCTCTCATACTTTCCTTTCATCCCTATCTTTTATACATTTCTATTCCTTTCTTTTTATTTGCATATTTCCAATCACATTACGCTCTTCCGTTCCCCTTTCTTCCAGCCATTTTAAGTTTATTTTATCTTAACATACTTATAAGCAACACTATCGATCTGCTCAGACTCCTTGCTCTATTATCCAGATGACACACCGCCTTGGTATTTAATATTAGGTTTTTGTCTTTATCTTAGTTCTTAGTACAGTTGTCTAATTTCATTCTGAGAATCTCCATTCTGTCTGGTGGTACTCTGGCTCTTTTCTATATTTGATCCTAGCTTATAAAATCTCCCTGGATTAATGGCTGTATGTGTAAGGTGTTATTTGTTTGTTTGCTGGCTTTTGCTTTTGTCTCTGATTTGTTCTGTTTCAGTTGTCAGTTTCTGTTGGGTTTCTCTTTGAATATCTGATAGCACACTGGGGTTCTGTCAGGTCTTTCTAGAGCCTTATGTCCTAATGGATTCAGTAATTGTGTGTTTTATACATGTATGTGTTTCCTAGACTTAATATTCGTTTAATCCAATACTTGGACATTAGTCTGAGGCTTGGGCAGTCTTCTATAAACACCGCTATCGCCAGGACAAGCAACCCCAAAAGTTTGGACAACCATGAGGAAACAAAGAAACACCATGCAGGCAAAGGAGCAGGAAACAAACCCACAAGACCAAATAAATGAGGAGGAAATAGGGGAAATGCCTGAACAAGAATTTTGAGTAATGATAGTAAAAATGATACAAAATCTCGATAACAAAATAGAGAAAGTACAAGAAACAGTTCATAAGAACTCAGAAAAACAAACAGCAATGCATAACAAAATAACTGAAATTAAAAATACTCTAGATGCTCTAACCAGCAGAATGACTGAGGCAGAACAAATAAGTGAGTTGGAAGATAGAATGGGGGAAATAAACGCCACAGAGCAGGAAAAAGAAAAAAGAATAAAAAGAATAGAAGACAGTCTCAGAGACCTCAGTGATAACATTAAGTGTACCAACATTCGAATTATAGGCATCCCAGAAGAAGAAGAAAACAAGAAAGGGTCTGAGAAAATATTTGAAGAGGTTGTAGTGGAAAACTTCCCCAACATGGGAAAGGAAATAATTCACCAAGTCCAAGAAGCACAGAGAGTCCCATACAGAATAAACCCAAGGAGAAATACACCAAGACACATATTAATCAAACTAACGACAATTAAACACAAAGAAAAAATATTAAAAGCAGCAAGAGAAAAGCAACAAACAACATATAAGGGAAAACCCATCAGGATAACAGCGGACCTTTCTACAGAAACTCTGCAGGCCAGAAGGGAATGGCAGGATATAATGAAAGTCCTGAAAGAGAGAAACCTACAGCCAAGAATACTCTACCCAGCAAGAATCTCATTCAGATTTGATGGAGAAATCAAAAGCTTTCCAGACAAGCAAAAGTTAAGAGAATTCAGCACCACCAAACCAGCCTTACAACAAGTGCTAAAGGAACTTCTCTAAGTAGGAAACACAAGAAAAGGAAAACACCTACAAATACAAACCCAAAACAATTAAGAAAATGGGAATTGGAACACACATGTCAATAATCACTTTAAATGTAAATGGATTAAATGCTCCAACCAAAAGACACAGACTGGCTGAATGGATACAAAAACAAGACCCTTCTATATGCTGCCTACAAGAAACCCACTTCAGACCAAGGGATACATATAGACTGAAAGGAAAGGGATGGAAAAAGATATTCCATGCAAATGGAAGTCAAAAGAAAGCTGGAGTAGCAATACTCATATCAGACAAATTAGACTTGAAAGTAAAGACTATTACAAGAGACAAGGAAGGACACTACATAATGATCAAGGGATCCATTCAAGAAGAACATATCACAATGGTAAATATCTATGCCCCAACATAGGAGCACCTCAATACATAAGGCAAATGCTAACAGCTATAAAAGGGGACATCGACAGTAACACAATAATAGTGAAAGACTTGAACACCCCACTTACATCAATGGACAGATCATCCAAACAGAAAATAAAGACACACAAGCTTTAAATGACACATTAGACCACCTCGACTTAATTGATATTTATAGGACATTCCATCCAAAAACGGCAGACTACACTTTCTTCTCAAGTGCACACGGAACATTTTCCAGGATAGATCACATCTTGGGTCACAAATCAAACCTCAGCAAATTCAAGAAAATTGAAATCATATCAAGCATCTTCTCAGACCACAACGCCATGAGACTAGATATCAATTACAGGAAAAAAACTGCAAAAAAGACAAACACATGGAGGCTAAAAAATTCACTCTTAAACAACCAAGGAATCACTAAAGAAATCAAAGAGGAAATCAAAAAATATCTAGAAACAAATGACAACGAAAACACAACAACCCAAAACCTATGGGATGCAGCAAAAGCAGTTCTAAGAGGGAAGTTTATAGCAATACAGTCCTACCTTAAGAAACAAGAAAATGATCGAACAAACAACCTAACCTTACACCTCAAACAACTAGAGAAAGAAGAACAAAGAAACCCCAAAGTGAGCAGAAGGAAAGAAATCATAAAAATCAGAGCAGAAATAAATGAAAAAGAAAGGAAGGAAACCATAGCAAAAATTAATAAAACTAAAAGCTGGTTCTTTGAGAAGATTAACAAAATTGATAAACCATTAGCCAGACTCATCAAGAAAAAAAGGGAGAAGATGCAAATCAACAGAATTAGAAATGAAAAAGAAGTAACAACAGACACCTCAGAAATACAAAAGATCATGAGAGACTACTACAAGCAACTATATGCCAATCAATTGGATAACCTGGAAGAAATGGATACATTCTTAGAAAAATACAATCTTCCAAGACTGAACCAGGAAGAAATAGAAACCATGAACAGACCAATCACAAGTACGGAAATTGAGGCAGTGATTAAAAATCTCCCAACACACAGAAGCCCAGGACCAGATGGGTTCATGGGCGAATTCTATCAAACATTTCAAGAAGAGCTAACACCTATCCTTCTCAAACTCTTCCAAAATATAGCAGAAGGCGGAACACTCCCAAACTCAATCTATGAGGCTACCATCACCCTGATACCAAAACCAGGCAAAGATGTCACAAAAAAAGAAAACTACAGACCAATATCACTGACGAATATAGATGCAAAAATCCTCAACAAAATACTAGCTAACAGACTCCAACAGCACATTAAAAAAATCATACACCATGATCAAGTGGGGTTTATCCCTGGGACGCAAGGATTCTTCAATATATGCAAATCAATCAATGTGATACATCATATCAACAAATTGAAGGATAAAAACCATGTGATCATCTCAATAGATGCAGAAAAAGCTTTTGACAAAGTTCAACATCCATTTAGGATAAAAGCTCTCCAGAAAATGGGCATAGAAGGAAATTCCCTCAACATAATAAAAGCCATATATGAAAAACCAAAAGCCAACATCGTTCTCAATGGGGAAAAACTGAAAGAATTCCCTCTAAGAACAGGAACAAGACAAGGGTGTCCACTCTCACCATTATTCTTCAACATAGTTTTGGAAGTTTTAGCCACAGCAATCAGAGAAGAAAACGAAATCAAAGGAATCCAAATTGGAAAAGAAGTAAAATTGTCACTCTTTGCAGATGACATGATATTATATATAGAAAACCCTAAAGACTCTACCAGAAAACTGCTAGCACTCATTGATGAGTTTAGTAAAGTAGCAGGATACAAAATTAATGCACAGAAATCTCTTGCATTCCTATACACTAACAACGGAAGAGCAGAAAGAGAAATTAAGGAAACTCTCCCATTCACCATTGCAACCAAAAGAATCAAATACCTAGGAATAAATCTGCCTAAGGAGGCAAAAGATCTGTATGCAGAAAACTTTAAGACATTGATGAAAGAAATCAAAGACGACACAAACAGATGGAGGGACATACCATGTTCCTGGAGTGGAAGAATCAACATCGTGAAAATGACTGTACTACCCAAAGCAATTTACAGATTCAATGCAATCCCGATCAAATTACCAATGGCATTCTTCACAGAACTAGAGCAAGAAATCTTACGATTTGTATGGAAACGCAAAAGACCCCGAATAGCCCAAGCAATCTTGAGAAGGAAACATGGAGTTGGTGGAATCAGGCTTCCTGACTTCAAACTATACTACAAGGCCATAGTGATCAAGACAGTATGGTACTGGCACAAAAATAGAAAGGACGATCAATGGAATAGAATAGAGAACTCAGAAGTAAGCCCAAACACATATGGGCACCTTATCTTTGACAAAGGAGGCACGAGTATACAATGGGAAAAAGACAGCCTCTTCAATAAGTGGTGCTGGGAAAATTGGACAGCAACATGGAAAAGAATGAAATTAGAACACTTCCTAACACCATACACAAAAATAAACTCCAAATGGATTAAAGACCTACATGTAAGGCCAGACACTATAAAACTCCTAGAGGAAAACATAGGCAGAACACTCTATGACATCCATCAAAGCAACATCCTTTTTGACCCTCCTCCTAGAATCATGGAAATAAAATCAAGAATAAACAAATGGGACCTCATGAAACTTAGAAGCTTTTGCACAGCGAAAGAAACCATAAACAAGACTAAAAGGCAACCCTCAGAATGGGAAAAAAATAATTGCCTATGAAACAACGGACAAAGGATTAACCTCCAAAATATACAAGCAGCTCATGAAGCTTAATACCAAAAAAGAAAATAACCCAATCCACAAATGGGCAGAAGACCTAAATAGACATTTCTCCAAAGAAGACATACAGATGGCCAACAAACACATGAAAAGATGCTCAACATCACTCATCATCAGAGAAATGCAAGTCAAAGCCACAATGAGGTATCACCACACACCGATCAGAATGGCCATCATCACAAAATCTGGAAACAACAAATGTTGGAGAGGGTGTGGAGAAAAGGGAACTCTCCTGCACTGTTGCTGGGACTGTAAGTTGGTACAGCCACTATGGAAAACAATTTGGAGGTTCCTTAAAAAACTACAAATAGAGCTACCATATGATCCAGTAATCCCACTCCTGGGCATATACCCAAAGAAAACCATAATCCCAAAAGAAACTTGTACCATAATGTTTATTGCAGCACTATTTACAATAGCCAGGACAAGGAAGCAACCTAAATGCCCATCAACAAATGAATGGATAAAGAAGATGTGGCATATATATACAATTGAATATTACTCAGCTATAAAAAGGGATGAGATGGAGCTATATGTCATGAGGTGGATAGAACTACAGTCTGTCATACAGAGTGAAGTAAGTTAGAAAGAGAAAGACAAATATTGTATGCTAACTCACATATAGGGAATCTAAAAATGGTACTGATGAACTCAGTGACAAGAACAAGGACGCAGATACAGAGAATGGACTGGAGAACTCGAGGTTTGGGAGGGGGTGGGGGGTGAAGGGGAAGCTGAGACAAAGCGAGAGAGTAGCACAGACATATATATACTACCAACTGTAAAATAGATAGTCAGTGGGAAGTTGTTGTATAACAAAGGGAGTCCAACTCGAGGATGGAAGATGCCTTAGAGGACTGGGGTGGGGAAGGTGGGGGGACTCGAGGGGGGGAGTCAAGGAAAGGAGGGAATACGGGGATATGTGTATAAAAACAGATGATTGAATTTGGTGTACCCCCAAAAAAATAATAAATGAAAAAAAAAAAAAAAGATAGAACTTTCTCAAAGAAGAAACTGGTCACGCCGGAGAAGCTCCTTAGTTACTCATCCTTGCTAAGTCCACAGTGAGGAAATCAATGAAAAACAGAGATCTCATCGGAAATACAGTGAACTACACACAGAGGCACCTGGGTGCTCATCCTGATGAAGCTAGTAATTAACCTGAGCAAGTCATTTAAGTTATCTAGCCCTTAGTCCATCAGCTGTAAAGACAGTCCCCCTTCTAACTCTATGGCTTCTTATGCTGAAGATTTAACATCTGTGCATTTCTAATCTAACCTCTAGAAGTTGGAGAATAGGAAGAGCTTTGAAATTGTTGAGTCCAATTCCTATTTCCAAGGACTTAATAAGGCTAATAAAGGGATCATGAAATTTTGAGATTGTATGATTTTCTTTACTTAATCCTATGCCTGGAACATTTTGATAAGTGCAAGTTAATCTAATGAGAGAATTTATCAACATGGATACATAAATTACCTTTAAAATTCCTTTGAACATACCTTAATACCTGAATAAAAATTATACATGCATTTAACTTAGGAAAAATTGATGTGGAAAGTCCAAACTTATAAAACCATTAAGTTAAAGGACAACTCCCTTATTAAGCAATTTACCTTAGTATCTTTTGTGTGGAAATTTTCCTTTCCTGGAGCATTTAAAACATTTAAAAACTGAATTTTGTAAGGCAAAAACAAATTCCAATAGAAAATTTTTTGTGTAATCCTAAATGTCCTCAATAAAACACATTCAGAAAAATAGAGTTTAAAATGTTTTGTACCAGGGTCAAGGTCTGAAATTACAAAAACATATCTGCATTTTGTTATAAATATTTTACTAAAGATCTAATCTCACTGAGAGTAAATGTCAAATTCCGTACAATGACCTGTAGCCCTCCCTCTCTCTCAACCCCACTGGATACCACGTATCTTCATCTCCTACCCACCCCTCCCCCCAGCCCGGCCCTTGCTATTTATTTCTCTCCAGCCACACTGAAATCTTCACTATTCCTGTAACGTACCAGGCATGCTCCTGCTGCAGAGCCTTTGCACCTGCTGTTCCCTCTGATTAGAATGCTCTTCCTGCAGGATATCCAAATAAATTATTCTTTTCCTCTCAGTGGAGTCTTCCCTGGAGGACCTATTTAAAATCGCGAAATGCTTTAATAGTTTTATTTTCTTCCTTTAGAACACATCACTAACACACTAGAAATTTTACTTTTGTGTGTTGGTTGTAAGCTCTAGGAGGCCACGTGTTTTATCTGTTTTGCTGTATCTTAGCACCTTGAGCAGCAGTGGCATAGATAAAGTAGGTACATGATAGATATTTGCTGAATTAATGAATTTTCAAAAAATGTGACATCATGCCCTTTGTTTATTTCTTATTTAAAAAAATACAGAGATGGTGAAAATGACCTCATTCATTTTACAAACTGTCAACAATGAGAGATAGGGCATGGGAGTACTCATTGAAAGGACTGTTGTGAATCACATGATTGGAATGCATATTTGTAGAGTCTGTAGTTTGTTATGAATTACATATATTTAGTCTTAATTCAAAAGAGTTCAAAACAGATTTTATCCATTTTATCCAGACAAATGATATAGTTACAGCCTAGGTGTAACTATGGATAAACTTTCACTAGTCAATATAAATATTAGCATTTGATATGTTGAATTATTCTCAATTATTCTCCAGATGGAGAAACACCTCAATTTAAGCTAGAAATTTCAAGAGTCCTGGGCTTCATATTTGGTTCCATAAAGTTCCTGGACATTGTGGCTTATTAAAGCATGGTTTGCTTTCCTTTGAACCATTTCGCTCAATGATTGACGTAAATCTAGAGGTTTGCCTCCACCAATGGCAGCTGCAAAAACTTATCAGAGTTTGTGAATCTCTCCTGAAAGTGTCTCCATTTCCACCCTCTAAAAATGATTCTATTGAACTCATCCTACTTTCATAACGGAAAATAAGGCCAGCGCAATACTTCCGAGTAAACCTGTAATATTCTTGATCTCCCTTCCTATAGTTTTAAGCTTTTTGTGTTCAGTTGCCTTCAATGTCAATCAGAATGTGTCCAATGGAGAATAATTCTAAAGACTTTTAAATTTTGCTGTACATTGTTGATTTGGCGTAGAAGGAAGGTATTTGTCAAGTTGCTTCTTCATATAAAGTAAAAGCTTATATCTTACTACGTTATCTTAGAAATACCCTGCAGGCTGGTGATCGATAAGATGATGGACATCACGAAAACTCACGATCTTGATCTCTCCATTATATCTTGTAATAAAACTAGTTTCCAAAATTCAGCATACCCTTATGAAGAGTGATGCAAATAGAGCTAGTAAACTAAGTTTCTTTTTGAGTGCAACATTTGCAATTTTCCTTTTTCCTCTTTCATTAGTAAGTGGAATCAATCTTTCCATGCTTGGGCTAAATGTATCAAATTCCTTACTAATGGGGGGTTAGACCACACTGGTTCATGTGTACCAGCTAGTCTGATAAAATCTCTTCTGCTGAATTTTCAAGCATGAAGCACCCTAGGGAAAGGTAAGCTGGATTGGACCTGTGGACTGAGTTTTGGAATAAGCCCTAGATTATGAGGCAGGTGACCTGAGTTCCTATTTTGTACTGCCAGTTACTAATTCTGGGAGTATGGACAAGTCATTTAACCTCATTGAGCCTCAATTAACTTTTCTATGTACTACAGGGGGAAAAAATTGTGTTTTTTTATTTCACTATGTGAGGGATATTTGAGGACTAAATAAAACAATGTCATTATAGTGTTTTATAAACTGAATATCACATAAATGTGGTAAATTATTACAATTGCTCCAACTATTGCCAGCTGAATTTTGGTCCATGTCTCATTTCTGGCTGGGCTGTGTTCTCATTATTTATCATTTTGCCATTACCTTTTACAACCCAAAAGCTGCACGAATTATTTAGCTGCTCTGGACATTTGTAATAGTTAATATTTCTGAAAATAGCTTTGAAATGCTTCTTTGCTCTTAGATTTTCTTGTGACTTTTTTAGTTAAACCAATCCTGGGAAAAATTATGCAAGCGTATTTATAGCACCTCCCATTATTCTTTCGGCAATACCATCTCAGTGTTCTCAATGCCCTTCTTTTTTCTAGCATGTGTAATGTTTCATCTGGCTCTGATGACAGAAGAAAACCTTAATCCAGTAACGGCGGCACTCCATCCTTGATGGTCCATGTAGATAGCACCCCCAATGGTCTCCCATTCTCTAATACACATGTATCTGGCTAGAGCTCCATTCTTGACAAATAGAATCTGTGTAACTAATTAGCACTGGATTAATGGAAATAATGGCTTCATATGTTTTCTGCACCAAGGTTTAAAATTTACATGTTAATATGTATTTTTTAATGCCTTATCTAGGGTCTTTCTAGGGTTCTTTTTCTCAAGAGGCATTTTCCACTGCCCTTTCCTCTTCACTTTATTTATCTAGTTAATGTTTATTCTACCTTCATCACCAAGGGAAAAGTCTTCTCTGATCTCCCTTATTAAGGTAATTCCTTCCAATATAATTTCTTATAGCATCATGTTTGTTTTCCTTCAAACCATTTACAATAGTTGTCATTTTACACTTATTCACAGATTTTAAATGATTTTCTTCCAACTCTATTCTAAGCACCAAGAGAGTATAGACTATCTTATATTTTACTTTTCATCTTCATACCCAGGCCTAGAAAATAGCAGCACTAAATAATTGTTAAATAAATTGACAGACTCATATATGAAAAATCTATGTTTTTTATCAGGGAGATTTTACTTTTAAATCACCTCCTGAAGGTGATCAAAGACGGTCAGTGGGAGTTCTTATCTGCAAGCAAAACTTGACCCTTGTTCTGGCTATTTCAAGTAAGAGTAGATTTATTTGAAGGACTTTTCAGGTAGTGGCAGTAGATAAACACTCACCAACAAATGAACTGGATGCTGGGAGACCAGGCCTGGAAACAGTAGAAAATAAGAGTACTATAGAATAGGAATAGGAAACCAGACTAGGAAACACAACTATTTCATGGCAAAAAAAAAAAAAAAAAAAAAGCTGGTCTGAATGCCCCTTCTGTTGCCACCTGTACTATTGGCTCTCCTTCCACTGTAACTACTATCCCTATTCATATGTTGAAATGAATCTGGTCCAAATACTATCATCTTCCTGTGTCGATAATTGAAGAGTGGACCTGTGTCCAGCCTATCTGGGCTCATAGGAGCTTGGAGGGAACAGAGGGGACACCACTTTTGTTTGGCTAAGCTCAGGTCATGTGTCAGACATGACTAGAAGAAGGATCTTTTGTGGGAAGAGACCATAGCAGGCAGGAGCGAGGAATTACAATGCAACCCAGATTGTTTCCACTAGGAGAAAGCATTCTATGGGAAAATAAAGGGGATGAATGCTGGACATTGAAAAAAAATCTCATCCACATCAACTACAAGCAAGTAGTCAACATAATTCCAGTTCTGTTAATCTAAAAAGAAAAAAATCTGAAAATAACAGACAAATAAGAGGAGAACATTCAGAATCCTTCCCATAGGTCCAAGAAGATGTATGAAATGCAGAGATGATAAATTTGCCACAGATTCAGATAGAAGGTTTAAAATGGACGCTGCCAGTTTTTCCACATCAAAAGAATCACACACACACACAAAAAAGAATCACAACTTAGAACTCCACTGAAGCTATCTGTTTGGTGACTATAACCATCTATGTCTAGCCAAGATGGAACAATATCTCCCCCCAGAGAAACCTATGCCAAAGGTCAAAAGTTAGAGCAACAAACAAAACTTAATTGCTAGAATGCAATATAACAGGATGTTATATCCATATACTGAATACCTTGCCCAAGAGAAACAGATTACTTACTGTCAGATGCTGCTCTACAGAAACTTTCATAATATTCTGGCCCTTCTATTTAACTGCTCCCCACATCCATATTCTGTGTGCTGTGTTTTTTTTTTTTTTTTCCATAAATATCTCTACTTCATTTTTCTCGTTTACTGTTTCTCTCTCTTAATCTACAATGTCCCTCCTATTCATTAATTTAGCTGTTTGAAAGTTAAAATCAGACCAAGAGATAATACCAAATATAATGGAGAAACCCTTCTTATTAACTCCTGATGACTCCTTTCTGTGGAGGGATCAAAATCACTGTAATACTTGGCCTCTGTTGCTTGACTCACTAGTCCCAGAAGTTTAAACTTATCTGAAGAATAAACCTGGCCAGGGTAACCCAGCCCTCAATGTCTTCTTCTTGGGGGTATGCTGCTACCCATCCCCATTTCCTCTTACCACGTGCCCTCTGCTGCCCAGGACAGGATCTTGCCCATGTCCAGCGTTGTAAAAGACTCAGACTCAAATCACATGGATTAATTTTATTTGTTTCATTTCTAATTATTCAGAACCTAAGTGGGAAGAGAGTTGCTATGGGAGGGCCCTTCAGAAACCAAAATACCAAACATTTTTCCCCTAAATTTTAACTCAACAGTATTCATAGCTACATGTCTACCTCTCTCTGTAAAGTGAGTAAAATCCAGGGGAAAGCAAGGAGGAGAAATGAAGTACCCAGGGCTCTTGTCTGAGGCTGATGGGTAAGGTTCATTTATCTGGTCTAGAAGGTTTTTTGTGCAGGATAAGTTCTGATGAAATCATAAGAAGAGAGTTTAAAATGAGAACATCTGGCTAGTATAGTCCACAGAGGTTCAAGAACTGGTGCTTACCCCAAATGTGCCATCAGCGATGTTATGAGGAATGTTTATTACCTTGTATTCTCTAGCATGCATTGCAAACAGGCACCAGGTGCTCCAGGCCTCTTCTACTTTACAATTAGCAGCAAACCATGCATGAGTACAATCGCTTGGCCCCTGAGTGATTTGGCTTTTTTGACTAAAGAGGCCAAGAGCAAGTTGGCACGTCCCCCACCACTCAAATCACAGCTGGTTTCACTATTCACAGGACTCCATCCCAGCCTCATCAATGTGTGTCCAGCCTGTCTGGGTTCATAGAATCTGGGAGGGAACAGAGAGAACATTTTAGTTCGATCGTTTTCAGGGACAATTCACCACACTGATTGTTTGTCTATAAAGGGAAGTGACAATGAGTCTTAGATTTTATTTCATGTACAGAGGACTTTTATACCAATACAGTCAATTGTTCAAAATAACACTGCAAAGGAGTGTTCATTTGGTCCAGGTTTTTAATGGCAAAAATTAAACAGGATAAAATTTCTTATGTTAAAAGAATAAATCAAATCCTTGAACTCAGAATGGCTTCAGCCATTCATCTACATGATCTCTCTTTTTTTTTTTTAGTAAAGTGATATTTTACTTCCAAAAAATACTCACCATTCTCTGCTTACAAAGAAGCAGTTCCATCAACACTTTAAAGTAGTTGCTTTATAAATCATTCAATATTAAAGAAAGGGCAGGGGGAGAGGGATAAACAAATATGTGAATTATGGGAGCCTATACGAATTGGAAATTGAACATAAATGAAGTATAACTGCCTCTGAAATGATAATTCTAGTTTATGGAAAAGCGGGATTGGATTAACAAACACTACCTCAGGATCAGAGCTATTTTCCAAAGCAAAGTACATTAGCAAACAAATACTACATGATCTTTTAAAAAACATAAATCAGATTATGTCATTCACCTGACTAAAATCCCCAGGAGACACTCTCGTACCTAGAATAACCCAAATTCTTTACGTGCCATGTTCATTCCTGCCTCAGGACCATTACTCTGCATTTTCCCTCTGCTTTAGACACTTCCTTCCCCTCCTCCAACACCCTGGACCTGACTGGCCCATTCCTAGTATTTGGTTCTCAACCCAAGTGTGACCTCAAGAGAGAGATCTTTTCTGACTATTTTATTTTAAGGGGCACGTTCCAACCCTAGTCATTCACCAGCTTGTTTTGCTTTTGTTTATTGCTTGTCTCTCCCACTACTGTACAAACTGTATGTGGGCAGAGGCTTTGATGACTATATTCACCATGGTAGCCCCGCCTCCTGGAATAGTGCCTGTTGCAATGTCAGGCACTCAGATGATCTGTTGAAACATAGCAACTCAAACGCTTTCAATAACAATTTGAAATATATGTATATTATAAATACATGAAATTTTATACTTAAAATATAAGTATATAAATTATATATATAATAACTACTACAATATGTAGTGAGGGAACATTTTTACATATGGTAGTTGTATCAATTAATACCATTTGTTGAGTGGCCTAGTATGCTTAAGCTTAATCCTCAGCTGCGGTCCACAAACCTCTACACAGTACTACAGAGCCACTTTCCCAAAAGAAGGAATTCTGGACAGACAAAAATTATACACGTCCACTACATAGCCCTTTGAACAGAATATTCCCAGTGTGCTTGCTACATCACTCAGTCACTTCCTGCATTTAGCAATTAGTTGAGAAATAAAGGAGCTTAAACAGAAGGCAAAATGCTGATAAAATTTGTGGTTTTTAATATAAATTTCTGTAAGCAGTAAGCAGTGGAGTCAATCAATGCAGAACCTGAATTTGGGGGTTTATCTGAATCAACACTAATTCATCAATTTACAATTTTTTCATCATTTCCAGCATTCTCTGTCACATCATCTTAAAGTGATACCATGACACACATAGATAATGGCTGCACAATAAAGAATGTTTTGGTTTCTTCTTACCATGTCATTGAATCTTTGAGTAATCTACTTTTTTAAAAAGTTAGGAAAACAATTCTTATGATATAGATTCTTGATGTTTGCCTGAATTTTCCATTTTTCTTTTTCTTTTTTTTATACATTTATTTATCCTTAGGCTGCATTGGGTCTTTGTTTCTGTGTGCAGGCTTTCTCTACTTGTGGAGAGCTGGGGCTACTCTTCGTTGCATTACACAGGCTTCTCATTGAAGTGGCTTCTCTTTTTGCAGAGCACGGGCTCTAGGTACATGGGCTTCAGTAGTTGTAGCACACAGGCTCAATAGTTGTGGCTCATGGGTTCAATACTGTGAGGTCTTTCTTACTTTCCATCCATCTATCTCTGCCTGACTGTGAATCTCTTTGTATGTTGGTTGAATTATTTCCTACCACAGAGACTCCCTCTCCATGTGTTCATGAATGTAGCACTCATCAGCTTAAACCTAGCACAGGAAAAGAAATCTTTTCCTTTTCCCAATGTCCTTATATCAATTCCAGGGGAAAATTCCAATTTCTCCTGCTTCAATTAAATGTTGACGGCTGTGACCAAGGTTGACGGAGTCCATTAGCAAGAAGGGAGATCTCATTGGACAGGAAAAAATAATGTTATTACAGTACATTTCAAAGGTTAAGAATCAAGTTTCTTTCATTTTATCATTTACTGAGGGCGTCTTTAGTATTAGACATTGGACAATGCATTGCCAACACAGATAAAATGCACAGTTCTTACCACACTACTTTACATACATGCTTAATGTTATTTTCTCATTGAATTAGGAGCTCAAGATACAAAATTCATTAGTAACTTTTTTTCACTCAGTGGACTCACAATATGTTTTGGGAGCAAGGCCATAGATATTAAAAGAGTCATACGTGATAGCTTATAAGTACCAAAGGAGACATGCGACTAATTAAAGCCATAGAATTTTTCGAAGGAGTCAACACTATTGGGGCTAAAATAATCTGGGATATATTGCTGGAAGAGATAGGACCTGAGCTGCTGGCAGATCTCAAAGGACAGACATAACTTAGGTATGCAGAGTCACCATCTCTTCTGGAGCTAAACTTTCCCTGCAGTTTAAATGTGCAGCTATGGCTGAGATCCAGGAAGAAGCCAGAACTCTAAGGTTATTGTCCAGCATTTTCCTCTAGAAATTCAGAATAGGCATTGAGCCCTCAATCCAACCACTCACTCACCTCTCTGGCTTCAGGGTTCTGACTTGTAGGATATGTACATAAAGAAATTGCCAAATAAGGATCTGAGTATCAGCTTCAAAATGTGCCAGGATAGAGCTTTTTCGTAACCGCTAGATTGAGACAGGATAGAGTTTTGTTTTGTTTTTTAACCTCACCTGTGTATTAGTTTCTTAACGACTGCTATAACAAATTACTATAAACCTGAGGGCTTAAAACAACATACGCTTATTCTCTCATAGTTATGGAGACCAGAAGTCGAAACTCAAGGTGTTGAGAGCACCGCATTTCCTGAGAAGTTTCTAGGTAAGAGTTTACTCTTGCCTCTTTCACCTTCTGGTGGCTTCATGGCTCATGGAAGCATAATTCCAATCTGTCTCCATTTTTTCACACGCCTTCTCTCCTGTATTCCTGTATCTCATCTCAAATCTTCTTCTGCCTGTGTCTTATAAGGACTCTGTCATGGGATTTAAGGCCCACTCTAAATCTAGGATAAGTCCATTTCAAGATCCTTAACTTAATATCTGCAAAGAGCCTTTTTCGAAAATAAGGTAATATTTACATGTTCTGGAGGTTAGAACTTGGACATACATTTGGGGTGGGGGGGTCGTGGGGCAGGTACTATTCAATTCACTACACTAGTACTGAAGATAGCTGGCCCCATTTGACTTATCTTCTCAGTCACATGCACGAAGCCAGAAACTGGCAGTCCCTATTTCCACCCGAGTGGGTTTAATGCCTGGGTATCAGAAGAAAAGGAGAGAACTGGAGGACTGGGTGCCTTCTAAGTCTCAGCACACTCCAATCCAAGAGATCAAGACAGAGAAGCACTTCTGTTCATGAGTAGTGCCCTCCCTAGGGAAAGGCGGCCCATTGGAGGTGGTGTTCTCACCATTCAGATTCATGGCTCCCCATCCTTGGAGACTAGTCAGAAGGATATAGGAGTAAACCTGGATATTCATTCCAAACCATCCCCCAACTCCTGGGAAGGAAAGAAGCAGTCCTTTCCTTACAAAAATTCATGAAAGGAGAATATGGGATCCTGTACTAACTCCTTTTCTGGCCTTTAAAAAGAGAAGTATTAGCATGAACAGCTAACAGTACAAGTCAGTCTGGAATATTAAAAAAAAGAATTGGCTCCTGATACATAGATATATTCATTCATTCATTTAGTCATTTATTCAGCAATGTAGGCTAAGCAACACCTAGGTTTTGTAAATACAACGCTAAATGAGGTATTCATGGTCCCTGCCCAAATAGGATGTATAGTGTGGTTAGTGGGACAACATGCTATGTTATAATTGCATCTTCCATTGTCTAAGTGTTGTGATACAAGAGCGTAGACCAGGCAGTATGTAACATAGTTTTGAAGGGGTTGGGTAAAGTAGTGGCATTAAGGCTTAGAATCAAAAGAAAATTTCTGGGTAAAGGGAAGCAAGGTGGGGTAGATAACAGGTGAGAAAGAACCTGGAATTGCAGCAACTGGTGAGATAACCAGACATTAGAACAAAAGGGCCTTGTAAACATGCTAAGGTGTTTGAACTTGTCCTACAAGCTTTGAGGAGTCACTGAAGAGCTAGTGACATAATTAGATTTGCATGTTGAAATGCTCACTCTGACTCAAGCATGAAGAACTGAAGAACTGATTAGAGTAGCATATACCAGAGGTGCAGGGGCCAATTAAGAACCTCTTGTGATAAACTATGAGTGTTTATTGGCATGTTACATACAAAATAAATCAAAATACCCTGTGGCCCTCCTATTTGGTTATCCCCATCTCTAATTCCCAAGTCTGTGGGTCACAATGGTCAGTCCAGGGTAGAAAGAAGTTAAGAAACACTGCTTGAACTTCACTGAGATGCATCTTTAAGCTTCAAATTGGAAATCAAAATAAGAAATTATTGGCCTTTGTAAGTAAAGATTGGTTTTAAGCATAACTGGATCTGGGGACACAATGTCATCAGGACAATGTCTCTCTCCTTCTTTCTCCTTCCATTTCTTAATTCTGCTCTCTTTCATGTTGGCATCACCCTTAGGTCTTCTCCAAAGTGGTGGTCCCCTACATTAACTCAAGGGATGCATCTTCCTAGTCCCATAATCAGTAGGAAGAACATTGTTTCTTGAAATGATTATGACAAAAGTCTTCTCATTGGTAAAAATTAGATCAAAAATCCAACACTGAACCAACTAATAGAATATATTCATTAGGTTGGATCTGGTTAAGGTCTCATCCCTGAAATGGGACATAGATTCATCTTATATAACATATACAAAGAGTGAAGGGCAGGTAATTTTCAAAAGTAAATTCTAAGTGTTGTTATCAGAAGTAAAGGATGGAGATTCTGGACTAGTAAAACCAAGAGATGTCTACCATACATCTTTATTCTTCCAACCCACCAAACACAGACTTATATAATCAATATACATTTCCTCCATTAATAATTTCACGTTGTGGACAAGAATCATGGACCTTGGGAAAGAAAAGTTAGAATAGCTTGGGTTCTATTCTGAGCAAACCTGGCCTCTCAGCCCAACCAGGCTGTGGTATTATCTGTTGTGTGGAAGCCAGGTGGACTGCATTTTAGAGAAGAAAAGACTGCCTGCTGGTTATTCCATGCCCTAAATTCCAATTTAGGTCTTAAAAAAAAAGGATTAGCACCTTGACTAAAGTCATCTTGTACTCAGGAAGTAAGACCAAGAGAACAATTGATAATACAAACTCCAGGGCTTTGTCTTTCTCATTGGAGAACTCTGGCATTTCACATAGAGCAAGATTTCATTCAAATCTCATTCCCAGAAAGTGCATCTCGGTCATTGAAAGTATCTGTGGGGGATACAAAACTTATCTTGGCCAAATCAATTTCCAAGAGTCTAGGAGTAGGGACTTTGGCCAGACAGAGATGTCAGGAGGCCCATTTGGCTGCAGAAGCCACCTAGAAATCCAAAAGTAGCAGTGAACACAGCAGAATTATTGGTGGCTCACACCATTGAATAGCATTGTATGAGATTCCAATGTATCTTCTCTCTGGCTACTCCTCTTTGCCCAAAGAATCATGAAGTTACAATGGAAATAATGTCTTTTACTTAGGATATCCTATAACTGGAATTTTGGACAATGGATCAGGACTTGGCATCACAGATTTTGTTTGTTTGTTTGCAGTGGATATCTATCTTTTCTGTCTGATTAAAATGTTTCCCTTTATTGCAATAATACCCCCATCTCAGTGATTCAGGTGACATTCCAGGGGTGAATATGTAGACTTAGCCTGGGAAAACACTTTGGCTACAATGACTGATTCATTGCTGAACATGTGACCTAATGAAGGTCAACGAGCATCAGACCTGGGAAGAAGTTTTGCTTGGGCACCTTTTGGCAATAAGCAATTTCACCCATTTCTATAGAGCGCCATTCTGGAACTCCAAAGACAACAGTTTTATTTCAGTTATCTACTGCTGCCTAACAAAACATCTCTCAAAACTTATTGGCTTAAAAAAGCAATTATTTTATTTGCTCACAATTCTGTGAGTCAGGAATTCTGGCAGGCACAGTGGGGATGCTTATCTCTGCTTCCCAATGCCTGGAGCTGTCATTTGAAGGGCTCAAATGATGAGGGATGGTTGAACAGGTGTTTGGAACCTTGGTTCCACTATTGCCCAGGTTCCTCAGTTCAGCTTCAAGTGGACTCTGTATGTGACTAGCTTGGGCTTCCTCATAGTATGGTAGGCTCAAGGTAGTAAAATTTCTCTTATGACAACTGGGTTCCAAAACAGAATATTCCAACAGAAGAAGATATTGAACATCCAACATTGGTACAAGCACTTATTAATTCTCGACATGAATTTTTTTTTTGGCTAGAGAAAGTCACATGGTCAAGCCCAGAGTCAGTATGGAAGGAGTTAAAGTAAGAGCATGAATATTGAGAAATGAGATTCAGTTGTGAGCAAGGGGCACTAACACACCACGTCTACTATAGGCTTAGATGTTGAATTCCTCACAAAGATAATGAAACTCTCTCAAGTTGCTTCTTAGAGACTATAGTTAAATGGTGATTACTCAATCAGAAAGAAAAAGCATAGCAGTCACCAAAATATTGCTGCAGCTAAAAGACTGCCTTTTCCTTGGGCACTCTGAGAAGTAACTAGAGGATATCATGAGGGGTACTAATTTCCTACTTGAGCTTGGTGTCCTGTAATTTGGGTGTAAATGTAAATGTAAGTTCCTTTTCTAGTTAAAATCTGGTGAGGTCTGAACTTATGACTTACAGAGAATAAAAACAACAGCAATGATAAATATGTGGTATTTTAAAGCCCAGACTATTTCCTTAGCTTTCACCCATTTCTCAACATAACATTTGAGTCACATACAACCAGCAGTTCCTGTAACATTTTAGAGCAAACTAACAAAATAGAGTATAAGCTCCTTCATGAGCAAGAATACAATTTAACCTTTGATTTAAAAAAATCATAATAAAAACTTTTATCACAGGGAGTCAGCTATACTACAACTTATCAAAGTAAATATCTATTTTTTTCTCATTAGTCTAATGTTGGTTCTATTAGCCAGGGTTCTCCAGAGAAACAGAATCAATAGAATACATACAGATATGTAAAAAGAGATTTATTATAAGAGATTGGCTTATGCAATTACAGAGTCTGAGAAGCCCCACAATCTGCCACCTGCAAGCTGGAAGCCCAGGAAAGCTAGCGATGCAGTTCCAGTCCAGACCCAAAGGCCTGAGAACCTGGGGAGCCAATAGTGTAAAGTACTGGTCTGAGCCTGAAGACCCAGGAACTAGGAGCACTGATGTTTAAGGCAGAGGAAGATGGATGCCCCAGCTCAAGCAGAGAACAAATTTGTCCTTCCTCTACTTTTCTGTTCTACTTAATGCCCTAGATGGATCAGATAATATTGACCAGCATTGGTGAGGCTGATCTGCTTACTCAAGTCTACCGAATCAAATGCTAATCTCTTCCAGAAACACACCCAGATACAGATACACTCAGACATACCCCAAAACACTCACATACACACCCAGAAAGAATATTGTACCTGCTATCTGGGCATCCCTTAGCCCAACCAAATTGACACATAAAGTTAACCATCTCATTTGCCAGTGCTATGAAATCTACTTTTCTAAGAGGAAGTACTTCTAAATGGATTTGATTTAGAAGTTTATTATCTGTCCTTTGCCCTTAACTTCTCTCACCAACAAAAGGAAACTCAAAGTTGATCTCCCCCCAGTTACTGGTGACAATGACAAATATCTTTGAGAAGAAACTGAAACATTAACAGTTCAAGTGGGATGGTGAGCTGAACCTCATTTGATGATATTACCACACGTTTCAAAGACATCCCTCAAGGAAAAGTAGTCTGCTTGATATAGAGGACTTCCCATTGGAGGAAATATCAAGAAGAAAGTGTGCCCATCTCCACATGAGAGGAGAGAAGACTGACATTTCCTATTGAAAATAGAATCCTTCTTATTCTGGTTTTGCTTTTTCACTCACAAGGGCTACCAGGGAAGTCATATCAGGAACGCACATTTGCTTGTGACCCCATGACTGCTATCTAGGGCATGTGCTTGCATGTCAGTTTAAGGTCCCTGCAGGCTGCTTGGCCAAATAAAATGGAAACTGAGGCAGCAATACCATGGGATAACTTAGCTAAACTCTCAACACTTGTCCAAACAGGGATGCTTCTGAGAGAGAAAAAGGGATCTATGAGTGATTACTTCAGTACAACAGAAGTCTTGGGTGAGTCAAGACATGCAGTCACACTAAATCTAGTGAAGCAAAATCCTCTGTTATGATTCTTTGTAAAATAATAATAATGAAAATGGTGATAATAGCTTAAATATGATATTTATCTCTGGAGGTATTTAGGTCCTTTCACATTTATTATTTAGCTAATGTTCGCAAGGAAAAGAGAACATCTCACAAATAAGAGACCTGTTCCAAATAAAAAGGCAAAATAATTGACAAAGATTTCAAGAAACACCCTTACATTTTACAAAACCAATATGAAAACTCGAGAGGCCCTATTTAAATGAAACACAAAGGAGTTCAAAGCGATACAAAATCAGCAACTATTTCCTATGCAAATAATAAACACCAGGCCCAGTACTAGGTTCTGGGAAACAAAGATAAATAGAAGGCCATTTCCCTGGAGAAACCCTATTCAGCCAGCTAAAGAATATCGCCTTGCAGCTTAAGAATACTTCATATGTGTCAAAAATAAAGACCACAAATGGTTTCTGCCTTTTGCTTCCTCTATGTTTGTATGATCCCTAAGTAGGAAGACTTTGGCTACCATTGGGTGTACAGTGCTGACTGCCCACTTGTGCTACTGTTCCCACTGAGTCTATATGTTCCTGCAAAAGGAATATTATGATTCCCATGACCTCCATCTTCAGAGCGATGTTTTGAAGACAGAAGAGATGCAAAGATGAACACTGTTATGAGAAAACTGAGGGCAAACCCTGAAGATGACAACTTCTCTGGGTACCTCCAGCCTCTGGTTTTATTTTTTCCTTCCCTGCCATGGAGAATAAACTGTATCTACTTCTACATTCCCTGTTCACTATGAAACTCGAGCCTTGGGGGCACATTTGATGTATATCCAATTGAATCAATTGGCTTCTTGTCCCTGGGTACTTGTAGCTCAAAACTTATTACTAATTGGTAAAGAAAGGCTTTATCCTTGGTTGGAGAATTTCAGAAATCTTGTAGACACAATGGAGGAGGAGTTCTGAGAGGCAAGGTAACTATTCTGATGAAAGTATAAAGCCTAGCAGAAGGGAACATTGAATCCAAGATATTCCAGATAAAAAGGCCATTCTAATATCCTAAAGGCCCTGAGAGATGGCCATGCCTTTTAGGAGATGGGCATGGGAGCGGTGGTGGAGAGAAGGTTGAAAAAAAAAACAAGGTTGACATTGTGCATAATCCCTCTTTCTCCTCTTTGTGACCACTGTTAATGCAGCAACTAGTTCCAAAAGTTTTCAAAGTCACTCAGCAAGCTGGCTGGGCTAATAAATTAGGATCTATAAAAAGCTGGTATTTATTTTCCAAGAAAGCAATAGGAACCCAAACTTAGGAGACGTTTTTCCCCCGTTCATTCTTTACTGACAGGAGATAATGAACTGAGACCTCCAAGGCAGCTGGGGACCAGCCTGCCACAACCTGTAAACCCAGAGGTTCTAGTTCAAAAATGATCTGCGTCACTAGCCTGGCCTGACCTCTTGCTTCTTATGTAACTAAGCTTCTTCACATGTAAGTTGGGGAAACAGTAGAAATTCAACCAGAGGGTGGTGGTTGTAAAGATTTTTGTTAAGCCAAGGGCAACAGTGAACGTGCACTGAGAAAAGTCAATACGCATTTGTCAATTGGCTTGAAATGAAAGAGAGTCACAGTGGGAACACTGTGGTGAGTTGTAACCTGCCCGGTCTTCCTGTGAAGTAACAGCCAGAATAGGGGGAGAGGATGATCCAATAAACATCCTGATGATTGCACCTCTTCCTTGCAAATCACTCAAATGAGACCTCCTAGGTGGATATAGATGAGAAGAACTCCATTGCCAAAAGAAGGGGGCCAATTCCGGGGCTAGGAAAGGAGCTCAAAACACAGCCAAAGCAGTTGCTTCCGTGTCTCCATGACATCTACCTTTATTCATTCACTCTTTCAAGCATTCATTCATTAAAACAGTGACTATTTATTGAGTTTTCACTCTGAGCCAGGCATTGTTTTCAGTATATGAACTCAAGACCCTGCTCCTGCACACAAGGTTACGACGCAGTAAGGGAAGACATGATTCAGTGATGTAAGTGTCTTGACAAGGAAGATGAGAGGATGCTGTGGGAACCCAGCAGAGCAACACCTAGCCAAAACATCCAGAGGAGCTGATGTCCAACCTGAAACTGAAAGACATGAGTTATTTTAGCAAAAGTGTCAGGAATAAGGGAGCAGTGGTGCTGGGAGAAGCCTTCAGGAAGGGGAACCATACGCCCAGAGGCTCAGAGACCTCTGTAGATTGGCTCCTACAAGGTAAGCAATGTACTAGATGCAATGTGATACATTAAGATGAGCAAGCGACTACTCTAGGAAGCAAAGAACATACAGCCTAACAAATAAGATGGCTTCAATAATAATTATAAGGCAAAGCATAATTTATACGCCAAAGACTTCTTAGGTTTGGTCAGTTGAGTTGATTCAGCCCTCCAGCTCACTCTCTTACACATTTCACACCTCAAAGAAACTAAGTTAGCTGTTAGAATTGGTGTTCACCAAATAACCATTTAATAGGTGGTTTTCCTCCTCCAGGTCTTATGCTATTATAACAGGGAGGAAGAACTAAAGCCATTCTGTATTTGTACATTCACTTGAAATATGGTCAATTCATTGGCTAACAGAAAGCCCTATTGTCCCTCGATGAGTCAACGTTGACTTACTCTAATCAGTTCAGTAATCTGAGCTTCTAGAATTATTACCACAGTATCCTCTTATTCAGTATTTATTCTCAACTACCTTATCTTGTAACAGTGACACCAGTAATCTATACCAACCAGAGCACATTGAAAACACCCTCATAGGGAGATGCTGTGGCCCCTAATTTCTGTGTTTCCTGCTCAGTATCTAACACAGAGACATATACATTTCAGCAAACATTTATTCTCTAATTAATAGCTTGACCCCAAGACATAAGAGTACCTGAGAATAAAGAAGAAGAGTAAATATTTGAAAAGTACAAACACCAAGGCAAGCTATTGGTCATGATGTAAGGACACAGAGGTGAAGAGGTACAAATGGCCCAGGAAATTGGCTCCTGCATATCCAGTAATGATTTCATTCTGATGGGCTGTGAGTACCCTTCCAAGAATTATTAAAAACACTTAGGATCCTCTAGATGCTGCCTAGCCTTGAGTAACACTGGAGAAGAAATCTCAAGGAATATTGTCATCTTTCTCTGGCCCTGGTAAATGGAGCAGCTGACCTGCTTTTGTCTTTCCCATCTCATCCTTCAGGATGATTCAGTTGGCCTGGAGCTCCAGCAAAATGCAGTCTGCTTGAACTCTGCTGTCCCGCCTCATGGCCTCATGGGTCTAGCTGCCAAGTCACCATGGCAGCTTGGATTCCTGGCCTTCTGGTTTTTCCTTGTCAGAGTCTGGTTGTGAAATAAAGTGCAGCCTCTGCTCTCCTGGCAGTTTCCAGTGCCTGCTCCATTTCACTTGCATTTACTCCACTGGCTTTTGACAGGTCATTCTCTACATGAAACCACAGTTGAAAGTGGTATCTGATGAGGCTCTGAAGGGCTCTCTCTGGGAGTGAAACAGAAGCCAACAACAAACAAAACAAACCCTTGGAGTAGAGCATTTAGGGGCAACGTTCCTGGTTGTGACGTTCTCTCTCTGCCATGTCTCTTCCTTTGTTCTGCTTATTTTCTCTTCTTCCCAAATAGATGCTTACTGATCAGTGAAAAGCCACATAAGGAAAGACATATTGGAGAGCTTGAGGAATCTGCAATCTGGCTTATGGGTTCTGATTATACTGGAAATGGCTTCATAGCTACACTTCAAAACTGATATCACCTTGGTTGATTCAGATTCTCCTTTAAAGTGTTATGGAAAGACTATGGGCTTTCAGCTTCAACAACTAGTAGTTGGAAAGTTACTTTATATCTCTGCTTATAATCAGAGTATATAGCCCTTACTTGAGAATAAGAATGCCAGCCCTGCTTTTCAGAACACTCTTCAGCAGAGGAAAGTCACTCGCATCTCTACACCCCAGTCTCCCATCACTATTATGGTTCTAAACACCACTCCCATTTGCCACCTCAGCAGTTAAGATAACAACTAAACAAGAGTATATCTTGGGCGAATACAGAATATTCTAGGCAAGTCTAAATGCATACTGTTGAGATTAGATATCCTACCTTTGCTAGAGCAAGTTATGAAAACAAAAAAAAAAAACAAAAAAACTCTCCCCATAATCATAGATTAGTTATCCTAGGCAAAAATTATTATTTGAAACACAAATATCCAAAATATAAATGATGATTCTCTTGTGGCCAAGTTGTGGGGAGGGTAGTTAAGTTTGGCATTAGTATTCTCCTTGGAGTTATTGTTTTTTGTCACTAGGGATGGCTGAGTTGCTAAGCTCACCCAAGATTAGAAGTGTTTCCAAACTGCCTCAGTGTGCACACAGGTCAGAATTTGTCCCCGTGGGACAGCTGGCTCTTAACTGCAATTCTTAATCAGGTTGCTCTGGGGCACTGCCATGTCACAGTTTCACAAACAGCATTATCAAGGCTGATTTTTGCCCTGTGGCCTCAACAATGGACTTTAGCCCTGCTACATGTTTTAACTCTCAGAATCAAGTCATGTTTTTTTTCAGGTGAGATTTGGGGGAACATGGCATGGACTTGTGGGTTTTTTTTCCAATCATTTTGGTAAAATATTACCTTGACCTTCACCTTTCCTGATCCCTTATAATATAGGCCCTCCTTCTCATGGGGAAGTTTATCACCAGATTCCCTGACTAGGGACTTTCAAGGTAAACACTGGGAACATAAGGGTTGGTGCTTACAAATCACAGGTTGTTCAAATTCAGATCCTAGCAAGGAATGGGCAGAGGAAAAAGAACTCCATCCCCTGCTAGCCTTCTCCCTTCTCGACAGGACTACAGTTGATTGATAACATGAATCCCATGTCTTCACAGAGCATAGCCACAATGTCCAGCTCCTCCTTGACATCTTCTAGCAATAACAGCTACCTCCTACGCTTCAGGCACATTTTAATTTCATTTTTACAAAGACGACAAGGAAGCTAGGGATTGGGGTGTTAGGGCAATAAGTGGCTGGGCTGGTATTCAAACCCTGACATCTTCATCATGATGCAGGAGAGTGAAGAGGTAAAGCTGGTGGCTGGAGGCTGCAGTTTTCAATGCTCTGAAGTCTTTCCTCCAGTCAAACCCTTACCCATACACCTTTCTGGGGAAAATAATCCAATTCTAGATAGGCTAAAGCATGGAGTGTTATATTGTTGGGAGCTGCATGTGGAGGAGGGGGAGTGGACAAAGTGGGGGGCGGTGACTTAGACTACTTCCGTCCCGAAAGCACTTAAGAACATCTGATGGCTATCCTCCCATCCCACCTTCTGCTGGAATCCAGGAAAAGGATCCAGTCGAATTATTGCTAGCAAGACATATAATGCATGGGAATGAAACTAAAACTGATTTTAAGAAAATTCCCCTTAAATCATAAAAGAAACTCCAGGACTTCTCAAGTGGAAAGGGCAAAGTAATAAATGAAAGTGACTCTGCTAAGAAAGCTACTAGGTACAGTAGAGCCTCTCAAATAGACATGGACTGCATGGTTAATGCTAACAGAGCACTGTCTCCTTCCCAGGAAAGCTTAGAATACAGGTGAATATCAGAAAGGAGGAAAGCTGATGGGGGTGCTGAAAATTATGGTATTCCTTTACTCAAGTTCACTGTGTCATCAAATTTCTTCCTTTCTATTGTATTATCCCTATTCAGACAATATACAAATGTACCCTAATAGTATCTCTCTTTAGGGTTAAATTCTCTTTCTGGTTACATCTCTATTTTCTGCTTCCCTCCACAGGAAAACTTCCAGAAAATTGTCTGTGTGCTGTCTCTCTATTTCTTCACTTATATTCACCCTTTTGCTTTTCCCATTAGCTCATCAGTCCAACCTAGCTTCAGTCCCATCATCAAATTCTACCAAAACTACTCCTGTTAAAGTCTGTGACCCCCACATTGCCAAATACAAAGAATATTTTCCATCTTCCCTCTTGTATGAAACGCTCTCCTTTCTTGACTTCCATGACAATATCCTTTTCTGGATATTTCCTCCTTCTGGTACTGACCACTCATTCTGATTTCCTTTTGCTGGCTTTTTCTCCATTACCTAAGCTTAAATATTGGTATTCCTCCGGATTTTGCCTTGGACTCTCTTTATCTTTCTTCATACAACTCCTTCTAAGTAACTTCATCCATTCTCATTACTTTAATTATTATCGCTATGCTAAATATTCCTTCCTTTATATTTTTGGCCCATACCTCTTCCCTGAGCTCCAGTCCTCCTCACCCATCTGCCTGCTTGACAGTCCATAGCCTCATGGTCATCTGAGGATCGCCATTCCCAAGGCAGAACTCCTGTTTCTTCCTGCATTTCCCTTCCCCATGTCAGTAAATAACATCATCAGCTATGTAATGTTAAAGTTAGAAATCTAAGTGTCATCTCTTATTCCTCTTTCCCATCACCCTTCACACCCAATCCATCTAAATCCTGATTATTTTATCTCTAACATGAATCTTAGCTCTGTCCATGATGCTACATGTCCATTGTCACCACCATGTTCCAACCGTCATTCTCTCCTTCCTTATGACCACAGTAACCTCTTGGCATATCACCCTGCTTCCATTGTCATTCATCTCCTACTAATTTTCTTTACAGCAGCTACAATAATCTTTATAAACATGTAAATCAAATTACATTGCCTTTCTAATTCAATTCCTTGGATGAGTTCCCATTTAAAATGAAATCCGGACACCTGCAGGCCCTAGATGTTCTGATCTCGGTCCATCTCTTCAGTTGAGCTCATTCCAGTCTTCCTCACCATTACCTTCCAGCCATCAGGTAAATTCTCATCATTATTCTCCATCATAGTTTTATGTTTATTTTCCTCATAGGGCATGCAGTAGGCTTAAAAATAGCCCCTCAAAAGATATCCATGCTCTAATTCCTGGAACGTGTCACTGTATGTGGCAAAAAAGGACTTTGCCACTCTGATCAAATTAAATATCTTGAGATGGGGAGATTATCCTGAGTTCTCCAGATGAGACCTAAATGCCACCACAAGTGTCCTTATAAGACAGAGGAAGACGTTACCATAAAAGAGAAGGAGGCAAAGTGACCATCAAGGAAGAACGTGGAGTGTGAGGTCACAGCCAAGCAATTCTAGGATCCATTAGAAGCTCAAAGAGGCAAAGAGTGGTTTCCCCCCTGGAACCTCCAAAGGGAATGCAGCCCTGCTGACACCTTGATTTCAACCCAGTGATACTTATCGACCTTCAGGAGTGTAAGAGAATACATTTCTGTTGTTTAAGTTCCCAAGTTTGTGGTCATTTGTTATCGCAGCCACAGGAAAATGATTTAGGGTTATCAGGGTTGTCATAATTTGTGATTATTTTATCTATTTATTTTAGTTATGTTCTCCCTTATTAGTCTACAAGCATATGAGACCAGAGTTACATCTGTCTCTATTGTTTACCATCATATGACCAGTACTTTGCCATTAGTAGTTCGATAGATATATTTTGGGTGAATTAATTAATTTATCTTTCAATAAAGTGTTGCACTTTAAAGGACCATTCAAAGATTTTATATCCAATCTTTCATCTATAAGCGGGGCTCTCTAGTATCAGTCAACGAAATGGGCAATTTTTCCTCCTGTCTCATCTCCAGCCAACTCAAAGCCAATCCATCACCTACTCTCCAGTCCTCAATATGTATACCTTTCTCCAACATCACCCCACCTCGACTCTATTCCAAACTCCTAGACTCTCTTCCTGGACTAATAAAAACACTTCTTAACTGGTTTACCTACTTCCTTTCTTTCCCCTTTCTAATCTGATCATTACAGCGCCATTAGAATGACCTCGTAAACAAATTTGGTCACATAACATTATATTTAACATCTTCAGTGACTTTCTTGACCAACGTCGTTAACATGGTCTACAAAGATTTTTGTTGTCTCTCCACTCCTACTTTTCCAGCAATTCACCACGAAAGCCATGTCCACCTCTGTACAGTAGCATGGAGGCTTCTTGAAGTCCTCATTATTTACCATACTCCTTCCCACTATAAAGCCTTGGCAAAGATTTTCCTCTTTCCACTTTCCTTGATTTTGTGCACTGAGTTTTGTGTCTCCCCAAAATCCTAACCCCTAATGTGATTAGAAGTGCGGCCCTTGGGAGATAATTAGGTTTAGATGAGGTCATGAGAGTGGAGTCTATGATGGTATTAGGGCCCTTATAAAAAGAGGAAGAGACCAGTGCTGTCTCTCTCTTTCTCCACCATATGAAGACACACAAGAAGGTAGACATTTGCAAGCCAGGCAGAGGGTACTCACCAGATCCCGAATTTGCTGGCTTGATATTTACTGAATTTGCACAGCTTCCAGACCTGTGAGAAATAAATATCTGTTGTTTTAGCCACTCAGTTTATAGTCAGCTTGAGCTGACTAAGATAGCCAGATACTGCTCATTTCCTTCACCAGACTGTGCATCCTAAGAGGGCATGAGGGTAGAAGCCATATGTTTTTTAAAAATTATTTCTGCATTCATAAAATTTATCAAAGTGTCCAGTGTAGAACTAGATTCTCAACAACAATAAAAAAATGTTAAATGAATGAATGGTAAAAAAATTTTAATCTTTTAAAGAAATGCTTTAATTTTTTATGATGACTTCAAATATTTTAATGTTTTACACACTTTTGCATTTACTATTGCTAGAGATCCTGTAATAAAGACAGAATAGGCAATCTAATTCTTTTCACTTTATAAGATGAAGAATCAGATTCTCAGAGGTTTAAATGACTTAGCCAGGATAATATGGCTAGTAAGTTTTAAAAGGAGCAATTATACTATACACAAGGGTAGGAGATAACCTGCACTTTATGTGTGAGCATATACCTACTATGTTTTGAATGTAGCAGAGCAAACAGTATGGTAAAGATTATAAATGTGTTAATTCATTTAGTACAGAAAACAACCCTATAAAGCAGGTACCATTTTAAGTTACTCTCATTTTAAGGATGAAGAAATTGACCTGCGGTTGAGAAACTTAAAAAAAAAAAAAGGTTAATATACAGGAGAAACAAGGCTTAAACTTAGGTCTGTGTGATTCCAAAGTCTAAAATTCTTAGCTGCTCACCTGGGAGATTCTTTTTAATGCTGAGGTGTTTCAGATGTACAAAAAAGTATAAAAATAATACAATCCGTTAATTCATCACTCAACATAAGAAATAAAACATCACAGATAAAAGTATCTCCTAAGTCCCTTGTCATATTCTCTTCTCTCATTGGTAGAGTTAACTGGTCTTAATTAAGAGTAATTTCAGTATAAAGTTAGATTTACACCAAGAAAACCAATTAATCTTTGGTGGGAGGAAGATATCTCTATTGCTCCAATCTATGCATGAGAAAAATTGTACAGGGAAGCATAGTTTGTGTAGGTCCCCCACCTCTCTCATCCTCATTATATCAACATAGCATTTAGGTTGAGAAAACAGGTAATTGCACTGCACATTGTCAAGCCTGATCCAGTGCTCTTGGTCAATGAGGAAGTCCCTGAAAGCAGCCCTTTGGAAATTGCCTAATATTCCAGATACTTTGCAAAGCTCTTCTGACTAATGTAGCACTAGACCTTCCTGGGAAAGGGGAACTGTTTCTGCTACATCTCCTTAATCCCATATAGGGCTAACTCAAACTTTGATGAGATTTTAGATGTAGAATTTTTAGAATACCTGGAAACCAAACCTTTGAGGGAGTTAAGCATCTTCATCAATTAACAGGTTGTTGGAAAAAAATCAATTAGGTATAAATACCACATTTTTTTTTGACCAACTAATGGGATTTTTGATACAAAGTGGACATGGTTATAGAATCCATGGAACGCTCCTCAGGCATTGCCCTATTTAACTTGGAAAGAGTCTACTTGCAGAAAAAGAAGTGCAGCTAATTGCTGTTTTCCATGACACAAATGTATAAAACATTCTGTCTTGAATTCTCTTTCAACAGCTGGTATTTTGAATCTGAGCTCTGAGTTGTACCATTAGTTCAAAAAGCTTGTGATGCTGTTCAGTGCACATGTCCATTGGCTATAATGCTTTCCCTACTTGTGACTGTTGGCTAACGCAACTTCTTCACAGGTTCCTCCATATTCTAAAAAAAAAATGTACTTGTCCTGTTAAGTGAAGCAAAGGCCTATTTAATTAAATAATTATTACATGTCATTCTGTCAGCTAGTTGGAATATGGAGTCACTCTGTAATCAGGATAGGTCTTTACATAGTTGCATATTTGTAAAAACATAGAGAAAATTGGAACATAAAAGAAATAATGAGCAGCTTCTTTTAACTACAGGCTTGAACTGAACCCTATTTGGTTCTTCTTCAAGTAAATTTTTCCTTCTTTTTGCATAATAACATTAAGTTTAAGATGAGGACTGGCTCAAAAGAAAAACAAACAAAGAAGAGAGGAAGAAGGGAAATTTCCATCCATCCTCAGTAAATTAATACCACTAAAAGAAGAGTCCAGTATGGATATCCCTCAAAAGAAACCTGAAAAAAATGCTTTTTAGTACATGTCTCTGGAAGGCCTTTTAAAAAGTCCAAGGACAGACTGACCATGGGAATGGACATGAGACATGCCATACTGGAACAGTCAAGTGAACCTTACTAAATATCCCCAAATCAAATAATGAGCATGCTTGGTTCCAGGCAGCTGCAGGTGGAAATGTGCCTGACGTTGGTCACCAGTGTTTGCTCTTGTCTGGGACGTTTTCACATTTAATTCCCTACCTCCTTCCCCCTTACCCTACTCTCTGCCTTTTCTATTCCTTGCAGTCAAAAAAGATTCATAATGGAATGTTGACTTGGTGATCTCATTCCAAGGCCCTGTCTATTTAGACACAATAATTTGAAGAGGAAATAAAACGAGTCATATTGGGAAAGGAAAACTAATAAAAAGGTTTTAGTCAGTCACTTAAAAGGAATAAACTGAATTCAATCTCTGTTTCATTCCCAAGCTGGTTTGTGCATGTAGGCCAAGCCTGGATAATAACACAAGCTCAACAAATTAGGATTCTGTTCCTGAGAAATTCAACATGTAGCTGAAAAGCCCTCATATTGGGGTCCTTCACTAATAGCTAATTTGCAGTTATTTCTGAGGTGGAATGTGGCAGCTGTCTTGCAGCTGGCTTACATCATGGGCTGGTGGTAACACTAGCAAGTGACAAATAGCTTTTTGAATTTCAACTGTCAGATTGATGAAGGAAGAAGAATGCAGTTCAAAAAAACTTTAAGTAGAAATCCCGGTAAATTTTGTATTCAATGTTCCCAATATTAACAAAAGAGGTCAAAGAGACTAATTAGCCATGGAAATTTGGTTACAAATTTACCACTTCAGGAAACTGGAGTTGCTTCCTCAATACATAAGGACTCAATAAGCCAAAAACTCAGGAATGATAACTTTCAACAACAACAAAAAAAACATTTTTAAATGAAAGTTGGCTTTTACATGTATTTCCTGGTGGAAAATATAAAAAGCTATATAGAGAGAACTGACATTTAATACCCACTCTGCATCAAGCACGGTACTGGGAAATTTACCTACATAACCTCATTCAATTGCCACAATAGTCCTATGAGTTCCTGCAAAAAGAAATAAAGGTCCTTAGCAGTGTCCCAGTTTGGAGTCATACACAAAAAGAATTCAGTTATTTTCTAACAACACTTAATGAGATTAACCTCGGTGATAAAATGCAGTAGAGAACAGGTACATAGTTCTCGCATCTACTTTAAAGGGAAGAGCTTTTGAATTTGAGCTGAACTATGATGACTCTCCTAGTGGATGAGATACCAGGCAGTCTTGGGGGACAAAAGAATTTTCCATACATAATGGTAAGAAAGAGGTTATTTCAGTGGGAAAACTAAGAATTAAGCAGGCAGCTCATTTTAATAGGATCCAAAGAGACTTGATTTGGAATTAAACTAATAGATAATTCTAACACTCCCAGAGCTATTTGCCCTTTGATCTTCAAATGTGGATAAAAGGTAGTTCCATTCAACTTAATTTATTGAAAACTATTTACTGTGTGATACGGTGGGATCCAAAGTGTGGTTTTTTTCTTTCAAATAACTTGCTATATAGCTATTGTTCATGGTTTGTATGGGGAGAAGGTAGAATAATAGGAATCTGAGGGAAGAACTACAGGGTCCTCTTGATCAACTTAGCTAATGTTAAAAAAAGTTTAAACAGCTTCAAATAAGTAACTTTTAACCATCTCAGTAAGTTTTTCCAATGAAATTTCCTAATCAGATCATTCAGTAATTTCAATATTTAATAGATAAGGAAACTGGGACTCAGAACAGTTGAAGTAACTTGCACATTTTACACACCTTCTCAGAATTAGGACCCTCTTGTTGCATCCAGTATGGTTTCTCCTGTACCACTTGTCCTCACTTTGCCAAACTATTTCTCAACCCATTTCTGAGCCATAATCAATTAATTAAAACTATGGCTTAATATATTTATTTACTTGTAATTTTGATGGGTTGAGCAGTTGTTTCAGTGACTGTCCAATTCAGCCCAAATGGTCAAACTTATAGCCTTAGGTAGACCAAGCTTCCAAGACTTTTCTCATGGCATTAAGAACATGTCAATGTGTAAAGTTGTTTGTCAGAGAACAGCATGAACTCACACTCAGCCTGTTTGGAAAGATTCTCATAACTAAATCTGATAATGGTGTCAGTGCTTTGGCGGCATGGCCACAAAGTTACAGGTCAAATCCAACAACTTATTACCCCATCTGGTGTTCCCTCATGAGAAAGGACATGTTGTGTTGCCATGCCTATATGAGATGAAGGTAATCATTTTAACAGTAAAAGACAAAAGGCATTGGGAAATATTTATTAGCAACTATTAAGCAATTCCTACCTTGGATTTTGGCATGAGTGTTGCACTGTCATTAAAGTATACCTGAATTACACGGCTTGGATATTTTGATATAATCAAGAGAGTAATATGTCCTTCATATTGTGTTGAGACCACTACCCAAAGTATGGAGTGATATACATTTACAGATGGAGAATTCTGATAGATTTGAAGAAAAAAAAATTGGAACTCCATGGATGCTCTTTACAATATCCTCGAAACTTTTCACTGACATGATTTTGGGATTAAAAACTAGGCAGCCTTGTTCAAAAAGCTGATGCCTTCTGAATGAATTGGACAGAAATTGTTTATCTTGGATAATTATCTCAACACTCAGCAGCCTTTGATACCATTGGGCCTAACGTCTAACTAAGGTGACTCTCATCTTTGGAAGAGATGAATAGATTTCATGACAGTGGTTTCTTTCAAATTTCTTGGAAAGGATCTAAAATGAGGTGCTGGAAGTTCGGTTATCTATCTAAAAGATAAGTTTATGACTCTCCTAATCATCACAAGCATCAAGCTATTAGGAAAGAGAATGAAATGAGTGCATTGAATGGCAATCTTACTATTGTCTCAAAGAAGAGCTACCATTCAAGCTGACATTGCCACATTTGACTTCCTACCTCATGTTCTGCCCTTCATCTAACATACTGTTCTCCTCTAAGTCTGCTCTATATACTCACTCCTCTTCAAAGATTACTAGAAATTTCACCTTTTCCATAGCGTCTAAGTGTGATGCTCTGTCTAGATAATCTTGTCTAGAGCATGAGCAAGCAGTCATTTTGATTCTCTTTGTATATTGATTTTGTTAAAGGTGTTTTAAAACATGTAATTAAGTATCTTAGTTATATTTATTAAATCTATATTAGTAAAATAAAACAAATTCTTAAAATATTAAAAATATTTTTAAAAGATAAACAGGATAATGATTTCCTTCTTTAAAGTACATGGTTTCCCATATTTTCCTGCACTGAGATGAAAAGAGCTTTTAAAAGCATCTGAAAAGCTAAATAAATGTCACTGTGATTGTAATCTATGCTGGCATTTAGGGAACGAGATGGACTCGAGTTTTCTTCAAGACATTTGTGTCTATGGGCTAATTAATTAGCTATGTTGTTATGGAACAATCAGCTATTCAGGCCACTGTGGTTTAGTGATTTAACACGTGACTTCTGAAGCCATATTGCCTGGATTTGAAATCTGCTTCCTTCACTTTACTGGCAACTGGTCTTAAGAAAGTAAACCAGCATCTCTGATAAGCCTTCCTCATCTTCAAAATGAGAACAACAGCAAGGTCTACTTCATTGGATTATTACAAATTAAATTAATATAAATGTTTATATTATATTGATACAAGTGACATGCTTAGGACAGTTTCTGGCACAAAGTAAGAACTCAATAAACAAGTTTTTATTATTCTCTTGGAACTAGTTCACCTTCACTTGCCTCAGATCAGCATTTTCACTTCACATATACCTCATTCTGATTTACCCATGCCAACACCTCGCCCTGACTCATAGTACCACAGAAACTCCTCAGTACCACAGAAACTTCTTAAAGACCACATTTTTACTTCTTTGAGTTTCCCACATGACCTAGTATTATATTCAGCATAGAGTGGGTAAAAACTAAGTATTTACTGGAAGAAATTGCTCTGGTTGTCCCCTGACAATAAATTGTTAGTCAGGCATATTTCCCTCTCTGGTGCCTTGGTGAGATGACCCAATGCCACCTTCAGAATTATTAAAGATATGTTATAAGCAACAAGACTCTAATTAAGCCATTAAATCTTATAGGGTGTGATCTGCAATATATTCATTACTTTGTTCTCAGTGAATTATTGAACAAAAGGACAACGGCCAAGAACACATGTGACGCTAGATGCCAGCTAATGGACTCTGATATTCAGATTATGAACTACAGTGGTCAAATTGTTCTTTTGGAAAGAGTAATTACATTATTAATAAGAGGTAGGCTGAGGAATCACATTACAAATTTCACTGATATGTAGCCAAAATTACAGTCTACCAAAATATTTACTTTCTATATAACCTACTTACTTGCATGAGCTGAGAAAATAGCCAAAAGTAAACATGTGGACAATTCAATTAATGCTGAAAACAAATGAATTACAGGTGTTGCTCAGAAAAAGTCATGTTACTTTAACATTCTCCAGTTGGTTTCTGTTTTTTTTTTTCTTTTTTTTCCTTCCTCATCTATATAGAAATAGAGGAAAGGTAAACCATTACATGATATATAGGGTTTTCCTTTAGCTTAAGCTTTCCATGATTCCAACATTGACCAGGCAACCAGAAACAGACCATGTATTATCCTTTTCAACTGCTTATGCTGACATGGTCCATGGCCATAGGAAAATAAAGTAAGACCAAGGGAAGTGAAAATGAGTCTTGCAGGAGAAGAACACTAAGCCACTCATTTACTACAGATCTAGTAAATAACACTTCCAAAAACAAAAACAAAAGAGGAATCCTTTTACTGGTTAACCTTATCTTAAGGTTCTAAGCCAGGCATCTTTAGGTTTTGTGGGACTGACAAATAAATGTAAGTACATGGTGTATATTTTTTAATTTAAAAATGATAGTTTTGAAAGTTTCTATCTAAATCAATGTTTTATAAATCCAATCACAGTTGAAATGTGTTAGAAAATTTTGATATTTAAAGTAACTATAATGATTTTTTTTACATAGCACATGATTGACAGCTCATATATATGATTGAAATATTCACTTCTTTCATTAAGCAGAGTGCATCTCTACCAGAAAAAGTAGTTCCACATTGCCAGGGTTTCTTATCAGATTTATTTTTGCCTGTGTTTTGTGAGGATTAAGCAAGTTAACATATGTAAAGCCCTTCAGAGAGCCTGAACCCAGTAAGCATTCAGGAAATGTGAGCTATTGGTATTCTTGTTGCTTTTTTTTTTTTTTAATGGTAGTATGTCCATAAATTCCCAACTATTCCCTAGTGAGGTAGGTTAGAGAAATCTCTTTCTTATTTACTCCTTTTCTGTGAACCTCCCCTCACTACCAAATTCTCCCTGAAGCAAGTAAAAGCTCTAACTGGAAAAACAGGATTCAACTAAATTCTTCAGAGGATTTCACAATCAGATTTAGCTCAAGTAATGCATAATTCATCATACTGAGTTCATATTTTGGCTAAGACAAAAAGGCAGCTATTAGCCTTAGTGATATTAAGTTGTAAAATCACACTTTTATTTCTATACAGCTTTTTATTGTCAAGTTTAATTGCTTATTTATTTTAGTTTATCTGCCTTATCATGTTATAAAATTGTTTTATATTTGTGTTTTTTATTATTTTTTAATTTTTGAATTTTGAAAAATTTTACAACCTAAACCCATGCTACCAATTCTGATAAATGTTACCGATTTTTCTTTTTTAACATGCTACCAGTTCTGATATAAAGTACAAGAGGAGCGAAAGAAACCATAAACAAGACTAGAAGGCAACCCTCAGAATGGGAAAAAATAGTTGCCTATGAAACAACGCACAAAGGATTAACCTCCAAAATATACAAGCAGCTCATGAAGCTTCATACCAAAAAAGCAAATAACCCAATCCACAAATAGACAGAAGACCTAAATAGACAGTTCTCCAAAGAAGACATACAGATGGCCAACAAACACATGAAAAGATGCTCAACATCACTCATCATCAGAGAAATGCAAGTCAAAGCCACAATGAGGTATCACCTCACACCGATCAGAATGGCCATCATCACAAAATCTGGAAACAACAAATGCTGGAGAGGGTGTGGAGAAAAGGGAACTCTCCTGCACTGTTGCTGGGACTGTAAGTTGGTACAGCCACTATGGAAAACAATTTGGAGGTTCCTTAAAAAACTACAAATAGAACTACCATATGATCCAGTAATCCCACTCCTAGGCATATACCCAAAGAAAACCATAATCCCAAAAGAAACTTGCACCATAATGTTTATTGCAGCACTATTTACAATAGCCAGGACATGGAAGCAACCTAAATGCCCATCAACAAATGAATGGATAAAGAAGATGTGGCATATATATACAATGGAATATTACTCAGCTATAAAAAGAAATGAGATGCAGCTATATGTAATGAGGTGGATAGACCTAGAGTCTGTCATACAGAGTGAAGTAAGTCAGAAAGAGAAAGACAAATATTGTATGCTAATTCACATATACGGAATCTAAAAATGGTACTGATGAACTCAGTGACAAGAACAAGGACACAGATACAGAGAATGGACTGGAGAACTCGAGGTTTGGGAGGGGGCAGGGGGTGAAGGGGAAGCTGAGACGAAGCGAGAGAGTAGCACAGACATATATATACTACCAACTGTAAAATAGATAGTCAGTGGGAAGTTGTTGTATAACAAAGGGAGTCCAACTCGAGGATGGAAGATGCCTTAGAGGACTGGGGCGGAGAGGGTGGTGAGGACGCAAGGAGGGGGGAGTCAAGGGAGGGAGGGAATATGGGGATATGTGTATAAAAACAGATGATTGAACTTGGTGTACCCCCCAAAAAAATAATAAATAAATAAAATTAAAAAAAATAAAAATAAAAATAAATAAAGTACAAGAAGAGGCATTATAGAATTAAAAGATGTGTTTGGGAATCAAAATTTAGTCCTTCCATTAATCATGAGGGCTTAGGCACATTACTTATTTTCTTTCATCTTCAATTCCTCGTTCCTCTATAGAGACAGTAATAGTTCAGAGTTCATAGAGTTATTGTGGGGAATTAAATAATTTAAAATAAATATCAAGGACCTTGTATATGGTAAATTCTCAATGCTTGTAATTCTGTAAAAACTGCTGAGCTGGGCAGAATCTCAGAGGTCTTTAGAGTAGCCTTTAAACAGAGAATTATTAGCCTCAGCAACTATTCTTTTAAAAAAAGAATAAATGAAAATATGATACATATACTGTTCTTTATCTTAGTTTCTACTTTTTTAAAAATATCTATTTAGGCTGTGCTGGGTCTTAGTTGCAGCACGTGGGATCTTTAGTTGCGGCATGCGAACTCTTATTTGCGGCATGTGGGATCTTAGTTCCCTGACCAGGGATTGACCCTGGGCCCCCTGCGTTGGGAGCACAGAGTCTTACCCACTGGGCCACCAGGGAAGCCGCATACACTGTTTAAATACAAATATTTACTTGGCTCTTGTCCATTGATACTCAGTTTGATCTAAGTGCACACACACACATACACACACACATTTAGGTAGCTATGTATTTATATGTGCATTTATGTAGACAACATGTATACTATTGGTCTGTAACTTCCTCTGAAGACACTGTGTACATTAATGAGTCTCTTCTGAACTCAGAATTGACCCAGTATGTCCTCATTAAAACTCAGATTTTCTATGATTTAATGTTTTTAAAATATTTGTCAATGTACATTCTTGATCCATTATCTGTTTGGTCTTTAGCACTTTATATTTAAATCTGGACCCCCCCCCCCGTCAAAACTTTGGAAAGAGCATACCCTTCACATAATCATCTCCAATCCACTAATTTCCAAACACATTAATCATGTTTCAAGGTCACTTCCAACCCCTGCAGTGTTTGTTGGACCCCACCAAAACCTCTCTTGCTAATAGTATATGAAAATCACCCAAGAATAGGACAGCATCCAATTTATTTCCGTATTGGTAAACATTGGTGTTTACCAATGGTACAGGGTTAAGCAATCTACTGATATTTAGCAAATAATAATATCTTGTCCTTTATAATAAAGATGATGCTACTGACTTAGCGTCACAACACAGGTGTTTTGAATTATTTTTCTAGTGTAGTAATGGATTATATAAACTATGCATATTTTCCTTTTTAAATAAATTCTGCCCTGCCTACTCCCCATGGCCTGCCACCTCCACTCCATTCCTTTCATGACCAAAAACATTTATGACAGGGGTAACTGGGGTAACCGGGGTTAAGAGTATAACATATATTCTCCAATAGATAAAACTTAACTGGCCCATATGGAGTTCATGATCCTGCCTTTGTTAGGCGCTTAAATTCACTAATGAAGCTAGCTGGCCTACACTTAATTGATATTAATCAGGTTATTGAATAAATTGAATTAGCACTAGTATGGTTTCAATGCCCTTACAGTCTCAGGAAAAGCTCTGGCTATCAAATGAAGTCATGTTCTGCATATCCCTCCCTGTAACTAGCATTGCATATAGGGACTGAAACGGATAGTCTTTGACACTGTGGGGTTCTTTTTTGTTTCTAATTGGTGCTTTTTTACATTTTATGTGTGTGTATGTTAGCTGTTATTGCATTTGGAATTATTTTATGCTTAAATCTCATTGTTTTTTCTTCTGCATTTCCCGCATCATTCATAAATATGCTGAAAAACTTATATGGCATCATATTTCTGGTTTTCTGTGAAGTTGGTTGTCTCTGTATCATTTTCTTGCCTCCTTCTCCCTTTAAAAAATTTATCTATCTTCTGTTTTTTCTTTAAATTTACTTTCCACTTGCTTCTGAACTTTCATTTAAGGCAGATCCTATTAGAGTAGAATTAAGATAAAAGACAGCAAGATATGCACTCACCTTAACTCATCAGGAAAAAACATTCATGCAACCTAAGGTCTATTTTGGGGAGATTCTGATTTCAGCTCAGGGGTCCATAGATGAACTTAAGCCATTTAAGATCAGCAGAGAGTCCTTATATTAATTTTAAAAATGGTAATAAATTTACATTAATATACTATAAAATAATTTAAATAGTGCAAACATTAGAGTGAATGATGATATGTAATAGAGTAATATTACAAATTATAATCATATACTCTAATATGTATATTGTATATATAATTGTATATTTTTAATATGACAATATATCTCAATGTTAATTTATATAATTGAAATTGCTATAATAAATAGTATACTGTCTTATATGACTTATAATATTAAATAATATTATTTTAATGTTATTAATTGACTTACATGATTAATTAATTCCAAGCACAACATCTTTTATGTCATTTTTAGTTCCATTGTGACACTTGGCAAATCTGCACCTTCTCTGTTCTGTTCTACCAAGGCTGTTGTAGCAGCAGTGGAATACCACATCCTATGAACACAGAACATCCATCAGTCTAGGTGCCTGAACGCCTATGACGAGCAGCACTACCAAGCTGAGCTGCTTTGGGCCTGAAGTATGAATGAGAAATTGACCTTTGTTATTTTAAGACTTCGAGGTTTGGGGCTTGTCAGTTATGGCAGCAGGGGTCAGATCAAGATACGTCTTTCTGAGGAAGTACAGTGATGTTGAAGCTGATGCTAAGGATAAGACAGGCCCCACACAGAGCAACAAGAAAGATTTTAAACATAAACTATAATTTTAAATATAAACTGAAGAAACAACTGGCACAAAAGACCCGAGGAGTAAAGAGCCCAGAATATTCAAGAAACTGATGGAATTTCGGCTGGAACAGGGTCTAAAAGCAGAAGGCAGTGGCACAGGTGTTGCCCAGGCCACTTATTCTGTCTTCTGGCTTTTTCAAAAGGCAAGGAAGAGAATATCCACCCCAGAAGTCAACATCTGTGTCCATTATGGACCTAGGATATTACTGCTTTTCCTGTTTACTTTCCCTGATTTTCCTGTTCACTGAGAAGGCAGGGAGAGAGTGTTTAGGAGAAAAGCAGAGACAGATAACTTAGAGAAATAATTTCCTCAATAGAAGATCACCATTCTTTGAGTCCATTACATGCAGGATATCCTGCTGGGCATGGATATGGACAATAGGGGCAGAGGCGAGCTTTGAGGGGTCTGAAGCATACAGTTTTCCAGGAGGGAGCTCTTTAGAGCCTGAAAGTGAAGATTGCAGGAGCTTCAGCTTAATTAGCTTCACAGACTACTCATTCTTTATTTTTTATTTTATTTTATTTTATTTTTTAAATTAATTTTTTATTAGAGTACAGTTGATTTACAATGTTGTGTTAGCTTCTGCTATACAGCAAAGTGAATCAGTTATACATATACATATATCCATCCTTTCCTTTTTTAGGTTCTATTCCCATATAGGTCATTTCAGAGTACTGAATAGAGTTCCCTGTGCTGCACAGTAGGTTCTTATCAGTTATGGATTTTATATATAGTAGTGTGTATATGTCAATCCCAATCTCCCAATTTATCCCTCTCCCGCCTCTTTCCCCCTTGGTAACCATATATCTGTGACTCTATTTCTGTTTTGTAAATAAGTTCATTTGTAGCATTCTTTTAGATTCCACATATAAGTGGTATCATATGATATTTGTCTTTCTCTGTCTCAATTACTCCACTCAGTATGACAATCTCTAGGTCCATGCATGTTGCTGCAAATGACACCACATCGGTTTTTTGGTTTTTTTTTTCTATTTCTTTTTTTATTTTTATTTTTTTTTGGGGGGGGGGGTGTACACCAGGTTCAATCATCTGTTTTTATACACATATCCCCGTATTCCCTCCCTTCCTTGACTCCCCCCCACATTCGTTTTTAACGTATTTTTCTGATTGTAAACCTGTGGTAGCTTCTCATTGCCTACTACAGCATTCTTCAAGGTTTCAAAAACTTAAATTACCTCTGAGATACATAAAAATCTCATGACTTCCCACCCCTTATCCTTGCAATTATGGTAAATCCCTTGTCTTTCCATCGTCATTCATTAATGCCATAGAGCACCAAATCGCTTAGACACAATTCAGCCTTTTGGGCATGACATTAAAGTCACCTCACAGACAAACTCCAGTCTGCATTGGCAGACCTATCACCTTCATACCTACCAGACAACAGAGCATGTCCTTTGGCCAAACTATGAGTTGGCCAAAAAGTTTGTTCGGGTTTTTCTGTAAGATACTATGGAAAAACCCAAACAATCTTTTTGGCCAACCCAATACATGGCTTACTGTGTAACTTTAGCTCATGCAAAGTAATATCTTAGCTGTGACTCTCTAACTCCTTTATTTTAAGTGACTGGCCAAATTGTGCTCTTCAAGAGTCAGCTCAAATGTCTTCCACTATTTTATCTCTAAGCTTCCCAGACATATTTATTCAATTAATCAAGTTCTTTTCTGTACTCCTCAGTATTCTATTATAGCACACACTAAATTGTAGTATTGTTATTTGTAGCTGTGTCTTTCTCTGCCATTGAAATATAAACTCTTATAAGAAAAACTGGTTCTTGCTGGAGATGCAACAAATGTTTGCGATTGAAAGGCTTGAAGGAGGGGAGGAAGGCGAAGAGAGCCAAGAGGAGGTCAGAGAGAGCTCTGCAGTTGAGAAGTGTATATTTTAAATTCCCATAACAAAAGTTGGCTTTTTCCTCCTTTTTATAATTTTTTCTTCCCATTTCAAAGGTGATACATGTTAATTGTAGAATTTTTAACATAGAGAGTTTAAAGGAAAAAAAAAAATCACCTGTGATCCCCTTAATATTTCTCATTGATAGTATTTTTTTCTTTGGGCTTTTAAACTTCCTATATGCATTGAAAATTCCTTTCTGTGTAAGATGTGAATCGCTTTGTTATTTTTGGAGAATTGAATTCATTTAAAAAATAAAACAAAAATTGCAAAACATTTCCAACATCTTTGCATAATTTGCCTTTAAATTGTGACTGTACTTGTTGTTAGGAAAATATGTAAAAAAGATGAAAATGTTAGTTCACTTTAAAATTACATGAATTTAGTTAGCTTAAATAGCATATGAACTTATGATGTATTACACTATTTTTAGTCAGTGTTTTATAAATAACTATGAAATGTTAGCATTATGTTTTATAGTCAAATGAAAGATAAAACAGCAAAATCAGCTGATGGGTTTTAAAAAAAATTTTTTTAAAAGGAAAAGCAAATTTATTTTTAAAAGTTAACTTCAAAAGTAATATATGCTAATGTTAAAATTCAAATAGTCAGAAAGATATAAAATGGATTCCACTATCCAAGATATAAATAACATAAACAGCTTCTGGTATATCCTTCTAGAATTTTCTTTGCATTTAGAAGCTTTTGAAATCAAAAAATTCTATGTTCTTATAAATTATCTGCAATTTATTCTTTTCAGATAACAGAATATTTTATTTTAACCATATCTACAAATTAGTGTGTTTATATGAGGATGAGTCAAAAATTATCCACACTCCAGTTATATTAAAACTTCTATAAATTCTACAGCCAGAATGCGGATAATTTTTGACTTACCCTCATCTGTGTGTGTGTGTGTGTGTGTGTGTGTACCTATATATACATATATATATATAGAGAGAGAGAGAGATGGATGGATGGATAGATAGATAAATATAGATAGATGATTGATAGATAGATAGATAGATAGATAGATGATAGATAGATAGATAGATAGATAGATAGATAGATAGATAGATGATAGATAGATAGATAGATAGATAGATATCTTAGTCTTCTCTTTAATCCCTGTAGAGTATTCTGTGGTATGCTAGGACCAAAATATACTTAACCTGACATACAGGTTGCTTCCAAGATTTTTATATTTTAGCAATATAGATTATATGATTGTTTTTGTTGTAGTTTGTTTTTCTTTTAAAAAATAATTATATTATAGCTATTATTATAATAGGTAAGGTGAGTCTTGAAACTATTTATGTCATACATATTTTTAAAATTTCTTTGTTTTCTATTTATTGCTATATAGTGCTTTATCTACTTTATGTTTTTATTCTTTCTTACTATAATTTTAGTGATTATATATATAACAATATGAAGTATTAAAGCTCTATTTCTTAATTGTTTTCAACATTAAGCAGTATTTATGCTAGGTAATATTTCCAGCTATGAAATATGATAACATTTTCTTCTATGTGCCATGTTTTAATTTTACATTGTCAAGGTTTTTAACATTTATATTTAGTTATCATAATCCCACTGTTGTTCAGGCTAAGGCTCATATTTAAATTCAGTCTATATTCCTTGACAATTCTTACAAGACATAGCTTCTCTTTTTCTTTAGTTGATTCATCTCTTAGGATGCTGAATTTTATCAGTAAGGAAGTTTCTCTCTGTTTTGTTGTTGTTGTGTTTTTGTTTGTTTTTGGGGGTTTTATTTTTTTGGTAATCGTGGAAGTGTTCACGAGTCCTTGCATGCTTGTCAGTCTGTGGCATTTATACAAAAACCAACATCTTGGCTAGGCAGAGAACGATTCCATTGTGTACACACACACACACACACACGTATACGTATATGGTCTCAGAACTCTGTGATGGCAATGGAAATCTCAGCATAGATTACACTTTAAGTTAAACTGCTGTTTCTGTTTCTGTGTCTAAAGGGTTGATCTCTTACCCCTACACCCTGGAAATTTTTGTCTTCCTTTATAAGTGGAGATTTTTTTCTGTTTCATCTTTGAATATATTTCCATTTCTATATGTTCTATACCACAGATATACTATTTGATACTATGATCTTCTCAAGCTTCCGTATCTATTAGCTCTCTAGTTATATTTTTCTCTGTGACAACCTCAAGCCTAAATATCATGTCACCAATATAATATTTTTCAGTTTTGAAATGCTATTAGTACTATACATTCTGTTTTTTGCCACTGTTTTTATTGTAGTTTCTATTTATGCAATAGTGCATTTTTTTCTTAACCTTCTTCCTGAGCTTTGTCAGTACCCTTTTGGTCTCCTAATATTATCTTGTAATCTTTTTAAATTACTTTTATCTCAATTTTTTTTTCAAAATATTTCCTTGTCTAATTCTTTGAGGGTACAAAGAGTACTTGACTAGAATTTTATTCTATTTCCTAAGAAGTTCATGTTTTTTATAAAATGTACCTTCATCTTCCCTTTAATATAAATTATGGATCTTTCATCTTTTTGTTTTTGTAGCGTTTCTGCCAAGGACCTGTTTTGGATCCCTTCTGCTTATCTTTCAAAACAGTATGGGAATGGGTAGTTGTTTGACCTGCAGTAACTGGTTTGTCATTTCTGCACTTTTTTTTTTTTCACCATATCTGCTCTGTCTTCTGTCTTGGGGAGATCTTTCTGCAGAAGATCACTCAGGTATATCTATGTGACTTGCAGGGAAGCACCTCATCACGAAGGCCTTTTATCTGATGATTTAGTGTTTCTCTTTGGTCAGCATTACATGATCAGCAATTACGTTCTTCATTTTTCTTATGACCCTTCACATCCTTACTCCTTATTGTTCTAAGTAAAAAGAATCATTACATGGACCTATCAGGACCCTTACTTACTTTGAGAGGAATTTATACTCTGCTTAAGGCTGAGAGAGATGAATACTGGCTTTCAATATCTTCCTTCTATTTGATCCAAGTCCTACTATATTTGGAAAATTACAATTCATAGACTGTAATTGGGAATTATAGTCATTTCCAAGTTTTAATGGAAGTAAGATTTTATATTTCCAAATTTAAGTTTTTGTGTTCATTAGGTTTCTGGCAAAGGGCAGTGGTAGGAATTAGAATAAATATGTCTTTACTCCAGCATATTTTGCAGGAAATCCTGTTTCCCTTTTAGACTGTTTGACAACAGTCTGTTTTAGGAAATTTATTCTCACACATGTCAATCACAAAGCTTTCACTGAATTTAATTTAAAAAATAAGATAGCATAAGTTATATTGATGTCTACTATCTATATTATATATCTATATGCCTGGTTGTGAGGATGTTTTAAATGTTTCCAACATTTAAAAAATTAACTTCTTTTGGGGATAAAAGTAATGCTGAAAATTTAGAAACATACATATATTATAAAAAAGAGAATTTAAACCACCTGTAATTTCATTACCTTATAACCAGTATATTTAATTCATTATAAGATGGACATTTTCTCACACTGTAACTTTTCTGAAATGGCATTTGCCTTACACTTGGTGGCATGCTATAATTGAATTAGCAATTTATTTTATATCTTACTGGTATATGAAATAATGCTAAAGCATATTGCTGATGCCATCTTAGGTTTGATGAAATTTATTTTCTTCCAGTTATATGTACTATTTTAAATCAAAGTTGGGATCATATTTATGGAATTTTGTGGCCAACTTTTAATGAAATGCAACAATCTGAGCTCCTTGTAGGATCAAATAAAGCAGTATCACAATATCATAATCCTTTAAAAATGTTACATAATTTTATAACTGGGTGATCTAAACACCTACATAATTTAAAATAAAAAGAATGGTATCTGTTTCAAAATCCAAAGGTCATTTAACTTCTCTAAGTCTCAGTTTTACTTATCTATAAAATGAGGCTACTAATAATACCTCCCACCTAGGGAAGCCAGTGCTTCTTCATTGAAGTGTTGACTTCAACGGGCACATGTTAAATACTCAGGAAATGGGAATCACCTGCATTATTGTTACTAGTATCATTCGTGATGATCCTTCAGGGAATGGCACCTTTGCATTTACCTCAAAAGACAGACAGCTGATTCCGTTCTATTAACTTGCTCTCCTTACTTCATGCCAGACACTAGCTAGGCACTGGGACTACAAAGACAACCGTGACTCTTACACAGCACCCTCTATGGACCATGTTACTTTCAGGATCTCATTCATTTCTTTTGGTTGAACAGATCAATTTCCTCTGAGCATTCACTGCTCTCCACCGACCACAGGCCAAATCTCTTTCGTGCACATTATACTCACACATAATACTTGCCATTCTCCTCAAACACCCTTCGTGCCCTATTTCTGCAACTCTCTTACAGTTCCTTCTTCATCTATAGTGCTCTTCCCCTTTCCTATCTCCAGAGGCCCATATCTCTTCAAACCCAAAGAATATTAAGAGTTAAGAAAGAGCTTCCTTATCATTTGATCTCTGTTCAAATGAAAAAAGAGGAACAAGAACTAGAAAACAAACCAGTTCACCCAGAGTATTGGGCAATGCCATTTGCATGCAACTCTGCTTGCATCCTTCCTGAATCCAGTCACTCTGATGTCACTGCTCTTTCCTCCATACTCCCCAGGGCATTATTTGCAATATTTCTTATCATATTCTGCATCATAATATTTGCGTGCATGTCCTATTTGGGCTAGATTGTGAGGTCCTTGAGGGCAGAAATGTTATGTTATTTGTCCTTGTCCCCATAGCAGCTGGCACATGGTACATGCTTAAATAAGTGTTTTTTTGTTTGTTTGTTTTGCTTTTAAATAAGTGGTTTTTGAATTGAATTACTTCAGTCACCTGACTCCTAAGATGACTATCAGGGTTACTTATCATTTGAAGTAAATCACTCCATTTACTTATTTGAAAAAACAATCAACACCTGACATTTTCATATATATGTGTGTGTCTAGACATACACACACACATACACACACACACACACAAGAGGGTGAGTCAAAAATTATTCATACTCCTGTTATATTAAAACTTCTATAAATTCTATGGCCAGAGTGCGGATAATTTTTGACTCACCCTCATATACGAATAATATGTTTTCCAAAGCTTTCAACAAAAGCAGCCATCTCTTTGTGCGGTTTTCCAGGTCTCATCTTCAGAGGCAAACCCTTGCAACACCTTTAGCTGTTCTTCTCTTCTTCAATGTTTACAAAGCATGCGTATAGGACTCTTGCCTAACTTTCCCATGTCATTAGGTGTAAGATGAGCACTGATCTTTTTACATGTCTTCCCTTTCCCCACACATATTTTGCCCCTCTCCAAAATCCCCATATAGTTCAACTTAAATCTCCTTGGCCTCTCTACCCTCTTGTTCCAATCTGGACTGTCATTCTTGACAGTTTCACAGCTGCCATCCTGGGGAATCTCCCTTGATCACTATAACTATTCCTTTTAGTCCTCTCCTGTGTTGGTTTCCATGTTTCCAGGATCTCAATTATTTGTATTTTTTGGTTTGTTCTTTAACTTGATACATCATATCTTTAGCAGTTTTCCAAGAAACCCCTCATCAGAAATAATACTTTTGGGAGGAAAGGGATTAGAAGTTTGACTTAGAATAGAATCCTAGGTGAGATAGGACTATCCCTTAGAAATCTGAAGGCATCACCTGCCTTAAGAGGTTCTGACAAATGATGTGAGAGGTGAAATACTGCTTGTCTGTGGATTGCAAGACACAAAGCCAGGTAAGGTAATTGGAGAGGCAACATTGGAGGTGAGTGAGGAGGCGACAGGGCTGAACTGAAAGCCAGGCAGATTTTCCAAAGCATCATTGATTCAAACATGGAAGAACGTGGTAGGAAAGCCTGCTAAGAGCAAAAGGTTTGGAAGTAGAGACTGTTACATGGAGCCAGAAAAAATGTCCTGGGACAGAAGGAAATACTAAACTATTTCCAGCCACTTTTGACTTGGTGCCAGCAGTTGGCTGAGAGGGAATCTCTTCAGGGGCTGACCAAAATCTTAACACCAGGACACTCTCCCACCCCAATTTCATTTTCTTAGATGAGATTAGCTCAGCGCTCATGAATTCATATATGACCCTAAAAAATAAAATGCAGTCACACCAGGGAGCAAAGCTATTCATGTTTCCTTACAATTGAGGATCTTTCCAGTCCAACAACTAAGGTCAAGAACAGAATGGCTCAAGTGCTCTTTCAAATCATCCTGCTGAAGAGGGCCCTTTAGTTCTATATCATTAGGCAGCTGCTGTCTCTGAAATGGGAAGGTTAGGGATGTTGGCCAGGCCAGGAGCAAGCTCACTGGCTACTGAGAAGCCTGAACAGCAACCAAACGCAGAATTCTATGAGGATGCAAAATTCCATTTGAATCAATACCTATAAATGATGCACAGTGATACCTATCTTCCATTATGGCCTCCCCCATGCTGCTGGAAAGCTTCTCTTCAGCTTTGGTATTAATGCACTATTTGGTCTTTTGTGGTAGTTGTGAACCTTGAGGATCATTTCCTAAATGGTACCTTAATGCACATTTTCCATACATGGTGCAACAAAGTTTTCTACTCACAGACACCAGATAATATTAACGGGAAGAACCTATCAACAACTGCTTCTAAATAAACTATGCTTAGATCTCTCACCTCTTCCAAGACACATGGGGTACATATCTGCTCCAAGAAAGGAAAACTCTTGTCACTTGCAACATCCCTCGCTTAAAGCTTTTTGCTTAGAAATAATACTTATTTGAGCTTTGGATATTTCTGATGCTAAAAAAGCATTAAAGAAAGAAATTTCAAATAAGGTAAAGGAAAATCTGGAGGAGGGTTATAAAAAGGATGAGAACACTCTCTTGCCACCCAACTCCCCCACTGCTGAAAAGCTTACAGGGTTTTCCTACAGGCCTTGATTCGCAAAGTTTGGTCCACTTGACAGCATCATCAGATCACCAGGGATCTTACTAGAAATTCAAGATTTCAGGCCCCCTCCCTCCTCAATCAAAACCTTCATGTTTAACAAGATCTCTAGGTGATTAGTATAAATATTAAAACTTGAGAAGCACTGCCTATAGGGACATTGCATCATAAGAGGAGGCACAGGTTGTCAATAAGTTTCATTACTGGTGTTGCCTTTGATCATTTGGATAAGGCAGTATCTGCTAGATTTCCTCACTATAAAGTTATTTATTTTCCCTCTGTAATTAATATGCATTTTATACCGAGATACTTTGAAACTATGCAAACATCCTATTTCTCTTCATGTTTTGCCCACTAACTTTAACATCCATTGATGATACTTGACTACAACAATTATTACTGCAGTATTATCCAAATGGTGATTTTAAAAAATTTTTGAACTATCCCTGAACAGTTTTAGGATACACACATACCCCACACCTAGTTTCCCAGCTTAAAATAATATATTTGTTGTAATTAATGAGCCATTATTGATATATTATTATCCACTAAAATCCATAATTTATTCATATTTTCTCAGTTCTACCTGCCATCCTCTCTTATTCCCTGTAGCTTCTCATATGGTATCTCATTTCATCCTCATAACTACCCTTTTTTGTTTAAATCTTAGTTCCCCTACCAGGGATCGAACCCACGCCCCCTGCATTGGAAGTGCAAAGTCTTAACCACTGGACTACCAGGGATGTCTATCTTTTCTTATTCCAGAGTCCCTTCCAGGATGCCAGATTACATTTAGTTACCATGTCTCCTTAGGCTCCCCTTGCACTGAGAGTTTCTCAGACATTTACTTCTACTATGACTTCATTTATTAATTGGAATTCAACTTAAAGAACTGTCCCTTCTCCACTGCTTATTTTTGGTTTTTTTTTTTTTCTTTAAGAACTTTTATTGAGATACAATTGACATACAATAAACTGCATATATTTAAAGTGTAAAATTTGATATTTTTTTCTTATTAGTAATGTATATATGGCAATCCCAATCTCCCAATTTATACTCCCCCAACCCTCCCCACTTTCCCCACTTGGTGTCCATATGTTTGTTCTCTACATCTGTGTCTCTATTTCTGCCTTGCAAACCAGTTGATTTGTACCATTTTTCTATATTCCACACATATGTGTTAATATACTGTATTTGTTTTTCTCTTTCTGGCTCACTTCACGCTGCATGACAGTCTTTAGGTCCATCCATGTATCTACAAATGTCCCAGTTTCATTCCTTTTTACAGCTGAGTAATATTTCATTATATATATGTACCATATCTTCTTTATCCATTCATCTGTTGATGGACATTTAGGTTGCTTCCAAGTCCTGGCTATTGTAAATACTGCTGCAATGAACATTGGAGTGCATGTGTCTTTTTGAATTATGGTGTTCCCTGGGTATATGCCCAGCAGTGGGATTGCTGGGTCATATGGTAATTCTATTTTTAGTTTTTCAAGGAACCTCCATATTATCCTCCATAGTGGCTGTATCAATTTATATTCCCACCAACAGTGCAAGAGAGTTCCCTTTTCTCCACACCCTCTCCAGATTTACTGTTTGTAGATTTTTTGATGATGTCCATTCTAACGGGTGTGAGGTGATACCTCATTATAGTTTTGATTTGCATTTCTCTAATAATTAGTGATATTGAGCAGCTTTTCATGTGCCTCTTGGCCATCCGTATGTCTTCCTTGGAGAAATACCTGTTTAGATCTTCTGCCCACTTTTTGATTGGGTTGTTTGTTTGTTTGATATTGAGCTGCATGAACTGTTTATATATTTTGGAGATTAATCCTTTGTCTGTTGATTCATTTGCAAATATTTTCTCCCATTCTGAGGGTTGTCTTTTCATCTTGCTCATAGTTTCCTTTGCTGTGCAGAAGCTTTGAAGTTTCATTAGGTCCAACTTATTTATTTTTGTTTCTACTTCCATTACTTTAGGAGGTGGATCAAAAAAGATCCTGCTGTTAAAGAGTGTTCTTCCTATGTTTTCCTCTAAGAGTTTTATAGTGTCTGGCCTTACATTTAGGTCTTTAATCCATTTTGAGTTTATTTTTGTGTATGGTGTTAGGAAGTGTTCTAATTTCGTTTTTTAGATGTAGCTGTCCAGTTTTCCCAGCACCACTTATTGAAGAGGCTGCCTTTTCTCCATTGTATACCCTTGCCTCCTTTGTCATACATTAGTTGACCGTAGTTTATCTCTGGGCTTTCTATCCCGTTCCATTGATCTATATTTCTGTTTTTGTGCCAGTACCATACTGTCTTGATCACTATGGCCTTGTAGTATAGCCTGAAGTCAGGAAGCCTGATTCTACCAACTCCGTCTTTCCTTCTCAAGATTGTTTTGTCTATTCAGGGTCTTTTGCGTTTCCATACAAATCGTAAAATTTCTTGTTCTAGTTCTGTGAAAAATGCCATTGGTAATTTGATGGGGATTGCATTGAATCTGTAGATTGATTTGGTAGCATAGTCATATTCACAATGTTGATTCTTCCAATCCAAGAACATGGTATGTCCCTCCATCTGTTTGTGTCGTCTTTGATTTCTTTCATTAGTGTCTTATAGTTTTCTGAGTACAGGTCTTTTACCTCCTTGGTTAGGTTTATTCCTAGGTATTTTATTCTTTTTGTTGCAATCGTGAATGGGATTGTTTCCTTAATTTCTCTTTCTGATCTTTCATTGTTAGTGTATAGAAATGCAAGAGATTTCTGTGTGTTAATTTTGTATCCTGCAACTTTATTATTATCCGAATTCATTGATTAGCTCAAGTAGTTTTCTGGTGGCATCTTTAGGATTTTCTATGTATAATATCATGTCATCTGCAAACAGTGACAGTTTGACTTCTTCTTTTCCAATTTGGATTCCTTTGGTTTCTTTTTCTTCTCTGATTGCTGTGGCAAGGACTTCCAAAACTATGTTGAATAGTAGTGGCGAGAGTAGACATCCTTGCATTGTTCCTGATCTTAGAGGGAATGCTCCCAGTTTTTCACCATTGAGAATGATGTTTGCTGTAGGTTTGTCATATATGGCCTTTATTATGTTGAGGTAGGTTCCCTCTATGCCCACCTTCTGAAGAGTTTTTTTTTTTTTTGTCATAAACGGGTGTTGAATTTTGTCAAAAGCTTTTTCTGCATCTATTGAGATGATCATGTGGTTTTTACCCTTCAGTTTGTTAATGTGGTGTATCACATTGATTGATTTGCATATATTGAAGAATTGTTGCATTCCAGGGATAAACCCCACTTGATCATGGTGTATGATCCTTTTAATGTGCTGTTGGATTCTGTTGGCTAGTATTTTGTTAAAGATTTTTACATCTAAATTCAACAATGATATTGGTCTGTAGTTTTCTTTTTTTTTTTTTTTTGTAGTATCTTTGTCTGCTTTTGGTATCAGGGTGATGGTGGCCTCATAGAATGAGTTTGGGAGTGTTCCTCCCTCTGAAATTTTTTGAAAGAGTTTGAGAAGGATGGGTGTTAGCTCGTCTCTAAATGTTTGATAAAATTCACCTGTGAATCCATCTGCTCCTGGACTTTTTTTTGTTGGGAGATTTTTAATCACAGTTTCAATTTCATTACTTGTGATTGGTCTGTTCATATTTTCTATGTCTTCCTGATTCAGTCTTGGAAGGTTATACCTTTCTAAGAATCTGTCCATTTCACCCAGGTTGTCCATTCTATTGGTATATAGTTGCTTGTAGTAGTCTCTTGTGGTGCTTTTATTTCTGCAGTGTCCATTGTAACTTTACCTGTTTCATTTCTAATTTTATTGATTTGACTCCTCTCCCTCTTTTTCTTGATGAGTTGTGCTAGAGCTTTCTCAATTTTATTTTTCTCAAAGAATCAGCTTTTAGTTTTATTGATTTTTGCTATTGTTTTCTTTGTTTCCATTTCATTTATTTCTGCTCTGATCTTTATGATTTCTCTCTATATACTAACACTGGGCTTTGTTTGCTTTTCTTTCTCTAGTTTCTCTAGGTGTGAGGTTAGATTGTTTATTTGGGATTTTTCTTGTTTCTTGAGGTAGGATTGTATTGCTATAAACTTCCCTCTTAGAACTGCTTTTGCTGCATCCCATAGGTTTTGGATCACTGTGTTTTCATTGTCATTTGTCTCTAGGTATTTTTTAATTTCCTCTTTGATTTCTTCAGTGATCTCTTGATTATTTAGTAGCATATTGTTTAGCCTCCATGTGTTCGTGTTTTTTACAGTTTTTTTCCTGTAATTGATTTCTAATCTCATAGCGTTGTGGTCAGAAAAGATGCTTGATATGATTTTAATTTTCCTAAATTTACCAAGGCTTGATTTATGACCCAAAATGTGATCTATCCTGAAGAAAGTTCCATGTGCACTTGAAAAGAAAATGTAATATGCTGTTTTTGGATGTAATGTCATATAGATAGCTGTTAAATCTAGTTGGTTTATTGTGTCATTTGAAGCTCATTTTTCCTTATTAATTTTCTGTGTGGATGATCTGCCCATTGGTGTAAGTGGGGTGTTAAAGTCCCCCACTATGATTGCATTTCTGTCGATTTCCTCTTTCATAGTTGTTAGCATTTGCCTTATGTATTGAGGTGCTCCTATATTGGGTGCATATATATTTATAATTGCTATCTCCTCTTCTTGGATGGATCCCTTGATCTTTACGTAGTGTCCTTTCTTGTCTCCTGTAACATTTTTTATTTTAAAGTCTATTTTATCTGATATGAGTATTGCTATTCCAGCTTTCTTTTGATTTCCATTTGCATGGAATATCTTTTTTCATCCCCTCACTGTCAGTCTGTATGTGTTCCTAGGTCTGAAGTGGGTCTCTTGAAGACAGCATATATATGGGTCCTGTTTTTGTATCCATTCAGTCAGTGTGTGTCTTTTGGTTGGTGCATTTAGTCCATTTACATTCAAGGTGATAATCGATATGTATGTTCCTATTACCATTTTCTTAATTGCTTTGTTTTTGTTTTTGTTTTTGTTTTTGTAGGTCCTTTTCTTCTCTTATGTTTCCCACTTAGAGACATTCCTTTAGCATTTGTTGTAGGGCTGGTTTGGTGGTGCTGAATTCTCTTAGCTGTTGCTTGTCTGGAAAGCTTTTGATTTCTCTGTCGAATCTGAATGAGATCCTTGCTGGGTAGAGCATTCTTGGTTGTAGGTTCTTCCCTCTCATTGCTTTAAATATATTGTGCCACTCCCTTCTGGCTTGCAGAGTTTCTGCTGAGAAATTAGCTGTTAAACTTATGCGAGTTCCCTTGTATGTTATTTATCATTTTTCCCTTGTTGCTTTTAATAATTTTTCCTCTGTCTTTAATTTTTATCAATTTGACTACTATACGTCTTGATGTGTTTCTCCTTGGATTTATCCTGCCTGGGACTCTCTGCACTTCCTGGACTTGGGTGGTTATTTCCTTTTCCATGTTAGGGAAGCTTTCGACTATAATCTCTTCCAATATTTTCTCAGGTCCTTTCTCTCTCTCTTCTCCTTCTTGGACCCCTATAATGTGAATGTTGGTGCATTTAATGTTGTCCCAGAGGTCTCTTATGCTGTCTTCAGTTCTTTCCATTCTTTTTTCTTTATTCTTTTCTGCATCAGTGATTATCACCATTCTGTCTTCCAGGTCACTTATTCACCCTCCTGCCTCAGTTAATCTGCTATTGGATCCTTCCAGTGTGTTTTTCATTTCAGTTATTGTGTTGCTTATCTCTGTTTGTTTGTTCTTTAATTCTTCTAGGTCTTTGGTAAACTTTTCTTTCATCTTTTCGATCTTTGCATCCAGTCTTTTTTTGAAGTCCTAGATCATCTTCACCATCATTATTCTGAATTCTTTTTCTGGAAGGGTGCCCATCTCCACTTCATTTAGTTGTTTTTCTGGGGTTTTATCTTGTCCCTTCATCTGGTACAAAGTCCTGTGCTTTTTCATTTTCTCTATCTTTCTGTGGCTGTGGTTTTCAGTTCCATAAGATGAAATACTGCTGATACTGCTTGATTCTGCTGTCTGCCCTCTTGTGGAAGCTACCTAAGAGGTTTGTGCCCATGCTTCCTGATGGGAAGGATTGATGGTGGGTAGGGCTGGATGGGCGGAGCTCAGTAAAACTTTAATCCACTTGTCTGCCAATGGGTGGGGCTGTGTTCCCACCCTGTTGGTTGTTTGGCCTGAGGCTACCAAGCACTGGAGCTTACAGGCTCTTTGGTGGGGTTAATGCCAGGACTCCCAGACTCCCAGGAGGCCTCACACCAATGAGCACTTCCCAGAACCCCTGCTGCCAGTATCCCTGTTCCCACAGTGAGCCACAGCTACCCCCCACCTCTGCAGGCAACCCTCCAATGCCAGCAGCTAGGTCTGGTTCAGTCTCCTACGTGGTCATTGCTCCTTTTCCCTGGGTCCTGGTGCACATGCTATTTTTTATGTGCTCTCCAAGAGTGGAGTCTTTGTTTCCCCTAGTCCTGTGGAGGTCCTGTAAACAAATCTTGCTGGCTTTCAAAGTCTGATTCTCTGGGGATTCCTCCTCCTATTGCCAGACCCCCAGATTGTAAAGCCTACATGGGGCCCAGAACCCTCACTTTAGTGGGTGGGCTTCTGTGTTATAACTGTTCTCCAGTTTGTGAGTTGCCCACCCAGCACCCACCCAGCATTTATGGGATTTGATTTTAATGCGATTGTGCCCTTTCTACCATCTCATTGTGGCCTCTCTTTTGCCTCTGGATGTGGGGTGTCTTTCTTGGTGAGTTCCAGCGTCTTTCTGTCAATGATTGTTAAGCAGTTAGTTGTAATTCCAGTGCTCTGGCAGGAGGGAGTGAGCACATGTCCTCCTACTCCGCCATATTGAACTGTCTCTATTTGTTTATGTTTGTATGGACTCATGGATATTTATTTTATTCTACATATTTTATGCCATTGCCATCCTTATTTTTCTTTTTACTACACAAATTATCTCAAATGTATTTGGAATTCCTTCCTTCAAGTTGACTCCTTGAGGTGATCCCATCTGTTTTTGAGCACTCTTACTTTCTGGCATCATTAAATGTTCCAGGCTCATCATGTACTTTCCTGACCCCAGCCCTGAATCAGACATTTCTCTGAGGAGTATGGATCCTCTAATTGGTGAGTGGTATTAGAAACCAAGATCTGGGGGCTAGGTTTCTTTTTGCTACTGGGATGTCATTACTTCTAGGCTCTCTCAGTGGCACAGCTAGAAAATATATGAATATATTTCAAGCCATAATACATATATATCTATATCTGTTTCCATGTAGATTAAAAATCATTAGTTTATACACAAATGTAACTGAGTTTATAATGAGATATCTCTGATTCCACTCCAGTAGAACAGCATTCTCTTCAGCCCTCCCTTTTTACTTATTTGCAAGTTCTTTCTCTGACAAGAAACTTGGATTTCATTATCATATCATTGTATTCACTTATTTATTCAATCCTAGAATACAAAGAAGGAAGTTGCAGAATTGCTAATTCATATCTCTGTGAACAACAAATTTACTAACCAATGCACAAGAATTGTATGTAGTTCTTTTTCACCTTCAGCCTTATAGTATTCAGTTGAAATAGTGCTTTCCAAAATTACTTTGCTTTTTTTCTTCCCCACCCTCTTTATTATGGTTATGTGGTTCATTTGTAATACAGTTAGGTTCACTTATCATTGCTCATATTCCACCTAGAGTTCTAGGGTAGAGGAGTGTTTTGACTATTGAAGATTGCCACCTTCAACAAATTGCTAAAATTAGAGCAGTTAATATTCCAGTATTCCTTGATATTGTTAAGTGTTTGATAGGGAGCAAGGAATATTTAAACCTCTTTGATCATCATATGATTATTAATATTTTTAAATTCCCATCTCAATACAATCCAAAGAAGCAAGTATGATCTAGTCCAGAAAAGAAAGGCATTCCTAATTTAGGCTTCCTCGAAAACAATAGTGTGCTTTCTCTCAGTAATTTAATGGAACTTCTAATCTGAATTTGCACATTCAAATAAAATTTGAGGGTGAAGAGCAGAGGAAGTGACAAGTCAATAAGCCATCAATGAGAAAACATATTAGGCACTTATTGAAATAAGACTAAAGGGTTAAAAGGAGTGCTAAAAAGTTCACAAGGCACTTAATATTCTCGATGACAGCCAAGGCACAAATAAGTAAAAAAAATTAATAATTTATGAGAGTGAAATACACATCCTTAGGTCTAGATATCTAAAAGTCACTGTAACAGTCTGCATTTTTTAGTGGACTCAAGGCAGAGTTTCAGGGCCCTGCGACCTATCAAAACATTAATAGAGGGACTTCCCTGGTGGCTCAGTGGTTAAGAATCCACCTGCCAATGCAGGGAACATGGGTTTGAGCCCTGGTCTGGGAAGATCCCGCATGCCACAGAGCAACTAAGCCCATGTTCCACAACTACTGAGCCTTCCTCTAGAGCTTGCGAGCCACAACTACTGAGCCCACGTGACGCAGCTGCTGAAGCCCATGCTCCTGGAGCCCATACTCTACAACAAGAGAAGCCACTGCAATGAGAAGCCTGTGCACCACAACAGAGTAGCCCCTGCTCGCTGTAACTAGAGAGAGCCCGTGTGCAGCAACAAAGACCCAACTCAGCTAATAAATTAATTAATTAATAAAAAATATTAATAGAGAGTTATCTCCCTTTCCCCTCAAAGGAGGTTGAAAACCTTTCTTAATTCAGGGCCTGACAGATAATGAACCAAGCCTGAATATGACCCCTTGGGGCTTATGCAATGTCTCTTTAGATAAGAGGCACTCTGAGGAGTGCCTCTTTTTTTCTTACTTGTCTCTAAATTCCAGTAAATATCTTTCCTACAAGTAAAAACTACGGTACATGATCTCTCACTCTCCTTTGCCCAGTATATTCAATGGTTAATACCATTCAGAATTTTAGTGGCTTAACACAAGATATTTTTTATCTCACTCACATAGTCCTTAGTGCTTGTATAGCTCCATTAGGTGGCTTTTCTTTGAGCAGTGACTCAGGTGCCTTCCATCTCAGGCATCACTTCTCTTTGGTCCTTGGAGCCTTCTATACTCAGAGACTAAAGGGGAAGAGCAAATGTAGTATTACAGGAGAGGGATTCATGGACCAGACCCAGAATTGGTACACATCACTTCTATCCACATTCCATTGGCAGAACCCAGTCACACGGGAATGCCGAACTGCAGAGAGGATGGGAAATGAGTGCAACTGAGTACCCATAGGAGAGGAGCAATGGTTTGGTGAATAGCTGGACTGTTTTTACTGTAGGTAGTAAGAGTTTACTACCTACAGTAATCTAACTCCCATCTAATAGGTTGCTATTTTTGCTTAAACTCATTTGATTTACTATTTTATCACTTACAACCAAAGGTACAGACTAAGACTGGTCTTAGGTATAGTAATATAAGTTTGGACAAGGATAAGTCCTAAATTCCCCAGGTGAGCATTCAGGTAACTGCAATATAGATTTCATTATTCATTTTTGTAAAAAAAAAAAAAGAAAAAACACTCAGAATATAAAGTAAAACATGAAAGAGGCGGTAAACATACTTTTAAAAAGGTTATAACGTCCAGCAAAATGTTAAGGAACTGTCATTTTGTTGAGTTAAACCTTTTCTCTAATCACTGGCATGCAGTGCTGTCTTATGGAGTGACTGATTTCTTTTTCACTTTCTAGCAAGGTCTAAACTTAGGCATTCAGAGGCTTTATAAACTCTTCCAAGTTATTCTCCGGAAGTATCCTCATAGACTAATGGTTCTAAGATTTGACCGTGCATCAAAATAAAATGGATATCCAGGCCAAACCCCAGAGATCATCAGTCACTGATCTAGATTAGGGCCTATACATCTGTATTTATTTAATGTTACAGGTGATTCTGATTCACAGCTGATATGGAGAACCACTGCCATGGGGTGTAGAAATAGATGTGACTCTTAGTAAGATCTGTATATTTCCCATAGCTCCCCAAGTTAAATTTGAAATTTTAATCACTACAATATTGGTTTATAAGGACCATATGGAAGATACCCCAAAATATCTGTAAAGACAATTTCCATAAGATAGATGGTAGGCGCTATGAATTTAGAGATGTCCCTGGCTGACCTGGGCTGTGCAGGCTTTATGGGGCAAAGTTATTTGACCTGGAGGCTGGTAAGTACGTAGAACTTGATGTGAAAAGGGCAGGAGAGGCCATTTCAGACAGATGGAAGCAGCAAGAACAGTCACGGCTGGGAAAGCACCGGCAGAGTCAAGGGATAATAAGCAGGCCCAGCGTGGCTGGAGCAGAAACAATGAAGGAAAAATACAAGGAAGCATAGCTGAATGTTAAACTGTGCCCTGTGAGCTCAAAGGGCTATGGAAATTCCAAAAAGAGATTCATTTGGTTAGAACAGCCAAGAAAACTTCACGAAGAAAGTAAAACTTGAGCTGGGTCATGAAGGACAAGTAGGATTCTGCTAACAGACAGAAAAGGGAGAGAAGTTACATTTATTTTGATGTTTCTGAAACCCAGTAGACAAAATGAAGACACACTGACTGTCTTATTTTTCATGTAGATGTACCAGGGTCTTATGTATACAGTTTAACATTAGTGTAAATTTTTATTAGTTATTTGTTTAAATGTCTGTACATCACATAGGGCTTGAGTCAGATTTTAGGAAATTAATGTCATAATATTTTTAAAACAAATTAGGAAAAAACACAAATAAAAACAGGCATTAAAGAAAGGGAGGAATTCAATGCAAATATATAAGCATGTAAGCATATATATGTGACATGCATATATAAGCAAATATATATCATATATAATATAAATATATCATATATATCATATTTTGACATAGGTATATATATGTATCTATATGTCAGCCAAAATTTTCTCAGAACTTCCTGGAAATAAAAGCAAAAACAGAGACATGATCAGTTATAAAATTCTAAATATCCATGAAAATACTCAAGAAATTATACTAATTTTTCATGGCAAGGAAAAATTAGCCTCCACCCAGCTGTAGAGGAAATAAATCAACTGCATTTTAAATACTGACCAATGTTCAAAGAAGTCTTATATGTGCTCTTTAGTGGAGCCACAGAAGATAAGCAAATCTTCTACTACCCACTGGGCAACTTCTCCCTGGTGAACTTCATGACACATCCATTGCTCACCCATGAAGAGCCAAAGTAAACTTGATTGTCAAAAGATTTTCCTTACTGCAGGCCCTAAAACTCCAGAGGAACCAGGATCATTACAAAGGAATGTTTCTGATATGTCTATACAACATTGGTTCAGCAGCTTTGATTTAATTAATAACCAGTCAATTCAATCAATCAACAATTTAATTCCATGGAAAACATTCCATCAAAATACAGCAATATGAAAATGGAAGAGCCCACTAATATAGAGTTTTATCTACTCAGATGGCCATGTGCAGTATGTGAACCATGCAAAGACATAGCTTTTTTTCTTTTTCTAAGGACAGTGAACTAAGTATTCCTGGGAAGTGGCTAATTATCTGATGATGACAACTTGTGTGTGCAGAATGTTTTCAGAACTTATTCACACGTATACCCATCTTGTGAGGCTGTGTTTTTACCTATGAAACAAGAGGTTCAATAACATGACCAAAGTCTAATATCTAGGTATTGATAGATGAGGAGGAAGCCCGGTGTTATATGAAGAACTATGGAGTCATGGTAAATAGAGTTTGTTGTCCAAATCCTGCATGTAGTTGAGTGGTTTGATGTCATCTTCCTAGTTCCAAATTCTTGACTCTACACTTTCAACTTTGGCCTCCATCTTTGACTTCTCCAGGTTTAGTGTTCCTTTTCATTCTCATTTGAAATTTGGCACCTGGCTGTATTCTTACTCTTTTTTGACTGAAGCAATTCCTCTGGTCTCAACATCTTTTGGTCTTGAGGGAGAACCCCTGTCTGGCTCCAGCAATAAAGAACAAAGCCCTTAGGTTGGCCCTTGGCTGGACCAGCCCCACTATCCCAAAGGCATCTATACACAACACAGGCCATAAGGGCTAAAATGGGACTGATATCAAATAGCGGGGAAGGCTTAGAGAGCAGAGGATTAAGCTCCATATATATGATATACATTGATACATACCAAAAACAAAAAAATACAGGCCCCTTACTCTGGGGTAACAATGTGTTTAGATGGGTTTCAAGTGAGGTTCTATGAGTATAACATATCATCAGCAAGTATAAATGCAAAATCTTCTCCACTTGTGTTTGCTTTCTCAAATTATTAACAAATTATTTTCCACCAGAGGCAGGTACATATTTAAAATTATGCTATCAATTGCACTGTATAAATAGAACCATGTGGAATTCAGTCTCTTATTCCAGTACTGCAGTCCTATCTCTGCCCCAACCCTCATCAATTGACAAGATCAGAATTAGGTTATTTTTAATTAAAGTGCTATCAATGAATAAATAGACTGAGTGACACTGGATAAATGTAGCAGAGACAATTAAAACAGAGTTACTTTGTGTCCTGTTCATCTGTCATATTGGCTGATTTATAGGCCTCCTACGAGAAGTACTTGAATGGCTCTTTAATAGAAGAAGGCTTGGGAAAATACCGGCAGACAGTAATGTGGGTAATGCCTCAGGCTTTAATGATGTAAGTAATGACTTGTGTTATCTATTTACCTGAACTCGAAGGCTGAACTTGCATATATGCACACACATGCACACACATTGTCTTCTGGTGGACTAGGCTGCCTCAAAGCCTTTTAGTAGAGAGAATGTAAACACAATTACATAATGGAAATATATAAGACTCAAGAAAAGAGCAAAACTGGAGAAAACAACAGTGACAATGATAGCTGCTGCTGCTGCTGATACAATCCAAACAAAAACTACTTAGTGCTTTCATTCTAACTTGCCTTGGCTTTCCATTAAACGATATATGGCATCTTCCTAGAGTACATGCCTTTTAACCACTCCCAGCAAGTTTCACAGAGATCCTGAGTTATCTACCGCCAAAAAGGATGAATAGAAATGGCTTATTTCTTCCAAACAGCCCTTTGGCATCCATACACAACGGAGCCAACTCTCACAAGCAGTGAGGACTAGCACAGGACTCATCCAAACGGCATCGTTTCTACTGATTAATTTCTTGTGGTCCTTATTGTCTCAATTACAGGTCCTGCAGCTACAGCCATATCCAGAGTAGCTTCCCCTGAGCTTATAGGAGTAAAAGTACATTTGGAAACTTTCCTTAAAGAAAATAACCAGGTCAAGTGCAGTGGCATCCTATATTCTGTTTCATTTTAAGTGTTGGTAGTATAGGAGGGCCAGAAGCTTGGCTGTAAGTCAGGGGGTCAGTCAGGAGTAGGAGGCAGAGCTGATTTAGTTTTGAGCACTGTTTATGATTGGTCTCTGTGGGTGGAAATTGCAGTCCATTATTTCAGGGAAGTTAAGCTTACCTCTGACCCCTGTTCCTGGTGCCCCAGACAGTACTACTTGCCTCTGGCCATGATGAGACGATCCGTGAGGTCATTTCTGGGCAAGGTTTCCAAGGAACAGAGACAGAGCCCATTGGGGCTAATATGTGAGAGAAATTTCAGGGCCCTGTTTCCTAAGAGAGCTGGAAAAGACATTATTAGGTACTGAGAAGAATAGCCTGTGGGCTTTTAGAATCAAATTTAAAAGGGAAGGCAAAATGAGAGTTTTCCCAGGAAAACTTGACTTGGACATACTTTCTGTGGGTGGAGCAGCAGACACCAGCACTGACCTTACTGACAAGTTTTGGATGAAATTAGGAAGCAAGCAAAGCTAGTCATCTGGGCCCCTGCTAAGCACCCTCAGCCTCTGGACTCCACTGGTCTCCCCTGTGACTCACTCTAGCTTTGCCCTCCCTGGGGGCATCCCATCCTGCAAAGTTAACGAGCTGATTTTCTAAGCTATCCAGTATGGTAGCCATGAGCCACATGTGTCTGTGAGCATTTGAAATGTAGTTAGTCTGAACTGAAGTATGCTATAAAGCATAAAACACAAAACAGATTTCAAAGATTTAATACAGAAAAAGAATGTAAAATCTCACCCGAGTGTTTTTATATTGATTACATGTTGAAATGAAAATATTTTGGATATATTAGGTTAAATAAAATATATTATTAAAATAAAGCTGTTTCCCTTGACTCTTTTTTTATATGTGGTTATTATAAATTTTAAGATTACATTTGTGGCTTTCATCTGTGGCTCACGTTTTATTTCTTTTGGACCACACTATTCTCTATCCTCAAGGCTTTTATTCCTAATATGATAAATTTCCCCTCGAGAATGACAAGGGTGAGCTTTCTCAAATAACATGCTTGATTTTAACAGGAGATTGTGGAGACAGGTATGTGAGGGAATAAGTAATTCCCTTATCCTGGAATGCACTTCCATCTTCTTCATCTGGCAAACTCTTATTCATCCATCAAGATCCAGATCAAATGTCTCCACCACCAGGAAGCTTTCCCTAACTCTCCCAGGCAGAGATAGTCCTTTCTGTACTAGCTCAGCATTCCACACAGATCTCTACCAGAGCACTCCAAATCACTAAAATGTACCTTAATTTAAATGTCTTCCCTCCTAAGCTGTGAACTCCTTCAAAGTAAGGACTGAGTCTTATTAGTTTTAATAATAATAACAATTCTGTAAGTCATACTAAAAGTGTTTCCTGACACCTTAATTTATTCATTTACAAATTTATTCATTCATCCTTAAATCAAGCCTTCTGAGCCCTTCAAGCAGCAGCAGGGGTCTGCCCACACCCCTTATTCTTCAAATAGCCCATAATTACAGACCTTGTAGTGAGTCTTCCCCTCATGAATTGCCATCCTAGCTACCTGCAATGAATTCACTTAGAAATAACTATCTCAGTGACGACTGAGTTTTAACCATATCCCCTGACTGCTTGTGTAAGTGTCCTGGCTTTATCTCTTTGTACATGTTATATGTAATCCAACCCAGGCCAGTTCTGTGCACTGCTCTTGCACCTCTCCCAGATCTCTTTCTTTCTAGTGTTGTTCTCAGTGTTCTATTGTGAACTATCTTGTTACCTCACGCCTGTGAATACTCCCCTGCTTCCAAATGCGATGTTTATTATGTTGCTTGGGTGTTGACTCGCCTCAAAGCCAGTGGAATATGGGATTCATTAGCAAGATGTGGAACTACGCTCCAAAGACTTAATGATTTAGCAAGGATTCTATCCTTTCCTCTCCTCTGACAACTGCCAACCTGAGGGCTAAGTCAGCTTTCTAACACGTCCAAGCCAGGCTGTCAGTTTGGCCCTGCCTGTGGCTTTGTTAGTCCTTGTCACACACAGAGAGGTCCTATGTGTAGTAAAAGGAGTCAGGACTTTGCTTAACTGGTTGGAAGTATTTCCCATCTGCTTAAGCACCCTATGGAATATCCAGGAATAGGCCTTGCTCCTGCAGCCAGCTGCCCTCTTCCTAATGCTTGCTCTGTAAGCCCCCTATACCACTCGGCTTTTGAAAAAGCAGGCCAGCTTTTGTAAAGGGAGGCCTCGAAAGAGGAGGCAGCTTCACAGTTCCTGTGAAAGAGACATAGTCAAAATTCTATCTTTAATTATCATTGAGATAGTGAAAACAAACCAGATTACCAAACGATTATCATTAAGTTAGTGAAAACAAATCAAATGCCATTTTGAGACTTGTTTTGGTCTTAAGAAGGTAGCAACAAGACACTTCATATTTTCCTGTGGTCTTGAGAAGGTAGTGACAAGACATTTAAAGGGAAAAAGAAATCTAATAGATGCATATCTCTTCATGTTTAAATATGAGATTACACAATTGTGGAAATTTAGTTCTCAGCTTCCTTGCCTAGTTTCTGCTTTTCAGGTCCATTGGGATAGTTTAGAGATAAAAAAAATTTGGTCTGCCTGGAATGCTCCCAGCCCTCCCACTCTGCCTGAATAATATCTACCGCTGCTTCCTTTCTCAGCTTGGACACCACTCTTACTGCAAAGTCTTTTCTGGTCTCCCAAGACAGAGAGAAAAGTTCACTGCTGTGTGTCCGGTTGCCAGCACAGTGTATAACCCATGTAGGTACTCAAGATGTGTTTATTGAGTGAAGAGATGAATGCTAGCAGGGTGTAGGCAATAATAATAATAATAATAAATGCAGACTGACAGATCAAGTTCTACCTCTGTCATTTATTAAAGAAATTAACTTTTCTAGATTTGTGTGCTCATCAGTAAAAAATATAAAAATAATAGTATCTACTTCATAGAGCTTTCTGAGAACAAGTAACCTTACGCAGTAAAAGCATTTCGTAAAATGAAATGCCTTACAAAATTTGAAGCTATAACTTCCTTTTTCCTTTTACCTACATATTTGCTATGAGGGTTTTATGCAACATTTTGGAATGTGAGCCAAAATTATTTGGGTAGCAGGTTGGAGAGAGGCTGTCAACCGTATTCTCTGCTAAGTGCAATCCCACAGTGGACTGCATATAACCCATGGCTGATATGCAGAGAACCTCTTCTGGGCAATCCAGGCAGTACAGCCCAGGGGTCCCTAGAAATCAGAGCAATGGAAGAGGAGGCACTGGAGAAAAGAGATGGTTTCATGCTTTTCATCACCTGTGACTGTCTACAGTGAGGATCAACTGAGTTTTGAGATCAGAGGTCAGTGAGAGAGCCCTGGCATATTGTTCAAATGTCCAATGTCATAATAGCTTTGCCAAATGATTGGGTTGAGAATGAAGCTAAATTTATTATCTTGCCTTCCCCAGGAGCAGTTGTCTAGCAAAGTCAGGAACAGTCTTTGAGTAATGTATGATCAGAAGGGTAAAAGAAATGTATACAGAACTTTGCTCACTGGCCTCTTAATTCAGTGTAGCATCTAGAATAAACTAAGAAGGGGGACTGACTATAAAGGAAAGGAGAGGAAACATTAGTTAACCAGGAAAAACTGGATTTGTACGTTATATCAAGGGGTTTGTAGATATTTTTGATAAGTTGTTGACACTATTTTGATTAACAGTATTTATGAAGTAGTACCAAGTTGTAGAACGGAGTTTAGTATGATGATAGCCAAAGAAAGAAAACCAAACCAAGATACTGCATTCAAATCTCCTATGAGTTATCTGAGTGACCTTGACAAGATGTTTAACTTCTCATGCCCCAGCAAACTTAAATGAGAGATATATGGTCAACATGACCAAATCCAGTAGAGTCAACCACTGAATCTTAAGAACAAGGGATTAAGGACTCCCAGGTATAGTTGATGTAACAGTCTTTGTGATTATTTGTTATAAGGAACAGACACCTAGCTAGCTTATACAAAAGCTTATATACAAGAGGTTTTAAAGGCAGCTGAGAGAAGAGAAAGAGCAGGACCACACAAGTATAATAACTGGAACTGGGAAGTCCAGGAGTGGGGCAACTCTTTTGTTTCTCTTGGGCATCATGGGCATCTGGCTTTTGGCCTCTCTCTGTGTCCTCTTTATTTTGATTGGCCCCCTTTGGTTGCATATGCTCCAACATAACATCGTAGGCAATCTACCATCACTAATTTCTAACACCTAGGAACATTGGTTCAGGTATGGCCATTGAATTCAGGGCTACATGATAAAAGAAGGCAGTAGGACTCAGTGTAGAGGCAGAGTTTTTAAAAAGGGACAAAGGCAGAGATGCAAATCATTTAAGTGGCTAGATCTACTCTTCAAGAGCAGTTTGGGGCTTATGAATGATGCTAAGCATGTGGAAGGAGGCATGGATTAAGGAGGAACATGCGGGAAGTGGTCTTCTTTATTTAGGAACCAGGCCAGTACAGCACAAAACCAGGGTAGACCAAAGTGTGATACATCTCCTCCTTTTTCTTGTGTTTCCCTTCAATAGGAGGAAAGAGTGATTTCAGCCTTCTGTGAGTCACAAAGGGAAAGAAAACTCTTCAAGGGGGGCCTCTAATTGTGGTTTAGAAAAAAAATGCCTTATAAAAAGATCTATGCCTAATTTTCCCCTTACCAGCCAGTACACTCAGCATATTAGCACCAGTAACCAAAATATTAATATATTCCTAGATTTTAAATGTCTTTCAGATGCCTTGTGCTTGCCCTCTGCCAGTTAGATTGTGTAATTCACAGCAAAAGTACAAATGAAGACCCCATACCATGGCCCATTCACATTTTCCACATCTGCCCCCATTTTTCACCACGAAGAGCCTTAGCCACAGGAAGTGGACACCCACCTCAATCCATAGTCCTCCTCCAAAACAATTATTCTTTGGCTGCCTTGGGGTCAAGAGAAAAAGAACAACAGTGTAGTTCACTCTTGGGAGGACAGATTGGGGAAGAGGACTGAGCAAGTGCTGAGAACTGCCTTCAGCATCTCAGGTTCCCAGAGCAGTATAGAAGTGAGGAGAGGGCTAAGGTGGGAAGCATACCCTATTGGAGTGATTGACCCTATAAAGTGCTGAGCCAAGGTCAGAGACCTCAGTTGCCATGGTCCAAGAACAGTGCTGGCTGGCCAGGAATGTCAGGAATCACATAGGCACCCTTTGACCTAGGTGAAATCTTTGACGTTGAGTCTAGAATTATGCCTCTAATTGCAAAGCAGGGAAGGAAGCAGGCATTTCTATGGGGTCATTAGCCGTAGGGGACTGGGAGTGTCTGGATTTCTGTTCATGTGCTGTCAAGTAAGGAAAGGATGGTTCAATGAGACCATTATAGCTCCAAAGCAGTATTTTAGGTGGAGTGCAGCCATTACTCCATAAAACCCCAAAGATGTGATGTCTCTTCAACACCAGAGATTTGACATATTTGAAATCAAATTCAACACTCTTTTTCCTAAACCTTTTCCTCTTCCGTCTTCTCTTCACTATCCTATCCCTGCTAAGAGCACCACTGTTCTCACAATAACTTTGACTCTATATCTCTTCAGTTTCTCTCTTTCCCGAACTCTCTAACATTGAATGCTGTCACCAAATCCCCTTGATCTTTCCTCTCTATCAAATGTCTCTCCTCTTTCACATCCCTGCTGCAGAGATGTAGTTCTGGCCCTTATTACTTCCTGTCTAGACCATTACAATAAATTCTGGTCAACTTTCCACTTGAATCCAGTCTAAACAATAACAAGACTCCTGTCTTGATCTTCTCAAAATACAAATCTGTTCACATCAATTCTTTTCTTAAAAAGCTTCAATGCCTCCCCATTGGCCGAGAACTTTTTCAAACACTTTAACCTGGTATTCAAAAATGCTACTGGTATTCAAGTCCTCCAAACACAGCTCCAGCCAACTCTTGACAGCATTTGTGTTTTTGTTTGTTTGTTTGCTATTATAAAAATAATCCAAGGTAATTGTAGAAAATCTATGCAAAAAATATGAAAATGATACACATTTGAATCTTAATTTCACCATTCAAATGTATTGTGATCTATCTACAGATGTCCTTATTTACAAAAGTGAAAACATTTTTTTCTTTTTCATTTGATAGAAAGCAGTAGCATTTTTCTATACTTGAAAATAATTTTTAATTGCTAAAATACCATTTACTGCACTGGCTCAAAAACAGAAGTTCTTATTATGTAGTTAATCTGTGTTTATTATAAAAAGTATGTAAAATACAGACAAGCATTAATAAGTAAACAAGTAAACTTATTCCATACATAGATAACATAGAACTAACAATTGTTGACATTTAGTATATACAGCTACTGCTTATATTATTTAATTATTGTGTCATGACATTTATCTAAGGTTATCTTCTTTTCTCCAGTGATTTGGAAGGTTTACATCATGTTTTCTTTCTGGAAATGATGAAAAGATTAATTTCTCTTTTAAAAATATATTATAACCTGCTTATTCCCTAGTTATTAGCATCAAGAATGAAAAGTATCCATTTATTTTCCCAGTACCTAAGACATTTTACTTAATCACCCTCTCATTTCCTCACCAGTTTCCCAGCTTTTGTTTATATAATCTGAATTTTAAAACCAAATTATTATTATTACTTATCTTATTATGAATCTTTTATTTTTAAGATTTTTGATATCCAAAATGTTTATCACCCAAGAAACAATTATTGATACCCTAAGAGTTTAATTGCTCAGAACTACACTTTTTTTTTTTAACTATAATTTTCTTTTTCTTGAGTTTACTATTTTGTTTCAATTGTCAATTGTCTTCCTAGGATGTGTGTTCAAGTAATTTCTATTTTCAGGAGGGTTCCGTGATGACATAGTCTCCTAGCCCCGGCAAATCTGAAATATATTTCCCTTGCCCAAACACATTAATGGCAATTTTATTCAGTATGGAATTCTTATATGACAATCTTTTAAAATCCAAAACCCTTTTGTTCATTCTCCATTCATATTATCTTCAGTATTTTGGAGAAGACATATGATGCCAGCCCCATTTTAATTCTTTTTAACCCAATCTGTTTAAAATAGCTTCTGTGCTTTTACATTTATTTTTTATCTTTGATTTTTAAAAATTTCAACAAGCTGTGTCTAAGTGTTGGTGTATTTCCATTAAATTTACCCAATAATTGGTGAGTCCTCTCAATCAAAGACTTGGCTCTTCATTTCAGAACAATTTCTTCTTTTACTTTTTTACTTCTTTCTCTTCTTCCATTCTGTTCCTTACTGATTTATATTCTACTATGTGTAGAGATTTTCCTAAATCTGTGTCCAAGTTTTCTTTTTTTTTCCTCTCAAGAATTCCATTTTTTTATACCATAGGTTCTTGGGGATATTTTCAAAGTTTTAAACATTATTTTTCAGTTTTTAGAGTATTCAATCAACTTTTCATCACCTCCTTGTAATTAAGTATTTTTAAAAATTCCCATAAAATCTTTCATGATTTTAGAATATATCCTTTCACAACTGCTTGCTCAATTTTCATAGCTGTGACTTCGTGAATCATGTTAATAATAAGAATGAGAATACTTCTAAATTTTTCTTCTTCCACCCAAGAGAAGGTGGTCTTATTCTTTTGAATAGAGCATCATTTTTATGTGTTTGGAGATATTCTCTATTTACATATCCTCGTAGATGAAGAAAGAAATTCAATCACACGGCCTCTGCTAGAACAGGAGAGGCTAAATGTACTTCCCCCATTTCTCTAGGATAAAAACTTTTGATCTTCTACTTTTTGCTTCTTGTGACTTTTTAACCCAGGCCTGCCATTCCTCTGAATTAGAGTCCCATCAACACAGTCCACCAGCGTCTTCTTTAATCTCTATTTTCCCAAGCAGAGAGCATCTGCTCACTATAGGAGAAGTTTTAGGTCACTCTTCCATGCTTTATTTAATCTACTCTTTTTTTAGTTTTATTTCTTAATTTTAGAAGGTGGATTTCATAACTTCTTGTTTTCCCATGTTTTTGCATGACCTTGGTCATTTCTATTGGTATCTGGTTGTGGGGGAGTTGCCTCTGTTAACATAACCATCTTTCTAAAACCTCTGTTTCCATTATATTTTTCATCAATATCTTCACCATGTCATATGACGTCTGGAAAATATGCTTTTTCTTATGCTGTTTCATTTTCCTGAAAAGTCTTTCCTAGCATCTCTTCTCAATCTACCTCTTCCTACTGAAGTAATTAAGATTCAAGGAATTTTCAATAAGGAGTATAATAAAAGTGTTCACAAAGGAGGTTTAGAATATAGAACTCTCTCTTACATATGCTCTTATGCTTTCTGTTTGTTAACACACATTCGCGTCCACCATGAATGAAAGACATATATGATTATACCTCATTTCCCCAATTAGAGCATTCAGTCTTTGAGAGCAGCTTTGTTTAGCTTTATTTCCTCTATAAGGCACAAACAAAAATTTTCACCTAGGAAGAACTCCAAAAAGAAGTATGCTAAATTTAAGTTTGGCTATTATTTATTATACACTCCATATCAATACATGTATGATTTCTATTCCCCACAACAAGCATTCAGAAATATTATCATTCCTTCTTGTAGAAAAGGTATCTGAGGCACAGACAAGATTAATAACTTTATGGTCACGCAGTTAGTGACTGAAATTAGATTCACACCCAAGTATGACTCCAGTGGCCATGTGATTTTCTGCCACACCATTCTGATTCAATTAAATTTTAATTAAGTTTAGATGACCTCACCAGGCATAAAACTTGTAGAAGGAATATAATTGGGTTAGATATGAAACAGCATTCCTCCCTCACTGAGCCTACTTTATATCCTTTCCCTTTGATCAAAAATGGGAAATAGACTCCAAGGATTCTACTGAATTGCTGACTGCAGTTCTTCTGAAGCCCTTTGTAGACTTCTCTTTCCTTTCCCCAAATAATGTGACTACTCTGATTGGGACCTATGTGAAATAACTAGTCATAGCATACCTTGAAAATATGAAGTGAAATATAACCAAGAATATAGTTTTTCCTTATGTCTTAACTACAATGTCATCCTAGAATACTAAACCAACATGTATTATGACTCTACTCTCCTGGGCTAGACCTATCCTTTGTGGAAGCAGCAAAAAAAATAATATGCACAGCTGTCGTTCACTGATCAGAAAAGTAGTAATTGAAGATGGTAAGGGTAGAAAAAAAATCCTTTAAAGCATAAACTGGCAGCCCATAGGCCAAACCCAGCCCGCTGTTTTATTTTGTTTGGATTAAATGGTGTTTTAAAACTATTTGACTTTGTGGCCAATATTTAAAAGTTTGAAGTTTCACATAAAAATCCAGATTTCTGGGGTTTTTTTTTTTTTTTTTGAAGAATATGAAGATCTGATCACACCAGGCTTACATTCCTGCATGAAAATTTCATGTAAGGAAACTGGATCAGGAAGGTGATATACTCCTAGGTCACATAGCTGGTTGGCAACAGAGATACAAGAAGCTAGGTATTCTGACCACTCAAGTCATCAGTCTGCTTATTGATATACTTCATAATGCAATAAGGACCTCTCCTGAAATTACATTTTTTAATGCTTAAAAAGTGAGGTGTATTTTAAAACATCTATCTGTTGCTCCTGTGTTTCCTTGACCCCACCCCTCTTCTCTGTGTGCATTAGCACATTGCCTTATTGCATGACAAATAACTGCTTAGAGATAGGGGTGCCAAATTATTTGAGTGGCCATATAGCAACACAGTTCTGAAATAGGATACTATATAAGGTCTGCTTGTGTAAATGAAAGTGTTGATCCTGTATTAACCTTATTGTAGGTACATTATTTTGTTCATTTATTCAACAAATATTTATCAAGCATCTACCACATTTAGGAAATTGTATTGGACATCCACTGGAGATAAAAAGAATGAACAATACGAACAAGATCTCTGCCTTCCTAGTCATAAATTAGCAGTACCATCTGTAACAGAATTTCCAACAGTGAATAATCTAAATACGTGTTTCTCCAGATCTAAAATCAGAACTTCTTCTTAGTTCACAGAGTATAGCAAATATAACACACATAACCTATGATGAGTCTTTGTCTTTTAAACTATTATTAGCAGCAAATTAGAATCAGAGGCTCGAACAAAGGCAGTAAATGAATGAGTCAACTGTTAGAACAAGTTTGGAACTAGGTAAATACCAACTGTTAACAATCTACATTTCTAGCCAATAATTTGATTTTTGTTTGTTTGTTTGTTTGAAGCTGAATTTTAAGGCCTGCCTATGACTCAAGAATATTTATACTGGAAGAAGAAATTCCTGACCACCCATCAAGTCACAGAGTAATTGTCTTCTAAATATGCATGTTGAATCAGAGGCTTCACTGCATTTGGTGGCAGATGTAGGAGGGAAAAATTTTTTTCTCATTTCTCAGGGAAAAGTCCCCTTGCCACAAGATTCAGTCCAATAAGCATGTCTCGAGCACTAACTATGAATCAGCCATTCTGTTTATCACTGGGAGAATAGAAAAATGACTATAAGATACTGACTACTCTATATTAAGTGCTCAGGAAAGACAGAGATTAAGGGAGGTAGAAAATAGTTAAACCTTAGCTATGCGCTGTTTCGTTATTTTATTGAAAGCAAATAGAAAATGAATGTAATAGGCATCCAAAAATAGTAAAATAACAAATTAGAGAATCCAAGGCACACTTCAGGCAGGGAAGGAGTCTTGAGTAGGTAACTATGGAGTCAAGAAGAAGGGGGACATCTCAGAGCATTGTCAGATCAAAACCTCACGGCAGGTGGATAACTTGGATTCTTGTTATTATGGAAATTTAACCCCAATCATACCCCTAAAGGGGAAGGAAGGATGACTAGAATAAAATATTTGTTTTTAAAAGGTGAAAAAGGGACTTCCCTGGTGGTCCAATGATAAAGAATCCATCCTGCAATCCAGGAGACGTGGGTTTGATCCCTGGTTGGGGAACTAAGATCCCACATGCTACGGGACAACTAAGCTCGCATTCCACAACTACTGAGCCCGTGTGCCTCAACTAGAGAGTCCGCGTGCCCCAAACTACAGAGCCCACATGCTCTGGAGCCTGCACGCCACAACTAGAGAAGAGAAAACCCACATACCATAACTAGAGAGAAGCCCACGCACCACAACAAAGATCCTGCGTGCCATAACTAAGACCCAATGCAGCCAAAAATAAAAATTAATTAATTAAAAAAGGAAAAGAGGTTAGCAAGAAGAAGCTAAAGAAAAATAAGAAAAGGAAGGAAGTTGATTGACTTATTTAGCTAGACTATATTTAAGTATGGTTAGATGTAGGTACTGAAATGATGTCATCAGTAAACCATCTCAGCTCTGCTTTCCTTTACATTGTCTTTAGAGTCATTTTTAACTCCAGCAAGCATTGAAATCTCTAACTTCTTGTTCCCACCCATACATGTGTTATTACCTGATCCAGACATTTAGGAAATTGGCTATATTGAGTCAGTACTTAATTAAATAACAATATGTACGAATTTAGTAGATAAATTCTTTTTCATTAGTTGTTTGAAACTAAGAATCTTAAGGAAGGGGCCAAATATCATGTCTTTTGTATCATCTGTTGTAGCTTGCATACTACCTTTCACAAAGCAGATGGTCAATGTATGCTAGATGCATTAAAATTATATCAAATTAATCTTAAATCAGGTGGTTAGATCTTGTATTCTGAGTAGGAATTTAAAATAATAATTTATGAAATAGATATTGAGTCAGAGAGGAAACAGTGACAGATTGCATAAAGGGTATGAAGGTGCAGTAATCATTTCTAGTATTTTCAAGGTTTACAAGGTAAAAACTAGGAATAATGATGACTTGTTAAAATAACAAGGTAGCAATGTGTGATGGGAGAAGCAATTTGTCGAAGAAGATAAATTCTACCTTGGACACCTCGAGCTTTAACAACTGATAAAATATCCAAGTTGCTACTTCATATTAACAAATGCCTAAGGGAAATAGAAAGCAGATAAGAGTTTAGGTCTGAAGATACAGATTTGGGATTCACTGTCATTGGCATAGAATTTGTGATGATAATCATTAGAATGGATAACATTCCATAGAAATGAACAGCATCATGTTCTGCTTTCAGCAATAGGATCAGCTACATATTCCAGAAAAACCTTCTACTACAAACCCTGAGAAATTCTGGATAAAATAAAATAAACAGACTTAAGGCATAGATAAGCAACAAAAAAGTAAGAAAAATTCACAGGTTAAAAAAAAAAGAAGCCTAAAAGAGCCTGATATTGAGTGTAAGCAAGTGTTAAAGTCACAGATTGTCCATGGACATCTCTTGACAGCAGGAATCTAGATTCTCCGTTTTTAATGGCCAAGACCAGGAAAGGTGAGAAAGACCTCAGTCTGGATCACAGTAATAAATCAAATCTGAGACTCCTGCAGAAATCTGGGTTACTTGAAGGGATATTTCCTCAACAAAAATGTAAGCCAGAAAAAAATTCATCCACTAGGAAAGAGAGCAACAGAGGAACCAGTCTGCTTTAGGTCTTGGTGGAAAGGAAAAATGAGTCTCCACGGGAAATTCATAATGACAAGCCTGCCTTCTCATGGGGTAGGGACTTGAACACATGTTACCTTTGTATTCTAGTAAACTGCTAGCAAAATTAATTTTTAAAGGTTTCTAGGTTACTAGTGGCCCAGGACATCTGACAAAGGAAATACAAATTCTGTCTAGAGAAACAATTCCCTTAACCTAGATTCCTCAGGAACTCCATAAATTAATATCAGCCAAAAGGAAGAATATAAAGTAAAATTATCAAAAGCACAAATAAACAATGCACTAACAATAAGAATCAGAGAAAAACAGCCCAAGGTCTTCAAATGTTGGAATAATCAGATACAAGTTATCTTAAAATATGCTTTAAAAGTTTTGAGGGGAAAGAAAGAATTAAAATAAGAACATAGAATACGATACCTTCAAGAAATAACAAGGAACTTTTGAAAAAGAACTCAAAAGAACTTTCATACATTAGTAACATAAATTTTGAACTTCAAATCTCAGTGGATTGGTTAAACAACAGATTAGATGCCACTGAAGAGAGAATTGAAGAACTCATACAATAGATCTGAACAGTTTTACATATATTATCTTATGCAATCCTTATGAAAACCCTCTGAGACGAGTGCTATTGTTACTCACATTTCACAGATGAAATGATGGAGGCTTAGGGAAGTAATTTTTCCAATGTCACACGGCAAAGAGGTGAAACAGGCATAGAACCCAGGCTGCCTGATACCAGAGCCCCTGGATTTAATCGTTGTGTATTCACAAAGGATACAAGTCTGTAAATAACTTCGAAAAATTATATCTACTGAACAAATACATTAGCAACACTGTAAAAAAAAAAAAAAAGAATAGAAAAAATGCAGCACCCTTGAAAGTTCAAAAGAGTATAAAAGACTTGGAGAATAGAATAAGAACACACACATACAATATTTGGAGTTAATAGAGGAAAAAATAAAGAAATGAAGGAGAATTGATATTCAAGGAATTGATGGCTTTGAATTTTTTTGACTCCCTGAAAGACATGTATCTTCAATTCAGGAAACACAATAATACTAATAAGAGTAAAATAAGGAAATTTCCATTTTAGTACATGATAGTAAAATTTCAAACACTATCATCAAAGAGAAAATCTAAAATGTAGCCAGAGGAAGAGAAAAATGCATAAAAATTGGTAACAGAGTGTTAGCAGATTCTCAATAGCAATATTAGAAATACCAGTAGAATAATATCCCCAAAAGTTTATGTATAATTATATCCCTGCCTGAAGAACAAGAGTGGGAAAGGATATTTTTAGATAAAAAAGAAAATAAAGAAGAAAAAAGTCTATTATAAATGCACCTTCTCTAAAAGAAGTTTTAAAGAATGAACTTTAGGAGAAAAGAAACTCATTTCATGAGGTAGACCTGATAGTCAAGAAGGACTGGTAAGCAAATGAGTTGGTCAAGATGCAAGTAAATATAAATGAACATCTGTGTATGAAATAATAGTAATTTGAAAAAATAGAACTAAAATATGCACCAAAATAACATTTCAGAATACGTGTGACATTTGAGAAAATTACAAAACTTCATTGAAAAACAGTAAAGAATACCTAAACAAATAGAAAGATATAGCATGTTCATGTATAGAAAGATGCAATACCACATAAATGTCAATTATCCAAAAAAAAATTGTAAATGCAACAAAATTTTAATTCAAGTTGCTAAAAATGTTCTTTCTTGGAACTTGGAAAATTGATTCCAAAATTTATATCGAAAAGCAAAGCACCAAAAATAACCAAGATGCTCCTCAGGAAGACAAGTATGTATGAGGAAAATAGGGGAAGGAATTTGTAATAACAAAGCTTTTTATGAAACTATAGTATTAGTTTTGAGTCATATGAAATGGACATTTTTATAGGTCTAAAACTAATACTGGTAACTTCTCATAGTTCAATATAATAATAAAAAAGATGTCATATAGTATTGGTTTAGAGAACAACTAATAGACAAGGAAATTTCAGAATAAAGAACATTGGGACAGGCCCTTGCATATATGGAAACTTGTCAGGACTGGCATTATAGACTATTGGAAGAGAAAAAAATAAAGATGCTATAATAATTAATTATCCATTAGGAAAATAAAGTCAAATTAGATTTCTTACCTAATGTCATAGACAAAATTAGCTCTAGAAGGATAAAACACATACTTATGAAAAGCAAATATTAAAAATGTTAGAAGAAAATATAGGAGAATGCCTTTACAAATATGTTTTCTCCTTCTTCTATAGTAATAGAATTTTCAGATGGGCATATGGCCATTCGAAATAAAGACAACACTTTCTAAACTTTTTTGCAGATAGGGTCATCTTGTGACAAAAGTTCTGGCCAATAGGATATATGTGGAACTGTCCATAAAACAGTTTCTAAGAATCTCCTTAAAAGACAGCTGATACACCTGTACTTTGCCCCCCATTCCCCTTTTTATTCTCTTACTTTTTGCCCTTCTGCCTAGGATATGGGTAGATAAGAATTATGAGGCTTCATGAGGATGAAACAGAAAGGTAGATGGAGCCTGGATCTCTAAGGACTTCATGGAATAGAGCTTCCTTACCTGCTGCAAATTGCCTACCTCAGGATTTTTACATGAGAGAGAAAAATAAGCTTCTGTCTTAACTCATTATTATTTTAGATCTCTGCTCCTCACAGGCAGACCTAATGCTAACTAGTGCAATCTGCAATGACATATCCTCTCTCCTTATTTCAGAAAGTCTACAAAAGAAAAACAGAATACATAGGAATAGTCCTATAGGAACATCCACTTTTAATAGACTAAGTGGAAAGACAGAAGAATAAAAGAGAAAGATTAAGCTATAAATGTTAGAAGGGCCACATGCTGTGAAATACAGAGAGTGAGGACTGGAAAAGAATTACCTGTGGACTTGTCTAGATTAGAAGGAGGTCACTGGTGACTTCAGAGGACTGTTTCCAAAGAATGACTAAGAAGTCAGTGAAGCAACACAACAGTCAAGGGATTATTACCACTTGCACGTTACTTGGAGGACTTCCAGTTCCACACAATCCAGCATACAAACACGTTTGGTGTTTCTGGGCTACGGGTGTAACTAGGTGTACCTGAATCATAAGGAAACAGAAATAGCCCTTACCCTGGATAATTTCTTGATGTCTTTTCCATAATCATGACACACCCAATAGGAACATGTCTAATCTACTCTATCTAGTCACAATTGAATTGACAATTCAATAGGGATCCAACCCATCTCTTTTCTTCACTAAATGAGGGGATTATTATTTTTTTTCTCTATTGCTTATAAGGTATCCATTTTATGCCATGGAATGAACTACATAGATTACCACCAATAATATATTATAGATGTGCATGGAAGTGTCTACCTGTAATAGAAAATGATGACTCTTCCAAAGGTGCAACTAAAATGTGGGCCTGATGTCCCTCACCATCTGTATGGAAGCTCTGAGCACCAGAACAACGGAAGAAGTGGATGCAGGCCAGAACTTAGAACTTAGCAAAATATGAGTAGGCATTCCTCGGTTATACCCAAGGGATATGATTTTCAGAAATGTGCACAAACTGAAAATACATAGACCAAAAGAAATTTTTCCATAAGAAATAGTGGTAAAGAATAAATTTAGGGGATTTCAGTCATTACAACCTATAGCCTACACTTATACATCCTTAAAGTATAACAGGAAGCACACTTAAATGCATAGAGTAAGTAGCAGAGTTGACCAAAAAAAAAAAAAAAAAAGTTAGTTTTAGGTTTGATGAAGAAAAGTACAGCCATTACAAAAGCAGGGGAGGTCTGTCTCCATAGCGTGATGACTGCTGGAAATGGGAGGTTAGAGTCCCCAGTACCATCAGAGGGTGAAAATTCCTAAATTTTCCCTTAGGATTTTCTTCACTTTAAACAAACTTTCCTATGCCAAACATTTACAGTGCACTCCTCCCAGTAGAACTGGTAGAGCACCTAAGCCTCAAACAATTAAGGTAGCAAGGGAGCCTATAAGGTATAAATAGAAACACAAAAAGCAATGAAAACTTGGTGGCTGAAGCAGGAACACCTGATGAATAACCATCATGCAGCATTAAGTGGGGATGTCACCTCCTACAGGAGTGGCCTATGAGGACACCTAGGCCTGTGTTCTGTACACGTGTTAATAAGTTGCTTAAATTGTCTCGCACGTGTTGTCTAAAATATATGAATCAAGATTTTTGCCTGAGTTACCTAGACAAAATCAACAACACAACCCACTCCAGCCCATCCCATATCCATAACCATGGCATTCAGGCTAAAGTTTTTCGCTTTTTTTTTTTTTTTTTTTTTTTTTTTTGAGGGAGAGGAAATATAAGAAGGGGACAGCAAAGCCGGGAGAGGAAACAGAAGTTAAACTCCCTTTTCTAACAAAAATTTTTCTTTTAGCCATGCTGCGTGGCATGTGGGATCCTAGTTCCCCCACCAGGGATGGAACCCACGCCTGAAGTGGAAGCACAGAGTGCCAACCACTGGACAACCAGGGAAGTCCTCAAACTCCCTTTTCTGAAGCAGGAATGGGAATGGGTGGGTTCCTAGATCCCTAGCACTCTCTCAGCCCGCTCTCCCTGGTTTGGGCCAGTTAAAATGGCTACCAATTATCTACCAATTATCAAGAGGGTACCTGAAATCTCTGCCACTACTCTAGAAGACCTAGGCAACTGCAAGACCCAGAATTGTTCCCCCTGGATATTTAAGCCACACGGTACAAGTGTCAGTTTGGGCTCCAAGGGGATCAGGGCTCTAGTCAGTCTTGGCTCCTGAAGGTAGAACCATGAATTCCCAACGGCTAGATATGCAGGCTCACCCAGGACAGCTCATTAATTTCACAATAACAGAACTTGCGTGTTCCCGATTAAGTTTCTAATTTTTTTCACTAGTGTATGTTGGGAATTTATTCTATGCCTCTTACTCTAGCGTATCTTCCTTTTGTCTGTTGCATAAATCCAGGCCACATCTTGACCAAGATGACTAAGCCACAGTGAATCCTCACCCATGTGAAAACTGGGAAAGAAAACTGGGAAAGGATTGTGAATGCCTTTGCAAAATGCCCCAATACAACACATTATTATACTAAGGAATTTTATTACAAATTTTCCTGGAATATATTTCAGAGCTCAATGCTGGCTGGAAGACTCCCTTATTTTAAAAACACTCTTTTCTATGTTTTTCTTCCTCCAGTTTCTTCTAGAAGTCCTTCTAGATGAAGTTAAATGGCAAAACTTCAAGGTTTTACAGTTCACTATATTTGAAGATTATACATTAGATACTACCATGTTTAGATTTTTCATTTACCAGCCAGACTATAAACACTTACAGTGTGGGAAATCATATTTTATACCATTTGTATATATACCCACTGAAGGTAGGTTTTGATGTTTTAATGACTAGTGCTTTATTTATGGCACCAGGTGCCCAAACATTCATTGGTGATTTAATTGTTAGTTATTTAACTGTCTGCTCATCCAATAGAGGAAGAAACACAAAGAAATACAAAACATATCTCCTATCCTCAGTTCTCTCAATTTCTATGAATTGGATTGAATTCTCCCCTCTAAAAATGATCGACATATTTTAGTGTCTCACTTTTTGACTGATTTGGCCTTCTTGGTCCCAATTAATGGACACTCTGTAAATGCATATAGACTGATTAAATGGAAGACATTCATCTTCTCCGTCTAAATTTTGCCCATCTTCCTAGGTCAATTCAAGTCCTTTTAAACTCCACAAAGTCTCCTTTGAGAGCCCTATCCTTTCTCTGAACTTGTTTTTAATGTTGTGCATATCTGGCCATTTATTGAGGTGCCCCTCATTTTTAGGGAAGTTAAACAAGTATCCTTCTTTAACCCTCATTTTTAGGGAAGTTAAAAATAGTAGCCATTCAGTTAACTTCTGATACCTTTATACAGTTTCAGCACTTCTGGTAACTGACACTACTCCCATGACAACAGAGTTAGCATGTAAAACAAGGTGGTCTAGTCCAAGTCCTTCCCTTGGGATAGGTTCAAACTCTATCTGAGCCATCTGATAGTTAGAATGTAAATAAGGAGCTTCCCCCAGCCAGGTTACCCGGTATAAGAAGAAGCTGGTCTGAAAGAAAAAGCTGACACCTGAAAAAGAGAAGAAATAAAAGACCTAGCAGGCACTGAAGGTTTCTAAGCCACTGGATTTCACTGTCCCTGAGGCAAGTTTCATCCCAGCCATTTCCAGGGTTTGGTTATATCAGCCAATATATTCACTTTTTTTGTAGACTAACATCAGTCTGTCACTTGCAGTTCTGACGAGTCCATGACAGGTTCCTTGAGGGAGTCATGTCTTTGTGAGTTTAGTGTTACCGCTTTTGCACATCCCATTGCACCTAGCACAGGGTGCACCCTGCAAGGAATAGAAACTCAATCAATGGTTGTCAAAGGAATGATTATTTTCAAATTTCCATTCAAATTCTGGAATATTACATAAGACTAGAAATAGTAATTAAATTACTAAGAGATACTAATAACTGTGGTTAAGTCACCTGTTTTCAGGAACAAAATGCACATATTTAACCATGTCACAAATACTATATATTCCTTATCATTAGCAGGTCACTGCCTTTGTAAACCATTCTTATCCTTTATATCTTCTCATAGTGGAAAGTGCTTGATATAAATGTTTTCAGATGTTGATTTCTTTATCACACACTATTGTACTACCAATCATGTAACAAATTACACACACACACACACATACATATATACATAGATATGTACTGCGTATGTTAATATGTATTGCTTTAACCAACCTTCTGGAAAATTTATTGTACTTAGAAAACTTGGGATGTAAATATACCACAGTCTCTCTAACAGGCCCCTTTCCATGAATTCTGTATGCAACTTGTTCATGAATATGGAAAGTATCTGAAGACTTTCTTTTAACTTGTCTTGATTTCCTTGAAGACTCTGGCACACATCATGAGATTAAAATAACCTGGCATTGCTGGCGATTTTGCCCACAAATACCAAGGAATAAATATTAGAATGATGGATTCTCTTTCCCTTGTCAACCATGAATGTGTTCCAGCCATGGGCAAGGTCCAGAGAGTGAGTTAAAAATAAACAAACAGAACCAAAGAGTAACTTTATTCTTTTATTCAAAGTTTATTAAAATACAAGAACAAATTTAAAAGCACACATACCACTCAGCACCAATATAATAACACTCTTTCTACTGATAATCTCCAAAGCATTTCTGTTTCTGCAGCTGAGAAGCAGAGAGATACACACACACGTTCTCACCACATTTACCCAGTACTCATTGCATCATGCCCCGAATATTCTCCTTGCTAGGAAGGCAAAGATGGGCAGAGGCAAACGAATGTGACTATATCCAACCACTAACTGAGTCGATGACTCTTTCGTCAGTAGTTATCATTTGCACACTAGTAACCTCTGCACATCCCAATCTCCCTGTTCGGGTGCCCGATTACTTGGGCTAGTGATAGAGTCTGGTGATAATGTGATGCAAATTTAAACAAAACTGGCCAACATTCCCCGCCCAATGTCACTTAATTGCTTTGGTTATAAAGTACTGGATACTTATGTCTCCACATCTTCCAATCTTAACACACATAAAAACCGCACCGACCAGTGACATGGTCCGGAGAAGTCTTGGGAGAATTTTATTTCTTTCCCACTCCCTTCTGTGGGCTTCTTTCATTTATGTGTTTACTTACTTGCTTTTTGGGGGGGGAAAGGGGAGTTTTGAGCCAAAATAGTGACTTCATTAAACATCTCCTGGGTCTTCGAAGTCTCCACAGCAAATATTAAATAAACTGCCTGGGGCTCTAGTACAACTGCCCAAGATGGGCAGAGAGCCCCAACCTGCATGAGCAGTTTTGTTTGGAGATTTGTACATGTCTGCTTTCTATGGGTTCAGACTCACCTAGGAACAGAACTGGATCCTAAGTCTGAGACCTCATTTCTCATGCTATCTAGAATGTAAGGCATTAGGAAGTAGCCTAATGCTTTGCTAAAGTCACTCAGTGACACCAAAGGTGAGACGTTTCTTTTCAAATCTCCCCAGATCAGTAGACCAAGCCCTCAGCACCTAGCTCTTTCCAGTTAGCAACTTCCTGAATCTCCCAGGCCCTGTGCCCCTCTTTCATAGAGGACCTCAGGATGCTACCAAGAGAGGGCAGATCACCAAGAAGAGGTTGTTTCTTATGCCCCATCTGGACTTAACAGGAAGACTGGGTTTAGCTTCTATTTTTAAGGTAAAGGAGGAAGTAGAGAGGAGGTTGGAATATAACTAAAAACAATTTAGCTCTGATTTTTGGCAATATCATTTAAAAAAAAAAAAAACTCCTGGAATTAAAAACCTCACTGTTAATCTCCACTGCACAGAGACATAACGTTGGGTATATTCTGAAAAGCTCTAGATGCTGGTAAAGGTTTTTATTAATCCTTCAATGAGACAGAAGTTTGTGTCTACATTTTCTCCTTTGCAATGGCCATGTGATTCTAATTAAGCTTATCTTCCAACTATCAGCCAGAGATTAGGCAGGATACATGTCCATGTTTATCTTCTCATGATTTACAAAATGGGAAGTCCTGCACAAGAGCGTGTTCCTCTTGCTGTGGACACAGCCCATAGGCCACACTGAGGGCACCTCGTATCCAGCCGGGAACTTTCCGAAAGGCATAGATGTTGTCTTTTACCTACCTCTCTCGTATTTTATGCATAAAGGCAGCACACATGCATGACCTCACCATATTTCATAATTTTTTATTCAAGAGTCCCAAAAGTGAAATACACTCAGGCAAAATGAAAGACAGCAGGACTTTCTTCCCTCCTTGATCACAGAATTGGCATTTCCTGATTAATGGTAGGAGAACTTAACTAAATCAACAGGCCATTTCAAAGTGGATATTACCAAAAATCAGGGGTATATTCTATAAACACGGTGAAGACAAAGGACCAGAGACTGAAAACATGAATATGAAAGGCCATGCAAGTTAAGACTGTCACTTTAGCTATACAAAGCAAGAACAGCATTACTAACCTGCTTCTAAAGAGGTCAGTTATATTTTAATATCTGTATCAAACATTTCTACCCTATTGTGCAGGCATTTCATACATGCCCATTCAAGAAAGTCATCGATTCCACTAACATTTTCTCTAAGCAATTAAATAAAGTAAGTTTTGAATAGTTCCAAGACATAAGTCTTTCAAACACTAAATGTTTGAGTAAATCCAGATGCTATAATAATATCTAAAATTGCTTGGAAACTATTTTTATAACAGACAAGCTAATTCAGTTTAAAAGACTAAACTGATAGCTCCATGTACACAATGGCCTATGGGGTTGGGGGGAGATGTTTAGGTACTAAAAAAAAGAAATCGTATATATATATACATTTATATATATAAACTTATGTTGTAAGTTTATCTATACATATTACTTATAGATTTTGCCTTGTGAGAATAGGAACTACAATTCTTCAAAGGAACGTACCTTATAAAAGATAGGATAGCAGATACAGAGAATGGACTGGAGAACTCGAGGTTTGGGAGGGGGCAGGGGGTGAAGGGGAAGCTGAGACGAAGCGAGAGAGTAGCACAGACATATATATACTACCAACTGTAAAAGAGATAGTCAGTGGGAAGTTGTTGTATAACAAAGGGAGTCCAACTCGAGGATGGAAGATGCCTTAGAGGACTGGGGCGGGGAGGGTGGGGGGGACTCGAGGCAGGGGGAGTCAAGGAAGGGAGGGAATATGGGGATATGTGTATAAAAACAGATGATTGAACTTGGTGTACCTCCCAAAAAATAAAAAAATAAATAAAAAAGATAGGATGGGGGGGGGGGGATTGACAATTTAATAATCTCTGAACATACCAGCTAAGCATTGATTCTCCTCTATCTCAAATAATGAGTTCTTTTTAAGTTCATAAAAGATACACCACAGGAAATCATAAAAGTTCATATTGAGATAAATAAGTTACGGAATTATAGGCTTATCCTAACTCTGATAACACCAAGCCATTCTACATATTGTAGGATTCCTGAGCTTTGTCCATTTGCTTTCTCCACTGGCCCCTAAAGCCTTTCTTCCAGTAACTCTTCCATGTTCCACTGAACATATCTTTGTCCCTGATATTCAGCCTATGCCTTTGTATGTTTACTTCCGCTTCTTCACTTCTCCATTGCCTTATCCTCAGGGAGAAGAACTGCATGCACACAACCTTCTCTTTCTTTAAAAATATGTCATAACTGGATAGTTTCCCCATCGTCCTTTTCCCCAGACAACTAGCACTGCCTGCCTTAGCCAAATCTCATCCCCCCACCAGCTTCTCTCACATCCTGTTCCCTTATTGTATATGTAGAACAAAGGGGGAGTTTAAGGACAACAGTGTAAGTGGGCTGCCACCAATACTTCATTTTTCTTCTCTAGGGTACCACATAAATCTCAACACCATTTTGAAGATAAAAATCAATGGAGTCCACCGATAAGCCTTGAGTTATAGAGTTTAACAACTGAGGAGAGAAATAATCTATTCTCAATGTGATCTACCAGAAATTCATTAGATAATGTCACATTTTCAAAATTTGTTTCTTTGTGGGCACATTTTGTAGAATTTAGAACAGTGAGAAGCTTACATGTTGCAGTTAAAAATAACCAGTTAAAATGGTGCTTTAATATCTAAACAATAAACTATGCAGTGATATGACTATTATGTTGCTCCATTTTAAAAAAAAATAGACTTTTGGTTCTTATACACTCAGTTCCCACTTTTTCCTCATTTCAGGCAACTAATTCAGGCAGATATTTTCAATTTTAGGTATCTTTTTCTATTTGTTTTATTTTATGATTCAATTATTAATGGAATGGTCATAGAAACCTTTGATTGTAATATAAATATAACCATATACTGTGATTTGATAACATCCTCAAATTTACAATAAAAAAATTTAAGATACAAAATTGGTTGGTCTGTTCTTTTGGAGGTTAGGATATTCGTTATTACTTATATTACCTATAAGTAAAACTATAGTATCTTCATTTTAAAGAGAAATATGGTATACATATTAAAATAGTATTATAAAAATGTACTATAGAGGCCTTAGACTACTATACCTCAGCTAAGAGGAACAAAGGAAAACCCAAGTCCAAATTCAAATATTAACGGGAATTCCATGTCACCAAATTCCATGATATTGAGGACTGCCTTAGAGCAAAGCCTCCAAGATCACTGATGGGAATTGTCTCAAACTTTCTCTTCATTTTGCTTCTGAAGAAAGCTTGCTTGTTTTCACCTATCATTCATTATAGTTCACCTCTTTGGGAGGAAAACAGTGCTGCAGCTCAATGGCCAGGGAAACTACCTCCCACACAACTGAGAATGTGTATATATAAAATATATATTGCTGATCTCAGCATTCAGAGAACACTGCCACAGAGACCAAGACCAAGAAGGAGTGGGGCCACAGCAAAATTGTAGGGATGGAGAGGGAAAGACCAGCACCACTGGACCCACTGGTTTTACCTTTCATCAGCATCATGGGGTATAATTCACCTACTGAAAAGTCACAACACAAACATTTCAAAAAGTAATGCAAATATTAATGTGTCTTTTCCCTCTCAATTCCCCTTTCTCCTCAATCCAGGAACATATGATAAATAAGTTGATTTCATATGTATAATCCCTACGCTATTTTAGTTGAGCTGCTTCTTTCTCTAGCTTTGTGTATGTTTCCATGTTTCTGTGACTAACAAATTAGTCACACTCTCCACAATGTCAAGGTGACGCTCTATGAAGCCTCCTAATTTTTCTGCCTCCTTTTCCTAGCTTGTAAATTTGCTTTTCTTCTAGCTTTTTCCCCACCTGCCTAGACAGTAACCATCAGATATCAGATAACCATTCTAACCCTCCAGGTAGGGATCATTCTTGATATGTGCAAATGGTACCTGCGAGTTCTGGGATACTTAGGCTGGCATAGAGCACAATAAGGCTAGAAACTACATGATCAGAAACTACTCTAACACATTAAACACCAAAGTCCTAACCACATGCCCTGGGCGTGAATATTCATTGTAAGTAAACATTTGGGAAGTATCCAGTTGGGCTCTATCTATGCTGAATAAAGCCTAGGCAATACCCCTCATACTAACACGGATGGTAGCTTCCCTAACATAGCAGTTATTCAGGTAAGTCTTTTCTTCACGTCCCAAGGCACGTATCAGCTGTATCACTTCCTCTTCAGGGCAGAAATGAACACATGCTGAAACAAGGTTTCTTCCTCTCCATCTTGGGATCTTTTCACTTAGGGCTTTTCACCAGGAAGAGAAGTGATGGGACTACTATTTAGCCAAGAGCCATTTAAGTGGTGAAAGTAGTATTGAGATGTTAGAGGTTTGTGTTCTTCTGACACGTAAATTCCTGTCTTTCAGTGAGACAATGCGACTCAGTTGAAATAGTGGATTCAGTTCTTAGTTTCCTTGTCTTTACATAATTTAAAAAAAAAAAATCTCTATTACAATCATACCTTTAACCAGCTAATCTAGCTTTCATCTGTTGCTGAAATTCTTCTCCAGCCAACGCCGGACTTCTTGAAGGTTGTAATAGAAGGGGCCCTTTCCTCCCAGGTAAGCAATTTTCTGTCTCTGCACGATACACACACGTTCAAAGGCTACCCCATAAGCGACATTGGCATTATTGTCCATGCGGTCAGCCACAACTCGGCACTGGGGCGGCAAGGAGAAACGCTCCATTAGCTGGTGGGCTGCTGCACATCGGTCTTCCTGGTTCCGGTGCTTCTTCACCTCAAAAGACAAAGAAGAATCCCCAGGCACCGCCCAACCATCTGAAGGATGAGCCTCATCAATGTAGACCAACAGGAAGTCAGCCACTGACGAGAACTCTTCCACCAGTTTGCTGAAGGCTGGCAGCTGGTTAGTAAAAGGCGGTCAAGTGGCTGAGCCGAAGTTGACCACCAGTGGGCGCTCAGGGCTGGCAAAGTCAAGAAGGTGGCACTCAGCTCCATCGGCTGTTTTCTCCTGGGCACCATTTCCACTGCTGTCACCTCCTTCAGCATTGGAGACATGCACCACACTGGAATTGGGAGCATCTTCACCCAGTTTCACCTGGTGGTGAAAAAAAGAGGGAGAGAATACCACATGGAACACATTGTCACTTTAATTCACTCTGTATAGAAACAACTGGCTCTAATAAAATGTGGTATTTCCTTCAGAGGATGTGGTAAACATGTATTGATTCGGGTAAAGAGCCATTGTGGCAGAAAATGTAATGAGTGGCCCTAAAGAGAATAAAAGTCTTTTTCATTCTGTATAGGCACTAAAGGTAATTCTTTTCATCATTGAAGGCGTCGCAGTTAACTCTCTCTGTAACTGAGTTGAGACTGCTAACCTTTACTGTCCTTAGTTTGTGTCAGTGCTTAGCACACAGTATATAACAAATGGTTAATTGACTTCATTTTAAAAGTAAGAAGTGGATGGTCTACTTTAAAATAATGTATCAGAGTTGTGGGACATAGTACCTCTTTCCGAATTCCCACTGCCGAATTCTAAAGTACTCAGAAAAGACTTTTATTTTCTTGCCTGATGCTATCATTTAATCTCAACCAATGGACAAGGATACCAATGGGCTCTATTCCTGCCCAGAACTAGAAAAATGGGGGCCCACCATTTATAAGAAGAGCTCCTCCCACTTAATCTCTTCAGTGCTTCAGCTTTCCCATCTGTAAAATGGTGATAATAATGTGTCTTTCTCATACGGTTGTAGGAGGATGACATAAGGAAAAGAGCTTTGTACACTGTAAATCATTGTGGGTGTGTAGGTTGCCATTATAGATGTCACCCAAACACGTGAACCAGAATATCATTTTCCTGAGCAATTCTATGTTGTAAAAAAAAATTATTCTTATTAGTGATTTGAGCTCTCCTCACTATGACATCCTTCCCAAAGTCTCCTATGGCTACTGCATACTTTGGGGTTCTTTTGACTAGAACCTCACCATTTCCATTAAAAAAACAAATGAATGAACAAAAACATAAAATTTTACTTTCTATAGAATTCTACTTTTAATTTCTCATATTTCATGTGTTTTTTTGTTTGTTTCACTTTTTTATCTAAAAAGTCACAAACCATTTACTTTTCTACCATGCATTTTATTAACAATTTCCTCTGAATTATAAAATATTCAGGCAGAAGAGGTATAGAGGAAAATTGTTCCAGGTACCCCCTTTGCATATGGTTTAAGTCGTTGAACACAGACTGAAACAAAGTTTGCTGGTCTTTGAATCTGTAAATTGACAAGAAAAAGCAGGCAACATAAAAGAGCCAATTACCTCAGTCTGAATGAACACAATTGGATATTCCCCTAGAATGGTTTAATCAAAGCCAATAACATTAGAACGGTTTAAACAAAGCCAATAACATTGGGGACAACACACAACAGTATAATTGATTTTTATACACTATCCTTAATATTACAAAACACTTCCAACTGGATCGACTTTTTCCCCTCATGTAAATACCACCACATATAACATTGCTGTTAATTGAAGTCACTTAGAAGTGAATGGTTAAAAACTCAACAATGCAAACTGATATAAAACACTCAAAGGCTTTTATTCAGAAGCTTCTATCTGATGTTAATGCATAACTCATTTTAACTGTAGAGGAAGGAGTAAAGAAGTCCTTTCTCTCCCTTGTGAAAAATCCTAGCAGGGCAGATTTGAAACAAGTACTATTGGTTTTCTAAAAGAAATCTTAGAATAACAATCTTCCTTCTTAGAAAAGGAAGCTATTGGTGTGATTTAAGTAAGTACATTTGTTTTCAGTCACTATCAGGAAGAAAGTTATTTGCATTAATTTTCTTGGTTAATTTGCAAGTGACATTAGGTGAAGAAACCTAATAAGCCACTTTTAGCTGGACTGTTTTATATGAGCTACAGTTGTCTCTGAGGTTTTAAAATATACTTAAAATGTAAAGATACATACATTTTAAAGATATAAACTTTTTAATCTATGGGTTCTTTCTGTACTTCTTTGTAGATTTAGGTGATAGGTAGCATTACTATCACCTTCTTGTTAGATCTTTCCCACGTAAAATAGCAGTAATGATTCTAGGATGGCTGTTTTAACAACATTGCTGTGCTGTGTTTCTCAACACACTCTGATACAGAGATCTGAACGCATTCAGATCAGTTGGAATCCGTTAGCTGTTGTAGCAACTTCTCATTAAGTGAGCAACCCATACACAGGAGAAAAGTCATCTCTGGACTTCTGACTTGTAGGTTCTGGGTAGGTAAAAATAACCACCTGAATTTTTGAGTCATTTTTAAGAAGGCTGAGCCATTGTGTGTCCTTGTTAAATGGGCCTCTGCCACCCCGACTCTCACCCAAGCAGATCTGTTGATCCTTGCATTATTCCTAAATATTCAACTGAGTAATCTAATCTGACTTCAGTCACAGGTGACTCTCCTGTTACCTGTAATTAATTTTCTTGGAAAGTTAAAGCACCTTCTTCCTCTTCTTAGTGACAATGTATCATTCAGCCACATAATTCTTTTCAAAATACAGACTAGTTCAACCTGGAAAACTTAGAACAAGTACAACACCTTTACTTTAAAATCAAAAGTTAGAAAAGTTACCAGATACATAATGCTCTTTGAGGGCAGCGGGGGCGGGGGGGGGGGGCGGTGTGGTGGGTGGTGTTGGCATTTTGTTAAGCTGGGGAAAATTTTATACATACACTCTAAAAATTTGTATTGAATAAATTATTGATACTGATTGTTGTTATAATCCTAGGTAGAGGTCAGTGAAGAATTTTACACTTAATAATAACCTTGACCTACATTGAACATAATCACATTTGGGTGATGGATGAGCTCACTGAGGCAGATCATTTAGAAGAGTGAATCCTGGAGCCCACTGCAGAGAACTGCTACAATCAACAGCTACTGCTGTCTATCTGTTCTTGATGATCCCAGCTGGTCAGTGCATAAAATGAAAATAGCCAAACCTCTTTATTTTGTCAAGCGGCCACAGGACTTGACTGCAGATTAGAATGTCATTCACAGAATTATCCTTTTCATGAGGGTGACTAGGTAAGAGAAAATGCACAGGTAAGAAAAATGCTATAAATAAAATTATGAGGGAAAAACACACACCCATGATTTGGAAGTCCAGATGTGAGTATCCCAGTTGCCTGTTTTTATAAGTATCATATATTAATCATAAAATTTGTCCATCTTTGCTAAAAACTGCTGATAGAGGATAAATTAGCAACGATTAAGAAAAAAATTCACAATGAAAAAACTGAAAGTCTGCTTTAAACTGAAAAAAGAATCGTTTCGAAGGACATTATTGTTCTTTTCTCATCTTCCCATTTGGTCACCATGAAAATTAAATTCGTATCATGACCAAAGTTTCAGATGGAGAATCTCTTGGTTTGCTCGGTTTTGCACCCTGCTGAGATGGAATGGGAGAATCACCATTGTCTTCAATGATGGAAGATTCTTTGCTTTCCCCAGGAGCAAATCATTCCTTGACATAAAGCCAAAATGATGAAGAAAATGAGTTGATCCCCTAATAACATTTAGGCTGCAGGAAAGAAGCTCGACAAAAACAAGATATCCCCTGGTACTCCCAAACTTTGTTTTAATTTCCCACAGTGGCACAGAAAGTCTCCTGGCCACAAGTTACCTATCATCTTAATTTCTCCTTCTTAGAGGGTTTGTGTTTGGTTTTTGTCCTTAATGAGACATATTTGCCAAAGAGACATTCAAAAGGCATTTTTTACTCTTGCGGAAGAGTAATTAGGTCGGTACCTCTTTCCCTGCCAGCATTAGCCGCTCTAAAGAGAACCCTGCCCAGTATTTAATGCCCGAACACAAGAAGCATCATTTCCACTAATTGGTCTTGAAGTTCCGATGTTCCCAAAGGGTCCCTTTATTTTGCAAGGATCAGAAAGGACATACGTAAAATGTAACATCGTCATCACTGACTTTTATTTCTCTCATTTGCACGATTACAGTTGTCCTTTCTTACGTTTTTATAATCAACATCAACACAACACCAACAAGGGAGGAAAATAAACGGTTTGCATTTTTGCAACAGAGGACATCTCTGGGCCAAGTTCAAATGTTGTGATAGCCATATTTATAAATATGGGCAAGAGTGTAAATATAGGGCGTATATTTGATTCCCTTGATGATGGGGTTCTTTTTGCTGACAGTTTTCAGTGCATGGGGAAAAGGATAATGCTGCTTTAGCATGTGGACTGTGAAATGCAGGGCGAGGGAAAAAAAAAAAGAAAGAACCATTCATCAAGTAGAAGCTGGAAATAGAGCATATACTACTAACCTTGTTTTTTTTTTTTCTTTGCCACAGCCTGAGAAAGGCTTCTGGACAAAATATCACCTAATCTCATGATAGAAAGTAAAGCAGATGGGGGTAGGTAGGTGGCAGAATTATTTTTACACATCCTTCTTGCTGTCCAAAGCCCTGGAATGGCTTTGTTAACTATTAGGAAATTTCTAATTCTTTGACATAATGACCAGGCTACATCAATGTCCTTACAAATGTGGCCAAACAATTATTAAGCAGGATTTTAACCATTTATATTCAAATTGGCCAAATAAATCAGAGTTGAAGGATAAGCTACCTACTCTTTCCTCTGAGTTCAGTTCCCTGTTGGCCATTCTCTTGTTGATTTGTAACCTGAAAATATAGCTCTAAGCTCTATCATTTCCCAGTGTTTTATCCCAGTGATGGACAAGCTCTGGCTGTAGCCTTCCTTGTGTTCCTTTGGGAATGTTTCTTTCCTAAAGGAGCCATTTTCCATTGTAGAAACGAGTGTCAAAAGGCTGAGGTGAATGAAGAGGAGGAGGAGAATGTTAAAGAGACCCTTTCAAAACCAAAATTATATGTTCAAATGAATATGTTTTCTGTGCCACAGCAATATTGACCATGTAGAAGCTAAACTGCTTGTCAGCATCTATACTGTGTGTTTACTTTTACACTTCATTTAGGTGGGAGCCAGTCTCCCAGACAGAGTAGTTTGCTTACTGGTTGTATTTTTGAGTCTTTGAGCACCAGCACAAGGATGCAGTGTTAGATGCAATGACACTGACTGGGGAAAACTTAAAAAACAAACATCTGTTATGCACATCAATCTCCCACAAAATTCAGTAGATTTTCTTTTTCATCAAAATCATGCATGGAACTCCTTCTAATCAAACCCAAATTGTCTTTAAAGGATTCCCTATAAAGTTAATTTTAAATCCCAGTCAACATCTTAATGAAGAAGGGTTTTTTGTTCTATTTTGTTCTAATTTGTTTTAGTTTCTTTGTTGCCTTTTGTAAGAGCCAAACACAGGGACAACACATTACTGCACGTTCTCTAAAGAGCTTCCCAAGTATCTGCCGTTCAACAACCAGCAGAATTAGAAGTGACCGCCTCACCGTACGGCGTCTGCACACTCCTCATCCTGGAAAACTCTTCTTCTGGCGGTGGCAGCTTCAAAATAACGCAAGTCAGGATTGTGAAACACTGTGATGCCATCTCAGACAGAGACTCCTCCAGTGCGTCTCTAGACATGGCTACACCCAAACACAGTGGCACAGATGACAATAGCATTCAGGGAAATGATTCAACCTGTTTCAGAGATGCTCAGTGACCCTTCAATGCCACCACAGCCACCAGCACCCTTGCTACACTTGGAGACACAAGGAGATCTAAATGCAGCGCAAGCTGTGTTCACCATGTTTCCATCCATCACATACCCAGTCCAGTCTTATCTCTGGATATATGGGTTCTTGGGTTGCTTCTTCTCCTGGCAGCTATTACATAAGTCATAAAAGCAAACATAATAACGTCAGTCATGAACTTGGTCACTAATCAAATCAGTAGACAGAAACAATACAGGAGAAGAATACACAAACCACGCGCAAAAAAACAAATCACTCATCCTTCTCAGTCTCTTAGAGTAGGGATAACAAAATATTGCGACACAATGAAACACTGTACATTGGTGAAAAAATGAATAAATGATCAAGTTTATTAAAGAGACATTTGTTTCCTTTTCCCTTTTTATTTAGTAAGCTGCTTAATAGGAGAAACAACCTCACCATATTTGTAGGTAACATCACAACCCCCATATTTTACGTGAGACTGTATATTCATACAGGTAAAATTCTCCAAAGTAGTGATTTTCCTTTTATAGGCAAAGCCAGTTGACTTTGAAAAACGTAAGAGTTTAATATGCTGAGATCAAATAACTGACATTGCCATGTTATCTCCTAACACCTATGAAGTACAGATACAGATGAGGGAATTTCATAATTCATAATATGCCTGACACTTGTGCGTGCCTCCCCCATCCTCCTCCAAATTCTCTCCTCCCCAAACAAAACATGAACATTTCACATTCAACGTAAACATTTGTGGAAATGAAATGATCATGTCAATATCTCCTTCCCACATCTCCCATTCACCCCATGTACATAATATAAACTGAGTTTTTACTGTTAGAACTTTGAGCATCGTTTCATATTATTATAAAGAAATTTTCACTTACTAAGAAGAACTCTTACTATTTTCCTGTCTTCAGGACAACAAATGCAAACCTTCTGCAGATTGGTCTCACTAACGAAGACATGTATTGTAGTAAAACTTCCCTAATTCACCATGAATATTTTCTTATTGAACACTTATTTGATTTTCAATGGAAGGATCCTACTCTGGATTCCTTGCTACTAAAAATTACTGGTGCATAGATTTTTTTTTTTAATTTTTATTTTATATTGGAGTATAATGGATTAACAATGTTGTGTTAGTTTCAGGTGCACAGCAAAGTGATTCAGTCATACAAATATATGTACCTATAGACATATATTCTTTTTCAAATTCTTTTCCTATTTAGGTTATTACAGAGTATGGAGCAGAGTTCCCTGTGCTGTACAGTAGGTCCTTGTTGGTTATCTGTTTTAAATACAGCAGTGTGTACAAGTCAATCCCAAACTCCCAATCTATTCCTCCCCCCATCCTTCCCCCCAGTAAGCATAAGTTTGTTCTCTAGATTTATTTTTCTAGTGTTTATTTATGGAGGACTCATCCTCCTTCCTCCTCTCATTCTGTGTTTCCCGGCTCTGTTTCCGAGGTACTGCCTGCCTGTAGTCCCATATTCCTCTCACACTCCCTTCCCTGGCATATCAGGCAAGGTCCCTCAATACTATTAGGGAAAATCAAGAATGTCTGCTTTGATACTAGCTTTTACCAGATAAGTCAATTCTTCCTAAGCCCAGGGACCTTCAGGAGTCACACAGGCACAGGGAGAGGGAGCAATCTGATTAAGGACCAGTGCCCTTTCCTCTTCACCCCTTAAGATCCAAGCTGAGGATGCTCCACCATCTCCAAGCAGCATTCTTCACTTAGAAACAAAGCTCACTCTGGGTTTGAGACAGCAGCCCCTGGGACACAGCTTCTGCAGGTAAGTGAGGCTACTGCTCCAGTGTTCCAGGCGTGAGTTTTAACAGCTTTGAGACTGTCATCAACCAAAGACTTATCTGCTCTAAGACAGCTTAGTTAACTTTTGGGAAACAAAGCAAATGTGGTTTCTCTAACAAAATCTGGAGTTTTGGCAGCTAGTTCTTAGATCTTTCTTTTTCAAACAGATATTTAGTAACTCCAGACTCAGTACCGGATAACTGCTTCAAAAGGTTCAAATCCAAATCAAGGTAGAGGACGACGGTGCACACAGACTTGCTCTCATTAACTCTTACTTCTACCGGAAATAAAGCGGCTAGTATGCCAAAGGATACCCGCTGTTATTATTTTGTTAAATCTCATCAACTCCTTGAGAGTTTTGAGTGGTGTTTTTTTTTTTTTCTTGCTTTTTACTGCCTACACATTGAACTGTCTTTCCTAATGCACCTCACATAGCCTCTCATCAAACAAAACATCAGAATGCCAGTTCATGACAAAAACTGAATAAATGAAGCACTCTGCCCTCCCCCAACATTTTCTGACTTTTCCCAAAGTTATTCCACAGACACAAATACCTTCCACTCCAAAGTCACAGCAAGCCACTCATGGCCCTTATTACAAAGACTCCTTCTTAGGTCATACAGAGTCATTATGACCGAATACCTGTCATCTGCAAATCTACTGCATGTGACAGGTGCAGAGAGTAAACACAGGAGTGCCCTTGAGCCTAAGCGCTAGGCCCCCAAATAGGGCCCCATAGTTCTCACCCCAGTACTGCTGCTGGCCTCCAGCCCCGCTGCATTCCAGCCCCTGCCCCTGCTGCCCTGCGGAGGAGCCCCTCTCGGTGCAGCTCACCTGTTTGTAGGCATCGAGGAGGAAGCTCTTCCAGATGCAGCGCATTCCCTCTGAGGTCAGCATGCGTCTCCACTCCCCGCGAGTGGACTTGGAGCGGCTCAGCAGCAGCACCACGTGCTTGAGGAGAATGACCGAGTCATAGAGCGCCAGGAAGAGGCAGTTGGAGAAAAACACTGGCAGAATCTGCAGTGTGATCAGCAAGTCTACGCTGAGGATGCCCATCTTCTCTGCCTCCTGGGTCAGTTCCCTTGTGCGCTCTGGTTCCCCTTCACCCTCTTATTTGAAAGGGGGGTGGTGATAGAGGGGGTGGGGGAGGTGAGGGGGGAGGTTGGGGGTGGGGGAGAAGGAGAAAAACTAAATTAAAAGGACGCCCAAGTTGTCTCCTTTTTCAAAGCAGCAGAAATGGCAAGACCAAGTCCAGTCTCTCCAGCCCAGCCGTTGGAGTGTGCCCATCAATTCATTCAATTCGGAGCTGCTGCTTTTTTTTTTTTTTTTTTTTTTTTTTTCAGGATTTAAGATGTTTAAAAAAAAAAAAAAAACTGGCGTACCCGTCCCTAATCCAGTTACCCCTCTCAGAGCCGGTTAGAGACAGGCAGTTCTACTTTCATTTCCAAGCACCTATGAGACTGTGGCAGAGATTGCAAAATTTTCTTGAGCTTTTCATTGTCTCTTTCAGAAACGTAGCCTGTTTCTTTCTAGAATTGCCAGAGTTTTTAAAATGTGCTTTAAGGGTATTTTTTTCCCTTCTTTACTCCGTTTACACACACTTTCTGTTCTCCTTCTCCCAGCCTGTCTCACTCTCTCCCTTCCCCAGGAGCGACTGACTCCTCTCTTTTCCTCACTCTCTCTGGCTTTTCCTTCGTGCTATCTGTCTGTGGTGCAAAGTGCCTCTCTCTCTGCAGCCCAGTGAGTCTCCCTGAAGCCTTTTATACATTCCCTGGCTAATTGCTGCAATAGAGAAATGAAAGCCTAATCTTGGTAAAGATCTTGACGTCATTGAGAAAGAGGGCTTTACTTTGGCCAGGACTGCAGTGAATAGAAAAGCAAAACTCGACAACTTTTTTTTTTTTTTTAAGGAGGGTGGGGAGCAGAGGGACAGTGGAATTTTGCTTTGTGATTTAAAGAGAGAGAGGGGAAAAAAATGAATACCTTTGAGGGTTTTCAGGAAATGCTCCCAAACTTTGGGGAAAGTTATTTAATATAATGTGTAAATTGATAGGTAAACTCTCTCTCCTCTGATTATTATTATTGTTATTGTTTATTTAGTAGGGGTTTGGGAAAGAAAGGATTCTGGAAGGCAAATAGAAAAGAGGAGGAGTAATGACATGTGGCCTCTGCTCTATTTCCTGGAAGATGTTATTGCTTATCTTCCAACTTTATGCCTATACACTATGACTGTCTCCCATCAGATTTGTGACCTAAATTCTTTAAATAATTTTGAGTCATGATTTTATTTAAGAAAATCTAAAGTGAATTGTGAGGTGGAAAACTTTTAAACTCTTTGAGTACCACCACAGCCCTTCTTTAAATCTTCTTGTAGAAAATTAGTACAAGTTTTCAGTTTTACTGAAGTTTCCAATGCAAAAAATGAAAAAAAAAAAAATCTTCCAGATATGAAAGTAGCTAGGTGACCAGACCTTCTTTTAGTCTCCCATTTTGCCTATATGCAGATTAAATAAAGTTTTCCATCAATGGCATTAAGATGCCATAAGGATAAGAAATAAATTCTGTATACGAGAGCTCTTTAAATTCTACAATTGCCCTGCTTCTGTTAACATAACCCCTAAGAGACCTGACACTATAGGGCATCTTCTTTTTGCCTGAAAAAAAATTTTGATTAAATTTGTAGGTGGTTAAGAGCAGACTTTGAATTGGCTCAAGAGGCACACTGACCATTGCTCAGTGGCTTGCCTTTCCATTCGTCTCCAGAACTGACAGGTACTTAGGCAGACAATGCTTTGGCAGAATGCCATGACCCCCATCTCATTCCTTCCTCACTGACCTAACAGATCACCTCTAGGAATTATGTTTTCTTGGAAGAAGGAGTGGCAAGCACAGACATTGGGGTGGAGATATAGAATGTAAATTGAAAATTAAGTAGCTGACTTCATGTTCACGGAGTTCTCATTAAGCATGAGTTAAGCAGTGGGTGCAAATATATGGTCAGTACATTTCTGTTGTTTGTCCCTGTGATTAAAACCTGCAAGACCACAGAACTAATTTAAAAGCCTAGAGTAGGGGTCATTAATTGGTGGGCCCATGGGCCAAAGTCTGCATGCATATGCATTTTATTTGGTTGGCACAGTGCTTTTTGCCTTTAAAAAAAATAGTTGAATGAGAGTGCCTTTAGGTTCCCAGAGAGCAGGGTTTCCTGTCTGCTTTGTTCATTGCTGTCTCCCAACAGTTAGAACCAAGCCTGGCACACAGTAAGTTCAAGGAAGGTGTCCTGAATGGATGAATGGGCTGGGTGTGCGTTACTCCACACTAGGGGGCAACATTCACATATAATAAATTGTGACTGTGACTGGGGTGCCCCAGAAATGTGTACACCCTGGTGGACTTGGGTGTGGCCCTCCACATTGGCACAACCCTCACCACTCGCTATTGTCCTGAAAACCTGATTCCTTCATTTTTATCATCAGTTTGGCCCATGACAAGTTTTGGATTTGCATCCCATGGACTAGATTTTTAGAGAAGAGGTCAAAGCTTAGAAAAATGAACATAAACCACATAGAAAAATATTTTTCCTATGACTAGCATACATTGTTAGCAAAGGATACTATTTGTATACAAAATATATATTTACTCCACTCATTCTCTCCATCTTCTCGATGCCCTTGCGGAAGAAAAGAAGGGACAAAGAAAGGGAGGTGACAACACGGTATTTTGACTGGTATAGATGGGAAAGCTGCGGTGCCAGACAAAGTGCCAGCCAACAATGACAGAAGAAGCGTGTGGACTCGGGAAATGACACTCCCACTCACTGCCTGAGCCTTAAAATCTCACCCCTTCTCAGACATTCATTTTGCCCTGTTTGAATTAAACCAGTGCTCCTTGAAGGTAGAGATTTCTTGGCAGCTATAAACCAATCCTCCCTCACTTGTCATTTGCTTTCAATGAAAGACGTATATTTGGAAATGGCAAGACAGAGAGGAGGATTGGTAGAAAATCAGAAAAAATGCCTTCTTTTCAAATGCAAAGTTCAAGGCACGTGCAGACTTCAAATGGGTATAAATCATATTTTTTTCTTTTTACAATCTTTATTACTTTCTTTCCCTTTGAAGTCAGAAGTGTTTGAGAGGAGTTTTTTTTTTTTTTTTAAAGAGTAGAACAAATTGGCAGAGAGCCAATCTGATCATGACGTCTCAGATTTCTTCTGTCATTTTCTCTAAATGAATGAATAAAGAAATCACAAAGAGGGTGGGGGGGACTCGAGGGAGGGTAGGAGGGAGTCGAGGGAGGGAGGGAATATGGGGATATGTGTATAAAAACAGATGATTGAACTTGGTGTACCCCCCCAAAAATAATAAATAAATGAAAAAAAAAAAAAAGAAATCACAAAAATGAGAGCCTTCCTTTTACCTGTTAGACAGACTGTCCAATATAGAAATTATATTTCTCCAAAGCTATTTCTCTTTTTATACATGGTTCACAATTGCTTGTTTTGATTATTAACATTATTTAGCACTTTGGTCTTCAAGTAATGTACACAAATTAAGTAACAAAAACAATCCATAAGGTGACAGAGTATGATTTGTCCCATCATGTAAGTGAGAGAAGGTTGTAGGGTCAGAGCTGGTGGTGTGATATTTTCCCTGACTCTAAAACTCAATTCTTTTCCTATGTGACTACTTTTTTGATCCGGGTCATTACTTTGACAATGAAAACCCTTGCCCAACGTGGTTGCGCTAGGTAGTTTTACCTTCTGAATTGCAAAGGATATCTGGGAGTTCACATTTGTTTAATATTGCCCCAATTCAAGCTCCTGGTTCCATTTGAAAAGCTTGGATATCTTCTTGGTCATGTAAGTATTCTTAGTAATCACATTGTAATGAGTTAAATGCAAACCAATATGTGTCATGTTGCTTGAATTTTCCCATACAGGGTTGTACACAGGTTTTAAATTCCAAAGAGAGGCAGCCTAGAGAAAAATGCTTTAGGCTTTTTAATAAGAACAGAACCACTATAAAATTTGTTTAATTTTTTTCTCTTTTCATAGTTTGAGAGCAGCACGTCCTACCATTGCCTCCTTCTGGTTAGAAAAATAAGCATACGAGTGATAAGACTTCCTTTGATCCTCTTTGGACTGAAATTGAGATTAAGAAAATGAAGTTGGATAACCTGAAAGCAGACCTGGAGATTTCAAGGATGGAAGCTACCACCGCTCTTTCCTTGTTGTTATCTGAAGGCACCAAAGAGCGTTCAAGAACACTATGGAATTCATGCTCTGAATTTTCAAGTGGACTTAGTTTCATAAAACTTTATTCCTTCTAATTCAAGTGATTTGCTACATATGATTTTTAAATGGAGATTAAATTTTACTTTAATAAAAACTTGTCTAATAAATATGTTATAAATCCAATAAAGTCTGGTCAGGACACACTTATTGAATCTGGGTTTGGGTATATGATTGTCATATATATACCACCCAACCCCAAACTCTGCACCTCTTATCAGAGAAGGAAATCACACACTGTACAACCTTCCATCTCTAGTGACTCTGGTGCTTAGAGGGAGTTATAATGAAGGGCTTACACCACAACTACTGAATCACTCAAAATTCCCTGTGGGCCCATCCATTTTACAAACACAGCCATGTTCCCTGCCTTGTGATGAAAGGAGTAGCTCAATGGATAAAACAGACAACCCCAGAGTAAACTCTGACACACCTTGAGCAAAGCAACTTAGGACTGGGGCCAAGAAGGCGGACGCTGTGGGAGGTATGAGAATTCTATCCCAACAGCCCAGCCAGCCGTGTCATAGGGCCCTTTGCAAGCCCTGGCAGAGAGCATAGATTGAGGTGTTAATGCATTCTTCCCTCAGGAACTGCTGCTGCTCTTTTTTCTTCCAGGCCACCTACTGGTAAAACAGAGAAGGAAGGGAAAAAAAACACAGGAGGAGGGGAAAGCAGAAACGGAGAGAAGGAAGATGAGGAGGGTGGAGAAGAGAAAGAAGAAAGTAGAAAAAAGGAGAAGATTCGATGAATTGTCTGCAGAGGCTGCCAGCAAGAGAGCCAATTAATGCCAACTGTGGCAATGCTTTTTGTGAGGAAGACAGCTGTCCACAAACTGGATGGATGCCAGAGCCTCATTTCACAGAGGCCACTGAACAGCTGTTAGGACACAATGGCTTTCATTTGCTATTGACCTGGTCTAGATCTAAACTGATGGCCAGGCCCCATCCCACCTGCTCAAACCTCTTTAGGTGCTATAAGGCTCCCTGAGTGTTAGATTTGGGATTAGTTTATTAACCTCTAGAGACCACCAGGGTTGGATGGAGGGTAGTGGAATAGATGAGAAGAAGAACACTCTGTAAAGTTATACACAGTGAATTCCTTGAGGACAAAAAGCTCTCAGAAGGAACAAATTGAACTCACCCTCCCTTTTCCAAAAATTTGACTCAATGTCTTTATTCTCCCTAAATCCTTGACCCAATGCAATAGACCAAAAGAAACAAGGGAACACAGTCAAAATCAGTCATCGTTTTTGGAACAACTTTTCCTCTACTTTGTTTCATTCCACAGTTCATAGGAAACCACCAGATGATATTAAGTTTTAAAATAAAATAGGTCATTCTTTATAAATGGTTTTAGAGTAGCTTTTTAAAAAATCACTTATACATCACCACACTCATATGCTGAGTATATGAACACAGAGCATGACAAAATATATTAACATACATGTTGGTTCATGCCATTCCAGAGGTAATAATGTAGCTTGTTCCCACTGAAAGCAAAGGATGCCACACTTCCTCTCTCAAGAATCAGCAGATACAAATGCACAGAGGAAATAAGCTAGATATTCTATTCCAAGCTCAGTGGAGATGGTGAAGCTAATAGAATTAACTGTAGCATGAAAAAATCCATGTTTCATATGGGGATAAGATACCTGCAATGAGGATGCTTGTACAATGAGATATGTTACCAAGGTAGGTTATGAAAATGTTATCGATGGATCTATTCTCAAGGTAGAGAGGGAGACCAGTAAGATAATCTCTCAAAACCTTTCAAGCCCCTGTGCTGTTAAGATAATAGTTAAGAATAAGTTAATATATAACATATACATAAAACCATCCAACTGGACTAACAGCAGAATACCATAATCATAAATTATCGCTCTGTGTCCATTTCAATTTTGAGGACTAATTTTTTGTACAACTAAGTAAATCCTTATGCTTTTCTAAGAGGTAGTAGATGGGAAAGAATTAGCATGTCTTCTAAGGAGAAAATATAAGATATGAAATTCAAATCTATTTTTAAAATTCAGCCTCATTTATTAGATGGACATTGGTGTCTTTTATCAAGACACAAACACTTACTAAATGATTAATATAAAAATAGATGTATACAAATTCCTGAGTAGTCTTATTTTGTTTTCTCAGGGGAATTTTCTAACACATTTTAAGGACTCAAAATCTGCCTTCCCAAAACAGAAACAATTCTCTTTATGATTTTGGGATTAGTAATGAGCTAAATGATAACAAATCTGAGACCTCAAATTCCTCAGAGTATAATCTCTATTGCTTCCTGGTAAATGTTAAATAATACCAGCTTACTCAGAAAACTGGCATTCACCTCTTATCAAGAGATATCTTGTTTTGACAATCATCAGACTCAGTCTACTTCTGGGGACACACAGGCCCATGTGACCAAAGGCAAACCTCTGAACTGATTTTTCTACCTGTAAAATGGAGCTAAACATGTCTCCCCACATTTATCTTGTGTTAGTGGCTAATGTAGTCATGCTGTTAAGAGACGTGGCCTTTTAAAAAAATACTCAAAATAAAAAGCAATCTTGGCCGATAAGTTTATTCAGAACTGCCCATGCACATAGACTCCCTCTAATAAAAACTTCTTTGGAAAAAAAAAAAAAAGTTCCTGGCAAGTCAGGTGTGATTTTAGTATTAATTACCAACCTGCTCTACCTGACTTTAAGGAAACTTTAGTTACTTACTGGAAAACAGGAAAGATTACCTGTAATTGGGGATGTTAGAGATAGGCAAATTTTGCCTAAAGAATAATAAGAATCAACCTGAAGCTTTGCCCAAGCTCAAAGCTGAACTGAACCTGTTTGAGAGCCCTCTAGAGAAGCATGAACTTAACTATAAATTATTCACCACGTCACACTCCTGTGTCTTCCATGATTCCAGGGAGAATAGAAAGAAAAGCTACCCAAATATTCCTGATCCTAGAAAACAATCGTTCTCCTAAGTTTCCTGGACCAGAATTGGGTGGATAAACGTTCAGTAACAAAGGAGGAAAACCACTGACATTTTAGTGGATAATGTGCTTGTCAAATTGAAGCCTTAACAATATTCAGTGCCTGCCAATATGTGTGGTACTACTTTGTTTTAGTCATCCTACACAGAAACATATCACTACTATCCAGAACTACGGTCTCAAAAGAGCTATCAAAGCTATTTGTTTTCTTGTGTGACAAAATGACTTTACCAGAAGGAATTAGAAGGCTTTGTGGGTTGGGAGGAGACAAGAGGCAAAGTAAAAAGATGGAAGACAGGGCTGGATTTAGACGAATAAATGCATATGGGGGAGGGGCACTGCCTAATCAATAGCATTTGATTCCTTGATCACAACAGATGCTAAATGTTGGGGAAAACAGAGAAATATAAACAACATAGAGGTTCAAGGAAAGGATGTGAAATTGGAACTCAGTGGGCAAAATACTTTGTTTTTCTATATGCATCCCCCAGGGAAATGATATGGGAAATGTGAGAAAAGGGATAGGAAAAAGTCAAAGACAATTGCTTACATTGTACACTTAGCTCAAGGTCACTCAAAGGATTAGCCACTATAAGGTATTTATTCAGGTAGCCATACTCTTACAACAAACATTTCCTGAAACCTACAAAGAGCTAGTCATTGTACGGGACATTGGAAAGGATCCCTGGGTCTCAATCAGAGTCCAGTAGGGGGAGACAGACATGTAAACCAAAGGCAACTCGACATTCTAGAGGCTATAACAGACAGAATTGCACCATACGGTATAGTATAAGGGACGGTTAGCCAATTCTATGTGGGATAAGAGTCAAGAAAGTGTTAATGAAGAAAATCATAGGCCCCATCAAATATAGTTCTGCAAAATCAAATTCAGAAATGCAGCGTTTGTTAATGGAACAAGCTTTAAACAATGTTTTCATGTACATCCATGTTTGTAATATTTTATCATTAATCTCTACTAGAGGAACTTACATAGTATTTTTTGACTGGGACATAAGTTGTTTAGGAACCAATAACCCTCTCTTGATAAACAATAATGCTGTTATAACTACACAAAATGAAAAAAAGTTTGCTTAAAACTTTGTTTTGACAGATCCTATCAGTGACAGCAAGAAACCGGGACCTGGGGATATCCTTTGCTTTCCAAATGACAGGAAGTTACTATGTATAAGTTCAATCTTAACATCTTAATGTTATACACACACCATGGAAGCTAGGAAGCACTTCTTGGCAGTGCTGTTCACGTCTAGTTAAAGAGTACATCAGTGACAGGGATAGCAGTGACCAGATCAATTCCACCTCTCCATGACCACATTTACATGATTTCAAGGCACTTGTTTCATTCTTAGGTTCCCCAGGTACCTCACCAAGGAAGCTCATAAAGGACACGGAGTTTCCAAATTAGTGACTGTCAAACAACGTAGGCTTTAAACTGGTACAGGGAAAAAAATGGGTCCAAATTCTCAGTCTTTCTGTTCTCTTCAGTCTATAGCTTAGAATATCCCTCTTGCTTCTTTATTGCAATTTTTATTACCTTTGACCTTTCATGACAAATGACCCTGACAGTGCACAGAAAGAAGGGTAAGAAACATTGAAGATGTTTATTTGTTGGGAAAATGTATGAGCTAGTTCCAGAATGATGTGGAAATCAATATTTTATGGAAATAGGAAATATTTGTGAAATGCAGAACCTGTGGTACAGGTGCACAATGAACATTCTTGTTTCTGTAGTTAGAGTATAAACTCCTGCTAAGAAATAGTTAAATCCGGGAATTTGAAAACATTGTTTATTTGGGGAAAATTCAAACATATGCAAAAGTAGAGTGATGAGAATGAGGAGCCCTCGTGTATCCATCAGCCAGCTTCAACAAATATGAACTCATGACCAATCTTGTTTCATCCGCACCCATTTTCTTGCTTCCCTTATAATTTTTTTTAAGAACTTTTACTGAGATACAGTTAACAGAAAATAAACAGCATATAATTAGAGTGTACAATTTGGTATCCCAATCTCCCAATTCATTCCCCCCCAACCCTCCCCGCTATCCCCACTTGGTGTCCATGTGTTTGTTCTCTACACCTGTGTCTCTATTTCTGCCTTGCATTTCCTCTTTCATAGTTGTTAGCATTTGCCTTATGTATTGAGGTGCGCCTATATTGGGTGCATATATATTTATAATTGTTATCTCCTCTTCTTGGATGGATCCCTTGATCTTTATGTAATGTTCTTTCTTGTCTCTTGTAACTTTTTTATTTTAAAGTCTATTTTATCTGATATGAGTATTGCTACTCCAGCTTTCTTTTGATTTTCATTTGCATGCAATATCTTTTTCCATCCCCTCACTGTCAGTCTGTATGTGTCCCTAGGTCTGAAGTGGGTCTCTTGTAGACATCATATATATAGGTCTTGTTTTTGTATCCATTCAGCCAGTCTGTGTCTTCTGGTTGGTGCATTTAGTCCATTTACATTCAAGGTAATTGTCGATATGTATGTTCCTATTACCATTTTCTTAATTGTTTTGCTGTTGTTTTTGTAGGTCCTTTTCTTCTCTTATGTTTCCCACTTAGAGAAGTTCCTTTAGCATTTGTTGTAGCGCTGGTTTGGTGGTGCTGAATTCTCTTAGCTGTTGCTTGTCTGGAAAGCTTTTGATTTCTCCATCAAATCTGAATGAGATCCTTGCTGGGTAGAGCATTCTTGGTTGTAGGTTCTTCCCTTTCATCACTTGAAATATATCATGCCACTCCCTTCTGGCTTGCAGAGTTTCTGCTGAGAAATCAGCTGTTAACCTTATGCAAGTTCCCTTGTATGTTATTTATTGTTTTTCCCTTGTTGCTTTTAATAACATTTCTCTGTCTTTAATTTTTGTCAACTTGACTAATATATATCTTGGCGTGTTTCTCCTTGGATTTATCCTGCCTGGGACTCTCTGCGCTTCGTGCACTTGGGTAGCTATTTCCTTTCCCATGTTAGGGAAGTTTTCAACTATAATCTCTTCCAATATTTTCTCAGGTCCTTTCTCTCTCTTGTCTCCTTCTGGGACCCCTATAATGCGAATGTTGGTGCATTTAACATTGGCCCAGAGGTATCTTAGGCTGTCTTCAGTTCTTTTCATTCTTTTTTCCTTATTCTTTTCTGCATCAGTGATTATCACCATTCTGTCTTCCAGGTCACTTATTTGTCCTTCTGCCTCAGTTAATCTGTTGTTGGTTCCTTCTAGTGTATTTTTCATTTCAGCTATTGTGTTGCATATCTCTATTTGCTCTTTAATTCTTCTAGGTCTTTGGTAAACTTTTCGATCTTTGCACCCAGTCTTTTTTCAAAGTCCTGGATCATCTTCACCATCATTATTCTGAATTCTTTTTCTGTAAGGGTGCCTATCTCCTCTTCATTTAGTTGTTTTTCTGGGGCTTTATCCTCTCCCTTCATCTGGTGCAAAGTCCTCTGCTTTTTCATTTTCTCTATCTTTCTGTGGCTGTGGTTTTCAGTTCCACAAGATGAAATACTGCTGATACTACTGTCTGCCCTCTTGTGGAGGAAGCTATCTTGGAGCCTCCTGTCTGCTTCCTAAGGGGAGGGGCTGATGGTGGGTAGAGCTGGGTGGGTGGAGCTCAGTAAAGCTTTAATCCAATTTGGTGGGCGGAGCTCAGTAAAACTTTAATCTGCTTGTCTGCTAATGGGTGGGGCTGTGTTCACACCTTGTTGGTTGTTTGGCCTGAGGCCACCTAGTGCTGGAGCCCACAGGCTCTTTGGTGGGGCTAATGGCGGACTCTGGGAAGGCTCACACCAATAAGCACTTCCCAAAACCCCTGCTGCCAGTGCCCCTGCCTCCTTGGTAAGCCACAGATACCCCCCCACCTCTACAGGCAACCCTCCAACACCAGCAGGTAGCTCTGGTTCAGTCTCCTATGGGGTCACTGCTCCTTCCCCCTGGGTCCCGGTGAGCACATTTTTTTGTGTGCCTTCCAAGAGTGGAGTCCCTATTTCCACAAGTCCTGTGGAGGTCCTGCAATCAAATCTCGCTGGCTTTCAGAGTCTGATTCTCTGGGGATTCCTCCTCCCATTGCTGGACTCCCAGGTTGGGAAGCCTGATGTGGGGCTCAGAACCCTCACTTTAGTGGGTGGACTTCTGCAGTATAACTGTTCTCCAGTTTGTGAGTCACCCATCCAGCATTTATGGGATTTGATTTTAACACGATTGCACCCCTCCTACCGTCTCATTGCGGCTTCTCCTTTGTCTCTGGTTGTGGGGTGTCTTTTTTGGTGAGTTCCAGTGTCTTCTTGTGGGTGATTTCTGTTCAGTAGTTAGTTGTAATTCTGGTGCTCTTGCAAGAGGGAGTGAGCACACGTCCTCCTACTCCGCCATCTTAATCCTATCTCCCTTATAATTTTGAAGGAAGTTCCAGTCAAGTTTTTTGATTCTCCCAAAACACCTACAATGTTCCTTTGCCTACAAAAGGCATCATATAAATTGGCTAGCTAATTGATTTATTCTCTTGTCTCTACCTTTTTAATCACTCTGACACATCTGTCAAGCCACTAAGGAATAAATGGAAAATAGAAGTTTCTCCCCATTATTTCTGAGCTTGAATCCAATCTTTCATTTGAGTACCCTTGTGCTACAGTGATGAGTGTTGTAAAAAAAAAACGCATGCATAGATAATAAAACTGTAACATTTTTCATAAATTATTGAACCACAGTCATTTCCTTTTTTCATTCATTTTTGATTGTATGCAGTACACACGCTGACTCGGAGCGAGATTGTTTTTTAAATTATGAGGTGGTCTCAGTTTACTCATTTGCATCCACCCTTAAATGCATTGTACCACAAGGTGTGGCATGAAATTGTCAACTAGGTCATAAGACTCTGACAATTCTGATAGCACAAAAGCTTATGATAAGAATTCATGGAGGTGATCAATGACAAGCTAATGTGTTTCTTGATGTGAAATTTCTAAGTGAAACTTCATTGATAGAAGACAATCAGAAATTTAATATAAAAACAAACATCACATGAATATAAAATTCAACTTCTTTGTGAAACTTATAATAATAGGTCTGCCTGCCTAATTCCCGAAAGTCATTCTCCTTCCTCGAGTCATCAAACATTCCCCAAAGGTAATAATCTCTTCCATTAGAGACCTGGCATCTTCTCAGCTACTTACCATTCCAGAACAACCCCCAGCCCCAAAAATGATGAATGGATTTTTGTAGGGTTTTATGGATAATATAATACCTTTCTGTTTTATACCGTATAATACCATACTACTGATCACTAAGAAGAAGGTGGAGGGGAGGAGGGGAGAAGGACATGCATCTACTTGATTCTCTGCATTTTCTCCTACAGGAAGTATAAACTTTTACCTGATGCTATGCCAGAATAGTGTACTTGCATATGCATGCACATTAAATTTTGTAGGTGTGCTTTGCTATATTGGAAAACATATTCAAATAATAAATCTCAATAAATGAAAATGAGTTTCTTTTCCTACAGTACATAAAAATGCCAGGGCAATCTGCTTCCCATGTTCAGACACCAAAGAGCTAAACATTGAGTGATATCCAACTTTATGAGACACATAAAGATGAAATAAAAATGAGTAAGAAGATAAACATATAAAGAGATAAATATTGTCAAACAGAAATGATTACAAAGTTTGTAACAATCTGCATTTTTCATTGTTTTCTATTTACCTAGTTTCTCCACTATGAATTTCTTTTGCTCATCTCCCTTCTTTTAATAATATATGTTCCCATAATCACTGACACTAAAGTAAAGGATGTGAAACAGGACTTAGTTTATATTTATCTGGAGAAATATAAGTAACTTGAAAATGCAAAATTTTCCCTATATGCTTGAATGTATATAGCTACTTTCATTTAATAGTGCTGTAAAATTGAGCTCCTTTTTCACAGGGTAGTTTGCCTTGTACTATATGAAACCACCATATCCAACCTTTTTGACCTATAAAAACAGCAATTTCATACTGTTTAACCTAATAGTATTTCAAATAGCAAAAGGTCTACAGATTGCCATTTCTCTTGAGCTACCTATGGTATTTATCGGTGAAATGCACAGAGAAAAATGAAAGTATCATTTCCACTGGTGCACCCTTGACATTACTGAAATTTTATTTTTAAAATCATAACATATTAATAATAAAAAACAAATTAATATTATTATTTAGTCTGATCAGTCAATGACTCTGTCATTGGCCTAATGTAGCACTTGGAATAAATTACACCTTACCCATTAGTGTGTTCAATAGGCATAGTAGTTCCTTCTTCAAAATTATGACACCTAAAATGTATGTGAGAACACAGAATGTCACTATTTATAAGACCTAGTAAAACCTTTGACTAGAAAGGATTTCGTAGACAATATGTTGCTTTGTTATTAACAAATTAGATGTGCTTATTCTATAATAACAATGCAGGGAAAAGGACAGTCTAAAGCTTTAGAAGTAGAAAGGCCAACCTGAATGGAGACTGAGGTTAAACAAGTCAAGTTACGTAAGGAATGTATTCAGTTTAGCAAGAAGGGGCTTCTATTACAATCTAAAAGTTTGAGATTTTACTTACGTCCATAAAAAGTTGAAAAGGTGACTCAAATATTTTTAAAGTATATAATAATTTCTTCCCTGATCATATAGTTCATCTCTGCTACTCGTAAGGTATTATTATTTGTTTGTTTGTTTTGTGGCACACAGGCTTAGTTGCTCCGTGGCATGTGGGATCCTCCTGGAGCAGGGATCGAACCCGTGTCCCCTGCATTGGCAGGCGGATTCCCAACCACTGTGCCACCTAGGAAGCCCAGGTACTATTATTAATGGGAACTTTTGTAAGACTTGATTTCTGAGTTGCCATCTCAGTTTGGAGGTTAGCTTAATTTGTCCCTGTTGTAGACAAAGTTCAATAAACATCACAAAGCAGATCAAATACATTCTTTAGACACCAAGTCACTGCTTTACTTCTATGACATACTTTTCGTTAAATTTGCCAAACAAGATAAAGTAACAGCAAAGAAATGTGGATTATCTACTAGGCCACCAAGTAAGTGCCCAATTATCATCTCACTTAATCCTTCTTTTATGATAATGATATCAACACAAACAGCACCAGCAAGTTATGACAGCTGACACATTGAGACTTCTTACGTACCAGTCGCTCTTCTAAATGCTTTAATTGTATTAAGTCATTTAATCTTCATAACAATCTTACTGGCCTAAATACCATTATTAGGCTCACCTTGTATGTGAGAAAACAAGGCTCAGGGAGGGATGAAGCAAATTGCCAAAGGTTACAATCTCTGAATTACAAAACCCTATGCTAGAAGCGTGTAGTAGGCATAAAAAAAAAAAAAAACCAAACAAACAAAAACCTCCCCACAAAACATATTAAGTCTGAATCCCTGGAACCCATAAATGTTACCTTATTTGGAAAAAAAGGTCTTTGCAGGTGTGATTATGTTGAGGATTTTGAGATGGGAGATGGGAGATTACCCTGGAGTATCCAGGTGGGCACTAAATGCCATCTTATGCATCATTTTAAAAGGGAGGCAGAGGGAGATTTCACACACACACACACGCACGCACGCATAAACACACACATGAAAAAGTCATGAGAAAATAGAGCAAAAAGAGATTTGAAGATGCCAGGCTTGAAGATTAGAATGAAGTGGTCGCAAGCCAAGGGGTTACGACTAGAATAGGAAAAGAAAGCCTTCTTCCCTAGAGCCTCCAGAGGGAGCGTGACCCAACCCACACATTGATTTTGACCCAGTGAAACAGATTTCAGACTTCTAGCCTCCAGAACTGTGAGAAAATAAATTTCTATTGGCTAAAGCCAACGAATTTGTGGTAATCCATTATGGCAACCATAGGAAACTAATTCAGGCTGCAGTTAGAATGAACTGTTGAACATAAACGTTCCTGTTTTTAAAAACTCTAAAGAGATTTAAAATTTTTTCCTTCAGTAACACACTGCAAGATTTGACCATCTCATTCTTGGAAATAAATTTTTCTAATTTATAAATCGTCCACTTCCTTTTGCTCTGCCTTCTATAGGAACAGATATTAGTTTATTTTTGTCCTTTATGATAGTCCTTCATACTCTAAGTGACTTCATATCACTGTTAAATTTTATAAGATGAGTAATTCTCATTTATTTAGTCTCTTTATTACAGGACCAATTTCTGGTGTTCTGATTATCTTTCTATTTTCCACTGAAATTCCACTATAGTTGCAAAACTCAGAAATGGTTCCAAATTTCCAATAAACCAGATTTTTTTCAAGATCTAAGTATAATGGAGAGATCTATGGAATGAGTGTGATTTTCAAAATTAATAATGGATCTTTAACTTGAAAATACTTATATTAATTTAGTCAAAATTCCTCTAACATTAACACTGATTATATATTCTATAGGCATTTTTGTCAATTCCACAAAGTTGCTTCTAGTCATCCAAGCAGACTATCAAAAAATTGTTAGATAATAGCATCTGTGATTTCTATAGTGGAAATTTAATCTAAAGGTAGTATAATAAATTGAAACAACAAATATTTACTTAGTAATGGTAGATAAGATTTTTGCATAACAGAAAATACAGGGGACATCATGACCTCTAGTCCATTTATGAAAATTATAAAAATTACAGATACATTTACTTATTCTAAGCTCTGGAAGCTTTTACGCCAACCTGACTGATTACTCTGAAAACACAATTAGATTATTATAGGATGGCCAACAGAGGTGAAGCTATCCACACATCTACCAGAAGCTAGTCACACCACCTCACCTGAGCCCCCAGTCAAAAATGTCTCCAATACTGTCAAATGTTCCCTGGGTGAACAGAATCAATCCCAGCTGAAGATACTGATGTAGAACAGACATAAATAACAATTAATATAACCAGTTGCTGAAGTGGGATCATTTATGAAATGACAAGTGGCACTGACACCTCTTTTGCCTTGGTCTTGCTTTGAAGGAAATCGTAAAAGTTGTAATGCAGGCCAACAAGGACCCCCGTGAACACAAAAGAGAGAAAAGAACAATTGAGAGTTTATTCTTAATCAGATAATTTTGTGACTGATCTCTAGCCCCCAAAACAGCTTGCTCCTCTTCCATGTCTCTTCAACACTTCCTAATTCAGTTTTCTGCGAATGAGGATTTTAAAGCCAATTCGTGATGGACGTGGATTACACTGACATTCAGAGCAGGTGTGCACCCAGAGAAGTCTATTCATATATGTATCCGGAGCACACAGAGGCAATGTTCCTGCATTAGATATTAACAGTTTCATTAACTTAAGTGACCAACAGGCGTATTTTTAATTCCCTGGGTGATTTAAAAGTGGTGGTAAGGAGAAAAGGATTTAGTAAAAGGCCAATTGAGATGCTATCCCCTGGCTTCACCCCCAAATGGGATCTCTGTTCTTTCTACAGCAGGAAAAATAAAACTAAGTGATATTAGTCAAAAGACTCCCAATAGCAATAAGATAGCATGATCTTTAAGAGAAACAGAAACTTAAGAAGCAGATTTTCAGCTGTTTTCTTTCAAAATAATAGAATACATCTGTAGCACAAAAAAACCTTAAATCCCTCAATAACAGATTTTTGTAAATGTTTGTAGAAATGACACCATCTGAGCTGCTAGAACTCTAAGAAGCTTCTACTTGCACTTTGATTTCTCATCAAATCATGTAACTTTAAAAAAATAATACCAGGGGTTACATGATACTCTCTAGACATCTATCCTACCTGCATTAGGGTCAGAAAATTTCAATTCTGCTTTCAGAACTATATGATCCTCACAAACCCAAAAGATAGTCCATTACTGCCTTCCTCCTATAACCAAGTGAGGGCGAAGCTTAACAGCTGGCTTTCATTTCTAATACCTTCAGCCAGCAATACATTTCTGCAATACATTATCCTACAAAGATAATGCATGTACAAATGAATATGGGCATGTGTTTATTGTTATTATTTTTAATCAGGTATCATTTGTGAGAATATATAGGCAAAGTTGTTGGAACCTTCCTGTTCCTGGCATCACAGCCACTCCCTTCCAAGGCAAAGGATACAAGCCCTGCCCCAACTCTTGTACCAGCAAGTCAAGGGCTTCTGCTGAGGATCTCTTTCATGGTCATGCAAAAATGAGTACAAGAAGCTCTGTAGAATGCAAGTAGATGGGGCCAGTTCTTGTTGCCAGAGATATGCATTCCTGCCCCTCCTTCTGATTAAGTGTTTTGCTCTTTTGATTGAGGGAGTTTCAGTGGGTGAGGAAAGCTACCCTTGGATTGTCAGCTCTTAAGAGGAAGCTGACAGTGCTAATAGTTCAAGCACAGGTTGATTGATGAGACCGTCCCAGCCTGAGAGGCTGGCAATCTTTGTCACTGTCAGGATCCGGTAAGCAGTTTCACCTGCCAACATTTGGGTCTTCCTCCTCCTCCTCCTATACCTTCCAAAAAGAGAGAGGAGCACTGAGAATGTGATTTGAGTTTTGTTGACTTTGTAAATCCAAGGACTTTGGTTCACAAATTGGAAGAATTTCTACCAATTTTTCTTAGTCAATAATGTAGCATAAGGGAGGATACAGGGATAAATCCAGGTTTTCTGAAGTTTCTATAATTTGGGAAGGCCCTCTTTAAGAAAAACAATGCATAGTTACAACTACAAAAATTGGGTACAAAAATGGGTAGCTATTCAGACTGTTGAAAGGACATCACAACAAATTACAAATTTTAAAAGGCTAAGAAATATCACAAATATCACAAAATTCAGAAAAATAGCACGGTATTCTTTCCTAATTAACTACCTGATACATTTCTTACATTTTGTGACTATATTTTTTATCACTTCTTCATAATATAAAAATACTGTCATAGAATTTTCTTTGAAGAATAAAAGCTAATAGTATTTTCTGTAAATCTGCAAATAGGAATAAAAGTTATTATTATTGATTGTTCAGAAGACTTTATTTCAGCTTTACAACCCATTAAGGTCAATGTAAAGTTTTAGGAGGAATGTCAAATTTTCTATTATATGAAAGTTGTAAGACTGGAATTTCCATTGATGAGTTTCTGATTTTATACATTTCCAGTCTTATTTTTCCTTCAAAACTACATCTCCTAGTCCTCTGGTCCTGTACCTTGTTGTCATAGTAACAGTTGGTTTGTCATGGAGGACAGCATCCCTAGGAGCAGTCCCGCATCAGGAAAGCTAGCAATAACTTAGTGATGCTCAAGTGACTGCAAATAACATAAACACGTCCCATTAAACCTGCACTAAATGCAATACTACTAAAAATGTCTACTACTGTCCACCACCACCAAACACAAGCAATATAAAAGAATAAAAGTCGGGATGTAAAGAGACAGTTGTTTTAACCAATTGTGGTTAAAATACCTCCCTTGTGTAAATTTTGCAAAAATATATGACTATGTAAACACATTACAAGTGAAGGGCCTGGAGGCTTAGCTTCATGAACCATACCATAATGTAAAGAGAACTGTAAAGGCTGTACCCTCTGTCCACACATTCTCATCTCTCCCTTGTCTTTCCCCATGTTTCGCAACTGTTTATACCACAAAACGACTGGTGAGAGAGTTAGTTATATAGCTTCCACCAAGTGAATCTGTAATGCTAGAATGACTATATTAATCACAAAAGGAAGCTACCATAAGGAGTTAACCACACAGGATCTCAGGAACAGGGAAAAACAAAGATATAGACACAAAGCAGCTGAAGAAATGAGTATACAAAGACAACTTCATTCTGTACATATTTATTTAACTGCAGGTATTATGTACATGTTACTCCAAGTATTGTACTCTATGTCAGAGATAAAAATATGATGACAATTTGGACCTTGCCCTCTGAGGGGTCCTCATCTGAAAGATAAAGTGTGTAATCAAATTTACTGTGTGAAAGATGTTCCTACTTAAAAATGCATGAAATCAAGAAAAAAAAAGCTTCAAGAAAAAAAAAGCTACCAGAAAAAAAAAGCTACAAGAAAAGATACTTAAATATCTCTTTTGGAGGATGAATTATTAAACAAATAATGGGAGAAATCACAAAGGAAAATATATAGATTTAAGCATGTTACACTGAAATACAATTCTGCTTACCAACTACTGTCAATCAAATTACTATCAACCAACGTATTTATCTCAAATAGAGACTAAATATAACTTCTCTATAAAGTTATTTAAATTAATTGAGAAAATTTCTATCAACCCAGTAGAAAAATAGGCAAGACATGAATAGACAATGTAAGAAAAAAATGTGACCAAAACAAATGCATGAACATGTATTTAAAAGGAATAGTAATGAAAGAAATATAAGTTAAACAAATTCATATTATTTTTCACTTATAAAATTACAAGTATTTTTTAAGACAGAAATTAATCCTAGTGTGGGTATGTTAAGAACATAACTCTAACGTATTGTTAATAAGAGTATCAATTGGTATAGATATTGTGGTAGATTGAATAATGGACCCAAAGATATCTAGGTCAGAAATGAACAATTATTTCTACTTTTAAAACTATCCTAAGAAATAATCAAAGAAAGACAAACACCACATGATATCACTTATGTGCAGAATCTAAAATATGACACAAATGAACTTATCTAGGAAACAGAAACAGACTCAGACATAGAGAACAGATTTGTGGTTACCAAGGAGGGTGGGGGAAGAATGGATTTGGAGTTGGGGATTAGCAGATGCAAACTATTATATATATATATATATATATACACACACACACACATATATAAAAAATATATAATATGCCTTTTTGGCAAGCAAAAGATGGGGTGACAAGCAGACCATTTTGAAGTAATTAGGAACTGAGCTGGGTGAAAGTTGGACTGCCACTTTAAACAAAGGTGTGAGCTATTCTGTGTCCCTAATAAACTTCTCCATCTTGCAGAACTTTGGCTTCTAAGCATTGAAACATAGAAATAGTGTTTACTGAGTATTTTATCCCAGTCTCCCTACTGTACAACCCTAGACAAGAGTCCTGTGGAGAAATATGGTGGGGAAAAAACAGCTGTGCGTTTAGGACTCACTCAGTTTCCAAGTAGCTATCCATCCCTCCATTAAAAGCTCCTGATTTCTCCTTCCCTCAGCAGTGTCTGCCTGTGTGTATTGAAACCTCAAACTATGATCAGACTGATAAAAGCCCCCAGAGAAAAAGATATGTGCCAAATTTGCCCATCTAGAAGGTCTCATTAATCTCCGAAAATTGATTCCTCTAGACAACTTGCATTCACAATTATCTGATGACTTTTATATATAATTTATATGTATATATAATTTTACATATAACATAGATATAATTTTAAATTCATTCAGGTTTTTCTAGCTGTTGCAGAAGAAGCAATGTTCTTCACTATATATCTTAAAGGAAAGTAGAAGTTCTCATAGCTATAGAATAATTTAGTCCAATTAATTTTTTTCCTTAAAGGAAAGTAGAAGTTCTCATAGCTATAGAATAATTTAGTCCAATTAATTTTTTTCCACTTAGAAAACTCCATACAGAGATGACTTTATAGATAAATTATACCAAATATTTAAGGAAGCAATAATGCCAATTTTAAACAAATTCTTCAAGAGAATGATAAAAAAAAACCACTCTCCAACTCATTTCTTTGAGGTAGCATAACTTTAATATCAAGAAATAATAATAATTATTATTTTAATTACATATATATGTAATAATAATAATTGCTATATATATATAAACTATTTGCAAACAAACACCAAAAGAATAATACCTCATAACTAATTGGGTTTATTTCAGCAGTGTGGGGTTTATTTCAGCAGTGTGAAGTTTATTATTTGAAAACGTATCAATACAGCTTCCCACATTAATTGAAAAAGGAGTAAAATCATATGACTACCTCATATATGATATGAGAAAATAAATTCAGAGAAAATAATAAAATTCAACATTTCATAATAACAGCTCATTGTAAACTAGGAATAGAACAAAACCTCTTTAATCTGATAAAAAGTTATTTTAAAAAATTACAGCAAACACCCTACATAATAGTGACACGTTGAAAGCTTTCTCCCTGCTGTCAGTAACAAAACAAGGTTTTCCACTGTCATCAACTGAATAAAGGTGTATGAGAAATAGCAAAGAAGAAAAAAAACTGATACGACTGTGTACATAGAAAACCAAAAGGAATCTACAGATTGGGTACAAAGTCAGTATATAAAAATCAATGGTATTTTTCTAAACATCAATGAATAGAAAATGAAAGGTTAAATTATACCATATACAACAGCATCCAAATACATTACATTTCTAGGAAGTAATCTAAGGAAATGTACAAAGCACTTCCACATAGAAAAACAGGAAACATTATGGAAAAAAATAAGCAGCATCCAAATGAGGAGCCACCAAATACTTCTGTAAAGGATCTGATAATAAAAATTTTAGCCATTACAGCCTAGATGGTCTCTGGCACAACTACCCAATTCTACACTGTAATGCCAATTCAGAAATAGATAATATGTGAACAAATGGGTATGGCTATGTGCCAATAAAACATTATTTTCAAAAACAGGCAGAGGACTGTATTTAGTCCATGGGTTGTACTTCACTACTTCCTGATTTAAATAATCAAAGGAATAAAATATATTTATAATGAAGATATAATAAAGATATCTATTCTCCTTAAACTGATCTTTACATTTAAATCCCTCACAGTCAAAATTCAGGAAGTGGGGTTTTGTTGTTGTTGCTGTTGTTGTTGTTATTTTGTTGTTGTCTTTTGGGTAGACATTGGCAAACTAATTCAAAAATGAAGTAAAAATTTAAAGGGCAAAAGTTTGCCAAGACAATCTTGAAGAACAGAATTAAAGAACTTTAACAGATGTTGAGACTTATTTTAAAACTCCAGTAATCAAGAGAGTATGGTATTGCCAACAGAGTAGATGCCTGGATCAACAGAATGTAATAAATAGTCCATTAACACCCTTACATATACATACAACTTGTTCCTGACAAAAATGGCAATGCAAAGCAGTAGAGAAATGATGGTCACTCCAATCAATTATTCTGGGTCTAGATATTGTAAAAGAAAATATTCCTCATATTATATAGAAAAATCAATAATTATATTGTAGATCCAAATGTGAAAGATAAAACAATGAAGCCTCCAAAAGAAACTATTGGAAGAATATCTTCAGTACTTTGAAGTAAGAGAAATTTCTTAACTAGGACACATAAGGCACTAATGCTAAAGGAAAAGACATTAGAATTAAAAACTTCTACTTATGATAGGATACTTTAAGAGAGCAAAAATATTAAGTCATTGATCGGGAGAAGACATCATACAGACTTAGTACACAAAATAAGACGTTAGAATGAAAAGATGCTCAGCATTATGACACATCAGGAAAATGTAAATCAATACCACAAGAAGATATCAACACATACCAGTTGGAGTGGCTAAAATAAGACTGGTAATACTAAGTGTTAGTGAGAATGTGGGACACTCAAAATTCTCATACACTTCTGGTAGATTCTAAAAGTTGAATGTATATATGTCCTATTACCCAATTCCATTTTAAGGCGTATTTCAAAGAGAAAAACACGTACATGTGCACAAGTATGTTCATAACAGCACTATTCATGATAATCTCACACTGGAAACCACTCAAATGCTAATTGACACTAGAGTGAATAAATAATTGTGGCATATGCATTCAATGGACTATTGCACAACAATGAAAATGAATAAACCACTATCCCACATACAATGTGGGTATATCTCACAAACATAGCATGGAACAAAATAATTTGCCAAACACAAAAGAATACATGTTATTTCACTTAGATGTTTAAAAAACAAGCAAAACAAACTATAATATTCTAAGTCAGAATTAAAATGTTTGGGGGGGGGGAGATGATCGCCATAGAGAGAGCATAGGAGGGTCATCTAGGTGTTTGCTATATAATCTGCTTCCTAACATGGGTGATAGTTACACAGATATTTACTTTGTGATTGTTCTTTTAGCTACACATTCATATTATGTTAAAACTTTCACTTATTCAAGTAAGTAAATGGTGATTATGTTTCTCTAATGCACACAGAACAATGACAAGAAGAATAAATGCCAATATAATGATGCTCATTTCTGGATGCTGAGGTTACAGGTTATTTTAATTTTTATTTGGATCATCATGCTATTAATTTTCCTCTTTTTCTAAAGTAACGAGATCCTGTATTCATCTATACTAGGAAAAAATAAGTATCACTTTTAAAATTAAAAACAACTACTTCAAGTTTGTCAGGACTGAATGTCAGAGGATGTTAAAGCCATTAATCAATATAGATAATAACAAAAGGAAAGGGGCAGGTTTTGAGTATAAAGAAAATCCTGCGTATAGCTATGCTTTGTGGAGGTTGAAGCAGTGAAACAGACAAGTCAATCGCAGATGAAAATTCAATCAAGGCTGAAGATATAGATTCAGGTCTTGCCACCAAAGATGTGAGAGTTCACTGTGAGAACGGAGAAAAATGTAAAGGAACATGATAGGTAAATATGGATTGTAAATCTATATGCCAACTTGTATCATACATCAAAATGTTTTGATTATGAGTAGATTGACTATTTAGAGAGAAGTCTTTATTTTTGGATCGTTCCGTTTTAGTATTTTTATTAACTACTAGGATAAATACATATTACCTAGCACATTGCCTCATACATGGTAGTTTTAAACAAATGTTTGTTTAATCAAATAAGTGCTGATGAACTTTGCTGATGATACAAATCTAGGAAGCACAGTATGTACACAGATGTCAGAATCAGGACTGAAAAGATCTAACAGGCTAGAACAATGTAACCGAGTTCCAAGGTAACAACAGGGGGAAACGTAAAGTCCTAAATATAGTTTTTTTAAAAAATTAATCTCACAAATATAGGATGAGAAAATCTTTTTACATATAACTTTATGTGGAGAAGACTTAAAAGTTTGAAATGATGAGGAGTCCAATTTAAATTGATGAGGTGTTCAGGGCTTCAAAAACCCTAGGTCAATTTTAGGCTATATCAATAAATATAGAGTCGCAAACAAGTAAGTTAATAGTCCCATCAGACATTTCACTGGCCAGAACAAATTGGAATGTTGTACTCAGTTCTGGCTGCAGGTCCTGGGGAAGGTAGCCAAAATGGTGAGGTGTCTGGAAACCTGATTTAAGGATGGTTGATTTTTGGAAAAGAAAAAACCTAAAGGGAGACAACTGTCTTTGAGTACTTAAAAAAGCTGTCATGTGTAAGAAGGATTTGATTTTCTATGAAACTTTATAGACTGAATAAAGAATAAGTGCTGAATACTTCAGCTTAATGTAAAGAAATAGACTATAAGGTAGACATGTCCAAAGTTAGAATGGGTTATTTGTGAGAATGCTCTGTCACAGAAGCTTTTATTTTTTTTTATTATTACGTTGAAACATTTCATAAAATGGTACATTAAACAAATCTCAACAGTTTAAACAATAATAATATAAAATCTCATGTATTTAGCACTAAGGTTAAAGAAAAAAATAACAGTATTTCAAAAGCCCCTGTGGGATAGAAATATCTTGAATTCATACATATCACAGCTTTGCTTTTCCTACAGTTTTATCACCTATGTACTTTCTGCTAAATAATATATTTTTCGTATTTAACTTGATAGGAATTGATCATACTGTATATATTACTGTCTCATGGTTTTCTCCTTAACTTGAAGGTTTGCTCTTTATCCACACTGGTGCTGATGCTGATGCATAGGGATGGTTCATTTATTTTCACTACTGAATAGCACTCCATTTGTATGAATATATCAGAATGTATTAATCCATTGATGCACATTTCTTAAGCCCAACCCTACTAAGAACATGCTTGTTTTGTTTACATTTCCTGGTGCACAGTGAGGAGTTTCTTGTGGTTCTAGAGCAAGGAAGATATACACAGCTCATCTTTACTAGGTGATGCCAAACAGTTCCAATGTGGTTGTGCCAATTTAACTTCCTGTCACTTAAGGATAAGAGTTTCCATTGCTTCAAGTTATCACTATCCCTTGATATTTTCAGACTTTTAAAGCTGTCCCTCTAGTATGTGTGAAATGTATCTAATTGTGATTTATTCTGTTATTCCATTAATGCAAATGAGGCTGAGTGGCCTTCATGTGTTTATGTGTCATTTATGTTTCATTTTCTGTGTGAGACATCTATATGGGTTTTTTTTTCCTTTTTTTCTATTGAGTTCTTATCTTTTTCTTATTGATACCTGGATAGTAGTCCGTTTTTGATTGTTTATTTTGTAATGATCTCCTGGAATGTGTCTAGTCGCTTTGCATCCTTTATGGAATTTTGTAATGTCAATTTAACATCTTTAAATATTAATTTAATGCCATTTGTCAGTATTTTCCTTTATGGCTTACCTTTATACAACTTTTTAAAGAACTCCTTTCTACTCTAAATTAATAATATATTCTTTATTGAATCCTAAAGTTTTCTCTCATTTGGCTTTGACATTTTATCTTTATTCAATTTAGAATTGATGGTTGCTTATGTTGTATGGTAGGGATTTAATTTACTTTATCATTTTCATATAGTAACCACTTATACAAAAATTATCATTTAATAAATTGTTTCCACGTATGTATGACTGTGTGTGTGCGGACTCTGTTCCATTTGTCGGTGAGTCTATCCTTGCATATATATCATATTTTCTTAATTATTATAGTGTTTTTAGTCTTCACATGTGGCAGGGCAAGATGTCCTCATACACACCCATGCACAAACACACACACACTGGCTTTCCTCTTTAGGAGTGTGGGGCCTTAGTTTCTCAAACATTTGCTCTATCACATCCATTTTAGAACCCATTTGTCAAATTCCCTGAAAACGAAATGATACAAGAAATGTTACTGAGGCTTTGTGGAGAATTCTTTTTAACCTATAAATCAACTTGGAGATAAGTGACAACTTTACACCATCGAGTCTTCCTATCCAAGAGCATTATTTAGAGTTTTCTTTTTTCACCATTTATCAATAAATTTAATGACAGAAATTTTAAACACCTTTTGGTAGATTTATTCACTTCCATACCATTTTCTGTTTTCTTTAATACAACATTTGTATCAAACACCTCTGGTGCGTCATTTCTTGATCTCTAGTTTCCATCTCTTACTCCAGCCCTTCTGCCATGATAATTTCTAAACAAAGTTGACTAGCTTTATTACATGCAACCTTGTGTCTAGTATAGTGCCTTTCTTCATATTTCACATAGGCTAATGCCTCCCGGATCCTCTCTGACACAACAGTAGAAGACATCATCTTGTGATGAGTGAAGAAAACATCACTTTCATCTGTAGGCATCAGGAAGTGCAAGGGAGTAGTGCTTATGGGTCTATCCTTGAGCACAGGGTAGACAGAAGCGTATGGATAAATGTTTCCCCCTTTCATACCACAGGAGGACATTTCTGAGATGGATTTCATAAACTCCTCAGAACTCTTGTGGACAGATCAGTAACACAGGCTTATCTTGGCTTTCTTTTATTTCTTAGTTATCCTCCCATGTCTCACAACTGCCACATGAAATCACATTCTTAACTTAGCTAAATGCACAATTTTATCATTTGAGTTTCAAGGGATAAGTGCTTTATATACATCACCCATTTTAATTCTCACAGACTGTTTTATAATTACATTATTATACCTAACAATAAACTTTAGTATATGACTTTTATATCTAGCAATGTTGCTAAATTCATATTAATTGTAATAAAATTTCTATAGAATCTTCAGAATTTTCTATGTAAACAATTTTTGACTTTATCTTGACACGAAATGCAATGCTTTCAACATTTCACAGTTAAATATGATGCTTTCTTGTAGAATTTTTGTAGATCCTTATGTTAGAATAAGGAAAGTTTCTTTTATTGCCTGTTTGTTAAGAGTTTTTATTTAAAATGCATATTAAATTCTACCAAATGCTTTATTAAATCTGTTTAGTAATGTGTCATTTGATTTTCTCTACTCTGTTAATGTGATCATTATTTAACTGATATTAGATTATCACTAAGATAAACCTATTTTGGTCATGATTTATCTACATCACTTGGTTTCATTTGCTATTATTTCATGTCTAATAATAAGATTGGTCTAGTACTTTTTAATAGTTTTGCCTGGCAATTAGTATCAAGGTAATATTAGTCTCTTTACATTAGCTGAAGAATGATCTTTTTGTCTTCCTCAAGAGTTTATAAAGTTTAGAATTATCTTCTCATTGAAAATTTAGTATAACTTGCCCATAAAGCCATCTAATCGTGATTTTTCCTCTGTGAAAAGATTTTTAAACTCTAATTCAACTTTCTTAATGATTATATAATTAGTCATACATTGCATTTCTTGGGTCAGTTTCAGAAGTTGTATTCTTGTATACTTTATTTACTTCACCTAGGATTTCAAATATTTTGGCATAGGTTATTTATAATACCTTCTAAATTTGCAAAACATATATCCCCTTTTGCATTTTTAATATTGTTTATTTGTAATTTCCAACAAATTTTTCTTAATTAATCTTGTCACAGTTTCATCTAACTTATTAGCATTTTTCAAAGAACCAACTTCTGGTTTTGTTGACTTTTGTCATCTTTCCTCATTTTCTATTTTATTACTTTCTATTTTTATTCTTTTCTTCTACATTGTAATGATTATTTTGCTGTTCTAACTCTTTAAGGTCAATGCTTAAAATACTACCTCATTAATTTTGAACCTTCCCCTTTAAGGCTAATAATTTCCCTCTAACACCACTTCAAATACCTAATAAACTTTTGACAGTAGGATATTTATTATTATTAAATGTTCAGTATTTTCTTTTTTTTTCCTTTTGTGCTGTTCTAATAAACGCAGAGTAGTATGCACTTCCCTAATGACTGAAAATGTTGAACATCTTTTTATGCGCTCACTTGCCATCTACAATTCTTTTTATTTATTTTATTTATTTATTTATTTATCTATTTATTTATTTATTTTATCGGCTGTGTTGGGTCTTCTTTGCTGTGCATGGGCTTTCTTTTAGCTGCGGTGAGTGGGGACTACTCTTCCTTGTGGTGTGCAGGCTCCTCTTTGCCGTGGCTTCTCTTGTTGTGGAGCATGGGCTCTAGGTGCGTGGGCTTCAGTAGTTGCAGCACATGGGCTCAATAGTTGTGGCACGTGGGCTTAGTTGCTCCGCGGCATGTGGGATCTTCCTGGAGTAGGGATCAAACCCGTGTCTCCTGCATTGGCAGGCGGATTCTTATCCACTGCGCCACCTAGGAAGCCCAAATGTTCAGTATTTTCTAAATTTATTATTTATTCTTTGATCCATGAATATATTCAGTAACATATATTTTAATTTTCAACCTTTTTTTCTATTTTAGGGGGTTAATAATCTCTAATTTAATGGCACTGTGATCAGATGATATGGTGTTTATGCTGTCAATCCTTTGAAATTTGTTGTGGCTAATTTTATGGTACAGAACAGGGTCAGTTTTCATATATGTTGCATATGTGCTTGAAAAAAATGCTTTTTATCCAATTGATGGGTGCAATGTTCCATGTAGGTAAGTTAGAACATGCTTTCTGATTTTGCTGTTTAAATCTTCTATACACATAAACATAAAAGTATCTTAGTTGGCTTGTGTTATCAAAGACTAAGAGATATATCACCAGCATTGATGGTGTTTTGTATACATTTCTCACAACTTTGTCAATCTTTGAATTAAATTTTTGAGGTAATGATGTATATACCAATTGAGACTCTTTTAACTTTTTGATGAACTTAGCCTTTCATCATTTACAGTGCTTCTCAAAATCACAAGTAATTTTTTTGCCTTCGTGTTTACTTTGCATGGTATTGATATTGATATAACAGCTTTCTTTTGGTTAGTATTTGACTTGAAGTCCAAAGGGAGGTTGCATGACAAGCTCAAATTCACACAGATAATTCACAGAAGTAGAATTAGGGCCCACACTTCCTAACTTCCAATCCAGGACTCTTGCTAAGTGTCCTAGCAGAGTGACCATGATGTGATACGGAGAGCAGAAGAGAGCCAGAATGGAATGAATGATAAGAGCCACGAAACAATGGAATAGCAGGCACAACTGTAAAGGACCACTGGGGGACAAATAAAGCCAGGCACAGAGTTTGAATTTTTTGACAAGGCTGTCATGACAAAACAGGATTTAAGGAAGCCTATAATTTTAGCAGTCTACAGGGGAGAGAGAGCGGGGGCGGAGAGAGGGAAGGAAATTAGACTGTTTAGGAAGATTCTGAGACTCTTTGAGACTGTCTTTTTCATCTACATCCCACAGAATGTAATAAGAGCTTGAATCAAGACCACTGGAATGAAGAGGAAAAGGTAGATTCAAGAGCCACGGTATGAAGGAAATGACACACCAAAATGAGTTAATGAATTCTGGAGATGAAGAAAATCGTAGAGTCAAAGATACTACCTCATTTATATCTGTAGTACCCTGACAGCTTCATTATTTCTTAGGTTAGAAACCACAGAGTTGAGAAAGAGTAGTTGGCCTAGAGGAAGAGAGAAAATAAAGAGTTTTCTCTCCATGCTGTAAGTCTGGTATTTCTAGTACACAGCTGAAAATAGGGGATTTAGAACAGATCCAGATATGAAGTGTTTTTTTTGACAATGATGATGAAGAAGGGGACTACTTGCATAGAAATGATAGCTGAATCTCTGTATTATGCTCTGTTTCCTAAGCATATCTGTTTCTTAAATACCAAGTATCATTTATGGCCAAATATTTTAAATTAAAAATTGCTGTAGTTTGTTACTGTTACCTTTTAAAAATTGATATCAAGGATAATGGCTTCATGAATAAACTTCTGGACAACCCAGAAAGCCTTCTTGGACAACCACTATACTCAAGGTCATTTCTGAGCACGACTGTATTAAAAAGTAAGGTTTATTGCTGCAGACCTTTAAAATTTCTTGTAGACCTTCCCTTAGGGTATTGACAAAGCTCAACCCTATTTAATTCACAACCATTAAGATCAAAGCATTCAGTGGTACATCTGCTTGTGTAATTATCAGTAATGCCAGAAAACAGCCTTGTGAATTTGGTCACAATGAACTCTGAGGGAATAAGCATCTGGAAAGGTTATGAGAGCTTTCTCCCCAGAAGTTTAAAAAAAAGGAAAAATGTACTCAACACAGAGGACTTTTTTTCATTGAGTTTGGTTTTGTTTTTTGTTTTTCCAACTGGATATAATAAAAATGTCTGAGATTTTGCTACATAATATGATCTTTTTGGAAGGGTCAACACTAATGTTTTAGGTTAGTTCAGCAGGCTTGAGCTCAACTCTGGAAGTGTGTAAGTTCCAACAGGATTCTAACAAATCCACCCAGAAGAGCCAGAATTTGTCCATAGATTATTTATGTTGAGTTCCTCCACTGGTAGAACAGGGAAGCCCTGAAGGAATCGTGTAGCTGTCTGAGCATCAACTAAAATACTTAGAGGCTCTGAAATCACAAATTCAAACCCCCACAAGACCCACTTAGTCCTTGTGCTACAAGGTACATTCATGGAGAATAATACTGTCTGCTATAGGAGGCTTTAGGATGAGGCTTTTATATCAATACAGTGCACACAGAACTTTGATCTTAAAGATCCCACACTATATTTGATATCAGGAGAGGCTTGCCTTAGTGTTCTCAGCCAAAATTTCTCAGACTCAGCTGAAACTTTGGAGTCATTGAGAACTTGGTTATATATATGTAATCTCAGATTACTAATAAAAGACATTTTTTAATTTAAAATCTCAAACTGTATTATACACCTAGAGTAAATGAAGTGCTCTGAAAAATGTCTCCCTACATTAGAACCAGAAGAATCTATGTTGGCCAAGTTTTCGCCTTCCAACTGCATATAGAACCATGAAGCAGTTCTAAAAATTCCCAAAGATTCCAGTAAATATAAAGTTCTCTAAAGCTTCCTGGAAAAGGAGATTTTCTTCCGTTTGTTTCACCAAGAAACCTGTTACCTATCTGTATTCATCTTAAATCACCATCTCCTGCCTCTCTCCCCTCTTTTTCATTTAAGAATAAATGGGGCATGGATGAGATTAACTGAAGTTCTTTAAAGTCAATCATTCTATCTGTCTGTCTCACTCTCACTCTTGCTCTCTCAATCTCTCTCTCTCTCTCTGCACTTTCATGTGTAGTTACTCCTGCTCCTTAGGTCAGCGTTCCCTACACTCTTTTAGATAAATCCTAAGGATCCTTTAGCATTCAGCCAAGCTGTCACTTCCTTTAGAATCCTCTAGAAATTCTAATTGTCTTTCTCTCACTTTAAGCTTCTCCTCGCCTTTGACCAGTTTTGAACCTTCCCAGCTTTCATAGTAATTTTTGCTTCTTTCTGTCATAACACTTATCTATATGTCTCCTCCTCCAGCAAGATTTCCTCAAATCCAGACTGTCTTATTTGTACCTAATTTGTAGTCCCAGCACCTAATTTAAGTTTAATAAATATTTGTTAATAGGTACATAATGGAGCTCTGATAAACTACTTTTTCACTCATTGGCAAAAATACAAAGCAAATGTGCATCTTTTCTTTTGAAGTTGTTAATAAATTACTTTCATTCATTAATCCATTGAAGATATTTATTATAAAACTGTTGCATGTCTGGCACTTTAGCCACAGAAGACAGAGTGATAAACAAGCCAAAATTTGTCTCTCTTCTCTAAAGCTTAGATTCTAGTGGGGGAGACATACAATAAAGCAAACCAAAGCAAAAAAGAAAAAGAAAAAAAAATGTAAATCTACAATATGATGTCTGTTAGTGTTACACACTGTGAAGAAAAGTCATTCAGAGCCAGGGATAGAAAGTAAATGTGTGTGTGTGTGTGTGTGTGTGTGTGTGTGTGTGTGTGTGTGTGGTGAGAAAGGGGCAGGAGTGGGCCTCAAGTAAGTCTTCTCTGACTTGAATGATGTGAGTGAGTGAATGAGAGCAAACATGGAAGGAAGAGCATTCCAGTTAGGGGAATGGCAAATGCAGATTCTGACATGTAAGCATGTTTGTTTGATGTACATGGAGAACAGCAAGGAGGTAGTGTGGCTAGAGCAGAGAGAGTGAGGGCAGAGTGGTAAGAGATGGATATAAAGGTGGGCAGAATTCTGACCATTCAGAGGCTGGCAGGTTCTTAAGGACTTTGCATAGGATGCATATAATGGAAGTGTGAAGGGGACCTCTTTGAGAACTTTGATAAGGGACATGACAGTCTGATTTATGTTTTAGAGAGAGCACTCCAACTTCTAGGTAAAAACAGAATGCAGGAGGACACAGACAATTGTTAGGAAGGTCTTAGAGTAATCCAGGCGAAAGATGATGGTGGCTTTAGCTAAGGTGGTAATAGTGGAGGTGGTGGGAAGTAGTCAGATTTCAGATGGGTTTTGAAGCCAGAGCCAGTAGGATTTGGCGCTTACTATTGTGAAGTTATGTTTTAAGTTTATTACAAAGTAAATAAGGGTCAGGTTAATCCCATGATTAATCACAACACTAACAACACACACATATGCATAAACACGCATGTACCAGACAGATATAGTTAATAACACAAAATACATGAAGCCCTTGCTTTGGCCTGATCTGAGGCTGTAGACACTATTTTTAGATTCTGTGGGTGACTTAGAATTCACCTCACAACTGCTAAATAATTGCTCCAAGTGAGCTCACTAGTCTACAACTGCAGTTTGTCAGCTTTCACTTCACAAATGCATTGCCCTGAGTCTGAATATTAGTGTACCTGTGAGGAGTTACTTCAATCCCTCTGCCATCACAGAACCCTGGTTTAGTGTCCACCCAGAAAGCCTAGGCTACCCCAAGCTCACTTCAGAGATATACTAAAAAAAGGAGAGGTTTGGAGTTTGAATCTTGACTTTGCCACTTAACTGGCTGAGTAATCTTGAATGGCTTGCTTAACCTCTCTGAACCTTAGTTTACTCATGTGTGAAATGTAGATAGTCAACAAGTGTGGAGAGATGCAATAGAAATTTTTCCTCATCCTGCTTCCTGTGCTTCTGGACCTCATTCAGAGTCTTGTCTGGAAAAGTATGGCATCAAGGCAAAACTGGTAAAACCCCAACAGGGGCATCCGTGGCATATTCAACATTCACAGCCACGGCCAAGGTTGGAATTTGTCTCTGCTCCAAAGACTTTTAGTATGGAGCAATTCCCGTCTAGAGTGGCATCCCTACGACTGCTTGCTGTCTCTGTAACAGAATCCAAAGACAGCTTCCAGCCTCAAGTTTCCATGAAAATCCTTGGCACTCTTGAGGGTAATAATACTGTCAGCACAGCAATCCACAGATAGAGATGATGATAATGTCTCAGAAAGGAGGCATCAGACTGAGACTTTTTCAAGATTTGGCAAGTCAGGCTTTTTATGCTGCCCTTTTGGTCACTGAAGAGCTAAGGCCACTTTAGTTTCATTGATTTTAGAGTAGTGTTTTAGGATAAAGGCTAAAATTGCTCCAGTGGGAGAAAGGGAAAGAAAGAGCAGACAAGAGCCAAGGATTGAGAGTTGAGCAATGTGTCAGTACAAACAATGGAAATCATCAGCAGACACTGAGGGCAAATTACTTTCATATACAGAAATTATGCCACAATGAAAGAGACTGATAGATGCTTACACAGCTGTGGTTATTAGGGCGACATAATAGCGTTCATTCAAAGCAAATAATGGAGTAGCAGCAGACTTAACATGACAGGCTTTCAGACCTTACCAACAATGGAGAAGGGACAAGCACCAAATAAGGCAATAAAATCATTAGGGAAAAAGAATAAAAATTGAGCCCTGGGTTAATGTGATGAAGTGGGAGTGATGTGAGGAGGGTATCAACAAGGCTACTTTTCTCGTGTGTGAGGTTAATTCTAAGTATCTAACAGGTTAACAGACAATTTTCAATTTTACAACCTGTGCATAAATTAGAGTGGTGTTTGTGAGTTGTTTTATTTGTAATTGAAATTTGGAATTTGGATCACGTAATGATTGATGTCAGAAGGGAGACGGAACACGCAAAGAGTTGGAATTTTGTCCTCTAGAAGGAAATGTCCCGTGGATAAAGTAACTTAAAAACTCCTTTCCCAGCAGTGCGTTAGAATGTACAATTTGAATAAAATGTATTATTGGAAACGGTGGTAAAGAATGAACTAAAATAAACGTGTATCTCTTCTGTTGACATCATCTTTTAACACACTGCCTCAATTAAAACTGCGTTCTCTCTTCTCAAGAAATAAGATGCTTTCTTTGCTTCCTCGGACACATTTTTACCTGAGCAATAGCATTTGGTTTGTTTAGGGGTTTTTTTTGTTTTGTTTTGTTTTTTAGCTCTTTATTGGAATATAAAGCATTTGGTTTTGATAAATATACCTTTGATGTTATAAGAGAGATGATCACTACTTTTATTTACTTCTTGTTCTAACCTGAAACGTGGCTCTGGAATACTACTTGTTAAAGATGCCAAGGAGAGGAACAACCTTACCTAGTATATAAAATCGAATATTATGCAGTGATTATTAGTCATTTTTACAAATGTATAGTAAGAAGCAGACTCTATAGCTACTCTTAAAAAGTTATTGGCATTATCGGCCAACCAACCCTAATTCAAGGAATACTATAACTCATCGACCATAATCTGCTGATTATCTCTTCTGTAAACTATATTTCAGACCCTTTAACTACTTAAAAATTGTTTCTTCTGAGCCTGAGGGCACTGGTTATGGAGGAGTTAATTGTGACTTTGTAAAGCTTAAAAAATTCACAGTTTCATTCCTTTCTTTTTGTTCAACAGAAAGAGGCCTTGAGAAAGTTTGACTGACGTTTATGGTAATTACATTTGGAGATTAAAATAATTTAGGGTTTCGAAAGGTTTAGAATTTATACACCATGTTGGGCCTCACATGATTGTGGCTTCCTTCATATCATTTTAGTCGGGTATTGAAATCCATTAGATGTGAATGTAATAGTCATTTTAATGGATATTGTTAATTCCCTGTTTTCAGCATAATAGATAAAGGGGATTTTAATTAAATTCATTGTGTGAGCACTTATCGGGGGTAAAAAGGTTCACAGAATTATTATTTTTTCTGGCATGACATGTAAAGAACATTGTAAAAGAGAGGAAAGAGAGCAATATCGGAGTACAGCTGGCATTAGAAGTCAGGCCAGTTTCATCTCCTCTGTAGATGGTGGAGCAGGCTTCAAATAACACTAAAAAGTGTGCATTGAGACTGTAGTGTCCATAAGGGACCAGCATAATATAACAACATTGCTTGCCTTCTTCTTCAAACCTGATGGAACTCTTTAAGGTGAGAGTTTGTATTTCTCCAAAAGCCTCTATGTAGAGCCCAATCCTAGGTCCCATAGCAGCCAGCTAGAAATATGGTAAGAAATGGCAAGAGCTTTTGTCCCAGTAGTTCCACTTCCCGTGACAGCTCAGAAAAAAAAAAAAAAAAAAGCTTTTCCCTGGGGATTTTAGGACACTCCTGGTTATAATCCCTAGGTGACCAAAGGGCTTCAAAAGTCATTGGCCTGGTCACAAAGGAACTATGACATCATGGAGGGTAGCATTCAGGGAATGAAAAGTCCAACAGGAATCACTGAGATGGCGACTTTATTTTGGTAGAAGAGGAAAGCCTGAATTATCTATTCTGTAGAATTTTTACAACATAGTATTGATTGACCATCTCTCTTTGGGTCACTAAGCCCAGAAACTCTGCCCTTAGCCTGCTACTCACAACCTCTGTCATAAATTCCTCAGTGTTGTTAGACTACTTTCAAACAGCACAATCATTAAGTGTAAAAATATAGTGGGAGCTTCCACTGGGGGAAAAAAATAGTTATATGCAGTTCCAACCATTTCCAAACAATCTCTACAGTGAATAAACTGGCTACACTCCTATCTAATCTTTGAAACTTTGAGTTAGGATGCTAAAATTAAGTTATGCAATAGGCATATTTATACACTTACACACACATAATATAAATATGTTAATAGTTTTCTCTGGGCAGAGGAATTACGTGTGATTTTCTTTTCCTTTCCTATGACAATATTACAATGTTAATGAATATGCATTACTTTTAAAATCGGCACAAAAGCCTTGAAAAATTGAAAAAGTAACTAAGTAACATATAAAAAGATACCCTTCTTTCTCTCTCTCCAAACAAACCTAGTTCCTTCCACACTCAATGTTTATCCTAACAATCTCTCCAAGATTGGGAAGCAGTTGGTATGGAGAGGAATGTATAAAATCTAACTATATCACATTTCTTAATTTTCCCAAATTAAGTGGAAGGAGTAGTTTTAATACACATTCTTTGGGGATAAAAGGGGATACCTGCTTTTAATATGAACTCCATGATATGGCTCTTCCTTTTACGATTAAAATTCTCAGGGGGACTTCTTGCCTACACCTCCTTGCCAAACACTGCTTCTACCTCCCACCCACTAATCCGTTAAAACTCATCTCCAGAAGTCACCAATGACCTCCTAATAACCCGATTAAAATAGGTTTTCTCACTCTTCCTCTTTGACCCTTCTGCAATATTTGACAATTTTGACTTGCTCCTCCTTATTTAGAAATAAAAGGCAAACTGATTTTATTGCTCTTGTCCTTTTCTAACACCAAGGTCCATTCTTATCTAATTTCAATGGCTATTCTTTGTTTTCATCATCCATTTTCACTCTTATCTTGGTTCTGCTTTCTCCTCCTGCTTCCCATGTGAGAGCCATTTCCAAGTCTGTTTTCAATCTTCATGCCATTTTATTTCAGCAAACATTACTTTAAAACCTGCTACGTATTTGGCATTGTGGGTATAGACTGAAAATAGAGCCATATACAAAGGAGAAAGTGGCAGATTTGCTTGAAGAGGGTTTGGAATAACCTCCCGTGGGAAGAGGTATGTCTCATAGGTCATAATAAAGATGTTAAACTTCTTAGACTCCACCCCATGGACAATGGGAAACTGAGGAATTTTAAGCCAGGAAGTAATACGTGTTTTCATTTTAGAAAAATTGTTAAAAGGAGTGAAAGAAATGAAAGAAAACACTCAACTAGAGATGAGGAGACTTATTAGGATCTGATTATTGTTGGCTAGGTGAGAACTGATGCGAGCATGAACTAATGTAGTGTCAATGAGGATGGAGAAGAGTGAAGGAAGTAAAGAAGAGTTGGAATTAAAGAGAGAAAATCTATAGGATTTGACATTGAGTCCATATAGGAGGGAAAGAGAGTGAGAGAGAATGGAATCCCAGGATTCTGAATGGGTGATGCTGATGCTGTATCTTACAGCTAGGCAATATAGGAAGAGCTTGGTGGGGGAGAGAGTGGGTTGTGTTTTAGACACATTGAGATGGAGACATCTCAGGGAAAGCCAGGGAGTGTTGCTTAGATGGATCTGGAGCTAATGCTCTGAACTGGAATGTAGCTTTGACACTCATAACCATAAAAGAGATAGTCCAATCATATGATTATAACAGGAAAATAGATGAGACATTCAGGGAGAAAGAACAGAATCAGGAGAAAATAAGACTACATCTGTGTCCAGGAAGTATTGGCACCCAAGTGTAAAAAGAAAAAATTAGCAAAGAAATGACTGCCAGTTCTATAAACCCACCTGCACTGGTGGTGATATGCTCTGTTTTCCTTCTTGCTATTACTGAAGTGTCCCACTAAAATTTTCTACCCTCCCAAGCAAGCTTGACAATCACTCAAAATCTGTGTCACTGGCCCAACTTCTCTTCTAAGCTCCTTAAGAAGACTCTCCAAATCTGATTCGAATCTATTTTATCCAGACTTTTCTACCATAACTCTCTTACAAAGCCCCTGAGTTTTATCCAGTCAAGACAATCACTTTTCTTCAAACTTTGCATTCACTGTTCTGCCTTTCTGCCTGTATTCACACTGCTCCTTCTTCCTGGAACTCCCACATCCCCCACCCCTGGCGTCTCCACCAGCCATTGTTCATCATCCTCACCCATGACTTTTGAGAAGCTAAAAAGAGCCCAAACTGTAGTCACTACCACCAAAGGGAGAAGAACAAAAAATACTAATATTTATTAGGGATCTACTAATGTGTTAGAACTATGCTAGATAGGGAGTATGTGAATGTTTGTGAACAAATATTATTTCATCTTCACAGCAACCTTAGAAAGTCCCTTTTGTAGATGAAGACACTGAGGCTCATTCTCTACTTAATGAATGTTTATCAAATGCCTATTATTGCCAGGCACTGTTCTAGATGCTAGATACACAATAGGGAAACAAACAGAGTCTGTAGTTGCTCTTATGAAGAGCTAACAATAGTGAGAGAGACAAATATTAAAATATAATTATGTAAATAAATGTTTAGTGGGAAGTTGGACTAAGGGCCATAAAGCAAAAGGATGGGAAACTGATTCAGGAAAGGGGGTCTAAGGCAGGACCATTTAAGCTAAGTCCTTGAGGATAAGTAGCCAGATGAAAGGAGTGGAAATAATGTGTCAACCAAAGGGAAGAGCCTGTCTGAAATGTAGGGAAATTATGAAAGGCCAATAAGGTCACAGAGGTATGAGTAAAGTGGAAAGAAGTGCCCTGTGAGACTCACAAAGTAGGCAAGAACAAGATTTTGCAAGTCCTTGTAGGCCATGTTTAAGAGTTTACATTTTACTCACCAAGCAATTAGAAGAGAGGGAAGGATTTTAAGCAGCAGAGTTACACAAGACCATGTTTAAAACAAATTAGAAATACTAAATAAATAAAGTCATCCCAATAATAAACTGTAGAGCCAAAGATTAAACACTGGCTCTTATGCTTACAATTTGCAGAAAGTTTATAATCTCAGTCCAAGCCTATTAGCATAACCTTAAAGGCATGGTCACTCCTGGCTTGACTGGGGTGGTCTAATTCAGATACTGATGCCTTTTTTTTTTTCTTTTGGCCACACACCATGGCATGCAGGATCCTAGTTCCCCTACCAGAGATAGAACCCGTAACCCCTGCATTGGAAGCACGGAGTCTTAACCACTAGACCGCCAGAGAAGACCTCTGATGCCTTTTTTTTTTTTAATTCAAAGATTTAGCTGATACTCTCCTGGATAACATAAACTTTCTTTTTTGCCATATGGAACCATAGGGCTGTCTTTCAAGTGACGGGTGCCATTTATATCAGCCTTTAGCAAAGGTAAACTTGTCGGCCTTTTAACCCAGTATCATCCCCTAGAATGACAATTGTGGTTCAATGAGGTATTTGCTATAGTGCTGCTGCTGTTAAAATCAGGCCCATCAGTATCAAGGCTTCCTAGAAAGACATCTAGCTAACCAAAGGCAGTGTTGGGTGGTAGAAACTGATTGCCTAAGTTCCAAATCTGGCTTTACCATATTACCTGTATAACGAGGGACTCTGAGCCCATTTTCTTATCTATAAAATGAGATGAGATGTGGGGATATGATAATAACAATAATTAACTCATAAACTTGTGAGGATTAAGTCAACTAATATATAGAGAGCACTTGCAACAGTACTTAGCACAAAATAAGTGCTATATAAGTGATGTCTATTATTATTAATAATTATGAAGGCATTTGAAATTTAGGGTGTTTCTAAGAAAAAAAATTGCACATACTCATTTGTTACCATTTTTTTTTATAAATAGACTGGCCTTTTAAGGTGAAGAAGCCAAAGGAAAGAGACATGTTACTTCATATCCCTACTGTAATATGTAAAGTTTGTGTTTGCCAGATGCTTCCTGACCACTTTTGTGCTTCTGCCCCTACATGAGAAGTAGGAAAGCTCAGACAAGTGGATTATGTTCCCATCTGGAGTCTGGTGGAAACTACACCCTCAAAGTACCACCTCTGAAAACACGACTGGTAGGATCTGAAATCCACTCAACAATCTTTTAAGACTGTTTCTAATGCTTATCAGATCAACAGCCATTAATAAGGTACAGAAACAAGCCTAGAGACCATGTCAGATTGAACACTTCACTAAGGTGACAACCCCTCAAAGATTCTAGTTTCTGGACAAGTTACCTGAAAAATATTAAATTGGCCTCCACACCTGATCCCTGCAATAGAGAATGCAGAGCAGGGAGGGAGAGGGCTTCCCTGATCCTATCACTACGTTAAAGAAATGTAAGGCTCTAAAACCACTGGTTATTTAAATGGAATGCTTCTTCTAGTTTATTGTGGCTGTGTTTTGCCAAATGTTGAAATCTAGCTCAGGTGTTCAAATCGACATCTCCATAGAGGAAAGTAAGGGGGACCTTGAAAATGTTTCCAAGACGAGGAGAAAAAGTGGATAGATAAGGGAAAAAGTGGATAAAATCAGGGTAATCTTAATGGTGAGGGGGAGAGGTGGTAGCAAGGAATGAAGGGCAAAATGTAATGAGTAACTAAGCACAAACAATTTTCACATATTACAGTTTTAAAATGATTTAGAGAGCATCAAGAGGAAAAGATGCTAGGGAAGAAGAGAGAGGTAATTTCTCTTCCAACCTGACCCCACCGTCTACATGAGGACAAAATTAAAATCTTCTATGATTCTTCTACCCAGATAATCATTATTAACCTTTTGGCAGGTATGCTTATTATATTCTTTGTAAATATATTTATGTAAACAAATTAAATTGGAATTATGCTTTACACATTGTTTTGTAAATTAACCTTTCATTTAATAAACACTTACCTAAATTACTACTCTTCTAAATTATGATCTTCAGTGACTGCATAGAATCTCCTCTTATGGCTAAATTCTAAATTATTCAATCAATAATCCATTTGGCCATTTCAATTGTTTGCAATTATAGTAATGTTGCAATAGTCATCCTTATATCGGGGTATTTCTTGAGACTAAGTGGAAAGAGAATTATTAGGTTGAAGGATAGAAACATTTTCAAGACACATGTGATACGTATCGCTAACTTGTACCCATTAAGGTTGTACCAATTTGCCTTTCCACCAGCAGTGTATAATATCTACATTGATTAAAATACAAAATATGAGCCCTTAAGTCAAAGCTACATAACAATTTCTACTTCCAAATAAGAGAACAGGAACTATAAAGCTATAATGATTAAAAGAAGCAAGCATAGCTTATCTTAAATTAGTGAGCAAATGAAATTGATATATTTACCACAGATTCATTCTAATGCTCTTCTAAACCTTTTTTTTTTTTTTTTTTAATCTCTTCTAGCTCTTTAAAAACATGGTAGAGGATAATTCAGACAAGCTTTGGAAGAGAGAGAGAAGTGGGCTCAAGTCCTAGTTCCCATTTGAAAACCCTGGTGAATTACTTGGGGTTAAATTCATTCATATATAAAATGAGCATAAGCACACTTCTCAGAATTGTTGGAAAGACTACACAAGATGCTGTATGGAAGGTGCCTAGGATCATGCTTGATTCTTAGTAGGTCTTCACGCCTAGAGAATCTTCCATCAACTTTAAACATGTTCTGTTTGTGGTATTTTTTTTAACATAATGGGAATATGCTCATAAATTGCTGAAATGAATCCAAAAAACTGCTGTGCCCATTCTTCTTTTGTTAATTTTTTTTCAGCAGGAAATATTAAGAGATAGGCCATAAATCCTGATGTGACTATTTAAGAGAAAGCTTTATTTGTTTAATCTTTTAAAAGTTAAACTTACCAATCAAACTGGGAAAAGCAGGATCTGTCCTTCAAATACCAACTGTGTTGGCTAAACCCTTGTTCTTCCTCTGTGGTTATGAAGGCCTTTTCCTCAAGGGGTCCACCCACTAAAACAGCCATTTTTAGTCTCTTTGTCCTCATTGTTTTCTTATATTTTTCAGATCTTCTCTCATGATTAATCTCTCCCATAAACTCCATGCACCCTGATTGCTCCTTTTTTGCTCCATTTTGTGATTTAAATTCTATCAGGCAGTAGGGATGGGGGGCCAAAAAGCTTATAATGTGAGACACTGAAGGATAAAGTGGTAGAGACTTGTCTAATACGCTGATGAATAACTAACATAATTGACTCAAACATATGAACAAAAGAAAGTCATGAGAACTAAAAATGTGTGCGCATTGAAATATGTCATAAACAGGGGAGATTAGCCCAATGAGTCATAGAGCCATGCTGTCTGAATATTAGAACATAGATTGAGAGGAAAATAGATGAGTTTTTACTTTTTGCTCCAGAACCTTCATTTTTTTCTCACTGTGATAAATTAAGCTTTCACATTTTTTAAATCCTAATACTAAGTGTAAGTGTATGTGTTGACTCATGCCATCTTCAGCATTTGCTGTTCACCACAGTTACCCTTGGGAATCAGCATACCATTCAAAAAAGCTAAATTGATCAGATGTTCAAGTTGGCCTCTGTAATGGCACAAAGATGAGTGCATTTCAAGGGAGGATACTGCTGAGCTCTTTGTCCTTTAGCTTTATATAAAATTAAGGAATTTTTTGAAAGAAATTATGATGTGTTGCTATGTGCTAAATGTTTGTGCCGCCACTAAAAATTTTGTATGTTGAAGTCTAACCCCCAATGTGATGCTTTTAGCAGTAGGGACTTTGGGAGATAATTAGGTCATGGGGGTGGAGACATGATGGGATTGATGCCCTTATAAGTACATGAAGAGCACAAAACAAGAAGACCACCATCTATGAACAAGGAAATAGGCCCTTACCAGAAACTGAATCTACTGTTATCTTCATCTTGGAGTTCCCAGCCTCTAGAACTGTGAGAAATAAACTTTTGTTGTTTCAGCCACACAGTTTACGATACTTCTTTTGTAGCAGCCTACACTGATTAAGAAAGTTGTCAATATTGATGAAGTTTGCCACAGTATATCAATAAAGAAAAGAAAAAAAAAAACAGGATAAGGGATTTATCCAGTGTGATTATTAGGAATAAGAGCAAGTAACAACATTTTCCCAATGAAGTCTATTTCAATTTGTCATATAAATTAGATCATACACTTGCCAAATCTCTCAAAGTTTTCGAGGGCAAAGGAGGTAGTCATATAAAACCTTGGACCCAGTGCTGTGTCTCTGTGTTACCAACACATCCAGGTAGTCTGCAAAAAATCTGTTGGCCTCATACTTTAATGGCTAATTTTTTTCAATTTCCAACAATAATTTAATGCCAGGATTGATTCAAGATATTATATAAATGGTTAAATTCAAGATAATATTTAATTACATATTCACTCATCCCAAATGCTTAATCTTGAATAGAAAACATAAATCTCATATCTGTTCATGGAAGATACCATTGAAGGCCTAAGAGCCATTAATCTCTTGTTTGTTAAGAGAATTCTGATTTTATTCTTGTCTAGGAGAAGAAACG